>NC_133653.1:80984910-82222229 GCF_009905375.1 Apium graveolens | reverse complement strand
GTCACCATTCTTCAAAATCAACAAACTCAAACAAATCTACTCATGCAGCTGGCAAATGCACAAGGCTTGACCCCTACCCTTGATGATAACAAAAAGGGGGAGAGTAAAGGGGAATGGGAAGGAGAGCCATCAACAACAGTTCAAATTTCTCAAGTGCTAGTTCCTGTCATCACCACTTCTCCAATTATTCAAATCAAAGGAAAGCTTGATGGAATTGATCTAATCCAGATAGCAGCAGCTGAATTGCAAGTCAAAGAGCAAATGAAGGAGATTGATGAAAAGATGCAACAAATATTTGGTTCTACAACTTCTCAATCACAATCTGTGAAGCATAACACAAAAGTGGAATCAATTATTATGGAACTCAAGCCAGTAGGGAGGAATAAGGTTGGAGAGACTTCTTCCAAGGATCTGAAACCTATGGTTCTCAAGCCCAACAACGAATCCAATAAGGACTCTACAAAGAATCCTCTGAAAGAAGTGGATTTTCCTCTTCCAAAGGCTGATGAGGACAAGCTTTTGGGTAGAAGTATCTCAAAGCTCAAATAGACCATGGATGTGGCTGTAAGGAGGAACATGGCTATTATCTTCAGAGAGGGAAAGAGCATATGTGTGATGCAAGGACATCCCAAATTCTCAATAGCCAAGAGGGAAGAAACCAGAAGGTTGAAGGAAGAAGCCAAACAGCTAAAGGCTGACAAAAGAGCACAAGCAAAGCTTGAAAAATAGCTAAAGTCAAGTCAGGCTGAAGAACAGAAAGAAATTGAAGACAAAAGTGAAGATGAAGCTATGGGGGACATGGTTGATACTGAGATGGAGGAAAGAAGTAAGGGAAGAGAAGAATGGCAGAAAGGGAACAGAAAGAAGGTCAATGCAAAGAGAAAGATGGTAGATGAGACTGAAGAAACCCAATCAATATCCAAACCACTACCCTCTATTCCTGAACCCATTGTGCCTGACCCCTTCATGAACATTCATGGTGAAACAATCATTCCCACGGAGGAACCAATTGATTGGGACACCATCAAATTGCCCACCTTCCTAACCTCTTCACCACCATTAAAGAAGCAGAAAAGAAGAATCAAATCAACACCCTCTAAAGCCTCAATCAAATTCACACAGAAGCCTAAGCCTAAACCTCAAGCCTCTAAGGATGATTATGTTCACATCTGTGACATAAAAGAATTTTCAGACATTGAACTCTATCTGGATGAGCTGGAGGAAGTAAGGGGAATAGCTGCCTACAGACAGCTACCAGAAAGACTAGTGTTCAAATCCAAAGGAGATGGGGAAAGAACTTGGCCTCTTTACAGAATTCTGAATGAAGGCTACTCTACCTTGATTAGAGTCTACTCAGCCATACAAAGGGATTCTGGCTTTACCAGGACTACCAAGACTGAGATTCTCAACAAGATTGCCAACATAAGGAAAACTTGGAGGGAGCCCAATGCTTTGCCTAGAACATTACTCATTCAAGAAAGAGGAATTACAATTCACAAATCACCTCATTGGTTGATGGAGTTCAGAGACAACAAAGGAGTCAGAAGATTTTTCAGAATTGAAGATCAGCTCAAGATTGCCAGTAATAAAACTCTCAAGGATATGTAATCTAAGTTAGACATCAATGAAGAAGATGAAGCTGAATTCTACAGACAACTTCAACTTCAAATAGAGGAGAATGACAGAAGGCTAGGAAAGAAAACAAGGAATCAAAGGAAAAGAAACTAATCTGCTCAGGCTAAAGGAGCACCCTTGGAAACAATGTAATTCTTCAATTCCATCTCAGCATATACATTTTTGTAGCACTTTTGAATTTCTGCTTTATTACAGTTTATATATTTGTCAAGTGTTTTGTTATCATCAAGCTAAACCCAAATTTATGCCTACAGTTCTAGTAGACATAAATAGGGGGAGATTGTTAGGAATATGTGTATTAGTTTGATGATAAGTTAAACAAAACACTTAAGTAGAAATCTAGTGTTTGTAGCCTCAACGGATAAGACCGTCTTGGCTATCCGTTGAAGGAGTAGCTTTACTTAGCAATAAGTTTAGTATTGTAGCACATTTCATTCTCTGGTTTCAAGTTGTAATTCTTAGATGTTGTAGGAAATTATCAGTCATGTTGACTACTAATGGATATACAAATAGGAGGGCTAATTGTAAATATTTCATGCCTTGTAATTTTATATAAGTGAAGAAGTATCAACGGATATTGAAGACCTTCAACGGATAAGAAATAAAGCTTCAACGGATGTCTCTAATGCTTCAACGGATAATATCCATCAACGGATAAGTGCTTCAACGGATAAAGACTTCAACTGATAATGCATCAACGGATAAAGCTTCAACAGATAAAGCCTCAACGGATAAGGCATCAATGGATGAAAGCTTTAACGGATGCTTAGTTCATTAACAGTTGATAGTGACAATTCACAAGCTGACAGAGGCACATGGGTTGGCAAAGACAAACTGAAATGTGGAAGCCTCTAGGAGGAATCAAGAAAATGCAGCATTTCCATTTTGATGCAAACAAGGAAGTATTCAAAGATTCACAGATTATCCTAGATTACATTGGATAGAGAAATGAAGAAAAAACATGTGAAGAATCTTTTCAATTGTATTTTATAGTTTTGTCTTCACTTGTAAACTTGTTGATATATAAACCAAGTAGCAGCTAGTAATTAGATAAGAATTTTCCTGAGCTGTTTAGAAATATCCAGAGAGAAAATCATCTAGTTTGTACTAGGAAGCAGCTGTGATTTAATTCTTTGAATCACAGATTTTCTGAAATAACACATCTCTGGTGGAACAACAAATCCACCAGAAAAGTTTTTAAGTTCTTTGTGTTCTTTACATTTATGTTTGAATATATATCTGTCTGTATCAGCTTCAAGCAATTCACACATTTGTTCACTTAAACACTTAGCCTTAGAAACTACTCAAAACTTGAAAAAGTTTTGAGATTTATATTCAACCCCCCTTCTGTAAATCTCATTATTAGTCCACTGGGAATAACATATTTGTTCAGTCTTTTTGACTTTGTAATCTTGGTAATATATAAACCAAGAGAGTAGCAAATAGAAAAATGACTGAGATAGCTGAGAAACACACAAACAGAGAAATCTTTGTAAGCATAATCTTTAACATTTCCTGTATTCTCAGTAGTTCCATTTTGTAAGCAGCTGTGAGCATTTCTGCACACAGAGTCCTCTCGATATATTATATATATATCTCTGGTGGAATTGTTTAAATCCACCAGAAAGTTTTTAAAGACTCTTGTTTTTAATTACTTATGTTTTGATTCATTCAAGTTTACATTTCGTATTGTGCTAATCAAAACAAATATATCTATAATCGAGTTGAACATTTTTATTTCAAGAAAAAGGTTCAAGAATTCCATTCAACCCCCCTTCTGTAATTCTTGCTATATTGTTAAGGGACTAACAGACAGATATAATATTTGCTACTTGTCTTTATACTAGATTTCAAGCTGATCCTAGAAAATCTCATTTAGTAGCTATTAAAAGAATTTTCAGATATCTCAAAGGAACTCTAAAACTTGGCATTTGGTATCCTAGAGATTCTAGTTTTAATCTAAGTGGTTATTCAGATGCAAATTATGCAGGTTGTACGACTGATAGAAAAAGTACAATAGGAACCTGTTAATTTCTAGGAAATAAGCTAGTATCCTGGTTGAATAAAAAGCAAAATTCAGTCTCTACTTCCACAACTGAGGCTGAATATATTGATGTTGGTAGTTGTTGTGCACAGATTTTGTGGATGAAAAATCAACTGTTGGACTATGGTCTATAGGTGAATAGGATTCCTGTTTTCTGTGACAACACAAGTGCCATTACAATTACTGAAAATCCAGTCTAGCATTCAAGAACCAAGCACATTGACATCAAGTACCACTTCATTAGAGAATATGTCATGAATGGTACAGTGGAACTTCACTTTGTTCCAAGTGAGAGAAACTTGCAGACATCTTTACCAGGCCACTTGATCAATCCACCTTTACTAGGTTGGTAAGTGAGTTAGGTATGCTTAATTACTATTAATTTATTTTGATGTCTAAACAAATTGAAATGCAACCAGAGTAAAATTTGATGCTTACTGTGAAGTTGTCGAGGAAATTTGGACTACAGCAGTGTTCAACTCAAAGGACAAAACCATTACCTTCAATCTCAAAGGGAATGAACACTGCATTAACTGTGATACAATTGAAAAGTGCTTTAAACTGCCTGAGAATAACTCACTTGCTCCACACACAGACACTGATGTGAGTAACATGCTAATTTCTATGGGTTATGATGTTAATGCCACTAAGTTAGGTGATGTTAGTAGAATGGGTCTTAGGAAATAATGGAGCTTTCTATGTTATTCCTTTATTAAGGTGTTTTCTGGTAATGTTAGCAACTTTGATGCTGTGACTTATTCACTTGTTAACATGCTTTATATGCTTTTAAGTGATAAGTATTTTAATTTCAGCACTTTTGTCATGTATGAATTAGGGAGTAAGTTAGGAGATATAAAGAAGAGGTCTAAGAACATCTATTATGCTAGATTCTTTATGATGTTTGCTAATTTTGTTTTTAAGGATCTCTCAATTGAGAACCCAATAAAAAGTTAGATTATTGGGTTCAAGAGAGAAGAATTATTGCCGACTTGAACAGGGCAAATCATCACAAGGATGTTCCCCTTTGTTTACATGCCAATCATGGAATATCCTCAGGTAAGTGAGGTAAATACTTCTTTCCCTACTACTTCTCAACCACCTATTTCTTTGCAATCAACTATGGCCATGGCACCTGTGACAGTGACCAAACAGGTGCCTACCCAAGCTACAAAACCAAGAATTTCAAAATCCAAATAAAAAAAGCCCCCTCTAGTTTCTCTCAAAAGAAGCTAGTTGCAACATCCACTAAAAACCAACAGGGGAGTGTGAAGGGAAGTAAGTCTGGTGAGGGACAGAGTGAACATAAAAGAAGCCCTAAGGATAAGGAGAGAGAGGTGTGTGTTACCCAACCTAGCCACACTGCAGTCTCCCATAAGACTATAGTGCTTAATAAGGACTCAAGCTCACTACTAGTTTCATTCTCCCAAAAAGATGTTACTACTGAAACAAGCTCTCAACCAAGAGCACATACCAAGAGGGTTAGGGACACAAGCTCACCCCAAACTTGTGCTAGAAAGAAGAAATCCAAAACACTTGGGGATATATAGGGTGCACACACTGTGCAAACTGCAGTTAAAGACTCAGTTACAGCACCTTCTCAAAGTCAGGTTGATGTGACTCCTATAAATATGAAGTCACAACCAAAATCTTTAATAATGGAAGCACCTCACATACCAAACTCACCCACAAACTCTTTGGATATGGATATGATTCACACATCAATCCCTGATTCTCCATCTCTAACTCTCATGGAGAAGCCAAAATCTACAGCAAGTGAGCATCATATTTTAGATGATTTGTTGGCTCACTTGCCCTTTCTTTCTGATTCTACTGAGAAATCTGTGAACAATCTTTAATCAATCACCACAGATTCTACAGTAGTTTCAACTCCAAACTCTGTCATTTTTACTATCTCGACGGATATTGTTGATCCGTCGACTAGTGATTGTATCTCGATGGATGTGCTTAACAGCAGACATCCATTGAAACTGTCAACTACTACCTCGACGGATGTCTCTCATCCGTTGAATATCACTACACAACTTGAAATCTCAACTGTTGTCTCAAGTATAGATGATTTAGTAGTTGTACAATCACTTCTAGGATTGAGGGAAGGGAGTGAACAGAGTGAGAGGCTGAGTTGCTCTCAGGCAAAAGGATAGGAAAAGAGTGAAAATATGCAGGCTATTTCTTCCAGCTTGGAAAAAGTGAGCGAGTGGAGTCCCACCTTAATAGGTGAAGGTGAGGGTGTAAGGGTGGGAAGCCAAGGGGAGCCCTTGATGCAAGAAAAGAGAGATCATGAGAGAAAAGCAGGCACTGAAGAATGTGAAGAGCCCATTGTTAGTGAATTAAGGGATGTCAATGAGGCTGAAAAGAAACAACTATTTCAGCAAGATTATCAAGCTATCTTAGACTCTATTTCTTATGAAGCTGAGGCATTTACTCACCCTGTTCCAGCTTATCAAGTTTTAGCTGAACAAAACAATGTGGTTGCTGAGAGAATTCTAAACTTGGTGCACACAACTGCTTCTATGCAAAAGGCCAATGATGCAATCACTGCCCTGCCCTCCGCAGCTGGTGATGACTTTAATTATCCAACTGGTGGTTCTGAGGATATGTTTGGGGATGAAGATGATGATGAAGGAGATTTCATGCACTTAGGGGGAGAAGCAGGCCCTAGCTCAAGTACAAACACCCCATATTGGATGTTTAGCAAAGAATGTGATGAACACCATTTCAAATCAACTCTCTTTCACATAATTCAACAGACTCAGATAGCTCTTCAAGCTACTACAAATGCCAACATCAAGAGACTTCTTCAAGCACATCTTGAGTCTCTTCAACTGTACCGCATTTAATTTCTAAAGCAAACTCAAGATGTCAATAAGCTTAAGACATAAATTGGTCAAGTCAAAAAGGGTATCACTGCAAGGTTGTAGGCTACCTTTCATAACACAGCAATGTTAGATATCAACAGACAACTTATGAAAAACACTGATCTAGTCAACAAAGTGGACTTTTTGGACGCCAAGCTCAAGACCCTAGAAACCTCAATCACTCAAATCCACCTCCATTAAGCTCAACAAACACTACTTCTTCAAAAACTGGTGGCTGCACAAACCTCAACCTCTACTCAACTTGATGCTAAAAAAAGGGGGAGAAAGACTATATATTCCAGTTAGTCAGGAAAAGTCAACCAGTGAGGGGGAGAAAGTGCTCAATATACAAGTAAGCAAGGTGATTGTTCCAACAATTGCTTTCTCTAAGCCACCAGCTCTTGACAACATTGATCGGATCAAGATAGCAGCAGCTAAGTTGGAATTAAATGACAAATGGAAGAAGCTTGATGTAGCAACAACTAAGTTGGAACTGAATGAAAAATGGAAGAAGCTTGATGAAAATATCAAGAAAAAGTTTGGTCCAATTGAGAAGCAAGACAAAGTCTTCTCTCATTTTTCTCAATTGAGACAAATTTTAGCAAATGAAATGAGCTTAGGGAACATGGAAAGAGGTAAACGCTCATCTATCGAATCTCCAATGGCCAATGTGATTTTTAAACCCAAGAGAAATTATCCAAAGAATTCAGACAAAAATGCATTGGACCTAATGTATGAAACCCCTAAGCTAGATGAAAGGAAGCTGCTTGGAAGGTCCATAGCTTTTTTCAATGATCCTAGAGACTCAGTGCTAAAGAAGAGAATTTCTAAGATCTACCGAAATGGTAAATTAATCTGTGTAGTGGCTGGACATCCACAGTTTGCAGAGGCTAAGAAAGAAGAAAATGTGAGGCTTAAACAACAATAAAAGCAAGCTGCTTTAGATGCCAAGAACTAAGCCAAGAAGCCTGCAATCACAGAAGTTGTTTTGCCTACTGTGAAAACTGAGAATCTGATTGAAGGAAAGCAAAAAAAGCCAAAGAAGTCTAGAAAATTTAGATACAAGCTCCCATCCAAGAGGAAGCAGGATTTCAATGATGCTAAGGAAGAATACATGCCAATCCAATCTACTACTTCAAGTCAACCAACCATACCTTCATTGAAGGAGGCTGAATTCAAGGTTGATCCTCACATAACTTTTCATGATGAACCTGTAGTTCCCAAGGATGAACCTATAGATTGGGACAGCTTTCCTCTTCCTGATCTAAACATTCCAATCCAAACCAATCCAAGAAAGACAAAGAAAAGAGCAATCAAGAAGGTCAAGCATGTCAAACTTCAATCCAATTCACTGGCCACACCCAAACCAACTGTTAACAAGGGAGATCAACTCTTCATTTATGACATTAAAGAATTTTTAGACATCAATCTTTATCTGGAAGAGATAGATGAAGTTAGATCCATTGATGCTTATAGACATCTTCCAGAAAGATTAGTCTTCAGGTACACTTGGCTTCTTCACAGAATTCTCAATGAAGGTTATTCTACTTTGGTGACTATCTTCTCCTCAATCAAGAAGAACCTTGGATTCAACATAGTTGCCAAGAAAATGGTACTGAACAAGATTGAGGAGATAAGGAATAACTGGAGAGGACCAAATGCATTCCTAAGAGTATTGACAATTCCTTTTACTGGAGATAGGGTGCATTTGAGGCCATACTGTATAATGGAGTTCAAAGATAAAAAATGCATCAAAAGATTTGTCAGATTGGAAGATCAACTAAAGATTTCAAGCAATGAAACTCTCATGAAGATGCAAAAGAAGCCGGATCAGACAATTGGAGCTGAACTTGAGTTTTACAAGCAACTCCAACACCAGATTGAAGAAAACAATGTGAAGTTTGGAAAGAAGTTCAGACAGTCAAGGAAATAAGCTAAATTTGCTCAGTTTAGAGGAGCACCTTGAAAATGGCCTGTGAGATTCTCTACAAACCTTCCTCTTTATGTCTGTCAATAATTTGAAGCACTTGTAAATTTTATTTACCATTATTCAGTCTGTATTCAAAGGGTATTTTGTTATCATCAAGTTTTTCTTAATTTATGACTACAATTCCAGTAGACATAAATTGAGGGAGATTGTTAAGAATATGTTGTGAAATTAATGATAAGTTAAAAAACACTTAGTAGATATTATTTAGTGTATTTGTAGCTTTCAATAGATGATCACTTTCAACATCCGTTGAAAGAGTATCTTATGTTACAATAAGATTAGTAGCACATTCCTGAATATTATATTGCCTTAGTGAACTACATGATGTAGAATGTTTAAGTCATGTTGACTACTAAATTGATATGTAAGATAGGTTGGTTAATTGTAAATATTAGATTTCTTATAATCTTATATAAATGAAGTAGAGTTAACTGCCATGAAGACAATCTCAACGGATGTTTCACTAAGTTTCAACGGATGATCAGCTAAAGTATCAACGGGTGATCAACCATAGTTAACGGATGATCAACCAAAGTTTTAACGGATGATCAACCATAGTTTCAGTGGATGATCAGCCAAAGTTTCAACAGATGATCAACAATAGATTCAACGGATGATCAAATTCAAAAGAGCAGTTGATAGTGACTTGACAGTCACATGCGTTGATTGTATGCAAATGAAATGTGGCAGCCTATTTACAGGTTTTAGAGAACAAAGAAGCATTTCCATTTCCATGCTAAACAGAAGATATTCAAAGATGCTGGATTGAGAAATGAAGAAGCATGAGATTGGATTAGAAATATTTTTTCTTATTTGCTTGTTTTTTATCATGTAACTTGGTGATATATAAACCAAGTGTAGCATGTAAAACATAAATCCAATCCTCGAAAAACTAACAGGATCTAAACAGGATGAAGTACTAGAAAATATTACAACTACCAACCATAATATAAAAATTCCATCCCAAAATATAGTTCAAACCAATTTATTCGATCCTGACTTGGAATCGACATATAAACCAAAAGTATCTTATACAAAAAATACACTTCCCATTATCGCTTGCTCACACTGCATCTACCTGATCTGGCATTTGAAATCCCACAACACGTTATGGACCGCCAGGAACGCTCTTGTGAGCAGTGGGCCTAAGTCTGGACATCTTCTTGGTTAACTACCATGGTTAGATCAAAGCAAATAAATGAGCTAAGACGCTCAGCAAGTAACTATATAAATAGTTCTAAATATCAACATAAACAACATTATTTGAGGAATTCTATCTCAGAATAAAACTAAGTTAGGTGGACATAATCTATTAATGGTTAGGTAAATGCACTGAAAAAAGGTTCCCGGGCTTCCAAGATTCAAAGTTGAGAGAAAGCCGACATTCATCACAATCAATAAGGGTTCTTAGGGAGTTTCTCATTTTAAAGGAAGTGATCATTCAAGCTTCGAGAATCAATAACAAGGTAAAGTGATAGGGTTATGATCACATTCCGTAACTTTAAAGAAGATACAATTCAATATGTTTTATTTTAAGTAAAAGAAGCAAACTACTTTATCAAAATATACATTTAGTGTTTTATAAAACATTAAAGAACCCTTGATTGAAATATCCATCTTTTAAATGTAATACGGGTGATCATCCCGTACCAACCTCCATCCGATCATTAAGGTACCTATGGCATTATTGTAGCCTTATATTGGACTAGCCCCGCTAGCCTCTTATATGACTGGACTAGTCCCACTAGCCTCTTATGTCTCTATCCAATCTTCAAGGAATTCATTTGGAAAACCTTTATGTTGGATTACAAGAAAGTTTATCTAAATTCAGTTTTAACATTACCGATAAGTAAAATCATTTGGACTCTTTCAAGTCGAAAGTCATTCTTAAGTCAAATTTAAGAATTCAAGGGAATTGAACGGTTCAAAAGTAAGCAGGGATCATAAGTTAAAGATATTGATCAAATGTTAAACAGGGTGTATAAGGTCGCAACAAGGCATAAGAGATTATCAGGGAATCTCGGTTAACAAGATATAACATATGAAAAATTCATAAAAAATTTCTTAGGGTCAAGGGATCATAAGTTAACAAAATATAAGGATATGGTATACGTGCTCGAAGCAAAGGGGTTACTATTAGGGTTCGTCACAAGGATTGATAACAGGTTTATCACAAGGAACAATAACAAGGTATTCATAAGAATCAATAACAAGTTTTACAAGAGCCTTTACTTTATCATGGTATCAACAATAATCTTTCTGTAATCAATTCATATAGAAGGCAAAGTTAATTACCTCAAAAAGCTTTCCTGTTTAATGGAACCTGAGCTACTATCACCTAAGATTTCTTTCCCTTTACTAGCTTGAATGCCTCTGCTATCCAAATCTACAATACAAACAGAATCATAATTAGATATTTGATCAATTCCCGACTTTCTCAGAACGTCTAACTTCTACTCCAATCACAATAAACATTTATCTTATATGCACATGTATAACACGTAGCACGTAATAATATATACCTTTATACTCTTTATATCACCGACTATCTCGATACTTTATACTTAACAAACAACGCTGATTCATATAACTCAACACCAAATCAAATCGGACCTATACCTTATACAAACCTATTTACTTACTTCTTGAAAGGCGGGTATGACGTATTTATAAATACGCAATCCCTTTCTCAAAAATACCAATCAATAACAATCCAATCAATTTCTTATTACATAGACTTTAACGCTGCTATTTTATACTATTATAAATCAAACAACCATGCATAATGCGCAACATCCAAGTCAACTTTTATGATTAGCAAACTAACGACCCAACATATCGATTCAAATTATAACACTGGACTCGAATTTTAAGGGCACGAGTCTCATTCTCTTTAAAACCGAATATAAGTCTTAGTAATCAAATTCAAAAATCATATCTTATACATGCAAATCCATCCTAGCATATACTCCAACTCACAAATCACATAATCACATAATCACATATTCATACTCGATTATTTCAAAACTTAAATTCAATTACGATATTTCGATACTTTAAAATCCTAAAATTATTTGCTAAACAAAATACGGCTAATCACATATCAATTCTCCTAGCTATTCGAATTATAACATATAAACTCGAATCAAAACTTTGAATTTAAACACAAAATTTGAACTAAAACAAGAATTTGAAAATCATATAATTCGAATTCCATTTCACTAACATACAACCATTAGAAATTACTGATTTATGGTTTTAGAGCTCATACATAGCATCATGGCTCACCACCGACTCACCGGAGTTCATCTCCAGTGACGGTGGTTCCTGGTGGTGCCCTTGAAATTGAGGGTTTCCCACCAAAAACCACCGATTTCTCAAGAACTAAATTCACATGCTTTGTTTCATAAAAATCAAAATCAAAACCTTCAAATTCAAAGTTAAATTCAAATAGGGTTTTCGGGTTTTAGATTTTCATCAACACGAAACCGACATGCAAACCAAGAACATGAAACTAGAAGCAAAACGAAACTCAACCATGGTCTCGGATTTAAAATCGATCAAGAATTGAGAGAGAACGGAGAGGGAGAGATTAGTGAGAGTTCGAGAGAGAGAAAAGAGAAAAGAGAGAGTGAAGCCGGGGGAAGAAGAAGAAAGGGAAAGGGGAGGGGTGAGTGTATTTATATATACACTTAATGGCAAAATGGTAATTCCCTATTTCTATTTCTTTTTCTTTTATCCAAATTTCTGAATTTATGAAGTAATAATATAAAAGTAGCTTTATAATTCATAAAAAATGATGCAACTCCAATTTTTAGAATAAAGATCATGAAATTAACTCTCTCTTCATATTTTTAAAATTAACTCTCTCTTCATTTTAAAATATCAAGACGTCAAATTAAATCCAACTATCATTTTTGAAAAGTCTCTAAGATTATTCTAAGGGTCATAAAACATATTTCATACCTTGATCATTTTTTATTAATTTTATAAAAATATATAAGGTTCAATAAATCCTTTTTAAAATCAATTAAATCCTTTTAAAAATATTTAAAAACTCGTGAATTACAAATTGACACTCGTAACCATCAATTAACATACATTCACATAATAATAGACACCACAATTCGTATTTATACACCTTAGCACACAATTTTCTTTTTAATTACTAATTACGCGAGTAACAATTACTCGATAAATCAAATAACAAAGTAACTTTTCAATTATAAACTCAAATCACAGAAACACACGGAGGTCTTCACATTTATCATAACTTATTATAATTATCAATTTATATTACCTTAATCCTTCTCATTTGATCTATCCTTTGAATAACGGCTCCCGTTCTACTGGATGACCCGACAATCATAACCCAACTCTTTTAGCTGACTCGTCAAACTGGAACGAGACTTTGTCCGTTCCTTATTATTGTGTTATAGAAATTATACATAAACCATAAAATTATTTATCCTTTTATTTTATTCACATAAATCCACGTAACAGCACAAGAACAATAATATATTCATATAAATACATCGCGAAAATCCCAGTCATTACAATTGATAAGTGGAATTTATATCCACTTAGAACGCTTTGTAAAGGCTCGAATTGGTGTTTTGTACTCAAGTTATTTATGTTTTTGATGTGTTTTCATAGTGTTTTGCATTTCAGGGCATATTCAAAAGAAGGAATGGATTTTACATTATTTCTATGTTAAAAGGGTTTTGGGATGGAGCCTCCTTCGATTGTGCACAAGAAACCAACACGAAAAGGTCAAGAAAGCAGAAAAATCCAGTTTTTCCAGAAGCTCAGGGCAGCCGCGCTACTCTTGGGAGTGGTCGCGCCCATTTGCCAGGAATTCAGGGCGGCCGTGCTGGATCTTGAGGGCGGCCGCGCTAGGTCAAATTTTAAGAATCATGATTCTATTGGAAGATTGATTTTTTGGACTCCTAATCTGTTGGGATGGTATTTAAAGACTTTTAACAAACATTTTTCACATAGAAGAGCAAGGAGAGAGCAGAAAGAAGACCTAATAGCACAATACAACGAAGAAGAATAAGATCTTATTTTTACTTGTGATTCTTTGCTTAAGTTGTAATCTTGGATGCTTATTTTCTTTGTTTTTTGAAGCTAATACTCTTGTTAACGTACTTTGTTACATTTATTCAGTTATTTCAGACCTAGTTTATCTTAGTTTATTTATCATGCTTTCATTGGAACCTATGGTGACGATGCGTTCGGTTATGAATTAATCATTGTTATGGGGTTATAACGGATTTACTTATGGATTTCTATAGTTAATTGTTTTGATACCTAAGTGTGTGGTGATTATATGATATCCAAGTATTAGTTGTGCGTATTCGACTTCTGTGCATCGCGAATATATAATATAGTTTGTTAATCTTTATTGAAGCGACAATGAATATAGAGATTTAGAACTTGCCATGCTAGCATAGGTTCATGTATTTATTATGCATGATTCATAGGTAATTTCAACCATCTTACTTGCCCTATATAATCACGATAGATAACTTGTTCATTAAACCTTTATGTTGTCAAATTCTATATACATATAGGGTCTCAACATAATTGGTGTATATTCAGCTTCTATCTTTTTTGTGGATGTCTGGTAGTAGGGCATTTGTGTAACAAAAGTTGGCATTTAATAGTTTCGCGTTATCTGGTTAGTTGTCATCACCATTGTATGCTAAGGTTAAGAACAATGACTTTGAATGAAGTATTTAATGAAGTTAGAATCCCATGTTTGTTTCATATAGTTAATTCAATCACTTTTATTCTTAGTTAATTACATGTTAGTTTAATCTTAGTTATAAATATCTCAACTTGTTATTGTCTTAGCATTGAGCGATAGCCATACCGTTGTTGCATAGGTGCGTAATCTTAAGTTTACTAAAAAGAGTCTCTGTGGGTACGAATCTGATTTATATCTTATACTACTTGCTTGCGTGTAATTTTAGCACGTGTTTTCGCCTTAACAATTTTTTGGCGCCGCTGCCGGGGCCTCAATGTTTAATTTAGTTTATGTGCTTGACATCAGTGGTCGTTAAAGTTCACTGACTCGGATATTTTACTTACTTGTTTACTTTGTTGGTGTTTCAGGTACTCTAGAGATCGTGTATGCGAACACGTTCTCAATCCCGTAAAGAAGCACTGGAAGAAGTCGAAGTCGTTGAAGAAGTTTTTGAAGAAGTTGAGAAAGTTGAAGAAGAAGTGATTATTGTAATGGGAGAATTAGTAGCAAATCCGTAGGCTTTGATGGATTACTCTCAACCAAAGATCAATGACATTCAATCTAGCATTTTCAGATCATCCATCACGGCTAATGTAATAACCCCAATTTTTGAGAAATTTTGAAACCCTTATGAATAGTGTTTTTGTTGAACGAGAAAACTTTTCATGCCACGCTATGTAGGGGTTCTGTTATTGATCTTATGGGATATTATTAGTACTCTATGTGGTATATAAGTGTATGTAAAGATCGTCAGAATCCAATTCCGAACACTTTGATTTTTCCCGGAAATCCACAAGATACGGAGAGAATTGAGTATAAGGTAACAGGATAAAAAGGATTTAAATTAAAGGATTATAGGAGAGGATCATAAAAAGGAATATAATATATTGAGAAAGGTTAAGGGAACCTAAGTAATAAGATCCCGGGTATGATCCCTCAAACGATAAACGAGAACGAAAGATAAGTGAACCGTAAAACAAATAAGTGACCAAGAGACAAGCTTGTACAAGAAGCCAGGGATTGTGACATCATCAAACCACAAGGTGTGGACAAGTGGGAGCATTATGACATGTGCAAGGTGACACAAGCATGACATGGGAAGGAAGGAGGTGTGGTGACTTTTTAACCACACAAAACCAAGGGCAACTACGTAATTCACTAAAGCAAACAACAAAAATCAACCAACCAAGCAAATCATTTCATTTCACCAAACAAAACACAAAAATCTCTCTTCTTCTTCTTCATGCTCTCGGGTGCATTTCTTAAAAAATGAAAGTCCAAGCTCCTCCACTTACTATTTAGCAAGGTAATTATCTAAGCTTCCCCATGGATAGTTACATACTTCCTATAAGTTTAAGCTTCTAATTCCAAGCCAATCTTTTTCTATAAATCATGAAAGAAGATGGTGAATAGTGTTTTCAAGAACTAAAATTTGTGTTCTTGAAGTTTTGTTTAGATTAAGCTTGGATAAGGGCTTTAAAGGTGATTCCAAGCCATTCTCTTGATTCTCCACTCTCCAAGGAAGGTATAAACTACAAACCCTAGCTTTAGTTTTGAGTAATTAGGATTGAATGTGTTTGATATAGCATATGTGAAGCATGATGCTTGAATGGTTGAAGTTTGGTTGAGTTTGTAGAGATTAGTTGGTTTTGTTGCATTGTTGGAGTTGTAAATCTTGGTAATTAGTTAAAGAACCTAAGTAAAGCTTTTAGTTCATGTGAGGAATAAGTATAAATGGTTAATGTGGATTTGTTGGGGCTGTTATGATGTGGTTTGGAGGGATATTGGTTGTATGATTGATTTGGGGTTGATTTGTGGTTGGTATTGAATGGTTTAAAATTGGGAAAACGCGTAAACATAGCCGTCGTAACGTCCGATTTTCTTTAGACTGTTTTTGTGCATAACATTAGGACCCGAGAACCCCCTGCTAGATTTTGATCATTGCCATGTTTAGATAGTTCATATTACGAGCTTCGTTTTGATATGTAGTTCGTTCGATTCTGATGCACGGTTTAGGAGAAACGACCGTTTCAAGTAACGGCGTTTCGCGAACGAAGCTTTTCCCCTTGCCTTACTTTGAAACATAGGTTAAAGACCAAAAAGGGTTAATTAATGTATGAAACATTTATGGTAAGTGTTTTAGGCAGTTGGTAAGACACTCGCGAAGGAATCGCTTTAAAACTCGTAAAGGTTAAATTATTAAAAATGGTGGAGCCGAGGGTACCCGAGTGACTTAAGCGAATCAGTGAGCGCAAAACAAGCGTTAGAGTCTAAGTTAGTTAAAGTATAGATTTACAAGTGATTTTGGTTTAATTCCAACTTACTTGTTGTTTATAGGTTACCAGACTCGTCCCGAGCCTTTTATCACCCCAAGTCGCTCAGGCAAGTATTCTATCCGTTATACTGTTGTTGTGATGTATACATTTGTATATGCATGATCTTGCGATAAATGCATATTGGTTAATTAGCAAATGTTGCGATATATTGAAGCATGCTGATATGGTATATATATATGCATGCCTGTCTCATATTCTTGAGTTATATATCCGTTGGTTCAGTTGATAATACCTATGCTAGAGGATAGCGGTAACTTGCATATACCCTTAATATAGGGACCCAAAGGTGAAAATATTTTCTAAAACCGGGAGTCGAGGATCCCGAGTAGATTTTGTATATATGGATATGGATATATATATATATATTTATATATATATATATATGGTTATAGTTTTCCAAACTATTAATCGAATAAGGTTTATTCGATAACTTTAACTTTATTTTATTTATTGAATATTATTTGAATATTCATTCGAGGGCTTATGACCCTTTTATTTATTTATCTGAACATTATTTGAATATTCATTCGAGGGCTTATGACTCTTTATATTATTTATTGAATATTATTTGAATATTCATTCGAGGGCTTATGACTCAGTTTATATTATTTATTGAATATTTTTGAATATTCATTTGAGGATCTATGACTCCGATTATTTGCTGAGATATATTCTTTATTTTATTAAAGAATAAGGTGTAAATAATCAAACTTATTTTCGATTATTCAAATAAAGATAGTACTTTTATATTAGTATATCTTTGGTTATTTAATATCCATTTCAAGTATAAGTTTTAATACTTCTACTTCGATTATTTTTATAAGGATTATCTTTATGAGAATATTATTTAAAGAATAATATTCAGGCATTTTTCTAAATATACTGGGGACTGATTTACTTCATTAAATCAGCTTTACTCCAAACACTCTTTAAAGTGTTTTCGAGTCTTCAAAATGATTTTTAAAAGTTAGAGCGGATCCCAAAACTCATTTTTATATTTAAGATCTTCCTTTTTAAGGGGATTTAAATACTCGCTCAAAACCTGGGGAATCCGGCTCTGTGGTGTATTTTATATTCGCAACAAGGTTGCTGTTTTGATAAATGAATTGATTACTTACCCAATATTCGGGAAGTAAAATTCTTGGAACAAGTTAATCCATTAACAGGCATCGCCTGGGAAATATCGGTGAGTTTTCCTTTCCAACTAGATACGACTTCTTGGTGAAGCCGTATCAACAAGTTTCTACTTGGGGAAAGGGGGAACGAGCTTTACGTTTCAGAGTCATGGATTTCATCTGAACTAGGAGTGGCATAAGTGGCCGAGTAGCGCCGGCCCAGCCTTATTATATTGGCCCAAATGGCCTGGAAGTTCCGCTAAGGCGGTCCATTCCTTAGGAGTTCAGTGTTCGGTTGACAAGTAAATCCGACAGGTTCTCCTCTATATGTAGAAAATGGTGGGGTTGCACTACTACGACTGATCATCGTAAGTGGTCTTCCTGGCGCGGCAAACTCCCGTAATGAGTTCATCATCCAATTGGATATTTCTGCAACACTACCCAGAGCATTTCGATAGAAAGGCTACGGTTGGGCGATTGTTGAGTGTTGGCAGGGTCAAGTTTTCAAAATGATGTTTGCATCAAATGAAGTATCTCGTAACTTCATTTTATTTTGATGATATTTTAAAGATTTAATCTATTCAAATCTTGTCTTGTAGTCTCATCTATGTGATGAACTGTTGAAAGCTCATTATACTTTGAACAGTGGTAGTTCAAGTAGCTTTATAAATGATATAAGTATAGTGAAGTATTTGGTAACTTCATCCCTTGTTTTTTTACTTATATCTAGTAAGTAATTATCTTACTCATGATAAAAGATTCTAGTAAGTATCCATTTAGATACTTATATTATTGTTATCACTACATATTATCTTGCGAGCTGTAAGGCTCACTCTTGCTTTATTTCTTCATCACACAACAACAGTTAGGAAAGATGGCCAGACTCCAGCAGACCCAGCGCAAGCGCGTGGGAAGCATCCCGCGTCTTCCCGATGATGTTGTGGCTGCTATAGCTGCAGAGGTAGATCTATTGGTAGATCAGGCATTATATTTTTGAGAATCAAATTATGTATAATTATAACTTGTGGCAGATAATGGCAATTAACTGTAAATTTATCAAGTAATCATTTTGGGTTGTAATAACTGTTAAATGGTGGATTCAAAGACTTGTATTTATTTCAATTTCAGCTCTGAGACTATAACGGGTTGTGGTGTGTGTTAGTATGGGGTCACAGCATGAGGTTATTTATTATTAATTAAGTGAAGTGATATTGTGGAAAGAAAGACCGTGACAACCCGGATTCCCGACCCCGGATCTGGGGGTGTTACAGCTAATACTTTTGAAATCAAAGGTAGCACGATTCATATGGTACAGAATTCAGTCCAGTTTGGGGATTCTCCAACGGAAGATCCCAACATGCACATTAAAGATTTCATCGAGATCTGCGACATTTTCAAATTTAACAATGTTTCTGAAGATGCAGTTAAGTTGAGGCTTTTCCCATTCTCTCTGAGGGATAAAGCTAAGTGTTGGTTGCATTCGCTACAAGAAGGTTCTATCACTACTTAGGAAGATCTTGCTCAGAAGTTTTTTACTAAATTATTCCCTATGGTAAAGACAACTGCAATCAGGAACGCTCTTACTCAATTTGTGTAGTAATCGTGAGAATCTTTGTGTGAGGCTTGGGAGCGCTAAAAGAAGATGCTTAGGAAGCATCCTCATCATGGGATGCCTAATGGGATGATTATCAACTGCTTTTATAATGGTTTGGGAGCACATTCTAGACCCATGCTCGATGCAGCATCAGGTGGAGCCTTATAGGCTAAGAGCTACGATGAAGCTTATGAGTTGATTGAACTGATGGCTACTGATAAGTGGATTTTATATCTACTTCGAATGCTTCATTATAAGCTTAAGTTGGTGTTTTGGACTCAAGTTGTTGGTATTTTTGATATATTTTTGCATAATTTCATTTCAGGCATCAATGAAATGAAGAAAGGAGCTTTTCAAAGAAATGCTGAAAAGAGCTGAGAATTGGAAGCCTAGGACATTTTCAAGTTGTTGAGAATCTCGTTAGCTTCGCGTGGGAAGTTGAATCGCCTAATTCTGACGAGTAGAACTCAAGATACGGCCAAAAGAAGATTCAGCAGAAAAATCCAGAAATCCTGCGCGGCCGCCCCCAAAACCAGCGCGGCTGCTCCGACTTTTTGCCAAAAAGCCAGTGCGCCCGCGCTGATTTGAGCGCGGCCGCCCTGCCCTTTTTGCCCCAGAATCCTGATTTTAGTAGAAATTGTTAATTTTGAGGGTCCAGGTCCACTAGGGGCTTATATAAACCAATAAAAAGACGTTTTAACAGCAAGGAGCCAAAAGAGAGCATTACGAAGACCTAAAAGAGCACAAGACGGCTACGAAGAAGAAGACTTTTGTATTCTTCAATATAGTTGATACTTTGGATGATTGTTTTCTATTTGTCTTTAAACCCTAATACTCTTATATTGTTTTATATCATGTTTTCATTGGAACCCATGGTGACGATGAGTTCGATCATGAACTAATCATTATCGTGGGGTTCTAACGGATTTTCTTATGGATTTCTATAGTTAATTTGTTTCAATATCTTGGTATGTGGGGATTGATTGATATCCTAGATTGGTTGTACTTATTCGTCTTATGTGCGTAGCTAACATATAAGACAGCGTGTTAATTTCTATCGAAACGACAGTGAATATTGAGGTTTAGAACTTTCCATGCTAACATAGGTTCATGTATAATTGTTATGTATGATTCGTAGGTAATTTTAACCATCTTACTTGCCCTATGTAATCACGATAGATAACTTGTTCATTAAACCTTTATGTTGTCAAAATTTTATAGGCATATAGGGTCTCAACATAATTGGTGTCTATTCAGCTTCTATCTCTTTTGTGGATGTCTATTAATAGGGTATTCGTACAACGATAGTTGGCATTTACTAGTTTCGTATTATCTGATTAGTTGTCATCACCATTGCATGCCAAGGTTAAGAACAATGACTTTGAATGAAGTATTTAATGAAGTTAGAATCCCATGTCTATCTCATATAGTTAATTCAATCACTTTTATTCATGGTTAATTGCATGTTAGTTTAATCTTAGTTATAATTATCTCAACTTGTTATTGTCTTAGTATTGAGCGATAGTCATACCATTATTGCATAGGTGCATAATCTTAAGTTAACTAAAAAGATTCTTTGTGGGTACGAATCTGCTTTATATCTTATACTACTTGCGAACGCATATACTTGCGTATAATTTTAGCACGTGTTTTCGCCCTAATAGCTGCTAATGAATAACAGAACCCAATTCAGAGACTACCTCAAGGAAAGGTAGCAGGAATTCTGGAGGTGGATGCAGCTAATGCTATAGCTGCTCAGCTTAAGGCTTTAATGATGAAGGTGGATTCTTTGGCTAATTATGGAGTTAATCAGATCACAAGTGTTTGTGAGCTTTGTGCAGGTGCGCATGAAACTGAGCAGTGTGCTATTTCTAGTGAATCAGCTCAGTTTGTATGCAACTTTCATAGGTTGCAGCAACCAGTTCCAACCGCTTATCATCCCAACAACCGCAATCATCCTAAGTTCAGCTGGAGCAATAATCAGAATGCGGTGCAACAGCCTTATGAGCAGTATGCATCAAAGCAATTCAACCCTCCTGGTTTTCAACAACCGCAATATGCACCAAGACAACAACTCCAACTTTAACAACTACCGCATGGAAGTACAAGTCAATCTAATGAAAAATCTGAATTGGAAGAGTTGAGACTCATGTCTAAGAGCCAAGAAATTTCTATCAAGACTCTGGAGAATCAAATTGGGCAGATTGTCAATGCTTTGTTGAATCGACAACCTGGTACACTCCCTAGTTACACATAACTTACAGGCAAGAGGGAAGCAAAAGAGCAGGTCAAGGCAATTACATTGAGGTCTGGGAAGGTTGCGAACCCCAAACAATCTTAAATTCCAGAATCTGAAGTTTTGATTGAAGAAGGTGTGTAGAAGGAAGCAGAAGTGGAATCAAGGAAGAAAACTATGGAACACACTCCTCCTGAGGGTAATACCGGGGATAAACATGTCTATCCTCCACCTTTTTTCCTAAGAGGTTGCAGAAGCAAAAGTTGGATAAGCAATTTGCTAAGTTTCTGGAGGTGTTCAAAAAACTTCATATCAACATACCTTTCGCTGAAGCTCTTGAACAAATGCCTAGCTATGTGAAATTTATGAAAGGTATTTTATCTCGTAAAGTGAATCTCGATAAACTGAAGACCGTTGCTCTTATGGAGGAATGCAGTGATGTGCTGTAACAGAAGTTGCCTCCGAAGCTTAAAGATCCTAGAAGCTTCACTATTCCCTGCACCATCAGAAACCTATGGTTCGACAAGTGTTTATGTGATTTGGGAGCTAGCATCAATCTGATGTCTTTTTCTATCTTCAAGAAGTTGGGTCTACTTGATCCAAAACCTACATATATATCCTTGCAGTTGGCTGGTCGTTCTATTACATATCCACGAGGCATTGTGGAGGATGTCTTGGTCAAAGTGGACAAACTTATCTTTCCCGCTGACTTCGTAATTCTTGATTTTGAGGAGGATAAAAAGATTCCCATAATCTTGGAAAGACCTTTCATGGCTACTGGCCAAACCTTGATTGATGTGCATAAAGGTGAACTAACTATGCGAGTACTGGATCAGGATGCGACCTTTAATGTTTTCAATGCCATGAAATTCTCTACTGATAAAGAGGAGTGCTTAAAAGTGGAATTGGTCGATTCTATGGTTATTTCAGAACTTGATCAAATGCTAAGGTCTGATGCCTTAGAGAAAGCCTTGATGGGGGATTCAGATAGTGAAGATGATAAAGGTGATGAGCAGTTGCAGTATTTGAATGCTTCTCCTTGGAAGCGAAGGCTGGATATGCCTTTTGAATCTCTTGGATTGTCAAAACTCAAAAATGCCAAGGGGCATCTCAAGCCATCTATTGAGGAAGCTCCTACACTCGAGCTTAAACCTTTGCCTGAACACTTGAGGTACGCATTTTTAGGTGATGCATCTACTTTGACTGTTATTATTTCATCTGACCTTTGAGGTAGTGATGAGGAAAATCTCTTGAGAATTCTGAGAGAGTTCAAGTCGGCAATTGGATGGACTATAGCAGATATTAAGGGAATCAACCCTTCTTATTGCATGCATAAAATTATGCTAGAGGAAGGATGTAAGCCGACTGTTGAGCAACAGAAGAGGCTAAATCCGATCATAAAGAAGGTTGTGAAGAAGGAAATTTTCAAGTGGCTAGATACAGGGATCATCTATCCTATCTCTGGAAGTTCATGGGTAAGCCCAGTTCAGTGTGTGCTGAAGAAAGGAGGCATCACAGTGGTTGCTAATAAAAAGAATGGGCTCATCCCGACTCGAACAGTCACGGGGTGGAGAGTGTTCATGGATTATCGATAGCTGAATAAAGCCACAGGGAAGGATCACTTTCCACTTCCTTTCATTGATCAGATGCTCGACAGGTTGGCTAGGCACAAATATTATTGTCTTCTAGATGACTATTCGGGCTATAATCAGATCTGCATTGCTCCAGAAGATCAAGAAAAGACTACCTTTACTTGTCCGTTTGGTACTTTTGCCTTCAGAAGAGTTTCTTTTGGGTTATGTGGTGCACCTGCCACATTTTAGGGATGTATGATGGCCATCTTCTCTAACATGATTGGTTAGAATGTGGAAGTGTTCATGGATGATTTTTCTGTGTTCGGGGAATCTTTCGACGAGTGCTTGTAAAATATTGGCGCAGTTCTTACCAGGTCTTTTTCGGTTCCAGCCAGGGGGCGGATCGAATCAGAATTTCCTTAGGTTGAGACTAATCTGGTTCTCAACTGGGAGAAATGTCACTTTATGGTGCAACAAGGCATCATTCTTGGGCACAAGGTCTCTAGTAAAGGTCTTGAGGTGGACAAAGCCAAGGTGGGGGTCATTGAAAACCTTCCTCCACCAATTTCTGTTAAGGGAATCCGAAGTTTTCTTGGTCATGCGGGTTTCTATCGATGGTTCATCAAGGATTTCTTAAAAATCTCTAAACCATTGTGCAATCTATTAGAGAAAGATGTCCCTTTCAAGTTTGATGATGAGTGCCTAGCTGGTTTTGAGAGCTTAAAAAAGAGCTTGATCACGACACCTGTCATAACTGCACCTGAGTGGATGAGCCTTTTGAAATGATGTGCGATGCAAGTGACTATGTAGTTGGAGCGGTTCTTGGTGAAAGGAAGAACAATGTAATTCATGTGGTCTATTATGCTAGTAAGACCCTAGATGGTGCTCAACTGAACTACACCACAACTGAGAAAGAGCTATTGGCCATTATCTACGATTTTGAGAAGTTTCGATCTTATTTGCTTGGGACGAAGGTGACTGTTTTTACTGATCACGCTGCTATTCGCTATCTCGTCTCGAAGAAGGACTCGAAGCCTAGAATGAGTAGATGGGTTCTTTTACTACAAGAGTTTGAACTGAAGATCAAGGATAGAAAGGATACTGAGAATCAAGTTGCAGATCATCTCTCTCGCTTAGAAGATCCAGGTACAATTTCACATGACAAGACATTGATAAATGAGTCTTTTCCTGACAAGTATTATTTGGGGTGCAAGAAGAAAAACCGTGGTTCGCAGGCATTGTGAACTACCTTGTGAGCAACATTATGCCCCCGGACTTAACTTATGCTCAAATGAAGAAGTTTCTTCACGAGGTGAAATGGCACATGTGGGATGAGCCGTTTTTGTTCGGCAAGGAGCTGGCCAAATCATCAGGAGATGTATTTCGTACAGCGAGATGGAGGGTATCTTGCAAGGCTGCCATTCAACTGTTTATGGAGGCCACTATGGTGGAGAAACGACAGCAGCTCATATCCTTCAAGCAGGATTCTTCTGGCCTACATTTTTTAAGGATATGAATCAGTTTGTTTTAAAGTGTGATCGCTTCCAGCGTGTTGGTAATATGTCAAATAAGGATGAGATGCCTCTTAATGTACTTCTCGAGTTTGAGATCTTCGATGTTTGGGGAATTGAGTTCATGGGGCCATTTGTCTCATCTTACAATAATCAGTATATCTTGTTGGCAGTCGAATATGTGTCAAAATGGGTTGAAGTCAAGGTTTTTCCAACAAATGATGCGAAGGTAGTGCTTAACTTTCTTCACAAGAAGATATTCACAAGATTTGGGACTCCAAGAGTCATAATCAGTGACGAGGGATCGTATTTCTGCAATCACAAGTTCACTGCTATAATGCAGAGATATAATGTGAATTATCCCATTGCTACAACCTACCATCCTCAGACTAATGGTCAAGCTGATGTGTCTAACAGAGAGATCAAGCGAATTCTGGAGAAAGTTATATGTCCATCGGGAAAGGATTAGTCTTTGAAGCTAGATGAAGCTGTTTGGGCATATCGAACAACATTCAAGACTCCGCTAGGCATGTCACCGTTTCAATTGGTTTATGGTAAAGGATATCATTTGCCTGTGGAGCTAGGGCACAAGGCATATTAGGATTTGAAGAAACTGAACCTTGACTTGACTGCAGCTGGTAAGAAAATGATGCTTCAATTGAATGAACTCGACGAGTTCCGACTTCAAGCATATGAGAACAACAAAATGTACAAGGAGAAAGTCAAGAGGTGGTACGATAGGGGTCTAGTGCTCAAATGATTTGTGCCGGGACAACAAGTTCTTTTGTTCAATTCTCATTTCCGTCTTTTCAACAAGTTCTTTTGTTCAACTCTCATCTCCATCTTTTTCTTGGAAAATTGAAGTCGAGATGGTCAAGGCCGTTTGTTGTCAAAACTGTGTTTCCATATGGAGCGGTGGAAATTTTTTAGAATGATCCAAGTCAGGAATTCAAGATGAATGGACAACGTTTGAAGCATTACTATGGAGATGCCGCAAACCATGAGGTAGTTAGTGTCGTTTTATTGTCAACTTGATCTCGGAATTCTACGTCAAGCTAGCGACATAAACCAAGCACTTCTTGGGAGGCAACCCATGTTTGTTGTACATTAGTAACTGAGAAAAGAAGATTGAAGGAAGAAAAACCAGAAGAAAATACAAAAAAATCAAAAAATAAAAAAAAACAGGGCATTTTTCTAGGAGCACGGCGCGGCCGCGCTGAAACAACAGAAACACGGCGCGCCCGCGCTCCCATGCGTTGCGGCTGCGCTGATACCCAGAAAAAGAAGAAAAATAGAAAAAACCAAAAATCAGAAAAAAAATAATAAATTACACACAACAGTCTTTGTACCCGTTTTTTAGTCCTAAAAACACCCCATTATCCACACTAAACCCACAATCATATCCCACTTCTATTATAACCCTAATTCTAATACTCTATATCCACATACACCTATATACATCCATCTCCACCTTACTTTATTAGCTTAAACCATAAATCTCTCTACACACCCCTTTTATTTCACTTAATCTTTTCCAATGGCACCAAAGAGTGCCCGTACTCAAGGAAGCAAGAACACTAACCCCGCCTCTACTGATGCTTCAAGTGTTTGGGGTATGAGGCCACGATTTGTTACTCCGACGGCTGAAGAGGAGTACACAAGGTTGTTGACTAAGCAGGTAGAGAAATATAGGGTTTTCTACCTTCGGGTAAGGATGGTAAGCTTCTCGAGATGATCTTGGAGATGGGATGGGTTTCATTTTGTGAGGCACCCGCGGCTGTGCCTATGAGTATCGTTCACGATTTCTATGCGAATGCAAAAGCTGATAAGAATGGGTATTCAGTGGTATGTAGGTTGACAGTGGACTACAACCCGGAGGCTAGTCGCAGGTTTATCAACCAGCCTGAGAGACAGCCTACTCAGGAGGAGTGGGTTAATAAGACGGGGGAGGACTTTAATTTGGATTTGATTGTGGCTACGCTGTGTATTCCAAAGACACAATGGAAGTTCGATAGGGGATCAAACGAGTATCTTAATTTCCCTGCTTCATGCATGAACAGGTTTGCTCGTGCATGGAATGCTTTTATTTGTGCGAATATCATGCCTTCTTCTCATGTGCATGATGTGACTATGGATCGTGTGAAGTTGTTATGGGGGATTTTACAGGTAGATTATGTTGATCTCGGTTCTCTTATTCATCAAGATATTTTGCGGTTTTTGCGTGGAGGCACTACGGGGTCTATCCCTTATGCCTCGATTGTGACCAAGCTTTGTGTTGCGGTGGGTGTTCATTGGCCCGCACACGAGCAACTTCAGTTACCGAGCACCCACATCGACAGTTCTACGATCTTAAGCATGCAAGAGTGGTTTGGTGGGAAGGCTGACGAGAAAGGACTTGGGTACACCTATGATCACTTGCCGGGTGGCCATCCAGCCGATCAGATGTATGCTGGTGGTTCGACTCAGGCACGCAGGGCAGTGTGAAGAAGTCAAATTGGTGAGGCTAGTTCTTCGCAGTAGCAACAATAGCAGGAGACAGAGGATAGTGTTGGTTTAGGATCGATGCAGTATAGGCATTTGACAAGGCAGATGGATGCGATGTATGAGTCGCAGAGCAGGTTTGCGCAGGATCTTACTCAGGCATTGGGTACAGCTTTTCGAGCCACAGGAGTTGACATACGGTAGCAAGTTTTTGGAGAGGATTCTGTGTACCCGCCTCCTGACACTCCACCTGTGAAGAGTGATGATCATTCTTCTTCCGAGTAGGTATGCCTTGATTCCTTGCTATTACCTTCACCGAGGACAGTGAAATTTTTAAGTTTGGGGGTGATAGTTAAGGAATATTTGTGTGTGAGTCCATATAGATGCATATTCATTATAGTTTAGTTCATATAGTTTGCATATTTGTCTAAAATTACACGCAAGTATACGCGTTCGCAAGTAGTATAAGATATAAATCAGATTCGTACCCGCAGAGACTCTTTTTAGTTAACTTACGATTATGCACCTATGCAACAATGTATAGCTATCGTTCAATGCTTAGACAATAACCAGTTGAGATATTTATAACTATATTAAACTAACATGCAATTAACTAAGAATAAAAGTGATTGAATTAACTATATGAGACAAACATGGGATTCTAACTTCATTAAATACTTCATTCTAAGTCATTGTTCTTAACCTTAGCATACAATGGTGATGATAACTAATCAGATAACACAAAACTAGTAAACGCCAATTTTCGTTGTATGAATACCCTACTATCAGACATCCACAAAAGAGATAGAAGCTGAATAGACCCCAATTATGTTGAGACCCTATATGTCTATAGAATTTTCACAACATAAAGGTTTAATGAACAAGTTATCTATCGTGATTACATAGGGAAAGTAAGATGGTTAAAATTACCTACGAATCATGCATAATAAATACATGAACCTATGCTAGCATGGCAAACTCTAAATCTCTATATTCACTATCGCTTCAATAGAGATGAACAAACTATCTTATATGTTTACGACGCACATAAGACAAATACGCACAACCAATACTAGGATATTATACAATCACCACACACTTAGGTATCAAAACAATTAACTATAGAAATCCATAAGTAAATCCGTTAGAACCCCATGACAACGATTAGTTCATAACCAAACTCATCATCACCATGGGTTACAATGAAAGCATGGTAAATAAACTAAGATAAACTAGGTCTGAAATAACTGAATAAAAATAACAAAGTACATTAACAAGAGTATTTGGTTCAAACAACAAAGAAAACAAGCATTCGAGATTACAACTTAAGCAAAGAATCACAAGTAGAAACTAGATCTTCTTCTCCTTTGTTGTATTGTGATATTAGGTCTTCTTGTTGCTCTCTCCTTGCTCTTATATATGAAAAATATCTTTTAAAAGTCTTTAAATACCAGCCCAATAGATCAGGAGTCTAGAAAATTAATCTTCCAATAGAATCAAAATTCTTAAAATTAGACCTAGCGCGGCCGCCCTCAAGATCCAGCGCGGCCGCCCTGAGTTCCTGGAAAATAGGCGCGACCGCTTCCAAGAATAGCGCGGCCGCCCTGAGCTTCTGGAAAAACTGGATTTTTCTGCTTTCTTGACCTTCTCGTGTTGGTTTCTTGTGCGCAATCGACCGAGGCTCCATCCTAACACCCTTTTAACATAGAATTAATGTAAAATCCATTCCTTCTTTCGAATATGCCCTAAAATGCAAAACACTATGAAAACACATCAAAAACACAAACAACTTGAGTATAAAACAACAATTCGATCATATACAAAGCATTCTAAGTGAATATAAATTCCACTTATCACACCCCCAAACTTGAATCGATGCTTGTCCTCAGGCATAAACAGACTCAGAGAACAAAACAAAAATGCATGAATGCAACTAACATGAATGCAACGATCCCCTTAGAATAACTAAACTAATCAATAAACAACATCTCAAAGAATGCAATTATTTGCACAAAGCTCAATCAAATCCCATAAATCAACTCAAAAGCCGGAAACGTGCATGTGTGCAATTTCTTAACAGATACACTCTCGAAACTAGATCAATAATCATAACTCGCCTCTCGCCAAGACAATCACAAGGTTATAAACAGAATAAATGATAAACACAAAATGACTGACAACACTTCAATTTTATCAGAGTTATACAAGGATTCATGCTTTTATTGATAACACATAATAAACACAAACATGCTTATTTGATCGTGCAATGAGCGGGGTCCACAAAAGACTTATGCAATAATACTCATGTAGCGAGCGTTAGGTTAGCCGATCCCAGACTATAAAAGCCTTAGGTCACTAGGCACAAAGTCCCCTAGAACTTAATAACTCGAGTATTACAGAGCCCACTCGTGATTAACTACGCATAACACATATTTTTTTCTTTTTCCTTTATTTATTTACTTTTTTTTTCTTTTTTTTCATGTTCTGAACGACTGTGTTTCGCTCCATTTTGCTCAACCCTAGACTACTCATATAAATATGAGCTGGCTACTAGCCATTTGACGCCTAGCCATAACTAGCATTGATATCCAATATTAAAAATCCATGTTATTTCATCACTAAGAGAATAACATAAATTCTAGAATAAACAGGTAAATTAAACCTCGAAAAACAAATAAGTCATGATCGTGATCTAGCACTCAAACAACCTATAAGACCGTAGTTTTTATTTTTGTTTTTGTTTTGCGTATTTGTTATTATGTTATTATGTTGTATATAGTTGTATTGGCATTATATCTTGATCCCTTAGGTTGCTTTTCCGATTAATTTATGATGTTGACTCGAGTGTAGTTATGTCGTATATAGGAATGTTAAATCCTAACGAATTGATTTGCATGCTAGAAATAAGAAAATTTTTACTAAGTCTTATAGGTTTCTTTAGTGCTAGATCATGATCATGACTTGTTTGTTTGTCGAGGTTTAATTACTTGTTTATGTCTAGAATTAATGCTATACTCTTAGTGACAAAATAACATGGATTTTTAAAAAAATTGGACAAAAATATTGGATATCAATGCTAGTTGTGGTTAGGCGTCAAATGGCTAGTAGCCGGCTCATATTTATATGAGTAGTCTAGGGTTGAACGAGATGGAGCGAAACACACTCGTTCAAAACATGAAAAAAAACAAGAAAAAAAGAAAAAAAAAAGAAAAAGAAAAAAATACGTGTTATGCATAGTTGATCACGAGTGGGCTCTTTAATACTCGAGTTATTAAGTTCTAGGGGACTCTGTGCCTAGTTACCTAAAGCTTTTATAGTCTGGAATCCGCTAACCTAACGTTTGCTACATGGGTATAATTGCATAAGTCTTTTGTGGACCTCGCTCATTACACGATCAAATAAGCATGTTTGTGTTTATTATGTGTTATCAATAAAACATGAATCCTTGTATAACTCTGATAAAATTGAAGTGTTGTCAGTCATTTTGTGTTTATCATTTATTCTATTTATAAACTTGTGATTGTCTTGGCGAGAGGTGAGTTATGATTATTGATCTAGTTTCGAAAGTACATCTGTTAAGCAATTGCACACACACACACGTTTTTGGCTTGTGAGTTGATTTGTGGGATTTGATTGAACTTTGTGCGAATGATTGAATTCATTGAGATGTTGTTTATTGATTGGTTTAGTTATTTTGAGGGGATCATTGCATTCATGTTAGTTGCATTCATGCATTTTTATTTCTTATTTTTGAGTCTGTTATGCTTGAGGACAAGCATCGATTCAAGTTTGGGGGTTTGATAAGTGGAATTTATATCCACTTAGAATGATTCGTAAAGGCTCAAATTGGTGTTTTGTACTCAAGATTTTTGTGTTTTTGATGTATTTTCGTAGTGTTTTACATTTCAGGGCATATTGGAAAGAATGAATGGATTTGACATTGTTTTTATGTTAAAATGGTGTTAGGATGGAGCCTCGGTCGATTGCACACAAGAAACCAACACGAGAAGGTCAAGAAAGTAGAAAAATCCAGTTTTTCTAGAAGCTCAGGGCGGCCGCGCTACTTTTGGGAGCGGTCGCGCCCATTTTCCAGGAACTCAGGGCGGCCGTGCTGGATCTTGAGGGTGGCCGCGCTAGGTCGAATTTCAAGAATCCTGATTCTATTGGAAGATTGATTTGCTGGACTCCTGATCTGTTGGGATGGTATTTAAAGACTTTTAAAAGACTTTTTTCATATAGAAGTGTAAGGTCACACAACACTATAGAAGGGGATTGAATATAGTGTTTATACAATCAAATCGGTTTAGAACACAAAGTAGTAGTTTATTCAATCATAATAAACTATATTACAGTAGGTTAAACTACTCTCTCAGTGATGAACAATATCACTAAGAGTTGCTAGGGTTACAAAGAATAATATTCTCGTGAATGATAACAAATATAGTGTAAACCCTAAGCTGTGTTTATATAGTACACAATTACAAGATATCTTTTAATTGATATGAAATATATCTCTTCCTAAAATATATCAATCATATATTATCTTTTATAGTCCTTTAGTTGTCCAACTCCTAAATCATATCTTTCTTTGTTTAATCCAGATCCTTTCCTAGAAATTAGCCGTACTTTACTTCTGAAGCATATCCTTCCTTCAATTCTGATATCACAAGTTCTGATATCTTAAGTTTTGATATCTTCATGTCTTCAGTAAATCCTGATTTCCAATAAGTCCCGATAAGTCCTGATATTAAGTTCTGAAACTAAACAAATCAAATTAGACATGACATCACAAATATATCTAACAATTTCCCACAACTTGTAAATTATGAAAAATATACAAGTTAATAGATTTGATGATGTCAAAAACATTTAAGTACAAATACAATGAGAGTTTATTTAGACAACTAACTACAACTTACAGTCCTTGCAGCTTTTACCAATCTTACTGAATCAATATAAATCCAAAATGATTCTTGACAAAGTTTGATATCAGCTTCTCTTCTGCATTTCTCAGGATTTGAGCTAATATAGCCTTGACTTGCTTCATTTCTTCATCTTGACTTTCAATATGGTAGATGACAGTCCTAAGTGCTGAAATGTGATTTCTATCCAATCCATCACCAAGTCTGATTACCCTTGGATGAGAGGAGTCTTCATTGTAACATAGATAATTTTCTTTCAGAATAACTTTCATGTTAGCAGATGTCTTCTTCACTGGAATTTCACTTCCATCATCTTCAACTATTTTTGGAATAAATTTTGCAACCCTTGATCCAGAGATTCTGGATTTATCCCTTATGGTCTTCATGATGAAATTTGACCATCTTCTGGTAACCTCAGACTTTATCTCCAAAAGATAATGAAAGAATTGAAGTTTTTTAAGAGATTTGTTCAGCACGTCTGATTCTGACATTCTGTATGTTCTTCCATCTTTAAGAAATAGAATCAGCTTTTCCTTGACTTTACTCTTATCATGAGTATCCAGTACCACTTGAACAGATATAACCTTGTCAAGGTGTTGCTGTGTAACTTCCTCAAGTGGTTTGTCAGTTAATAAAAATGGATCTTTGATAGTTACTTCAACTTCTGTTTTGGGGCTTATCAGAACAACAAAAACTGTAAATAAGCTGACAGAACATAGAAAAATAAACAGTATTTGGGTCCTCTTTCATCCTATCCCCAATAAAACCTAGCACATCACTAGCATAATTAAAATGAGTTTGATTAAGAAGAGAATACCCAATTTGCTGACTCATGATCGGAATAGCATCAAAGTTGGAGCATTTGTTGACAAAGGCATCGGTAATACAATCGAAATAGAAGCTCCACTCCCTCCTGATGTAGGGCCTCTTCAGTTGTCCCAGCTTGGACAATGATTTCTCATAGCCAGGATTTGCCATCATGTTTTGAAGTACTAATTCTCCAACTTGTGAACTGTAAGTACAGTTTTCTAGCAAATACAATGCTTGTCAAATAGTTGACAAGGTGACCAATTTCTCATCTTCCCCTATTGTAAAAATAATGCTTCGGGACCCATTTTCACCACCATCATCATAGACTTCAGACCTCCAAAACTCCAAAATTTGCTTGCCTGAGAGAGTCTGCGGTTGGGTCAGAGCATACCCAATTTCACTCCGAGCAAGAAAATCTTGAATGAAGTGAAGTTCTGAAGGAGCCTCATCCTTATTGAGAATAGCCATGTAGTTTTTGGGAAAAAACTTGGCTCCATCATAGATAAGGTCCTTTGGTGCCATTTCTGTGAGAAACTAAGTGAAAAGTTGTGTGTTTGCAAGGTGTTTGTTAAAATGCCTGTAAGAAAGTCCGTCAGAAAATAGAGAGAAAAAGAGAGAGAGAGAGTAAAAGAAATAAGAGATAAGATAAGAGAGAAGTTAAAAGATTTGATAATCTTTTATCTCTAATATTTATACTCTTTCCACTCAACGGCTCTTTTTGGAAGTAAAACCAACATTTTACACCTGGCAGCATGTAAACAGTCAAAACATTATTAGTGGACACGATAAACGTGCACTAATTATTACTCACATGCGGTTACCAATAAAAACACGTAACCCATTAACCAAATGATTATCACTATTTTTATCTCACTTAATTACTTTCCTGTGAAATATAACCGTTACAGTAAATACTAAAAATAAGTCAAGTAATTAAAATGTGACACGTAAGCATCAGAGTTTGCATCAAAACCTGACTCTTATCAGAATTTAATGGTCATCAGAACATGGCTTTTGTACTCAAAAAGTGAATGACTGTTTTCGTGATTCTTCACACAAATACTGACTGGTATCTTCAGAGTTTAATCATCAGAACATAATCAGAACTTATCCTCAGAATTTATGCAAATAATACTTAATTGTTTATCAGTTACAACTTAATCACCACAGTAATTTTCATCATTTATATGGAGTGATAGTGTGTGTATGTGCAAATGATCAGATAAGGATTAAAGTCTGATAAACTTCAGTATATCTTAGAAATAAGGCATAACTAAGAACAATGCTTAAAATTTATCTTGAATTGTGAAGTTTACTGTAAAATAAAGTAATGCAAGAATCCACCTTAACTGTTTGTGCTTATTTTATGCATCTTTTGAAATTCTTTAGACAGTGGCTTCTCAGTGTAAATGAGTTACAACTGCCATCAGAATTTATGTTGTTATCAGAATATTTCTCCAGTAATCAGAGAATGTGAAAAGTCACCAAGAAAAATCAATTTGCTTTTCTAATGCATATAACTTAATACCAGCAATGCACTTGGATCTTCCCTCTCACATATTTACTCTAGATCTCAAAGGAGTACCTGATTTCAATTTTTCTTTTCTTTTATTTTCTTCAGATAAGTGAGGCTTATCAAGCATGTAGTTCATCCTTAAGAATTACTGACATCAGAATTTGACAGATAAGAAGCAATAATCTAGTTTGTGACTTAGTAATAAGATACACAAAGTAAATTTGACTAAGATCAAAATCAGAATTTGCTTGTGTTATGATTTACACATAAACAACTAATTCAAACATGGGATACATAGTTTGTTAAAGACTACTAAGTCAGCATCTAACAAGATAATCCTCATTGAAATGAATAGTCGCAGAACATTCAAAACACTTTCAGAGTTTATAGAATTACATCAGATAACAAACAATGTTTAATATGTAACAATTTAAGCACAGATTACATTGAGATAAGAAAATAAGTAAACACTGATCATAAAGTCTGATGTATGAGAACAAAAACTGAACAGATTTTAAGAAAGAACCTAAAATCATTCCAAGTTCATTTACCATTCTTGTAAAAGTAGCTTCACATAGTGGTTTTATGAAGATATGTGCTAGTTGTTGCTCTGTTGGAACAAAATGCAATTCCATTATACCTTCCATCATACGTTCCCTTATGAAATGGTACCTAATGCTGATGTGCTTTGGCATTAAGTGTTGAACTAGATTTCCTGTCATAGCAATAGCACTTTGACTATCACAGTATATAGGTATTTTAGAAAATTCTAACCCATAGTCCAGTAGCTGATTCTTCATCCAAAGAATCTGTGCACAACAGCTTCTTGCAGTAATATATTCTGCTTCTGCGGTTGATGTGGAAATTGATTTCTGTTTCTTGCTAAACCAAGAAACCAATCTGCCTCCAAGAAATTGGCAGCTTCCACTAGTGCTTTTCCTGTCTATTTTACATCCTGTAAAATCTGCATCTAAGTAACTGTTAGGTCACACACACACTGTAAAGGGGGTGAATACAGTGTATAGTACACTCAAATCGAACTTTAAGAACTTAAGTAACAGAAAACAAACTTTATTGAAACAATAAACTCTGTTACAGTATGCAACTGTTACCTCTCAGTGATGAACAAATATCACGAGAGCTGCTAGGGTTACAATGAATAATCTTCTCTAATAATGAGAACACTTTTAGTGTAAACCCTATGTCTGTGTTTATATACTACACAGTTACAAGATAATCGCTAATTGATATGGAATATAATTCTGCTTCCTAAAATATATCAATCAGATATCTTTTCTTCCAAGTATTCCATTCTTTACAGAATTCCTTCTTCATGCATATCTCTTCTTATGTTTATCTTGATCTTCTTTCCTTTAATCAGCTACTGTCCTTATCTGATTGTCCTTCAGCACTTAAGTTCTGATATCTATCTTCTGATGATTATCTCCTGATAATATAAGTATTGATATCCTTAAGTCCTGACTTCTAGTATAAGTACTGATCAACAGTTAAGTACTGATTTATCCTGTTCAAGTAAGATCTGAAAGCTAAATATAAAACATATTAGCCATGACATTATCAAATATATCTAACAATCTCCCCCAACTTGTAAATTAACATAATATACAAGTTTAACAGATATTTGATGATGTCAAAAACATTAAGTACAAATGCATGAGAATTAGACTAGATAACTACAACTCACAGTCCTTAAAGCTTTTACCAATTTCAACTTCTGATAACAACTTCAGTCTGTATAAATATCAGAATTTAAGCAGTTGTAGATCTTCGACTTGGCTTAATCATTTTCTGATCTCTCTGATGTCAGGAGTTGTTCTGAGATAGTTCTTCAACAAACATTTCTCAGCATATCTTAGTTTATCAATCATTCTCCTTTTGACATCTTTAAGCTCTGCAGTATCTTCACCAGTTTGAAAGATTGCAGCTCTGAGATCATTGATCTTTGCTTTTCTCAACTTCTGATCTAGTCTTATGACGTAAGCTTTGTCAGACTCCAGATTGAATTCAAGTCCCTTAATACCAAGATATGTTCTGATCTGTGCAGTATTAGACTTCATATCAACAATATCACCATTATGATCTCTGTACTTTGGAACATATATGCTGTCAGACTTAACAGAATAAAGCCTTTTCTGTCTCTGAATCTGTTCTTTTAAGTAGTTTGCTGCAGTCTCTGTTATTCTGTCATCCACTTGAAGTAAGAAAAGTACATGCTCCAATTCTTCAAAATACTTCAATGGAATGGCATTTTGTCTTATATGATAAACCCTACCATCTGTTATGAAATACAACATGATGTATTCTTTCAAGTAGGTATGGTAAACCATCTGTACAGATTGCAGTTGATTCAATCTCTCAGGAGTTGCTCCAATACCTGGTTCACTCAAGGAAGTTGGATCATTGGTAGTGTTGTGTACTCTTCTTTCATCAGCACTTCCCAATCCAGTTTTATCTTTAGCTTCCTTTCCAGTAACTACTCTTGCTTCAAAACCACTTGCAGTAGTCTTCAAAGATTGAGTCTGTTTTGCTTTAGTGAATCCTGTTAGGAGTGTCTTTGATCTATTTTCTGATATCAAGTTAACTTGAGCTCTGTCAGAGGTTACTTGCTTCTTCTGAATATCAGAACTTACAATTTCTTGACTCTGAACAACTTGAGCCATGTTAGAGGTTGTTTTAAGAACTTTTCTTGAAGTTAGAGCAAGATCATCCTTTTCATCAGTAATTTCTTCTTCCTCAGGAGGTACATAAACCTTGATAGGTTCACCAACCTTTTCTTTACCCTTGGATCTTGGATCTATCTGTGGTTGTGATCTAGCCAACGTTGCTTCAGTATGTGTCCTTTCTTTGATCACAATGCCTTTGAGTTTTGGAAGTGAATTTTTACCAGAAGCTTCAGATTTAGATGTGACTTTCTCTGATTTAAGTCTAGCTTCTTCTTCCTTTAAACTTTCCAAGCCCATTCCTAGATTTTCTTGAAGAAATAACTGTCTTGACATTTCCTCATCAAGATCTAGAAGTTCATCAGAACTTATCCTTTTACCAGCAGCAGAACTTATTCTTTTCCCAGTATCAGAACTTGTCCTGTGACTAGCTTGTCTTGATGTAAACCTTCTACCTTGACTATGACCGCTATCCATTCCAGAGTATCCTCGATCATCATTTCCATCATCCTTTCCTTGCAGTGTCTTGTTAGTGTTGCATTTGGACTTAATTACCTTCTCCCCCTTTTTGGCATCAGCAGGTAGTAAAAGAGAGATAAGTAATTCCACTGAGGATTGGATTTCAGTAAGTTGCGATTGCTGAGAAGCTTGATTTGTCAGAATTTCATCAATCTGAGCTTGTTGTTTCTTTTGAGTTTTCTCAATATAAGCAATCCTGTCAATGGTAGGTTGAAAGAACTTGTTCTTATCAATTTTCCAAACTTGTTCTTGTTTGATAAAGTTCTCCTGAATCTTGTGTAGCTCTGCATGAGTAGTTGAATGAAGACCTTGTAGATGTTTAGTACTCAATGCAGTGACTCTAAGCTGAGTTTTTAAATCATCAGAATTTAACATTTCATCAGCTTTAGTCAAGTGCTCAGCAAGATGTATTGCAGTTGGAACACATGAAACTGAGTTCCATTCCTTAGTCCACTCCTGACCTGCAGGAGTTTCACTCCAAGGTACTGGTGCATCCCCGGTAACTAACTTCTTTACCAGTTCAGACTTAGGAAGAGTCTGTTGAGGAGTATGTTCGGAAGGACCTGCTTCATCAGCATCTACAGTTGGAGCAGCTTCACCAGTATCTCCAGCATTTACAGTATCAGAACTTAAAGAATCAGTATCTTCTGATAAGACAACAGTGTGAGTAGCAATGAAGGCTTCAGCATCCTCTAATTACTGATCTGATACTAAGTTCTGATCAACAGCCATATCCTGATGCTCACCTAAAGTCTGATCATCAGCATCTTGATGCAGAGAAGGTGTTGTTGATAACTCTGGAGTTTGAACAACATCAGTAACAGGTGTTGTGGAAGGATTATTTGCTGTTGGAGCTTCTAAGAGAAATACTTCAGACACAACCAAGTGTTGAACATCAATATCAGCACTTGTGCCTGGATCAACAAGAGACACAGATGGTGAGTTAGCCTTGTCAGATACAGCTTCCTGAGATGGAGTTGATGGAGAAGAAGTGACTGGAGCAAATTCCTTGTCTTGTGAGATCAGAGATTCCTGATCCCCTTCCTTAGCTGCTTCCTCTTCATCATCTGAAACTGGCCTTTGTGCCCTCTGTTTCTTGTACTTCCTTGTTGATTTGGATTCCTTGGGAGTTTCAGGAACTGTCATTCGTCTAAGCCTCTTGAGAAGCCTAGAACCCCCAATTTCAAAATCCTTCTGAGAAATCTCTTTCTCAGCTTCAGATACAACAGGTTCTCTAGCAGGAATCGGTTCCTCAGAATCAGATTCATCGCTCAATACAATCCTCCTTCTCTTTTGAGATGTTTGAGGAACATTCTTTGTCCTCTTTGGCTTGAAAGATGAAGATTTCACAGTAAGTGCTGAAGATGAAGGTCGAGCAGTCTGTGAAGTTGAGAGATATGATTTGAGATATGATCTGAGGGTAGGTTGAGTAGAATGAGAGGTAGGTACTGAGGTTGATGGATTTTGGGTGTTTGGAGTTGGTTGGACATCAGAGTAAACAGATCTATAAGTATCAGGATCAGCATTTACCAGGATCTGTTTTACAGACTTAGGAATCTGTAATGGTCTAACCACTTTTTTTTAGTATCAGCATTTACCAGGTCATTAAAGTATCATTTTGTAACCTTAAAAGGTGGGGTTTGAGTGCTGACTAAATAAGGTTCATCAGTACAGTAAGTGTAAATAAGTTGACAGAATCTAGCAAAATAAACAACATCTCGATCCTCTGTCATCCTATCCCCAATAAAACTAATTATTCCAGTTGCAAAATCAAAATGAGTTTGATGAATAATAGCATACCCTATGTGCTGACTCAGAATTGGGATAGCATCGAAATTTGAACATTTGTTCCCAAAAGCTTTGGTGATGCAATCAAAGAAGAAACTCCATTCTCTTCTGATATTAGCCCGTTTCAACTGTCCAAGTTTCGTCAGACTCTTTTCATATCCCAATTCAGCAATTATCTTCTGGAATTGAGAAAGTACAATCTTCTGGAATTGAGAAAGTACAATCTTCTGGAAGATGTAAAGCCCTGCGTACTGTACCAGGAGTGACTACAAAGGATGAATCACCCACTTGGAAGATAATATTGGGAGTTCCACGTTGACCACCATCATCAAAAAGTCCAGTCCTCCAAAACCTCAGAACTTGTTGGCTTGAAAAGAATTCAGGCTGTGTTAATGCATACCCAACCTCACTATGTGCAAGAAGATCTTGCACAAAGTGCAATTCAGATGGAGCTTCAGTGTGATCAAGAACTGCAGCATAGTTGTTGGGGACAAACTTAGCTCCATCAATGATTAAATACTTTGGTGCCATGAAAAAAAAATGAGATTCAAGTATGCCTGTTAGGTGTTTGAGATAATGTCTGTATGAAAAACCAACGTGAGAAATAAAGAGAAAGAGAGTAAAAGTAAGGAGAGAGATAAAATATGAAGAAAATAAAAGATTAAAAAAAATCTTCTCTCTGTTGTACTTATACTCTGAACAAAAATGTTACCGTTGGACACCTGTCAGACATGCAGTAATAACGGACAGTTACTGGGCTCGAGAAAACAGGAATCATTACTTACCCATTTGCCTAGTTTCAAGGAAAAACCGTTCCATTTTTCAAGAAAAATAGTTTTAATTCAAAATTTAAACCGTTATCACTGATTGAATTATTTTTCACTGCATCATTGATATTCTGAAAATACATCACATGAAAATGACCAAGATAAATTAGATAAGTAAGTGCTGAAAATGAATCAGAACTTAATATAAAACAAAAGTTATATGGTCATCAGAATATCAATCAGGATTTATCAACACAAGATAAAATAACTCAGAGACAAAATCTTGAAGTAAAAACAACTTTCATTAATATATCAAGACAATACATTTATGAAATGGAAATTACATCAATACTTATACAAGATTTTCCCTAAGCTTCTAAATCTAATATCAACAGCCTTAGTCCTAGCTAAGAAGCCTGACAAAGCTGATGATGAAGAAAAATAGGAAGAAGACGAGATTAAGTCATCTTCTTCTTCCTACTCTCGACAAACAGAATGGCGAGTCTGATGATTCGCTCTTGCTGGCGGAGAGCTTCCAGCCTTTCCTCCTCCAATCGCTCCAGATGGCGATGGTAGTCCATATAGAAGAACAGAAGGTGTGTCAGTACCTCATGTGGGACAGAGTCCCATATCTCCTCAGGAATGGCTGTGACATGCCATTCCTGCTGCCACTCGGCACAGCTTAGCTCCATATTGAAGTTTTGGTAGTTCAAAAACATGTTATATCTGACCATTGTGTTTTTGAAAGAAGAAGTATGAAGATAAGTGTGTGAGAAGAATTTGATGGAAAGACTGATGTGAAGTGGCTACTTATATAGGCACGAGAATGTCAGGAGACGCAAAGAAATTGAATGCTGACAGGTAGAATTAATTCTACCTCGTCTCCCTAGACTTTGAAAAAGAATAACATTCATTGGAAGGAGGAATCATGGTTTAAAACGCACAATAAACAAGAAACAGTGGACTGTTCAAGTACGAATACCATTAATCCTAATCATAGTGACTATTAATCTTCCACTTCAACATATTCTAGTTCGAACTGAGACCGTTATCAAATTTTATTCACAGATAAGCCAAGTAAAGGATTAGACTGAGAAATCAGAACTTAGACCTATACCAGAACTTAACAGTCATCAGAACATAATTTCTTAACTCGAAAAAGGAATGCCCATCTTAGTAAATCCTCATACAAGTTCTGAGTTATAGACTTCAGAACTTAATCATCAGAACGTGTAACTAGAACTTGTCCTCAGAATTTGTGCATTAATGACACAATGACTGTTTATCTAAAATAACATAGACCACCACAGAAATTTTCATCATTCAGATGGAGTGATTAGTGTGTGCATTAAGCTAAATAACCGACAAAGAGTAAAGTCTGATTCACTTCAGTACATCTTAGAAATAAGGCATAACTAAAATTTTGCTAAAGAGCTGTCATTGTCCTGAAACCTACTGATGAATGAGTTCATGCTTGAGTCCACCTCAACTATTTTGTGCTAATTTTATGCATCTTTTGAAATTCTATTTTACAGTGGCTTCTCAGTGTAAGTGAATCACGACTGTTTATCAGAATTTATGTTATTATCGGAGTATTTCTCCAGTAATCATAGAGTGTGAAAAGTCACCAAGAAAATATTTTGCTTTTCTAATGCATATCTACTTAATACTAGCAATGCACTTGGGTCGTCCCTTCCACATTTTTACTCTAGACCTCAAAGGAGTACCTGATTTTATTCTTTGATCTTTTTGCTTTTTTTCTTTTGATAAGTGAGGTTTATCAGCACTTAGTACATACAGCAGTTTTACTAGTATCAGAACTTAACAGATAAGTAGCATTATTCTAATTTGTGACTTAGTAATAAGATATACAAAGTAAACTTAACTAAGCTCAATTATCAGAATTTGCTAGTGTCATAGGGTTTCCACTGAAATAATTACTTCTTACATGGAATCATTTATTTATTGAAGACTACTAGGTCAGTATCTAGCACAGTTATCCTCATAGGATTGAATAGGTACTTGAACAGACATATCACTTATCAGAGTTTAGAAACATATATCAGACAACAGTCAGTACTTAAAGACATTTATCAATTAAGCACAGAATACACAATGAGATTAATTCTGTAAATACTGAGCATAAAGTCTGATAACACAGAACAAGACTAAGCAGATTTAGAGAAAGAACCTGAAACCATTCCAAGTTCATTTACCAATCTTGTAAAAGTAGCTTCACACAGTGGTTTTGTGAAGATATCTGCTAGTTGTTGATCTGTGGGAACAAAATGCAATTCCACTGTACCTTCATCCACATGTTCCCTGATGAAGTGGTACCTGATGCTGATGTGCTTTGTCATAGAGTGTTGAACTGAATTACCTGTCATAGCAATAGCACTTTGATTATCACAGTAAATAGGGATTTTGAAATATGTTAACCCATAATCCAGTAACTGATTCTTCATCCAAAGAATCTGTGCACAACAACTTCCTGCAGCAATATACTCTGTTTCTGCAGTTGATGTGGAAATTGACTTTTGTTTCTTGCTGTACCAAGAAACCAATCTGCCTCCAAGAAATTGGCAGCTTCCACTTGTGCTTTTCCTGTCAATTTTGCAACCTACAAAATCTGCATCTGAGTAACCTATTAGTTTAAAATCTAATTCTCTAGGATACCATAATCCCAGAGCAGCTGTTCCTTTAAGATACTTAAAGATTCTTTTTACAGCTGTTAAGTGAGGTTCTCTTGGATCTGCTTGAAATCTTGCACAAAGACAGGTAGCATACATGATATCAGGTCTACTAGCAGTTAGATAGAGTAGAGAGCCAATCATACCTCTGTAGTCAGTAATATCTACTGATTTACCGGTATCCTTATCCAGTTTTGTCGCAGTGACCATTGGAGTGGATGCACTGAAACAATCTTGCATTCCAAATTTCTTCAGCAAGTTTCTGGTGTACTTGGTTTGACAAATAAAAGTGCCTTCCTCATTCTGCTTGACTTGAAGGCCCAGAAAATAGCTAAGTTCCCCCATCATACTCATCTGATATCTTGACTGTATTAGTTTGGCAAACTTTTTGCAAAGTTTGTCATTTGTAGATCCAAAAATGATATCATCAACATAAATCTGGACCAGAAGTAAGTCCTTTCCATGGTTGAGGTAGAACAGTGTTTTGTCTATTGTCCCTCTGTTGAATCCACTTTCCAGAAGAAACTGAGCTAAAGTCTCATACCATGCTCTAGGAGCTTGCTTAAGTCCATAAAGTGCTTTATCAAGCCTATAGACATAATCTGGATGTTTGGTATCTACAAAACCTGGAGGTTGTTCAACATATACCTCCTCCTCTAATTCTCCATTGAGAAAAGCACTTTTCACATCCATTTGAAAGACAGTAAACTTTTTGTGAGCAGCATAAGCCAAGAATATCCTTATGGCTTCTAACCTAGCAACTGGTGCAAATGTTTCATCATAATCAATTCCCTCCTGTTGAGAATATCCTTTTGCAACCAGTCTTGCCTTATTCCTTGTAATTATGCCATCACTGTCAGTTTTATTTCTGAATACCCACTTTGTACCAACAACAGATCTATTCTTTGGTCTTGGCACTAGGGTCCAGACTTTGTTTCCTTCAAATTCATTCAACTCTTCCTGCATTGCTTGCACCCAATCAGCATCTTGAAGAGCTTCTTCCACTTTCTTTGGCTCAGTCTGAGAGAGAAAAGAATTGTAAAGACATTCATTTGAAGTACCTGTTTTAGTTCTGACACCTGCATTAGGATTTCCAATTATCAAATCAGGTGTATGTGATTTTGTCCACTTCCTTGCAGATGGAAGGTTTTTTCTAGAACTGGATGCTCCCCCATGATCCATGCTATTTTCATTTTCATTTTCTGATGCTCCTCCTGAAACTATGCTCTCTGAGTTGGATTCTTCAGTATTTAGATTTTCAGTACTATCAGAACTTGGCTTATCAGAACTTGACGAATCAGAACTTGAAGAGCCAGATGCATGTTCTGATGTTTCTTGAGATGTGGTAGGATCTTGAGTATGCTCCCCCTGCATAGGTGCATCTTCCTTTCACGTAGTCTCCACAGTTTTAATAACATCAGAGTTTAATCCATCAGAGTTTACAGTATCAGGACTTAGACTGTCAGGATTTTCTGTATCAGAATTTGAGTCTTCATTTTCAAATCTCAGCTGATCATGGTCAATGAAATCTTCAAGACCAGTAATCTTTTTGTCATCAAAAGAGACATTGATAGATTCCATGACCACTTTTGTTCTCAAATTATAGACTCTGAAGGCTTTTGTGGAAAGTGGATATCCAACAAAGATTCCTTCATCAGCTTTTAGATCAAACTTTGATAGCTGTTCAGGATGAGTCTTGAGAACAAAACACTTGCATCCAAATACATGAAAATATTTCAGATTTGGCTTCTTTTTCTTCACCATCTCATATGGTGTTTTTCCATGCTTGTTAATGAGTGTTGCATTTTGAGTAAAACAAGCAGTCTGCACAGCTTCAGCCCAGAAATAGGTTGGAAGCTTTGCTTCTTCAAGCATTGTACGTGCAGCTTCAATGAGAGTTCTATTCTTCCTTTCAACAACTCCATTTTGCTGTGGAGTTCCAGGAGCAGAAAATTCCTGCTTTATTCCATGGCTTTTGCAGAACTCTTCCATTATCAAATTCTTGAACTAAGTGCCATTATCACTCCTTAAAACTTTCACAGAATCTTTGACCATTTTATCCAGATGTTTGATATGATCAATCAAGGTTGATGCAGTTTTACTTTTTGTATGCAAGAAATACACCCATGTGCATCTGGTGAACTCATCCACTATGACCAACGCATACTTCTTCTTTGCAATGGACATGACATTTACTGGACCAAATAGATCAACATGTAGTAGATGATAAGGCTCAAGAATTGATGATTCAGTCTTGCTCTTGAATGAAGATTTTCTTTATTTGGCTTTCTGACATGAATCACAAAGACCATCAGGAGCAAATACTGTGTTTGGCAATCCTCTCACAAGATCTTTCTTGACCAGTTCATTTATATTGTTGAAATTTAAATTAGAGAGTTTCTTATGCTAATTCCAGCTTTCTTCAATTGATGCTCTACTCATCAGACAGATTGCAGAACCATCAGTACTTGTTGAAAGCTTAGCTTTATAAATCTTACCACGCCTGTATCCTTTCAGAACAACTTTGCCTTTAGATTTACTCATAATTTCACAGTGTTCTTCAAAGAAATCAACATGATAACCTCTATCACAGATTTGACTTATACTCAGTAGGTTGTGTTTAAGTCCTGAGACTAGAGCTACTTGTTTAATTATTACATTTCCAAGATTGATATTGCCATATCCCAATGTTTTTCCAATGTTGCCATCTCCATAAGAAACACTTGGGCCAGCTTTCTCCACAAAGTCTGATAGCAGGGCCTTATTTCCAGTCATATGTCCTGAACATCCACTGTCCAGAACTAGAATATTTTTCCTGTTGCCCTGCAATCACAAAGACCACTAATTATTAATTTTAAGGACCCGGACTTGCTTGGATCCTTTGGCCTTATTAAGTTTATTAACATTTGCAGCGGATTTAGCATTAGAGTTTATGTTAACAATTTTCTTATCAGAACTTATACTATCAAACTTTGAATCAGAATTTACACTAGAAGGAACAATGAAAAATTTCTTCAAAGAAGGTTTTATTTGATAACAATCATAGTACAAGCTATGATATTCCTTACAAGTATAAATGGAATGCCATAAACTACCATAATGAAAACAAGGATTTTGTGGTTTGTATCTAACAGACTGACTCTTAACTCCTGACTTTGAAGGTAAGGAGTTAATATTCTTATTCTTCCTGCAAGAAGAAGCCAGATGGTTAGAACTTCCACAGTTATGACATGTTTTCCTAGAAGCATCAGGAACAGGTTTATAATTATTGCTTTTATTCACACCTTCCTTTCCATTCCTATTTTTCCTAGGTGATTTTACCTTGTTTGCATTCTTGACATCTTTCAGCTTATGCTTAAGCTGCTTCTTTGTCATTAAGCCTATGTTCACTACAGCTGTCTTTTCCTGTTTTAGTTTGTCAGAAGTTAATTTCTTTGTAACTTCTGATTTTTCATTTTCAGACTTTACAGTTATAAACTTAACAGGTTTTAACTTTGGCTTTTGCTTATCAACAGACTTAATTTCTTCAGTTCCTTTATCTTTCTTATCTTCTCCATAACCTAAGCCCTCTTTCCAGTTTCCACTACTTAGCAAATTTTGAGTTGTTTTGCCAGAGTTAGTCCAAGTCCTGATAATCTCTCTTTCCTTTTCTAACTCAGTTTTTAGAGATTCATTTAATTTTAGCACTTCATTCCTAACATAAAAAGCATCATCTCTATCCTTCTGAGTTTGATGGAACATGACTAACTCTTTTTCTAAGAAATCATTTCTTTTCTAAAATGCAAGATTTTCAGAAGTTAATCTTTCACATGTTAAAGTTTGATCTCTATAACTAACAAATATGGTTTTAAGATATCTTCTCAACTCATTAATATCATCAGTATGAAAAGTATAAGTAGTCTGAGGTACCTTTGTTTCAGCAGCTTCAGAACTGCTCTTAGCACTTTCTTTATCAGCATTTGCCATCAATGCATAGTTTTCCTCACTTTCAGAGTCTGAGGTGTCTGTCCAGCTTTTCTGCTTTGTGACAAGAGCCTTGCCTTTGTCACCCTTTACCTCCTCTGTCAGATTTTCCTCCTCTGCCTTCAGATCTTCTGAAATTCTTCTTATCAGAACTTATGCCTTTCCTGGAAAACTTCTTTCCCTTCCTGAACTTCCTGTATGAAATCTTTGTGATTCCTTTCACCATAAGAGCACACAGCTACATCATCTCCTCATCAGCATCAGTCTCATGCAAGCTTTCAGAATCTGAGTCATCATCACTCTCAGAACTTGATGACTCAGTATCAGACTTTATGAAAAGAGCTTTACCCTTATCTTTCTTTGAGGAAGCTGCTTTGGGGAATTCTTCTTCAGCCTTAAGAGCAACTGTCCTTGACTTTCCTCCTTTCCTCTTGCTTCTTTGTTCCATCTCCAGCTCATGAGTCTTGAGCATTCCATAGATTTCGTCAAAAGTTATTTCATCAAGATTGTAGTTGTCTCTTATTGTCGTTGCCTTCAAATCCCAGCATTCAGGAAGAGCTAATAGGAACTTAAGGTTTGAATCTTCAAGATAATACTCTTTATCAACCAATGACAAATCATTCAAAAGTTTGACAAATCTATCATATAAATCATTCAATGACTCATTAGTCTTTGAGTCAAAGTGTTCATACTCTTGAGTGAGTATTGTCTTCCTGTTCTTCTTAATTGTGTCAGTTCCCTGACACCTTGTTTCTAGAGCATCCCATATTTCCTTAGCAGTCTTGCAGTTGATTACCCTGTTTGACATTACATTATCAATGGCACTATGCAGTAAGTGTCGTACCTTAGCATCCTTAGCAATTGATGCTATGTCTTCAGCAGTACAATCACTCTTCTCTTTTGGTACGGTCTTTGCTACTTCACCTGCAACTGCAACAGCGAGCTTGGTTGGTTTGTGAGGGCCTTCCTTGATTCTATCAAGGTATTCTGGATCTGTTGCTTCCAGGAACATGGTCATCCTTACCTTCCATATGGGATATTCAGATGGTCTCAGTATGGGAACTCTGATGGTCTCATACCGACTCTGAATTTGTGTCTTTGGTGATTCCTCAGTTTTGGTAGGCTTAGTTGGAGTTTCTATGTCCGACATGATTGTGTTTGGATCTTTAACTGTATGTATGTTAACAGATAGGCTCTGATACCAATTATTAGGTCACACACACACTGTAGAGGGGGTGAATACAGTGTATAGTACACTCAAATCGAACTTTAAGAACTTAAGTAACAGAAAACAAACTTTATTGAAACAATAAACTCTGTTACAGTATGGAACTGTTACCTCTCAGTGATGAACAAATATCACGAGAGCTGCTAGGGTTACAATGAATAATCTTCTCTAAAAATGATAACACTTTTAGTGTAAACCCTATATCTGTGTTTATATACTACACAGTTACAAGATAATCGCTAATTGATATGGAATATAATTTTGCTTCCTAAAATATATCAATCAGATATCTTTTCTTCCAAGTATTCCATTCTTTACAGAATTCCTTCTTCATGCATATCTCTTCTTATGTTTATCTTGATCTTCTTTCCTTTAATCAGCTACTGTCCTTATCTGATTGTCCTTCAGCACTTAAGTTCTGATATCTATCTTCTGATGATTATCTCCTGATAACATAAGTACTGATATCCTTAAGTCCTGACTTCCAGTATAAGTACTGATCAACAGTTAAGTACTGATTTATCCTGTTCAAGTAAGATCTGAAAGCTAAACATAAAACATATTAGCCATGACATTATCAAATATATCTAACAGTAACCTATTAGCTTAAAATCTGATTCCCTAGGATACTATAATCCTAGATCAGCTGTACCCTTGAGGTACTTGAAATTTTTTTCACAACTATTAGATGAGGTTCTCTTGGATCAGCCTGAAATCTTGCACAACGATAGGTAGCATACATGATATCAGGTCTACTTGGAGTTAAATAGAGTAAAGAGCCAATCATACCTCTGTTGTTAGTAATATCTACTGATACTCCAGTATCTTTATCTAACTTGGTGGCAGTGGCCATGGGAGTTGATGCACTAGAACTATCTTGCATTCCAAACTTCTTGAGTAAATTTTTGGTGTACTAGGATTGATTTATGAAAGTACCTTCTTCAGTTTGCTTGACTTGAAGTCCCAGAAAATAGCTAAGTTCTCCTATCATACTCATTTGATATCTTGACTGCATTAATTTGGAAAATCTTTCACAAAGTTTTGTATTTGTAGAGCCAAAGATGATATCATCAACATATATCTGTACCAAAAGTAAGTCCTTTTCCATGGTTGAGGTAGAATAAAGTCTTGTCAATTGTGCCTCTGTAAAATCCACTTTCCAGAAGGAATTGAGTCGGAGTCTCATACCATGCTCTAGGAGTTTGCTTAAGCCCATAAAGTGCTTTGTCAAGCCTGTAGACATGATATGTAAATTTTGGATCTTCAATGTAACACCCCCAGATCCGGGGTCAGGGATCTGGGTCGTCACGGTCTTTCTTTCCACGATATCACTTCACTTAATTAATAATAGTTAACCTTATGCTGTGACCCCATACTAACACACACCACAACCCGTTATAGTCTCAGAGATGAAATTGAAATAAGTACAAGTCTTTGAATCCACAATTTAAAAGTTATTACAACCCAAAATGATTACTTAATAAGTTTACAATTAATTGCCATTATCTGCCACAAGTTATAATTATACATAATTGATTCTCAAAAGTAGAAGGTCTGATCTATAGATAGATCTACCTCTGCAGCTATAGCAGCTATGATCTCAACGGGAAGGCGCCGGGCGCTTCCCACGCTCTTGCGCTGGGTCTGCTTGAGTCTGGCCATCTTTCCTAACTGTTGTTGTGTGATGAAGAAATAAAGCAAGAGTGAGCATTACAGCTCGCAAGATAATATATGGTGTAAAAAATAATGCAAGTATCTAAATGGATAACTTACTAAAATCCTTTATCAAGTGTAAGATAATTACTTACTGGATATAAGCAAAAACAAGGGATGAAGTTACCAAATACTTCACTATACTTATATCATTTATAAAGCTACTTGAACTACCACTGTTCAAAGTATAATGAGCTTTCAACAGTTCATCACATAGATGAGACTACGAGACAAGATTTGAATAGATTAAATCTTTGAAGTATTTTTGAAGGAAATGAAGTTGTGATATACTTCATTAAGTTCCGATATATATATCCACATATATATCTTCTTTATACAGTTCCTGAAAACCTCTGTCATGTAAAGTATGAACAGAGTTTGTAACATCCAATGAATTTTTGGAAGGGAAAAGAATTGTGGCATAAACCCGATATCTTGCTGATCAGGCAAAGATACCAATAAGTAACCTTTTCTACTAGTAGATGGACGAATTCCCCACTGGTCATCACCCTAGTCACAATAGGACCTTATGCTGGACTGCCAACTCAGCCACTTACGCATTTGATGGACTCCCACTGAGCCACTTACACTATCATGGATGCCCACTGAGCCCATGTTGTTTATGCCGACTCGATAGATGGACTTACTTCCCAAATGTTGGGTAAGTAATCAATTCATTTACCAAAACCGCAACCTTGTTGCGAATATAAAATACACCACAGAGCCGGATCCCTCTGGTTTTGAGCGAGTATTTAAATCCCCTTTAAAAAGGAAGATCTTAAATATATAAAAATGAGTTTTGGGATCCGCTCTAACTTTTAAAAATCATTTTAAAGACTCGAAAACACTTTAAAGAGTGTTTGGAGTACTGCTGATTTAATAAAGTAAATCAGTTCCAATATATTAGAAAATATCTGAATATTATTATTTAAATAATATTCCCATAAAGAATAATCTCTATAAAAATAATCGAAGTAGAAGTGTTAAAACTCATACTTGAAATGAATATTAAATAACAAAAGATATATTTATACGAAAGTACTATCTTTATTTGAATAAACAAAGATAATTTTGATTATCGACACCTTATTCTTTAATAAAATAAAGAATATATCTCAGCAAATAATCGGAGTCATAGATCCTCAAATGAATATTCAAATAATATTCATTAGATAATATAAACTGAGTCATAAGCCCTCGAATGAATATTCAAAATAATATTCATTTAATAAAATAAAATGAGTCATAAGCCCTTGAATGAATATTCGTAATAATATTCATTAAATAAAATAAAAGTTATTGAATAAACCTTATTCGATTAATAGTTTTGAAAACTATATCAATATATATATATATAACTATATATATACCATATACTCGGGAACATCTACTCCCGGTTTTTAGAAAAGGGTTCACCTTTGGGTCCCCTATCCTCAGGGTATACGCAACTACTGCTTATCTCTAGCATAGGTATTATGCAACTAATAAGCATTTGTACCAACAGATATATAAATCAAGAATACGAAACAGGCATGCATATATACCATATCACATGCTACAATATATCGCAAGAATTTGCTAATAACAAATATGCATTTATCACAAGATCATGCATATACACATATACATCACAACAACAGTTATACAGGTAGAAAACTTGCCTAAGCGACTGGGGGTTACAAATGGCTCGGGACGAGTCTGGTAACCTATAAACAACATGTAAGTTGGAATTAAACCAAAGTCACTTATAAATCTATACTTTAACCAATTTAGACTCTAACGCTCGCTTTGCGCTTAACGATTCACTTAAGTCGCTCGAGTACCTTCGGCTCCACCATTTTTAATAAATTAACCATTACGAGTTTTAAGGCGATTCTTTCGCGAGTGCCTTACCAACAGCCTAATCCACTTAAAATAATTGTTTCATACTCCAATTAGTCCTTTAAGATCTTTAACCAAGGTTTCAAAATAAGGCGAGGGGAAATGTTTCGTTCGCGAAATGCCGTTACTTAAAACGGTCGTTTCTCCTAAACCGTACATCGGAATCAAACGAACCACATATCAAAACGAAGCTCATAACATGAACTATCTAAACATGGCAATGGTCAAAACCTAGCAGGGAGTTCTCGGGTCCTAATGTTATGAACAAAAGCAGTCTAAAGTAAATCGGACATTACGACAGCTATGTTTACGCGATTTCCCAAATTTATACCATTCCAAATCAACCACCAAGCAATCCCAATTCATTCATACAACCAAAATCCATACATATCACACTACAACAGCCCCAACACCTCATGTTCTCCAATTTATGTTATTCTCAACATGAATTTAAAACTATACTTAAGTCCTTTACTAATCAACAAGATTCAACATTCAAATTCACTACAACTCCAACCCAAACTCTAAACCTACAAGCATCAAGCTACTCTTTTACCATAACAATCAAAATCATCCTAATATACAAAGTAAAGCTAGGGTTTGGAGATGTTATACCTTCCTTGAAGTGATTGGAGTAGCTAGGAAGCCTTAAGAAGCCTTGAGATGTCTTAGGGATGCTTGGATCTTAAAGGAAAAACAAGAAAAATCAAGTTAAAAATCTTGAAATCACTGTTCATTATCTTCTTCATTGATTTCTTGGAGAAGATTGTGAATGATTTGGAGGCTTAAACTTTTAGGATAGCTATATCTATGCATAAGGAGTACTAGATAATTATCTTACCAATTAAGGAAGCTTGGAACTTGAATTTTGAAATTCTTCTTCTTGAAATGGAGAGAAAAGCCGAGAGCAATGGTTGAAGAAATGAAATGATTTTGTGTTTGTGATTTGTTTAGCTTAGCTTGGTTGTTTTTTGATTAGATTTTGGTTAATTACCTTATTAACCTTGAACTTTGTGTGGTTATCATTCATCCACACCTCCTTCCCCCCTATGTCATGCTTATGTCACCTTGTGATGTCATCATCCCTTACTTGCTCTCTTCTTATTGGTTGGATGACCTCATCATCCCTAACCTCCTTGATTAACTTCCTAATTGTTTGCCTAATGACCGCTGATCTGTTATACGGTTCGCTTAACTTTCGTTCTCGTTTGAGGGATCATACCCGGGATCTTATTACTTGGGTTTCCTTAACCTTTCTCAATACATTATAATCCTTTTATGATCCTCTCTTATAATCCTTTAATTTAAATCCTTTTTATCCTGTTACCTTATACTCAATTCTTTCCGTATCTAGTGGATTTCCGGGAAAAATCAAAGTGTTCAGAATTGGATTCTAACGATCTTTACATACACTTATATACCATATAGAGTACTAACAAAATCTCAGAATATCCATATAAAAACCCCTACATAGTGTGGCATGAAAAGTTTTCCTTGTTCAGAAATATCAGCAAAAACACTATTCATAAGGGTTACAAAAAGTTCAAAATTTTGGGGTTATTACAGTCTCCCCTCCTTAAAAGGATTCCGTCCCGGAATCAAATAGAAAATAATTGGGGGTACTTTTCTTTCATTGCGCTCTCTAGCTCCCAAGTTGATTCTTTCACATTATGATTTTTCCATAGCACTCTGACTAGCTTGATCACTTTGTTCCGAAGCACCTGCTCCTTCTTATCCATAATCTTTACCGGTTTCTCCACGTAAGTCAGATCTGGTTGCATATCCACATGCTCGTACTCCACTATGTGTCTGGCATCCCGATGATACTTCCTTAGCATTGACACATGGAACACATTATGAACTTGTTGTAGGTTCGGGGGTAAGGCTAGCTCGTAAGCCAACTTCCCAATCCGTCTTAGTATCTCAAAAGGTCCAATGTATATTGGGCTTAGTTTTCCTTTCTTTCCGTATCTCATTAACCCCTTCCAAGGGGATACTTTTAGTAGTACTAAGTCCCCTACTTCATACTCCTTGTCCTTTCGGGCTAGGTCTGCATATTTCTTCTGTCCATCTTGGGCTGCTACCAGCCGCCCTCTGATAAGATCCACTATGTCTTTGGTCCTTTGGACCACTTCGGGTCCGAGCATCTTTCGTTCCCCTACTTCATCCCAGTATAAGGGAGATCGACACCTTCTTCTGTACAGGGCCTCATAAGGCGGCATTCCGATGCTAGCATGAAAGCTATTGTTATAAGAAAACTCGATCAACGGCAAGTGATCATCCCAACTTCCTTTAAAGTCTATTGCACAGACTCTCAACATATCCTCTAGTGTCTGGATGGTCCTTTCACTCTGCCCATCCGTCTGGGGATGGTAAGCGGTACTCATATTTAACTTGGTCCCCGCACATTCTTGAAAGCTCCTCCAAAATCTGGAGTTGAACCTGGGGTCTCGGTCTGAGACGATGGACGCTGGGACTCCATGTTGCGTCACTATTTCCTTAAGGTAAATATCCACCAGTCTATCGACTGTGTATCTCTCATTGATAGGAATGAAATGAGCTGACTTTGTCAGTCGGTCTATGATCACCTATATGGCATCATGGTTGGCTTTCGTCCTTGGTAAACCGACAACAAAATCCATGGCTATCTGTTCCCATTTCCATTCGGGAATCTCCAGGGGTCGTAAAAGTCCACTGGGTCTCTGGTGCTCTGCCTTTACTCTTTGGCAAGTCAAACATTTGCTTACCCATTCTGCTACGTCCCTCTTCATGTTGGGCCACCAATAATTTTCCTTCAAATCCCTATACATCTTGGTGCTTCCCGGGTGAATGGAATACCTTGAACTATGGCTTTCATCCAAAATCTCATCTTTAAGCTCTTGAACGTTCGGAACCCAAATCCGGTAGGAGTACCTCATTATCCCTTTATCATCTTTCTCAGTATGGATCTCTTCTCCAGTCATTGACTCTCTGCCTTCATTCATTATTTTCTCTTGGCACAATCTGATCTTTTCCAATAACTCTGGCTGCATTGAGATCTCAAAAAGCTTTTCAGTTCCGATTCCAGTTACCTTTACTTCTATTTCCATTCTTTCGAAATCCCTGATTAATTCCTCCGAAATCATTATCATTCTGAGCCTTTCCTTCCTACTGAGGGCGTCAGCCACCATATTGGCTTTCCCCGGATGATAGAGAATCTCACAATCATAGTCCTTGATTAGCTCTAACCATCTCCTCTGGCGCATGTTGAGCTCTTTCTGCGTGAATATGTACTTGAGGCTCTTATGGTCTGTGAAAATCTCGCACTTCTCTCCATACAAGTAGTGCCTCCAAATTTTTAAGGCAAAAACTATTGCCGCGAGCTCAAGGTCATGAGTACGATATCTAATCTTGTATTCCTTCAGTTGTCTCGATGCATACGCAATCACCTTACCGTGCTGCATAAGCACACACCCTAATCCTTTGTGCGACGCGTCACTATATATCACAAAATCTCCTTTTCCGTCTGGAAATGCCAACACCGGGGCCGTTACCAACCTTTTCTTTAATTCCTGAAAACTGTTCTCGCATTTCTCCGTCCATTCAAACTTCTCTGTCTTACGAGTAAGTCGTGTCAAAGGGGCTGCGATCTTCCCAAAGTCCTGTACAAATCTACGATAGTAGCCGGCCAATCCTAGGAAACTCCTTACCTCTGTGGGTATGGTTGGCCTTTCCCAATTTGAGACCGCCTCTATCTTGGAGGGGTCGACCAATACTCCTCTTTATTGATCAAATGTCCTAAAAACTGTACTTCATTTCGCCATAATTCACACTTCGAGAATTTGGCAAATAGCTATTCCTCTCTGAGTATTCCTAGAGCTATCCTTAAATGCTCTGCATGATCTGCCTCAGTCCTTGAGTAGATTAAAATATCATCGATAAAAACTATCACACACTTGTCCAAGTACTTCTTGAATACTCTGTTCATTAAGTCCATGAAAGCCGCTGGGGCGTTGGTTAATCCAAAGGACATTACCAAGAACTCATAGTGCCCATACCTGGTGCGGAATGCAGTCTTGGGAATATCTTCGGGTTTAATCTTTAGCTGGTGATATCCAGTTCTCAGGTCAATCTTGGAAAAATAAACAACATCCTTTAGCTGGTTGAACAGATCGTCTATTCTAGGTAGCGGGTACCTGTTCTTTATGGTTAGCTTGTTCAACTCTCGATAGTCGATGCACAGCCTCATGCTCCAATCTTTCTTCTTAACAAATAACACTGGTGCTCCCCACGGAGACACACTGGGTCTTATCATACCCCTATCCAAGAGTTCCTGCAATTGGGTAGCTAATTCCTTCATTTCTAATGGGGCTAACCGGTAAGGTGCTTTTGAAACTGGCGCAGTCCCTGGGGCCAACTCAAAAACAAATTCAATCACTCTATCGGGTGGTAATCCCGGAAGGTCTTGTGGGAATACGTCTTCAAATTCGTTGACTACCGGAATATCTTGTAAGTTGGGCACCTCCTTCTGCGTGTCCACCACATAGGCTAGGTAAGCCTCATTTCCTTTTCGTAGCATCCTTCTGGCCTGGGCCATAGTCAAAAATTTATGCGTCTGCCTCTTTCCTCTAAATATAACTTCTTTCTTTCCTGGGATATTAAACTTAAATTTCTTCCCCTTCCAGTCTATCTGAGCATCATTGCTAGATAGCCAGTCCATTCCCAAAATTACATCAAACTCCCCTAATTTAAAAGGAATCAGATCAACACTAAAAGATTGCTCCCCTATGCCTAACTCACAGGCGGGGTGAATCTGGTTAACAGAAATAATTTCATGATTGGCTATTTCTACTTGCAAGGGTTCTATCAAGGGTTCAGCCTTAAGTCTTAACTTACGCGCAAGGTCCTTTGATATAAAAGATTTAGTTGCTCCCGAATCAAATAAAACATTTGCACTGACTGAATTTAGAGAAAGGGTACCTGCTATCACATCTGAGTCTTTCATAGCATCCTGGACTGTCATGTTGAAAGTCCTCACAGTAGGTGGCTTATTGGAGACAGCCCTGCTGGCTCCTGAAGCTCCTGGTTTGTTCATTGGGCATTCCCTCTTCCAATGACCCGGGTGTCCACACTGATGACAAGTGGTGGTTGGAATGACGGCAGGGGTTGATGAAGGGCACTTAGTTGAATTGTGACCTTCTCGACCGCACTTAAAGCAGGTTACTGGCTTTCCTTTACACTCCCCAGTGTGCATCCTTCCACAAGTGTTACAGGCTGGCAATGGGGGTCGAGACTGGTTGGAATAGGACATTCTTGACTTCTGGCCGCTCTGGCTCACATTCACGCTCATTGGCCGCTTAAACCCAGTGTTCTTTCCCGGTAGGGACACTGCTCCTCGATTAAATCTAGCTGGGAAGCTCCTTCCCGTGGAACCCCCACCCATGCTCATACTTTTCCTCTTTATTCCCTTCTTCTCTCTTTCCTTCTGTATCTGTTCACTTCCGGCTTCTACAATTGTTGCCTTTTGCACCAGAGTGGCATAATCCGTAAGCTCAAGGATTGCCACCCTATTCTGAATCCACGGTTTCAGTCCCTACTGAAACCTCCTAGCTTTCTTTTCCTCGGTGCTTACAAATTCCGGCACAAACTTTGATAACTCAGTAAATTTCGCTTCGTACTCTGCTACAGATAAGTTATTCTGCTTTAGCTCCAAGAACTTGAGCTCCATCTGGTTTTCCATAAACCTCGGGAAATATTTTTCCAGAAACAACTGACTGAACCTCTCCCAGGTTATGATAGCATTTGTCTCTATATTTTTCTTGGCCTCCCACCAGTAGCTGGCCTCTCCTTTCAGAAGGTAGGTAGCAAATACAGTCTTCTGTGCCTCATCGGTACTCAAAATCTCAAAGGATTTCTCCATTTCCTTTAACCATGCCCTTACCTCAACTGGGTCGGCTGATCCGTGGAACTCAGGGGGCTTAAGGGACTTAAAAGCCCTGAAAGAGTTTGCCACAGCATTGTTATTTCCTTGAGGGGGTGGGTTGGGTTGACGTTCCAAGTTCTGCCTTAGTAGTTGCATGAACTGGCCCATGGGATCCATGCCTGGGTTTGGTATTGGTTGCTCAACCTCAGTTTCTCCTTCCTCAGCCTCTATCTCAAATCCCTCAACATCATATGTTTCCTCTTCCTCTTCATATAGGGAGTCATCCTGTTCCACATAATCCTCATCTTCCTCTTCACTGTGTTCCTGGTTCCTATCGTCATGGTTATGGCTTCCCTGGTCCTCAGATCCAGGGTTCGCCCTAGTTCCAATATTTCTTGGCGGCATGATACTGATAAATATTTGGGAAATTCAACGTTAGGTCACAATCATACATAACATTGTGCCTTGCATAGCTCTATAACGGGGAGAATGTATCTCGCAATTCTATTATATTATGACAGTTCTAATAAGAAGTGCAGTAATAATAATGATAAAAATAGTGATCTCGTCACTAAGGAACTGAACCGAAAAGAAACAAATATATACATAATGCGAGAAATACATAGTTTGATCTGGTCAAAAGTACAACAGTGCTACAGCCATCTGTCCTAAAAGTGATACACAAGAGTCTATCTGTCTAGTCAGAAAAAGGGATGCTATATACAAGTCAACTATCCCGTAAAATTGGCTCTTACTAAGGCCTCGACTAACTAGACAACTAGACTATCCCATCGTCAGTCCTGAAACACATACCGGAGCGGGTCAGCTCCCATACCCTTTCCATCGCACGACGGAAGATATAGTCAGCCTGCCGCCTGGAGATCCTACCATGCCTGTCCCCTGGAGCGATCTGAGTCTCGCTCGGGACGTGAGCTCTATCCCCGTCAGCTCCCTCCTCAAGGATCGGGGTATAGCAGCCCTAGTCTCATAAGCTCGGGTACGCCTACCCGCCCTCTCCGCATCCAGCTCCCTCCTGGCCTCATCCAGCCGGGCCTCAGCAACAGCCACTCGGGTCTTCAGTACATCTTGAACATAGCCGTGGGCTAACAAAGACTGCCTATGGGCAGGGTCGAGAGGTGGTGAATCCGGAGCCGCTGGGGGTGCCTCCTCGGTCTGCCTAGGCTCGGAAGTATGGGTCTCTGAGCTGTCATCATAGGGGATCCAAGATAGTGGTGGAGGGGTAGGAGCTCTGACCACCGGGAGTGTGGGTAAAGGGGTACCAGTGTACACTACCATAGGTCCGACACGCTCCTCAGCTACTGGGACCTCATCCGGGTCCTCCTCATCTGAAATAGCAATAACCTCTGTCTCTGACTCCTCTGAGGGGTCCTCCTCATCCTCCTCCATCTCAGGCTCCTCCTGATCCTCGACACCTAGCAGTGCCTCATCATGCTCACGCTCGAACATCTCAGGGTCCTCTATCTCATGCGCCTACAGATTAAACGAGCTAAGTTACTATCATGATACTTATAAGGGTTCCCGTAAGGGTTTTAACTGTCAGCGCTACTTTAAGTAGTCCGACCATGAACTTGGCAAGAGTTCTTATTATCTTTGTGAGTTTATTATTATATCATCGCATCATCTCTGATGTTTATAACGCTTAGCTCTGATACCATTTCTGTAACACCCCCAGATCCGGGGTCAGGGATCCGGGTCGTCACGGTCTTTCTTTCCACGATATCACTTCACTTAATTAATAATAGTTAACCTTATGCTGTGACCCCGTACTAACACACACCACAACCCGTTATAGTCTCAGAGATGAAATTGAAATAGGTACAAGTCTTTGAATCCACAATTTAAAAGTTATTACAACCCAAAATGATTACTTAATAAGTTTACAATTAATTGCCATTATCTGCCACAAGTTATAATTATACATAATTGATTCTCAAAAGTAGAAGGTCTGATCTACAGATAGATCTACCTCTGCAGCTATAGCAGTTATGATCTCAACGGGAAGGCGCGGGGCGCTTCCCACGCTCTTGCGCTGGGTCTGCTTGAGTCTGGCCATCTTTCCTAACTGTTGTTGTGTGATGAAGAAATAAAGCAAGAGTGAGCATTACAGCTCGCAAGATAATATATGGTGTAAACAATAATGCAAGTATCTAAATAGATAACTTACTAAAATCCTTTATCAAGTGTAAGATAATTACTTACTGGATATAAGCAAAAACAAGGGATGAAGTTACCAAATACTTCACTATACTTATATCATTTTGTAAAGCTACTTGAACTACCACTGTTCAAAGTATAATGAGCTTTCAACAGTTCATCACATAGATGAGACTATACTTCATTAAGTTCCGATATATATATCCACATATATATCTTCTTTATACAGTTCCTGAAAACCTCTGTCATGTAAAGTATGAACAGAGTTTGTAACATCCAATGAATTTTTGGAAGGGAAAAGAATTGTGGCATAAACCCGATATCTTGCTGATCAGGCAAAGATACCAATAAGTAACCTTTTCTACTAGTAGATGGACGAATTCACCACTGGTCATCACCCTGGTCGCAATAGGACCTTATGCTGTACTGCCAACTCAGCCACTTATGCATTTGATTGACTCCCACTGAGCCACTTACACTATCATGGACGTCCACTGAGCCCATGTTGCTTATGCCGACTCGATAGATGGACTTACTTCCCGAATATTGGGTAAGTAATCAATTCATTTACCAAAACCGCAACCTTGTTGCGAATATAAAATACACCACAGAGCCGGATCCCTCTGGTTTTGAGCGAGTATTTAAATCCCCTTTAAAAAGGAAGATCTTAAATATATAAAAATGAGTTTTGGGATCCGCTCTAACTTTTAAAAATCATTTTAAAGACCCGAAAACACTTTAAAGAGTGTTTGGAGTACTGCTGATTTAATAAAGTAAATCAGTTCCAATATATTAGAAAATATCTGAATATTATTATTTAAATAATATTCCCATAAAGAATAATCTCTATAAAAATAATCGAAGTAGAAGTGTTAAAACTCATACTTGAAATGAATATTAAATAACCAAAGATATATTTATACGAAAGTACTATCTTTATTTGAATAATCAAAGATAAGTTTGATTATCGACACCTTATTCTTTAATAAAATAAAGAATATATCTCAGCAAATAATCGGAGTCATAGATCCTCAAATGAATATTCAAATAATATTCATTAAATAATATAAACTGAGTCATAAGCCCTCGAATGAATATTCAAAATAATATTCATTTAATAAAATAAAAGGAGTCATAAGCCCTTGAATGAATATTCGTAATAATATTCATTAAATAAAATAAAAGTTATCGAATAAACCTTATTCGATTAATAGTTTTGAAAACTATATCAATATATATATATATATATAACTATATATATACCATATACTCGGGAACATCTACTCCCGGTTTTTAGAAAAGGGTTCACCTTTGGGTCCCCTATCCTCAGGGTATACGCAACTACTGCTTATCTCTAGCATAGGTATTATGCAACTAATAAGCATTTGTACCAACAGATATATAAATTAAGAATACGAAACAGGCATGCATATATACCATTTCACATGCTACAATATATCGCAAGAATTTGCTAATAACAAATATGCATTTATCACAAGATCATGCATATACACATATACATCACAACAACAGTTATACAGGTAGAAAACTTGCCTGAGCGACTGGGGGTTACAAATGGCTCGGGACGAGTCTGGTAACCTATAAACAACATGTAAGTTGGAATTAAACCAAAGTCACTTATAAATCTATACTTTAACCAATTTAGACTCTAACGCTCGCTTTGCGCTTAACGATTCACTTAAGTCGCTCGAGTACCTTCGGCTCCACCATTTTTAATAAATTAACCATTACGAGTTTTAAGGCGATTCTTTCGCGAGTGCCTTACCAACTGACTAATACACTTAACATAATTGTTTCATACTCCAATTAGTCCTTTAAGATCTTTAACCAAGGTTTCAAAATAAGGCGAGGGGAAATGTTTCGTTCGCGAAACGCCGTTACTTAAAACGGTCGTTTCTCCTAAACCGTAAATCGGAATCAAACGAACCACATATCAAAACGAAGCTCGTAACATGAACTATCTAAACATGGAAATGGTTAAAACCTAGCAGGGAGTTATCGGGTCCTAATGTTATGAACAAAAGCAGTCTAAAGTAAATCAGACATTACGACGGCTATGTTTACGCGATTTCCCAAATTTATACCATTCCAAATCAACCACCATGCAATCCCAATTCATTCATACAACCAAAATCCATCCATATCACACTAAAACAGCCCCAACACCTCAAGTTCTCCAATTTATGTTATTCTCAACATGAATTTAAAACTATACTTAAGTCCTTTACTAATCAACAAGATTCAACATTCAAATTCACTACAACTCTAACCCAAACTCTAAACCTACAAGCATCAAGCTACTCTTTTACCATAACAATCAAAATCATCCTAATATACAAAGTAAAGCTAGGGTTTGGAGATGTTATACCTTCCTTGAAGTGATTGGAGTAGCTAGGAAGCCTTAAGAAGCCTTGAGATGTCTTAGGGATGCTTGGATCTTAAAGGAAAAACAAGAAAAATCAAGTTAAAAATCTTGAAATAACTATTCATTATCTTCTTCATTGATTTCTTGGAGAAGATTGTAAATGATTTGGAGGCTTAAACTTATAGGATAGCTATATCTATGCATAAGGAGTACTAGATAATTATCTTACCAATTAAGGAAGCGTGGAACTTGAATTTTGAAATTCTTCTTCTTGAAATGGAGAGAAAAGCCGAGAGCAATGGTTGAAGAAATGAAATGATTTTGTGGTTGTGATTTGTTTAGCTTAGCTTGGTTGTTTTTTGATTAGATTTTGGTTAATTACCTTATTAACCTTGAACTTTGTGTGGTTATCATTCATCCACACCTCCTTCCCCCCTATGTCATGCTTATGTCACCTTGTGATGTCATCATCCCTTGCCCTCTTCTTATTGGTTGGATGACCTCATCATCCCTAACCTCCTTGATTAACTTCCTAATTGTTTGCCTAATGACCGCTGATCTGTTATACGGTTCGCTTAACTTTCATTCTCGTTTCTCGTTTGAGGGATCATACCCGGGATCTTATTACTTGGGTTTCCTTAACCTTTCTCAATACATTATAATGCTTTTATGATCCTCTCTTATAATCATTTAATTTAAATCCTTTTTATCCTATTACCTTATACTCAATTCTTTCCGTGTCTAGTGGATTTCCGGGAAAAATCAAAGTGTTCGGAATTGGATTTTGACGATCTTTACATACACTTATATACCATATAGAGTACTTATAAAATCTCAGAATATCCATATAAAAACCCCTACATAGTGTGGCATGAAAAGTTTTCCTTGTTCAGAAATATCAGCAAAAACACTATTCATAAGGGTTACAAAAAGTTCAAAATTTTGGGGTTATTACATACAAAGCCTGGAGGTTGTTCAACATATACCTCTTTCTCTAATTCTCCATTGAAAAAAGCATTGTTCACATCCATTTGAAAGACTTTGAACTTCTTGTGAGCAGCATAATCCAAAAAGATTCTTATGGTTACCAATCTAGCAACTGGAGCAAATGTTACATGATAGTCAATACCCTTCTGTTGAGAGTAACCTTTAGCAACCAGCCTTGCTTTGTTTCTTGTAATTATGCCATCACTGACAGTTTTATTTCTGAACACCCATTTTGTACCAACAATGGATCTGTCCTTTGGTCTTGACACTAGGGTCCAAACTTTATTTCTTTCAAATTCATTTAGCTCTTCCTGCATTGCTTGCACCCAATCAGCATCTTGAAGAGCTTCTTCCACTTTCTTTGGTTCAGTCTGAGATAGAAAGGAATGAGAGAGACATTCATTTGATGTTGATGTTCTAGTTCTGACACCTGCTTCAGGATCTCCAATTATTAAGTTAGGTGTATGTGATTTAGTCCACTTCCTTGCAGATGGAAGTTGATCTCTAGAACTGGATCCTCCCCCATGATCCATGGTGTCTCCATCAACATTTTCTGATGCTCCCCCTGAAGTTATGCTCTCGGAGATTTCAGAATTTGAGTTGGATCCTTCAGGAATTGAAGAATCAGAGTTTCCGGAATTGTCAGAATTTGTCTCATCAGCACTTGATGAATCAGAACTTGAAGAGCCAGTGACTGGTTCTGATGCTTCTTGAGAGTCTTGAGATGTGGTATGATCATCAGCTTGCTCCCCCTAAACAGGTGCATTTTCCTTTGAAGTAATTGCCACAGTTTCAATGATATCATAATTTAACCCGTCAGAACTTACAGGATCAGGATTTAGGTCACAAGAATTTACAGAATTAGAATTTACATCTTCATTTTCAAATCTCAGCTGATCATGATCATTGAAATCTTCAAGTCCAGTAATCTTTTTATCATCAAAAGATACATTGATAGATTCCATGACAACCCTTGCTCTTAAATCTCAGTTGATCATGATCATTGAATTTTGTGGAAAGTATCCAATAAAAATTCCTTCATCAGCTTTTAGATCGAATTTTGACAGCTGTTCATGATGAGTCTTAAGAACAAAACACTTGCATCAAAATACATGAAAGTATTTCAGATTTGGCTTGTTTTTCTTCACCATCTCATATGGTGTTTTTCCATGCTTCTTTATTAGTGTAGCATTATGTGTAAAACAAGCAGTCTGTATAGCTTCAGCCCAAAAATAGGTTGGTAGCTTTGCTTCATCAAGCATAGTTCGTGCAGCTTCAATAAGAGTCATGTTCTTTCTTTCAACAACTCCATTCTATTGTGGAGTTCCAAGTGCAGAAAATTCCTGCTTTATTCTATGCTCTTTGCAGAACTCTTCCATGATTGAATTCTTGAACTCAGTGCCATTATCACGTCTTATTATTTTAACAAAATCTTTGACTAACTTATCCAGCTGTCTAATATGATCAGTTAGAGTATATGCAGTTTCATTCTTCTTGTGCAAGAAATACACCCCAGTGTATCTTGTGAACTCATCCACTTTAACCATAACATATTTCTTCTTTGCAATAGACATGACATTGACTGGACCAAATAGATCAACATGCAGTAAGTGATAAGGCTCAAGAATTGAGGATTCAGTTTTGCTCTTGAATGAAGATTTTCTTTGTTTTGCCTTTTGACATGAGTCACAAAGACCATCAGGAGCAAATATTGATTTTGGCAGTCCTCTCATAAGATCTTTCTTTACTAGCTCATTTATGTTGTTGAAATTTAAATGAGAGAGTCTCTTTTGCCAATTCCAGCTTTCTTGAATTGATGCTCTACTTAACAGACAGATTGCATAACCATCAGAATTTGTTGAAAGTCTGGCTTCATAAATGTTACCATATCTGTAACCTTTCAGAACCACTTTTCCTGTAGAATTACTTACAACTTCACAGTGTTCTTCAAAGAAATCCACATGAAAACCTCTGTCACAGATTTGACTCACACTTAGCAGATTGTGTTTAAGTCCTGAGACAAGAGCTACTGATTCAATTATGAGATTCCCAAGATTGATATTTCCATATCCCAGAGTCTTTCCCATGTTTCCATCTCCATAAGAAACTCCTGGGCTAGCTTTCTCCACAAAGTCTGATAGCAGGGATTTATTTCCAGTCATATGTTCTGAACATCCACTGTCCAGAACCAGGATGTTTTTTCTGTTGCCCTGCAATCACAAAGACCACTATTGGTTAGTTTTAGGGACCCAGACTTGTTTGGATCCTTTGGCCTTTTTAAGTTTATTAGCATTTGTAGCGGGTTTAGTTTTAGAGTTTATGCTAACATGCTTTTTATCATACTTTATATCGGACTTTGCATCAGAATTTTGCACTAGAAGGAATTGTACTAACTTTCTTTAAAGAGGGTTTTATTTGATAATAATCATAGTACAAACTATGATATTCCTTACAAGTATAAATAGAATGCCATAAACTATCATAATAAAAACAAGGATTTTGTGGTTTAAACCTAACAAACTGACTCTTAACTCCTGATCTAGGAGGTAAAGAGTTCATATCTTTATTTTTCCTGCAAAAAGAAGCAAGATGGTTAGAGTTCCCACAATTATAGCATTTCTTTCTAGGAGCATTAGGAACAGGCATATAATTATTTCTTTTATTCACACCTTCCTTTCCATTCCTATTTTTCCTAGCTTCATTTACCTTGTTCACTTTTCTAATCTCTTTCAGCTTATACTTAAGCTGCTTCTTTATCATTAAGTCAGTTTTTACTACAGCTGGTTTATCCTATTTTAATTTGTCAGAAGTTGACTTTTCTTTGACTTCTGTTTTAGAGTCTTTCATCTTTTCAGATTTTGACTTGTCTGAATTTGAAAAAAACTTGACAGGATTAACTTTAGGCTTTTCAGCTTTCTTGGTAAAGTTTGGTTTATATGACACAATTTCCTTTTCTTCTTCATCATCTAGGTAACCTAGTCCTTCTTTCCAATTTCCACTTTCTAAGATTTTCTGAGTTGTTTTTCCAGAGTTAGTCCAAGTTTTGATTATCTCATTTTCCTTTTCTAGTTCAAATTTAAGAGATTTATTCAGTTTTTTAGCAGTTCATCTTTAACAAACAAAGCCTCATCTCTTTCTTTCTGAGTTTGATGAAATATAACTAACTCTTTTTCTAAGTAGTCATTTTTGTTTCTCAGAGCAAGACTTTCAGATTTTAATCTTTCATTTTCTAAAGTCTGATCTCTAAAACTAATGAACATGGTTTTAAGATATAATCTTAGCTCAGAAATATCATCAGTATGAAAAGCAAGAGTTGAATGAGGTACCTTCAATTCAGCAGTTCCAGAACTACTATCAGCATTTTCCATCAAAGCATAGTTCACCTCTTCTTCAGAATCTGAAGTGTCTGCCCAGTTTTTCTTCTTTGTGATAAGTGCCTGGCCTTTATCACCTTTTCCTTTCTTGCAGTCAGGAGAGATGTGGCCTCTTTCACCACAATTGTAGCATTTGACATTTGAGTTGTCTCCTCTGTCAGACTTTCCTCATTTGCCTTCAGTCTTTCTGAACCCTTTCTTTTCAGAACTTCCACCTTTCCTGGAAAACTTCTTACCCTTTCTGAATTTCTTGTAGGCTATCTTTGTGATACCCTTCACCATAAGAGCACACAGTTGCATCATCTCTGCATCAACATCCACTTCAGATAAATTTTCAGATTTTGAATCATCATCATCAGAATATGATGACTCTGAATCAGACTGTATGATAAGAGCCTTTCCTTTGCCCCTCTTTGGGAAAACCAATTTAGGAGATTCTTCCTCAGCTTTAACTGCAACTGTCTTTGACTTCCTTCCATGCCTTTTGCTCATTTGATCCATCTCAAGTTCATGAGTCTTGAACATACCATAAATTTCATCAAGAGTAGTTTCAGCAAGGTCATAGTTGTCTCTTATGGTAGTAGACTTCAAATCCCAATTTTCAGGAAGAGCTAAAAGGAATTTTAGATTTGAATCTTCAAGATCATATTCCTTGTCCACCAGTGACAGATCATTCAAGAGTTTGGCAAATCTGTCATATAAATCAGTTAGTAACTCATCAGATTTTGAGTCAAAGTTCTCATACTCCTGTGTGAGTATTATCTTCCTGTTCTTTCTGATGGCTTCAGTTCCCTGGCATCTTGTCTCCAAAGCATCCCATATTTCCTTTACAGTCTTGCATCCAATTACCCTGTTTGACATGACATTGTCAATTGCACTATGAAGTAAATTCCTTACCCTTGCATCCTTGGCAATAGATGAGATGTCTTCAGGTGTGTAATCACCTTTCTTCTTTGGTATGGTCTTTACTGGTTGATCAACAACTGCAAAAGAAAGCTTGGTAGGCTTATGTGGTCCATCACTAATTCTACCAAGGTATTCTGGATCTGTGGCTTCCAGAAATATAGCCATCTTTACCTTCCATATAGGAGACTCAGATACTCTCAGTATGGCTACCCTAATACTTTCATATCGACTGTGGGTTTGATTGTTTTGAGTATCTTGAGTTTTGGTGGGCTTAGGCGGAGTTTGTGTTTCGTCAGACATGATTGTAAACTGGATCTCACTGTTTGTATATCAACAGAGATGCTCTGATACCACTTGTAAGGTCATACAACACTATAGAAGGGGGTTGAATATAATGTTTATACAATTAAATTGATTTAGAACACAAAGTAGTAGTTTATTCAATCATAATAAACTCTGTTACAGTAGGTTAAACTAATCGCTCAGTGATGAACAATATCACTAAGAGCTGCTAGAGTTACAAAGAATAATATTCTCGTGAATGATAACACATATAGTGTAAACCCTAAGCTTTGTTTATATAGTACATAGTTACAAGATATTTTCTAATTGATATGAAATATATCTCTTCCTAAAATATATCAATCAGATATTATCTTTTGTAGTCCTTTAGTTGTCCAATTCCTAAAGTATATCTTCCTTTGTTTAATCTAGATCCTTTCCTAGAAATCAGTCGCACTTTACTTCTGAAGCATATCCTTCCTTAAGTTCTGATATCACAAGTTCTGATATCTTAAGTTCCGATATCTTCCTGTCTTCAGTAAATCCTGATTTCCAGTAAGTCCTGATAAATCCTGATATTAAGTTCTGAAACTAAACAAATTAGATTAGACATGACATCACAAATATATCTAACAAGAAGAGCAAGGAGAGAGCAGAAAGAAGGCCTAATAGCATAATACAATGAAGGAGAAGACGATCTTGTTTTTACTTGTGTTTCTTTGCTTAAGTTATAATCTTGGATGCTTGTTTTATTTGTTGTTTGAACCTAATACTCTTGTTAACGTACTTTGTTATATTTATTCAGTTATTTCAGACCTAGTTTATCTTAGTTTATTTACCATTATTTCATTGGAACCCATGGTGACGATGAGTTCGATTATGAACTAATCATTGTCATGGGGTTCTAACGGATTTACTTATGGATTTCTATAGTTAATTGTTTTGATACGTAAGTGTGTGGTGATCGTATGATATCCTAGTATTGGTTGTGCATATTCGTCTTATGTGCGTCGCGAACATATAAGATAGTTTGTTAATCTCTATTGAAGCGACAGTGAATATAGAGATTTAGAGCTTGCCATGCTAGCATAGGTTCATGTATTTATTATGCATGATTCGTAGGTAATTTTAACTATCTTAATTGCCTTATATAATCACGATAGATAACTTGTTCATTAAACCTTTATGTTGTCAAAATTCTATAGATATATAGGGTCTCAACATAATTGGTGTCTATTCAGCTTCTATATCTTTTGTGGATGTCTAGTAATAGGGTATTCGTACAACGAAAGTTGGCGTTTACTAGTTTCGTGTTATCTGGTTAGTTGTTATCACCATTGCATGCCAATATTAAGAACAATGACTTTGAACGAAGTATTTAATGAAGTTAGAATCTCATGTTTGTCTCATATAGTTAATTCAATCACTTTTATTCTTATTTAATTGCATGTTAGTTTAATCTTAGTTATAAATATCTCATCTTGTTATTGGTTTAGTATTGAGAGATAGCCATACCATTGTTACATAGGATCTTAAGTTAACTAAAAAGAGTCTCTGTGGGTACGAATCAGATTTATATCTTATACTACTTGCGAACGCGTATACTTGCGTGTAATTTTAGCGTGTTTTTCTCCTTAACAACAATTCTACAAATATCCTAATTTTATTAAAAATATTACAGATTGAATATGACTTCAATATAATTCTTATTGAAAGTACTTAAAGAAACTTCTTCTTTGTACCTCCATAACAAGGCAATTCATCCACTTTTGTCCTGAGATTCCACAGGTATCATCCGTTTAAAACTAATTGCTTGTTGAAAGCTTTTTATTATTCTCTACTTATAAAATGTTTCACATAAAAATATAAAGTCAGGTCTCTTTTATAGAGTAATTTCCTTTGGGAATTGAAAAGCCCATGGGGTCCCAAGCCCAATCCAGCTTATAATACTCATAATTCTAGGTGATTACCCTCTTGAGTACCCGCCCCATATACGTTTTATGGATCCTCATTATTTCCCTGCATCTGCATGGTCCAGATCACTGGTAAACTCGTCCTCCAAGCCCACGATGACATCTTTATTTTGTCCAATTCTACTGTCAGCATTAAGCCCATCGTCTAACTCAATAATCATAGTATCATCCTTATCTTTATTAACCGTAAATGTAGCTGTTTTTTTTATAAAAGTGTTTGCACCAATTCCCGCTTCCTTTAGATAAATTTTAAAAAATCCTGTTACCTTGATTTTCTCCATGTCTGGCTGTAGCTTTATTTTTTGGAGTAGATTTAGGGTATTGATTGACATCGCATCTTCAAGCTATTTATTTTGATCACCATGCACTAAACTGGAGTTGTTATCTTCCCCTTCATTACGAAGCCATTTCGCTCATATCGGATTAACTTGTTTTTTCAAAGGAACCCTCATTCAACTACCATATGGCTTGATAATTTCATGTTCTTCTTTCTCAAATAGTTGACTGCAGAATATTTTCGAATGACCAATGATGTCATAAATGACACATAAGTTTGGGACATTTTCGTATTTAAAGTTAACCCAAAACTACTCATTTCATGTTATCTTCATTTCATATGTCATTTTAGACGATTAGAAAGATTAATTGTGACTCGAAACCTCATATATTCTCTCCATACCCCAACAAAATTACTTGGACAACTCTCCACAAAAGAACCAATACAATTGCCTATACCTTTCACTATTTTTTCAGACATAGAGCCAAGAGCTAAGTCATGAACTTGCACCCAGGGATCGATAAAATTGAGTTCTACATAACGCGGATTTTGACCTTTTTTCGTACATGACATGACTAATGATTTCCTGTTAAACGACCAAGGACATGCTTCCATTACCCACTTCACATCAATTTTATGATAAAACTGAAAAAGAAAATGATTTGCATCAATTATTTTATGTACATCCTTCATGTACACTCCTTTACCTTATTTCCATAAGTCAACTAGGGTATATTGCATTGTTGCAAAATCGACACGTCCCTCCGTAATGAAAAGATCTACGCATAGCTTGTCATTTAATCTATGACGCCCTCCAAACCCGGGTCAGAAGTTTGGGGTTCACAATACACACACACCATATATATAAACCTATATACACAATGACCCTACTTACTATAACCACGGATCACAACAGAATAAAGTATGCACACAAGCCACAATCTTAATTACATTACAAACGTACCAAATCCCAACTAGTTTAACTTACATCTAAAAATAAAACATAATTATAAACTTTCAAACTAAAAACTAAAACATAAGTCTTTTGCTAGCTTATTCCATCTTAACCTAGAATCCTAACTCGCACCCTTGACTGGGGATCCTTGCTACTAGCAGTTTCCTTCTTAACTGGAAAAGAACATAAACAGATTCACAACAGTGAGCTAACTAGCTCAGCAAGTCACAGTGATAATACTGAGAAAAAAAAATGATCAAATGAAATGATTTAAGGAATCAAGTTTCTTGATTAACAACGATTAGAATTGGATAATCACTTTTATTTTAAAAACCAAGGTTAGGCTGTTGATCAGTCACGCACTAACCCTGAGAAAGGCACACAACTCTGCTCTATATACTGGATCCAAGGCACACATTGATCTAATACGACCACAAATATGGTCTAACCACGAACCAGGTCCATATTTAGAAAATAATCCAATTCTATAACAATAACTGAATAAACAATGTAAATCAATAAACAGAATCATAAACAACATTCATCTTAAAGCATAAGGTGTTTCGTGAATACCATAAATGTATAACAAGGTATGTGTAAAGATCGTCTTCCATTGTAACGCCCCCAAATCTGGGGTCAGGAATCTTGGTCGTCACGCCATCCTTCAATCACGTATAACCTACATTGATTCAATAATCCAATAGACCCCAATCTCACGCACACACACATACACAAGTTGTAGCCTTAGAAATGATGTACAAAATGTAATCTTCTTTTATTACAACTTAAATGTACTTTACAGGATCTTAAACCATTATTCGTAACCTCTACATGAAGTTACAATAATTACTACTAACATTTTATATCTATCTAAATACTCTGATCCATCTGAGACAAAGCTGCTAGGGATTCTCCCCACGATTTCAAGGGACTAAGTCCCACACCGACATACTGGTAATCTGTTGTGTAGTGACATTTAAAAGAAAGCAAGAGTGAGCAATGATGCTCAGACATAATTTACAAAATAGTGTGAAAATAACTGTTAAAATAATACTTTGTCGTTTAATAGGATGGTTAGAAAGCTTGGTGGTATACACCTTTTTCTCTTTAAATCGAATTAGATATTTTATATATATCAAAATATCTTTATAAAGCTCTCAATAGTATTGTGTACTCAAGAGAATCAATATCTTGGTGTTATGCACCTCTTTTCAAAATAATGTTTTCGATTGACTTATTAGTCTGCAATTACCTTACTGGTAAACTCAGCACCTAGGCTTGAGTTACAGTATTGCATCTCAATTCCAATTAGAAGAATATATGACATTCACCGGAGCCACCGCATATGATGATCAATCATAATACGGAAATCTGTAACCTTTTCTACTAGTAGAAGGATGACACCTTCGTATCCCGGTTATCACTCTTGGCGCATTCGGGCTATGTGTCCCATTTCGGGTATGCACACACTTCACAGGTTCCTGAGTACACAGAGTACTTTCGCCTGTGGTACCTTTGGTAGTCTCCCTAGTACTCATCGTACTAGAGTCTACCCCTCCTAGTCCTTTGAAGAATCCTATCAAATCTCGAGAATTCGAACCACATCGAAGTTCCCCAAGCGTTTTTCTTGTTGATAGAAACAACTCATCTCATATGTATATACATATGTATATATGTACTTCCGAGAATTTTCAGAGAAAGTACTAAGATAATGTGAGTTGACCATTGTCAACAGATAAATAAATAAATAAGGGGGAGTTCCTTTTGAAACTATAATCAAAATATTTAAAATACGTTGAGATAATATTTTCAACGATCCAAAATAATTAGAATGATTTTCTGAATCTTCATAAAATATTTAAAATCAAGTCTCACTATTTTTAAATCATATTACATCATTTAATAAAAATTATTAAATAATAAACCTCGAATAATTATATTTTTAAAAGAATATTTGAAATAACATTCCTCAACTAATTTATGTTTAAATGATTAAAGTAATCTTTAATAAATATACATAATTGAGTTTGAAATAAATAATTATCGGAGAATACTCCTATTTAAATGAATATCTGAATTAACATTCATTATTCAAGTAATTAAATATAGTTGAAGGGAATACGATCTTTGGAAATCGTTTTAAATATATTCGAGGTAATTTAATATTTCGCAAGGGGAATCGAGTCCCTTGGAATAAAATAGCTACGGACTTTACTTGTCCAAAACATCTCCGGAATACTTCCGAGTTTTTAAATAATACATACCGATCGACTCTCAGTCTACAATATATATACTACATTACTCTCTAGCGTTAACATTTCTCAAATATAAACACCTCCGGAATACTTCCAGGTTTTTATAAACTTACACCGACCGACTCTTGGTCTAAATATATCATTTCAAATCCGGTATTTTTATTGTACCAAAATCATCGTATCTTATGATTCAATATATAACAATTTGTAAAACACCGTAAAACATTCATCACGCATATATCGCAGTGTTTAAAAGAAATCACAACACAACAGTTCTAAAAAGGTAGGGTTTGAAAACTTGCCTAGAGTCCTATATACGTTTTTTGACTTCCTCTCGTTCCGGGTTTTCTAATCAACAAATATCATAATCTTAATTAGTATTCCTAATCCTATCACCGAATAAAATTTCTAATAAAAACAATACTTTATATTTTTCAATATTCGGCGGACTCGAAATAAGTATCAATCCTTGGTCGAAACAGACGGTCAAAGTGGTCTTCTAGAGTTGACTTTATCGAATGTTACTATTACGTGACTCGCACTCTAACATTTTTAATAAATTGAAAAATTAAGCTTTTAATGTGAAACCACTTCGAGGAGCTTCTTGAGTGCTTGTAATATTTATCATAAAAGTTTCATTTTGATAAAATCAATTTAAATAGGTGAAAAGCATTTTAAATTTCATTCAACTACGGAGTTTACTATTCATACCGCTTTCACTAAAACATTGATTTCTCTCAAACCGTTAACTTAATTGATGCACCGTTTTGCATGCACGATCTAGACAAACTTTAGAACACATTATTTCAAAAAAAAATATGGTAACTGTTAGGGCGGAAACACACGCTAATAATACACGCAAGTATACGCGTTCGCAAGTAATATAGAATACTTTCTAGTTCGTTCCCACAGAGACTCAGACTAATTATGTTCAATTAACACTCACTCACCAATGTATAATTACTTCTCAATGTTAAGACAATAACACTTAGATTTGATTAACTAATTATTAACTACAATTAACTACGAGAATTAAGCACTTAATTGACACTTGAATTAACAATATTAAAACACACATGAGATCACAACTTCATTACTACTTCCTTCAATAGGCATTGCCATTACCCTTAGCATGCAACAGTGATGATATTAATCGAACAACACGAAACCGATAAAAGCCAACTTTCATTGTACTAATACCATTCTACCAAGCATCCACAATTAAGATAGACGTTGAATAGGCATCAATTATGTTGAGACCCTATATATCTACAGAATTTGACAACATAACGATTTAAGCACAAGTTATTCCTTATAATTACATAGGGAAAGTAAAACGGTTAGAGTTACCCACTAATCATGCATACACATACATGAACCTATGCTAGCATGGCAAGTTCTAAACCTCAAGATCCACCGTCGCTTCACAAGAGATTAACACCCTATCTTATATGTTCACGATGCACATAAGACGAATAAGCACAACCAATACTAGATATCATACAATCATCATACACTAAGGTATTAAACACTAACTAAAGAATTCCATAGTAAATCCGTTACGACCCCATGATCACGATTAGCCCATGATAGAACTCATCGTCATCATGGGTTCATATGAAAACATGATAATAACACACGAGAATAATTAAAACTACTTATATTAAACCAGAGTACGTCACAAGAGTAAATAGGTTCAAAGTAAAGAAAACTAGCATCCAACGTTACAATGAAATAAAGAATCACAAGAAAATATGCTCTATCTTCGTTGCGGTGTGCTAAAACGGTCTTCTTCCTTATCTCCTTGCTCCTTGATTAATACTACGATGCAACACTATGTGAAACGTCTCTGAAAACTACTTATATAGGAGTCCCATAAAACCCAGCTAACTCAGAAGTTGGAAGTTTACCAGAATCAGGAGTCTAAAATAATTATTTTAAAATTCCGTCCCTGAGCGGCCGCTCAGCATTCCTGAGCGGCCGCTCAGCTTCCTGAGCGGTCGCTCAGCAGAGCTGAGCGGGCGCTCAGACCCCTTCTGGAAAATGCTCTGTTTTTGCTCCCGTTTCTTGCTGCATTCTGCTCCTATAGTCCCACGCGCAATGCCAAACACATGCCAAGGCTTATTCTTGATGAAATCTTTCCAGAAATGCAATTAATATCCTGAAATGCACAAACACTAGAAAAACGCATCAAATACACAAAATACTTGATTCCAAGACATCAATTCAAGCCATTATAAGACGTTCTAAGCGGTATAAAATGCCACTTATCACACCCCCAAACTTAAATCGATGCTTGTCCTCAAGCGTCACATACTCAAAAATAAAACAAAAACATGCATTAATGCAATCTATATGAAATGCAGCGATCCCCCTTACTACAACCAAACCAACCAACTTATGACATCTCAACAAATGCAATTAGGCGAATAACGATCAATCAAATCATGCAAACTAACATATAGCCGAAAACGTGGTGTGTGCGGATGCTTAGCAGATATGCTTCGAAACTAGATCAATTATCATTACTTGACTATCCTCAAGGTAATCACATGATTATACGAAGAATAAAATTCTAGGCACAAAATGACTTATAACACTTCAAGATTACTGGAGCTTATTACGGAATCATGCTTTTTATTTAACACAACACACAAATGCTTATTTGACCGTGCAATGAGTGAGGTCCATAAAAGACTTATACAATGGCATCCATGTAGCGAGCGTTAGGTTAGCGGATCCCAGACTATAAAGCCTTAGGTCACTAGGCACAAAGTCCTCTAAGAACTTAATAACTTGAATACCAAAGAGCCCACTCATGATCAATTATGCATTAACTCTCTATTTTTTTCTTTTCTTTTCTTCTCTCTTTTTTTCTTATTATTTTTTTTTCTATATTTTTTTTCAATATTTTTCAAAATTTCTGAGCAAGTGCATTTCGCTCAATCTTGCTCAACCCTAGACTACTCGCATAAAAATACAAGCCGGCTACTAGCCATTTGACGCCTAGCCACAATTAGCAATGAATTCCACTTTTTACTCCAATTTTTCTTTTCATGCCTTTTATCACTAAGAACCTATTATAAATTCTAAACATAATCAATAGATTAACCTTGAAAACAATCAAACCATAACAACAATCTAGTCCTTAAGCATTCTTTAAGACTTAGTAAAATTACAAGTGTTTCTAGCATGCACGTCAAACTACAAGACTCAACATCACTTTAACGCTATCACTGCACTCACATCAACATCACAAATTAATTGGTAAAGCAACGCAAAAGGGATCATGGTATATGCATGAGCTACATGACATGATAAATAAAGCTATAAAATAAAATAAAAAACTATATGGCAAAACTGCATTTATATGAACTTAACTATCATGAATATGCAACTATATAACACACACACAAAATATTCCTTAACTACCACCCCCAAACTTAAAATCTTCACTGTCTCCTGTGAAGGTAGTAGAAAAGAACAAAGGGTATACCTACCCGAAGAGATCATCATCGTCATCACCCATAGAGGGTGGAGTATCAGGAGGCAGATCTGCAGAGTCCTCACCAAAAAATGGCCACTGGATGTCAGCTCCAAGGCCTCTAAAAGCAGTCCTAAGCGCAAGGGTGAGCTCCTGAGCAAACCTGCTCTGCGTCTCGTACATAGCATCCATCCTCCTCGACAGCCTCCTATACTGGGCATCAGCCATCCCAGCACCCTCCTGAGCTCTAGAATAGCCTGCCTCGTCACGCCCTGGCCTCGCCATGGTAGCACCACGTGCTGGACGCCCTCCTGGAAGATGATAACCCAGCCCATGCTCTTCGGGCTCTCCACCAGTCCACTCCTGCATCGCATTCAGAGTCCCGGAATCAATAGGAGCGGTCGGCAGCTACAACTGCTCATGAGACGGCCACTGAACTCCCACTGCTCGGCAAAGCTTTGTAACAGTGGATGCATAGGGGATGTTCATGTGCTTAGCTCCCCTCAAAAACTTTAGAATTCCTTGGTAGATGAACTCACCAAGGTCCACATAGTACTCCTCATTCAAAATATCCCATAACAACCGTGCTCGCTCAACTATAACCTCATGTGCATGTGAAGTAGGAAAAATATTAGCGCAAATAAAGGCATTCCATGCACGGGTATACCTATTCATCGCAATTGCCGGAAAATGGCAATACTCGTTAGTCCCAGTCTTGAAAATCCAAACTGTGCCCGACCTACAGAGAGTAGCACAAATTAAATCCAAGTCAAAATCTTCAGCAGTCTTCTCGTTCCAATTCTCCTCCGTGGGCTTCCTCTGTCACTGCCCAATCACACGGCGAATCGCCTCAGGGTGATAATCCACCGTCATCCCCCGCACAACAGAAAACCCATTCTTTTCAGCCTTCGTGTTCGCATAGAACTCGTGAACAACGCTCATCGGAACTGCCTCTGGTGACTCACAAAAAGCAATCCAACCCTTCTCAGCAATCATTGGTAACAACTCACCATCCCTCCCTGATGGTAAGAATCCCCTCTCCTTCAAAATCGGCTTACCCAAAAGCCTAGTATACTCCTCCTCAGCAGCCCTATCAAACAAACGAGGCCTCGCAGTAGTACCCTCGAAGAATCAGCAGTAGGAACAGTGCTGCTGCTATCAATTCCTGGATCTCTTGGGTGCCATCGAAACTGAGAAAAAGTGAGTGTTTAAGATTTGTGTTTTTGAATATGGGAGAGAGTTTAAGGTTTGAAAGTGTATGGGGGAGTATATGGAATAGTTGTATGTATATATAGGGTAGAGATTAGGGTAAAATTTGATTAGGAGTGGGTTTGAGGGTTAAAAACGTGGGTAATGGGAAGATAGTTCGTGGGTAGTGGGGCTGTGTTTTGATTTTTGATTTTTCAGATTTTTTTTTTGGATTTTTATAAGGCTTAAAAAAAATTCTGCCAGTCGGGCCCTCAGCGGTCGCTCAGCAAAGCTGAGCGGGCGCTCAGGGGTCTTCTGGAAATTTTTTTTCTTGCCTTATTTTTTTGATTTTTTTGTGGTTTTTGATAGGTTACTAACTTCTAAGGGATCCTGTAACAACAAATCATGGTTTGCCTCCCAAGAAGCACTTTTTTTTCGTCATTAGCTTAACGTAGCGTACCTTAATCAAGTTGACAATAAAACAGCACTAACCACTTCCCGGTTTGCCGTGTCCCCATAGTAATGCTTCAAACGCTGACCATTAACCTTGAATGCTTGGTCCAGATCATTCTCAAAAATCTCCACCGCTCCATGTGGAAACACAGTTTTGACAATAAAAGGTCCAGACCACCATGATTTAAACTTTCCAGGAAAAAGTCGGAGACGAGAGTTGAATAAAAGAACTTGCTGCCCTGGCACAAATGACTTAGGATATAGCTTCCTATCGTGCCACCTTTTCACTTTTTCCTTGTATATTTTATTGTTCCCGTACGCTTGGAGTGGAAATTCATCAAGTTCATTTAGCTGAAGCATTCGCTTCTTTCCAACTGCATCTAGATCCATGTTCAACTTCTTCAACGCCCAATATGCCTTATGCTCAAGCTCCGCAGGTAAATGACATCCCTTACCATACACAAGTTAAAACGGGGACATCCCAAGTGGAGTCTTGTATGTTGTTCTGTAAGCCCAAACAGCTATATCGAGCTTTAAAGACCAATCCTTCCTTGACGGACAAACAACCTTCTCTAAAATGCGCTTGATCTCTCTATTAGACACTTCCGCTTGACCATTCGTTTGCGGATGATAGGCACTAGCAACACGATGATTTACATTGTAGCGCTGCATCATAGAAGTGAACTTACGGTTGCAGAAATGCGACCCTTTATCACTTATGATTACTCGTGGCGTTCTAAACCTTGTGAAAATCTGCTTATGAAGAAAATTCAACACTACCTTTGCATCATTCGTCGGCAGAGCTTTGACTTCTACCCATTTTCAGACATAATCGACTGCCAGCAAGATGTACTGATTATTGCACGATGAGACAAATGGCCCCATAAAATTGATTCCCCAAACATCAAAGACCTTGACTTCAAGCATCACATTTAACGGCATCTCATCCTTCCTCGTAAGATTTCCCACTCTTTGGCAATGATCACACCTTAAAACGAACTGATGAGCATCCTTAAATAAAGTAGGCCAGTAAAAACCTGCTTACAGAATACGAGCTGCCATCTTCTCACCATCATAATGTCCACCATAAACTGTGGAGTGGCAGTCTCGTAATATCCCCTCCGTCTCACAGAATGGGATACATCTCCTGATGATCTGATCAGCTCCCTGTCTAAACAAATACGGTTCATCCCACATATAGCACTTCACCTCTTGCAGAAACTTCTTCTTTTGAGTTGTATTCATATTAGGAGGCAATATATTGCTGGCAAGATAATTCATAATATCTACGAACCATGGCTCTTCCTCCTGAACTGCGAAAACATGCTCATCAGGAAAAGATTCATTGATCAATGTCTTATCATGTGAAGTAGACTCGGGATTCTCCAATTTAGAGAGATGGTCAGCTACTTGATTCTCAGTACCTTTTCGATCCTTGATCTCTAACTCAAATTCCTGTAGCAAGAGCACTCAACGAATGAGTCTAGGCTTCGAATCCTTCTTGGAAACCAAATAGCGGATGGCCGCATGATTAGTGAACACTGTCACCTTTGTCCCAAGTAAATAAGATCGAAATTTTTCGAAACCAAAGACTATAGACACAAGCTCCTTCTCAGTAGTGGTTGTAACACCCCCAAATTCGGGGTCGGGGATCCGGGTTGTCACGAGTTCCATTTCCCTTAATAACACCCAATCTTAATAAATAATCAACTACTCTGTACTATGACCCCACAATAAACACACACACCACAAGTTATAGTCTCAGAGATGAACACTCAAAAATAACACAAGTCCTTATATTCCACAATTATAAACCGTTACACCTTTAAAAGGTTCTGAATAAATTTATATATTCCTTGCCATTATTACAATTCATATTATACATAAGTCTGGTTCATCAATAGTTGAAAACCTAGCCTATTGGTAGCTCCTACCTCAGCTACGGCGGCATCAACGCTTTCAGAAGACTGCGGAACGTTTTCTAACCGCTTGCGAATCGGGAGCTTGGTCCTGTTCATCTTTTCTATCTGTTGTTGTGTGATGAAAGAAGAAAGCAAGGGTGAGCAGCAAGCCCACCAAAATAATATGTATAATGATTAACAATATATGAGCCTTCTCATAGTACTCATGAAAGTCTTGGTCAAAAGAAATGAACCAAGTTTGATATCTTAATGCGATGAAGTCGCAAAATATTCAGTATATATACATATATATTTTTCAAAATCTTGGAAGTCCTCTTCCATGCATAATATACACAGAGTTCCAGTTTATAACTGTATAAAAATATCGTTGCAAGGTGATCTCATATATCTAACCTTGTCTCAACGTTTTTCCGAAAATCTTTGTCATTCATAAGACAATCATTAACTAGATATAAGTTTAAAAGATGAAGTTACAAGATACCCCAAAATACTTATATCTTTCCCAAATACTAGTTGAACTACCCCCGTTCAAGTTATAATCAGTTTCAAAGGTTCATCACATAGATGAGACTACAAGACAAGATTTGAATAGATTCAATCTTTGAATATCATTATAAATAATGAAGTTACGAGATACTTCATTAAGTCCCGATATATATATATCCACATATATATCTCTTAAACATTTCCTGGAACCTCTGTTATGTAAAGTATGAACAGAGTTTGAAACATCCAATGAATTTTAGAAAGGAAAAGAATTTTGGCATAAACCAGATATCTTGCTGATCAGGCAAAGATACCAATAAGTAACCTTTTCTACTGTAGATGGATGAATTCCTCACCGGTCATCACCCTGGCCGCATTAGGACCTCGCGCTAGACCATTACCCGGCCACTCACGCGTTGATGGACTGCCACCCAGCCACTTACACATTCATAGACCGTACCCCGGCCTGTCGCTTATGCCGACTCAATCAGATGGACTTACTTCCCGAACATTGGGCAAGTAATCAAATTGTTTTCTCAAAACAGCAACCATGTTGCGAATATAAAATACACCACAGAGCCGGATCCCCAAGATTTTGAGCGAATATTCAAGTCTCCTTCGAAAGGAAGATCTTAAATCGGAAAACGAGTTTTGGGATCCGCTCTAACTTTTAAAATCATTTTGAAGACTCGAAAACATTTTTAAGAATGTTTGGAGTAAAGCTGATTTAATGAAATAAATCAGTCCCGATATATTAGAAAATATCTGAATATTATTATTTAAATAATATTCCCATAAAGAATAATCTTTATAAAAATAATTGAAGTAGAAGTATTAAAACTTATACTCGAAACGAGTATTAAATAACCAAAGATACACTTATATGAAAGTATTATCTTTATTTGAATAATCGAAAATAAGTTTGATTATTACACCTTATTCTTTAATAAAATAAAGAATATATTTCAGTAATAAGCGGAGTCATAATACCTCGAATGAATATTATAAATAATATTCATTAAATAAAATAAAGGAGTCATACATCCTCAAATGAATATCCAAGTAATATTCAATAAATAATATAAAGGAGTCATAAGTCCTCGAATGAATATTCAAGATGATATTCATTAATAAAATAAAGTTATCGAATAAACCTTATTCGATTAATAGTTTTGAAAACTATAACCATATATATATATAAATATATATATATATATATAAAATCTACTCGGGATCCTCGACTCCCGGTTTTAGAAATTATTTTCACCTTTGGGTCCCTATACTAAGGGTATACGCAAATACCGCTTATCTCTAGCATAGGTATTATGCAACGAATAAGCATTTGAACCAACAGATATATAAATCAAGAATACGAAACAGGCATACATATGTACCATATCACATGCTACAATATATCGCAAGAATTTGCTAATAACAAATATGCATTTATCACAAGATCATGCATATATACATATACATCACAACAACAGTATAACGGGTAGAAAACTTGCCTGAGCGACTGGGGGTTACGAATGGCTCAGGACGAGTCTGGTAACCTATAAGCAACAAGTAAGTTGGAATTAAACCAAAGTCACTTGTAAATCTATACTCTAACCAACTCAGACTCTAACGCTCGTTTTGCGCTCACTGATTCGCTTAAGTCACTCGGGTACCCTCGGCTCCACCATTTTTAATAATTTAACCTTTACGAGTTTTAAAGCGATTCCTTCGCGAGTGTCTTACCAACTGCCTAACACACTTACCATAAATGTTTCATACATTAATTAACCCTTTTCGGTCTTTAACCTATGTTTCAAAGTAAGGCGAAGGGAAAAGTTTCGTTCGCGAAACGCCGTTACTTGAAACGGTCGTTTCTCCTAAACCGTGCATCGGAATCGAACGAACTACATATCAAAACGAAGCTCGTCACATGAGCTATCTAAACATGGCAGTGGTCATAATCTAGCAGGGGTGTTCTCGGGTCCTAATGTTATGCACAAAAACAGTCTAAAGAAAATCGGACGTTACGACGGCTATGTTTACGCGATTTCCAATATTTTAAACCATTCAAAACCATCCCAAATCAACCTCAAATCCAACATACCACCAACATCCATCCTTATCACATCATAACAACCCCAACCAATTCAATTTTAACATTCATACTTATGCCTAAGCTTAACTTTAACCATTCTTAAGTTCTTTTAATCAAAACCACAACATTTACCATTCCATTTCACTACCATTTCAATTCTCAAACTCTAATCACAACAACAAGCTACAATATCATCCTACTAATCAAAATCATCTTATAATACATAGGAATCTAGGGTTTGGAGATGGTATACCTTCCTTGAAGTGGTGGGAGGAGCTAGGAAGCCTTAAGAAGCTTTGAGAAGTCTTAGGAATGCTTGGATCTTCAAGGAAAACAAGAAAAACTTCAAGTTAAAAACTTAAAAACACTATTCATAGTCTTCTTCTTTGATTAAATGAAGAAGATGGAGAAGGAATTGATGGCTTAAACTCATGATATAGCCCTAACTAAGCATGAAGATGATTAGGGAATTAACTCACCAATTTAGGAAGCTTGGATCTTTGATTTTGAATTTCTTGCTCTTTTGAATAGTAAAAAGCCGAGAGCAAAGATGAACCATGCCTTGGTTGCTTTTTGATTTTGATGAAAAATGATTTTGCTTGGCTTGGTTGGCTTGTTTTTGTGTTTGATTTAGTTAATTACCTTGTTGCCCTTGAATTTGTGTGGTTCTCATTCAACCACACCTCCTTCCTTCCCATGTCATGCTTGTGTCATCCTCATGATGTCATCCTCCCCTCCTTGTCCTCTTTCTATTGGTTGGATGACATCATCCCCACTAATCCCTTTGATTAACTTCCTAATTGTTTGCCTAATGACCGCTGATCTGTTATACGGTTCGCTTAACTTTCGTTTTCGTTTATCATTTGAAGGATCATACCCGGGATCTTATTACTTAGGTTCCCTTAACCTTTCTCAATACATTATATTCCTTTTTATGATCCTCTATTATAATCCTTTAATTTAAATCCTTTTTATCCTGTTACCTTATACTCAATTCTCTCCGTATCTAGTGGATTTCCGGGAAAAATACAAGTGTTCGGAAATTGGATTCTGACGATCTTTACATACACTTATATACCACATAGAGTACTAATAATATCCCAGAAGATCAATAACAGAACCCCTACATAGTGTGGCATGAAAAGTTTACTCATTCAGCAAAAACACTATTCATAAGGGTTTCAAAATCTCCAAAAATTGGGGTTATTACAGTCTCCCCTCCTTAAAAGGATTCCGTCCCGGAATCATATAGAAAATAGTTGGGGATGCTTTTCTAGCATTGTGCCTTCTAACTCTCTAGTCAATTTTCCACATTGTGGTCCTACCACCAACTCTGCCTAGTTTGATAATCCTTCACCTAAGCACTTGTTCCTTTTTCAATCTATAACCCTTCCTGGTTGCTCCATATAGGTTACGTCTGGTTGCATGTCTATGCGCTCCTATGCCCCTATTTATCTGGCATCCGAATTACCCTTTCTTAACATTGATACGTGAAACGCGTTATGACTCGCTATATGTTCTGGGGTAAGGCTAGCTCATATGCTAACTTCCCAATACTCCTTAATATATCCAAGGGTCCAACAATTGGTGGACTTAGCTTTCCTTTCTTTCCGAATCTCATTAATTCTTTTCAAGGGAATACTTTTGACAATACAAGGTTGCCTCCTTCCTATTCTTTGTCCTTTCGGGTCAAATCGACATACTTCTTATGTCCTTCCTGGCTACTACCAGTCGTCCTCTGATTAGATCTATTATATCCTTGGTCCTTTGGACTACTGCGGGTCCGAGCATCTTGCGCTCTACAACTTCATCCTAACATAAGGGAGATCGACATTGTCTTCCCTCAAGGATCTCATAAGGCGATACCTCAATACTGACATATGATCTATTATCGTAAGATAACTTAATCCGCGTTAAGTGATCATTCCAAATTCTTTCAAGTCTATTGCACAGACTCTCATTATAGCTTTTATCATTAGAACTTTTGCTTCTCAATACCCATTCTTTTCCAGTTCGTAATCGCTACTACCTTCCGTTCCTAATATTATACGGGTTATACTTTTGCTCGCTAGCGTTCTATAACCTTTTAATAACCACGTCAACCTTAGTATCACGAATGTGTTTCCATTCCGCATACTACCACCACTTTATTACTCCTTTTTCAGTTGTTTCTATTTTCCAAAATTTGATCAATCAAATAGAAGTAAAGGAATTTATTGAGAGATCACTATGATCATGAACACTTGTTATATCGCATAGTTAGTACAGAAGGTGGCCAGCCTTTAGTACTTGACAAGCAATTAAACAATAGCTGGTATCCTACTCGGCTTCTATCACACAGATAGATAGTCATTCGGTAATACCTCCCCTTCTGGAAGGGTTGTTCTTCTCAGCTTACATGAAATGAAAAGAAGAGAAAAGAACGAACTGAAGAGAATTGTATATTCATAAAAAAATTTTATTGCCATAAAATATCTGGCTTGGAATCTACCTCTGAACTATAGAGGTTTGTCATAGAAGAACAAAACATATATGTATTTATATCAACATCAAGTATTATAGCATCGCATTTCACATGCCTAAATATTTTCGCTATCCCGTCCATCATTCTATGGACCCATGCTCTTCCTCGAGCTTATACACAATCACCTTTGAAACTCCCTCGACATCGAAAATCGAATCTGGGATCTCATTCTATATATCACCGTTACTAGGATTCTATGCTCGCACCGCAACCTTCCTCGTATAATAATACGACTCTCTTATTGATAAGAAAGAATAATTATTCACTAGGTAGATACTCTACTTAATTAGTCTATCAATGATAACTTATACACTACCACGACCCGATTAGTGGTACTCAATCTCAACACACATTCCAATATAACTCTCATGGTTGTAATCAGCTCACTACTCGCAGAATCATTGCTGCCTTACTATGGTCCACCACTGACCTACTGTCGTCATTCACTTTTCCATAAAATCTTAATATCTAACCATACGGAGTCTATACATGTCGTATCAAATCATTCTAAGGGGGTAACATAATCACCATTCCTGATTCATGAAGAACACTCCTGATCCTGACATACATACATGACATGAAGCAGATAAAAGTGCAGAAGAGTTCCAATCAAAGCAACGATAGCAGGTTAATACCATTCTTAATCATACGCCCTAAATAGAAGAATTAACTCAAGGGTTCATCTAGTCCTTTTTGAAACATGGTCCTGGCTTATCTCAAGATAGGACCTTCTAAGATAGATAGCCCGTTCATGGCGATTACACGAATTAAACCTTTACCAACTACTATTACGGTTGGGTATTGCACAGTCATCAGAAGGAATGTCAATCTTCCAAACCATAATTCAACCTTCACATTTTTAACCATCATCACTGTATTCTTTTGGCACACGCGCCTATAATTATCCACTTACCTTTAAAGTGTCGGCCACCTCTTTGGCCTTTCCTGATAGTAAAATTTCCTTACAGTCAATGTCATTTTAACCACCTCCAAATAAATTTTCTACCTTATTTCCGATCACTGCTTGAGTGAAGATGTTTTCCTTAAAATCAGATGGGAAAAAAATATCACCATTTTTCCATAAGTTATTGCCTCATTCTTTAGAGGCTAATCACTATCAAGACTGACTCTCAATCATACTTAGAACACATTTTTTTTTTATCTTAAGTCCTAATTGCCCTGAACAATTTCGACCATTACTGGTTCGATCCATACTTTCTCGTGGTTTAACACGTGCCCCACTTGGCATCATTATAATTACGTCATATTTCCTTTATCCACATTTCTATTCTTGAGAATTTTGAATATTACCTTTTTCCTTATAAAACCTCTAAGGTTATCCTTCAATCGTTCCTCCTGTATTCCCTAGATACAGGGCATATCACAATACCATTTACTAATAGTAGAACCATTGTCTATATACTTCTGCAAAATTTCTCCACTGATTCTTAAAGGTTGTTGTTACCTTAACCCTTTCCCAATCATACTGTCAAAACTCATACTGTCCCTATTAAGGGTGACATGCCAACCTTTATGCAGTCCCCTAGGATTCATTTTAAGTTACCAATGTTCTATCCTTAATTCCACCTTTAAAAGGTACCTGCATCCTTCCACGAATAAATCAAGTCATATATCCTTGATAGATTATCATATTCATCATTCCCACCTCGATAGTCTATACCTAACTTCATAATAGCATCCTTATTCAAATTGAGGTCAATCCATATGGCCTCCAAAAGATAACAACGGTTATCCGCTTGTCTTGCTTAATTTGGTAACGATAACAAGGATGTTCTGGAAGATATTGGTCGTGTTCAACGTGAACTTCTTCTTAATAATTCCTTATTTACTTTTGTTGTTTATCTCAACAGTCATCTCAATGTTGGGATATCTTTCATACATGGCGTCTCCCTTTATGGGTATCAAGCCACCGGTCTTACACTTCATATTCTTGAAGGTCACTTCCTTCATCCAATTTTCCTAATTTCTTACTTTCTTGACTCCTCAGTCCATCCGTGTTTCCTTATTAATCAATCGATCTATCTCAAAGTTTCATCGAATACTGTCAACTTCAAGGGAATTAACTATACGTATCACTTACGTCTTCAAACCTTGAATTTATCTCATGATCAGTCACCATCGTGCTGATGATGACACACTTCTCTATATTTATTGCAAGGGTTTCTTAGGGTTTCCCATACCTAACTCCCTTATCACTTCTCAACTCTATTTCCTTTATATCCCTTTATACTCCTACCCTTTTCAGTCTTTTATTTTCGTTTCCATTACAACCACAACATAAGCATTAATTTCAAACATCCCGTCATTCTAGATTCGTGTCCTCAGAACGAATCTTGATAACTTTTACAACTTAGATTCACAATTCATCATACTCGTCTGTCTTTGTTCTGGCTCTAAAGCTTTTACACTATCTTCATAACTTTGGGAAGTACTTTCCTGAAAACAATTGACTGAACTTTAATCAGTTTATTATAATCTCTTGCTCCGTGCCTTCCTTGGCCTTTCACCGGCGGGTGGCCTCTCTCTTAGGAGGGTAAGTGACAAAAACAGTCCTTTGTGGTTCGTCAATCATTTAGAATCTCAAATGATTCCTCTATTTCCTTTAGCCAGGCTCTTGCCTCGACTGGGTCAGCTTGTTCCTTAGAACTCAGAGAGCTTAGCGACTTAAAGGTCCTGAAAGAATTTCTCACCGCACTGTCTCCTCAGGGTGGTGGTTGGGGATAATAGTCTAAGTTCTTTTTAGACAGGTCCATGAATTGCCGTATAGGAGTACCGTCTCGGGTCTCCTTTCCTTACTCGACTTTCTGTTTCCTTAGTATGAAATGTTTCATCCTACTCCCCATAATTGGGGTCATCTTTTAATTTAAAATCCTCATTTTCCACTCCATTATGTCATGGGTTCCTTCTATCTTGATGGCGACCTCCCTGACTATCACGTTCAGGGTTTGCTCTAAATCTTATTCCTCAAACTATGGCTCTCATCTAAGTTCTCATCCTTACGCTCTTGAACTTTCGGAACCCAAATTCTATAGGAATACCTCATTATTCCCTTATCATCTTTCTCGATATTAATCTTTTATCTAATTGTTGGCTCTCTGCCTTCATTCATAACTTTTTCTGGCACAATATGATCTTTTCCAATAATTCGGGCTGTATTGCAATCTCAAACAGCTTTTCGGTACCGGCTCCGGTTACCTTCACTTCTATTTCCATTTTCTCAAAATCTCTTATAAACTCTCCAAAAGACATTATCATCTTGAGTCTCTCCTTTTTACTAAGGGCATCAGCCACCATATTGGCTTTCCCCGAATGATAAAGAATCTCCCAATCATTATTCTTGATTAGCTCTAACTGCCTCCTCTGGCATATGTTGAGCTCTTTCTACGTGAAAATGTACTAGAGCACTTATGGCTTAGGTAATTCTCGCACTTCTCTCCATACAAGTAGTGCCTCCAATCTTTAGGGTAAACTATTGCCACGAGCCTAAGCTCATGAGCGGGGATATCGAATTTCATATTACCTTAAATGTCTTGACATGTACGCGATTACCTTACCGTGCTGCATAAGCACGCACCCTAAGCCCTTGTGCGAAGCGTCACTACACTTCACAATATCTCCTTTTCCATCCGGCAACGCCAGCATAGGGGCCATCACCAACCTCTGCTTCAGTTCTTGAAAGCTGTTCTCGCATTTCTCTGTCCATTCGAACTTCTCAGTCTTACGAGTAAGCCGCGTTAAAGGGGCTACTATCTTTATAACTTGAACGAACCTCCGGTAGTGACCGGCCAATCCTACCTCTGGTAGTCGACCAAACCATGGTTATCAATTCATCAGTGGTCCTTTATTCATTCTTGTCAGGATCCTCCATGGGATCCTCCTCAGCAACTATCCCTTCTAGGACAACATCCTCAACATGGACAACATCCTCAACATGAACATCATCCGATCCCACGTTAGGACGCTCTATCGGATCCATAATCTGATCTCTAATAAGTAATAAACATCATCGCATTGTTGCTCCTCAACCTCAGGGTTCGGAATCCCGCTATCATATACGATAACGAACTATGCTACTATCACGATATTTATAAGGGTTCCCATAAGGGTTTTAACTGTCAGTACTACATTAGGTAGCCCGACTAGAAACTTGGCAAGAGTTCTTATTATCTTAGTGAACTTATTATCTTAACGTCACATCATCTCTGAGGTTTATAACGCTTGGCTCTGATACCATTTCTGTAACACCCCCAAATCCGGGGTCGGGGATCCGGGTTGTCACGAGTTCCATTTCCCTTAATAACACCCAATCTTAATAAATAATCAACTACTCTGTACTATGACCCCACAATAAACACACACACCACAAGTTATAGTCTCAGAGATGAACACTCAAAAATAACACAAGTCCTTATATTCCACAATTATAAACCGTTACACCTTAAAAAGGTTCTGAATAAATTTATATATTCCTTGCCATTATTACAATTCATATTATACATAAGTCTGGTTCATCAATAGTTGAAAACCTAGCCTATTGGTAGCTCCTACCTCAGCTACGGCGGCATCAACGCTTTCAGAAGACTGCGGAACGTTTTCTAACCGCTTGCGAATCGGGAGCTTGGTCCTGTTCATCTTTTCTATCTGTTGTTGTGTGATGAAAGAAGAAAGCAAGGGTGAGCAGCAAGCCCACCAAAATAATATGTATAATGATTAACAATATATGAGCCTTCTCATAGTACTCATGAAAGTCTTGGTCAAAAGAAATGAACCAAGTTTGATATCTTAATACGATGAAGTCGCAAAATATTCAGTATATATACATATATACTTTTCAAAATCTTGGAAGTCCTCTTCCATGCATAATATACACAGAGTTCCAGTTTATAACTGTATAAAAATATCGTTGCAAGGTGATCTCATATATCTAACCTTGTCTCAACGTTTTTCCGAAAATCTTTGTCATTCATAAGACAATCATTAACTAGATATAAGTTTAAAAGATGAAGTTACAAGATACCCCAAAATACTTATATCTTTCCCAAATACTACTTGAACTACCCCCGTTCAAGTTATAATCAGTTTCAAAGGTTCATCACATAGATAAGACTACAAGACAAGATTTGAATAGATTCAATCTTTGAATATCATTATAAATAATGAAGTTACGAGATACTTCATTAAGTCCCGATATATATATATATCCACATATATATCTCTTAAACATTTCCTGGAACCTCTGTTATGTAAAGTATGAACAGAGTTTGAAACATCCAATGAATTTTGGAAAGGAAAAGAATTTTGGCATGAACCAGATATCTTGCTGATCAGGCAAAGATACCAATAAGTAACCTTTTTTACCGTAGATGGATGAATTCCTCACCGGTCATCACCCTGGCCGCATTAGGACCTCGCGCTAGACCGTTACCCGGCCACTCACGCGTTGATGGACTGCCACCCAGCCACTTACACATTCATAGACCGTACCCCGGCCTGTCGCTTATGCCGACTCAATCAGATGGACTTACTTCCCGAACATTGGGCAAGTAATCAAATTGTTTTCTCAAAACAGCAACCATGTTGCGAATATAAAATACACCACAGAGCCGGATCCCCAAGATTTTGAGCGAATATTCAAGTCTCCTTCGAAAGGAAGATCTTAAATCGGAAAACGAGTTTTGGGATCCGCTCTAACTTTTAAAATCATTTTGAAGACTCGAAAACATTTTTAAGAATGTTTGGAGTAAAGCTGATTTAATGAAATAAATCAGTCCCGATATATTAGAAAATATCTGAATATTATTATTTAAATAATATTCCCATAAAGAATAATCTTTATAAAAATAATTGAAGTAGAAGTATTAAAACTTATACTCGAAACGAGTATTAAATAACCAAAGATACACTTATATGAAAGTATTATCTTTATTTGAATAATCGAAAATAAGTTTGATTATTACACCTTATTCTTTAATAAAATAAAGAATATATTTCAGTAATAAGCGGAGTCATAATACCTCGAATGAATATTATAAATACTATTCATTAAATAAAATAAAGGAGTCATACATCCTCAAATGAATATCCAAGTAATATTCAATAAATAATATAAAGGAGTCATAAGTCCTCGAATGAATATTCAAGATGATATTCATTAATAAAATAAAGTTATCGAATAAACCTTATTCGATTAATAGTTTTGAAAACTATAACCATATATATATATAAATATATATATATATATATAAAATCTACTCGGGATCCTCGACTCCCGGTTTTAGAAATTGTTTTCACCTTTGGGTCCCTATACTAAGGGTATACGCAAATACCGCTTATCTCTAGCATAGGTATTATGCAACGAATAAGCATTTGAACCAACAGATATATAAATCAAGAATACGAAACAGGCATGCATATGTACCATATCACATGCTACAATATATCGCAAGAATTTGCTAATAACAAATATGCATTTATCACAAGATCATGCATATATACATATACATCACAACAACAGTATAACGGGTAGAAAACTTGCCTGAGCGACTGGGGGTTACGAATGGCTCGGGACGAGTCTGGTAACCTATAAGCAACAAGTAAGTTGGAATTAAACCAAAGTCACTTGTAAATCTATACTCTAACCAACTCAGACTCTAACGCTCGTTTTGCGCTCACTGATTCGCTTAAGTCACTCGGGTACCCTCGGCTCCACCATTTTTAATAATTTAACCTTTACGAGTTTTAAAGCGATTCCTTCGCGAGTGTCTTACCAACTGCCTAACACACTTACCATAAATGTTTCATACATTAATTAACCCTTTTCGGTCTTTAACCTATGTTTCAAAGTAAGGCGAGGGGAAAAGTTTCGTTCGCGAAACGCCGTTACTTGAAACGGTCGTTTCTCCTAAACCGTGCATCGGAATCGAACGAACTACATATCAAAACGAAGCTCGTCACATGAGCTATCTAAACATGGCAGTGGTCATAATCTAGTAGGGGGGTTCTCGGGTCCTAATGTTATGCACAAAAACAGTCTAAAGAAAATCGGACGTTACGACGGCTATGTTTACGCGATTTTCAATATTTTAAACCATTCAAAACCATCCCAAATCAACCTCAAATCCAACATACCACCAACATCCATCCTTATCACATCATAAAAACCCCAACCAATTCAATTTTAACATTCATACTTATGCCTAAGCTTAACTTTAACCATTCTTAAGTTCTTTTAATCAAAACCACAACATTTACCATTCCATTTCACTACCATTTCAATTCCCAAACTCTAATCACAACAAGCTACAATATCATCCTACTAATCAAAATCATCTTATAATACATAGGAATCTAGGGTTTGGAGATGGTATACCTTCCTTGAAGTGGTGGGAGGAGCTAGGAAGCCTTAAGAAGCTTTGAGAAGTCTTAGGAATGCTTGGATCTTCAAGGAAAACAAGAAAAACTTCAAGTTAAAAACTTGAAAACACTATTCATAGTCTTCTTCTTTGATTAAATGAAGAAGATGGAGAAGGAATTGATGGCTTAAACTCATGATATAGCCCTAACTAAGCATGAAGATGATTAGGGAATTAACTCACCAATTTAGGAAGCTTGGATCTTTGATTTTGAATTTCTTGCTCTTTTGAATAGTAAAAAGCCGAGAGCAAAGATGAACCATGCCTTGGTTGCTTTTTGATTTTGATGAAAAATGATTTTGCTTGGCTTGGTTGGCTTGTTTTTGTGTTTGATTTAGTTAATTACCTTGTTGCCCTTGAATTTGTGTGGTTCTCATTCAACCACACCTCCTTCCTTCCCATGTCATGCTTGTGTCATCCTCATGATGTCATCCTCCCCTCCTTGTCCTCTTTCTATTGGTTGGATGACATCATCCCCACTAATCCCTTTGATTAACTTCCTAATTGTTTGCCTAATGACCGCTGATCTGTTATACGGTTCGCTTAACTTTCATTTTTGTTTATCGTTTGAAGGATCATACCCGGGATCTTATTACTTAGGTTCCCTTAACCTTTCTCAATACATTATATTCCTTTTTATGATCCTCTATTATAATCCTTTAATTTAAATCCTTTTTATCCTGTTACCTTATACTCAATTCTCTCCGTATCTAGTGGATTTCCGGGAAAAATCCAAGTGTTCGGAAATTGGATTCTGACGATCTTTACATACACTTATATACCACATAGAGTACTAATAATATCCCAGAAGATCAATAACAGAACCCCTACATAGTGTGGCATGAAAAGTTTTCTCATTCAGCAAAAACACTATTCATAAGGGTTTCAAAATCTCCAAAAATTGGGGTTATTACAGTGGTGTAGTTCATTTGAGCTCCATTTAAAGTCTTGCTAGCATACTAGACCACATGAAAGAGATTATTCTTGCGTTGCCCAAGAACTGCGCCCACCGCATAATTACTCGCATCACACATCATCTCAAAAGGCTCTGTCCAATCAGGTGTCGTAATAACTGGTGCAGTTATCAAACTCTTTTTGAGCGTCTCGAATGCCGTCAAGCATTCATCATCAAATTTGAAAGGCACATCCTTCTCAAGCAAGTTGCACAACGGCTTAGATATCTTCGAAAAGTCCTTGATAAAACGCCGATAAAAACCTGCATGGCCAAGAAAACTACGGATTCCTTTCATAGAAATAGGTGGTGGAAGATTTTCAATGACTCTCACCTTGGCTTTGTCCACCTCAAGACCCTTGCTAGAGACCTTATGCCCAAGAATAATGCCTTCACGCACCATAAAGTGACATTTTTCCCAATTGAGTACCAAATTAGTTTCCACACACCTTTTGAGCACCGCACGAAGATTATTCAAACATTCATCATACGAATGTCCAAAGACGGAGAAGTCGTCAATGAACACCTCGATATTATTTCCAATCATATCAGAGAATATAGCCATCATACATCTCTGAAAAGTGGCCGGTGCACCATATAAGCCAAATGAAACTATGCGAAAAGCAAACGTGCCAAATGGACAAGTGAAGGTAGTCTTTTCTTGATCCTCTGGTGCAATACATATCTGATTATACCCCGAATAACCATCCAGAAGACAATAATACTCATGATCGGCCAACCTGTCAAGCATCTGATCAATAAATGGAAGAGGGAAGTGATCCTTCCTTGTAGCCTTGTTTAACTTTCTATAGTCCATGCATACCCTCCATCCTGTGACTGTTCGAGTGGGGATGGGCTCATTCTTCTCATTTGCTACCACTGTAATACCTCCTTTCTTATGTACACATTGCACGGGGCTCACCCAAGAACTGTCAGAAATAGGATAAATAATTCATGCATCCAGCCACTTCAGAATTTCTTTCTTCACCACTTCTTTTATGATAAGATTAAGTCTTCACTGTTGCTCAACAGTCGGCTTACTACCTTCCTCTAGCAGAATTTTATTCATGAAGTATGAAGGGATGATCCTTTTGATGTCTGCTATAGTCCATCCGATAGCCGATTTGAATTCTCTCAAGATCCTCAAGAGCTTGTCATCCTCACTACCTGAAAGGTCAGATGCAATAATAACAGGTAAAGTAGATGCATCACCTAAAAAAGCATACCTCAAGTGTTCAGGCAATGGTTTAAGGTCCAAGGTAGGTGCTTCCTCAATAGATGGTTTGAGCTTTCCTTCAGCATTTTTGAGGTCAGAAGTACCAAGAGATTCAAATGACATTTCTAGCTTTTGCCTCCAAGGAGAAGCATTTAGATATTGTAGTTGCTCATTGCCATCCTCATCCTCACTGTCAAAATCCCCCACTAAGGATTTCTCTAATGCATCAGACATTAGCATATGATCCAGTTCTGAATTAACCGCAGAATCAATCAAATCCACCTTTAAGCACTCCTCGTCTTCTGTAGGGAATTTCATCGCTTTGAATACATTGAATATCACATCTTGATCCTGCACCCGCATAGTAAGTTCACCTTTCTGCACATCTATCAAGGTACGGCCTGTAGCCAAGAAAGGTCTCCCCAAGATTATGGGAATCTTCTTATCTTCCTCGAAATCCAGAATAACAAAGTCTGCAGGAAAGAAGAGCTTATCCACCTTTACTAGCACATCCTCCACTATGCCTTGTGGGTATATAATAGAACGATCAGCCAATTATAGAGACATGTAGGTAGGCTTTGGATCAGGCAAATTTAACTTTTTGAAGATCGACAACGGCATCAGATTGATGCTTGCTCCCAAATCATATAGGCACATATCAAAAGACAACTTGCCAATGGTGCAAGGAATGGTGAAGCTACCTGGATCTTTAAGCTTTGGAGGTAACTTTTGTTGTAGTACAGCACTGTATTCTTCCTTTAGAGCAACGGTCTCAAGGTCATCCAGTTTTACCTTCCTTGAAAGAATACTCTTCATAAATTTCGTATAACTAGGCATTTGCTCTAGAGCCTCAGCGAAAGGTATATTGATGTGAAGTTTCTTGAACACCTCTAGAAACTTACCAAACTGCTTATCCAGCTTTTGTTGTTGCAATCTCTTAGGGAAAGGTGGTGGAGGATATAGCTGTTTCTTCCCTGTATTACCCTCAGGCAGAGTGTGTTCAACAGTAGTCTTCTTTGGTTCCGCCGCTTTCTCCCCTTGCTTAGCTTCTTCATCACCAACTTCAGCTTCCCCGTCTTTTGCTTTTTCAGCATCAGCAACTTTTCCAGACATTAAGGTAATAGCCTTGACTTGCTCTTTAGCTTCCTTCCTGCCTGGCACTTCATTATCGCTGGGAAGTGTGCCAGGTTGACGATTGAGCACTGCATTGGCTATTTGACCGATTTGATTTTCCAAGGTCTTGATAGAAACCGCCTGACTTTTGCACAACAGCTTAAGTTCCTCAAAATCAGCACTAGAGGGTGGAGCAGCACCTCCTTGTTGAGGATATGATTGCCTTTGAGCATACTACTGTGGTTGCTGAAATCCAGGTGGATTAAACTGTTTACTTATGCCTTGCTGATATGGTTTCTTAATAGCATTCTGATTATTACTCCAGCTGAAATTTGGATGAAATCTGTTGTTAGGATGATAAGTAGCTGGCACAGGCTGCTGCGGTTGCTGATAATTGTTCACATACTGAACAGATTCATTAACAAGAGAACACTAATCCGTAGCATGAGAACCTGCACAAAGCTCACAGACCATAGCTATCTGATCGACTCCATAGGTGGCTAAAGAATCGACCTTCATAGACAGCGCTTGGAGCTGCGCTGCAATAGCTGTAGCTGCATCAACTTCCAGAATACCTGCTACCTTCCTAGGCATCATCCTTTGAGTTGGGTTTTGATGCTCATTTGCAGCCATCGTCTCAATCAAATTATAAGCCTCAGTATAGCTTTTGGCCCACAAGGCGTCTTCAGCTGCTGCATCGAGCATGGACCGAGATTGGGCCCCCAAACCATTATAGAAACCAATGATCACCATCCAATCAGGCATACCATGATGTGGACACTTTCTCAACATCTCCTTGTAGCACTCCCAACCTTCGCACATGGATTCTGTAGGCTGCTGCGTAAACTGAGTAAGAGCACTCCTCATAGTCGTAGTCTTCGCCATTGGATAGAACTTTACCAGAAACTTTTGTGCAAGATCTTGCCAAGTAGTGATGGACCTAGCTGGTTCAGAATGTAACCAGTGCTTAGCTTTATCCCTCAGTGAGAATGGGAAAAGCCTCAGCTTGATAGCCTCATCAGTCACACCATTATATTTGAAAGTACTATAGATCTCGACAAAATTCCTTATGTGCATGTTGGGGTCTTCAATCGCAGCACCTCCGAAAGAAATGGAATTCTGCACCATCTGAATAGTGCCCGGCTTGATTTCAAAGTTATTGGCCTCAATAGCCGGGTGCATGATGCTAGACTGAATGTCATCAATTTTAGGCCGAGAAAAGTCCATAAGAGCTGGATCTGCCGGAACTATAGGATCACCCATGATTACTGGTTCTTTCTGCTCACTTTTTGTATTCGAATCTTCAAAATCTATCTTCTCCGGAATATCAAGAACTTCGTCTGTCTCCTCAGCCGTATCTAAAGTCCTCTTGCGAGTACGAGAACGTGATTGCATAAACGCTCGCTAAAGTACCTGAAACACAACCGGAAACAATAAGTATCACGTCTTAATCAATGAGTCCTAATGACCACTGATGGTAAGTACATAAACTAAACAAATATGCCGAGTTCCCCGGCAGCAGCGCCAAAAACTTGTTAGGCTGGAAACACATGCTAATAATACATGCAAGTATACGCGTTCGCAAGTAATATAGAATACTTTCTAGTTCGTTCCCACAGAGACTCAGACTAATTATGTTCAATTAACACTCATTCACCAATGTATAATTACTTCTCAATGTTAAGACAATAACACTTAGATTTGATTAACTAATTATTAACTACAATTAACTACGAGAATTAAGCACTTAATTGACACTTGAATTAACAATATTAAAACACACATGAGATCACAACTTCATTACTACTTCCTTCAATAGTCATTGTCATTACCCTTAGCATGCAACAGTGATGATATTAATCGAACAACACGAAACTGATAAAAGCTAACTTTTATTGTACTAATACCATTCTACCAAGCATCCACAATTAAGATAGACGTTGAATAGGCATCAATTATGTTGAGACCCTATATGTCTATAGAATTTGACAACATAACGATTTAAGCACAAGTTATTCCTTATGATTACACAGGGCAAGTAAAACGGTTAGAGTTACCCACTAATCATGCATACACATACATGAACCTATGCTAGCATGGCAAGTTCTAAACCTCAAGATCCACCGTCGCTTCACAAGAGATTAACACCCTATCTTATATGTCCGCGATGCACATAAGACGAATAAGAACAACCAATACTAGATATCATACAATCATCACACACTTAGGTATTAAACACTAACTAAAGAATTCCATAGTAAATCCGTTGCGACCCCATGATCACGATTAGCCCATGATAGAACTCATCGTCATCATGGGTTCATATGAAAACATGATAATAACACACGAGAATAATTAAAACTACTTATATTAAACCAGAGTACGTCACAAGAGTAAATAGGTTCAAAGTAAAGAAAACTAGCATCCAACGTTACAACGAAATAAAGAATCACAAGAAAATATGCTTCCATGGAAGCCCGCAAACCTATCCTAAATTGTACACAACCCTACTAACTATCATTCTATGGAAAAATATAAGCATAAACCTAGCCATAATAGTCATTTACCGAGGCAAAAACAAAGAGTATAGTAGAGCAGATTTTACATGTGAACTTCTAAGCAAATTTTTGAACCAGAAACACAAGGTAACAACTTGATGGCTAAAAGATTTAATCATAACTCATTAAATCACATAACATACTAGAATTTTAAAGCAAAAACCGTAGCATGCATTGCACAAGAACTCAAATTTAAGTCACATAACACATTTGTCCGAAATATCACTTATACTACGACATGCAAGCATTAACTTAAACTTTTAGTGTAAAAATCATAGCATGCAAGGATAGAAACTTTGAAAAAACACATTTTAAAAGATCATAGGTTCTTTAAAAGTCACATGCAAAGCTTCTTTATTTTTGAAATCAAATGAAACTAACACACAAAGCCCAAAAACCCATTCGGCTCCTTGGAGTCATTGCCGAATGCTTGAGGCCAAGATCATGGCTTGAAAGTAGAAGAATAACACTTCATCAAGACCATCTCTTGCTCAAGTATTATAAGCCACATTTAGTTCAACTCTAGATTCACAAGAATCAAAGTTAAACCCTTGGCTTTAACTACATGCAACTAAGAAAACTCACCTTAAATGATGATAGAACCAGGTGAAATTGTCCTTTGCGTAGAGGGGTTGAAATATGCAAGAGGATAAAGAAATGAAAAAGAAAAAAAATGAGAGGGGAGGGGGTTGAAGGCGCGGCCGAGAGAGAGGGAAAGAGAGGAAAGAGAGTGAAATGATGTTGGTGGAAAAGAAATGATGCTCTACCTTAACTCTTTGACACATATAACATCTACTAACCCATTCCGCAATCTCTATTTCCATATCTGGCCACCAATAATTCTCTTTTAAATCTATGTACATCTTGGTACTTCCTGGATGGATTGAATACTTTGAATTGTGAGCTTCTTGTAGAATTTCATTCTTCAACTCTATCACTGATGGAATCCAAATTCTGGAAGAATATATGAGAATACCTTGATCATCCTTCTGAGTGCACAACTTTTCTCCTACTAGACGATTGATATCCTCATCCATTACTTCTTTTTGGCACTTATTTATCATCTCTAACAATTCTGGCTGAAAAGTCATACTGTATATCTTTGCTTCATTAGGATTGCAAATTCTGACCTCTAATTCCAACTTCTGAAATTCCTTATATAACTCCTCTGGTACTGTCATCATATTCAATCTCTCCTTTCTGCTTACCGTGTCTGCCATTATATTTACTTTTCCTGGGTGATAGTTAATCATGCAGGCATAGTCCTAGATCAACTCGAATCATCTTCGTTGTCTCATGTTAAGTTCTTTTTGTGTGAATATATACTTCAAACTCTTATGGTCTGTATAAATCTCACATCTTTCTCCATATAGATAATGTCTCTAAATCTTCAGGGCGAATACTATTGTTGCTAGTTCTAAGTCATAAGTAGGATACTTCTGTTCATGAGGTTTCAGTTGTCTAGATGCATATGCAATAAATTTATTATGTTGCATCAGAACACAACCCAATCCCTTATGAGAAGCATCATTATAGATTACAAAACAACCTAATCCCTTATGAGAAGCATCATTATAGATTACAAACTTTCCTTGATCTTCTGGAAGTGACAAAACAGGTGTCGTGATCAATCTCTTCTTCAATTCTTGAAAACTTACTTCACACTTCTCTTTCCATATAAACTTCTCATTTTTCCTGGTAAGCTTCGTCAGAGGTGTCATAATCTTCGAGAAATCTTGAAAAATTCTTGGATAATATCCTGCTAATCCCAAGAAACTTCTCATTTCTGATGGTATTTTTGGCCTTTCCCAATTCATAATAGCTTCAATCTTCGTTGGGTCCACTTTGATCCTTTCGTTACTGACTATATGTCCTAAAAATTGAACTTGTAACCAAAACTCACATTTTGAAAATTTGGCATACAACTTTTCCTTTCTCAAAATTCCCAAAGATATCCTTAGATGCTCTGCATGGTCTTCTGTTGACTTCGAGTAGATCAAAATATCATCTATAAACACAATGAGAAACTTGTCCAAATATTCCTTGAAAATTTTGTTCATCAAGTCCATAAATGTTGCTGGGGCATTGGTCAATCCAAAGGACATCACTAAGAATTCATAATGACCATACCTTGTTCTGAAATCTATCTTCGACACATCTTCAGGTTTAATCTAAAATTGGTGATTCCCAGATCTCAGATCAAATTTAGAGAAATACTTGGCTTCTTTCAGCTGATCAAACGAATCACAGATTCGAGGTAACATATACTTGTTCTTGATAGTAAGCTTGCTGAGTTATCAATAGTCGATACATAGTCTCATGCTTCCATCCTTCTTCTTAACAAATAGTACCAGTGCACCCCATGGGGACACACTGGGTCTAATCACTCCTTTTTCCAGTAACTCTTCCAATTGCTTTACTAACTCCTTCATTTCAACTGGTGTCATTCTGTACGGGGCCTTGGAAACTGATTCCATTTCGGGTGCTAAATCGATCGCAAACTCAATTTCTCTATCTGAAGGAAATCCTCGTAACTCGTCTGGAAATACATCCGGAAACACATTTACTACTGGAATATCTTCAAGTTTTGCTGGATCCTAATTTTTTTCTATTACATAAGAAATATAATGTTTGCATCCTTGTCATAGTAACTTCTTAGCTTGGATCATTGTTAAGAACCTTTTTGCTTGCCTCTGACCTCTACGCGTCACTACTTTCTCATCCGGCATCTTCAAAATTACCTTCTTGTTACGACAGTCTATCTGAGCATCGTGCTTAGATAGCCAGTCCATTCCAAAAATGACGTCAAATTCCCTTAACTTAAATGGTATCAAATCAGCATATAACTTATTTCCAGAAATCTGAATCTCACGGTTCGTACACACTTGGTTAACAGATACACGCTCTTGAGTTTCTAATTTTACAATCATAATCTCATTTAACAATTGAACTGGACAATTTAACTTATCAACAAAATCCTGAGAAATAAATGATTGAGTTGCTCCCGAATCTACTAACATTTTGGCACATAAAGAATTCACAGTAAGCGTACCTGCCACAGCATCAGTGTCCTGAATAGCATCCTTTACAGACATCAAAAACTCTAGCTCTAGGAGGCTCATTCACTATTGGAGTAGATCCCATAATTCTCAGCGCATTACTAACTGGGGCTGGTGTTTTACAATCCCTTGTTATGTGTCCTGGATTTCCACACTTGAAGCACATAAACCTAATTACTGGAACCTTGCCTGCTTGATTCCTAGTAGGTTGATCCTTATTTGCTGGCTCTCTGACTGGTTGATTATGGTACTCCCTTGAATAGTGCCCCTTTTGGTTGCATCTATAACAAACCATATTTAACTTATTGCAAACTCCTCCATGTTTCTTTCTGCATACTTGGCATTCTGGTAAAGTTAGCCTCTGCCGATTGGGCTGATTTTCAGTGGTTGGACGGTTGCCTTGACCTCATTCTCCTGAATTTTTCTTTCTGAAATTAAAATTCCTTCTTGGCTGAAACTTTCCTTTCTTCTAATTAAAATTTAGAAACTTCCCTGCTTGTGATTGTCCTTCATTTCCCTCAAACTTCCTCTTCTTACTCTCGTTCTCCTTCTGTGACATTTCACTTTCTGTTTCCGCAATCATGGCCTTCTGCACTACTCTTGCATACGTATCCAACTCAAATATGGTTACTTTTCCTCTAATCCATGGCTTAAGACCTTGCTAAAATCTTTGAGCTTTCTTCCTATCAGTGTCTACATATGATAGTGCAAACCTAGATAATTTTTTAAACTTACTTTCATAATCTGCTACTGACATATTCCCCTATTTTAACTCCAGAAACTTCAATTCCATTTGATCCTGAACAAATTGAGGAAAATACTTCTCTAAAAATAACTCCTTAAATTTATCCCAAGCAATAATATCTGTACCTTCAAATATCTTAACAGTTTCCTACCAGTAGGTGGCTTCATTCTTTAAATAGTAACTTGCAACACTCAGTTTTTTGTTCCTCTCTCACCTTGAGTAAAGCAAATGACTTCTCAATCTCCTTTAACCAAACTCTTGCTTCAATTGGATCTAAAGAACCTTTGAATTCCGGTGGGTTCACCACCTGAAAAGTTTTAAATACTACCTGAGGATTGGTCTATCTCTGTTGTTGTTGAGTCAGGTTGATTGTTTGTTAAGCCAAGAGCTGAAGAATCTGGCCTGCAGCTAGGTCTATAGGACCTGTATTTGCATTCTGGTTATTCTTGTCTTGGTTGTTATTGTTGGTTTCTTTATTCTGGTTGGTAGAACGGGTATTTCTTCTGGGAGGCATTTTCTGTAAAGAATCAAACAACTTATTTAGCCTTTAAATCAAATTCTTTTATGAAAAGTTTTTTTGTAAAACAGAAATATTCCTTTTTGAAAACATTTTCAATAGTTGAACCAAGTAAATTGCATGCTTCTTTACAGAATGTAAACAATCAAGGGGAAAAGGGTACATGTTATCACAAGAGTTTATAACCGGTGCAGTAAGTAAAGTAAGATAAAATAGGTGCAATAATATAAATGACAAAGCTGGAAAAGGAAAGGTACTGATATATATCAAATTTTGGAAAATACAAGCGTGAAAATGCTTCAACAAAAGTAAAAGGTTACAACAGATTTAGCAAAAAAAAAAGGTTACAACAGGCCTACACACTAGTCAGCAAGTCTAGTCTATATATACAAACCAAAAGGCTGCTGATACACACTATACACTAATATACATATAACAACTGTCATAACATCTCTGTCGTCTAGCTTCATGTAAACTCTGGTCCACCAATCTCCTCAAGCTCCTCTAAAACCCACTTAGCCCACTCCACAAGAAAGTCAGGAGTGACATCTTCATGTGTAGCTCCATATATCCTGACAGCAGCTGCTCTCCGTGTTAGGCCTCAATGATACTATAGAAGTGGGTTGAATATAGTATCTACAATCAATTTGATTATAAACACAAGTATGTAACAGAAAACAATTTTATTCAATATATCAAACTCTGTTACAATAGGTTTAATCTACTCTCTCAGTGATGTATGATATCACTAAGAGCTGCTAGGGTTACAATGAATAATATTCTCGAGAGTAATAATACTTATACTGTAAACCAGAATCTGTGTTTATATACTATACAGTTATAAGATATCTCTTAATTGATATGATATTGATTCTATTTCCTAGAATACATCAATCAAAGATTATCTACTGCAGTCCTATAGATGTCTAATTCTTCATGCATATCTTTACTTGTTTAATCCAAATCCTCTCCTGTAAATCAGCTACTTTCCTTATCTGAAGTGTACCCGCACTTAAGTCCTGATATAAATTCTGACGCCTTAAGTTCTGATAACTTCCTGTCTTTAGTAAGTTCTGATTTCCAGTTAAATTCTGATATTAAGTTCTGAAACTAAAGAAATCAGATTAGACATGACATCACAAATATATCTAACAATCTCCCCCAACTTGTAAATTATAAAAAATATACAAGTTAACAGATTTGATGATGTCAAAAACATTTAAGTACAAATGCAATGAGATATTATTTTAAACTGCTAAATACAACTTACAGTACATGTAGCTTTACCAATATTATTGGATTAATCTGAATCTATAGTGATTCTTTGTAAAGTCTATTACCAGCTTGTCCTCATCATTTCTCAGAACTTCAACTAACTGTGCTTTGACTTGCATCAGTTCTTCATCTTCATTATCACCAATATGATAAATGGCTGCTCTGAGTGCAGGAATTGATGTTCTTTCAAGCCCATCTCCAAGTCTGATAACTCTAGAATGTGAAGAGTCTTCATTGTAGCATAAACACTTTCCCTTTAGAATTACTTCCATCTTGGCCGACTTCTTCTTCATAGAAACTTCCCTTCCATCATCTTCAGTAATTTTTGGAATGTATTCAGAAGCTTTTGCATCAGAAATTCTGAGAAGATCTCTTATAGCCTTTAAAATATAATCCGACCATCTTTTTGTAACATCAAATTTTACTTCCAGAAGGTAGTGAATATGTTGAAGCTCTTTGACAGACTTCTTTAGCACATCAGAATCTGCTAGTCTGTAAGTTCTGCCATCATTGAGAAACAGGATCAATTTTTCTTTAACTTCTGATTCATCATGAGTATCCATGACAATTTGAGCAGACAGCACTTTGTCAAGGTGCTTTTATTTAATTCTTTCATATGGTTTTTCTATCAAAATAAAAGGATCTCTGAGAGTAACTTCTACTCCTATTTGTCTCTTTTCTTTGTCAGAACCTAACCCAGACTTGTCTTTAGCTTGTTTAGGTCTAATCCCAAAAGATACAAGCTGATTCACCATTAGATTGGTCTTAGGTTCCACTGGAGTAGCTTTGTTCCATAGCAGCTTCTTTTTCTGATCAAGTGTTAAGTTGTCTATGTCAACTTGAGCAGTGTCAGAGGTTGATGTCTTGATAAATTGGTCAGGATTTGCAGTTTCATCTGCAGCTTGCTGTTCTGAAATATCTTCACTCTGAACAACTTGAGCTATGTCAGAGGTTGTATTAGATTCTTCTGTCATCCTCTTTCTCTTCAGAGTTTCAACTGTTTCATCTTCAGCAACAGTATCATCAAAGACTTGAACCATCTTGCACACAGGATCCATCAGAATTTGAGGAATCTTCATCTTCTGTTTCTTGACTGTCTCCCCAACTTTTCCTTTTCCCTTGTCTTTGGGATCAGTAGTAGTTTGAGATCTAGGAATCTCTTTGGCATATCTTTCTTTTATTACTATACCTTTCTCCTTAGGTTTGGGAGACTTCTTTGCATTAGAAGCTTTAGGCTGTAGTTTTGACTTTTTAGCATTAAATCTTGCTTCTTCTTCTCTAAGTTCCTCTAAATCCACTCCTGGATTATCCTTAAGGAACAGTCTCTTTGCAAGTTCCTCATCTAAGGCTTGAATCTTAGGATCCTTGTAAAAGAAAGTTGCCTTATTTCCCCTGAACTTTAAGGTTTGCATGAATTTCTTCGAGTCTTGAGTTCCACCTTGAATGAGAACATCAGACTTTGTCATCAGAATTTGATTATCAGAACTTGCTGTCAAAACTTGATCTTCAATTTCAGAATTTGTGAGCAGCAAAGTTTGATCTGTAGTTGAAGTCTTCTTTCCTTCCTTATCACTCCTCTGAATAGTAGATTTATCAAAAATCTTACTATAAGGTACTTTCTGAATAGGAATTCTTCTAACTTGCTTTCCTTGACTTTGACCTTTGCCCTTTCGAAGGTTTCCCTGGTCATCTTCAGAATCATCCTTTTTCTTCAGTGCCTTGCTAATTGAGCATTTGGACTTAACTACCTTCTCCCCCTTTTTTGGCATCATCTGTCACGAGTAGAGAAAGAAGGAGTTCCACTGAAGATTGAATCTCATTTAACTGAGTCTGTTGAGCAGCTTGATTTTGTAAGACCTCATCCAGTTGGGCCTGCTCCTTGTCTTGAACAAGCTCAATAGCATCCACTTTTTCTTAAATTGGTCTAATAAACCTCTTCTTGTATAGTTTGAGCATCATGTCTAGCTTATCAGTTGTTTTCTGAAGTTTATCAACCTTTGCATGAGTCTTGGAGTGTAGACCTTGAAGAGTTTTAGTACTGAGAGCAGTGACTTTAAGTTGTGTTTTGAAGTCAGAATTTATCAGCAACTCATCAGCTTTTGCAACATGATCTGTCAGAACAGTTGGGCTGGGAATAAAGTCAGGTTCATTCCATTTTTTTGTCCATTCAACTCCTCTGTGAGTGTCCTCCCAAGGAACAGGAGCATCTTCTTCATCAAATTTAAACAGTGCCTTCTTGCCAAGAATTTTGAGCATTAACTGGAGCACTTGCTAGAGCAATGTCTCCAGAATTTGATAAAATCTCATCATCTTCTGATAACACCAGAGTGTGTGTAACCGAAGGAGATTCTGGAGCAACTTCATCTGTTTCCAAATTCTGATCTTCAGGTTCCAAATCCAGAATTGGTATAGTAGGAATTTCAGCATTTAGTATTGGAGAAACATGTGGAGTTGACTCTTTTGCTGGTGGTGCTTCCAGATAAAAAATAGTTGGAATATTCAACCTATGAATGTTAATTTCAGGACTTAACTCTGAATCTTCAACTGAGGCAGTTTCTTTGAATGGAGAGTGAGGTGGAGAAATCACAGATTCTTGTACAGGTTCTGATCTGTGTAATTCAGGAATTTCAGATTCCTCAATCAGAACTTCTTCAGCTGCTGGCAGGGCTTCAATCACAATAGGTTCTGATGAGATCAGAGGTTCCTGATCCCCTTCCTCAGCATCTTCAGTATCCTCAGATTGAGTTTGTGCAATATGCACACTTGCTCTAGTCTTTCTTGATTTTGATTTTCTAGATGGAGGGGTGACATAATCTGTATCAGAATGTGAAGACCTCTTTCTTTTCTGAATACCAGAAGCTTCAGCTGTTTTCTCCTTCTAAAGAGTTGACTCTTTAGCTTCTAATGTCACAGATTCTGATGCAGGAACCTAGATTTGTTCATCCTCATCAGATTTATCTCTCAGAATCAACTTTCTTCTTCTCCTTGGTGGAGATTTAGGCACAGAGATAGGTTCTTTTGGTTTTGGGCCTAGATGGTGTAGCAGATTTCACAACTGGCACTTGTTTAGATGTACCAGAGTGTGGTTTAGATTTGGACTTGAGAGGTGAGGTTCTGATAGTAGGTGCTGATGGTTGTGGTTGAGAGGATTGTGCTGGTTGAGTATTGGAATAACATCAAAATTGGAGCATTTGTTGGAAAAGGCTTTGGTAATACAATCGAAAAAGAATCTCCACTCCCTCCTGATGTAGGGCCTCTTCAGTTGTCCCAGCTTGGACAAAGACTTCTCATAGCCAAGGTTTGCCATCATATTTTGAAGAACTGACTCCCCAACTTGTGAATTGTAAGTACAGTTTTCTGGAAAACGCAATGCTTTTCGAACAGTTGACAAGGTTATCAAGTGCTCATCTTCCCCTGTTGTAAAAATGATGCTTGGGGACCCACTTTCACCACCATTATCATAGACTCCAGACCTCCAAAACTCCAGAATTTGCTTGCCTGAGAGAGCCTGTGATTGGGTCAGAGCATACCCAATTTCACTTCGAGCGAGAAAATCTTGAATGAAGTGAAGTTCTAAAAGAGCCTCGTCCTTGTTGAGAATAGCAATATAGTTGTTGGGGACAAACTTGGCTCCATCATAGATAAGATCCTTATGTGCCATTTCTGTGAAAATTAAGTGAAAAGTTGTGTGTGTATAAAGTGTTTGATAAAATGCCTGTGAGAAAATAGCTTCAGAGAATAATAGAGAGTGAGAGAGAATACGAGAGATTAGAAAAGAGTAAAAGTAGGTAAAAGATTGTAAAATCTTTTAACTCTAGTATTTATACTCTCCACGTGACAACGACTATATTTGTGAAGCAAAACAGACATTTTACACCTGGCAGCATGTAAACAGTCAAAACATTATTAGTGGGCACGGTAAACGTGCAGTAATTATTGCTCACATGCGGTTACCAAAACAAACACGCAACCCATTAACCAAATGATTATCACTGTTTTTATCTCACTTAATTATTTTATGGAAAAAATGATCGTTACAGTAAAAACTAATAATAAATCAACCAATTAAAATGTGACACGTAAGCATCAGAGTTTGCATCAGAACTTGACTATTATCAAAATTTAACGGTCATCAGAACATAGCTTCTGTACTCAAAAAAATGAATGACTGTTCCTGTGTTTCTTCACACAAATACTGACTGATTTCTTCAGAGTTTAATCATCAGAACATAATCAGAACTTGTCCTCAGAATTTATACAAATAATACTTAACTGTTTATCAGAAACAACTTAATCACCACAGTAATTTTCATCATTCATATGGAGTGATAGTGTGTATGTGCAAATGATCAGATAAAGATTAAAGTCTGATAAACTTCAGTATATCTTAGAAATAAGGCATAACTAAGAAAAATGCTTAAAATCTATCTTGAATTGTGAAGTCTACTGTAGAATAAAGTTATGCAACAATCTACCTCAACTGTTTGTACTTATTTTATGCATCTTTTGAAATTCTTTTGACAAGGGCTTCTCAGTGTAAATGAGTTACAACTGCCATCAGAATTTATGCTCTTATCAGAATATTTCTCCAGTAATTAGAGAATATGAAAAGTCACCAAGAAAAATTAATTTACTTTTCAAATACATATAACTTAATACCAGCAATGTACTTGGATCTTCCCTTTCATATAAATTACTTTAGATCTCAAAGGAGTACCTGATTTCAATTTTTTTCTTTTCTTTTATTTTCTTCAGATAAGTGAGGCTTATCAAGCATTTAGTTTATCCTTAAGATTTACTGACATCAGAATTTGACATATAAGAAGCAATAATCTAGTTTGTGACTTAGTAATAAGATACAGGAAGTAAATTTGACTAAGATCAAAATCAGAATTTGCTTGTATTATTGATTTCCACTTAAATAACTAATTCAAACATGGGATACATAGTTTGCTAAAGACTCTAAGTCAGCATCTAACAAGATAATCCTCATTGGATTGAATAGTCACGGAACATTCAAAACACTTTCAGAGTTTATAGAATCACATCAGATAATAAGTAGTGTTTAATATGTTATAATTTAAGCACATTTTACATTGAGATAGGAAAATCTGTAAACACTGATCATAAAGTCTGATGTATGAGAACAAAAACTAAATAGATTTTGAGAAAGAACCTGAAACCATTCCAAGTTCATTTACCAGTCTTGTAAAAGTAGCGTCACATAGTGGTTTTGTGAAGATATCTGCTAGTTGTTGATCTGTTTGAACAAAATGCAATTCCACTGTACTCTCCATCACATGTTCCCTTATGAAATGGTACCTAATGCTGATGTGCTTTGTCATTGAGTGTTGAACTGGATTTCCTGTCATAGCAATAGCACTTTAATTATCACAGTAAATAGGTATTTTAGAAAATTCTAACCCATAGTCCAGTAACTGATTCTTCATCCAAAGAATCTGTGCACAACAGCTTCCTGCAGTAATATATTCTGCTTCTGCAGTTGATGTGGAAATTGATTTCTGTTTCTTGCTAAACCAAGAAACCAATATGCCTCCAAGAAATTGGCAGCTTCCACTAGTGTTTTTCCTGTCTATTTTCCATCCTACAAAATCTGCATCTGAGTAACCTATTGCTTAAAATCTGATTCCCTAGGATACCACAATCCTAGATCAGCTGTACCCTTGAGGTACTTGAAAATTCTTTTCACAACTATTAGATAACGTTCTCTTGGATCAGCCTGAAATCTTGCACAAAGACAGGTGTCATACATGATATCTGGTCTACTTGCAGTTAAATAGAGTAAAGAGCCAATCATACCTCTATAGTTAGTAATATCTACTGATGCTCCAGTATCTTTATCTAACTTGGTGGCAGTGGCCATGGGAGTTGATGTAGTAGAACTGTCTTGCATTCCAAATTTCTTGAGTAGATTTCTGGTGTACTTGGATTGACAAATAAAAGTACCTTCTTCAGTTTGTTTGACTTGAAGTCCTAGAAAATAACTCAACTCTCCCATCATACTCATTTGATATTTTGACTGCATTAACTTGGAAAATCTTTCACAAAGTTTTGTATTTATAGAGCCAAAGATGATATCATCAATATATATATGTACCAAAAGTAAGTCTTTTCCATGGTTGAGATAGAATAAAGTCTTGTCAATTGTGCCTCTATGAAATCCACTTTCCAGAAGGAATTAAGTCAGAGTCTCATACCATGCTCTAGGAGCTTGCTTAAGGCCATAAAGTGCTTGTCAAGCCTGTAGACATGATTTGGAAATTTTGGATCTACAAAGCCTGGAGGTTGTTCAACATATACCTCTTCTTCCAATTCTCCATTGAGAAAAGCACTTTTCACATTCATTTGAAAGACTTTAAACTTCTTGTGAGTAGCATAAGCCAAGAAGATTCACTTCTTGTGAGTAGCATAAGCCAAAAAGATTCTTATGGCTTCCAATCTAGCAACTGGAGCAAATGTTTCATCATAGTCAATACCCTCATGTTGAGAGTAACCTTTAGCAACCAGCCTTGCTTTGTTTCTTGTAATTATGCCATCACTTTCAGTTTTATTTCTGAACACCCATTTTATACCAACAATGAACCTGTTCTTTGGTCTTGGCACTAGGGTATAGACTTTATTTCTTTCATATTCATTTAACTCTTCCTGCATTGCTTGCACCCAATCAGCATCTTGAAGAGCTTCTTCCACTTTCTTTGGTTCAGTCTGAGATAGAAAGGAATGATAGAGCCATTCATTTGTTGTTGTTGTTCTAGTTCTGACACCTGCTTCAGGATCTCCAATTATTAAGTCAGGTGTATGTAATTTAGTCCACTTCCTTGCAGATGGAAGTTGATCACTAGAATAGGATCCTCCCCCATGATCCATGCTCTCTCCATCAACATTTTATGATGCTCCCCCTAAAGTTATGCTCTCTAAGATTCCAGAATTTGAGTTGGATCCTTCAGGAATTGAAGAATTAGAGTTTTCATTATTGTCAGAATTTAGCTCATCAGAACTTGATGAATCAGAACTTGAAGAGCCAGTGACTGGTTCTGATGCTTCTTGAGAGTTTTGAGATATGGTATGATCATCTGCTTGCTCCCCCTGAACAGGTGCATTTTCCTTTGGAGCAGTTACCACAGTTTCAATGACATCAGAATTTAACCCGTCAGAACTTACAGGATCAGGATTTAGGTCATCAGAATTTACATAATCAGAATTTACATCCTCATTTTCAAATCTCAGCTGATCATGATCATTGAAATCTTCAAGTCCAGTAATCTTTTTATCATCAAAAGATACATTGATAGATTCCATGACAACCCTTTTTCTTAAATTGTAGACTCTGAAGGCTTTTATTGAAAGTGGATATCCAACAAAAATTCCTTCATCAGCTTTTATATCAAATTTTGACAGCTGTTCAGAATGAGTCTTAAGAACAAAACACTTGCATCCAAATACATGAAAGTATTTCAGATTTGGCTTCTTTTTCTTCACCATCTCATATGGTGTTTTTTATGCTTGTTTATGAGTGTAGCATTCTGTGTAAAACAAGCAGTCTGCACAGCTTTAGCCCAAAAATAGGTTCGTAGCTTTGCTTCATCAAGCATAGTTTGTGCAGCTTCAATAAGAGTCTTGTTCTTTCTTTCTACAACTCCATTTTGTTGTGGAGTTCCAGGTGCAAAAAATTCCTGCTTAATTCCTTGCTCTTTGCAGAACTCTTCTATGATTGAATTCTTAAACTCAGTGCCATTATCACTTCTTATTATTTTAACAGAATCTTTGACTAACTTATCCAGCTGTCTGACATGATCAGTTAGAGTAGATGCGGTTTCATTCTTTTTGTGCAAGAAATACACCCAAGTGTATCTTGTGAACTCATCCACTATAACCATAGCATATTTCTTCTTTGCAATAGACATGACATTGACTGGACCAAATAGATCAACATGCAGTAAGTGATAAGGCTCAAGAATTGAGGATTCAGTTTTGCTCTTGAATGAATATTTTATTTGTTTTGCCTTTTGATATGAGTCACAAAGACCATCAGGAGCAAATATTGATTTTGGCAGTCCTCTCACAAGATCTTTCTTTACTAGCTCATTTATGTTGTTGAAATTCAAATGAGAGAGTCTCTTGTGCCAATTCCAGCTTTCTTCAATTAATGCTCTGCTTAACAGACAGATTGCAGAACCATCAAAATTTGTTGAAAGTCTGGCTTCATATACGTTACCATGTCTGTAACCTTTCAGAACCACTTTTCTTGTAGAATTAGTTACAACTTCACAGTGTTCTTCAAAGAAATCCACATAATAACCTCTGCCACAGATTTGACTCACACTTAGCAGATTGTGTTTAAGTCCTGAGACAAGAGCTACTGATTCAATTATGACATTCCCAAGATTGATATTGCCATATCCAAGAGTCTTTCCCATGTTTCCATCTCCAAAAGAAACTCCTGGGCCAGCTTTCTCCACAAAGTCTGATAGCATGGCTTTATTTCCAGTCATATGTCCTGAACATCCACTGTCCATAACTAGGATATTTTTCTTGTTGCCCTGCAATCACAAAGACCACTATTGATTAATTTTAAGGACCCAAACTTGCTTGGATCCTTTGGCCTTGTTAAGTTTGTTAGCATTTGCAGCGGATTGATTTTCAGAGTTTATGCTAACAAACTTTTTATCAAATTTTATATCAGACTTTATATTTGAAGGAAAAATGCTAACTTTCTTTAAAGAAGGTTTTATTTCATAATAATCATAGTATAGACTATGATATTCCTTACAAGTATAAATGGAATGCCATGAACTACCACAATGAAAACAAGGATTTTGTGGTTTAAACCTAACATACTGACTCTTAACTCCTGACTTAGGAGGTAAGGAGTTAATATTTTTATTTTTCCTGCACAAACAAGCAAGATGGTTAGGGTTTCTATAATTAAAGCACTTATTTCTAGGAGCATTAGGAACAGGCATATAATTATTAATTTTATTCATACCTTCCTTTCCATTCCTATTTTTCTTAGCTTCCTTTTCCTTGTTAACATTTTTAATCTCTTTCAGCTTATACTTAAGCTGCTTCTTTATCATTAAGCCAATATTTACCAAAACTGGTTTATTGTTAGTGTTTGTGCCTTAGAGACAACACTATGATGTTTTAGTTTAAGACATTAGGATTATTAATGTTTATGTTCTATCGATTATTCTATTTATAATTTATTAATTCTTAATTTACTGTGATATAAATGTTAGATTAATAAATATCCTTGGAATATGATATGCAATTCTATATCTCTAAGTACGTGACTTAGAAATGAGATTATGAGAATAATATCAATATTCCTAAAGGTCCCTAGTCGAGTATTATTATTAAGGGATAATAATAATGCATTAAGACTGGGGTGTTTGTTGACTGATGATCACATCTCATTGATCATAGGTATAGTAATACTAAAGTCAAAAATACAGGCAGATGTATAAGTACATGGTGCTGGACAGACCCAATGTGAGATTCTACATGTCTGTTGTGTCATAAGTAATTCTCACAGTGATAATGATGTAATGGTCTTTAGACCTGAAGTTATTATATTTCTATACGAGAATTAATATACATTTATTCCATTAAAAGTTATCCTTGACCGGGTAATGATAAAAGTGGACATTGGGTATATTATGAATCGTATGAGAAATATGGATGATCTAGATGGGATTTAACACTCCTATTTTATGAGTGATATTATTGGCCTTTTGTGTGAGCTTGACTATGAAATGTGTGGCCACGCTCAAATGTTGATTTGATATGATAGTCTACTCATTGATCAAGGAAACTTGGATTAAACTATGATGAGGATGACACATTACATGCCTCTAGTTTAATCTATAATATTTGGTTAAAGAGATTATATTACATTGTACATTATTCACAAAAGGTTTAATCGATCACTGATTCAATTATTATTACTTGGGTAGCAATGATGTATTACTGGATGTCGCTCATTGTTTACGATTTTAAATTAGATTTTAAATTTGTTGCCAACGTAATAATAACCTATAGGGTCACACACTAAGAATGCTTGAAGGATTATTTAATTTAAATTGGATTTAAATTATATTAAAGTAATTTGAATTATTTATAATATTAATCAAGTATGACTTAATTAATTAGATAAATATTGATATTCGAATTTACTAATATTAATTATGAAATTTATTTGTTAAATAATTAAGTGAGACTTAATTATAATACAAATAGAATTTTTGAATTAATAATAACTCCTAATTAGTTAAGAGTTATAATTCGTTTTTCTACTCTCTATATAATATCTCTTGTGTGGCTGATTTTTGTATGAAAAAGACTTTTAATAAAACCTTAGCCACCAAGAGAGAACATGGAGAGAGCAAGAAGAAACGAGTTTGTGCTAGTACACATCCAATCCTTGAGTTCAAACATTCGTGTGGATACCGATAGAGCGTAGATCGCGAGAGCGGGATGCGTGGTGATTGAAAAAGCTTTGGATCTCCATTAGTCAACCAATTGGTAAAGCTTCTTAAGGTAAACAATCTGATCTACAAATAAAATATATGTTTTTCGCATGGATCCTGTGGCGGGTTTCGAAAATTATGATTTTTTTTACATTTTAATTATTGTTTCCGTTGCATTTATGTGCTCGAAACCCTTCAATGGTATCAGAGCAACTTGCGAAAAGTGTTTAATTCGTTTATGTGTTTACTGGTTTTATGATGATAACATGTATACAATATTCCATGACTGTTATGTATGCGATTTTGTATATTTTACATGTTGTTATATTTATATATGCGTATGTATATATATGTTTTTGAATATATGATATTCATGAGAGTTGTATAATCATATGATGATTATATACTGATATATACATGTTTTGTGTTTGTTCTTATTATAAGAATCGTATTTGATACGATTCTGAATCAGATGTAGCGAATTTGCTGAAATCTGGGTCTGGTGTCTGATTTTGGCGAAAAATATGTTATTTCATATGGAATCGAGCGTCTGAACAAAACTAATAGATAAAGCTATCATTGACTGCTCTGTAAGACGTTTGACGTCGTTTAGACCCTGTAATCTGCGATTTAATGTTATCAGATTTAATTTTGAATTTTCTGATTTTTGCTATATTTGGTTTTGTTGATTAGATCATGGTGGGTATGATATGTTAAGATCATATTATGTGTTTTAACATGTTCTTATGTGTTAATTGAGCATGGTGGATGGTTATGGCTTATGACCTTAGGTTAATGGTTTTGTTTTTTTAAATACGGCTTGCATGTCGTTTGATCTTGTAATTATTAAATCTCGAATATAACTCGAGTTCTTATTGTAAGTACATTAGATTAGTTTTTATTTTTCATTCGTGTAATGTACATGAAGACATGAATATTTGAAGATCAAAGAAGTGTAATCTCACATGGAGGCCATCTAAGGAAACAATACAAGAAAGAAGACATGTAATAGTTAGCCTGTATTTATTTTTCACCTTAGATTGACCTAGATCTTTGTCATTAGCTTGATGAAGATCACATAGGATAAAGCCATAACCAACCACATTTATTTATTGCACTTTACATATATATGAGCATATGATGAATGTATATGTAGAGTAGTTTATAAAGATGCATGCTTAATTAGATTAAGGATGTATGTATTAGATACGACACCCATGCCATGCTTTCTAAATAAGATAAAATATGTAATGACTCAAGATTTTAAAATGAACAAACGATTATGAGATTCTCGTGTTTATGAAACACGGAATAAAATACAAATTTTCTTTATTTCTGACATGGGGCGATTTTATCAAAAGCGAGTTCATTGAACTTGTAAGGTTGTGGGTTTTAAGCGAGACTGTTGTGACTCCCTCACTACCTGGAAATCAAACCATTGACGAATATTGATTTGAAGTATTTTATTCAAGGAAAAATTGGGGATCTCTTTATGATGGGATCATGATCGTTTTAAAATTAACAAAACCCTAAAGTTAATATTAAGTTGATCAGATGTCTTCCAATAAGTCCAATGCCTTAACCCCTAGATCGACCAGGAGTGGGTTCGCCAAAGCAAAGTACTCCTATCCATTGTGGGAGATGTGTTGAAGTATATTGATACTTTTGACTATTGGGTTTGACTTAACTAAGTTATCACAATAGGATTGTGAACTTAGAGGCATAGAGTTTGGCGAGATTTATTAGATAAATATGAACAAATGTTGTTCCACCAAGCTATCCAAGAGTTATATAGTTGATACAATTGACAAATATTGTCTACCTAAATAATCATGTTTTAGGAGAAAAGGAAAAGCTTACCTAACGCGTGGTGAAATATGGATCTTGGCTCACTAGAAAGGATATAGAAGATATTTTTTTCGAATTAATAGTTAGGGCTATTGATTTGATAAAAATAGTGGGAGATATATATATTGTGAATATATATATATATATATATATATATATGAAAATCACTTGAAAATAATTTAATCTGTAGACTAAGTCATTTTATGCACTTTAATATTGTAGATATCAAATGACAAATAACACAAATAACTTCTTTATGTAATAATCCCTGAGAAGGACAAGCTGACATGAAATAATTTCCTCAATTGACACGGAAACTTGAGGATTCTCCTCAGGTTCAAGGATGTCACTCAAACCCCTCCCTTATTTCTTCAAGCTGAGAATGAAACATGTGCTGAACAAAATGCTTACCCTAAGGAAATTGATTATGCAACTGATGTTTCATGTCTCATGCTTGTAATTATGAGTGCTGAGCTTTAGAAACAACAAGAGCATAATGATGCTTATAATATGATTGAGCACCTTCAAAGGATGTTTGAAGGATAGGCTCGTCAGAAAGATTTGACAATAAAAATGGCACCATACTTTGCATTAATGGGAGAATGATAACCGGTTGGACCACATGTTCTAAAGATGATAGGTGTATGTACCTTGATATTTTGGGTTTCAAGAATAGTCTAGAGAATCAGCTTGATTTGATCAAACAATCTTTGACCAACTTATATTCTTAGTTTGTTAAGAACAAAAGGAATGAGATAGACAGAACACTCACTGAGTTGTTAAGCATGTTTAGAACTGCTGAAAATAACACAGTAAAGGCATGAATTACGTCCATATTGATGATGTACACATGGAATGTAAATAGGAAAGGAAAGTGGACAGGCAAGGTGAAGATTTGATCTTATTCGGTGCCAAAACAAAGTCCAATCCCAGAGGGCTTTTGAAGCCTAATAGTGGTGTAGCTAAAGGAGATGATTGTCATTTCTGTGAAAATAACTGGATGAATGGAAGTTAAATTGTCGAGCTTATTTGGAAGATCTAAAGAAGAAGACTAGCAATGGTCAAGCTTCAGGTATAGGGTTAGAATTGGAGCAAAAGTTGTTGCTCTAGTTGAAGGAACTCGATACCTAATGTTGCCCATAAGGCGAGATTGAGAACTTGATAAATTGTTATTACGTGTCTGCCTTTAGCGGATACATTAAGTCAAATTCTTGTCAGGACAAGAAAGGTTTTCATTTTAATTAAATAAACAATAGTTGTTTATTCTATTTCAATTATAAGACATATAATGTTGCACAATTAGTTAACAATTTATATGTTCTAAGTTGACTCAAATCAAACATTACCTCTAGCATTGTCGTTAAGCCATATTAATGAGAAACGCATTTCTGAGTTACATATAGATGAATACTTGGATAAGTTTGATTTTGAATCATACGGAAGATGCGAACTTTGTCTCATTGGCAAAATGACTAAAGCTTCTTTTACCTGATCAGGTGAAAGGGCAACTGAATGATTATGACTTATACATAATGATGTATGTGGTCGAATGCGTATGATGGCAAGGGGGCTTATACTACTTCATAAAATTTACTGATGATTTCAGTAGATATGGATATATGGTTCTTATGAAGAACAAATCCGATTCTTTTGAAATGTTCAAAGAATATAAGGCCGAAGTAGAAAAGAAAACAAGGGAAAAGTTTAAAAGTTTTACGATCAGATCATGGAGGAGAATACTTAAACCTCAATTTCAAGAGTTTCTTGAAGGAGTGTGATAGTGTATCATAACTTACTCTTTCTGGAACACCTCAATGGAATAGAGATTCTTAGAGGAGAAATCGTACCTTGTTGGACATAGTGTAATCGATGATGAGTCAAGCGGATCTTCCATTCAGTTTCTAGGGTTATGATCTAGAAACGGCTGCATATACACTTAACCAAGTTCCGACTAAAGCGGTTCAAAATACTCCATATGAGATATAGAGTGAAAAATGTCAAAGCATGTCATTTATGAAAATTTAGGGACGTGAAGCGTTAGTAAAACGTTTAGCCTCTGACAAGCTTGGACCAAAATTAGATAGATGCTATTTTGTGGGATACCCAAGTGAGACTAGGGTATAGTTTTTATAATCCTTTCGGGAACAAAGTGTTTGTTGCTCGGGCCGCTGTATTTCTTAGAGGAGAACTACTTTCTAAGAAAATCAGTGGGAGGATAATACATCTCGATGAAGATCGAGAACCATATGATAATATTGAACCAGAGTTGGAATAAGATCAGGATGTACATCAAAATGTTGAAAGTAATCATGTCCAAGAAACACAGGTTATTCGTAGATCTAATAGGATTCACCATGAGCCCGGGAGAAATTATGAATTTCTTTTGACTCAAGATGGTGATATGATGCTTACGGATAATGATAAGCCTCTCACCTACCAAGATGCTATGAACAGTTCAGACTCCAAGAGATGGCTTGAGGCCATGAAATCCGAGATGGAATCCATGTATCAAAATAAAGTATTGACTTTAGTTGATCCACTCGAACGGGTAAAACCTATAGGGTGCAAGTGGGTTTTCAAGAAGAAAACTGACATGGATGGTAAAGTACAGACCTATAAGACGCGACTAGTGGCAAAAGTTTCAAACTAATTCATGGTATAGACTATGATGAGACTTTTTCACCGGTTACTATGGTCAAGTCTATCAGGATTTTTTTTAGCAATAGTTGTTTACTTTGACTATGAGATTTGGCAAATGGATGTTAAACTGCTTTTTGATATGGGAGCCTTGAAGAGCATGTATATATGATACAACCTGAGGGTTTTGTCGATCCAAAGTTTTCTAAGACAGTTTGTAAGTTGCTTCCATCTATTTATAGATTGAAGCAAGCCTCAAGGAGAATGAATATTCATTTTAATGAAACGGTTACAAAGTTTGGCTTTATTCAAAATGAAGATGAACCATGTGTTTGCAAGAAGGTTAGTGGGAGCCATGTGACATTCCAAGTATTATATGTAGATGACATATAACAGATAAGGAATGCCATACCTTCTCTACAGGTTGTTAAGACTTGGTTGAGAAATAGTTTCTCGATGAAAGACTTAGGCGATGCTACCTATATATTAGGGATCAAGATCTATAGAGATAGATTGAAAAGATTAATCGACCTAGTCAGAGTACATACATTGATAAAATATTGCATCATTTTAGGATGCAGGAGATAAAGAAAGGATATGTTTCGATGTCTCATGGGATAGTGATCTCAAAAGATAATTGCCCCCTAAATCGTTAGATGATAAGGGCTGTTTGAGAAAGCTCCATCTGCTTTAGCAATTGGATCTATAATGTGTACAATGATATGTATTTATCCTGATGTTTCGTATGCTTTGAGCATGAAGATCAGATACCACTCTAATCCAGATGAGGGTCACTTGATAGTTTTCAAGAATATTCTTAAGTACTTAAAGAGGACTAAAGATTTATTTTTGGTGTATGGAGAAGATAGGGAACTGATTGTAAAGGGTTACACTGATACTAGTTTCTGAACCTAATTTTTGGACAGACAAGGATGATTATGAATTTATGTCAGTTTTGTGTTTTGTCTAAATATAATTGATGTTAGCTTGAATAGTTCACAGCAAGAACATTGATGATTCTATGGAAGCCGAATATATTGATATTTTTTTGAAATAGCCATGAAGACTGTTTAGGCATGTCCTTAGGCAATATCGCCTTATTAATGAGATTAATGATTAAGGAGATATAAATGTAAAGTGCATAGTAATGATATTGTTGCAGACCCACTGACTAAGGCTTTATCGCAGCAGAAGTACGATGGTCATACTAGTTCCATGAGTATTAGATACATGGGTGATTGGCTCTAGTGCAAGCGGGAGATTGTTAGTGTTTGTGCCCTAGAGACAACACTATGATGTTTTAGTTTAAGATATTAGGATTATTAATGTTTATGTTCTATCGATTATTCTATTTATAATTTATTAATTCTTAATTTACTGCGATATAAATGTTAGATTAATAAATGTCCTTGGAATATGATATGTAATTCTATATCTCTAAGTACGTGACTTAGAAATGAGATTATGAGAATAGTATCAATATTCCTAAAGGTCCCTAGTCGAGTACTATTATTAAGGGATAATAATAATGCATTAAGACTGGTGTCTTTGTTGACTGATGATCACATCTCATTGATCATAGGTATAGTGATACTAAAGTCAAAAACACAGGCAGATGTATATGTACATTGTGCTGGACAGACCCAATGTGAGATTCTACATGTCTGTTGTGTCATAAGTAATTCTCACAGTGACAATGATGTAATGGTCCTTAGACCTGAAGTCATTATATTTCTATACGAGAATTAATATACATTGATTCCATTAAAAGTTATCCTTGACCGGGTAATGATAAAAGTGGACATTGGGTATATTATGAATCATATGAGAAATATGAATGATCTAGATGGGATTTAACCCTCCTATTTTAGGAGTGATATTATTGGCCTCTTGTGTGAGCTAGACTATGAAATGCGTGGCCACGCTCAAATGTTGATTTGATATGATAGTCTACTCATTGATCAAAGAAACTTGGATTAAACTATGATGAGGATGACACATTACATGTCTCTAGTTTAATCTATAATATTTGGTTAAAGAGATTATATTACATTGTACATTATTCACAAAAGGTTCAATCGATCACCGATTCAATAATTATTACTTGGGTAGCAATGATGTATTACTAGATGCCGCTCATTGTTTACGATTTTAAATTAGATTTAAAATTTGTTGCCAACGTAATAATAACCTATAGGGTCACACAGTAAGAATGCTTGAAAGATTATTTAATTTAAATTGGATTTAAATTATATTAAAGTAATTTGAATTATTTATAATATTAATTCAGTATGACTTAATTAATTAGATAAATATTGATATTCGAATTTACTAATATTAATTATGAAATTTATTTGTTAAATAATTATGTGAGACTTAATTATAATACAAATAGGATTTTTGAATTAATAATAACTCCTAATTAATTAAGAGTTATAATTCGTTTTTCTACTTTATATATAATATCTCTTGTGTGGCTGATTTTTGTATGAAAAAGACTTTTAATAAAACCCTAGCCACCAAGAGAGAACATGGAGAGAGAAAGAAGAAACGAGTTTGTGCTTGTACACATCCAATCCTTGAGTTCAAGCATTTGTGTGGATACCGATAGAGCGTAGATCGCGAGAGCGAGATGCGTGGTGATTGAACAAGCTTTGGATCTCCATTAGTCAACCAATTGGTAAAGCTTCTTAAGGTAAACAATCTGATCTACGAATTAAATACATATTTTTCGCATGGATCTTACGGCGGGTTTCGAAAATTATGATTTTTTTTATATTTTAATTACTGTTTCCGTTGCGTTTATGTGCTCGAAACCCTTCATTTATCTTGTTTAAATTTGTCAAAAGTTGACTTTTCTTTGACTTCTATTTTAGAGTCTTTCATCTCTTCGGAATCAGACACAACAGTTTTTGCAACAAATTTAACAGGATTTACCTTTGGCTTTACAGTCTGTTTGATAGCTGTTGGCTTAATTGGCAAAGTCCCTTTCTCACTTTTACCATCTTTATAACCTAACCCCTCTTTCCAGTTTCCACTACTTAGAATATTCTGAGTTGTTTTTCCTGAGTTAGTCCAAGTCCTGATGATTTCTCTTTCCTTTTCTAATTCAGTTTTTAGATAATCATTCTGTTTAAGCAATTCATCCTTAACATACACAACATTATCTCTCTCTGTCTGAATAGTGTTCATCTTGACTAACTCTTCTTCAAGATAGCTATTTCTGTATTTGTACTTTAGATTATCAGATTTTAATCTTTCATTCTCTAAAGTCTGATCTCTATAGCTAATATAAATGTTTTTCAGAAATAATCTCAACTCAGTAATATCTTCTGTATCAAAAGCAAGAGTTGATAGAGGTACCTTTAGTTCAGCAGCATCAGAACTGTTATTAGCATTTGCCATTAAGGCATAGTTCACCTCTTCTTCAGATTCTGAAGTGTCAGCCCAGTTTTTCTTCTTTGTGATAAGTTCCTGGCCTTTATCACCTTTTCCTTTCTTGCAATCAGGAGAGATGTGGCCTCTTTCACCACAATTATAGCATTTGACATTTGAGTTGTCTCCTCTGTCAGACTTTCCTCCTTTGCCTTCAGTCTTTCTGAACCCTTTCTTGTCAGAACTTCCACCTTTCCTGGAAAACTTTTTACCCTTTCTGAATTTCTTGTAGGCTATCTTTGTGATACCCTTCACCATAAGAGCACACAGTTGCATCATCTCTGCATCAACATCCACTTCAGATAAATTTTTAGGTTTTGAATCATCATCATCAGAATCTGATGACTCTGAATCAGACTGTATGATGAGAGCCTTTCCTTTTGCCTTCCTAAAGACAATTGGCTTTTCTTCAGTCTTTAAAGCAACTCTCTTAGACTTCCCTCCACGCCTCTTATTTCTTTGCTCCATCTCAAGTTCATGAGTCTTGAGCATCCCATAGATTTCATCAAGAGACATATCAACAAGTTCATAGTTGTCTCTTATTGTAGTAGCTTTCAAATCCTACTTTTCAGGAAGAGCTAGTAGGAACTTCAGATTTGAATCTTCTGGATCATTCAACAGCTTTGTGAATCTGTCATATGTATCAGTTAGTGACTCATCAGATTTTGAGTCAAAGTGCTCATACTCCTGTGTGAGTATTGTCTTCCTGTTCTTTTTTATGGCATTGGTTCCTTGACATCTCACTTCCAATGCATCCTAGATTTCTTTTGCAGTCTTGCATCCAATCACCCTGTTTGACATGACATTGTCAAGTGCACTATGAAGCAAGTGTCTTACTTTTGCATCCTTGCCTAGTGAAGAGATGTCTTCAGTGGTGAGTTCTCTATTTTCTTTGGGAATCATCTTTTGTGGCTCATTCCCAACTGTAACAGAAAGCTTTGTGGGCTTGTGTGCACCATCATAAATTCTGTCTAAATATTCTGAATCTGTAGCTTCCAAAAACATGGCCATCTTTACACTCCATACAGGGTACTCAGATACCCTGAGCATATGAACCCTGATGGTTTCATATCTACTGGTATTTTGAATGGGTTGAACCTTTGCAGGTTCTTGAGAGTCTGGTATTTTTGCTTGATTAGATATGATTGATTGTTTGTTTGGATCTTAACTATTTGTAAGCTTAACCGATTGGCTCTAATACCAATTGTTAGGCCTCAATGATACTATAGAAGGGAGTTGAATATAGTATCTATAATCAATTCGATTATAAACACAAGTATGTAATAGAAAACAAGTTTATTCAATATATCAAACTCTGTTACAGTAGGTTTAATCTACTCTCTCAGTGATGTATGATATCACTAAGAGCTGTTAGGGTTACAATGAATAATATTCTCGAGAATGATAACACTTATAGTGTAAACCCTAATATATGTTTATATACTACACAGTTACAAGATATCTCCTAATTGATATGATAATGATTATGTTTCCTGGAATACATCAATCAGAGATTATCTACTGTAGTCCTATAGTTGTCCAATTCTTCATGCATATCTTTACTTGTTTAATCCAGCTCCTTTCCTGTAAATCAGCTGCTTTCCTTATCTGAAGTGTACCCGCACTTAAGTCATGATATAAGTTCTGACACCTTAAGTTCTGATAACTTCCTGTCTTCAGTAAGTTTTGATTTCCAGTTAAGTTCTGATATTAAGTTCTGAAACTAAACAAATCAGATTAGACATGACATCACAAATATATCTAACACTCCGAAACACCTGAATCCTCTCTCTAAGCTCTCTCTCACCACTCCCGATATCTTTGGTACGCATGATATGCAGTAACTCCTGGATTTGTCCTCGTAAGTACTGTTGCTCCAAAAGACAAGCCTCAAACTGATGGTATAGAATAGGGCGTGGAGTGAATTGGAAAGATGAACCCGCAACTGAATGTCTAGTAGAGTCGGAATCAGTAGGTGGGGGTCCTCGAATAGGTGGTCTCATATCAGGGGTGGAATAGCTCGCAGAGGTGCATCCGCCACAACAGAAGGTAATATGGCTAACAATGATGGAAGAACAGGGCGTGGATCAGATGACGGTCCTCGAACTGAAGGCTAAGAATGATCAGATGATACAGGAATGATAGGATCTGCCATCGCTGATATCTGAAAATTACATCGCAAGATAAGAATTTTAATTCACAACACGAATCTTACCAAAACCTACTATATAGTCACACTCATCCTCTCAGTGTTCTATCTTTTTATTTCTTACTCATAATCTTAACCTTCTACCCATTCCCGAAAATCTAGGCTTGTGTTAGTGACTTATAACCTGTAGCTCTGATACCAAACTTGTGACGCCCTCCAAACTGAAAGAGATATGTCCTAAGTCCAATCATGTATGAGGATTTGGGAATAACTGAAAGGCTTGTTTTGTTTTTATTGCGGGCTCTATCTATTTAAATGTTTAAATAAGATATACCACAGTTTAGAGTAAAGCTTTTTATGGATTGTGATGAGATCATAATAATGAGACCTAAAAGATGATAACTCTAACCTTAAATAGTTCCTGGTCATAGGATTACTAACTGGTAATTAATAATCTGCAAAGATCGGTACATACTATGCTTGCTTCATTATGAAGGATGTCTGTTCTCATAGACATTTGTGTGGTGACATTATAGCTAGTATACAGGTGTTTATTATAGAATAAGTTCACTGAATATGACTCACACATCTAAACAACTGATGGAGTTCACTCACGTGTCAGCAGTTGTTCACATAGTGATAGTTGTACAAGTATCCTTAGACTTGAGGTCATCATAGTCATCTTGTGTACACTGAACTATACTTTGGTTTAGTTCTTAGTCTCAAGGGACAATTATAAGGGCTCTACTGGGTATAGGAATTTGTACACGAAGATAGTGTATGATCAATAAAGGATCTACCCCTTCCAGTGTAGGAAGAGAATGTTCAATGCTGATCCACTTATGTTAGTTCAGGAATCTCTGGCCAGAGTGAATGAAATTAGAAAGGAGTTTCTAATTTACATTAAATAGAACTAAGCATAGTGAATGGGAAAGCAAGTGATTAAATAAGATAGGCTTGACACAAGTTTCATGCCTTGTATTTAATCGTGACATTGCAGGGTAAAAGGAATTAATTGTACGGTAACTACTCACTGAATAGGTTCTTGGTATTCTAAGCAGTGAATTCGTATTATTCGGATAGTCGCGATATGCTGAGAAGTATCCCTCACGATGTAGAATACATATGATTAATTAATTAATCATATTTAATGAATTTGAGAATTTATATAAATAATGATAAAATAGTTTTATTATTATTTATTTCTACTACCGGCTTAATATTGAACCTACAGGGTCACACCATAAAAGAGAATGATTTAATGGTGGAGGAATTAATCAATAATGGCTGATAATTATTTATTTATGAAATAAATAATTAATTGGAAAATTTAATAATTGATTAAATGAGATTTAATTGATTATAAATTAATTAAGAAAAGGTTCTTAATATTATTAATTAAGAATTTAATTTTTGGAAATTAAATCAAGTGAGAGAATTATTTCTAAAGAGTTTAGAAAAAGGATTAATAATTAAAATGTGTTTTAATTATTAGTGAGAATAATAAAGGGTTAATAATAATAATATTTTATGGGAAAATTTTCAGCTGAAAATTTTGCCTATAAATATACTATTATAGACCCTATTTTTGCCCAAAAACCAAAAAGATTTACAAAACCCTAATTCTCTCAATCTCCTCTTCCTTCATTACATCGTTTTCTTGGTGGATACCGGTGGAGTGCTTCACACTTGAGGAGCAGCTGCTAAGGATCTCCGTTCATCATTTTTGGATCGCCATTAAAGACATCCATCTTTCCATTAACATAAAGCTTCTTAAGGTAAACATACTGAACTACGAATTAAATATTATTTTTCGCATGGATCCTGCGGAGGGCTACGGTTTTTTTAAGATTTAAATTTACGTTTTCGCTGCGATTATGTGCTAAAAACCCTTCACAAACCCGGGTCAGAAGTTTGGGGTTCACAACACACACGAATCATGTATATAAACCTATTTATGAAAATAATATATGTAATGACCCTACTTACCATAACCACATATCGCAACAGGTTAAAGTATGCACACAAGCCACAATCTTAATTACAATAGAAACATAATAAATCCCAACTAGTTTAACTTACATATGAAAATAAAACATTCTTACAAACTTTCAAACTAAAAACTAAAATATAAGTCTTCGTCTAGCTTATTCCGTCTCAACCTAGAATCCTAGCTCGCACACTTGACTAGGGATCCTCGCTACCAGCAGTTTCCTTCTTAAATAGAAAAGAACATAAACAGATTCGTAAGAGTGAGCTAACTAGCTCATCAAGTCATAGTGACAATACTGAGATTAAGCAATGATCAAATGAAATGATTTAAGAAATCAAGTTTCTTGATTAGTAATGATTAGAATTGGATAATCACTTTTATTTTAAAAACCAAGGTTAGGTTGCCGATCAGTCACGTACTAACCCCGAGCAAGACACACAGCTCTGCCCATATTTATACTGGATCCAAGACACACATTGGCCTAATACTATCACGAATCTGGTCTGACCAAGAATCTGGTCCATATTTAGAAATCAATCTATTTCTATAACAATAACATAATAAATAATTTAAATCAGTAAACAGAATCATAAAAAACATTCGTGTCAAAGCATAGGGTGTTTCGTAAACACCATAAATGTATAACAAGGTATGTGTAAAGATTGGCTTCGATTGTAACGCCCCCAAATCTGGGGTCAGGAATCCGGGTCGTCACGCCATCCTTCAATCATGTATAGCCTACTTGCGCTCGTCTATCGACTCTTACTCACCAACTACTTGCTTTCCTTTTCTACGCCTCGCTTCCTCTTCTAGACATCACAAGTAACTATCAATACTCATTCTCACTTTATTATATTCGCTACAAGCTTTTATCTACCCTTCGTTTCATCCAAATCCGACTTACGGATTGAAAGTTATGATAAAAACCGTTAAACAATGAACACATAGGCTTATCAAATAATAATCAGATAGCACATAACACAAAGAACGCAAGGTATGCAATAAAAATAATTTTTCAAAGAAGGTTCAGGGTTAAAGTGATTTTTCCGGTATTTAATACGAAATTTTAACATTTTCCGGAATTAAAACGGGTCAACGAATCATTTTATAAACAATTAACAGGGTTCGAATACCTGAATCAGACCTTAAAATCATTTAATAATAATTATTGAGCCTTGAACATAATTTAGAATAATATTTTAAAGTTCGAAACTATTTTTTAGAATTTTTAAATCAAAAGAAATAATTAAATCTAATTAAATAATCAATTAAAATTAATTAATAACTAATTAAAGTAATTAATCAATTAATACTTAAATTAATTGACCAATTAAGGAATTAATTATTAATTAAAATTAATTAATTAAGTAATTCTGATTTATTTTTGAATTAAAATAATTTTCAGGATTGAATATAATAATTTTTCGAATTTTAAATATTAAAAACTATTTTTGAAAATAATATAAAAAGTAAATATAAATTTTGAAAGTTTTTAAAATAGAAATACTATTTTGTTAAGTTTTCAAAACCACAGGGACTGAATTGTAAGATTTTTACAACAACAGGAGCAAAGTGGCAATTTTACCACCTTCCCCGTCGATTCTCCGGCGGTCTCCATTAACGACGACCCCAAGCTTTCCGGCCACCTGAAAACTCACCCAGAATCACACCAAATTAATAAGGGATGTTCTTATAGCTTCCGGAAACTCATCTGCAAGGTCTATTTCAACAAACATTATAGAGTTCGACTGGAAAATCCGGTCAAAGCTTCGCCACTAGTCGAGCTTCGAAACTCCGGCGAAGCCCTTCCCGTTATCCTCTTATTATCAAACTTACAACAATCGATTTCTTGTTAAACAACCTATCTATTGGTATAAACTAATTCGATTGATAACCCTTAAATCAAAAACGCCCAAAAATCAATTAGGAACATTCATAGCTATAATTTAGAAAAATATGATGCATATAATTTTTCTCTCTAGCCCCCCTTTTCCCTTTTTGGAGATTTCTTAAAAAATCCATAATTTAGCCATTTTTTCTTTGATTTTCTTGTTAATTTGCATCAATATGAAACCCCCACAACCTAACAACCGAGTAGATAGTAGAAACTTGAATTTTGGTTGCAGATCTGGTCAGGGTGGCTCTCGGGATGGTGTTCACACTAGTGTGAATTCTGTGAATTTGAAGAAGAAATCGGGGCCTAGCTATGTTGGGATAGATGATAAGAAGGTGATTGGGATTCGAGAAAATGCTGGAATTGCCAATCCATTATTTGAGAAAGGTGGGCGAAGGTCTGTTGTTATGGAGGATGGGAGGCTGGTTTCGTAGGAAGAGGAGTTGTTGTCTGATGGGTATGTTGGGATGGAGGATTCTGGGCGATCTGGTGATGTGCGTAATTCTGATAAAGGTTTGTTTTTGTCGGAAAAATCAGAGATTGTGGTGGATAGCAGGAGTGAGATGACTACAGGGGTGAATGGGTCTGTGATTTTGAAATTCGATAAGGTTCAAGATGGTCCGGAGGTGCTTATGGGAGTGGTCTATAGTGAGGTTAGTAACGATGGGTCTGGGTTTAAACGGAGAAGGGAGGAAGGTCGAACTCGGGTGATGGAGTCAGTGAAGGAGACGAAGTTCGTATTTTCTAGACAGGTGACCGGAGTGGAAGATGGGTTTAAAATTGCACGTCTGGATAAACCGGAATTTTCCCTGGGTGTTTCTGAGAAGGAGCAGAATTAGGCTCCTGTGAGGTCGAAAATTAATTTGAGTTCAACTCAGGGGAATTTGGAGGACTAGAACTTAAGGTCCGATAAGTCGTCGAGCTTGCTGTAACAGGGACAAGAAAATCAGGGGTCTGAGAAAGTCTGGGCAGATTTGTTGAAGAAGAAGGAGGGCGAGAAGCGTATCAGCTTTGAATATCACACTCCAGAAGTTGTAAATGGAAGAATTATTATTAAACCACCTGTGCAAGTTGATATTCAGGGGCGAAAGGCGTGGGAGAATTGTCTGATTGGTTATTTTTTGAAAGAAGAGTGGCTTTTCATGTAATGCAATGTAATGCTAAGAGGAGATGGGCTAAACGAGGATTACTTGATGTTATTATGAATGATGATGGGTTCTTTTTCTTTATGTTTTTGAATGAGCAAGATTTATTGGCTGTGTTAGAGGAGGGAGTATATATGGTGGAAGGGAAGCCCCTAATTTTGCAGAGATGGCATTCTCAAGTGGTGTTGTCGAAAGAGGTTCCGGGAGTTATTCCGCTGTGGGGCAAAATATTCAATATTCCGTTACAATATTGGAATAAGGAAGGTTTAAGTCATATTGAAAGTGGGGTGGGTAATATTTTCATGGCTGATTCACTAACGGAACAAATGTGTAGAATGGCTACGGGTAGATTGAGTTTTGCTAAGTTACTTATAGAAGTTGAAGCTACACGGAAATTATCGGATAATTTGTTTGTGCTTATCCCTGGTGTTAATGGAGATAAGGAGGTGGAAGTCTGTTTTAAGGTTGAGTATCCTTGGAGGCCTTCGTGGTGTGGCCAATGTCTTAAATTTGGGCATTCTCTCCATGTTTGTCCAGTTGTAGCAGCCAATAAAATTCAGGAGAATAAATCGAAGGAGTCTGTGCCTGGAGGAGGGTCAAATTCGGCTATTCCAGAGGATGAGTTTCAAGTTGTGCAGAGATGTGGTAAAGAAAAAGTAGTGGAAAATAATAGAGGTAACCAGAGATTTAGTAGGGGAGGAGTTGGTGGTAAGAATCAATTTAGATATATTAATAAAGGTGTGGTGATTAGAGATAATCAAGACCGGGGGAATAAGTCTGGTTCCTTGAAGGCTGTTAACTATCGAGAAGTTAATAATCGAAGTCAGGGGAAGATAGGGGTGCAGAATAGATTTGATATCCTCGATGCTGAGAATATGGAGGAATTAATTGAAGTAAATAGGGATCAGGATGTGGGAAATTACCGAGAAGGTCGTCTGAAGGGGCTGGGTGTTTAGGGGTATAGAGAATTAGGGGATTTGCATGGAGGTGCTTTGTCGAAGTTGAAGAGTAGTTCAGAGACTCAATTTTCTCGGAAATCTCCAGTTCATATCCTTAAAAGGACTGATGGTTCGAATGAAGCAACAGGAAGTTAGCATAATATATTAGCTAGAGTGGAGCCAGATAATGCTATGGTTATCGAAGATTTAACAGAGGAGAGGCAGCTGGGAGGAGATTCGTTTGATGAGGTAAGGCGGGATTCAGTAACGAATATTCTTCATAAAAAAAGTGACAGACTATGTTTATAGTGGTAGTCTTTTGTCGAAGGATAAGGTGGTCTTCATGGAGCGTATTATTGATAAGAGAGAAAAAAAACAGATTAATAGTATTCACGGTAAGCTTATTGATTGTAGTATGAATAAAGAGCAGGAGTATAGCTTAGTTCCAGACGAGTCAGAGGAATTTTTGACCGGGGTAAAGATAGAGAAATGCGAGACTGGGTATCGGAGGAGGAGGAGCTTCAGGATAACCTGGAGATCTGATTGATAGGTCTGTTTGTGGATTTAGGTAAATTCTTTTATGGATAAAATTGCCTTTCAGAATGTTAGAGGGTTTAATCAGCCCTGAAAAAAAGTAGAGGATTTGATCCTAGATAATCAAATTGGTTTGTGCGCCTTGATTGAAACTCATGTGGAGAAAGAGAGAGTTAATAATGTGTTCAGGAGATTGTTTAGATCGTGGGATTGTTTCTCAAATTATGAGTATTGTTGTAAGGGTTGTCGAATAGTAGTGGGTTGGAACCCGGCTTTTTTTGAGGTGTTAGAGATTTTTTCGTCTGAGCAAGTATTCACTGCATTATTACTTGTTTAGAAAGTAAAATTTTGTTCCATTATTCTATTGTTTATGCGGCTAATAAACATGTTGACAGGAGGGCTTTGTGGCATTATATTAAGGCCTATAGTATGTTTACTGAAAATTCCCCGTAGATTTTAATGGGCGATTTTAATGTTATTTTGCATGATTCGGAAATGGTTGGAGGTGTGGGGGATCATACTGTTGCCACGCGATAGTTCACGGAGTGTGTTAATTTTGTTGAAGTTCAGGATATGGTGTATTCCGGGATTCAATTTACTTGGTGGGGTACTCCTAATGCTGTAGGAGTGGGTAAAAAGTTGGACAGAGTTATGGCTAACTCTCATTTATTTCTTAAATTTCAGGGTGCTTCGGCTAAATTTTTTCCTAGAGGAGTGAGTGATCACAGTCCAGCAGTGGTTGTTTTGCAGAGGGAGGTTCGAAAGTGCAAAAGATCGTTTAAATTTAATAAATTTTTGGCTTTTCGGGATAACTTTGTGGATCTGGTTTCTGGTGAGTGGAGGAAAAGTATTTGGGGTGTCCGAATATTCCAGGTGACTAAAAAGCTGCATAATCTTAAGAGGGTCTTTAAAGCTGAAAGGATATCTTCGATAAATTATTTATTTTGGTAATTGTACGATTAAACATTAAATTTAAGTACATTTAGAACATCTCCATTAGGACATGATTTTAATTGATCCAGATCAAAGTCAAATAGTCAAACCAGCTAAATTATTTTCAAGACTATTTATAAAAGAGATATTCCAATATTCTAAAAACATTAAAATTATGTTTTATGGAATATATCTCTAAGGCAATTTGATCAAATAAGAAATATCAAGATATGATATTTTTTAGATCACAGTTGTAACATCAATAAGGCACAAGCTCGAATAAGGAATATATCAGAAATATTCTTTAAAGATCTCGTGCTAAATCAAAAAAATTTTACTCTTCGCTCCTAAATATATTTTACATCCTTCAAAAGAGTTTTTATTCAAAGTTTATTAATATTTATGGTTGAAGTATTAATATCCATTTTTACACCCATTCTGTGTGTTCGTAAAGTAATTTTCTTCCGTTTCGTAAAATCAGCATTTCTCGGAGAAAATTATTCAAAAATACTCAAAAATATTTCCCACCACTCAAATACATTTTATATATTAGGAAATATATTTTAAGTACCTATACAAGTCAAAACTTTGGTCAAAATATCCATCTCTTTCGTTCCAAGACCAATAGTATTTTTATTCGGAAGTAAAGGCTAACATAACTGCTTTAAATCTAAATAAATACTTCCACATACTATAATGACTTGGTATGGATCACTTAAATGGTATTTTATATGCATGGTAAAAATTTCGTAGCGTTTCGAGAATTTTTGTCTGGGCACTAATTTCGAGGCAGTTGGTCCCATAGTTGACCACGTTTGACCTAGCTACCATTGACCATTATTGACCAAACTTTTCAAGACATCATTTTATAATATTTAGGTAATTATCAAATTTTTTATGATATTTGTTTAAGAGTTTTCGGGGTGGTCATAATTAAAGGTGTTTAATCCTTAATTAAAGTAATTAAAGAATGATTAAAAGAAAAGGAAAATATATATTTAATATATATATATCAGCTGAGATTTGAATGAATACTAGTTTGTGCTTCTTTCCCACTTTCAAAGAAACACAACCTACTTGTCATGTCATCAATCCATGTGATACACTCCATCCACCATCCATTCCTTCTCAAATCTCAACCATTCATTCCACCCAACTTCCTCTATAAATAAACCCCCACCCCAACCCATGTTAACCAAGCTAAAGAGCCAAATACTTTCTTGGAATTTTTTAAGAAGTGCCTCTCTTCAACTCTTTCAAATTCTATACACACACTTCTTCTCAAAAACTTTCTCCCTCTTAAATATATACACATATACTTAAGGTTTTTGATATCCAAGTTTAGCTTCACCCAACCAAGCTTGTTTTCATCAAGTGAGCTCATCCACCACCACTTTCCGGCCTCCCGAAGGGCTGCCCAAATTCGTCCATAATGCCAAAATACAGCCGAACCTCAGGCGAATTTTTCCGGCAAACTTTTCCGACCGTTTTCCAAAAGTGATGAGTTTTTAGCTTCTTCTTTGGTTTTTTTTATTTTGAGCTTTGTACTTATTTTCTCTACTTCATCTCAAGCTCTAATACAAGATCTCCTATAAATAAGGTTCTCTAAGAAAAGAGACCGAAGATTCAAACTCGGAATTCGAATAAGTACTTGATCTTCAAAACCGAAGCTCAAAACGAAGAAGATCTATAATATACAAGTACTTAAATCTCTAACTAACTCCTCACGGGTGAGATTTCATAAATCTCTAAATAACTCCTCACGAGTGAGATTTCATATTTGACATCGCGAGTTGGCCAATTACTTGCATTTTATTTATCTCGACCTTGACCAACATATTTCGTGAATATAGTATAATTACGAAAGGTATCGTTTTATAATCTCGCTAACATCTCTAGCGTTCCGAGAGATTATAAATCGATCAATAGTAATCTTCGTAATTTTGTCAAATATAAGAGACGGATTAAATCACACGAGTTGGCCAATTACTCGCACTTCTATTATTTGGATCTTGGTCAATGCATAGTTCGTGTATATAGTCCAATTACAAAAGATATCGTATAATCCCCTTCTAGCACCTTAGTGTTCCGTTGGGTTTTTATTCGGTATATATAAACTTCGTAATCATCCTTCTAAGCTTCAAAGGTGGATTTAATCACACGAGTTGACCTATTACTTTGCATTTCATTTATCTCGATCTTGGTCAACGTATAGTTCGTGTATATAGTATCATTACGAAAGGTATCACTTATAACCCCTTCTAGCATCTTTAGTGTTCCGGGGGATTATAAGTCGATCAATAGTACACTTCATAATCATCCACCTAAACTTCAAAAGCACAAATTCAAAGCCAATTACTTGCACTTCTATTATTTGGACCTTGGCTAAGAATCATAGAACCTATAAAGTTGCTTGAAGTTAAAAGTATACTTTGACCACATAATCGTCAAATCATAAGTATACTAAATCCATAAGCTTAAGAGCTTAAAAGGATAGGTACAATTCCAAGATTGTAAGCAAAGTATTCTTCGATCCATAAATACATAATCGAAAGAAGAAGAATACAGAAGAAGTCATAAGCCATAGTGCTTATACATATATACAAGACTTCTTATTACTCCGATAAACATATATTTTATGAAGACGGAGTAATCATAAGTTTACTTGACATATAAATATATATTCCGAGTTAAGTATATATATTGAGCCTGAAGATCAAAGAAGTCATAATCCATATTGATTATACATATAAAGGACTTCTTATATTACTCTGATTAACATATAATCCATAGAGACGGAGTAATCAAAAGTATACTTGATATAACATTTTATATCTCAAGTCAAGTATACATATAGAGTATTAATATTCTTATTTAAATATTATACTATCTTTTGGGCTAGTACCGTAACATACTAGTTCAACACATATTTTCTCTATACTTTGTGTTTTATGGATTGTCTTATTAGTTTCGCAGTGAGTTGAGGTGACGTGAGGTGATCTTCGTTCTAGGACCTAAGTCTCATACGCACTAGCGGGGAGTTAGTCGTATTTGCACCATGAAGAAGAGGAAAGACCCAAGACCGGATACTAAGATCCGAGATCGGTGAAAGCTAAGGAAGCCAAGTCCACACAAGGGATCTACATCAACTTTGAAGAGATAGCGGGGAGTTATTGTCTAAGATAAGTTGTGTTGGAATTACATTTATTTTGAGATGGTGACCCTTGTGTTATGCACCAAGATAAATATTTGTAAGGGTGTAAAGGCTTCTCCGCCTACTAAAGGAGCGAGTTTATATTAAGGAAAAATCCCGAGTCCGGGAGAGGAGCTCGGGGACTGGAGTAGGGGTGAGCGGATCTATTAGAGGTTTCGCCTTCGCGAACCAGGATAAAATCGCCGTGTGGTATTTTCTTTCCTTGCACTTTATTTTCTACACATTTAACTGCATAACCACTCGGTAAAGTTTTTTTAAAAAAATGGATAAAATTATTTTAAAATGCCATAATAAATTTTAAATTGGTAATTAAGCTATTCAACCCCCCTTTTAGCTTAACATAGCCCTCATATGATAGTTGTGATCAAAACTACAGTTGATTATGTGATAGTTGTGATCAACTTGTGCAAAATGTATCTTGACTTGAGTTAACTGCTATTCTGGGTATAACAGTCCTGAATGAATCAAACTAAACTAAGATTAAGTCAATTTATGTGGTTTATATGTTTGTCATGTATGTTGAGTGACTATATGCAGTAATTGAGCACTATCACTTGAATGAAATCCATAATTTGAACTCAATGGTATGATTGATTTATCTGAATGAATTGAAAACAAATGGATATTGATAATATGTGGTTAATCTAAATACTTTTAATCTGTAAACATTATTTAAAATGCAATTGTATCTTAATTAAGATAATCATGTTAATTTGATATAACCAAGTGCTATGTGATTAGGCAGACATGTATACAATTAATTTAATTCAAAATATGAACTTCCTTTAGATTTGAACTGATTTGGTATAAACTGATTAAGTGTGAACTTTTCTTGATATAATCTAACTCAGTGTGTAAAATGCATAGATAATACTTAATATTGTATGATCTAAAGAATCTATGTGCTCTTATTAAACTGATCTTTTGTTCACTTAATCAAATATAACTCAGGCTTGGTTATACTCAATAATTTGATAAAGTTATGTTAACTGATCAACTTGTAATTAACTATAATTTGCTCCCAGCCATAACTACTTAGCAAGATATAAATGATAATCCATGGTTAAATCAATTATATGTGTAGAATCTCTTGAATGTAACTACAAATTGAAATTGATTAGAGTAACTTAATCACTAAATACTGCTTTAATCGCCTGTGTATCTTGAAATAAGTACAAAAGTGTGTAAGTTATTTAGGAATGCGTACCGATCCATGGCTGTGTTAATGTTTATGAGAATTATGTGATTAACAGTGTATCATGTATCTGAACTCATTGTATCTTATCAGTATCTACTTGAATCAATCTATAATGTGTCATGTGATTGTGATCTTTTGAAATCTGTGCACTTGTTTGCTTTGTCAGATTTATTTGAATTCAAAATGTGATATACTTCTTAATTCACTGAACTTTTATGTACTTCAATCTTTATCTTTACCTGTGATATATGTACTCTTGTACACTATGATTGATTATACTGTGATGATTTAATGTAGAGTTAATATATGAATTCAAAGGCTTAAAGTAAGTAATTAAAACATAAGCACACACTGCCCTCACAGAAAGACCTGGCAGGGGAGCCATGAGCACCTCTGTATCTGGATCACTACTGTGATTAATGGCCACTTAGAGTTCTTAGGAGAAAAACTCTAAAATGCCATGAAGAAATTGTGTTTAAATCTGACTTACTATTTATTCTGTGTGATTGTATGATATTAATTGCTATCTGAATTAAATGGAATTGCACATGTAATATAAATGCATCAGTTGTGTTAAATGTGATATTATTCTCATTTATTCCTTATCATTTAACATAAGCTACCTATAGATATAAATGCAATATTCTGTGTTAAAAAAAGGTTATTCCATTAATATCTTTGAAAAGGTGTTACACTTTCTGCATATTCAAGACAACAAACTAAACATTCTTAAATGCATAATTTGTCATCTTACTAGAGTCTATATGTTAGGGTATGCTGCACTTCACCTTTATGTCACACAGTTTCCCAAAATCTGTGCACTATGTACTTAAAACAGTTTTAAAATAGTATAATTAGGCACTTCATGTCACTATTTGCCTAGAACTGCTATAAATATATCATGTCCTAGAATAACCAAGTAAATACCTAGGATTTGGACTTATGTGACACAGCATACTTTGGCAAACTGCACTTAATGATAAACACTATTCATGAACAGTAAAAGTGACTTTAAAATGAAATTATTTTCTAAACTGATCTTGGATTTTGTGCAATGTGCATGCATATATACCTGTTACTTGCTGCATTCACACACACACTTAGACAAAGCTTATCTTCTCTACTTTACAAGTCATGAATCCAAATGTAATGCCATATTACCCTAGACCAAGACCAACCATAACCAATCCATATCTACTTCAAGATATGGAAAAGAAACAGTTTATCCACCATAAAAATTCTGCCTTCAAAATTGTAAACACTTCCCAGTCCAGAAACCCTAACCAAAGAGTCTTGTGCAGAAACCCTAGAAAAGGATTTAGAAATCACACCATTCCATTCTATCAAAGCAGAAAATTCCAAATCCCAAATGCTCAAAACCCTAGACCCTCTAAGCCTTTTCAAGCTAGGGTATACACTAGGAAATCAAACCTCAGAAATGAACCAAACACAAACACAAACACAAACAGTTCCAAACCCCCTCCTCCAGACCTTGCAAACCCTTCCAACTCAAAGAAATACCTAGACCTTATCAAAAATGTCCAGCCTGGAATTTGTGTGAATCTGACTGGTGAAGTTGAGAAGGTAATCAGAACTGCTAAATGGGATGGGCTAGTCTTTCATTTGTGTAGACAATACTTCATACATTTGATGGGTGAATTATATTGCAACATGAATGTCATAAAGGGAGTAGATGGTGTGATGCATTTTACCACCACTGTGAACAAGAAGGTTATTTGCATTGATAACAAGAGTCTAAACAGAGCTTTGCATTTACCTTTACACTTGTGTGAACTTCCTTGTCATGATTTTTATTCCTTGCTTGTGTTTAACAAAGATGAGTATGAGTTAATGTTAGGTGTCCTCTGTGAGTCTGATGTTCCTTTGGGGTTGTGTGATGTTAACTGTGGTATCCATTTTATGCATTTTAAAGGGGTATTTCAACACTTAGCTTTAATAATTAGGGCCAATGTGTTACCTAAGCCTAATCAAAGCAAGTATTTTGACTTTTATGATGTAAAACCCATTTACCTCCTTTATAATAACAAGATAAACTTCAGTATATCCTATGTAATCTTATTAAACATGATAAATGCTAATCTGGTAGGATACATGCCCTATGGTCTTCTCATTACATGATTCTTTCTAATGTGTAATGTTCACCTTCCTGAAAAATTTGCTAACTTGGGTGATTCTCATATCACCAAAGACCATATAAGACCTCATATCTCCCTTACAACTGGTGAACCTCAAGAGATTAAACCTACTGTACTTCCTCCAGTACTTAGAGAAGAAGACATCTTCCTCTCAAATTATGAGTCTGTGAGAGTCATGATTAGTGAGCTTAAAACTGAACTTAAAAAGGTTAAAACAGAATATAAGGAGATTAAGGACAAGGTGGCTTACCTAGAAAGTGTAACTATATCCTGTAAGAATAGGATTTCCTATTTAGAGAACCTAGCTGGATCAAACCTAGGGGAACCTAGTTTGACTGACCTAGAGATTGTGAACTCATTCCAAGTTCCAGTCTCTAATGACTTAGATATGGTTCAAGAATTAGAGGATATAGGATTGGATGCTAGAGGACCCCCATTGAACTCTTACCTGATCTGATTCATGTTTGTGATGTGGATGGATATGTGGTTGGATGATCTGTGTTTGCTGAACTTGAAGTGGTGTTTGATTCTGTGCTACTTAACTCTGCTGATCTGATGTTAACTTTTGTATCTTTAACTTTTTTTGTAATGATGGAACTAGATGTTGAACTTGTAATTCTCTGGAGTGTATGCACTTCTTTTGCTTTGTAATGTTAAGACAGGTGCAAATGTTTGTTCTCTTTAATCAGTGAACCACACTGATTGAAAAGGAACATTTTTGGCTTCTTGTGAATATAAGATTTGCATTATGTTACATTCCCTTGCAGTATTGTATTTATGCCTTTATGAATCACTAATATGCATCTACAGGTACTGTTGTCAATATACTAAATGGTTGTACTGATAAACTAAGGAAATGATTTCATTTTGCTGATAATTGAGATCGTTAAACAGTTTGATATCTTAGAACTACAACTGCTTTGTTTAAATCTGACTAGTCTACTAACCAGTTATATTCAGTCCACTAGTTCGAAGAATATATATATGGATTAGCAACTGTGTATACTAATTATTTTGCAGATTAACAAGTTCATTTCTCAAAAATACACACAGTGCATAAACAAAATACAAAATAAGTGTATTTGACATTTACACACTCATACACATCACTCAGGTATGAAAGGTACACACTGTTGGACTTATTTAAACTGTATTGTAATAATTGTTTATTTAACTTATAACATGATAAGTTAGAATTAGTTTAGAACAATTTGAATGTAAACAGTTGGTTCCTTAGAATGTAGTAGTGTTTATCCCATGTAAATTGCAAGAACGGTTATGAGTTTAGATAAAAAGCACTGAAGTAGCATGTATGAGTCTTCTGGAAATGTAACAATACAAGACATAGAATGTATTAGGCTCTCACATATATAACAATTTCTATTGCAAGACTGTACTTTGTATTATTAAATTTGTACAACTCGATAGGGTCATACGTACTTCTACTAAAACATCATGCATGCAACTAAACTAAAATCAAGGATAAACAGTTATATATATTAGTTCAAGTTTAAAAGACTTGCGTAAAATAAGTAAAACTCTTTTTGTGATTGCTTAAAACGAAACTATACTTTTTTCAAATGTCATAGTATGATTTAATCAAGGTCTAAAATCACAAAATTACATGCAATTGAACTTAGTTAAGGCCTACAAAGTTCGATATATATACTTGATAATTCTTTAAATTGAAAAGTTATGCATGGAAAAACTCGTATCACAAGACTAGTTTAAAAGGTATAAGTAAGTAAATGTTTTCTTATAAAAAGAAGTTATATCTTTAAACTGCAATTAGCATATTTTAGCAGAGTCTTAAAATCCGAAATTGTGCATGCAACAAGGCCAAATAAAACGTGCATAAATGAATTACACTTAACATATTTTCTTACAATAAGGACTATAAAACTATCATTGTTTGCTTAAGGTAAATTCAGATTGTAAACTATGACATGATATTTTTCTTATCTAAACAATCCTTTTTTTTTCACATTGCTTTTAACCATAATAGCTATATTCTTATTCAAGCTATGTATACTTAAAATTCTCATGCTTAATCATAAATTAGACTGCATGAATGAAACTGAAAACCAATAAGAAACTACTTGCACTTCTTCACATATTCCATGTCTTAACATTATCATATAGTTTCTAAATTGGGATTCACCTACTTTTTGTTATCTTCCAAACAAAAGGGGAAAAGAATTTAAAGTGTTTTATTGTAAACTAAAGGGAAATAAAAAAAAGGGAAAAGAGTACGTAAATGAATTTAGACCCCTCAATTTTTCAAATGCCTAATTTTGCTAGATAATAACTATGCTTCAATATTTTTGAAATATCTAACAAGGTTTTGCAGGATTTATCCTAAGAGAGTAATCAAGTTGAGTCCCATAAATTGTATGTGCAAAAATATTTTAAAACTCATGCATACACCAAGGGGAAGCACACACTTGAAAATTTTAAATTTTATGTTTGTTTGTCAAATACCAAAAAGGGGAAGATTGAAAGGATATCTTCGATATATTATTTATTTTGGTATTTATACGATTAAACATAAAATTTAATTACACTTAGATCATCTCCATTAGGACATGATTTTAATTAATCCAGATCAAAGTTAAATAGTCAAACCAGCTAAATTATTTTCAAGGCTATCTATAAAAGAGATATTCCATTATTCTAAAAATATCAAAATTAATTTTATGGAATATATCTCAAAGGCAATTTGATCAAATAAGAAATATCAAGATTTGATATTTTTTAGATCACAGTTGCAACATCAATAAGGCAACAAGCTCGAATAAGAAATATATCATAAATATTCTTTAGAGATCTCGTGCTAAATCAAAAATGTTTTACTCTTCGCTCCTAAATATATTTTACATCCTTCAAAAGAGTTTTTATTCAAAGTTTATTAATATTCATGGTTGAAGTATTAATATCCATTTTTACACCCATTCTGTGTGTTCGTAAAGTAATTTTCTCCCATTTCGTAAAATCAGCATTTTTCGGAGAAAATTATTCAACAATACTCAAAAATATTTCCCACCACTCAAATACATTTTATATATTAGGAAATATATTTTAAGTATCTATACAAGTCAAAACTTTGGTCAAAATATCCATCTCTTTCATTCCAAGACCAACAGTATTTTTATTCGGAAGTAGGCTGACAGAACCGCTTTAAATCTAAATAAATACTTCCACATACTTTAATAACCTGAAATTTGGTATGGATCACTTAAATGGTATTTTATATGCATGGTAAAAAGTTCGTAGCGTTTCGAGAATTTTTGTCCGGGCACTAATTTCGAGGTAGTTGGTCCCACAGTTGTCCATGTTTGACCTAGCTACCATTGACCATTATTGACAAAACTTTGCAGGACATCATTTTATAATATTTAGGTAATTATCATATTTTTTATGATATTTATTTAAGAGTTTTTGGGTGGTCATAATTAATGGTGATTAATTCTTAATTAAAGTAATTAAAGAATGATTAAAAGAAAAGGAAAATATATATTTAATATATATATATATATCAGCTGAGATTTGAATGAATACTTGCTTGTGCTTCCTTCCCACTTTCAAAGAAACACAACCTACTTGTCATGTCATCAATCCATGTGATACACTCCATCCACCATCCATTCTTTCTCAAATCTCAACCATTCATTCCACCCAACTTCCTCTATAAATAAACCCCCACCCCAACCCATGTTAACCAGGCTAAAGAGCCAAATACTTGCTGGGAATTTTTCAAGAAGTGCCTCTCTTCATCTCTTTAAAATGCTATACACACACTTCTTCTTAAAAACCTTCTCTCTCTTATATATATACACATATACTTAAGGTTTTTGATATCCAAGCTTAGCTTCACCCAACCAAGCTTGTTCTCCACCACCACTTTCCGGTCTCCCGAAGGGCTGCCAAGTTCGTCCATAATGCCAAAATCCAGCCGAACCTCCAGCGAATTTTTCCGTCAAACTTTTCCGACCTTTTTCCAAAAGTGGTGAGTTTTTAGCTTCTTCTTTGGTTTTCTTTATTTTGAGCTTTGTACTTAATTTCTCTACTTCATTTCAAGCTCTAATACAAGATCTCCTATAAAGAAGGTTCTCTAAGAAAAGAGAACGAAGATTCGAACTCAGAATTCGAATAAGTACTTGATCTTCAAACCGAAGCTCTAAACGAAGAAGATCTATAATATACAAGTACTTAAATCTCTAAATAACTCCTCACGAGTAAGATTTCATAAATCTCTAAATAACTCCTCACGAGTGAGATTTCATATTTGACATCGCGAGTTGGCCAATTATTTGCATTTTATTTATCTCGACCTTGACCAACATATTTTGAAAATATAGTATAATTACGAAAGGTATCGTTTTATAATCTCGCTAACATCTCTAGTGTTCCGAGAGATTATAAATCAATCAATAGTGATCATCATAATTTTGTCAAATATAAGAGAGGGATTAAATCACACGAGTTGGCCAATTACTCGCACTTCTATTATTTGGATCTTGGCCAACGCATAGTTCGTGTATATAGTCCAATTACGAAAGATATCGTATAATCCCCTTCTAGCACCTTAGTGTTCCGTGGGGTTTTTATTCGATATATATAAAATTCGTAATCATCCTTCTAAGCTTCAAAGGTGGATTTAATCACACGAGTTGACCAATTAATTTACATTTCATTTATCTCAATCTTGGTCAACGCATAGTTCGTGTATATAGTATCATTACGAAATGTATCACTTATAACCCCTTCTAGCATCTTCAGTGTTCCGGGGGATTATAAGTTGATCAATAGTAAACTTTGTAATCATCCACCTAAACTTCAAAAGCACAAATTCAAAGCCAATTACTTGCAATTCTATTATTTAGACCTTGGCTAAGAATCATAGAACCTATAAAGTTGCTTGAAGTTAAAAGTATACTTTGACCACATAATCGTCAAATTATAAGTACACTAAATCCATAATCCTAAGAGCTTAAAAGGATAGGTACAATTCCGAGATTGTAACCAAAGTATTCTTCGATCCATAAATACATAATCGAAAGAAGAAGAATACAGAAGAAGTCATAAGCCATAGTGCTTATACATATATACAAGACTTCTTATTACTCCGATAAACATATATTTTATGAAGACGGAGTAATCATAAGTTTACTTGACATATAAATATATATTCCAAGTTAAGTATATGTATTGAGCCTGAAGATCAAAGAAGTCATAATCCATATTGATTATACATATAAAGGACTTCTTATATTACTCCGATTAATATATAATCCATAGAGACGGAGTAATCAAAAGTATACTTGATATAACATTTTATATCTCAAGTCAAGTATACATATAGAGTATTAATATTCTTATTTGAATATTATACTATCTTTTGGGCTAGTACCGTAACATATTAGTTTAACACATATTTTCACTATACTTTGTGTTTTGTGGATTGTCTTATTAGTTTCCCAGTGAGGTGAGGTGACGTGAGGTGATCTTCATTCTAAGACCCAAGTCTCATACGCACTAGCGGGGAGTTAGTCGTATTTTCACCGTGAAGAAGAGGAAAGACCCAAGACCGGATACTAAGATCCGAGACCGGTGAAAGCTAAGGAAGCCAAGTCGACACAAGGGATCTACATCAACTTTGAAGAGATAGCGGGGAGTTATTGTCTAAGATAAGTTGTGTAGGAATTGCATTTATTTTGAGGTGGTGACCCTTGTGTTACGCACTAAAATAAATATTTGTAAGGGTGTAAAGGTTCTCCGCCTACTAAAGGAGCGAGTTTATATTAAGGGAAAATCCTGAGTCCGGGAGAGGAGCTCGGGGACTGGAGTAGGGGTGAGCGGATCTATTAGAGGTTGCGCCATCGCGAACCAGGATAAAATCGCCGTGTGGTATTTTCTTTCCTTGCACTATATTTTCCGCACATATAAACTGCATAACCACTCGGTAAAGTTTTTTTTTAAAAAGGGATAAAATTATTTTAAAACGCCATAATAAATTTTAAATTGGTAATTAAGCTATTCAACCCCCCTTCTAGCTTAACATAGCCCTCATACGGAACCTAACAAAAGCTGAATCGTGGAAAGGGGGTGATTTATCAGAGAAAGGGGCTGCTTTGAAATCTCGTTTGATGGAAGTCCAAGTTCAACTTGATGTGATGCCTGATGATGATAATTTGATGGACATGGAGTTTAATCTGTCTCGCGAGTACCGTACTTGCAAGTTGGAGGAGGAAAGGCTTTTTAAACAAAGAGCTAAAATTCACTGGCTGAAAGTGGGGGATCACAATATAAAATTTTTCAAAAAAAGTCTTAAGTCTAGGAGAATGAAGAAGATTGTGTTGGATATTGCTGATGAGGAGGGTAGGATGATCCAGGGAGAGGAGTTGCATTTGTATTTTGTGGAGTATTATCAGCGATTGTTAGGGTCAAGGGATGTTTGTGATAAGTTTGTAGGGTTGGAACCCTATGCTAATAAAATTGACGCTTCTGTTGCCAGTAGTTTAATCAGGGAAGTTACATCATAGGAAATTAAAGTTGTGATTTTTGCTATGGGAGATGATAAAGCATCTGGTCAAGATGGTTATTCCGCTTTTTTTTAAGATGGTCTGGTCAGTGATTGGTGATGATGTTTGTTTGGCTGTGAAAGACTTTTTCAAGATGGGGAAACTTCTTAAGGAAATTAATGCTACGTTGATAGCTTTAATTCCTAAGGTGGAGCATCCTTCTGTTCTGGGTCATTTTAGACCTATTGCCCTTTGTAATGTTTTGTACAAGTGCATTATGAAAATTATTGCGAAGAGAATCAAAGGGTGTTTGGGGATTTTAGTTGATGATACGAAAAATGCTTTTATCCCAGGGCGTAGGATAAGTGACAACATTTTGCTTACTCAGGAGCTTCTCAAAAACTATCATAGGCCGATTGGTGCTCCAAGATATGTGATGAAAGTGGACATCAAGAAATCTTATGACAGTGTGTCCTGGGATTTCTTAATTGGTGTGTTTTTATCTGTTTGGGTTTCCATATAGAATGGTAGGTTGGATTAGGGAGTGCATTTCGACTCCTTCCAATTCTATTATTCTAAATGGCCAGATGTTTGGGTTTTTTAAGGGGAAAAAGGTTTGCGTGAAGGGGATCCTCTGTCTCCGTACCTTTTTACTTTGGTGATGCAGGTGTTGTCCTTAATGATTAAAAAGCGGATAGAAGAGGAAGGAAATTTCAAATACCATCCTTAGTGTGTGAAACAGGGTATTACTCACTTATGCTTTGTTGATGTCTTGTTTTTATTTTGTGGAGCGAAGCCTTATTCTGTTCAGATTTTGAAGGACACTATGGATGAGTTTGGTAGGTGCTCGGGGCTTTGGCCAAACAATGAGAAAAAACAATGTTTTCTTCGGCACTGTTGATTTTGATAGTCGGTTGTTGATCCAGAATATTTTAGAGTTCAATGTCGGTGTTCTTCCTATTAAGTACTTGGGGGTGCCTCTAATTTCGACGAGACTTTGGGTGAGAGATTGTAAACCATTTATTCATAAGGTTAGGGATCGAATTGAGTCATGGGAGAATAATTGGCTTAATTATGCTGGGAGAGTTCAATTAGCCACTTATGTTCTATTGTCTCTTCAGGTTTATTGGGGTTCAATTTTTTTATTCTTGTTTTAGTTACAAAACAGGTCGAGAAAATGATTCATAATTTTATTTGGGGTGGAAAATCGGATGGTAGAGGTAAAGCCAAGGTAGCGTGGAAAGATGTTTGTGTCCCGAAGCAGGAAGGGGGGCCGGGTATTAGGTCATTGAGTTGTTGGAATAAGGCTTTGATGTCGTATCATATCTGGAATATTGTTTCTAATAAATGTTCACTTTGGGGTAAATGGATGCATGAGTATCGTATAAGAAAGAGAAGTTTTTGGGACATTCAAGTGGCTTGGGATTCTTTTTGGAGCTGGAAGAGTATTCTGGAGGTTAGAGAGGTTATAAGACCTTTTATTAAGTCTAAAATTGGCAACGGTAAGGACACGAGCTTCTGGTTTAACACTTGGTTTTTAGAGCAGCCCCTGGCTAATTTTTGTAGTTACAGAGAGATTGTGGAACTGGGGTCTAATATTTATGCTAAAGTTGCTGATTTTTTTCGAGATGGTTCATGGGATTGCCCTGCTGATTTAGTTCGAAGATTTCCAGGGCTTAGTAATGTGCAGATCCAGCTAACGGTAGGGAGAGATAAGGTTGTGTGGGTTTCAAATTCAGGAGTCCCAAAATTGTTCTCTGTTAGCCAAGTTTGTGAAGATTTACGGTCTAGGATGGATATAGTATATTGGTGGAGGCTGGTTCCCGAAGAGTATTCTGAAGCATTGCTTTACTGTGTGGCTGGCTTTGCGGAATAGATTGCTTACTCAAGATAGTTTAAAGGAGTGGCAGGTCCATAAGCAAGTTTTATGCAGTTTCTGTTCTTCTTGTAGAGATTCGAGGGATCATCTGTTCTTCTCTACTGAATTTTGCCATAGAGTTCTATTAGAGTTTCAGCAGAGAGGTTATTGCATTGGGTACAGGGGTAGGTGTACTGATTTTATAAATAAGGTCGTGGTTAAGTGGAGAGGAAAATCGTTGCATGTGTTGATTAATAAGTTAGTTTTATCGGCCATTATCTTTCATATTTGGCAGGAGCGTAATAGAAGGATTTTTCAGAATAAAAAGAAAAGAGTCTAGCAGATAGTAACTGAGGTGGAAGATGAAGTTCGTAAGAAGCTCATGGGGTTGAGTGTGGTTAAGACACATCGAGTTCAAGCTGAAATGCTTAAGTGGGGGATAGATATAGAGGTCTCTTCAATCCAAAAGTGATTTATGGTAAGGTGTTTATGGTTTTTAATGTTCTTTGAGTGGTTGTGTGGTTTTGAGTTGGGAAAGTGGGTTCTTTACGGTTATTTGGGTTTTATGGATGACTGGGTTTGTAGATGGATGGGTTTTTTAGGTTTAGATGCTTGGTTGAGGGGGTTGGGTTTTTGGGTTCTATGAGTCTTCTAGAGCCTTTGAAAATTGTGTGGGATTCCCTTTTTGGTTCTGGAAAGTGGTTCTGCTGGAGTATTTTTGTTTTATGGTTAAGCGGGTGTTATTATCTGGAAAGTGGTTTTTTAGATGGATTTGTCTATTGAGGTGTAGGTTGTTCTTGACTTGGTTGTTTCCCTCTGGGCTCGTGTGTGGTAAGTTGGTTCTTTGTGTGGGTATGGTTTGGGGCAATTTTTTTATGAGAGGAAGGGATTTTGTTTGTGCTTTCAGGGGTAGGTTTGAATGCTTTGTAGGTTTTTCTCTCTGGTATGCCTATGGGTGTTATTCCTGTAGACCTGATTTCTGTTTGTTTGAGTGGGTGGATTTTAATCTCAACAATTTTGGTTGTTGGTTTTCTCGAAATTTTGGAAGGGGTGTTATTTTTAATCCGAAATTTTGGTGTTTTAGTAGTTTGATTAGTCCCTGGGTTGAAGTTAGAGTTCTTTTTTCCCAGGGGTTGTCATTTAATTCGGACTTTTCTCTGAGGAGGGGTCTTTAAATTTCTGAGCTGGGGAATGGGTTGGTTTATGTGAGTGCCATTATTTTTACCCTGAAGTTCTTCAAGAGGGTTATTTATTTGAGGGGCCGAAAGAAAAAGGGTGGTCTGTATGGTGTCTGGTGGTTTGTGGGTTGGATCTTGTTACTGTTGGAGGGCCTGTTCTTTCTGGATTTTCTAATCTGTGTCTGGGGTGGAAATTTTCTGAGGATGCTGGGGCGTGGTGTCAAAGTTTCAAGATGGTGTTTAGTTCTGGTGGTGCGTGTGAGTGTGGTGTGGGTGTGTGTGAGTGTGGTGTGGGTGTCTGTAGTATGTGTGTGTGTGTGTGTGTTTTTGCGTGTGTGTGTGGGTTTGGGTTTCTCTGGGTTTGGGTAGGAGGGTTGGTCCTGGTAGTTTCTTGTTGGGGGGATTTAATGATAGGTCTCTGAAGTTGGGTGGTTTGGTGGGTTTTCTGTTAAGGTGGTGGAGTTAGTTGAAGCTGGGTAGTTGGAGCAGGGTAGGGGGGATAGGTAGTGGTCGAAGTTGTAGTTGGGGGGGGTTCTCTTCTTTTCTTAGTGAAGGGGGGTTTGTGGGGGTGGTGTCAAGAGTGTTATGTGCAGGGGTTAGTATTTTTGTTGCTGTATTTTCCGGGAGGTCTGTTTTCCCTGTTATAGTCGGGTAATAGGTATGGGTAGAGGCTGTGGTATAGATTCGAGTAAGAGGGGATGGTTCCTTGTATTCTCTTTTTCGAATTTATGTTAATTCGAGTTGAAGGTAGAGAAGATGCAGTGGTGGTGCAGGATTTTTTCAAAATTCTTCTGCAGGAGCATTTATTCTGGCTGCGTATCTGGAATTCTGCATCCCAGGAGGCTCTTTTTTGTTTTTTCTGAGCTGGGTTTTTTCCTTGAGCTTAATCTTTGGGCAGAGTCGAATTTGAATGAAGATTTTATAGGTGTTGGGTTTATTTGTTTTGGGTTTCTCAACCTGCTTTTGGATCGAGGTGTGTTAGGAAATGAATAACACACAGAGGGGGGTGAATGTGTTTTTCTGTTTTTAAGTTTTTCTTGAATATTTTTGGTTTAACAAAGTAAATTTAATCTAGTAGAGATGATGTGTTAATGCAGTAAATAAACATGCAATAAACAAGAACACAATCTTTTCAAAACTCACTTAATTTTTATATTAAAAATTAAGTATGTTTTGCTACAAAATTTCTAGGCTCTTTGTTGATAAAGAGATTAGCTTCTTCTTGAGAGAGTTACAAGATTTCTATCTAAATTGTTGCAACTGACTGAAGGACCAGTGTTAATATTACAATTCAGTTAACTGCTGGTTTACACAGTGTACAATAAGATAGGCTATTAGCTTTTCTAAAATATCACTTGTCATTTCTATTTATAAAAATGTATATCTTCCATTTCTGGCTTAGCATATCTTTAGCATGTGATTATCTTGATCTTCCTCTATCTAATAATCTTCACCATTGATCTTTCACATTCTTCAAGCTGCTTTTTGTAGACTTGTCAATCTAGCTGGTTGGATTGTTTGTTGATTGTTTATCTTGAATATTGAACTGGTATGTGATTTTGTACTTTGAGAATTTCACTCGAGATCTCCAATTAGGCATATAGAGATCTTGACATCTCGATAAGTATAATGACTTATCGAGATCTCTAATGCTCTAGTGAATTTGACTTATAGAGGTCTCTGAGTTCTTGAATGAAACATTGGCTTGTCGAGATCTCTCAGCATCATGTCTTTACTTTGACTTGTCGACAACTTAGAGTTCTCTAGTGAATTTTGACTTATCGATATCTCTGAGTTCTCTAGTGAACTTTGACTTATCGATAACTCAGAGTTCTCTAATGAATGTAGACTTGCCGATTACTCTGAGATCTCTAGTGAAGAAATGACTTGTCGATATCTCTAACCTTCATGTCTTCTCGACTTGTCGATATTTCTCTGAGTTCTCTAGTAGCTTTCCTGACTTCTCGATAAGTCATTTGGAGTTCTCGAATGACTTCTCCATAACATGAAATCTGTGACTTGTAGAGATATTGACTTAGAGTATTTTTAACCAAACAGATTTATTCAATTCCAAGCTTCTTCAAAATTCTTCTGAGGCATGATCACCTTGATCTTCTTCCAGATAGAATCCTTAGGCTTGATACTGTTTTAGGAAAAAGACTTCAGTCTGCTCCTTTGTATTTTTACAGACTTTAAGTGTTACAAGTACAAATACAAACTAAGATAACAATACAACTTACTTAAGGTTGACAAATTGTCTTAGTCTTGTTAAAGTACAGGCATGTCTTATACAACAATCTCCCCCAATTTGTGAGAAAATTACTTAACACACATTCATGCCTGTTAACAAGACTAACCCCAAGCTTAACAGATTATGAAATGTAACAGTCCATTATTCTCCTTAGAGCAGATGTCCATTTAGTTTTGCTTCACACTTTGATCAGGAACACTAATGATGTTGTCATCTTCAGTAATCTTTTACATCATCACTTATATATTACAATCTCCCCCAACTTGTTCATTATGAAATTATGCACAAGTTCTAATTGATGATGTGAAAACTCTAACTAAATACAGAAGTCAATCTCCCAATTTTGTCTTCTTCTGTGAGTTTAACAAACGTTACTTCTACACATGTCTTCAATATTATCTGCATCAACATTGCATGGAGATTTACTCGATTTTCCCTTATAAAGTTTGTACCTCCAGTGCATTTAGATTTACTCTTCTCTCCCCTATCAAGAAGAGAGTATTATTTTCTAGCAACATCCAACAGCTGTTTTTGCATTTAGATATATTCTCCCCATTTTTGACATTATCTCTAGGTGGAAAGATTCAGTTAGATGCACGTTGTTCAAGATTTTGTCATTGTCCATTTCGAACAATATCTGCAGCTTCAAGCTTCAGTGATTTTTGTAGTGATGAATTCAACAGGTAGAATAGGAGACTTTACTTAGACCTGAAGAAAAAGTCTTTCAGTAACAAAAGTCCTAAACTCTCTGTTCTTTTAATAAGTAGTCTCACTACTTCTCACTGCAGTAGTCTTATGACTTTTAAGAGTCAGAGTTTCCTCACAAGGATTACTAAATCCAGACACTCATCCACCTCTCCTTTTGCCAGGAAGGATCCTGCCTCTCTTATTTTCTGTTTTTCTCTCAATTTTTTCTCTCATCCTCACATGAAAGGATCAAATTTTGTTTGACCTACAGAAATAAGAGGTGGCTGAGAAGAGTTGTCAGTGATCATATGATTAGGGGTGATCCATATAGGTATAATCATAGTCATTTCATCAGAAGAGTGAGTATGCATTTCATACCTTGTGGGATTCTGAAGAATCAGTTGATTGATTTAACATTAATATGCAGTTGCATCTTTCATCAGTTTCAACTGTTCTCACATTGTTCTCAGTGATTCTGCCTTCATCACCATTTTGAGGTAATGGTTCTTGCGTGGCTGGAGATTCAAGAGTTTCTGTATTACTTTGACATCCAGGTTCTTGTGTACTCTACTCCACTGTATGAATTTTGAGCTTCTATTAACACTATTTGATGTGCAGTTATGTCATGTTTATCAAGGGATTCTTCCTTGTCTGCTATACTATGTGAAGTATAGGTTCTTGTGGAACATGGATCAGGAAATGATGGTGTTGTTATGCTCCATTAAGACATAGGTTCTTGTGTGCATGATCTAGGAAGTGAAAATCTTTTGATAGTCTCATCTACATGTCCAAGAGTAATCTCCTTTACTCTCTTTTAACTTTGTTGTTGTAGGAACTTCTGATAGTTTTCCTTAGCAAATCTTCCTAAAGTCTAACATAACAGGGTTGATGAGCTTCTGTGAAGACCAGTATTAGATGAAGTTCTGGTACTTTCTTTGGAGATGAATCAGAATAGCCTTTGTAAGTATCTTGGACAGGAAGGGTTGTTCAAGTTATGTAGCAGTTCTGATTTAGTAAGCACAAGTATCCCCTTCATGAATTCTGTAGGTTTTAGATAAGCATGACAATCTTGGCTTATTACATCCTTCTCTTCTCAAACAACAAAACAAAGGAAGAACATTTTATGAGGTTTCTGTCCTTTTGTAAAATAGGTTCCTTTCGAGAGTCACCTGAGTGGGTTTGTGTTTGAGTTTGTGTTTGTGTTGCTGTGTTTGGGTGAACTGCAGTTAGGTTGGGAAAGATGTATTATCTGCAGCTTAGCACAAATCCCTGTTGAGTGATCCATAGATCTCAGAAATCTTGTAATAACAAGTTTCTTGCAATTATAGGCAAATTCAGAGAATTTTGTAAAAAATTGATTTTCAAAGATATTTAGATACAAAAGTTAAGGAATTTAAACCAAAATCAAGTATGATTTTGTGTAACATTCTACTTTACTTATCCGTTGATATGTCTGATGCATCAGTTGAAACCAAATATGTTATCTCTGCTTCGAGTGATTTGTCTGAGTTTCCTGTTGTTTTCTTGAAGAGATTGTGTTTAACATGTACTGTATTGAACATATGTAACTTTATGATGTTTAGTTTGACATATGCAGTGTAAGATTTTTAGTTGCATGCAGTGTAAGATTTTTAGTTGCATGCAGTATTACAGGAAAGATGATAATCAGTTAAATTATAAACACATAGTAAACAAGGCACAAAACAGCTTTGAAATAGAGAAGATGAAAGATTTTCATTAATATAGAAACAGAGTACGGGATGATTTAGATTCCAACAATTAAACCCTAATCCTAACTACTCTAGTTTCATGCAGTATAAAAACACGTAGTGATGAATATTGAAGAGAGAAGGATTTGAATTTATAGAAGGAGAAAAGAAACCGAAGAGACACTTGAGTTGCCCGGTTAATAAGTGTTTTAATGACACAAACACAGTTTACGTGTGTCTAGGCAGTTATAAGTGACTTAGCTTTCTAGAATAACTATTCCCCATGTAAGTACACAAGAATACTTACACAAAAAGTAACCCTTCCTAGCAGCAAAAGATATTCCACTAGCTCACTAATTAAATCAAATACTGAGAAAGATTTAGTTTGAATAAATTCAAAACACATAATTAGCACATAGTCAAATAAATTCAACTGTTATCAGTATTCTCAAAACATCACATATAATATACTAGTCTACTTACATTAGACTAACATATTCCACATTTAATCAAAAATATGCAAGTAAGCACATAAATGTGTCAATAAGTTTGAGTATTTATAGAAAAAGCAAATGACTTAATGAAAAATCTGAAATATGCATTGGGATTTATTCGAGAAGTCATTTCGAATAATATTCGCATATTCGAGAAGTTATTTTAAGTTCTTGATTAGAGAAGTAAAATAAGCTTATCGAAATGTCTTATAAATACTCAGTTTGTCCAAATAAGACTGATAAATTCTGAATTTTAATCAATATAAAATTAGAACAGATTTTATGTCAAAAGTATTTTGCTGAACATAATTTATGAATTAAATTATTCCAGTTAAATAGATAAGTATAAATAGAGCTTATAGAGAACTCAAACTACTCATTCGAGAACTCTATAGTGACTTATCGAGAAGTCATTAGTTGTCTGTTCGAGAAGTTCATTTGAGAAGTCCATTATTGGCTTACTCGAGAACTCATTCAAGAAGTCATGATGACTGCTCGGGAAGTTCATTTGAGAAGTCCAAAAATTGACTTATCGAGAACTTAATCGAGAAGTCACAAAATGGCCTATCGAGAAGTCAGTTATACTTAGCAAGAATTCAGTTTTTCATACTTTTTGCATCTTTTAATCTGTTATTTATTAACTTCATATATTTAGGATAGGAATTAATAAATATACAGTTTACTTAGAATTTTGAAAAAATCTAAGTTAAAATATGTATCGAGAAGTCTGGGTATTTATAGTAAAAGTAAATGACTTGTCGAGAACTCAAAAATAGACGTTTGGAGTTTGTCTATCGAGAAGTCATTTTAAGAAAAGAAATACATATCGAGAAGTCGTTTTAAATTACTCTTATAGAGAACTAAAAATTGACTTATCGAGATGTCAAATAAATACCCAGTTTGTCCAAAAATGGACTGAATTAATTCCAACTTTTATTTGAATAAATTTAAAATAAAATTAGAATAAATTTTCCAAAAGTATTTTACCAAAATAATTTATTAAATGAATTATTTCAGTCCTGAGTTATTGATACGACAAAAAATGTACTTGTAGAGAACTCTGTGAATTAACACTACTAGGGAACTCTACAAGGACTTGTCGATAAGTCATATTTAAGCCTATCGAGAAGTCACTCGAGAAGTCAGTGAATTGACTTGTCGAGACCTCACTCAAGATGTCCTAAAATGACTTGTCACGAAGTCAATTAGACTTATCGAGAACTCAGTTCTCTATATACTTTTGATTTTTGTAATTCTGCCTTGTGTTAATTTTACATATTTAGAATGTAAATTAACAACTGAGTAGTTTACTTAGAATTTGAAAAATTCCAAGTTGAATTTTGAATTTTAAAAAAAAAATATGTAGAGATTTCTGAAATATTTATAGTTCATATTTCATTTAATTTCCAATTAAATCAAATTAATTTTGATTTACTAGAAATTAATCTGCTGCAACACATTAGCTGAGTTCTTGCCTTAGGATGAAGAATTAAGCATTCCAATTTCACCTACAAGTCTAGTGAAAGTTGCTTCATCCAAAGTTTTAGTAAAAATGTAAACTAATTGTTTTCTGTTGGAACAAAAATGAGCTCAATGGTACCATTTGTAGCATGTTCTCTAATAAAATGATACCTTACATCAATGTGCTTTGTTCTAGAATGATTAACTGGATTAGCCATTATAGATATAGAACTAGTTTGTCACACATAATCGGAATTTTGTGTAACACTAGGCCATAATCCATTAGCTGATTTCTAATCCAAAACAATTGAGCACAACAACTTCCTGCAGCTATGTATTCAATCTCAGCTCTAGAAGTTGATACAGATTGTTGTTTCTTGTTATACCAGGATACAAGTTTTATTCCAAGAAATTGACAGCTTTCACTAGTGCTCTTCCTGTCAACCCTACATCCAGCAAAAATTGCATCTGTGTAACCAATAGCTTCAAAACCAGTTCCCTTAGGATACCATAATCCCAAGTTTGGAGTTTCCTTTAAATATCTGAAAATCCTCTTTACAACCATCAAATGTGATTCTTTTGGATTAGCTTGAAATCTTGCACATAGACATGTTGCAAATATAATGTCTGGTCTACTTGATGTTAAATAAAGCAATGATCCAATGATCCCTCTATAGCTTGGGATATCTACACTCTTGCCCTTTTTATCTTCATCCAACTTTGTTGCAGTAGACATATGTGTAGATGCAGGTGAACAATCAACCATACCAAACTTTTTCAATAGATCCTTGACATACTTAGTTTGGTTGATGAAGATACCATCACTTCTTTGACTGACTTGAAGTCCAAGAAAGTAACTCAGTTCCCTCATTATACTCATTTCATATTCACTTTGCATAAGCTTGGAGAATCTTTGGAAAAGCTTCTCATTTGTAGAACCAAAGATAATATCATCCACATAGATTTGAACTAGGATCATATCATCACCATGTTTCTTGTAGAAGAGTGTCTTGTCTATGGTACCTCTTGTAAAATCATGCTTCAGTAGAAATTCTGACAATGTGTCATACCTAGCTCTAGGTGCCTGTTTAAGTCCATATAGAGACTTGAGTAACTTGTACACAAAACTTGGAAATTCTGGATCTTCAAAGCCAGGTGGCTGTTGCACATAAACTTCTTTTTCTAGCTCACCATTCAGGAAGGCACTCTTGACATCCATTTGATACACTTTAAAATTTGAATGTGCAACAAATGATAGAAAGATTCTTATTGCTTCAAGTCTTGCAACTGGAGCAAAAGTTTCATCATAATCAATTCCTTCCTCTTGTGAGTAGCATTTTGTAACCAACCTTGCTTTGTTTCTGGTGACTATACCATTTTCATCCATCTTGTTCCTAAACACCCATTTTGTTCCAATTATGCTTCTATTCTTTGGTGCAGGAACCCATTTCCAAACTTTGTTTTTTTCAAACTGATTCAGCGCTTCCTGCATGGCAGATATCCAATTAGGATCCATTAAAGCTTCATCAATTTTCTTAGGCTCTAATTGAGACAGAAAATATGCATGTAGGCACTCATTAGCAGTTGCACTTCTAGTCCTCACACTAGCAGTAGGATCACATATAATTACTTCTCTAGTGTGACTTCTATCCCACTTCCTTGTATGAGTTTGTTGACTTGTGCCTTCATCATTTTCTTCATTATTGGTATGACTGCTAGATCCTTCTTCTCTTTCTCCCCCTGAGTTTGTGCTATCAAATTCAGGTGTTAGAGATAAACTTCCACTTTCATGATTTTCATGTTGAGTAGTCTCTTTATTTATCATCTGTTGTGCATCAACTTCATCTTCCCCATCAGAATCACTATCAAAGTTGAGGTTTTCAAAAGCAAGGGCTTCAGCTTCATTATCATCAAGGCGTTCCAAGTCTGGACAGTTGTCATCATCAAAAGTCAAATATGTGCTTTCCATAATTTTCTTTTGATCTAACACATAGACCTTGTAGGCAGTTCTCTCCAATGAATATCCCAGAAAAATTGCTTCAAAAACTTTTGAGTCAAATTTTTCCATATATTCAGAGTTGTCTTTCAAAATGTAACACTTGCTTCCAAACATATGAAGATGCTTTACATTAGGATTTCTCTTAGACATGATTGAGTAAGGTGATTTGCCATGTGCCTTGTTAATGAGGTATATGTTTTGAGTGTAACATGCAGTATTAACAGCCTCTTCCCAGAAACATGTTGGCAACTTGGCATCTTGCAGCATTGTTCTAGCATCTTCAACTAATGTTCTGTTCTTCCTTTCAACTACTCCATTTTATTGAGGTGTTCTAGCAGCTGAGAATTCTTGAACAATGCCTTTACTTTTGCAGAATTCACTCAAGGTAGCATTTCTGAATTCTGTTCTATTATCATTTCTCAATCTTTTTACACAGTTGTAATCTTCAGCCTATTTTTCTATCTTCTTGATGTGCTCAATTATGATGTGTGGAGTTTCATCTTTAGAGTACATGAACTCTACCCAAGTGTATCTTGAAAAATCATCCACCATCACAAGTGCATATTTGTTCCTTGAAATAGATAAGACATTTACAGGCCCAAACAAGTCCATGTGAATGAGCTGCAATGGCGCACCTATAGAATTCACAGTTTTTGACTTGTGACTTGATCTTTTCATTTTTCCTTTCTGACAAGCTTCACAAACTTCAACTTGAGCAAATTCCAGTTTGGGCATGTCTTTTACTAACTCATTTTTGACCAAGGTGTTAATTGCCTTGAAATTCAAGTGAGACAGCTTTTTATGCCAAAGCTTGCTTTGTTCTTCTAATGCATTGGTGTAGAAGCAACAAACACCATCCTTATTTGTTGAGTCAAAATCTGTAACAAACAAGCTTCGTTTCCTTGCTCCTTTCAGAGCAACTTCACCAATTTTCTTGTTGATAAAAGTGTATTCTTCTTTCTTGAATAAAACTTCAAAGCCTTTATCTGCAAATTGGCTAACACTGAGAAGATTTACTTCAAGACCAGCTACCAGTGCTACATCATCAATGACAATATTTTCAGAAACAATCTTGCCATATCCCATTGTGAATCCTTTGTTGTTGTCTCCAAAGGTCACCAAAAGGCCAACTTTCTCCTCAAACTGTGATAGCAGGGCTTTATCACCTGTCTTATGCCTAAAACATCCACTGTCTATGATCCAAATGAGTTTCTTCACTTTTCCCTGCCCACAATTAGTTTTAAGTGTGTTTAGCAACCCAAGCAGTGTTGGGTACTTTCTTCTTGTTAACTGATTTAGCAGAAGTAGAATGAGTAGTTTCAGATAAAATAGAGTTCATTGACTGTTGAGCATTTTTCCTTTCTGTTGTAGACCCAATTTTTGTTTCCTTGAGGTCTACTCTTAGTTTGTGGCAACTCTTCATTACTTTCAAGTTGCAAGGAATGTAGTCAAACTTGTCACAGAATGAATAGGGATCATTTGCATTTGCTTCATTGTATTTGTAGGCTCTCTCAGTTGGCTTGCTAACTACCTTTTTGTAGAGGTGAGTTAGGTGATTCACAGAGCCACATTTTTCACACTTCTTTCTTGGAGCATCTGCAACATAAGCAAAATTGTTGCTTTTTTATCCCTATTTTCCCATTTCTATTTTTTTTTCTTTCTTGCATCTTCACTTTTGGTTTCTTTGACAGGTGGCTTGGGACTTTGTTTGTCCATGAGCTTTTCTTCAGTATTGGAAGACTGAGTTGATTCTGTAGTTTTCTTCTCTTTATTCTCATCAGCAATTTCTTGCTTGATAATCAATTCTTCTTCACTGAAATTGACTTCACATGCTTTGAATATAGGTGCATTAACCTCTTTCAAAAAGGTTGGAGCATTCTCAATTTTATTTGCTTTCCCTTTGTCACCTACAGTCTTCTTTTTGTCATTCAAAGCATCATAGTCAAGGCCAATAGCAATGTTTGCACATGGCTTATTTTTCTCATGGTACTGTCCAACCAGTTCAGATGCATTTCTGAAATATTTCAGCTTCACCTCATTCTTTTCCAGCTTCTCCCTTAGCACTGCCTCAATTTCACTTGCACACTTGAGCTTGTTCTTTAGATATGCATTTTCTTGTTTTAAAGTTTCAAGCTCCACCAACAACAATTCAGTTTCTTGCTTCTCACTTTCAAGCTTCTCATTTATCTTTGTTAATCTTCTAACCTCTTCATTAGCAGCAACCATGCTTGTGTGGATGTGAAATATTTCGGTGCTCATCTTCTCTACAGTTTCCTTATATCGACTCACATTTAAATCAATTGTGGTAAGAGTTGGTATCTGTGATTTAGATGAGGATGATTCTCCTTGCTCCAAGGCCATGAGTGCATAATTTCCAAATTCTTCATCTTCATCATTTTCAGAGTCATCCCAACTTTTACCCTCTGCAATATAAGCTTTGCTTTGCTATTTCTTCAGAATAGCTTCATACTTTGTTTCAAGTTCAAGATAAGCTTTATCCTTCTTTGCTTTCTTGGGTTTCCTGCATTCTGTAGCAAAATGGCCCAACTCGTCACAATTGTAGCACCTTATCTTAGATCTATCAACAGATCCAGTTTTGTAACCATTCTTGCTCTCAGAATTGTACTTCCCTTTTCCTTTCCAAAATCTTGGCTTCTTTACTCTAATGTTAGAGAATTTTCTAGCCAAATAAGCCATTGACTGATCTAGCTCATCCAATTCATCAAGAGTGTAGAACTCATCTTCTTCCAATTCCAGAATGACTTGTTCATGTGAATCATTTGTTCTTTGCTCACTAGTTGAGACCACTGGAGTTTGAGATTTTGGCTCATCAATAGGTGTTTGTCTTTCATTGACAATTAAGGCACTTGAGCCATCTACAACATGTCCTTGGCCAGATCTCAATGATTTTCTCTGAATCTTTTCAAGTTCATATATTTTAAAAATTCCATATAGAACTTCCATTGTTATCCTACTCAAGTCTCTCCCTTCCCTGATTGCTGAGATTTTCTGTTCCAAATGATCAGGGAGAGTAAGCAAGAACTTCAGGTTCACTTCTTTAGCTTCATAGTATTTGTCATGAAGCTGCAAATCATTTATCAACTTGTTAAATCTTTCAAACACATATGTTATACTTTCCTTTGGCTTGGCCATGAAACCCTCATACTGTGAAATCAGTATTCTTCTTTGGTTTGACCTAACCTCTTCAGTTCCCTCACACAATATCTCTATCTTTTCCCAGATTTGTTTTGCAGTGTCACAGTTGATAATGTTGTTATACATTACATTGTCAAGTGACTCAATAAAGATTAACTGCAAGCCACTATCCAGAGAGACTTTCTCTTTCTCAGGCTCAGAGTATTTTGCAGGGTCCTTGGGAGCATAATGAGCTGAATAACCATATCTCCATCTGTAGATTCCTCAACTCTAACCATAGGAGTGAAGGGCCCATTCTCGAGGATCTAAATGTAGAGTGGATTGGCCATCCTGATAAACAACATCATTTTCTTTTTCTAAAGAGTGTAGTTAGCTTTGTCAAAGGTAGGAATTTTGATGCTACTGATTTTCTGTGTATTCATTCTTCCAAGATCTTGAATCTGTTTACTTTCAGATTTTGCTCTGATGCCACTTGTTAGGAAATGAATAACACACAGGGGGGGTGAATGTGTTTTTTTATTTTTGAGCTTTTCTTGAATATTTTTGGTTGAACAAAGTAAATTTAATCTGGTAGATACGATGTGTTAATGCAGTAAATAAACATGCAATAAACAAGAACATAATCTTTTCAAAACTCACTTAATTTTTATATTAAAAATTAAGAATGTTTGCTACAAAATTTCTAGGCTCTTTATTGATAAAGAGCTTAGATTCTTCTTGAGAGAGTTACAAGATTTCTATCTAAATTATTGCAAATGGCTGAAGGACCAGTGTTAACTTTATAATTCAGTTAACTGCTGGTTTACACAATGTATAATAAGACATGCTATTAGCTTTTCTAAACTGTCACTTGTCTATTTATATAAAAGTAGATCTTCCATTTCTGGCTTAGCATATCTTTAGCATCCTTTGATTATCTTGATCTTCCTCCGTCAGTTAATCTTCACCATTGATCTTTGTAAGTCATATGTCATAGCCTATTTGTATATTCGAGGATTCAACTCAACTCAAATAAGAATGTAATAAGTAAATAGTGGATCTACCGTCAGAGAGATCTCGCAAAGTAACATCTGTCAGAGGATTCAGAAACAAGGTTCATCTACAGACTTGAGGAGTTAATTCAGTGGAAGAAGTTCAAGAAATTGATCAAGCCTCAGTGATATAAATCAAGATCGTGGATTTAATCAAGTGACAGAGATCTCGTCAGAGTATCATTAATTACAAGGATTTAATCTGAAGAAAATCAGAGTATCAAAGAGACATGAAGAAACGTCACGGAAGTTAGTCACTCATGAACCAGACAGTACATTGAGTGTCAACATTGAAGTGGTGGAATTGATTCATATATTTCAGTGATTTTCAGAAGATACACAGAAGAATAGATGCTGCTCAAGATTAGTATTAATTCTCTATTAATTAATTAAGTCATATAATTTAATTAAGAGAATAAATTATATCTGCAAAGATTAATTTATTTGATTAATTGAATTAATTGATTAATTAATTTTGAATTAATATTAAGAATTTTCAGAATTTAAATTGGTTTAAAAATCTGTTTAATTCAACAAAGACAACTGATTGTATTAGTATGACAATCAGTATGACAATCAATAGTCATACCGAAAGTCATGCTAATTCAAAAGGATTGACTTACCAGAATTATTATAGGATTTAAATCTATTTATTTTCAGCAAAAACAATCTGTTTGAACTACTATGACAATCGGTATGACAATGTATGACAATTGATTGTCATACCGAAAGTCTTGCTAGTTCATTCTGATTGTCTTGCTAGTTCTAAAAGATAGTCCTACCAAAAGTCTTGCTGAGCCAAAAAGAGATTGTCATGCCAGTTCAATTCTATTCGGTTGATTGATTAAAAGAAGCAGAAGCAGTTCAATCACAAACAGAACACATAAGTCAAGAACAAAGCAGAAAATAAAAACAAGAAGAAATATTTCATCTTTTCATATGCATACTTCAAGATTAAATTTCTAGATTGTAAAGTTAAATCCAATCCACTAGAAATCTTTATCTTGCTCTTGTGTAACAATCTAGCGGATCAAAATCCCTAGAACTTAATCTCAAATCGCGTTTAGCATTTGATTCTAATTATTGCAAAAATAGAAACAGTTCATATCGAATTTATTCTAAATTTGTGATAATTAATTTGAGATTAATTCCTTGTAATCGATACAGTTGTTGTAACACCTTTCAAGTTTAATAATATTCTTATTTAAATTGAATTTTGTTTCATATTTTTTATTCCGCATTTATTCGATTATTCGGTACTGTTTGTATTCAACCCCCCTTCTACAAACACATTGGGACCTAACAATTGGTATCAGAGCCTTCTGATTAACGAACAAATCAAGATCCTAGACTTTTGTGATTTTTCAACTCCTTGAATTTTTATTCATTCAAAAATTCATAATGACTTCACAAAAAGTTGGAACCGTTAAAATTCCATAATTTGATAAAGAGAATTATATTATGTGGAAGAAGAAGATGCTCTTGTTTTTACAAGTGGCAAATCCCAAATATTCAAACTTGTTAAAGAAGGGGATAAAAACTCCGATGGTTATTGAACCGGAGGTGATAGTAGATGATGTTGTGATCACCAAAGCTAGAACCTATCCTAAAGATCCTGAAGATTTTACTCCTGATGAAAGGGAAGAAGCCTCCTTGGATGCCAGCCTTCAATTAATTTTAATTGATTCCCTTGATCCCTTGATGAACAGACATATGATGAACTGTAAAAATTCCAAACACATGTGGGAGACTATTGAGGTGATCAATGAAGGCACAGAGGAAGTTAGGGAGAACAAGTTGGAGATCATAACCTCTGAATATGAACATTTTAAATCAAATCCAGGAGAAGGAATTACTGAAGTGTTTGAGAGGTACAATGCGTTGATCAACAACCTGAACATCAATGGAAAATTTTATTCAATTAGGGAGGTCAACAAAAAGTTCCTTTTAACACTGCCAACTCATCTTGAACATAGAATCACTGCCATTAGAGAAGCTAGAGATCTGAGTGAGATTTCTTTGGACAGGCTCTATGGAGTGTTAAAAACCTATGAGTTGGAGCAGATTCAACAGAAGGAAGTCTACGGGAAGGATAGAATGGTCAGCACATCTACTGCACTTATAGCTGAAGGTCAACAACAACAGCAATCTCAACAATTGGAGAGAATGGTACAGTGTTCCAAGGCTGAGGAAAATATGTTAGTAGCAGAATATGATCCTTCTACTACAAATCAATCAAGTGATGATTTTTATTCCTTGGAAGAGCTGGAGCAATTGGAAGATAAGTCAATGGCCCAAATTGTCAAGAGATTCTCCCATGTCAGATTCAAGAGGAATCCCAAGCTTAAGTACAAGCCCAACTACAACAAATTCCAGAAAGGTGGATCTTCATCCTCTAACACCAGCAGTGGTGGATACAAAACAGGGATGGTTGATCGGAGCACCATCAGATGCTATAACTGCAATGAGTTGGGACACTTTGCCACAGAATGTAGGAAGCCAAAGCAAGTAAGAAAGAACTCTGAAAGGGCTTATCTGGCAAAGGGAAGAAGCTGGGATGATACTGACAGTGAAGATGAAGAAGAAGGAAATCTTGCTCTTATGGCTATTGATGGAAAAGCTTCATCGTCAAGAATAGAGGTAAAACTTTCTGATGCTGAAATGGTTTATCATCTAAGAGGCAACTTAAATAATGCACGTCGTGATAATGAACTGTTAAGTTTACAGATCAAAGACCTTGAGAAAGTGGTCAATGAATTAAGACTTGTGCATATTAATCAAGACAAATTAAAAGAACAAGTATCTTTTCTAGAGAATAGAGTTGACTGTTATAGAAAACTCGAAACTATTCTCAAAGACAAGATCACCGGTCTTGAGACTAAGGTTAGAGCCTACTTCAATTCTTGTTCGAAGGCTAAAGAGTTCTACAGTAAGCAAGTTGTTAATCAAACATCTGGAATAGGTTATGATTACAATGCTGCTATTGGAGAATTAGGCATAAACTCCCCTCCTCATGTCTGTGCTAAAGGGAGGGAAGTACCACATGTGCTTAAGGGTGTTGATGAACCCCTCTATAAACCATCAATTGCTGAACCATTTGATGCGACCTCTTCTGTTATTCAGGAAGAAATACGTGCTGAAGATCATACTAATGAGAAGGTTGTTTCCAAGTCAAGTGTGTCGAAAGTTCCAGTCAAAGTTGTGAAAGCAACTGAGACTAACTCAAACACACATGAGTTGGATAACAAAAATGCCATGTCTGCCATGCATAAATTGCCTGCTATTAATCACTCTCATAAAGCATGTGGTGTTTCTAATTGTATGTCTTGTGCTTTTAATATGATGTATGCTTATTTTAATGGTAAGCATGTTTCTAATGATAAGACTACTCATCGTCAGCATGTGAATAACAAGAAGCATGATAGGTCTAAGATTGCTAGTCCTTCTAAGGCTAGAAAGGAGACATTTGTGCCTAAGCTTAAACAGAAATTTGTTAAGGCTGTTTACAAGGTCAAATGTTCAGTCATTGAGAAAGTTGAGACAATTAAAATTAAAAATGTTGTTTTGCCTGACAAAGGACAGTTCTATAAGAATGTCGGGCCCAACCAAGTTTGGGTTCCGAAGAAGGGTTAATCCATTTGTGTTGCAGGGCATTAAAACAGGTGAAACCGGGAGTGTGGATTCTTGACAGTGGATCATCAAGACATATGACCGGAGATAGAGCCCTGCTATCAAATGTGGATTGAGAAAGCTGGCCCCCTGGTTACCTTTGGAGATAACAGCAAAGGTTTATCCGAGGGATATGGCTGTTTGCAAGCTGGTAATGTTATCATTGAACTTGTAAATAGTTTCTATATTTTTGCTATATTTATATAAGTTTTTATTTGTATTTTTTGTAATTGTAAATATTGTATGATATATGAAATTGTATGTTGATATCTTGTTGATAGATATTTGGTATTTAATTCATTGATATTTGTTTTTATTATTATTATTTGTATTGTATTATTTTTTTTATTTTTTTTATTTTTATTTTATTTTAAATTTTATGCAACATAACAATTAGTATCTAAAGTACTTGACAAGTATCGGTCAATGATATGTTGTTAACATTATGTTACAGATATTTGTAAGCTTTTGACATGAATGAGAATTACTTAGACTTTACCCTAAGTGATCAATGTTTTATCAAAAACTCATTCATATTAAAGAAACAAAATCAAACTTCTTTCTACATTAGTGATTTCTTATTTCATGTAAAATCCTTTGAAATCACTATTGTACATCATTACTCTCAAAAGATTAAATGTATAATTTTCATTCATTATAAATCTTAAATACATTTTATCTCTATAGTGCCATATATTCTGTGTTACAGGTTCAGTCTCCAATGACTTTCTTTCATTGACAGTCATGAGGTTGAAAACCCACAACGTCTATCCCAGACTGTAAAGACAAACACAAAAACAGAACCAACCAACACTCTCTTACCACTAAATGTAGTATGAATAAGCGTGAGGGAGATAGTGCCTTAGTGCACCACATAAGGAAGGTTCTGTAGTCAACCCAGTAGCTCTGTCTCCTACAAAGATGAGTAGTATTTAAACCGAGACAACTGCTAGCCCCCATACATCTTCTCAAAAAGATGTAATGGCTGAAAAGGCACAAAAACAGTTACTAGATTCATTCTCTCAATAGGGTGTGTCTATTGAAATTTGCCTGTCGGCCAAGGTATCTGATGTAGTGTCACCACTTCAAACATAAACAATTCTTGATGCACAAGGAGAGGTTACACACACAAAGGATGAGTTGACGGAAACAAGAGTTTCGACCATTTTAAGGTCAGATTCGATTGTTTAAGGTTCGTTAATGGACCAATTGCCTTTACAGATGTTAGGAGAGGATACTGATCCAAAAGCCATATGTCAGTGGTCAGTGTCTACCTCCCCAGGCTTAAATCCCCTGGATGCATCTGCGGATAGTGGAACTGACATAGGTGCAGATCGGCAACTTGTTGACAATGATTCAGATATTACCTGATGAGTCACAAGGAAATGTCTTCACAGACATTAGAAGGGAACTTTGATCTTTATGCTAAATTCGTTGGATCATTGTTTACCTTCCCAGAATTCAAATCTGGAACCCTAAAAGGGAAACTAGCAACTTGTAGATTATGACTCAGATTCATCTGACGAGTTTAACAATGATGGGGATTTGTGAACTCCCATTGCACCACCTGTGACCTCCTTAAGGATGGCTAAGGTGATTTTCCTTGCAGGTACAGCTGGAGTATGGAGCTATGAGAGAAGAGTGATACACTTGTGAGAATGAGTGTAAACACGAGTGGAGAGAAGAGTGAAACACATGTGAGGTACACTACACAGAATCACACACTCACAGTGAGGAAGAAAGAGAAACTACTTGTTATTTCTTTTCCAACCAAGTGAAATATGAGAACTCCTTCAGACGACGACATACATTCCTTCTTTAAGGGGGAGATAAAAGCTTAAGTAATAGTTTGGAGGATTCCTCAACTAAGGGGGAGAAATAGCAGGGAGGAAGAAAAAGATCAAACATGTACACTACACCACACCATTATTGTTTGTAACTACGGATCCTATTGTACGGGAGAGGTGGTAAACACAAGGTGATTTTCTAGTAAGGGAAGAAGCTGTTTTCAAAAGGAGAGTACCATTGGTTTTTATCTGCGGATCCTATTGTACGGGAGAGGTGGTAAACGAAGGTGATCTTCTTTAATCAGTTGATTCTCATAGGGGGAGAAGCAAGAGAGGTATGGGCTTCTCAACAGGAAATGTGTTTGTACAAATGAAGATGAAACTACTTGAAGATATGTTCAGTCTAGAGGAACATCTACTTGGAATCTGGAAAATGTTAAATATCTTCCAGAAACTTTTCTACTATTTACTTTACATTTCTTTTTATATCTTTTTCTTATTTGTTAGTTGAGTTATCCTCTAGGTATTTGTGTGTTATTGTCTAACAAACAAATAGGGGGAGATTGTAAGTCATATGTCATAGCCTATTTGTATATTCGAGGATTCAACTCAACTCAAATAAGAATGTAATAAGTAAATAGTGGATCTACCGTCAGAGAGATCTCGTAAAGTAACATCTGTCAGAGGATTCTGAAACAAGGTTCATCTACAGACTTGAGTAGTTAATTCACTGGAAGAAGTTCAAGAAATTGATCAAGCCTCAGTGATATAAATCAAGATCGTGGATTTAATCAAGTGACAGAGATCTCGTCAGAGTATCATTAATTACAAGGATTTAATCTGAAGAAAATCAGAGTATCAAAGTCAAGACATGAAGAAACGTCACGGAAGTTAGTCACTTATGAACCAGACAGTACATCGAGTGTCAACATTGAAGTGGTGGAATTGATTCATATATTTCAGTGATTTTCAGAAGATATACAGAAGAATAGATGTTGCTCAAGATTAGTATTAATTCTCTATTAATTAATTAAGTCATATAATTTAATTAAGAGAATAAATTATATCTGCAAAGATTAATTTATTTGATTAATTGAATTAATTGATTAATTAATTTTGAATTAATATTAAGAATTTTCAGAATTTAAATTGGTTTAAAAATATGTTTAATTCAACAAAGACAACTGATTGTATTAGTATGACAATCGGTATGACAATCAATAGTCATACCGAAAGTCATGCTAATTCAAAAGGATTGTCTTACCAGAATTATTATAGGATTTAAATCTATTTATTTTCAGCAAAAACAATCTGTTTGAACTACTATGACAATCGGTATGACAATTGATTGTCATACCGAAAGTCTTGCTAGTTCATTCTGATTGTCTTGCTAGTTCTAAAAGATAGTCCTATCGAAAGTCTTGTTGAGCCAAAAAGAGATTGTCATGCCAGTTCAATTCTATTCGGTTGATTGATTAAAAGAAGCAGAAGCAGTTCAATCACAAACAGAACACGGAAGTCAAGAACAAAGCAGAAAAGAAAAACAAGAAGAAATATTTCATCTTTTCATCTGTATACTTCAAGATTAAATTTCTAGATTGTAAAGTTAAATCCAATCCACTAGAAATCTTTATCTTGATCTTGTGTAACAATCTAGCGGATCAAAATCCCTAGAACTTAATCTCAAATCGCGTTTAGCATTTGATTCTAATTATTGCAAAAATAGAAAAAGTTCATATCGAATTTATTCTAAATTTGTGATAATTAATTTGAGATTAATTCCTTGTAATCGATACAGTTGTTGTAACACCTTTCAAGTTTAATAATATTCTTATTTAACTTGAATTTTGTTTCATATTTTTTATTCCGCATTTATTCGATTATTCGGTACTGTTTGTATTCAACCCCCCTTCTACAAACACATTGGGACCTAACAATCTTGCACATTCTTCAAGCTGCTTTTTGTAGACTTGTCAATCCAGCTGGTTGGATTGTTTGTTGATTATTTATCTTGAATATTGAACTGGTCTGTGATTTTGTACTTTGAGAATTTCACTCGAGATCTCCAATTAGGCATATGGAGATCTTGACATCTCGATAAGTATAATGACTTATCGAGATCTCTACTCCTCTCGTGAATTTGACTTATAGATGTCTCTGAGTTCTCGAATGAAACTTTGGCTTGTCGAGATCTCTCAGCATCATGTCTTCACTTTGACTTATCGTCAACTTAGAGTTCTCTAGTGAATTTTGACTTATCGATATCTCTGAGTTCTCTAGTGAAATTTGACTTATTGATAACTCAGAGTTCTCTAATGAATGTAGACTTGTCGATAACTCTGAGTTCTCTAGTGAAGAAATGACTTGTCGATATCTCTCTGAGTTCTCTAGTAGCTTTCCTGACTTCTCGAAAAGTCATTTGGTGTTCTCGAATGACTTCTCTATAACACTAAATCTGTGACTTGTAGAGATATTGAATTAGAGTATTTTTAACCAAACAGATTTATTCAACTCCAAGCTTCTTCAAAATTCTTCTGAGGCATGATCACCTTGATCTTCTTCCAGATAGAAATCTTAGACTTGATATTGTTTCAGGAAAAAGACTCCAGTCTCCTCCTTTGCATTTTTACAGACTTTAAGTGTTACAAGTACAAATACAAACTAAGATAACAATACAACTTACTTAGGGTTGACAAATTATCTTAGTCTTGTTAAAGTACAGGCATGTCTTGTACAACAATCTCCCCCAATTTGTGAGAAGATTGTTTAACGCACATTCATGCCTGTTAACAAGACTAATCCCAAGCTTAACAGATTATGAAATGTAACAGTTCATTATTCTCCTTAGATAAGATGTCCATTTAGTTTTGCTTCACACTTTGATCAGGAACACTAATAATGTTGTCATCTTCAGTAATCTTTTACATCATCACATATATATTACAAGGTGCGATGTTGAGGTTGGAGCATAAGTTTTCTTTGGTGTGGATTTTGTCAAGAGCATTTCAGAAAATTCGTATGGCCAAGGGATTTATTTTTCTTGGGTGGGCATGCTCGAGTATAGCTGGGTTTTTCGCTGGTTTCCAGGATTCTTGGATTTTCTTTTTATTAGTTCTCTGAGATGCGGGCTTTTTCTTTTCGAGTTGGATTTCGTGGAGAAGGGTTTTTCTCTCCTGGGTTGCTATTGGATTTTGCTGGATGTCTTCTTGGAGGTCTGTTGTGGACTCTTTGTTGGTTTGCTAGTTCCCTGGAGATTTATTCTCTTTGGAATTGTTGTATATTTTAGTTGTTTGTTTTGTTTCTTTTGCCTAGTATGTTAGGCTTCTTTTTGTTTTTGTTTTAGTCTTTTGGTGTTTATTCCAAAAGGCTTGGACTCTTTGTAAATTCTCTCTTTTTAATATATTTACGAGGCTTGACCTCATTTACCAAAAAAAAAGAACATTCATAGCTATATAAACCCTAATTTTACTAATTCAAGAATAAAATACAAATTTCTATATGTTATTGAACTCCAAATTCAGAATATGATATACCAAAATGATCAGAATCAAATTCTCTACAACATGCAAATCATCAAATCATACAAATAACATCAAAATAAAAAATTCATAATTAAACCCAAATTAATTCGAAATTAATTAAAAATATAGAAAAATACCTATTGATTATGTAGTGAAATAGCTTGTAGAATTTGATAGTACTTTTCAAAAGTTTCGATTCGGTTACTCACACGCTTGATTTCGAGTTCGATAACGCCTTCGTTTTTAGGTTTGATCTTGAAGAACACTATGAATATTAGGGTTTTTCTCTAAAAAAATTATTTTTACTGTTTGATTATGATTATCTGTACAAATTAAAAAGCGATAAGGGCTATTTATATTTATGGAATACTGGTACTGCATTGGATCATATCGGATATAAAAATAGAATAAAACTGATCCAATTCGGTACCGATTTTGGGATAATTATCAAAACCGGGCTTTTTGTAAATACAGTCTTGGTCTCAGCGCTTTGGTTACACAAAATACGAGAAGATAATATAGTAGTTTAATCAAAACATCCCGTTTCTCGAGAATACAGGTTTTATCGATTTACCGAAACGAATATTGTATCGAAAAATTTGCGATGTGAAGCGCACGGGTAAAACCGTACTCCAAATCGAAAAAGTCAAAATATGGAAAATCCTCAAAATAATCAAATTAGGTTAGACATGAGTTTTTCTGAGACTTTCGGGTTATAAAAATGTAAAAACGGTTGAAGTTGGACGATTCCCGATTATACAAAATAGTTTATAATTACTCGGAAAAATAATTTATTAAATCCATAAATCCTTCATAAAATTATATAACAACATGTAAATTAATAGAAAGATATCAAAATTATATATACTTTATTTTGGACATATAAAAATTAATATACTCAAATTTCACCACATTTAAATATCCAAACACAAATACCAATCAACAGATAATTTACCAAAATTCACATAATAATCACAAAATATTTTTTATTGATAAAAATAATTAAACAATATATCTCAGATATTACATATTCTTGTGCAAGCATCGTGTTTTCTTGCAGTACCTCATTCTCTAACTCAAAAACTTCTTCTTCCGTATCTTCCAATAAAAATGTTATTTATGACTTGTTCGAGATTACTATTGTACGCCGTAATAAAAGAAACTTTCTAACTAGATTTACTAAAACTTAACAAATCATGTCGGATGTCAAGACAGCTATATACTGGATTAGCTCTAGTAACTTCAAAAATAATTTTTTTGTTACTTCCTTTTTTGATTATAATTGTTTTAGAATAAAACAAAGCAGTAACGAATCACGTTTAGCATACTTCTTTATTTTTTGATAAGTACGTTATCATACTTAATAATGAAGTTGGTGGGATTAGAATGCTAACGAGATTCTCCTATCACCAAATAGTAGTACATGTAAAGCACATGTAACCCTTTTAATTTCTTTAACTCGAGGGATTCCTAACTAAAGTCTCTTAAGTTGATTAATCAGGCAATCCTCCACCAATAGTTTGAAGCCGATATAATTATTAAGCGAAATTACAACAGTATTTCATTAAAAAATTAAGAAAGATTATACATAGTTTCAAAAAAAAAGAAAGATTATACATAGTGTTGGATTTACATGCCAGTACTCGAACTTACTTTTAAGACTAAGGTACACTGGAATTCAATTAAGTCGAGTGCAGTTTGTATTATTGTAAAAAGATTCTTAATTACTTTTAAGTGATTTTTTATGTTCATATTATCTTCGGGTTCTCGTTCCTAAAATCGTATATTGGGTACTCGTTTGATTAAAGCGCTCATTGAGGGGAAGATCTATTTTTTAAGGATTTAAATGATTTGCAATAATAATTTTCTAATTTCCCAAAAAAGGGCTATATTCACGAAAAATATCACAAGTAAATAAAAAAATTCTTAAATTTTTACCCTCTCAAATAGTAGTGTCAAATAAGGTGTACCTGACACGTGTCGCCGGGAACTACTCCCAATATCTTCATGTTCCATTGTAGAGTAAAATCTCAATAAAGAAATATTATTCGGATCAAAAATATATATGCGTATAAGGAGATTATTTATTTATATATTATTTTCAGATTTTTTTTTAATTTCTTTATTCTATTTTATATTTAAATGTATCTAAAATTTATTATTATAATAATAATAATCATGTAATATTTAATTACATTCAATTTTTAATATTCTAAATTAATTTTACATACATACATACATGAAATAGGTACAACCACGTGTGTTTACTAGGTTTTATATATAGTACCGAGACGATACGTTCGATGTGTGTAGGCACTGTAGAATATAAAAGATACAATATTAATAAAGTCAGTCAATCATCTATATATTTCAGATCTTTTAATATCACAATCATTATGAAATGAAAAGTATTTATTGAATTAAATTTATTCATATATTTATATAAATATAATATTTGAACTATTATAATTATTCATTAATATTTAAATAGGGCTTATAGATACTAATTTTTTTTTATTCATTAATTTATTTAATGATATTATTCATTAAACCCATTAGCCTAAGCCCGTATAGAAAAAAATTATTTTGTTAAGATTATTCATTTATCGAATATTAATTTATAAAGGTTCTACTGTACTTCAGCCAAACTTCTCAAAAAAGATCATTTAGGATATTGTAATTGGTTAGATCGATTACGCTGATATAAAAATTCAGTTTTAATTCGGGTCTGGATAATATTTTAAATAAACAAAAAATTTGACTATGTATATGTTCAAGTTTTTATTCGGTTCAAATTTAAATGAGATATGAAAAAAGTTAGCTAAAAGAATTATTTTTTAAAAAAAAATTATAGCTACCTCGGATGATTAAGTTAAAATTTTGCAGTAAGTATTTCACATTTAAATTATCTCATATAGTTATGTATGATATAGGAGCGGAAATATTTTTTTAAAACTAGAAGTAAGAAACAATAATCACAAGCAAGCATGGTTCTAAATTTTCTCCGTTTTATCGATTAATCCTCTACGAGATACGTTAATGATCCAATTTTTAAAATTTGATTAATCTTTATATATTTTTCTTGATCGGTATAAATTACTCGATATAAACTATAATTTCAATTTAATATGAATAACTATCAATTATGTACTATGATAAACATATATTAATTTATAAATTACTAATAAAATAAGTTTTGAATTAGATATAGTTAAAATATTAAAGTGCATCCATTTTTTTTCTCCAATTAATCATTCTAATTAATCCCCGATTCTCTGATTAATCCTAAATCGATACCTTAACTAATATATTCCGATTACCGATTTTTATAATATCCATGTCTTTGATTACATAATTAGAGAAGTTATATGAATGTAATATATATTATATTTTAACGATAAATTTATAATTTTTATATCATAGTTTTTAACAATAAAAGTGCTCATCATGCATTTTACATTAAAATCCTAAGTTAAATTAAAATTCGTTTGTAATAAAAGTTAAATTAGAATTCTTTTGTACTAGGTGCTTACAAATTTATACTAATCAATGTCTTCTAATATATGAAAGAATACTATCCTAATGATTTAATATATAATTTTGACATGAATTTTAACAATATATCTTTTTTTATCGTAATTAACCCGCAACCGCTACCCTTCGGCGTGTGTACTGGGTGAACTCTACACTTGAAAACCACATGAACCAAGCTAAATCGCATTTAAGCCACAGGCTCCGCCTCAGGAGACATAATCATAAATTCTCTTTCCGTGAAATTCGAACATGTGACCAAAATGATAGTTATCCCCTCTTTAACCAACTGAGCCCACAATATATCTTATCATTGTATCTTATCATTAAAATAATAATATATTTAAGTAATTGTTAAAGATAAAGGAAAAGACAAGAGAAGAGAAATATATAGGAGAAACATAAATCTTGTATTTATATATAATTAAAATAAGCTATGCATATTGGTGTAAAAAGACCGGGTGTAATATCTCATAATTTTTGGAATTATAATAATAATCGAATAATAAAATTAAAAAGATTAAAATTATATAATGAATAAAATATTAAAACTGAATTAGAACAATATGCCTAAAATTTGGATAAAATTTTAATATGGATAACTTGTAGGTTAAGAAATAGAGTTTTGTAAGATTATAAGTACATCAAATTCGTTTTTTCGTTTAAATTATTAAAATTTATAGGGCTTTTATATTAAAAAAATCAACAATATTGTAAAATTCATATAAAATTCATCGGAAGTCGGAAATTGTTGATCTTGGATTTTTTGGAAAGGTCTTTCCGTTCTCACTTTTGATGCTTCGTGTTTTTCAAAAAAACGTCGTTTAGTGGGTCAAAAAGGCTAAGTTCATTAATGGTCAGAATTTGAGATAAGTTTTTTTATCAATTTTACTAGTGTTTTTAAAATTGTGTGTGCTATGCGTGTATATTTGATTATCAAAACTTGGGCTAAGTGATGATATATTTGATAGTATTACTCTCTTCGTCCACTTGAATTCTTTACATAATTTTTCCTCATACTTGGCACGCATTTTAAGGTTATCATAAAGTATAGTTCTAGAATTTTTTTTAGAATTTTTTTTTCTGTATAAAAGTTTATACATTATATTTTATTTAAAAGAAATAAATATTTAAAATTATTTAGGGAATTATGCATTACAGGAACCTTAAACGAAACAAATATTTAAAATTATTTAGGGATTTTACTAGTATTTTTTAAAAGTGTGTGTTATGCGTGTATATTTGATTATCAAAACTTGGGCTAAAGGATGATATATTTGATAGTAATATGTGATATAGAATATGTTAGATATTGAATGCAACACGGATGGGGTGAATGTGTTTCTTGGATTTATAGCCTTTTAAAACTTGTTTGGATATTGTATGAACAAAGCAGTTTATATTTGCAGAGATACTGTGTTAAAGAAATAAATCAACAAGCACAATATTTTAAAACTCACTTAATTTGTATTAATTATGTTTGTCTTTTTACGAATTGTATGTTCTTAAAAATATAAGAACTCAACTTTTTTCTTGAGAGAAAACAAGAAAATTTGATCTATATTTTTTGTTATTGTGAACTAAGGACCAGGGTATGCTTTATAGACTAACATCACGGGTTTACAGGACTTGCACTAAAATGTACTGAACTACTTTCTAAAGCAACTTTTTCTATATCCATTTCTAACTTAGGAAATTTGTGCAGGATCTTCCTGGTTTGTGACAATCCTTAGTCCAGTTAATATTGGCCCTTGATCTTGTATTCTTCCCGCTACTTTGTAGACTTTTCAATCTAGTTGAATAGATCGTTTGTTGACTAATAATATTGAATCTTTAACTTATTTGCATTCTGTACTTAAGAGGCATGTCGAGATAATCTAATTTGTTTTACAGAGAAGTGACATCTCGATAAGTATAATGACTTATTGAGATCTCTGAGTTCTATATAGGTATACTTGACTTGTCGAGGTCTCTAGATCCTTGCTTGTGAAATGACTTGTCGATATGTCTGAGATCTCTACATGTAGAAATGACTTGTCGGTATCTGTGAGATCTTTATATCCATTTTGACTTGTCGATATCTCTGAGATCTCTATATGAGAAATTGACTTATCGATATATCCAATTCTTCGCATCTTCATTTTACTTGTCGATATCTCTGAGACTTCTCTATAAGTCATTTTGGACTTCCCGATAAGCTATTTTTGGACTTCTCGAATGAATTCTCGATATAACTTCATCCGTGACTTGTCAATATCTTGACTTTGAACATTTTTATAGAACAGTTTTATTCAACTCCAAGTTTCTACACTTTTCTCCGAGGCATGATCATGGCTTGATCTTCTTCCAGAGTTTATTCCTTAACTTGAATCAGTTCACAGAAAAATACTCCAGTCTAATCTTCTATCCTTTTTACATACTCAAGAAATATAACACATAATAAAAAATTAATTATCAAACAACTAAATCTTAGGGTAGTCAATATGACTTAGTTTATTATTATATAGGCATGTCTTGCACAACAGAATATGTATCGATGTATATATGTGATGTCGAGACGATAATTTGAGATCTATGATTTATGCCATGGTTTGTGAAAATATTGAATAAGAACTTAGGACCGTAGTCACTGGTTTATAGTGACAGTTTTCTAAAAATTTAGAACCGTTATCACTGGTTTGTAGTGGTCTTGACATGGATTATGGATTTTGAATTATTGTTTTTTATATGGTATGTGTATTATGTGTGTAACAACCGAGAATTTTGCGTCGTAATTAAGAAAGTAAAGTATGTGTTATGTGATGAGATTATGTGATTAAGTGGTAATTATTTGTCTTATCTGTATACTAGAGTTAAGGAGCGTGGATAAAAACGTTCCAATTTAAAGAGTCAGCTTAGAAGTCGAGCTGTGATTTCGGGCCGTCAAGTAGAACGGAACCCGTCCTAGTATGAAAATTAAATAATATAAAATGTGAATTATATGTGAAGTGAATGAATAAAGTATTTTGTCTTAAGAGACGTGTTGATTGGCAAAGATAATGAGAAGCGTAATCGAAACGCTGAGCGTTGGGCCGTCAGGCTGAACGTGACCCGGTACGCGTAAAAGATGATAAAGATTAAAGAGGGATAGATCTATGATCAGACCTGAATCTTTATGTGACTATATGTGTGTGATTGCTCGACTGTATGCATGACTATGTGTTCTATGTCAATTTTTGTGAATTTTAAAGGAATTATGTGATTTAAGTAAAGGTTTAATTAACCTTCGTGCATTTTTATAAAATCATCTGAGACGGATAAAAATATGGGATTTGTTCTGTTATCTTCGTAGAGGTCTTAGAGACTTTTTAAAAATGATAAGTGAATTTAATTGTTGATCTTTGCATTTTTAAATCGATTTTATGTGGAAAATGTATTTATTAAAGCGAGTTTGCGAAATTCATATAAAATCAACCGCTCACTCAAATTCTTATTATGAGCAATGGATAAAAAGCTAATTTTGAGGCCTACGCGTTAAAAATGTCATTTTCAATAATTCTTGACTTTCCGCGAGAGAAATATTTTTACTTTGGATTTCGTTACATTTGAGTAAAAATAGAAACAAAATGCAAATTAAAAAGGGGGTTAGTAGATTACTATTTTACCCTTATTTGGTGGAGTATAAAACACTCCTCCCCCCCCATTTTCTTCTTCTTGCCATGCACTCACTCTTTTCTCTCCTCTTTTTCTTTCACACTCTCTCTCTCACTCGAACAACTCTCTCTCGGCTCTCTCTTCAATTTCTCTCGGTATCCTTCCTTTTTCCTTGATCAAACTCATCAATCATCCTTAATTCTTCATGATAAACACTTATGTATAGGTAGAAGTATGTGCATGTGTGTATTGGTGCTTGCATGCCAAAGTGTGTGTGTTTTGGGTTCGGTTTCAAGCCAAGAACCGAGGGCTTGCTTGATTAGTTCATGTTCTGTGATTAACGTGCTGAAATTAGATTGCATGTGGTGTTGTTGCATTGGTTTTGGTTAAGAAATCGGGGGCTCATGGTTGGACACCCTCGAATGAGGGCACCACCGAGATGCCACCGCCACCGGTGATGAACTCCGGTGAACCGGTGGTGAGCTATGATGTTAAAAACTGAGCTCTAGTTACTTAAGATCAATTCTTTATGTTTGCATGTGGTGTTTTGATTGAAAAAGGCCGAATGGCCATTATAATTTTAAAGAAATCAAGTTGATTGTGGTTAATTGCATGATTTAATGAATTGATGTTAAGAAATAGGATGATTTGTGATTCAAGGAGTAAGAATATCAAGTTGCATGTTTTGTTTTTGAATAAGGTCGAATGGTTTTAATCTTTAAAGTGGCTTGATTTGAGTAAAACTTGTTTAAAGTAATGATGGATTGTGATTTGATTAATAAGGAATGAATTCTTGTTGCATGCTAAGTTTAGGTTCGAATTTTGTGTTAATAAGAAAGGAAATTGATTTTTGTGAGTTAATCTTGGTGAACACTAAGTTTATAAAACCTAGAGAATGATTGCATGTTAATTTAAAGAAGATCAAGTTGTGCATGTTAATGTTTAATCCTTGAGTTGTGAATTAGATTCTTGCCGAATGGAGAATAAACTAAAAAGGGGATAATTTGGTAATTAAGTGTATGCATGTTGATTTGATGGATTGATTAAGTTGAAATCACTAAGTAGTGCATGGTTTGGTGACTTAATGAATGAAATGATTTAATATGGGATTAAAACAAGAGAGAAATGTGGTATATAACCTTGCATGTCAAAATCTATTCTTGCATGTTTGATTTATAGAAAACCCGAATGGGTCTTATGATCAAAAGAGGATTAAATGTTAAATTGAGTGATCATCCATGATTATGATTGAATTATGAGTTTGAATGAGTTGTAAAAATAAAATTAAACTAGCTTGGGATGATATACTTGATGCATGTCAAAATAAGGGCTTTGCATGTTTGATTCTTGATTGTGATAAGTGTTAAGGCCGAATAGGCCATAAGAAATAGAGGTCAAAACTTGATTTTGGTAATTGAAAGAATGATTGAGTGTTTATATGTGAAAATCTTTGATTCTGCTTGATTGGATTGTTGTTTTGGTTCGAATTAAGGAATAAAAGAAAAGGGAATTAAGTCGATTGATATAAGTGATAGTATGCACGTAAATGTTTGGTTGTAAATGGGTCTAGTACTCGTAAAAGAGTCGTGTTAGTGTGATTTGAGAAATAGCCTAGGTCAAGCGAGTATGCTTTGATTGCTAGGAATATAAGGATATAAAAACTATGAGAAAGGATTGTGCTATATGCTATGTGCTTATTTGTATAAGCTATATTCGTATGCTCGAGTCAAAGATATAATCAAATTATTGTATACAGAGATCGTTCCGGGAACGAGAGTTGGGAATCTCATTAAGATTTTTGGTTTTTATTGTAGATTCGGAGCGTGAGGGCATTCGGGCTAGGAAAGGGAAAAGTATACTAGGTGGCAGTAGTTCAACCCTCATGAAAAGCAATTTCAGGCAAGTAACTCTGATTACTTGTATAAATGATTATAAAGGAAATGTTGTTCATACCATGTAGAGTTTTGAACTGTTAAAGTATGAAACCCTTGCTTTATGAAACCCTGATATTGATTTGAAGTACCCTTTGTTCTTGATAACCTGTTATTGATAATCCTATTGATTTCACCCGTTGATAATCTGCCTTTCTGTTTAAGTTTCCTATAATGCCATGATCATATTGAACCTTAAAATTATCTTAGATAACTCTGTTAATGATACCCCGTTTCTCTTGATCGCCCTAATGATCCCTAAGTTATTACTGATCCTTCAAATCTAGTACCTTATTATCCTTGATACAGAATTCTTCATAATTGTTCCTTGCGTATCTTTGATTCACTCCCTGAACTTTGTTTCTTTAAAATCTGAATTAAGAATGAGTTTCGACTTGAAAGAGTCCGAATGATTTCAAAGGCTTGGTAATGATAAAATGAATTTTAGAAAACCTATTGTTTTCCAACTCAAGGTTTTCCAAATGAATTCCTGATGGATTGGATTGTGACGTAAGAGGCTAGTGGGACTAGTCCAGTCATGGTAAGAGGCTAGTGGGACTAGTCCAATTTAAGGCTGAAATTATGCCGAATGGTACCTTAAAGACCGGAATGGAGGTCGATACGGGCTGATCACCCGTATATAATGAAATGGAAAGATAAGTGATCCAATCAAGGGTTCTAAATGATTATTTAAAAAAAGGGAACTGAAACTTTTATTCAGTAAATTGATTTTTGGAAATGAAAATGGTTTATACTGTTTTGAAAAGAGTTGATTATGTTATTGTGGAGCTTAAAGCTCAGAACCCTGATTCCTGAAATTGTTGATCATATGAATGATTCTATATCTTGAAATACTGTTGCTTTCCTCTATCGAAAGATCTATTTTGATCCTATAATGAATTGTGATGAATGTCGGCTTTTGTCCTGTTTCGAGCTTTGTTTCTTGAAAGCCCAACTATTCTTCGGATACCCTTTCCTTATCCCAAAGAAAACAAAAATAAATATATGGAAATCTGCCACCTAGATTAGTTAAAGTAGAATGCCCTAGTTTGTTCAAAGTATATTGAGAATTGATATTGTAGAACTGCTGTATAGTTACTTGCTGAGTTTTCTACTCACTTGTTTTGTCTTAATCTAACCATGGCAGTTAAGCAAGAAGATGGCCAGGCTTAGGCGCACTGCTCGTAAGAGCGTACCTGGTGGTCCCTACCATGTTGAGGGCTTCCAGTTGCCAGAGCAGGTAGTACAGGTTATGAGTGAGCTCGCGCCTAGTAAGATGTGTTTAAAGATACAATGGGTTATCTGTCGGTTCCCAGCCGGAATCGATATTGATTATTTAATAATATTTTGGGTTTGTAAGTTATATTTTTTGATTGGTAGTTGTAATCTTGTCTCATACTTTATCCTGTTGATCCTGTTAGTAGTTAATCGGGGTTTATGCATATTTAATTATTAGAATAGAGGTGTGTGAGTCCTCATTTCCTAACCCCGAGATTGAGGGCGTCACAATGTGTATCAAATAAGAATAATAATATGCATTAAAAATATTTATTTCGTATATCGTATCGTATACATTATCGTATTTTGTTACATGTGTATATGTTACTTGACCTACTAGTTGGATCGATTGGTTTCTTGCTGAGCTGTATATCTCATTATTTACAATTTCAGTTTCTGCCTAAGATTCGATTTGGATAACATTGGAGTTCGAGGACTTATGATTAGAGCAGATTGACTTTTGGACTTTCGCTTTTAACTGCGCGTTTGTAATAGTCACTCTTGTAATTGAATTTTGGATTAATAAAGTGAATTTTGTACTAGTTTTGCTTTAGAATAAATAGTTCGAAAAATCGGGCTGTTACACATAACATTCCTGTATTTATATAAATGAAATAGTGCATAGGTATTGGTGCCCCGAAGATAAGGCATGCGATAGATCTCATCACACTTTCGATATATTTGGACAATTCATTCGTTTCATATACTTTTATATTGTGACAATTCATTCGTTTCGTAGACTTTGACAATTTATTAGTTTCGTATACTACTTATTTCGTGTACGTAATAACAAACCCAAATATAATCCGTCAAGATTTAGTTTCATTTTGTGTTTGTACCTTCACTTCGTGAAAATATTTAAATTTTTACTAGTCAACCCTTAGATCAATATGCAAAAAAATTAAGTGGGGTCAAATTTTGTAAAACTTAATTTTAAAAATATTTTTATATTTATCTATTCTTGTGTAAAAATTACATATTGTTATTCCCAGTGGACTAACAATGAGATTTACAGAAGGGGGGTTGAATGTAAATCTCAAAACTTTTTCAAGTTTTGAGCAGTTTCTAAGACTAAGTGTTTTTGAGAGCAAGTGTGTGTGAATTGCTTGAAGCTAATGCAGACAGATATATATATATTCAAACACAAATGTAAAGAACACAAAGAACTTAAAAACTTTTCTGGTGGATTTGTTGTTCCACCAGAGATGTGTTATTTCAAAAAATCTGTGATTCAAAGAATTAAATCACAGCTGCTTCCTAGTACAAACTAGATGATTTTCTCTCTGGATTTTTCTAAACAGCTCTGGAAAATTCATATCTAATTACTAGCTGCTACTTGGTTTATATATCACCAAGTTTACAAGTGAAGACAAAACTGTAAAATACAATTAAAAAAGCTCTTCACATGTTTCTTCTTCATTTCTCTATCCAATGCAATTTAGGCTTAGCTGTTAATCTTTGAATACTTCCTTGTTTGCACCAGAATGGAAATGCTGCATCTTCTTGATTCCTCCTAGAGGCTTCCACATTCCAGTTTGTCTCTGTCAACCCATGTGCCTCTGTCAGCTTATGAATTATCACTATCAACTGCTAATGAACTAAGCATCCATTGAAGCTTTCATCCGTTGATGCCTTATCCGTTGAGGCTTTATCCATTCAAGCTTTATCCGTTGATGCATTATCAGTTGAAGTCTTTATCCGTTGAAGCACTTATCCGTTGATGGATATTATCCATTGAAGCATTAGAGACATCCGTTGAAGCTTTGTTTCTTATCCGTTGAAGGTCTTCAATATCAGTTGATACTTCTTCACTTATACAAAATTACAAGGCATGAAATATTTACAATTAGCCCTCCTATTTGCATATCCACTAGTAGTCAACATGACTGATACTTTTCTACAACATCTAAGAATTACAACTTGAATCCAGAGAATGAAATGTGCTACAATACTAAACTTATTGCTAAGTAAAGCTACTCCTTCAACGGATAGCCAAGATGGTCTTATCCGTTGAGGCTACAAACACTAGATTTCTACTTAAGTGTTTTGTTTAACTTATCATCAAACTAATACACATATTCCTAACAATCTCCCCCTATTTATGTCTACTAGAACTGTAGGCATAAATTTGGGTTTAGCTTGATGATAACAAAACACTTGACAAATATATTAACTGTAATAAAGCAGAAATTCAAAAGTGCTGCAAAAATGTGTATGCTGAGATGGAATTGAAGAATTACATTGTTTCCAAGGGTGCTCCTTTAGCCTGAGCAGATTAGTTTCTTTTCCTTTGATCCCTTGTTTTCTTTCCTAGCCTCCTGTCATTCTCCTCTATTTGAAGTTGAAGTTATCTGTAGAACTCAGCTTCATCTTCTTCATTGATGTCCAACTTAGATTGCATATCCTTGAGAGTTTCATTACTGGCAATCTTGAGCTGATCTTCAAGTCTGAAAAATCTTCTGACTCCTTTGTTGTCTCTGAACTCCATCAACCAATGAGGTGATTTGTGAACTGTAATTTCTCTTTCTTGAATGAGTAATGTTCTAGGCAAGGCATTGGGCTCCCACCAAGTTTTCCTTATATTGGCAATCTTGTTGAGAATCTCAGTCTTGGCAGTCCTGGTAAAGCCAGAATCCCTTTGTATGGCTGAGTAGACTCTAACTAAGGTAGAGTAGCCTTCATTCAGAATCCTGTAGAGAGGCCAAGTTCTTTCCCCACTTCCTTTGTATTTGAACACTAGTCTTTCTGGTAGCTGTCTGTAGGCAGCTATTCCCCTTACTTCCTCCAGCTCATCCAGATAGAGTTCAATGTCTGAAAATTCTTTTATGTCACAAATGTGAACATAATCATCCTTAGAGGCTTGTGGCTTAGGCTTAGGCTTCTGAGTGAATTTGATTGAGGTTTTAGAGGGTGTTGATTTGATTCTTCTTTTCTACTTCTTTGATGGTGGAGAAGAGGTTAAGAAGGTGGGCAATTTGATGGTGTCCCAATCAATTGGTTCCTCCTTAGGAATGATTGTTTCACCATGAATGTTTATGAAGGGGTCAGGCACAATGGGTTCAGGAATAGAAGGTAGTGGTTTGGATTTTGATTGGGTTTCTTCAGTCTCATCTACCATCTTTCTTTTTGCATTGGCCTTCTTTCTGTTCCCTTTCTGCCATTCCTCTCTTTCCTTACTTCTTTCTTCCATATCATTATCAACCATGTCCCCCATACCTTCATCTTCACTTTTGTCTTCAATTTCTTTCTTTTCTTCAGCTTGACTTGACTTTAGCTATTTTTCAAGCTTTGCTTGTGCTCTTTTGTCAGCCTTTAGCTTTTTGGCTTCTTCCTTCAACCTTCTGGTTTCTTCCCTCTTGGCTATTGAGAATTTGGGATGTCCTTGCATTACACAGATGCTCTTTCCCTCTCTAAAGATAATAACCATGTTCCTCCTTACAACCACATCCATGGTCTCTTTGTGCTTTATGATACTTCCACCCAAAACCTTGTCTTCATCAGGCTTTGGAAGAGGAAAATCCACTTCTTTCATCTGAGCAAGGCTTAGAGGATTCTTTGTAGAGTCCTTATTGGATCTGTTGTTGGGCTTGAGAACCATAGGTTTCAGATTCTTGGAAGAAGTCTCTCCAACCTTATTCCTCCTTACTAGCTTGAGCTCCATAATAATTGGTTCCACCTTTGTGCTATGCTTCACAGATTGTGATTTAGAAGTTGTAGAACCAAAAATTTGTTGCATCTTTTCATCAATTTTCCTCCTTTGCTCTTTGACTTGCAATTCAGCTGCTGCTATCTGGATTAGATCAATTCCATCAAGCTTTCCTTTGATTTGAATAGTTGGAGAAGTGGTGATGGCAGGAACTAGCACTTGAGATATTTGAACTATTGTTGATGGCTCTCATTCCCCTTCCCCTTTATTCTCCTCCTTTTTGTTATCATCAAGGGTAGGGGTCAAGCCTTGTGCTTTTGCCAGCTGCATTAGTAGATTTGTCTGAGTTTGTTGATTCTGAAGAATGGTGACCATAGAGTCTTCAATGATCTGAACTCTGTCTTCCAACCTGGCCAGCCTCTTGTCAACATCAGATGATTTCCTCAGTCTCCCCAACAAATCTTGTATAGTACCATAAGGTATGACAGAATCCATCTTCTCAGCATTGTAAGATTTCAGATCAACAATGTCCTGCTTGAGTTCATCCACACTTAGATTCTGTGTGAAATGCTGCAACTGCAAGAGATGCAGAGAGTCCAGATGAGCTTGAAGAATTGCCTTGGTACCAGCATCTGTAGTCTCCTGAAGGGCCTTCTGAATAGTCATTACTTGCCTGACCAAAGTGACACCAAACTCTCCTGGTGTAGATGCCTTTGCCCATGCCCAATCAGGGAGATCTGGAATAGAATTTGGGCATACTTCTCCCCCTAAGTTCATGCTCTCATCCAAAGAATCAGAGTCATCATCATTAGAATTTACTCCAAATTCTTCAGATGGCTCACCAGCTTGAGAAGGCAGCCTGTTAACAGCAGTTTTGTCTCTGAGAAGAGATTCTGAAGTGTGTACAATGTTTAAAGTCTGTTCTACCTCCACATTGCCCTGAGCAGCCAATAATTGATAGGCTGGAACAGGGTGAGTAAAACTGTCAGCATCCAAGGAAATGTTATCAATTACAGCTTTGTAATGTTGCTGAAATTGTCTTTCCTTTTCTGCATCATCCACTATCATTAACTCACTAGCAATGGCTGGATCCACCCTTATAGCTTCTGTACCTGCCTTTCTCTCATTTTCTCTATTTTCTTGCATCAGGGGCTCCCCCTGGCTCACACACACCCTCACACCCTCACCCTCACCTTCTAAGGTGGCACTCCCCTCACTCACTTTTGCCATGCTGGAAGAAATAGCATGCATATGGTGACTCTCAACCTCTCTTTTTGCCTGGGAGCAACCCAGCCTCTCACTCAAATTATCCCTCCCTTCCCTCAAACTTAAAAGTGATTGTACAGTAACCATGTCCTCTACAGTTGGAATTGTTTCTGTTATGTGTGTAGAGACCATCAACGGATAGGGAGTATCCGTTGAAGTGGAAACTGATGGTATCAACGGATAACTGCTGTTAAGCTTATCCGTCGAAGAACAACCACTTGTCAACGGATGAGAGATATCCGTTGAAGAAGGTAAATATGTAGATATAGAAAGTGACATAATTGTTGAATCTATGTGAATTGATTTTAAGTGAGGTGACACAGATTCTTTAACTATATCTGAAAGAATTGGCTGATGATCCAACAAATCATCTAAAAGATGATGATCATCAGGTTTTGAGTGGGGCTCCTCCCTGAGTTTTAATGAGGGAGAATCAGGAAGTGATGTGAATATCATATCCACATCCAGAGAGGGTGATGGAGAGTTTGATGATGAATGTGTTTCTATTATGAGAGAATGGGGCTGTGACTCCACATTTGCTGGAATCACATCAAGCTGAATTTGAGAAGGCAAAGATACAGGTGGATGTATCTGTGCTATGTGTGCCCCTTGTGTGGAAACTAGGGTCTTGGCCTTCTTCTTCCTTGAAAAGGATTTGATTGGTGAATGTGTGGCTTCAGTGTCCCTCCCTCTTTTGTTCTATGTCCCTGGTTGGGGACTATTTTCAATAGTTGCACCCTTTTGGGAGGATGCAACTATGGATGTGTTTGACTCCTTTTGAACCACCACAGTCTTTTGAGAGACTGTGGCTTGGCTGGCTGGGGTACCACTCACCTCTCCCACCTTATCCTGGGGGGTTTCTTGATGTTCACCCCTCCCCTCACCACTCACACCCTGTTCACTCCCTTCAGGGTTTATGGTAGTTGTTACAAATGTTGTCTTTTGAGAGACAACAGAGGTGGTTTTCTTTGACTTGTGTTTTGAAATTTTAGTTTTGGTGGCTTTGGTAGGAACCTGTTTGGACAAAGACACAGATTCCATTGCCACACTGGAAGGCAAAGAAACAATGGGGTTGGAAACAGTAGGAGTTATAGAAGTGTTTACCTCACTTACCTGTGGTGCATTCATGATTGGCAAATATACCAATGGCACCTGGCTGTTGAGGTTCATTCTCAAAAGGTCTGCAAGGACCCTTTTCTCTTGTGCCCAACATTTGAGTTTATTGTTCTCATTTGATATAACCAATCCTTCAGCAACATGGTTAGCCAATAACATAAAGAATCTAGCATAGTAGATGTTATGTGGTCTATTAGCTTTGTTACCTAATCTGGAACCTAATTCTAGCATGACATAGTTGCTAAAATTAAAGTACCTATCAGAAACTAGCATATAGAGCATATTAACAAGAGATGAAGTTATGGCATCAAAATTTCTAATCTTCCCAGAGAAAACCTTGATAAAGGCATCTCCAAGAAAACTCCATTCTTTCCTAAGGCCCTTCCTTCTAATACTACCTAAACTAGCAGAATCAAAAGCATAGCCTATGGAATCTAACATAGCAGATACATCTTTATCAGTGTGTGGTGTCATGGCATTATTCTCAGGTAACTTAAAGCAAGACTGTATATCATCACAGTAAATGCAATAATCCTTACCTTTGACAGAGAAGGCAATAGTCATATCTGTGGAGTTGAACTCTGCAGTTTTCCAAATCTCCTCAATCACTTCACAGTAGATGGTTGGGGCTTCCAGCATTGCATAGCTTAGTTTGCAGTTTTTGATGAAGTCCATCATCTTGTGATAATCAGAATGGGCTTCATTCTTTTCAACCAATGCTACGAAATTATTCTTTTCATAAACAAATCCAGATTGAGACATAATTTTGACTACTGGTGCCATTGTTGTGAGTAGAGGTTGCAGAGAAAAACTTGAGAATTTTGGGAGAGAAGGAGAATAAAAATTGCAAGAAAGCGTAAAGTGAAAATTAGAATTCAATGGGCTTTTATACTTTCTTGAATTAAAACGTAAATAAAATGATTAAATGATACTTTTAAATAAATTACAGCCGTTTAAGAATAAAGAAAACTGTAGAAATTCTGAAAACTGCTTTTAATACAAATATATACAACAGTGTATATCTGTATCAACGGTTAAGTAAAAGAATCAACGGCTATAACTCACTTAAAGTAACTGATGTGACACTTCAACGGATAAGGTAAATAGTTATCCGTTGATGATCAACACTATTTTATCCATTGAGGGATACAATTACCAGAAATGTATTTATCTTTCAACGGATAGTGAACATCCGTTGATAGAACAATTTTGGCTTTCAACGGATAGGGAATATTCGTTGATAGGATAAGCCTTACTTAAAGCCAACTTTATTCTTGCAGCAAATTCATTTCAGGCTACAAGGCAGATTATATAGAGGACATAAATTTATGAATAATTAAGAATACCTAGCTCACTTACTAATCTTGTGAATGTTGATTCATCAAGTGGCTTGGTAAATATGTCTGCAATCTGCTTTTTACTTGGAACAAAATGAAGTTCCACTGTACCTTTCATCACATGTTCCCTAATGAAGTGGTACTTGATGTCAATGTGCTTGGTTCTTGAGTGCTGCACTGGATTTTCAGTAATGGCAATGGCACTTGTGTTGTCACATAATATAGGAATTTTGTCAACAGTTAGTCCAAAGTCAAATAGTTGATTCCTCATCCATAGTATCTGTGCACAGCAACTACCAGCAGCAATGTACTCAGCTTCAGCTGTTGATATAGAAACAGAATTTTACTTCTTGCTGAACCATGACACAAGCTTGTTCCCTAGAAATTGACAGGTGCCAGTTGTGCTTTTCCTGTCTATTTTGCAGCCTGCATAATCTGCATCTGAGTAGCCAATTAGATCAAAACCAGACTCTCTAGGGTACCAAATTCCTAGATTTGGAGTCCCTTTGAGATATCTGAAGATTCTTTTAATAGCCACTAAATGAGATTCTTTAGGGTCAGCTTGAAATCTAGCACAGAGACATGTAGAAAACATTATATCAGGTCTACTAGCAGTTAAATATAAAAGTGAGCCAACCATGCCTCTATAACTTGAAATGTCCACAGACTTTTCAACCTTGTTTAATTCAAGCTTGGTGGCAGTGGCCATGAGAGTTTTTGCAGATGAACAGTCCATTAAGTCAAACTTCTTTAAAAGATCATAAATATATTTAGTTTGACTAATGAAAATTCCACCACTAACTTGTTTAACTTGTAAACCAAGAAAATAAGTTAGCTCTCCCATCATGCTCATTTCATATTTACTTTGCATTAACTTAGCAAACTTTTTACAAAGCTTATCATCTGTAGATCCAAATATAATATCATCTACATAAATTTGAACAAGTATTGTAGAGCCATTAACATTTCTAAAGAAAAGAGTTTTGTCAACAGTACCTCTTGTGAAGTGATTATCTAGAAGGAATTTTGACAAAGTCTCATACCAGGCTCTAGGTGCTTGCTTTAGTCTATAGAGTGCTTTCAACAGATAATACACATAGTCTGGAAAGTTTGGATCTTCAAATCCTGGAGGTTGGCTTACATAAACTTCTTTCTCCAATTCCCCATTTAGAAATGCACTCTTGACATCCATTTGATAGACTTTGAAATTGGCATGGGCTGCATAGGCTAGAAAGATTCTGATGGCCTCAAGTCTGGCAACTGGAGCAAATGTTTCATCAAAATATATTCCCTCTTGTTGAGAATAGCCTTTAGCAACCAATCTGGCTTTATTCCTTATGACAATGCCATTTTCATCCATCTTGTTTCTGAATACCCATTTTGTGTCAATAGAACTCTTGTTCTTTGGCTTGGGTACCAGCTTCCATACTTTGTTCCTCTCAAATTGGTTTAGCTCCTCTTGCATTGCTAAAATCCAATCTGGATCCAATAGAGCTTCTTCTACTCTCTTAGGTTCCTCCTGTGATAGAAAGCTACTATACAGACATTCATCTTGAGTAGCCCTTCTAGTTTGCACTTTAGATGTAGCATCACCAATGATCAGTTCAAAAGGGTGATTCTTGGTCCATTACCTTTGAGGTGGTGGATTAGCTCTAAATGAGGTTGCCTCAGTATTGTCATGATGTGAGATAGAATGTTGATTGGTTGACACTCCCCCTGAGTTGCTGATCCTTTGAAAGGAGTTGGGAGCTCTATCAACTGATGAAGTGAATTGATTATCCGTTGACAGACTGTGATCAACGGATGCTTCATTATGAACTTCAACGGATGATGCACTTTGTCTTTCAACGGATGCTGCATTGCCTCTTTCAACGGAAGCTGAATTATGACTTTCAACGGATGCAGCATTCTGTGCATTATCCAAAGGCAGATTTTGAATTCTTCTTGAGATGCCTTCTTCATCATTCTCATCTTCACTATCATCACAATATATCTCAATATTGTCAAATTTGAGTCCTTCATGATGTCCCTCATCTGTTAGTCCATCAATCTTTTTATCATCAAACACAACATGCACAGATTCCATGACAATGTTGGTTCTTAGATTGTAGACCCTATATGATTTTCCAGCAGAATAACCAACAAATATTCCTTCATCAGCCTTTGCATCAAACTTCCCTTTGTGATCAGATTGATTCCTTAAGATGTAACATTTGCAACCAAAGACATGCAGAAAGTTTAAAGTTGGTTTTCTTCTCTTGAATAATTGATAGGGAGTCATGCCTTTTGCCTGATTGATTAGAGAAATATTCTGAGTGTAACATGCACAGTTAACAGCCTCAGCCCAAAAGTAAGTTGGGAGTTTTGACTCTTCAAGCATTGTCCTTGCAGCTTCAATTAGTGATCTGTTCTTCCTTTCCACCACACCATTTTGTTGTGGGGTCCTTGGAGCTGAGAACTCATGCATGATCCCATTTTCTTCACAGAACAACTTCATGGTTGAATTCTTGAACTCAGTTCCATTGTCACTCCTAATATTCCTTACTTTGAAATCAGGATGATTAGTTGACTTGCTTGATATGATTGATAATGATTTCACTAGCTTCATCCTTTGATCCAAGAAAATAAACCCATGAAAACTTTGAGAAATCATCTACAATCACTAGGCAATATCTTTTCCTTGAAATTGACAATACATTGACTGGTCCAAAAAGATCAATGTGTAGCAGTTGTAATGGTTCATCAATTGCAGATTCAAGCTTCTTACTGAATGATACTTTTTTTTGCTTTCCTTTCTGACAAGCATCACACAGTCCATCCCTTGTGAATTCTACTAGAGGCATTCCTCTAACTAAGTCCTTATTGACTAGATCATTCATTGTCTTGAAATTCAAATGGGACAGCTTCTTGTGCCATAGCCAACTTTCAACTGGACTTGCTTTGCTGAGAAGACAAGTAATGGATTCTGCATCTGTAGAGTTGAAGTCAGCTAAGTACACATTCCCTTTTCTATATCCAGTTAGAACCACTTTATTGTCATTCTTACTTGTGACAATACAGGCTCAGAATTGAAGGAAACAGTATTTCCTCTGTCACATAGTTGACTGATGCTCAATAAGTTGTGTTTGAGACCATCAACCAATGCAACTTCATCAATGATGACATTTTCTTTTGAAATGAAGCCATATCCCATAGTGAATCATTTGCTGTCATCTCCAAAGGTTATGCTAGGGCCAGCTCTCTCCTTAAACTCTGTGAGCAGGGTGAAATCTCCTGTCATGTGTCTTGAACAGCCACAGTCCAAGTACCATAGATTCCTTCTTTTTCCCTGCACACAACAAAATCAATCAAGTTGATTTTGGTACCCAAGTTTCCTTGGGTCCAGCCTTGTTAGTCTTTTTCCTAGACTTCATTCCTCCTGCATCTTTTGACTTAGGTAACTTTGGGTCAACCTTGATCTCAGATGTGGTTGGTTGAAGTGTAGGGTTAGTCACAGAATCATTTAGCACATTTGATTGAATTTGATAAGGCATAGATTGTGCAAACATGTTATTCCACATAGGCATATTGTATGGCATTTGAGGCATACTAAATGCAGTAAAATAAGGATTATTAATATATGGCATGTTTGCAAAATGTGCATGGGGATTCTGATGAGACATAACAGGCATAGCATGCAGAGGTGACATAGACATGTTAGGCATGGAGGGATTTGAAGGCATGGGAGCATTTTTAACAGATTTGCAATTATCAGATAGGTGATTAACACTTTTACAATGCACACAGCTTTTTCTAGGAGCATACCTATCAGGTGTGTAATTGTTATGTTTATTAATCCCTACCTTCCCATTTCTTTTAGATTTTCTTTTAGTTTCCTTCTTATCCTCAACCAACTTAAGCCTATTTTTCAGCTGATCTAAAGTCATGTGTCATATATTCACCTTACTGACATCTTTGGATGTGCTAGCTCCTTCTTTGACAAAGTTCTTGAAAGTTGAATCATCCTTCTTATTGAGATCTTTATTTTTTAAATTACTTGCCTGTTTTAATTGATGAGCCTTCAACGGATGTTCTTTTTCTTCCTTCAACGGATAACTTTCATCATCCGTTGATTCCACATCCGTTGACAATCCATCAATTAATTCTAACTCCTTTTTGTTTTTCTTCCAAGCATTCTCACAGAATGATTCAATTCCCTGAACCTTGGCAATCTGAACACTAACATCCCTAGATGTTTTCCAGGCCTTGATTACCTCTTGCTCACTTTCTAACTGTTTAGAAAGAATTTCTACTTTCTTAACAGCTTCTTCTAGTTCACTCTCAACAATCAAGCATTTAAGTTTAATCTTTTCAAGCTCAATTACCTGATCCTCTAACACAGCATTCCTATCACTTAGAAACACATTATTCTCTTTGATCCTATTGTTTTCCTTGGCTAGTGATTTAAGGGAAACTCGTAAATGATATAATTCATTTGACATATCATTTATGGCTTCATTGCATTCATTTTTAGAAAGCTGAGAGAGATCAGTAGTAATTACCTGGTTGCTTGATGAACTAGTTTCATTTTCATCAGAATTAGCCATCAGGGCTAGGTTGACATATTCCATATCATCATCTTCATTGACTCCATCTGCTGCCCAATCATCTTGAGTGAGAAGAGCTCTTTCCTTTTGTTTGAGCAAATCAAAGTACTTCTTTTTGTAATCAACTTGCTCAAATTTCTTCTTATCAGAGGTTGGCTTCCTACACTCACTTGCAAAGTGTCCACTAATGCCACAGTTATAACATTTGAACTTGGATTTGTCCACCATGTTTTTGTTTGGCTTAGTCAATTTTGTATTTTTTCTGAACTTCATCTTTGCAAACCTCCTGGACAGAAAAGCCAGATGTTCATCAACATCATCAGAGTCATCCTGACTGGAATTGTTTTCATCCTCAGCTACTTGCTCTTTACCCTTGCTTGATTCTGATTTGCTTGTGCCAATTTTGAGACTTGGCATTGTCTTCTCCTCATTCCTGGATTCAACCTTCTCACTGTCAGCTACAAGTGCAACTGATCCTCCTTTTCTCTTCCCTTTTTCCAACAGCTAATCTTGCTTCATCTCAAGTTCATATGTCTTCAAAATTCCATATAATCTTTCAAGTGTGAAGTCCTTATAATCTTGAGAATTTCTTAGAGAAACAGTCATAGGCTTCCATTCCTTTGGTAGAGACCTTAGAAATTTTAAATTGGAGTCCTTGACTTGGTACACTCTCCCATACAGCTTCAATCTATTCAACAGTTTCTGAAATCTGTTGAAGGTATCATTCAATGATTCTCCTTCTTCAAAATGAAAATATTCATACTGTTGAATGAGAAGCTGCATTTTGTTTTCTCTAACTTGCTCAGTGCCTTCACAGATAAGCTGCACAGTATCCCAAATTTCCTTAGCAGTTTGGCTGTTAATGACATTGTCAAACATATCTTGATCCAGGCCATTAAACAGAATGTTCATGGCTTTCTTGTCCTTGTGAACCTCTTCAATATCTTCAACAGTCCATTCTGCTTTTGGCTTGGGAATAGACTGTTCAACAGCAACTGTTGCAGTAGCAGTTGTGGCCACCTTGTGAGGGATGTAAGGACCATTTTCGATGCAGTTGATGTAGCTTTCATCTTGAGAGAGAAGATGTAAATGCATCTTCACCTTCCAGTGATGATAGTTATCTCTTTCCAAGATTGGAATCTTTACACCAATATCCTTCTTACTCATGATGTTAGCAGAATAGATCTTTAAACTCTTTGTATGTTAAGAGCTTGCTCTGATACCAATTGTTATTCTCAGTGGACTAACAATGAGATTTACAGAAGGGGGTTGAATGTAAATCTCAAAACTTTTTCAAGTTTGGAGCAGTTTCTAAAGCTAAGTGTTTTTGAGAGCAAGTGTGTGTGAATTACTTGAAGTTAATGCAGACAAATATATATTCAAACACAAATGTAAAGAACACAGAGAATTTAAAAACTTTTCTGGTGGATTTGTTGTTCCACCAGAGATGTGTTATTTCAGAAAATCTGTGATTCAAAGAATTAAATCACAGCTGCTTCCTAGTACAAACTAGATGATTTTCTCTCTGGATTTTTCTAAACAGCTCTGGAAAATTCATATCTAATTACTAGCTGCTACTTGGTTTATATATCACCAAGTTTACAAGTGAAGACAAAACTGTAAAATACAATTAAAAAGGCTCTTCACATGTTTCTTCTTCATTTCTCTATCCAATGCAATTTAGGCTTAGCTGTTAATCTTTGAATACTTCCTTGTTTGCACCAGAATGGAAATGCTGCATCTTCTTGATTCCTCCTAGAGGCTTCCACATTCGAGTTTGTCTCTGTCAACCCATGTGCCTCTGTCAGCTTATGAATTGTCACTATCAACTGCTAATGAACTAACATCCGTTGAAACTTTCATCCGTTGATGCCTTATCCGTTGAGGCTTTATCCGTTAAAGCTTTATCCGTTGATGCATTATCAATTGAAGTCTTTATCCGTTGAAGCACTTATCCGTTGATGGATATTATCCGTTGAAGCATTAGAGACATCCGTTGAAGCTTTGTTTCTTATCCGTTGAAGGTCTTCAATATCAGTTGATACTTCTTCACTTATACAAAATTACAAGGCATGAAATATTTACAATTAGCCCTCTTATTTGCATATCCACTAGTAGTCAACATGACTGATACTTTCCTACAACATCTAAGAATTACAACTTGAATCCAGAGAATGAAATGTGCTACAATACTAAACTTATTGCTAAGTAAAGCTACTCCTTCAACGGATAGCCAAGATGGTCTTATCCGTTGAGGCTACAAATACTAGATTTCTACTTAAGTGTTTTGTTTAATTTATTATCAAACTAATACACATATTCCTAACACATATATAATATTATTTTAAAATATGTATTCATATATTTTTAATATCTTTCTTTAAATATTTTTTCATTTCATGTATTTTCGTTTACGGTGTGTACTAAAGGTAAATTTAAAATCAATTGTATATAAATTTGTGTAATTCCATGTCTCTATATCGCAAAAATTAACCCAAACACATAATTTTTGTTCGTTTTCATGTCGGTTATAAAATTTCCCGCTTGACGCACAAGTTGTTCGAGTCCTGTTTAAATATGAAATTTTAACTAAGAACATCCCTTTAGGATATTATTAAACTTGCTCTTCAGTCCTAATCATAAAATTAATAGTTAACATGCAAAAATAAGATATTTTTTATTTTATAATCATAAATATATTATGAAAAAAAAGTAACATGATTTGAGTTTTGAAGTCTGACTGTTTTTTTGACAAATATGACTTATAATCTTACAAATGAGTATCTGTTCTCATAAATTCTCGGAGTGAGCGAGGATTGAACCCAGTACCTGAAACGACAGAACTCGAAGTCTGTCTGTTATACATGGCATGCCTACATGAAATTTCTCCCCTGCATCCATCTGTTTCTGTTACTCGTATCTATCTGTACAAGTCTAAAGTCTTGGTCCATCTCAAACACGTTTGTTTACCCTGTTCATTTACTAGGGTTTCCAAAACTTTCGTCATTGACTACCAGGTAACATATACTTACATGCCTCTATATATTCAATCATTTGTCTTTCTTTCATTCTCAGTTCCCTAACTAACAGTCCCTTTCATTTCCTCTTTCATCTACATTATTTATTATATATTTATGCACTCTCACAAGAAACTTGTATTTGCACAAAACTTTCCTATGACTTTAACAAAACCAAGTTAGTTTTATTGTAATTATCAAAACCCAATTTGGGTTTGTCTAAAGATTCAATCTTTGGCTTGTTTAGTCTTGATTTGTTGTATTTCTCAATAGCCCATTTGAGTTATTAACTTAAAGATTCAATCTTTGGGTTGTTTAGTGTTGATTTGTTGTAATTGTCAATACCCCTTTTGGTTTATTAACTTAAAGATTCAATCTCTGGGTTGTTGGGTTGTGATATGTTGTAATTGTCAAGACTTCTTTTTGGGTTATGACTTGAAGGTTGAATTTTGGCTTGGTTGTTTTGATTTGTTGTGATCAATATTAAGATCAAGAACAATTAGCCATGCCATTTCCTTGGAAGAAAAATCAGGGATCAAGAATCTCTCGATTGGCTGATCGGTTTAATTCATCGAAACATGGTGGTTCTCTTGTTGTTCAAACTGGATTTCCTACTTCAATTATTGACCTCTTCCATAAAAATCGAGATCGTTTGAAGAAATCTGCAAAGAAAAAGCGATCTTCTGGCTCCGATTCGATAAGTTATTGTAATTCAGATTTACAAATAGTGAATCCAGAAAGGTGTTCCACGAATTCGGAAGTTGAATTTGTAAATATGGATGTTGAATTGGTAAAGTCAGATAGGTATTCCACGAATCAAATTGAGGATGATGTGGTAAGTGGTAAAGAAAGATTCGAGAAAGTTGTTGAGGGTAAAGGTAGTATTTTTATTGCTGTTTTGAAGGTTTTGTTTATGGCAGTTTTGGCTTTGGTGACTAAGAGGTTGGTGTTAGGGGTCAGCGTGTCTGCATTTTCTTTGTTTTTACTTGAGTATGTGGGGAATTATGTGTATGGATTGTCGAAATCGTGTTCGGATTATAAAAGGATGCTGAAAGTGATTGTTGAGAAAGTTTTGTGTTTTGTAAGGATCAGAGGGGGTGTTGATTCTATTTGTCAGGATTCGGTTGAAGATTTTAAGTTGAATGTTCAAAGTATGGAGATTGAAGTTGATTTGGATGATGTGATTAAGCCGATCATATGTTTGGATTCTGACAAAGAATTAGAAGTTGAGAGAATGGAATTGAAGAGTTTACCGGAGAAAGAAGATGAACTTAAACAAGAGGGTTCTCGGAGGGCTAAGCTGAAAACAAAGATGAGGAAACTTGTTAAGAAGAAATTGGGCAAGTCCAGAAGAAAAGGGTCTGGTTTGGAAAGTATAGTACCAGGTTTTGGAAGTGAAGTACCCGAGTCAACGGAAATAGATACATGTATTGACAAATATGGGATCAATGAGCTTAAGCAAATTGATGGCCATGCAAAACAGAGTGAAAGTGAAGTTAATATTTCGCAGATTAGTTCTGATCCTTGTGAATTGGTTCTAAGTAAGGAGGCAGGTGTTGGTGTCGCCGAATCAGGAAGACAAACAATGTGGATTTCAAAATATTGGGTATTTTGTTTGATCATTCTTTCTGGGCTTGTTGGCGGACGGATTTTTGCAATAATTTTTACGTTAGCATGCTGCTTGATTTTGAAACCACTTGGAAACAAAGAAGATGCACATGCCTCGTTGCAATCATCTGGTAAAATTCGTGTTTAGATTTTGGGTGCTCTTGTTAAAAGCACTCTTTTTTACTTCAATCCATGTAGTCGTTTCTCTGTGATTAGTGATTGTTTAAATTCTGCTTTGGATGCCCACTATCAAAGAGAAATCAACCTGGTTGGAAGTCCAGCCATATGTGTTGTATTATTCACTGTAAAAATCTACAAACTGATGATAATTCAATGATACTTTTTCCTTTCATTTCATTGCTGCCTTTTGGTTCATATAATTGTCTATACTATGTATGTTCAGTAGCTTCTACCTTGTTTTATGGTCTTCTTGAGGTGCATTCAATGATTTATATTTAAGAAGATTTTGATGTTCAAAAATGCTCAGTTACGGAACTGAGGAGATGAACGGCATACATAAATTATTACTTCACGGTTTGGTGTACTCAAAAAGTCACTTTCAGCCTCTAATTCTGTTTCTTATTTGTTATGTATCATTTTCAAGTAGGATTAAATGAACCAGTACTCAAAAAATATTAACATATAATCTTTAGGATGTATCTGATAGCTATAGATCAATTTGAAAAAACAATATCCTGTCAAGTGGCAATAACATATAAATGAATTCTAGAATTTAGAATATAACATTACACTGCTCTGTAATTCTGTTGTTCAAGGTAGCTTTCCAGTACTTGTAGTTTTAGGTGTAAATCAGGACAAAAGTTCTATGTAGCTAACACCTGTCTGCTTTCTCGTATTGAGTTCTTTCATAACTTTTCTGGTCTCTTCAACTTTATACCAAAGACCCGCTTCAGCATAGAAGTTTGATAACAGGACATATACTTCATGACTCGCTGAACCCAACTGTAGGAGTTTATTTGCAATTCTCAGTCCTAGATTAATTTCTGAATAACTCATACAAGCACTAAGCAGAGTCTTGTAAGCTATTAGTCTTTCTTTAGGTACAATGAAGCTAATGAACTCCTCAGCCTGATGCAACAACCCAGCTTTACTTAACAACTCAACTAGACTGGTAAAATGCTCAATACTAGGTTGAATCCCGTAGACTTCTATCATCCATTTAAACAAGCGACAACCATCATCAACAAGTCCTGCTTGTCTGCATGCTGTCAGTGTAGAAACAAAGGTAGCCTCATTCGGCCTAGTTCCTTGTCTCTCCATTTGATGAAACAATTTTAAAGCTTGAGTTTCAAATCCAGACCTCGCAAGGCCTTCAATTGTTGTCGTCCACGTGAATACATCTTTATATTTCATTTTAAAGAAAATGATCATAGCATCCGCGATTCCCCCACACTTAAAATACATATTAATTAAAGCTGTTTCAACAAATACATCTTGTTTGATATTGTTTCTGAGGACGGTTCGATGAATGTGTCTGCCATACCTCAGGTTCGACAAACTAGAGCAAGCTGTCAGCAAGCTAACAATAGTGTTTTCATCTGGTCGCACAGATTCATTCTCCATATGAACAAGAAGCTCTAAAGCTTCCTGTGGACGCTTCTCCTTCACATAACCATGAATCATCGAGTTCCACAAAACAATGTCTTTCTCAGGCATGTCATCGAAAATTTCACGAGCCATATCAATCCTTCCCGTCTCTATATAACTATTAATCAATACTGTATACGACACAATATCTCTTGTTCCATACATATCATTAAACTTTTTCAACAATGCATCCATCTGTCCACATTTAGCATAGATATCTAGCAATGCATTCTCGATATTCAATTCGTATTGCATTCCCATTTTAACAACATAACCATGAATCAACCTCCCAAACTCTAGTCCCCTAATTTGTCCGCAAACTGTCAACAAAATCACCATCGTAATCCTATCAGCCCTCACACCCTCACGCACCATACTCCCAAACAAACTCATCATTTCAGTTCCTAAACTTGTTTTACCACCATAACAACCTAAAATAGTATTCCAACTAGTAACATCCCTTTCACACATTCTATCAAACACTCTACGTGCCTCAATCAACTGTCCTGTAAACCCGTAAAAATGAATAAGTGCATTCTGCACATACAAGTCAGTGTCCACACCAACTTTTACGACACGGGCATGAGTTTCTTTGGCTTTAGGGACACAATGCAGGCGTGTAGAAGCTGAAATGATAACAGGGTAGGTGTATTTATCAGGGTAGATAGAGTGAGATTGAATAAAGTGGTTGTAAATGATAAGAGTTTGAATGGGTTTGTTGGTTTTGGAGTAAGCTCTAAGAATGGTGTTCCATGCTTTGTTGGTGTAAATCAGACCAGTTATAATGGTTTGGGCGAGTGTTTGATCAAGTTTTTTAATGCAGTGAGATGGTGTTTTGAGTGACACTAGTAATGCTTCTAGTGGCATACACATTATTCACATTTCAAATGATTTGTGTTGTTGGTGGGATTTTCCTTTTGGTCTTTGGTGCAGTTTTGTGGTTTTGGTAGGGTGAGATTACTTCTGATTTTCAAACCCACCTTTTCTGCTTTATATGGGTTTCGTTGGACAAGAAGAAGAAGGCTCAAAGGAGTTGTAATTAGAACAGCTATTAGTTATTAATGTAAAACCCAAGAAGGCTCATTTGTATCAATAAGCCCATTTGGGGACTTAGTTTAAATAAGAGACAACAACCTCATTGAAAGAGGTTGGCAAATTAAGTAAAGAAAATTACTCCGTATAATTTAGTCTTATATATTAATAAATATTAAAGGCTCATCATTTGGCGCTAGAAGGACCTTTACTTTATAGATCCAACCAAAGTATGATCGTTGAAGAGATTGATCCGGCAACAGCCGGACCAACTCAGGTGAAAGAACCCGTGGCGGAACCTGTCACCAATCCTAAAAGTCACGAGGCGCAGGAGCCACCCAAACATTCGACTTTGAAGCCGAAGTGTTTATTTCCCCCACCTGAGGGAGCTTCTCATGATCAGTCGCCGAAGTTATCAGATGTAGATCAGCGAGACAGGAAGAGAAAGTTCAAATCGGATCAGCGACAAAGGATCCAGACATCCAAGGGAAAAAATGTGTTGTCAAGCGACATGCAACTTCACCTTGAAAAGGTTGAAAGGTTAAAGGCTCAAAACAATGAATGCCCGAAGGATTTACCATACTCCGATGAGGAGCTTGAGCTCCTAGAACGTGAGACACAAATGCTTCAAGCCAAGCTCGAACGACAGCATGAAATCCATCGTATTCGTCGAGAACTTCAGCAAGCATCGATTAAAAACGAAGGGCAAGACGATGATCACTACATCGATGACGAAGACGCCGACTACGAGTATGAGCCATCAGCAGAGTCGACGTACTCACAACCGCGAGGACATCGCAACGCACAGTGTCGTCTGCCGACGTCTCTCAACGAACTGAGTCCACAAGGAATTTGCCAAGTTGCAAGAGAAAATCGCTCAGATGCGCACCATAATGAGAAATCAGTCGGGGTTTGAAACTGTATCTAAGAGTCCCCTGTCGTTGGTTCTTGAAAAAGCACGCATCGACAAGACGTTCAAAACGCCTGCCCTCGATCATTTCGACGGATCTTCAGACCCGTTAGCATTTCTAAATACTTTTGACGGTCGCATGGCTTTCTTCGGCCACTTGGAGGTCGCTAGGTGTCAGTTTTTCTCCATTTGCCTCCAAGGCACGGCACTCTGATGGTATAGTAACCTGCCACCTCGGTCAATTGATTCGTGGACAACTATGAAGAGCAAGTTCCAAGCTCGATTCTCCAGTAACTACAAAGGAATCAAAGTTATAGCATCCTTGATGACAATGCTTCAACGTTCCGGTGAAAGTCTCCGGAGTTTCTGAACCCGGTTCAGGGAAGAGATAGCAGAAATTCCGGACTTAATAGAGCAGATGGCCGTCAATTTCCTGACAGCAGGCATCGATAAATCCAGGCATGGGCTACTTTTAGAAGAAATTTTTGAAAAGAGGCCAAAAACCCTTCAAGCTGCATTCCAGATTATAGAACATCGCATGATGCTCCAAGAAGCAGTAAGCTGCATACAATCCCCTCAGAGGCCGTCAAGATATGAACGGCGCCGCAGCTATAGTCCACGATCCCCCGCACGGGAAAGGCGCTGAGAACGTCTCCGATCACCGCCACCGCTCATATCTGATCTCCCTCCGAGGGATAGAAGAGAAAGAGATTGGCAACCCCGCAATCGATCTGAGAAAGAATTTACTAAACTCAACGCCGAAGAGGTGGCAATTTTGGCAATCTTAAAAACAGAGCCAGACTACCGTCTTCCAAGACCCATGAAATCGGGCAGACCCCCAAGCTCCAGATATTGTGAATATCATGAAGACACCGGCCATAGAACAGAGCAATGCTTTCAACTCAGCAACCTCATCGAAGGAAAGATTCGCCGAGGACAACTTGTCCACTATGTACAACAGGATGATGCGTCCAGACGCCACCATCGAGATGAGGACGACCGTGTAATTGACGTCTTCTTTGGCGGTATAGCCGCCTGGGGCCTCTCTCACAACTCTCGCAAGCTTTACGCTCGAGAAGTTTTTAATGTCAATCCCTCGACAGCTAAACGCCCTCGAGTGAATCCCTCCCCAGTCATCTCTTTCTCCGACGATGATTACCGTCCCGGTCTCATCGAAGGTCACCAAGATGCCCTTGTCATCACCACGCGTGTGGGAAACAACACAGTTAAGAAGATGCTGGTCGATAATGGTAGCTCCGTCGACGTCCTATATCATCATGCTTTCTCCCGAATGGACATCAGAGATCGAAGACTTGAAAATTCCCGAACACCGTTGTACGGGTTCACAGGCAATGAGGTCCATGTGGTAGGAACCATCGACATGCCAGGGCTTTTTGGCTCTCCACTGTGTCAGGTTTGAAAGGTTGTCAAATTCCACGTGATCAATGCCTCCTCTAGTTTCAACGCCATATTGGGGCGAACAACGATCACTGCACTCCGAGCTATAACGTCTATCTCTCACTTGAAAATGAAATTCCCCACAGACTTTGGTGTAGGAGAAATGATCGGTGACCAGGCAACAACAAGACAATGCTACTTAACCACCGTGTCTCCAAAAAAAAGGCTAATGAAGAATTAGACGTCAATCAAGTGCTCGATATCGACTCCAGAGCCCTTGTTGATCCGCCATTAGCAACTCTTGCTCTCCCGTCAAAGAAACCGAAGAAATTAAAGTATTTGAAGGTAACCCTGAGAAAACTACATGGGTCGGAAAAAATCTCCCTGAGCAGTTAAAGAAAGATATCACGTGCCTTATTCGTGAATTCTCTGACATTTTCGCCTGTGATCCAAAAGAGATGCCTGGAATTCCCGAAGTCGTCGCTCGACACTCTTTACACATCAGCAAACACATCAGGCCAGTGAGGCAGAAACACCGAACATTTTCCGTCGAGAAAAGAGGGGTCATCGACCAAGAGATCGATAGATTACTCGAGGCCAGTTTCATTGAGCCGGTACAATTCCCCACATAGATCTCGAATGTGGTATTGGTCAAAAAAAGTAACGGGAAGTGGAGAATGTGCATCGATTACTCAGATGTGAATAAGGCCTATCCTAAAGACTTTTATCCACTTCCAAATATTGATCAACTCATTGATGCGACAACGGGAAATGAACTTCTCTCTTTTATGGATGCCTTTTCGCGGTACAACCAGATTAAAATGGACTCACAAGATTGGCAGCAGACTGCATTCATCACACACCGGGGAGTCTTCGGCTACTGAGTGATGCCTTTCGGTTTAATCAATGCTGGGGCCACTTTTCAATAAATGATGGATAAAATATTCGCCTCGCAGATCGGGAGAAACATGCTGATATACGTCGATGTCATGATTACAAAGTTGAAGATTTCCTTCGACCATGTGTTAGACCTTCGCGAAACATTTGAAAACGCAAGAAAAAACGATATGCGGTTAAACCCAGCTAAATTTTCATTCGGTCTTACTGCCGGAAAATTCCTTGGCTTTTAAGTCACACAAAGAGGTATCGAAGCAGATCCATCTCAAACAAAAGCAATCTTGGAAATGGAAAATCCAAAATCCGTAAAAGATTTACAAAAACTAACTAGTTGTATCGCTGCACTTCGAAGGTTTATTCCCCAATCGTCAAAAAGATGCCTTCCCTTTTTCTGAGCAATGAAAAAAGCTTCCAAGTCCTCACACTTCGAGTGGAGCGATGAGTGTGAAAAGAATTTCTCCAAGCTAAAAGCATTCCTAACAAACCCACCCATCCTCACTCGGCCTTTACCAGGCGAGCCATTGAAAGTATATCTCTCAGCCTCCAACAAAACTGTCGCGGCTGTACTGGTTCGAGCCGATGAGGGAAAAGAAATCCCGGTGTACTACATTAGTCACTCTCTTCGGGATGCCGAAGTCAGATACCCGCAAGTAGAAAAGTTGGTCTATGCCTTAGTTTTTGCAAGCCGAAAACTGCGACACTATTTCCAGGCGAGGGAGATACATGTGCTTACGAATCAACCCCTAAAGAGGATCCTACACAAGCCTGACATGACGGGTAGACTTGCTGCGTGGACAATTGAATTGAGTCAGTTCTACATCGAGTATAAGCCTCGAGCTGCGATAAAGGCCCAGGTCCTTTCAGACTTCATTGCTGAATGTCAATTCCAAGCTAAAACCCAGAGTCCCAACGAAAATCATTTAAGACCGTGGTTGTTATTCATTGACAGATCCTCGATGGCCGACTCTGGAGGAGCGGGAATTATCTTAATAAGCCCGGAGGGATTTAAAGTCCAGCAAACTCTAAAGTTTGAATTCCCAGCTACAAATAATATCGCCGAATATGAGGCACTCATCGCAGGCTTAAGACTGGCGACGGACCTCGAGGCCGAGATTATTGACATATTCGGAGATTCTCAACTAGTCTCTAAACAAATAAGCGGGGAATTCAAGACACACAATGAAAAAATGGCTCGATATTTGGAACGAACACAAGAGCTACTCAAGAAGTTCTCCTCATGGAAACTTTCGCATATCGACAGAGAAGAGAACCAGTGGGCTGATTCCCTGGCCAAGTTAGCATCCTCTAATTTACCTGTCAATCTCAATCCGGTATATGTCGACATCTTAACGGCTCCCGCCATCGATGAGTTTTATATCAACCAGATCCAGGATAACCCCGACTGGCGAAAGCCATTCCTCGAGTACATTATAAAAAACAAACTCCCTGACGGGAAACGCGAAGCTCACTCACTCATGTTTAAGGCAAGAAATTACTGTGTAATTGGTTCGTCGCTATATCGGCGCGCTCTATCCGAACCTCTGCTCCGATGTTTGATATTAGAAGAAGCCCATCAAGCGATGGTCGAGGTAAACACGGGAATCTGTAGGGATCACCTCGGAGGAAAAAACCTAGCCCTTAAAATAATCAGACAAGGTCTATATTGGCCCATAATTCGGAAAGATTGTGAGGAATATGTTAGAAAGTGCCAAGCATGTCAACTACATGGAAGCGTAAATTATCGACCCACGACATAGCTCAATTCAATCCTCGCCCCATGCCCCTTCTTCCAGTGATGCATCGATATCATAGGACCCTTTCCAAAATCTAAACATCAGTGCTAATATATCGTGGTCGCAGTGGATTATGCTACAAAATGGGTCGAGGCAAAACCTCTTTCAAAGATCAGAGAGAAAGAAATGATTGAGTTTTCACGGAATATGTGGTATTTCGCTTTGGAATCCCATGAATCTTAGTTTCAGACAATGGCACGCAATTTGTGGGGGCACAATTTGAGAAAGCTTTAAAAGAGTTAAAAATCCAACATATCAAGGCCTCGGTTGCGTATCCACAGGCCAATGGGCTGGCAGAAGTAACGAATAGAACCATCCTACAAGGGTTAAATAAAAGAATTGAAGAAATTCCCCGCTGCTGGGTTGATGAGCTTCCATATATGTTGTGGTCATACATGACGACCCCCCGAAGCGCGACAGGTAAAACCCCTTTTCGCATAGCGTATGACGTCGATGCAGTCGTGCCAGTTGAGATAAGCCTAATTTCCCCAAGGATCGAAGTTTTTGACCCTTCCCTCGTGCTCGAGGGCTTGCGATTTCACAATGACTTGCTTGAATAAATAAGAGAGGAATCTCAACTACGCATGATCGCGTAACAAGAAAAGACTGTAAATTACTTTAACAAGAGAGTAAAAAACAAGCGCTTTAAACTAGGAGACCTTATCCTTCGAGATTCCGTTGCATCACAGCCCACTGTCACAGGAAAGCTTAAACCAATGTGGGAAGGCCCGTACAGAATTTTGAAGGTCGTCAGTATGGGAACTTATGAGCTCTCACACCTCGACGGTCAACCAATTAAGAACGCCTGGAATGGCATCCATCTCAAGAAATTTTGTCATTAATGTGTTCCTATGTGTAATATTTGAAATTTCAAGGCTACAACTGCCCCACCAAAAATAACCCTCGATGCAATGAGGATCGTTATGAGATCCCCATCGAGGGTTATTTAGTTTATAATATTGGAAATTTTTGAGGTATCTTATGAAACTTTCAACTTATCTTTCAAATTTTCAATCACATTTGATACCAACTCAAGGAGGAGGGGCATTCAAAAAAAACAAAAACAAAACAAATATCCAAATTCATAAAGTACTAAATCAAAACTTGAGAATACGGGCACGACACGAATAGTTAGCCAAAGAAAATTTAAATCTTGTCATATATAAAGTCCCCTTACTATCTATCAAGACAAATTTCGTTACTTATTATCCCCTCTCATGCAAAAAAAAAGTTTTTTCTTTTCTTTGCAAAAAGTCTAAACAAACAAGATTATAATTGAGCAAGAAAACAAAAATCAGAGTAAAAAGCATATAATCTTTTACGCCTTAAAATAAAACCAACAGGAATAACAAGACAATTTAATAATCATCAGCAAATACCAAAGGTTCAAAACTCTTATTACATCACAACGGGGCATTCCCCGCCTTCAAGCATCGTCTTTAGGAGGAAGATCTTGGGTAGTCTCCCTGGCATGAGCAAAATCATGGATATAATCCTCGAATGAATGATCGGCTATGTCGACCCCAACACCCAATAACCTCGTTAAACAACGACCATAGCCATCACCCAACGCCTTTGCGATATCCTCAATATTCTTCTCCAATTCCATCTTCATCTGACAGTTATCTTCAATCAAAATCTTGTTAGAAGCAGTTAGGTCCACAAAGTCCTTCTCAGCTTTCTCCCGCATTCTCTTCTCATCGTCCCTCGACAGAGTAACATTGCGTAAGGCTTCCTCCAGTTCAGCCATCTTCTTGCTAAAAACATGACGCTCCACTTCCAACTCACTAACCTGTGTGCTTAGCTTCGTATTAGCCACAACCAACTCACCAGCCCGGCGATCCGCCGCCAAATACAAATCCTCAAATTTTTTCTTCTCTCGAGTCATCGACCCAAGATCAGCGCTAAGCCTAGAGGATGACCCGCCATCACCATCATTCTTAAATTCACTCATGATGTAAGTAAAATATGAAAGGAACTAGAAACAAAACAAAATACATACGTCAAAACGAAACTTTAAAATCAAACAAGAAATAATATTAGGCATCAGAGATGCATACCCGAACAGCACGACCCATACATCTATCCACTAAATCACTACGCTTCTTAGTAGAATAAGACACCATGTCTTGGGGAAGCTGGAAGGCACTAAAAACCTGTAGCGGCACCGTCGAGCCTCCAGTCCACCTCTCGCAAGGATGAACCTCAATACGTACCACATCCCTCGATGCATTGACAGCTGAGGAAGTCTTCAAAGCCCTTTCCCTCCGATAATCGTCATTTTTTTATTCATTGGTACACGATTAACCTCAACCCTCGCCCCATCAAAATCCGAACGCTGCCTCTTCATAGGTACCGGCTCAGGGTCGTCCGCGACAACTTCTTCATGATCCTCTACAACTCGATCCCCATTGTCATTCAGCAACTCAATCGAAACAGACCTGCCAACTTTGGATTTCCCAGTATTCGAACCACCAACTCTCATCTCCTCGCGAGCTGACCCACTTGCTTTCTGAACTAGGAACATCATCGCCTTATCCATCTTCTTCCCTCGAACTCCGCTGTCAAGTAAGTTCTTTAAAGAGCTTCCAGCAACTGCAGAAAAGATGATTCTTATTAAATAATAAAGAAAAATAGAACAAGAACAAAACAATAGACATAAAGGGATCATATCCTTACGAGAATGACTCTCCAAAAATGCACTTTCCTTCAACTGCAAATGGGAGTACAAAGACACCGGCCCATGAAAATTATCCAAAAACTCAGAATCATACTTATTGTTAGTCCCTTAACAATATGACAAGAATTACAGAAGGGGGGTTGAATGGAATTCTTGAAACTTTTTCTTGAAATAAAATGTTCTAACTCAAATATAAATTTGTTAGATATATTTGATAATGTCATGGCTAATATGTTTTATGTTTAGCTTTCAGATCTTACGTGAACAGGATAAATCAGTACTTAACTGTTGATCAGTACTTATACTGGAAGTCAGGACTTAAGGATATCAGTACTTATATTATCAGGAGATAATCATTAGAAGATAGATATCAGAACTTAAGTGCTGAAGGACAATCAGATAAGGACAGTAGCTGATTAAAGGAAAGAAGATCGAGATAAACATAAGAAGAGATATGCATGAAGAAGGAATTCCGTGAAGAATGGAATACTTGGAAGAAAAGATATCTGATTGATATATTTTAGGAAGCAGAATTATATTCCATATCAATTAGCGATTATCTTGTAACTGTGTAGTATATAAACACAGACATAGGGTTTACACTATAAGTGTTATCATTATTAGAAAAGATTATTCATTGTAACCCTAGCAGCTCTCGTGATATTTGTTCATCACTGAGAGGTAACAGTTCCATACTGTAACAGAGTTTATTGTTTCAATAAAGTTTGTTTTCTGTTACTTAAGTTCTTAAAGTTCGATTTGAGTGTACTATACACTGTATTCACCCCCTCTACAGTGTGTGTGTGACCTAACAAAATATAAGTGTATTGATTAGCACAATACGAAATAAAACTTAAGTGAATCAAAACACAAGTAATTAAAAACAAGAGTCTTTAAAAACTTTCTGGTGGATTTGAATGATTCCACCAGAGATATATATTATATATCGAGAGAACCCTGTGTGCAAGAATGCCCACAACTGCTTACAAATATTGAACTACTGAGAATACAGAGAAATGCTAATAATTCTGCTTACAAATGTTCTCTTGTTGTGTTCCCAGATTTCTGTTTCTATTTGCTACTTCTTGGTTTATATATTACCAAGATTACAAAGTCAAAAGACAGGATCATTATAAAAACTATCGGGTCTAATATTTTGCTACTTTGTTCTCTATTACCCAGTTAATAGGCTTCCTCATTCCATTTGCATACACTTCGACGCATGTGACTATGCTGTCACTGTCAACTGATATTTGAATTCTTTATCCGTTGAGTACATGATCATCCGTCGAGTTTATGATCATCCGTTGATGGCTTTATTGATCATCCGTTGACTGCTATATTGAACATCCGTTGATAGCCATTTGATCATCCGTCGATGGCTTTGTTAATCATCCGTCGTTAGCTATTTTGGCACTTGACTTCATTTCATTTATGCAGAATTACAAGACATCATCTATGTACAATTAATCAACCTATTCTGCATATCTAGTTAAAGTCAACATGACTTATATGCTACTACAGAATCTATACAAAGGTGTATGCAGAAATGTGCTTCAGACTTATTATTACATAAGCTACTCACTCGATGGATACTAAGTCATCATCCGTCGGGACTATAATGAGTTATCCGTCGGGACTATAATTCTTATCCTTCGAGTGCTACATTATTTTACTAAGTAAAATCTACTTAGGTGTTTTGTTCATGTAATCATCAAGTACACAACATATGCACAACAATCTCCCCCAATTTATGTCTACTGGAATTGTAGCCATAAATTAAGAGATACTTGATGATAACAAAACACCCTAAACATACAACTTTAAAAGAAAGTAGATAATACTGAAAAGTGCTTCAAAAAAAATGTACAAAGTTTAGCTCACAATCATTTTCAAGGTGCTCCTCTAGCCTAAGCAGATTTATCTAGTTTCTTGAAGGTCTGGATCTTCTTCCAAGCTTTCTGTTGTTTTCATCAATTTGATTTTGGAGCTGTCTGTGGAATTCCAGTTCATCAGATTCTGAGAGATTTAGCTTTCCTTGCATTTCCAAAAGAGTCTCATTGCTAGAGATACTCAATTGTTCTTCTAATCTGAAGAATCTTCTCACACCTTTGTCATCTATGAACTCCATCAGCCAGTAGGGCCTTAGATGCACTCTTCTCCCTGTGTAAGGGATGATTAGAGTATTTGGGAGTGCATCTTTAGCTCTAACACTCCTTAGTTCTTCAATCTTCTTCAATACTAGTCTTCTTGCAGTGACATTGAACCCAAAGTTCTTCTTGAAGGATGAATAAACTTTAATTAGTACAGCTTGGCTCTCTTGAAGAATCCTGTGAAGTGGCCACTGAATCTCCTTTCCTCCTTTGTACTTGAACACTAACCTTTCAGGTAGGTTTCTGTATGCATCAATACCTCTTACTTCATCTAGTTCATCCATATAGAGATTTAGATCAGAAAATTCTTTGATGTCACATAAGTACAGATAGTATCCCCTATTGACTTTGGGCTGAGCTTTGACTATGGATTTGGTTTTGAGAGGAGACAGCTTCACTTTCTTGACTGCTCTTGACTTTGTCCTTTTTGGCTTGCTAAGGATTGGTAGATTGAAGTCTGGAATTGGTATGTTCTCCCATTCTATTGGCTCATCCTTGGGCACAATAGGTTCACCATGAATATTCCTGTAGGGATCCACCACCCTTATGTCTTCAAATACCACAGAGGGCTTTGTTGCTTGAGTTGTAGCTGGTGTGGATTCCTTAGGAAATTAATCTTCCAATTCCTTGTCAACAATATCCAGTCTCCTTTTATTTCTTTTAGCCAATTCTTTCTTTCTTGGAAATTTCTTCTGTTCTTCAACTTGCTTCCTTGATTCAGTAGCTTCAGATGGTTGAGAGGGAATTTGTTGTGATGAATTTACAGCATGTAGTTTGGCCAAGATAGCAATCTGCTCTTTCTTCTATTTAGCCTTTTTAGCATCTAGAGCAGCCTGCTTCTTTTCCTGCTTCAATCTAGCTTTTTCTTCTCTCTTTGCTTGAGCAAATTGAGGGTGTCCAGCCACCACACAAATTTCTTTCCCATTTCTAAAAATCTTAGCAATCCTCCTTTTAGAAGCTGAATCAGCTGGATCTTTATAGAAGGCAATTGATCTTGACAGAAGCTTCTTCTCATCAGGCTTGGGTGTCTCATACACAGTGTCCAAGAGGTTCTTCAAAGATGATTTTGAGTAGTTTGCCCTTGGTTTAAGTATCATTTCAACCTTTGGAGACTTGATGCAGGAAGATTGTTCTCTTTCTAGACAGTTCATGCTCATCTCATTCACACTAATTTGCTTGACTTGAGAGTGATGGATGGCTGACTTAACTGGCTCCTTGACAAGTTCAAACTTATTCTGTATCTCCTCATCAATCTTCTCCCAGTTGACCAAACTCAACTTTTCTTTCTCAGTAACTTTCAAGTTGGCTGCTGCTGCTTGAATCAGATCTATACCATTTGTGACTGGTGGCTTTAAGATAGTAATTGAAGGCACAATAACTTTACTGATTTGTATCCGAAGCTTCTCCCCCTCACTTGGTCCTTTCTCCCCCTTTTTGTTATCATCAAGTTGAGTTGTGGAGGGGGTTTGAGCTGCCACCAGTTTTTGAAGTAGATTAGTCTGTTGGACTTGATGGAGATGAATGGCAGTAAAAGATGCTTCCATGGCTGACATTCTTGTATCCAAGGCATCTATCTTGGTTGACAGATCAGAATTTTTCCTTAATTGCATCTTGATGTCAAGCATTGTAGCTTCTGGAAGTTTAGAATCTATCCTGTCTGAAATAGCCTTCTTCATCTCCTCAATATAACACTTCATAGAATCCACATCTCTAGCATGGTGGAGGCCTTGTATTTGCTGAAGTTGCAGGGAGGAAAGATGTGCCTGAAGGAGCTTCTTGGTGCTTGCATTGGGAGTGGTTTGAAGAGCAATATTTGTCTGATTCATTAACTGGATCAGGGTTGTTATCTTGAAGTAATGCTCATCACAGTTCTTTGAGAATGCCCATGATGGCATACCTGACCTTGAGCTTGAACCTACTTCTCCCCCTATGTCCATTGCTTCATCTCCACTATCCCCACTCCCATCTCCAAAGAAATCAGCTGAACCCCCAATCTCATAGTCCACATCACCAACTGTAGAAGGTAAAGTTGTGATGGCATCCTTAGCCCTTTGCATAGACTGGGTGGTATGCACCAGATTGAGCATCCTTTCTGCATTGTCATTGCCCTGTTAAGCTAGAATTTGATAAGCTGGAACAGGGTGAGTAAATGCCTCAACATCAAGAGAAGTAGAATCTATAATAGCTTTAGGATGCTGAGATAGTCCTTCCTTGTCTGCATCCTGGGCATTCATTGACTCACTAGCAATGACATCCATCCTTATTGCTCCAGTACCTACATTTCTCTCATTTTCTCTCTTTTGTTGCATCAGGGTCTCACCCTGGCTCCCCACCCTCACCTTCACCTACTAAGGTGGGACTCCTCTCACTCCCTTTTGCCAATCCTGAAGAAATGGATTGCAGATTTTCACTCATTTCCTCTCCTTTTTCCTGGGAGCAACCCAGACTCTCACTCAAAACACTCTTCTCTCTCAATCCTATGAGTGACTGTACAACCACTAAATCTTCTGCAATTGAAATAATTGAAGTTTGAAGCTGTGTAGAGATACTCGACGGATGAGTGATATCCATCGAGTGAGTGGTTTTGCTATCCGACGGATAACTGCTGTTAGGCTTATCCGTCGGGATACAATCACTACTCGACGGATGAGCAATATCCATCGAGAGAGTAGAAACGAATGAGCTGGGAATAGAAACTATTGTTGACTCTGTGCTGATTGAAGATATTTTAGGCACAGATAATACACCAGTTCCTGAAAGAATTGGCAAGTGAGCCAACAAATCATCTAAAAGATGATGCTCACTTGCACTAGATTTTGGCTTCCCCAACAGAGTTAAAGAAGGGGAATCAGGAATTGATGTGTGTATCATATCCATATCCAGAGAGTTTGTTGGTGAGTTTGGTATTTGAGGTGCTTCTATAACTAGAGATTTTGGCTGTGACTCCACATTTATTGGAGCCACATCAAGCTAAATTTGTGAAGGTGCAGTGACTGTGTCTTTAGCACCAGTTTGCACAGTGTGTGTACCCTGTGCATCCCCAGAGGTTTTTGATTTCTTCTTTCTGGCATAAGTTTGGGGTGAGCTTGTGTCCCTAACCCTCTTGGCCTGTGCTCTTGGTTGAGAGCTTTGTTCAATAGCTACATCCTTTTGGGAGGATGCAGCTAGAAGTGAGCTTTTGTCCTTTTAAGCACTGCAGTTTGTTGGAAAACTGCAGTATGGCTAGGCTGGGATGCACTCAACTCTCCAACCTTATTCTTGGGGTTTCTTTTATGTTCACCCCTTCCCTCACCTAACTTACCCTCCTTCACACTCCCCTCTTTGGCATTAGTTGATTTTTCAACTGGCATCTTTTGGGAGATACCAGAGGGGGTTTTCTTTGATTTGGATTTTGAAATAATAGTAGGTTTGGCAGCTTTGGTAGGCAACTGTTTGGTCATTAGCACAGTTGCCATAGCTACTCTTGAACTCAAAGAAATTATGGAGGTTGGAATAGTTGTAGGGATGGATGAACTTACATCACTTACTTGAGGTGCTTGCATTACAGGAAAGTAGAACATTGGCACATCCTTGTGATGATTGGCCCTGTTCAAATCTGCAATGAGCCTTCTCTCTTAAACCCAACAATCCAGTTTGTTGTTTGGGTTCTCAAGCACAATCTCTTCACAGAGGTGGTTAGCTAATAACATAAGAAATCTAGCATAATACACATTTTTACCTCATTTATTTAACTCCCCTAATTTGAAACCTAACTCAAACAAGACAAGATCACTGAAATTATAAAATTTATCTGTAACTAGCATGTATAGCATGTTAAGCATGGAAATATTCACTGAATCAAAATTACTGATCTTTACAGAGAAAACCTTTGTAACTACATCACACAAGAAACTCCACTCTTTCCTAAGACCCATTCTCCTAATATCACTCAGTTTAGAAGTAGGAAGTGCATAGTGCATGGAATTGAGCATATTGACTATATCAGTGTCAGTGTGTGGTGAAGTCACATTGTTATCAGGAATTTTGAAACATGCTTTTATCACATCACTATTTATACAGAATTCTTTACCTTTGATGGTTAGAGTGATGGTCTTATCTGTAGAGTTATAGGTAGCAGTGGTCCACATCTCTTCAACAACTTCACAGAAGATTGTGGGTGATTCCAGCATGGCAAAATTGAGCTTGCAATTCTTCACAAAGTCCATCATCTTGTGATAGTCATCCGATTGTTGAATACCCTTGTTCACTAATGCAGTGAAATTGTTCTTCTCATAAATGAACCCAGTTTGAGACATAATCTATACAACAGGTGCCATTGTTAAAGAGTAAGAGCTTGGAGAGAAAGAGAGTAAGTGCTTTGAGAGAGAATGAAATTAGAGCAGTTGAATTTGAGAATGATAAAAGAAAAACAATTGCAATGAAATAAGCTTTTATACTATCTCAAAAATAACTGATAAAAATAATAAAGTAAAATAAAGTAACCAATAGAAATTACCTAAAATAGCCGTTTAAAAATAAACTGTAAAAATTCCATCCATTATCCGTCGTGTTATGCTTACAAACTGTAAGTATACTCGATGGATAATGTTCAGGGAATTAATGGCTGAGATTAAGACAATTCGACGGATGAAGATAAACTGTTATCCGTCGAGTCATAAAATATTCCAGAAAAGTAATTAATTTTTATTAGCTAATTGTATTTCGACGGATGACCAAACTCGATGGATAAGGGTCATCCGTCGAGATGTAAATTTTGACTTAGCCAAAATTTCATCCAAGACTGAAAAATCAATTAAATTTCTGGCTGCATTTCAACTTGCAAATTAACTCAGATAGATTTAAGAGTAATTAAGCATACCTAACTCACTTACCAACCTTGAAAAGGTGGATTCATCCAGTGGCTTGGTAAAGATATCTGCAAGCTGCTTCTCACTGGGAACAAAATGTAGTTCCACAGTACCATTCATTACATGTTCCCTTATGAAATGGTACTTGATATCTATGTGCTTTGTCCTTGAATGTTGTACTGGATTTTCAGTGATGACAATTGCACTTGTGTTATCACAGAAAATAGGAATCCTCTCAATTTGCAAACCATAGTCTAGCAATTGATTTCTCATCCATAAAATCTGTGCACAGTAACTTCCAGCAACAATATATTCAGCTTCAGCTGTGGAAGTAGAAACTGAATTTTGCTTTTTACTGAACCAGGACACAAGCTTGTTTCCTAGAAATTGACAGTTCTCGTTGTACTCTTTCTATCAATTCTACAACCTGCATAATCTGCATCTGAATAACTAGTTAGATTAAAACCAGAATCTCTAGGGTACCAAATGCCAAGGTTTGGTGTTCCCTTGAGATATCTGAAAATTCTCTTAATAACTGTTAAGTGAGATTCTCTAGGATCAGCTTGAAATCTGGCACATAAACATGTAGCAAATATTATATCTTGCCTACTAGCTGTTAAGTACAGAAGTGAGCCAACCATGCCTCTATAACTTGAAAGATCCACAGATTTTCAGTAGTGTTTAATTCAAGCTTAGTTGCAGTGGCCATGGGAGTTTTTGCAGATGTGCAATCCATTAGATCAAACCTCTTTAAAAGATCAAAAATATATTTAGTTTGACTAATGAATATTCCATCACTAACTTGCTTAACTTGTAAACCCAGAAAGTAAGTTAGCTCTCCAATCATACTCATTTCATACTTACTTTGCATCAATTTGGAAAACTTTTTGCAAAGTTTCTCATCTGTAGAGCCAAAAATAATATCATCTACATAAATTTGAACAAGTATACTAGAGCCATTAACATTTCTGAAAAATAAAGTTTTATCTACAGTACCTCTTATGAAGTGATTTTCCAAAAGGAACTTTGATAAAGCGTCATTCCAGGCTCTAGGTGCTTGCTTCAGTCCATAAAGTGCTTTCAAAAGATAATAGACATATTCTGGAAAATTTGGATCTTCAAAACCAGGAGGTTGACTAACATAAACTTCTTCTTCCAAATCTCCATTCAGAAAGGCACTTTTGACATCCATTTGATAGATTTTGAAATTGGCATGGGCTGCATAGGCTAAGAAGATTCTGATGGCTTCAAGTCTTGCAACAGGAGCAAATGTTTCATCAAAATCTATTCCTTCTTGTTGACAGTAGCCTTTGGCAACCAATCTAGCTTTATTCCTGACAACTATGCCATTTTCATCCATCTTATTTCTGAATACCCACTTGGTGTCTATTGGATTCTTTCCTTTAGGCTTGGGTACCAGCTTCCACACACTATTCCTTTCAAATTGGTTTAGCTCCTCCTGCATAGCTAAAATCCAATCAAGATCCAACAAAGCTTCTTCTACCTTCTTTGGTTCTTCCTTGAAAAGAAAGCTGTTGTATAGACATTCTTCCTGAGTTGCTCTTCTTGTTTGAACTCTAGAAGAAACATCACCAATGATAAGCTCAAAGGGGTGATCATTTGTCCACTTCCTTTGTTGAGGTAGATTAGCTCTAGATGAAGAAATCTCATTGTTGTCTTGATGTGTGATTGAGTTTTGATTGTTAGAAACCCCCCTGAGTTTGTGGATCTTTGATTTGAGAAAGGGGAACTTTCTATAGGTGATCTATCTTGACTTCCTGCTCCTTTTGATAACCCGACGGATGGTGAATTTTGAGTATCGACGGATGAAGCTGGTTGTCTCCTGACGGATAACGCAGATTGCCTTCCGACGGATGAAGCATTATGCAACTCGACAGATGTTGAGTTTTGTGCTTCATTGGTGGTAGATTTATCTGCATTATCCTTAGATACATTCTCTTGATCACTTTCATCATCACTGTCATCACTAACCATCTCCACATTGTCGAATTTGAGGCTCTCATGGTAATCTCCATCTTTTAGTCCTTCAATCTTTTTATCATCAAACACAACATGTATTGATTCCACAACAATGTTGGTTCTTAGATTGTAGACTCTATATGCTTTACCAATAGCATATCCAACGAAAATTCCTTCATCTGCTTTAGCATCAAACTTCCTATTTTGATCAGTTTGATTTCTCAGAATATAGCATTTGCAGCCAAAGACATGAAGAAAGTTTAGAGTTGGCTTCTTGTTCTTGAACAATTGATAGGGAGTCATGCATCTTGCTTGATTAACCAGAGAAATATTCTGAGTGTAACATGCAGTATTTATAGCTTCAGCCCAAAAATATGTTGGTAATTTTGATTCTTCAAACATTGTCCTTGCAGCTTCAATAAGTGATATGTTCTTCCTTTCCACTACTCCATTCTATTGTGGAGTCCTTGCTGCTGAAAACTCATGCAGAATCCCATTTTCCTCACAAAATGCTCTCATGACACAATTCTTGAACTCAGTTCCATTGTTACTCCTGATTCTTCTAACCTTGAAATCAGGATGATTATTGACTTGCCTTATGTGATTGATGATGATTTTACTAGCCTCATCTTTAGACTTTAGGAAATATGTCCAAGAGAACTTTGAGAAATCATCTACAATTACTAGGCAGAATCTTTTCCTTGAGATTGACAATACATTGACTGGTCCAAACAAATCCATGTGAAGCAGTTGCAAAGGCTCTTCAATTGTTGAATCAAGTTTCTTCCTGAATGATGCTTTAATCTGCTTCCCTTTTTGGCAGGCATCACACAGTCCATCCTTAGAAAACTCCACTAAAGGAATGCCTCTGACCAGTTCTTTCTTTACTAGCTCATTCATGATCTTGAAGTTTAAATGAGATAGCTTCTTGTGCCATAGCCAACTTTCATCCTGACTTGCTTTACTGAGAAGACAAGTTACAGATTCTGTATTAGATGAGTTGAAATCAGCTAGGTACACATTCCCTTTTCTCACACCAGTGAGAACTATAACGACTCGTGTATTTTTGAATTATTTAAATGTGTGATTATTATGGAAATTATTAAATAAATATGTGTATTGGTTTTGACCGCTATGAGTTGTTTGATTATTATCTAGATGTGATTTATGGTGTACCGGGTTGTCCGCACGATTAATTATGGGATCGTATTAAATTGTTTTCACTTTCAAAAATGGATATAGTGCAAATTTATTCGCATAAATATTGTGAATATTTCTAAAATTGTTTTTATGATTTTATAATTACAAAAATTATTTTTAGGATTTTATAAAATTGAGAAATCAATATTTTATTAATTATTTATCTTTAAATGATTTTTTGAATGCTTTTATTTGTAAAATCCATATTTAATTCTAGAATTCTTCAAAAATTATGAAACTCATATTTATTTAAGTTTGGAATATTCCGAGAATTTTAAAATTATCTTGGGAATTTTCGGGATTAATTTGAACCACGCGTTGATTCGTTTATTTGAAAAAAATGGGTATAAATTGTGTTTCAGAAATCATTTTAAAAATTTCGAAATATATGTATTTATAAACTTTGGGATATTTATAACATTTTAAGATTATTTTCGTGATTTTCTGAATTTGTTTTAAGTACAGCTCGGTTCTTTAATTGTAAAATGTGGGTACGAGTTGCGTTTCAAAATTGCTTTAAAAATTACGGAAATTTTAGTTTTATTAGTTTCGGGATTTTTAGAAAATTTTAAGACTATTTTGATAATTTTGCGAGTTTATTTCATGTGCAACGTGGTTCATTAAAACTCAAAGTGCGGGTCAATACCGAGCAGAAAAGAAATGCGTGCCCAGAATTAGATACGTGTCATCTTCTCAGGAGTTCATTCTACACGTGTAGTGTTGATACTGCTGGGTTTAGAAATAAAAAAAAAGAGATACATAGAAATTAAGAACAGAGATATGCAGCATTGTCCCTATACTCCCTATAATATCTCTCGATCTTCTCTCATCCCCTGTACTACTCTCCTTTTTCCCCCGCTATTCTCCCCCTTCCTTCCTGTCGGCGCCATCTCCATCTATTACGGTAAGTCGCCGGTTCCGGCGAACTCCCCGCCGCCCCGGTTCTGTTTTTGCCTCACAGCTTAGTCTCGATTTATCAGTCAAATATATATGCATACCTCCATATGTGTGTGTATGTAAGTATCATTGATTAATTTTTTGTGTGGTCTGCAGCCTTGTGTTTCCATTTCTACGGCGATTATTCGCCGCTGCCCTGTTGCTCAGTTGTTCGGTGTTCGTGAATATAATTCGTATACTCTGTAGATTCTGATTCGTGATTATTACTTCAGATTATTGATGATTGTTTATTCGATTATTTTCTGAAATTCCGTAATGAATATTCAATATATGTACTCGGATTATTTTGGTAAATATTTCGAATAAACCCTTTTGATTATTCGGATTTTATTCTTTTTCGAGAAGTTACTAATTAATTATCGGCGGGACTCGTTAGGAAACCCGAATTTGGTCGGGCACCAATGAGACTTGCCGCCGTCGGTAATGAGCTTTAGCGAGCTGATGGTGGACCGTGATGAATTATTCTGAGTCCTAATAATTTAAAACAAATACGAGTATAAATATATGATATAATGATAATTAGTTGGTTAAAATGGTGTTTGGGATTGGTGAAATGGATTTCGGTTGTATTGGTGGAATAAATTGTTGAATTGGTTGTTGAGATGTGACGTCGAGTTGTTCGACGGGTAGGCCGATAAACAGAGGAGGTGCTGCCCGAATTTTTGGAAATTATTTTAGAAATTCGGGACATACCCTGTAATTATCGGTACATCATGCGAGTATAAATAAGTATATATATATTATGCGAGACTTGATTGTATATTGAGATGAATGTTCTGTCAGAACCCAATAACCCTGATTTCGTAAAATTACGAGTATACGTATTTTCTGAGAACGAACACTAAACCGATTTTGAAAATGTGAACCCTAATTGTTGCGTGTGTTATTATAATATATATAATTATGAGTCGGGTTTGAATGTCGTTGGGTAGAATTAGTATCGAGGAAATGTCAAGTATACCTGGACGTCTAATGTAGGGTATTTCGACCTTGTAGGTTATAGTCGGGAACCTGAAAGTGAACGGTGGACTAAAGATAACTTAGTGGTCAGTCGACGAGCTCAATAGAGTTTCAACAGAAAGATCTAAGTGTCGAAGTTGAATCCAATGGGATCTAGTGGTTGGACGTTAGAACCTGAGCAGCTCGGCTCAGGGTTGATCAGTAATAGTTATAAAGCCTTGTAAGGCAAGTATTTCTGAACTTCTCTTCAAGATATATATTACCCATGTTTTGAACTGTGTTATAACATGTCGCTAGTATTCGAAATAACTCCTGTTTTATATTGCAAGAACTTTAAACCATTTAACCTTGAACCCTGATTTTCTTGATCTTGAGCCATAAGCCTCATTCTTTATAATCCGTCCTTTATTGATCTTCAGACACCAAACCATACAAATATAATACTACTCCCCAAAGGTATAACTACCAAACACCAAACACTGAAAGAGAATGATTTGAAAACACAGAAACTTTTATACTCCAACCATTCTTAATAACATCAAAGAACCATATCTTGAAAAATCATTACTGGTCTGATACCTGACCCTTGTACAAACTGAGAACCGTTTCTTATACATACCCTGATATATCCTTGAGATATCCACGAGTTTCCTTACGTTTTTATGCAAATGTTTAACCATCATTGATTATGATCTTGTTTTATTGAATCATATTGATATCATATGAAACTGCTTTAGGATTGGATAGTTTTTATATATGTGGACCAGATTCGTGGTCAGACCGTACCAATGGTCAAGTTAGGCCAATGTGTGCCTTGGATCCAGTAATTAGAAAAGTGCTATGTGCTTGCTCGGGGTTAGTGCGTGACTGAGCAGCAGCCTAACCTTGGTTTTTAAAACTTAAAATGAATATCCAATTCTAATGATTAGTTAAAACGAAACTCAATTCCTTTGAATCATCTCATTTGATCATTGTTTAACTTCAGTTATCGTTATCATGACTTGCTGAGCTAGTTAGCTCACCCTTGCGATTCTTTTATATATTTTACAGTTGAAAAGAATATGGATGATAGTGAAATTCCTCAGTCCAAAGTACGGGCTAAGGTTCCAGTCGAGTTGGATCGAGCTAGCAGAAGTTTCATGTGGTAAAGAGATAGTTAGATTGTAAGAATGATTTTATTACCAATTGTAAGTTAAATTAGTTGGGATTTGGTACGATGTAATAAATTAAGGTTGTGACTTGTTTTCATACTTTAACCTGTTACGATCCGTGGTTTTGTAAAGCAGGGTCATTATAAATAATATTTCTTAGACAGTTTGATATATTGTGTTTGTGTTGTGGACCCCAAACTTCTAACCCGGGTTTGGAGGGTGCCACAAGTTGGTATCAGAGCTACAGGTTATAAGTCACTGAAAAAAGCCTAGATTGTCGGGATTGGGTAGAGGGTTAGGAAGAGGAATAGGAAATAGAAAGATAAGACGATGTGAGGTTGAGTGCGATGGTATAGTAGGTCTCCGGCACGGTTCATATTGCAATTCGGGATTCTCAGTTTGCGACGTGATTTCCGGACAACGGCAATGGCAGATCTTGATTTCCTGGTGTCATTTTATCATTTGGAGCTTTCCGTTCGAGGATCGTCATCTTCTCTCAGATTGGATTTGCACCTTGTTCCTCCACCAGCATTAATGGTATTACCTTCTGTTATAACGGTTGTACTTCTTCAAGTTATTCTATGCTAATTTTTCCACCTCTTGATACGAGATTACCTATTCAAGAACCTCCATCTGTTTATTCTTGTTTTACTGTACATTCGGCTGTGAGTGTATCTCTTTAGTTTACCCTACATCATGTTCTATACCCCCAGTTTAGAACTTGTTCTATGAAGTGATTGTACCTACGAGGATGGATTCGAGAGTTACAGTAAATAGTGAGCGCTTGAGATATAAATAAAGGTGAGACGAAGTTTAGAGAGGAGATTTAATTGTTTCAGAGGATAGTTGTTATTGGGTTAAAAGAAGCCATTAGTGACTAAGCCACCCGTGAATAATTATGGGATGAATTAGATGAATTTAGAAAGAGTTAGAGAGAAAGGTATAAATCTGGAATTTTTGGTGGAATTAAATGATGGTGCTATGATAAATACGATATATAAAGTAGTGCTGTGATGTGATACGAGTAAACTTTGTTCTATGAAATAGACTTGTTGAATATTGGATAGCATGTTCTACTTAACTACTGCAACGATAATGTCGGAAGTATTACCAGTATGGGAGCCTTGATGTGAAGCTACGAATAAGATAATGTGCGACAACAATTGAAGTTTCGTCGATTAAGGAAGGTAAAATGGATACGATTAAGGAGAAAAGGTAGATTGAAGTGAATGGACCTTTATATGATCATTCCATTAATTTGGTACCTTGTTATAGGTCGGAAGGACAACAACCAACTCATATAGTAAGGACAACCAGGTTTATGATTTTTAAAATTTTAACAAGTGTTCGCAAAAGATTTTTCCTTACAAAATTTCTAAAAGCTTTTTTTTTGAATAAAATAAGTTTTAAACCTTGGTTGTCAAATTACTACTTGAGTTTCTTGTTTGTTAAAAACCTGGATTTCCTGGATGGATACTTACTTTAGACTTAGTATTGTTAATTTAAAGAACCAAGTAACCCGTGACTATGAAGAAGCTGATTATTCCTATCGGTAAGGTGTAAATGTTGTTGACAAGGTTAATAACAGAATCCGCGTACGGAGTGATTATTCATCAAGTTGCAGAGACCATTAAAGTTTAAAAGAATTTATCGATTTAAGAAGAGCCTGGGCGTGATCGAAGGAGATTGGGAAGATTTCCAGACTTTTCTAAAAGAAGAGTATTATTAAAAAAAAAAAGAGATCGTTATGTTGAATGATTCGCGGTTATTCTGAATTAAAATGAGGAAACTCGAAGTTATCTGGTAGGAACGCCATTATGATCGAATTGTTAAAGTATTATCCGTGTGGGTGCGATATTAAAGACGCAAGACGTGACAAGTAGGAATCTACCATAATGCTTAATTTGCAAAGGCATTTCAGTGTACCCTCTAAAGTTGTTATATGATGCAATTGGGATGTGGTCGATCAAGCTCAAAAGACGAATACAAATGAAATGTGGATGGTGATCAAGGGTATCGTTCTTGTCTTCAATACTACAACGTATAATCCCTTTTTGATTCCTCGATAAGTATGAACTCCTTCTCTTAAATAAACTCTTTGCTATGATATCGGAAAGGAGGATATTGAACTCCTTTCAAATTTAATTGTTTCCTTCAAGTCTTGCTCTCTGATTGGGACAGACAGTGTTATGGTGAGACACTTTGTCGGAATGATGAAGAGTCGGGTGGGACGCCACCTAATCATGTGTTGTATGCCGTATGGTATGAAAGACTGGCCATCTTAAGTACCAATGTGGTTGTCTCATTCATATTCAAATCCTTGTTTCTTCTTTCTTTTCAACTCTAAATTTTGTTGGACTTTGAATCCTTCTAGTCGTTTCGTTGTACTGTCATTCTTTGCAAGAAGTTTTTAAACAGAAATCAACGAATTATGGACCAAGCGGGTAAAGTTCCATCTACCTCTCACGCATGGAAAGCAAACAAGGGCATATGGCGAGAATTGCAAATCACTAACCAGTCAGGGATGCACTAAGAATCAAGGGAATCTACTCCAATTAGGATACGTCTTCGAGAACGAGAATATGCGACTTTCCTGTGAAATATGTTGTTTAAATTACGGACGTGATAACATGGATGACGATGGTAAGTACCTTATGTGTTAAAGTATTAAAAGATGTGAGAGGAACTTAATTGTTTATCCCTCAAGGTTTTGTTGATGAAATGAATTACCCTGTTGAATTGATAAGATTATAGTTAAAAGGATTAGCAAGTCAAGAACATGTAGTTGTTAAATAAGTAAGTACCAATGGTGGAATTGAGGTTTCTGGCAATAAGTTGTGAAGAATTGGTATAATTTGAGATAAGAGGATTTGACATTATTCTAAGGAATGAATTAACTATGGAAGCATGATGCCCAAACGAACAATCATAATGAAGAGATAGTCCTGAAGGCGTTAAATGAGAATAGGATGAGGCATAAAGGAAAAAGGGAGGTAAAGAATTGGTTAACGATGATTACGATGATCAAGATGTGAGTTTTACGGTAATTATGAGATAAATAAAAGTTAGAGACAAACAAAATTGAAGATTTTATGACAATTAAAGAGTTTGAGGATATGTTTCCAGATAAGTTATCAACATTTCCTCCAGATAGACAAATGAAGCTCGCGATTGACGTAGCACCTGAAGCGAAGCCAGTGACCAAGGCCTTACATAAAATGGCACCAGTCACAAGGAGGAAGTTAGCAAAGCAGATGTAAGAGATGCTAGAAGAAGAAGTGATTAGACCCAGTGTATCCCATAAGTTGCACCGGTATTAATTACTAATAAGAAAGATGGAAGTATGAGGTTATGCGTCGACTAGTGAAAGCTTAACACGTTTACTATCAAGAACAAGTATCTGTTACCTTGACCCAATGATTTGTTTGATCAGACAAAGGAAGCAAAGTACTTTTGTAAGATCGATGTAAGATTTGGTATTTCACCAATTGAAGATTAAACCTATGGATATATCAAAGATAATTTTCAGAACTAAGTACTATTTCCGTATTGTCATTTGGATTAACCAATATACCCGTAATATTTGAACTCGATGGACACAAATCTTTAAGGAATATCTGAATAAGCTGTAGTGTAACACTTAAAGTCAATGGAGGACCATGCGAAGCATTTAATGACAACTGAGGAGTCGGAGAAGAAAGAAGCTCTATGTAAAGTTTGCAAGGTGAAAGTTTTGATGATAGAAAGCATAAGTAATCAGTGAGGAGGAGACCAAAGGAGATCCAGTAGAAATTAAAGTTACTATGAATAAAGAAAGGCTAAAAGCACCAACAAAAGTAAAAAGTTTTACCATGGACCGGTTATACTGCAAATTTACGCAAGAATTCTTTAAAGCTGCAATACCTTTGATGAAGCTAATCAAGGAAAAGCAAGAAGTTTTGTGAAGTGGAGAAGGGTGAAGGAAAGTTTTGCGAAGTTAAATGAAAGAATGGTTACAACACCTGTTTTATCAATTTAAAGGTATCAAGGTGGTTTGATAGTTTATAGAGATGTTTCTCATTAGGAAATAAGATGTGTGTTGATGCAGCACAATAAAGCTATTATATATTCATTCAGACAACCGAAACCTTATGAGCAGAAGTATCCTACTCATAATATGGGATTAATAGTAATAACATTCGCTTTGAAAGATTGGGAAACATGATATGTATGGAGAAAGATGTAAGATCTATATGGACCATAAGAGGTTGAAGTATGTATTCACGAGAAAAAGCAAATATAGAGGCAAGCAATAAGCAAAAAGGAGAAAACGAACATAAAAACTGTACCAAAAGAATTATCTATGGAATTTTAGAAGTTGGAATTGGAAGTCAGAGTTTATAATCCAAAATGGAGCAAGGATGGATAGTATGACCTTTCAGTCGAAGTTGTTAAGAAAAAGATAAGGAGATGTCAAGAGAAGATAATGGATCACGATGTTAGCAGTTAGTAAAAGGAAATTTATGCGCCCAGGAAAACGAGCACGATATCCCCAGGTTTTCTTCCAGCACTTGAATGCTACAAGTAAAAGGATTAAGAAATGAGATCCCACAGGGAATTTACAATATAAAGTATTTAATTTATTGAAGAAACGTCAAGATATACGGAAATTTAAAGAAAAATAGTAACAACCAGGTATAAGAAGGAAATTTTGAGATGGATTAGGAAGTGTTTGATATGTCAAAGAATTAAGGCGAAGTATTGGAGGCCTAGTAGATAAGGCAGACCCAGGGAGTGGTTTTACAAGAAGTGAATCGTGAAGGTTATCAGTGATGTTATGGAGAAAAGGAATGAAATTATGAGATTATGTACTGATTATCGGGAATATAACAAAACAATGAATAAGAAGAAGTGAGACCCTATAAAGAATTGATTACTTATGAGACCTAATTCAAGAAGTGTGTTATGTATTGAGAATTAACTTAAGATCCGACCTGAGGACATAACAGAGATTATGATTAAAATAAGTTATGAGTATTGCAAGCTCTGGTGATATTATGTGAAATAACAAGTGTATCAGTTGTCTAATAAGGAATTAAGGAACATGTTGTATAAGGAGTACTCAGATAAGTGAATTATATTTATTGATAACATCTTCAGCTGTTCAGGAAACTATACGTTGAGTCTTCAAGAATGAAATTTTGACTAAGATTAACAAAGATTCTAAATTGATCCACGAACAACTACCTAAGCAAAGCTGTAGGGTAACATATGCATTATACCGACAGAGAAGATTGGATGTAATTAAGACCACTGAGGAATTAATAGACGAATAGGAAAGAGTGGAATATGAAGTTTAAATACTTAAACGGAAAGTCAAAGTACGAAAGTGATTCAGGAACTGTAAGATATATTGAGAGATTAAGTTTTTAAGAAAACACTGGAATGATTAATTATCATCGATGTCAGCTTTGAAATGCTACTTTACCAAGCTTCATGTGAACGCAAGTGTAGGTCCCCATTTTATTAAGATAAAGTGGGAGAAAGAAAGTTGTCAAATTCTAAGTAATTCAGCACACCAAGAGCGTAGTAATATTGATTGAAGCAGCTCGGAGTAGACAAATAAAGAAGGCGAAATGGTATCGAGAAAGAATATGAGTATAGAAATAGGACCAATAGTGTTAATACAAGTTTCATCTTGAAAGAGACTAGATAAGTCTAAGTAGAAAAAACAGGTTAAGTCCTAAAATTAGTGAACCATTCGAGGTATTGATAAATATAGATAAAGTTGTTCATAAGTTGATGTTACCGTCACCACAATGTGTACATATAGTATGTCTAGCCTGTTAATATTAAAAACGATAAGTATCTGATTTGAATTAAGTGATTGATCAGGAGCCAATGAGGCTCTTGTTCAAGTTTGTTTTACATAGAGTGATCAATCCAAACTCTTGATCGTTAAAGGCGAGGCATTGGAAATGAGTACATATCTATAGTAAGTACGTTTGAAATCCTCGAATAGAAGAGTCTACTTAGAAACTAGAGTCAGATATGCTTGACAAACATCCTCACTTGTGTAATTGGACCAGATTCTGAGGACAGAATCTTTTTAAGGGGAGAAGGATATAACGACTCGTGTATTTTTGAATTATTTAAATGTGTGATTATTATGGAAATTATTACATAAATATGTGTATTGGTTTTGACCGATATGAGTTGTTTGATTATTATCTAGATGTGATTTATGGTGAACCGGGTTGTCCGCACGATTAATTATGGGATCGTATTAAATTGTTTTCACTTTCAAAAATGGATATAGTGCAAATTTATTCGCATAAATATTGGGAATATTTCTAAAATTGTTTTTATGATTTTATAATTACAAAAATTATTTTTAGGATTTTATAAAATTGAGAAATCAATATTTTATTAATTATTTATCTTTAAATGATTTTTTGAATGCTTTTATTTATAAAATCCATATTTAATTCTAGAATTCTTCAAAAATTATGAAACTCAAAGTTTGGAATATTCCGAGAATTTTAAAATTATCTTGGGAATTTTCGGGATTAATTTGAACCGGGCGTTGATCCGTTTATTTGAGAAAAGCGGGTATAAATTGTGTTTCAGAAATCGTTTTAAAAATTTCGAAATTTATGTATTTATAAACTTCGGGATATTTATAACATTTTAAGATTATTTTCGTAATTTTCTGAATTTGTTTTAAGTACAGCTCGGTTCTTTAATTATAAAATGTGGGTACGAGTTGCGTTTCAAAATTGCTTTAAAAATTACGGAAATTTTAGTTTTATTAGTTTCGGGATTTTTAGAAAAATTTAAGACTATTTTGATAATTTTGCGAGTTTATTTCATGTGCAACGTGGTTCGTTAAAACTCAAAGTGCGGGTCAATACCGGGCAGAAAAGAAATGCGTGTCCAGAATTAGATACGTGTCATCTTCTCAGGAGTATGTAGTGTTGATACTGCTGGGTTTAGAAATTAAAAAATAGAGATACATAGAAATTAAGAACAGAGATATGCAGCATCGTCCATGTACTCCCTATAATCTCTCTCGATCTTCTCTCATCCCCTGTACTACTCTCCTTTTTCCCCCGCTTATTCTCCCCCTTCCTTCCTGTCGGCGCCAGCTCCATCTATTCCGGTAAGTCGCCGGTTCCGGCGAACTCCCCGTCGCCCCAGTTCTGTTTTTGCCTCACAGCTTAGTCTCGATTTATCAGTCAAATATATATGCACACCTCCATATGTGTGTGTATGTAAGTATCATTGATTAATTTTTTGTGTGGTCTGCAGCCTTGTGTTTCCATTTCTACGGCGATTATTCGCCGCTCCCCTGTTGCTCAGTTGTTCGGTGTTCGTGAATATAATTCGTATACTCTGTAGATTCTGATTCGTGATTATTACTTCAGATTATTGATGATTGTTTATTCGATTATTTTCTGAAATTCCGTAATGAATATTCAATATATGTACTCGGATTATTTTGGTAAATATTTCGAATAAACCCTTTTGATTATTCGAATTTTATTCTTTTTCGAGAAGTTACTAATTAATTATCGGCGGGACTCGTTAGGAAACCCGAATTTGGTCGGGCACCAATGAGACTTGCCGCCGTCGGCAATGAGCTTTAGCGAGCCGACGGTGGACCGTGATGAATTATTCTGAGTCCTAATAATTTAAAACAAATACGAGTATAAATATATGATGTAATGATAATTAGTTGGTTAAAATGGTGTTTGGGATTGGTGAAATGGATTTCGGTTGTATTGGTGGAATAAATTGTTGAATTGGTTGTTGAGATGTGACGTCGAGTTGTTCGACGGGTAGGCCGATAAACAGAGGAGGTGCTGCCCGAATTTTTGGAAATTATTTTAGAAATTCGGGACATACCCTGTAATTATCGGTACATCATGCGAGTATAAATAAGTATATATATATTATGCGAGACTTGATTGTATGTTGAGATGAATGTTTTGTCAGAACCCAATAACCCTGATTTCATAAAATTACGAGTATACATATTTTCTGAGAACGAACTCTAAACCAATTTTGAAAACATGAACCCTAATTGTTGTATGTGTTATTATAATATATATAATTATGTTAGGTCACACTTTCACTGTAGAGAGGGTGAATACAGTGTTTATCACAATCAAATCAAACTTCAAGAACTTATGTAACAGAAAACAAACTTTATTTAAACAATAAACTCTGTTACAATCTGGAACTGTTATCTCTCAGTGATGAACAAAATATCACGAGAGCTGCTAGAGTTATACTAAATAATATTCTCGATAATGATAACACTTTTAGTGTAAACCCTATGTCTGTGTTTATGTACTACACAGTTACAAGATATTCGCTAATTGATATGGAATATAATTCTGCTTCCTAAAATATATCAATCAGATATCTTCTATTCCAAGTATTCCATTCTTCACGGAATTCCTTCTTCATGCATATCTCTTCTTATGTTTATCTTGATCTTCTTAACTTTAATCAGCTACTGTCCTTATCTGATCGTCCTTCAGCACTTAAGTTCTGATATCTATCTCCTGATAACATAAGTACTGATATCCCTTAAGTTCTGACTTCCAGTATAAGTACTGATCAGTTAAGTACTGATTTGTTCTGTTCAAATAAGATCTGAAATCTAAACATAAAACATATTAGCCATGACATTATCAAATATATCTAACAATCTCCCCCAACTTGTAAATTAACAAAATATACAAGTTTAACAGATATTTGATGATGTCAAAAACATTAAGTACAAATGCATGAGAAATAGACAAGATAACTACAACTTACAGTCCTTAAAGTTTTTACCAATTCAACTTCTGATAACAACTTCAATCTGTATAAATATCAGAATTTAAGCAGTTGTAGATCTTCGACTTGGCTTCATCATTTTCTGATCTCTCTGATGTCAGGAGTTGTTCTGAGATAATTCTTCAACAAACATTTCTCAGCATATCTGAGTTCATCAATCATTCTCCGTTTGACATCTTTAAGCTCTGCAGTATCTTCACCAATTTGAAATATTGCAGCTCTGAGATCATTAATCTTTGCTTTTCTCAACTCCCGATCTAGTCTTATGACATAAGCTTTATTAGACTCTAGATTGAATTCAAGCCCCTTAATACCAAGATATGTTCTAATCTGTGCAGTATTAGGCTTCATATCAACAATATCACCATTGTGATTTCTGTACTTTGGAACATATCTGCTGTCAGACTTAACAGAATAAAGTCTTTTCTGTCTCTGAATCTGTTCCTTTAAGTAGTTTGCAGCAGTCTCTGTTATTCTGTCATCCACTTGAAGTAAGAACAATACATGCTCCAATTCTTCAAAATACTTCAACGGAATGGCATTTTGTCTTATATGATAAACCCTACCATCTGTCATGAAATACAACATGATGTATTCTTTCAAGTAGGTATGGTAAACCATCTGTACAGATTCTAGTTGATTCAATCTTTCAGGAGTTGCTCCAATACCTGGTTCACACAAGGAAGTTGGATCATCAGTAGTGTTGTGTACTCTTCTTTCATCAGCACTTCCCAATCCAGTTTTATCTCTAGCTTCCTTTCCAGTAACTACTCTTGCTTCAAAACCACTTGAAGTAGTCTTCAAAGATTGAGTCTGTTTTGCTTTAGTGAATCCTGGTAGGAGTGTTTTAGATTTATTTTCTGATATCAAGTTAACTTGAGCACTGTCAGAGGTTACTTGCTTCTTCTGAATATCAGAACTTACAATTTCTTGACTCTGAACAACTTGAGCCATGTCAGAGGTTGTTTTAAGAACTTTTCTTGAAGTCAGAGCAAGATTATCTTTTCCATCAGTAATTTCTTCTTCCTCAGGAGGTACATAAGGCTTGATAGGTTCACCAACCTTTTCTTTACCCTTGGATCTTGGATCTATCTGTGGTTGTGATCTAGCCAAAGTTTCTTCAGTATGTATCCTTTCTTTGATCACAATGCCTTTAGGTTTTGGAAGTAACTTTTTACCAGAAGCTTCAGATTTAGATGTGACTTTCTCTGATTTAAGTCTGGCTTCTTCTTCCTTTAAACTTTCCAAGTCCATCCCTGGATTTTCTTGAAGAAATAACTGTCTTGACATTTCCTCATCAAGATCTAGAAGTTCATCAGAACTTATCCTTTTACCAGCAGCAGAACTTATTCTTTTCCCAGTATCAGAACTTGTTCTGTGACTAGCTTGTCTTGATGTAAACCTTCTACCTTGACTATGACCACTACCCATTCCAGAGTTTCCTTGGTCATCTTTTCCATCATCCTTTCCTTGCAGTGACTTGTTGGTTTTGCATTTGGACTTAATTACCTTCTCCCCCTTTTTGGCATCAGCAGGTAATAAAAGAGAGATAAGTAATTCCACTGAGGTCTGGATTTCAGTAAGTTGCGATTGCTGAGAAGCTTGATTTGTCAGAATTTGATCAATCTGAGCTTGTTGCTTCTCTTGAGTTTTCTCAATATAAGCAACCCTGTCAATGGTAGGTTGGAAGAACTTTTTCTTATCAAGTTTCCAAACTTGTTCCTGTTTAATAAAGTTCTCCTGAATCTTGTGTAGCTCTGCATGAGTATTGGAATGAAGACCTTGTAGATGTTTAGTACTCAATGCAGTGACTCTAAGCTGGGTTTTAAAATCATCAGAATTTAACATTTCATCAGCTTTAGTCAAGTGCTCAGCAAGATGTAAAGCATTTGGAACACATGAAACTGAGTTCCATTCCTTAGTCCACTCCTGACCTGCAGGAGTTTCACTCCAAGGTACTGGTGCATCCCTGATAACAAACTCCTTTAGCAGTTCAGACTTAGGAAGAGTCAATGGAGGAGTATGTCCTGAAGGACCTGCTGCATCAGCATCTACAGTTGTAGCAGCTTCACCAGTATCTCCAACATTTGCAGCATCAGAACTTAAAGAATCAGTATCTTCTGATAAGACAACTGTGTGAGTAGCAATGGAGGCTTCAACATCCTCTAATTGCTGATCGGATACTAAGTTCTGATCAACAGCCATATCCTGATGCTCACCTAAAATCTGATCATCATCTTGATGCAGAGAAGGTGATAGTGATAACTCAGGAGTTTGAACAGCATCAGTAACAAGTGTTGTGGAAGGATTATTTGTTGTTGGAGCTTCTAACAAAAGTATTTCAGGCACAACCAAGTTCTGAATATCAATTTCAGCACTTGTGCCTGGATCAACAAGAGATATAGAAGGTGAATTAGCCTTGTCAGATACAGGTTCCTGAGATTGAGTTGACGGAGAAGAAGTGACTGGAGCAAATTCCTTGTCTTGCGAGATCAGAGATTCCTGATCCCCTTCCTTAGCTGCTTCCTCCTCATCATCTGAAACTGGCCTCTGTGCCCTCTGTTTCTTGTACTTCCTTGTTGATGTGGATTCCTTGGGAGTTGCAGGAACCGTCATACGTCTAAGCCTCTTGAGAAGCCTAGAACCCCCAATTGCAGAATCCTTCTGAGAAGTTGCCTTCTCAGCTTCATTTATCATAGGTTCTGAAGATGGAATCTGATCCTCAGAATCTGATTCATCTCTCAAAGTAATCCTCCGCTTCTTCTGAGATGTTTGAGGAACAGTCCTCCAGAACCCCAGTCCTCCAGAACCTCAGAACTTGTTGACTTGAAAAGAATTCAGGCTGAGTTAAGGCGTACCCAACCTCACTATGTGCAAGAAGATCTTGCACAAAATGCAATTCAGATGGAGCTTCAGTATGATCAAGAATTGCAGCATAGTTGTTTGGAACGAACTTTGCTCCATCAATGATTAAATCCTTTGGTGCCATGTGAAAGAAAAAAATATTGAAATTCAAGTATGCCTGTTAGGTGTTTGAGATAATATCTGTATGAAAACAACGGAAATAGTAAAGTGAAAGAGAGTAAAAGTAAGAAGAGAGATAGAAGATGAAGAAATTAAAAAGATTAAAGAAATCTTCTCTCTGCTGTACTTATACAAAAAAATGTTACCGTTGGACACCTGTCAGACATGCAGTAATAACGGATAGTTACTGGGCTCGAGAAAACAGTAATCATGACTTACCCATTTGCCGAGTTTCAAGGAAAAAAAACTGTTCCTTTTATCAAGGGAAACAATTCAAATTTTAACCCGTTATCACTGATTGGATTGTTTTTCACTGCAACATTAATATTCTGAAAATGAATCATGTTAAAAATGACCGAGATAATTTCTATGAATAAGTGCTGACGGAGAATCAGAACTTAAATAAAAACAAAATTTAAATGGTCATCAGAATATCAATCAGGATTTATCAACACAAGATAAAATAACTCAGAGACAAAATCTTGAAGTAAAGACAGTTTTCATTAATATATCAAGTCAATACATATATGAAATAGAAATTACATCAATACAAGATTTTCCCTAAGCTTCTAATCCTAACATCAACAGCTTTAGTCCTAGCTAAGAAGCCTGACAAAGCTGAGGATGAAGAAGAACAGGAAGAAGACGAGATTAAGTCATCTTCCTCTTCCTATCTTCGACAAACAAGATAGCGAGTCGAATGATTCGTTCTTGCTGACGGATAGCTTCCCGCCTTTCCTCCTCCAGGCGCTCCAGATGGCGATGATAATCCATCTCGAAGAATAGAAGGTGAGCCAGCACCTCCTGTGGGACAGAGTCCCAGATCTCCTCAGGAATGGCTGTTATATGCCACTCCTGCCGCCACTCGGCACAACTGAGTTCCATTGTGAAGGTTTGTGTGTTCAAAAACATGTTGAATCGAACCATTTTGTTTTTGACAGAAGAAGGAGGATAAGTGTGTGAGAAGAATGTGATGGAAAGACTGATGTGAAGTGGTTGTATATATAGGCAAGAGAATGTCAAGAGACACAAAGATATTGAATGCAGACAGGTAGAATTAATTCTACCTCGTCTCCCTAGACCTTGAAAAAGAATAACAGTCATTGGAAAAGGAATGTGCACATGTAACAAGAGTGAACTGTTCAAGGACGAGTGCCATTATGTTTTAACCATAGACTATTTAATCTTCCACTTCAACATTTCGAAATGAGACTGTTACCAAATTTTACTCACAGATAAGTCAAGTAAAGGGTTAGACTGAAAAATCAGAACTTAGACCTATACCAGAACTTAACAGTCATCAGAACATAATGTCTTAACTCGAACAAGGGATATCTATCTTAGTAAATACTCATACAAGTTCTTAGTTATGAACGTCAGAACTTAATCATCAGAACGTGGAACTAGAACTTGTCCTCAGAATTTGTGCAGAAGTGACACAATGACTGTTTATCTAAAATAACATAGACCACCACAGAAATTTCATCATTCATATGGAGTGATGTGTGTGTGCATTAAGCTAAATAACAGACAAAGAGTAAAGTCTGATCTACTTCAGTACATCTTAGAAATAAGTCATAATTAAAATTTTGCTAAAGAGCTGTCATTATCCTGAAACCTACTGATAAATGAGTTCATGCATGAGGCCACCTCTACTGTTTTTGTGCTAATTTTATGCATCTTTTGAAATTCTATTTTACAGAGGCTTCTCAGTGTAAGTGAGTCACGACTGTTTATTAGAATTTATGCTATTATCAGAGTATTTCTCCAGTAATCATAGAGTGTGAAAAGTCACCAAGAAAAATATTTTGCTTTTCTAATGCATATTTACTTAATACCAGCAATGCACTTGGGTCGTCCCATTCACATTTTTACTCTAGATCTCAAAGGAGTACCTGATATTATTCTTTGATTCTTTTTCTTTTTCTTTTGATAAGTGAGGTTTATCAGCACTTAGTACATTCAGCAGTTTTACTAGAATCAGAACTTAAACAGATGAGTAGCATTATTCTAATTTGTGACTTAGTAATAAGATATACAAAGTAAACTTAACTAAGCTCAGTTATCAGAATTTGCTTGTGTCATAAGATTTCCACAGAAATAATTACTTCTTTCATGGGATCATTTGTTTATTGAAGACTAGTAGGTCAGTATCTAGCACAGTTATCCTCATGGGATTAAATAGTTACTGAAACAGACATATCACTTATCAGAGTTTAGAAACATATATCAGACAACAGTCAGTACTTAAGGACATTTATCAATTAATGCACAGAATATACAAAGAGATTAATTCTGTAAATACTGATCATAAAGTCTGATAACATAGAACAAGTTTAAGCAGATTTAGAGAAAGAACCTGAAATCATTCCAAGTTCATTTACCAATTTTGAAAAGGTAGCTTCACACAGTGGTTTTGCGAAGATATCTGCTACTTGTTGATCTGTGGGAACAAAATGCAATTCCACTGTACCTTCATCCACATGTTCCCTGATGAAATGGTACCTGATGCTGATGTGCTTTGTCATAGAGTGTTGAACTGGATTACCTGTCATAGCAATAGCACTTTGATTATCACAGTAAATAGGGATTTTGAAATATGTTAACCCATAATCCAGTAACTGATTCTTCATCCAGAGAATCTGTGCACAGCAGCTTCCTGCAGCAATATACTCTGCTTCTGCAGTTGATGTGGAAATTGACTTTTGTTTCTTGCTATACCAAGAAACCAACCTGCCTCCAAGAAATTGGCAGCTTCCACTTGTGCTTTTCCTGTCAATTTTGCAACCTGCAAAATCTGCATCTGAGTAACCTATTAATTTAAAATCTGATTCTCTAGGATACCATAATCCTAGATCAGCTGTTCCTTTAAGATACTTAAAGATTCTTTTTACAGCTGTTAAGTGAGGTTCTCTTGGATCTGCTTGAAATCTTGCACAAAGACAGGTAGCAAACATGATATCTGGTCTACTAGCAGTTAGATAGAGAAGTGAGCCAATCATACCTCTGTAATCAGTAATATCTACTGAATTACCAGTATCCTTATCCAGTTTTGTTGCAGTGGCCATGGGAGTGGATGCACTTGAACAGTCTTGCATTCCAAATTTCTTCAGCAAGTTTCTGGTATACTTAGATTGACAAATAAAAGTTCCTTCTTCAGTCTGCTTGACTTGAAGGCCCAGAAAATAACTAAGTTCTCCCATCATACTCATCTGATATCTTGACTGCATTAGGTTGGCAAACTTTTTGCAAAGTTTGTCATTTGGAGACCCAAAAATAATATCATCAACATAAATCTGGATCAGAAGTAAGTCCTTGCCATGATTGAGATAGAACAATGTTTTGTCAATAGTTCCTCTGTTGAATCCACTTTCCAGAAGAAACTGAGCTAAAGTCTCATACCATGCTCTTGGAGCTTGCTTAAGTCCATAAAGTGCTTTATCAAGCCTGTAGACATAATCTGGATGTTTGGAATCTACAAAGCCTGGAGGTTGTTCAACATATACTTCCTCTTCCAATTCTCCATTGAGAAAAGCACTTTTCACATCCATTTGAAAGACAGTAAACTTTTTGTGAGCAGCATAAGCCATGAATATCCTTATGGCTTCTAACCTAGCAACTGGAGCAAATGTTTCATCATAGTCAATTCCCTCCTGTTGAGAATATCCTTTTGCAACCAGCCTTGCCTTGTTCCTTACAATTATGCCATCACTGTCAGTTTTGTTTCTGAATACCCACTTTGTACCAACAACCGATCTATTCTTGGGTCTTGGCACTAAGGTCCAGACTTTGTTTCTTTCAAATTCATTCAACTCTTCCTGCATTGCTTGCACCCAATCAGCATCTTGAAGAGCTTCTTCCACTTTCTTTGGCTCAGACTGAGAGAGAAAAGAATTGTAAAGACATTCATTCGAAGTACCTGTTCTAGTTCTGACACCTGCCTCAGGATTTCCAATTATTAAATCAGGTGTATGTGATTTTGTCCACTTCCTTGCAGATGGAAGATTTTCTCTAGAACTGGATGCTCCCCCATGATTCATGCTGTCTTCGGTTTCATTTTCTGATGCTCCCCCTGAAACTATGCTCTCTGAGTTGGATCCTTCAGTATTTAGATTTTCAGCACTGTCAGTACTTGGCTTATCAGAACTTGACGAATCAGAATTTGAAGAGCCAGATGTATGTTCTGATGCTTCTTGAGATGTGATAATATCTTGAGTATGCTCCCCCTGCATTGGTGCATCTTCCTTTGACGTAGTCACCACAGTTTCAATAACATCAGAGTTTAATCCATCAGAATTTACAGTATCAGGACTTAGACTGTCAGGACTTGAGATATCAGAATATGAATCTTCATTTTCAAATCTCAGCTTATCATGATCAATGCAATCTTCAAGTCCAGTGATCTTCTTGTCATCAAAAGAGACATTGATAGATTCCATGACCACTTTTGTTCTCAAATTATAGACTCTGAAGGCTTTTGTAGAAAGTGGATATCCTACAAAGATTCCCTCATCAGCTTTTAGATCAAACTTGGATAGCTGTTCAGGATGAGTCTTGAGAACAAAACATTTACATCCAAATACATGAAAGTATTTGAGATTTGGCTTCTTGTTCTTCACCATCTCATATGGTGTTTTTCCATGCTTGTTAATGAGTGTTGCATTTTGAGTAAAACAAGCAGTCTGCACAGCTTCAGCCCAGAAATAGGTTGGAAGCTTTGCTTCTTCAAGCATTGTTCGTGCAGCTTCAATTAGAGTTCTATTCTTCCTTTCAACAACTCCATTTTGCTGTGGAGTTCCAGGAGCAGAAAATTCTTGCTTTATTCCATGATTTTTGCAGAACTCTTCCATTATCAAATTCTTGAATTCAGTGCCATTATCACTCCTCAAAATTTTCACAGAATCTTTGATCAATTTATCCAGATGTTTGACATGATCAATCAGGATAGATGCAGTTTCACTTTTTGTGTGCAAGAAATACACCCATGTGTATCTGGTGAACTCATCTACTATGACCAACGCATATTTCTTCTTTGCAATAGACATGACATTCACTGGACCAAATAGATCAACATGAAGTAGATAATAAGGCTCAAGAATTGATGATTCAGTCTTGCTCTTGAACGAAGATTTTCTTTGTTTAGCCTTCTGACATGAGTCACAAAGACCATCAGGAACAAACACTGATTTTGGCAGTCCTCTCACAAGATCTTTCTTGATCAGTTCATTTATCTTGTTGAAGTTTAAATGAGAGAGTTTCTTGTGCCAATTCCAGCTTTCTTCAGTTGAGGCTCTACTCACTAAACAGATTGCAGAACCATCAGAACTTGTTGAAAGCTTAGCTTCATAAATGTTACCACGCCTGAATCCCTTCAGAACAATTTTTCCTTTAGATTTACTAACTATTTCACAATGTTCTGCAAAGAAATCAACATGATAACCTCTGTCACAGATTTGACTTATACTCAGTAAGTTGTGTTTAAGTCCTGAGACTAGAGCTACATCTTTAATGATGACATTCCCAAGATTGATATTGCCATATCCTAAAGTTTTTCCAATGTTGCCATCTCCATAAGAAACACTTGGGCCAGCTTTCTCCACAAAGTCTGATAGCAGGGCCTTATTTCCAGTCATGTGTCCTGAACATCCACTGTCCAGAACTAAAATATTTTTCCTGTTGCCCTGCAATCAAAAAGACCACTAATTATTAGTTTTAAGGACCCAGACTTGCTTGGATCCTTTGGCCTTTTTAGGTTTGTTAACATTTGCAGCGGATTTAACATCAGATTTTATGTTAACAGTTTTCTTATCAGAACTTATACTAGAAGGAACAACAGAAACTTTCTTTAAAGAAGGTTTTATTTGATAATAATCATAGTACAAACTATGATATTCCTTACAAGTATAAATGGAATGCCATAAACTACCACAATGAAAACAAGGATTTTGTGGTTTGTATCTAACAGACTGACTCTTAACTCCTGACTTTGTAGATAAGGAGTTAATATTCTTATTCTTCCTGCAAAAAGAAGCCAGATGGTTAGAACTTCCACAGTTATAACATGCTTTCCTAGGAGCATCAGGAATAGATTTATAGTTATTGCTTTTATTCACACCTTCCTTTCCATTCCTGTTTTTCCTAGGTGATTTTACCTTGTTTGCATTCTTAACATCTTTCAGCTTATGCTTAAGCTGCTTCTTTGTCATTAAGCCTATGTTAACTTCAGCTGTCTTTTCCTGTTTTAGTTTGTCAGAAGCTAATTCCTTTTTAACTTCTGATTTCTCAGTTTCGGATTTTTCAGTTACAAACTTAACAGGTTTTAACTTCGGCTTTTGCTTATCAACAGGCTTAATTTCTTCAGTTCCTTTTTCATTATTTTCTTCATAACCTAAGCCCTCTTTCCAGTTTCCACTGCTCAGCAAATTTTGAGTTGTTTTGCCAGAGTTAGTCCAAGTTCTGATAATCTCTCTCTCCTTTTCTAACTCAGTTTTTAGAGATTCATTCATTTTTAGCACTTCATCCCTAACATAAAAAGCATCATCTCTATCCTTCTGAGTTTGATGAAACATGACTAACTCTTTTTCTAAGAAATTGTTTCTTTTCTTAAAAGCAAGATTTTCAGAAGTTAATCTTTCACATGTTAAAGTTTGATCTCTATAACTAACAAACATGGTTTTAAGATATCTTCTCAACTCATTAATATCATCAGTATGAAAAGCATAAGTAGTCTGAGGTACCTTTGTTTCAGCAGTTTCAGAACTACTCTCAGAACTTGATTTTTCAGCATTTGCCATCAATGCATAGTTCTCCTCACTTTCAGAGTCTGAGGTGTCTGTCCAGCTTTTCTGCTTTGTGACAAGAGCTTTGCCTTTGTCATTCTTGGTCTTCTTGCACTCAGGAGATATGTGGCCTTTCTCACCACAATTATAACATTTAACATTAGCATAATCTCCTCTGTCAGACTTTCCTCCTTTTCCTTCAGATCTTCTGAAATTCTTCTTATCAGAACTTATGCCTTTCCTGGAAAACTTCTTTCCCTTCCTGAACTTCCTGTATGCAATCTTTGTGATTCCTTTCACCATAAGAGCACACAGCTTCATCATCTCCTCATCAGCATCAGTTTCAGGCAAGCTTTCAGAATCTGAGTCATCATCACTCTCAGAACTTGATGACTCAGTATCAGATTTTATGATAAGAGCTTTACCCTTATCTTTCTTTGAGGAAGGTGGTTTGGGGGATTCCTCTTCAACCTTGAGAGCAACTGTCCTTGACTTTCCTCCTTTTCTCTTGCTTCTTTGTTCCATCTCAAGTTCATGAGTCTTGAGCATTCCATAGATTTCATCAAGAGTTGTTTCATCAAGATTGTAGTTGTCTCTTATTGTTGTTGCCTTCAAATCCCAACATTCAGGAAGAGCTAACAGGAATTTGAGGTTTGTATCTTCAAGATCATACTCCTTATTAATCAATGACAAGTCATTCAAGAGTTTGACAAATCTTTCATACACATCAGTCAATGACTCATTAGTCCTAGAGTCAAAGTGTTCATACTCTTGAGTGAGTATTGTCTTCCTGTTCTTCTTAACTGTTTCAGTTCCTTGACACCTTGTCTCCAGTGTATCCCATATCTCCTTAGCAGTCTTGCAGTTGATTACCCTGTTTGACATTACATTATCAATGGCACTATGCAATAAGTGACGTACCTTGGCATCCTTAGCAATAGATGCTATATCTTCAGCAGTGTAATCATTCTTTTCCTTTGGTACGGTCATTGCTGCTTCACCTGGAACTACAACAGCGAGCTTGGTAGGTTTGTGAGGCCCTTCCCTGATTCTATCAAGGTATTCTGGATCTGTTGCTTCCAGAAACATGGTCATCCTTACCTTCCATATGGGATATTCAGATGGTCTCAATATGGGAACTCTGATAGTCTCATATCGACTCTGAATTGATGTCTTTGATGATTCCTCAGTTTTGGTAGGCTTAGTTGGAGTTTCTGTGTCAGACATGACTGTGTTTGGATCTTTAACTGTATGTGTGTTAACAGATAGCTCTGATACTACTTGTTAGGTCACACTTTCACTGTAGAGAGGGTGAATACAGTGTTTATCACAATCAAATCAAACTTCAAGAACTTATGTAACAGAAAACAAACTTTATTTAAACAATAAACTCTGTTACAATCTGGAACTGTTATCTCTCAGTGATGAACAAAATATCACGAGAGCTGCTAGAGTTATACTAAATAATATTCTCGATAATGATAACACTTTTAGTGTAAACCCTATGTCTGTGTTTATGTACTACACAGTTACAAGATATTCGCTAATTGATATGGAATATAATTCTGCTTCCTAAAATATATCAATCAGATATCTTCTATTCCAAGTATTCCATTCTTCACGGAATTCCTTCTTCATGCATATCTCTTCTTATGTTTATCTTGATCTTCTTAACTTTAATCAGCTACTGTCCTTATCTGATCGTCCTTCAGCACTTAAGTTCTGATATCTATCTCCTGATAACATAAGTACTGATATCCCTTAAGTTCTGACTTCCAGTATAAGTACTGATCAGTTAAGTACTGATTTGTTCTGTTCAAATAAGATCTGAAATCTAAACATAAAACATATTAGCCATGACATTATCAAATATATCTAACAAATTATGAGTCGGGTTTGAATGTCGTTGGGTAGAATTAGTATCGAGGAAATGTCAAGTATACCTGGACGTCTAATGTTGGGTATTTCGACCTTGTAGGTTATAGTCGGGAACCTGAAAGTGAACGGTGGACTAAAGATAACCTAGTGGTCAGTCGACGAGCTCAATAGAGTTTCAACAGAAAGTTCTAAGTGTCGAAGTTGAATCCAATGGGATCTAGTGGTTGGACGTTAGAACATGAGCAGCTCGGCTCAGGGTTGATCAGTAATAGTTGTAAAGCCTTGTAAGGCAAGTATTTCTGAACTTCTCTTCAAGATATATATTACCAATGTTTTGAACTGTGTTATAACATGTCGCTAGTATTCAAAATAACTCCTATTTTATATTGCAAGAACTTTAAACCATTTAACCTTGAACCCTGATTTTCTTGATCTTGAGCCATAAGCCTCATTCTTTATAATCCGTCCTTTGTTGATCTTCAGACACCAAACCATACAAATATAATACTACTCCCCAAAGGTATAACTACCAAACACCAAACACTGAAAGAGAATGATTTGAAAACACAGAAACTTTTATACTCCAACCATTCTTAATAACATCAAAGAACCATATCTTGAAAAATCATTACAGGTCTGATACCTGACCCTTGTACAAACTGAGAACCGTTTCTTATACATACCCTGATATATCCTTAAGATATCCACGAGTTTCCTTACGTTTTTATGCAAATGTTTAACCATCATTGATTATGATTTTGTTTTATTGAATCATATTGATATCATATGGAACTGCTTTAGGATTGGATAGTTTTTATATATGTGGACCAGATTCGTGGTCAGACCATACCAATGGTCAAGTTAGGCCAATGTGTGCCTTGGATCCAGTAATTAGAGCAGTGCTATGTGCTTGCTCGGGGTTAGTGCGTGACTGATCAGCAGCCTAACCTTGGTTTTTAAAACTTAAAATGAATATCCAATCCTAATGATTAGTTAAAACGAAACTCGATTCTTTGAATCATCTCATTTGATCATTGTTTAACTTCAGTTATCGTTATCATGACTTGCTGAGCTAGTTAGCTCACCCTTGCGATTTTTTTATATATTTTACATTTGAAAAGAATATGGATGATAGTGAAATTCCTCAGTCCAAAGTGCGGGCTAAGGTTCCAGTCGAGTTGGATCGAGCTAGCAGAAGTTTCATACGGTAAAGAGATAGTTAGATTGTAAGAATGATTTTATTACCAATTGTAAGTTAAATTAGTTGGGATTTGGTACGATGTAATAAATTAAGGTTATGGCTTATTTTCATACTTTAACCTGTTGCGATCTGTGGTTTTGTAAAGCAGGGTCATTATAAATAATATTTCTTATACAGGTTGATATATTGTGTTTATATTGTGGATCCCAAACTTCTGACCCGAGTTTGGAGGGCGCCATAAGAACCACTTTGTTACTTCTTTTATTAGTCATAACACAGGCTTCTGAGTTGAAGGTTACTGAATTGCCTTTGTCACAAAGCTGGCTGATACTCAACAGATTGTGTTTGAGACCATCCACTAAAGCAACCTCCTCAATGATGACATTGTCCTTTGAAATTAAGCCATATCCCACTGTATAACCCTTGTTGTCATCTCCAAAAGTGATACTTGGGCCAGCTCTCTCCTTAAACTCTGTGAGCAGGGCAGAATCACCAGTCATGTGTCTTGAACAACCACTATCCAAATACCAAAGATTCTTTCTGTTTCCCTGCACACATCAAAATCAAATCAAGTTGATTTTGGTACCCAAGTTTCCTTGGGTCCTGCCTTGTTAGCTTTCTTTTTCTGTTTCTTAGGCTTTGTCTCATTTGGCTTAGGAATTTCAGATTCATCCTTAGTCATTTGAGTTGAGCCTTTCAAACCATTCATTGCAACAGAATTATCATGCATATTATGACTAACAGGAAATGGCATGCTATGTGTAAACATGTTATTCCAGTAAGGCATGCTAAATGGCATTTGTGGCATACTATATGCAGCATAATAAGGATTACGTGCAAATGGCATATTAGTAAACTGTGCATTCATGTTCTATGTAGACATAACATTAACAGGCATGGGAGGCATGGCATTCATGTTAGGAAATTGAGGTTGCACAGACATGGAAGTAGGCATGGAAAATTTGCAATTAACAGACAGATGATTTACACTAACACACTTGACACAGATTTTTCTAGGAGCATATTTATCAGGTGTGTAGTTATTGTGTTTGTTAATCCCTACTTTACCATTCCTATTGTTTTTCCTTTTAGTCTCTGTTTTTACCTCAATCTTTTCAAGTCTGTCACTTAACTGTTTGACAGTCATGTGACCAACATTAGCCTTTTTCCCTTTCTTAACTTGACTCGACTCTCCTGAAATAAAGTTCTTGGAAACAGACCCATACTTCTCATTTAACTTAACTAGTTTGGCTTTACTGATAGGCTTTCTCACAGCCGACGGATGAGAATTTTCATTATTCGACGAATAACACTTTTTGTTATCCGACAGATGATCCTCATCATTCGTCGAGTCTACATTTGTTAGCAGTCCATCTACCAAATTAGGTTCTAATTTCTCTTTGTTCTTTTTCCAGGCTTCATCACAGAAAGACTCAATTCCTTGAACTTTGGTGATTTGAGCATAGACATCCCTGGATGTTTTCCATGCCTTAATCACCTCTTGTTCACGCTCGAGCTGCTTCTTCAAAATTTCTTCCTTTTTCAAGGACTCGGTTAATTCCTTCTTGGCAATCTTACATTCAATTCTTAATTTCTCAAAATCAATAAACTGAGACTCAAGCACATTATTCCTCTCACTTAAAAACAAATTGTTTTCTTTGATTTTAGCATTTTCTTTAGTAAGAGACTTAAGTGTAACACGCAAATGATATAACTCTGTAGACATGTCATTAATGGCATCATTACACTCAGCTTTAGATAAATGTGCAAGGTTTGTAGTAATTACCTGATTGCTTGAGGAACTTGTTTCTGTCTCATCAGACTTGGCCATTAGGGCTAGATTGACATAGCTGACATCTTCATCTTCATCCAGACCATCTGCTGCCCAGTCATTTTCTTGTGTAATAAAATCCCTTTCCTTTTACTTGAGTAGATCAAAGTATTTTTGCTTATAATCCACAGACTCAAACTTTTTCTTACTGGAATCTGACTTCCTATACTCACTGGCAAAATGCCCTGCCAAGCCACATTTGAAACATTTGAATTTTGATTTATCCACCATATTTCTATTTGGCTTGGCTGCTCCAAAGTTCTTCTTGAACTTGAGCTTGGCAAATCTCCTGGAAAGAAAAGCTAGGTGCTCATCAATGTCCTCCATGTCATCTTGGCTCAATGAATCTTCACTTTCTACTGCAAGCCCCTTGCCCTTGTTCTCACAGACCCTTAAAGTTGATTCAACAGCTTCCTTCTTCACTTTCTTCTCCTTTTCCAACTCAGCAACTAGTGCAATGGATCCTCCTTTCTTATTTCCTCTCTCCATCCTTTCATCCTGCTCTATTTCAAAATCATAGGTTTTTAGGATGCCATACAGTCTCTCCAAAGTAAACTCCTTATAATCCTGTGAGTTTCTTAATGAGACTGTCATTGGTTTCCATTCCTTTGGAAGAGATCTAAGGAATTTCAGATTGGAGTCTTTTGTCTGATAGACTCTTCCATGCAACTTTAGAGCATTTAGTAGTTTCTGAAACCTACTAAAGATGTCAGTGAGAAACTCACTTTCTTCATTATGAAAATGCTCATATTGTTGAATCAGGAGCTGCATCTTGTTTTCTCTAACTTGCTCAGTGCCATCACAGATGATCTGTATTGTATCCCAAACTTCCTTGGTAGTTTTGCAGTTGATAATGTTGTCAAACATATCTCCATCAACTCCATTAAACAGGATATTCATGGCCTTTTTATCCTTCTCGACTTGTTCAATATCAGGATCAGACCATTTATGCCTTGGCTTGGGGACTGATGGCTCGTTTCCTGTTACAGCTCTCATTGGAACATGAGGGCCTCTTTCTATGCAGTCCACATAGGCCTCATCTTGAGAAAGCATGTGAAGATGCATCTTTACCTTCCAATAATGGTAATTATCTTTATCCAGAAAAGGAATCTTAACTCCAACATCCTTCTTGTTCATCTTGCTATACTGTTTTGATCTTTAAACTCTTTGTAAGTTAAGAGCTTGCTCTGATACCAATTGTTAGTCCCTTAACAATATGACAAGAATTACAGAAGGGGGGTTGAACGGAATTCTAGAAACTTTTTCTTGAAATAAAATGTTCTAACTCAAATATAAATATAAGTGTATTGATTAGCACAATGCGAAATAGAACTTAAGTGAATCAAAACACAAGTAATTAAAAACAAGAGTCTTTAAAAACTTTCTGGTGGATTTGAATGATTCCACCAGAGATATATATTATATATCGAGAGAACCTTGTGTGCAAGAATGCTCACAGCTGCTTACAAATATTGAACTACTGAGAATACAGAGAAATGCTAATAATTCTGCTTGCAAATGTTTCTCTTGTTGTGTTCCCAGATTTCTGTTTCTATTTGCTACTTCTTGGTTTATATATTACCAAGATTACAAAGTCAAAAGACAGGATCATTATAAAAACTATCGGGTCTAATACTTTGCTACTTTGTTCTCTATTACCCAGTTAATAGGCTTCCTCATTCCATTTGCATACACTTCGACGCATGTGACTATGCTGTCATTGTCAACTGATATTTGAATTCTTTATCCGTTGAGTACATGATCATCCGTCGAGTTTATGATCATCCGTTGATGGCTTTATTGATCATCCGCCGACTGCTATATTGAACATCCGTTGATAGCCATTTGATCATCCGTCGATGGCTTTGTTAATCATTCGTCAATAGCTATTTTGGCACTTGACTTCATTTCATTTATGCAGAATTACAAGACATCATCTATATATAATTAATCAACCTATTCTGCATATCTAGTTAAAGTCAACATGACTTATATGCTACTACAGAATCTGTATAAAGGTGTATGCAGAAATGTGCTTCAGACTCATTATTACATAAGCTACTCACTCGATGGATAATAAGTCATCATCCGTCGGGACTATAATGAGTTATCCGTCGGGACTATAATTCTTATCCGTCGAGTGCTACATTATTTCACTAAGTAAAATCTACTTAGGTGTTTTTTTAATGTAATCATCAAGTACACAACATATGCATAACACTTATCTAGCATATTCAAAGCATCAAGAGCCTCTCGGCTAACTTTACGACAAGACTGCACAAACTCTAAGTCAGGGCCCCCAAAATACAACCACTTAGCGTGATACCCCGAGTTCGATGAGAGAACACTAACTATCTTCATTCGCTTATATCTCGAATCAAAATAAACCTGACCCTCGTGGTACCGAATCCCATAAATAGAAAAGAATAATGGATTCGTTGGAACCCGACCCTTTTCATGACACAGCACAATAAAACCGTTTACTTGAGTAATAGAGTTGGGAGTCAACTGCACGACACCACACCCTATTGCCTCTAAAAGTGCTAATTAAAAAGGGTGCATCGGAAGTCGAAGTCCAAACTCAAATAACAACAAAGGGATCTCATGCATGCATACTCAGGCATCATCCAAACCCGGTCATTAGGACCCGGAACCCGATACCTATATCCGTTACTAAAATCGACCCAGTTCTTTAATTTATCCGACGGCATGGGCTTGTTCACATAAAAAATAATATAATCTAAACTCACCTTATCCCCAAATTCATGCCTACCCACCGATAAATTATCTGCTAACTTTCGCTCCCTAAACGCTACGGTCCTGGGACTCAAAGGAACAAGGACCTGAGACTCAACACAGTCATCTTTAAACAACTCTCCCTCTTTCATGAAGTCAAAGGAATTACAATGCACTAGGTTCTCAGGGATCTCTAAGTGGTCAAGATTAAGCAAAGATTCTTGATCCCCCTCACCGAGAGGCCTTTTCCCAAGATTCCGGTCATACACAGTTTCAACAGAGGCTGAGGAACTATCCATGATCATAATATGAAATTAATTTAAAAAGAAGAAAGAAAGACTATGTGAGAAATAGGGAAATCTACACAGCAAATATAGGCTGCCTAAAGAAAAAACAACCCGAACAAGACTCGACACCATAAAGTAAACAGAGAAAATAAAGAAGAAAGGAGAAAGTCGGAGAAGAAAGAAACTTACAGGTGAGAGATGAAATGGCGGAGCACGGTCGAACTTTTAAGAGATCCGGAGAGAAACTGAACGGTTTTTGGCTCCCCCAATAAAAAAAAGAAGAAAGAAAGAAAAAAAATATATATAACATATATACACGCAGGACACGTATACACGTGCACAAAAGAAAGTACAAAATCCCACTTCACTTCTAAACCTGTCCCTATTCTACCCTTTCTGTCTAAAAAAATAAAAAAAATCAATCAAATGTATCAGATCAAATCAAAAATCTCTGATTTTATATTGCGTATTTGTATTTCAAAAACCCTTATTTTTCTTTTTCTTTTTTTTCTTTTTCTCTCAGGTGGCGAATCGGAAATATCAAATCTGAAGATATTGCAAGAAAAAAGAGGGAGGGATAAATGTTGGACCAGAAGAAGAAGGCCCAAAGGAGTTGTGATTAGAACATCTATAAGTTATTAATGTAAAGCCCAAGAAGGTCCATTTGTATCAATAAGCCCATTTGGGACTTAGTATAAATAAGAGACAACAACCTCATTAAAAGGGGTTGGAAAATTAAGTAAAGAAGATTACTCCTTATAATTTAGTCTTATATATTAATAAATATTAAAGGCTCATCGGGTTTGTTTTGGATTTCACACGTATAAGTTAGAGAGGTGTTATGAATCATAACAAGGGCCGAAAAGTGAAAAAAAATTGAAATGATATCTATTTGTCTTAAATGTGTTTTATTCATATTCATTTTGGTTGAGCCGTCAACTTGTGGACACGAATTTTACGGAGTTAAAATTGTTAGCAAATGGGTAGGGTACAGATATATATTCCGATAACTCTGGTGTGTGGGACTGCTTCTTCGACGCCACGCCTGAATCATTATAGCGGTTGAGGTGTAGCTGTTGTGGGGTTTCTGCAAAACAATACCGGAAAGGAGTTTAAGTCCCGCGGCACCTCCGTTGTGAGAGTAAGAACTAGCTATAAGAAAGATGAAGATAGATAGAAATGTAAGGTGGTTGTGTATGAATATGACTGTGTAAGTGATTAACCCCAAAAAATCTCTTCCTTGGGCTAGAGTGATTAGCCAAAGGGTAGGGTTTAGGGGTTGGTACATTTGAATTGTAGTCGTTGTTTCTGGGAGCAGATGACACCTGACTGGAGTGGATTCCTTACACATTTCAGGATGGGAATGGCTGAGAAATGTTCTAAGGATTCTCTGACACGTGCTCTGATTATTCTCATGATTGATCAATGATAGTTGTCATATCACGCGCTTGGACATGTGCTTCACGTGATGTGGTTCTTAAGGATTGGGCCGCAGGGAACCACCAGTCCAGACTAAGGGTGAGCAGGACTAGATGGTTCCAGGAGTCCGAACCCAGCTATTTTAGGAGCCATATGTACTATCATGTTCCCCCCACTCCCTTATGCAAATTTTCTGGATGGGGGAGTAAGTTGAATAGTATTTGGAGTAGGTTTCTTGCATGATAAATTTGATTTTTACCTGCCCCCAGTCCGGGTTGTGTTGAGATAGAAAAAGTTGGACTAGCTGGGCATGGAGTAGATTGCCTTTAGGAGAAATTTGAGTTTTACTTGCCCTCATATTCGGGTTGTTTTGAAGTAGACAAGGTCGAGCTAGTTGGACATAGAGTAGATTGCCCTTAGGAGAATTTTGAGCTTTACCTGCCCCCGATCCAGGTTGTGTTGGAGTAAACCAATCCGGACTAGTAGTAGATTGCTTGCAGGAAAAAATTAGCTTTCCCCAGTCCAGGTTGTGTTGAGGTAGACCAATCCGGACTGAAAGTTGAATTGACTTTGGTGTTTTCCCCCCACAATTCGAATTCTAACAATTGTTACTTTTTGAAAAGTCATGCCGTAATCATGATTGGTATTAATTATCGTGTATATGTATAACTGTGTATATATATAGGTCTTGGAAATCAACGGTTGGGATGTGGCCACTTGGCTTGGCTGTCCAAATCCCCTCTCTCCTATAAACCCCCACTTTTCCCTTCTTCTTTTACTGCTCTCCCAAAAATTTTACTCTTTAAAATTTTTTCTTGCTCTTCTCTTTTCTGTGGTTGCTTGCTTGTGGTGTTATGGAGGAGTCGAAGGCCAGGATTGCTATGCTTCCACTACATCCGTTGTGATCTTCTAATTCGTAAGTTCTCTCTATCCTCTTCCGTTTAACTTTTATTCATTCACAGTGGTTGTCTCCATGCTCTTGTTTTCTCAATTCTGTGTATTTTTGTTGAATTTGTTCATTTCCATTTGTTCGTGGTTTATTATACATGTATGTATATGCGTTTTTGTTATGTTTTGGTGTTTGATTTTATGTTTAAAGTGTTTCTGTGTTTAGGGTTTTGTACCTGGGTCCGGACTGGTGGGACGTAGTCCGGATTTATATGCTATAGGGTTAGTTTTTTGTTTTTGTGGATTTTTTCTTTGGTATGTGGTGAAGCCCTTGTACTCGTGTTCAACTTTTGCGAATATCTCGGGTTCAAGTTTACCCAGGTTACTTTCATGAATCATAAAATAATGAATAGGCTTAGCTGTAAGTATATTTTGCTTTCGGACTCTTTAACATTTTGTATACCTGGAATAGTATATTATGCCCCTTCCCCGGACTAATGTGTTTGTTTTTTCTTTTCTTTAACCGGTCTTCTTTACTATAATCCAAATATGTCTACTTTTGTATATAGTGACACTCTTCTCGGATTGGGAACTGCTTTTAAGCAGAGAAAAAAGGCGTCAGTGGCCGGGTCCGGGTCCCAACCGCATCCGGAAGAGTAATCTCAAAGTAACGTTGTTTCCAAGCCGTACTCGATTGAGGAGGATCAGAGGTCAAATCCGGTTGTTGAAGTAGGTGATGATGATATGTTTGTGAAGTTGGAGGAGATTGAGCGTTTGGGTGAAATTCCTGAGATTGAATAGGGCAGGAAGAAAAAACGTCTCCGGATTCAAGGTGCTAAACCTCCCCGGGCTGGTAAGTCACAAACTCTCCCGGGTGTTGAATTTGCCCAAGATAAGGGGAAGGGGTTAGAGCAAGAGGGTGCTGGCGTGGGTGGTCTGAGGCTTGAGGAGAGGGTATCCCGGTTCATGGCTGAGATCCCGTCCCAAACTGAATGGCGGGAGAAGAACATGGCCGGATTTGATGCTGTGACGAAGGATTGCACTAGGTTTTGGGGTCAGGTATGGTGTTTTTATATTTCCTATTTTTTTCCTTAGCATTTTTTTGTCTTTTTCTTAGTTTATTTACCTCGCTTCTAGCTCGGGGATTTTAAAGCCGGGGCAGCTGCCATCTCATATTCCGAGCTCAAGTATCTCTGGGAGGTTGTTGCTAATAAGAATAAGGAGCTCGTGGAGTTGAAGGATGACATCTCTGCTAAGGATCTTTCCTTCTCCAGGTTGAACAAACGTCTAAATGAAGTGAATAAGGGAAGCAGCTGGATGCAGTGAAGCTAGAGTCTGAGGTCATAGAAGGGAAGTGCTGAGAAGGACGTCGGGGATCTGAGGTCTGAGTTGGCTGAGCTCCGGAAGCAGCTGGATGCAGTGAAGCCAGAGTCTGAGGTCATAGAAGCGTATAATAAATTTGCTGAGTATGATAGGGCTATAGCCAGCGCTGGTGCCCCGGAGGTTTCCCGTTGGTAGGTTATTGCCAAAAGGCATATTAAAAATGATCCGGAGGCTAATTTTGGGAGATTCTGCCGGGAGTTCATAAAATCCAAGCAGAGCATTGAAGTAGGACTCGGTGAGCCGAAACCATTTGACGGTCCGTGCCCGAGCTTCCTTCCTGAGAATCCTCCGGATTCTTAGTTTGATAGTTGTAATCCTGAACTATTTGTATTTGACTTGCTTGCTTTCTTGTAAACTTAATACTCTTTGTCCAACTTTTTTTGGTCCAGAATTGGCTGCTTTATTAATTTGTTTTGTTACTTATGTTTTGCTTTTTGTTATAGTGATTTTTTCTTAGATGATTTTTCCTTAGAAAATATTTCTAGGTAAAAATTGACGTGCGAGTCCGGGTTCAGGCATGGCCCCGGACTGGGATTATTTTTTGCCTTAGAAAAAATATTTCTAAGTATAAACTATGCTTCTAGTCCGGGTTCAAGAATGGTCCCGGACTAGGATTGCTTTTGCCTTAGAAAATATTTCTTAGTAAAAAATGATGTGCTAGTCTGGGTTCAAGCATGACCCCGGACAAGAATTGCTCCTTTTCTTAAAAAAAATATTTTTAAGTAAAAATTGATATGCTAAGAAGGCATGGCCTCAGACTTGGATTATATTTTGCCTTTAAAAAAATATTTTTAAGTAGAAAATGATGTGCTAGTCCGGGTTCAAGCCTGACCCCGGACTTGGATTACTCTTTGCCTTAGAAAAACATTTCTAAGTAAAAAATAATGTGCTAGTCCGGGGTCCAAGCATGGCCCCGAACTGGGATTGCTCTTTATCTTAGAAAAACATTTCTAAGTATTAACTATGATTCTAGTCCGGGTTAAAAATGGTCCCGGATCAGGGTTACTTTTTTCTTAGAAAATATTTCTAAGTAAAAAATGATGTGCTAGTCCGGGTTCAAGCATGACCACGGACTGGGATTTCTAGTGGAAAATTGCTAAGTAAAAATAAAAATGCTCTTCATTAGTTTCAAATTTGCTTCATACAAGATGTGGATTAATAAAGTGGTTGCTTTTCACAGGCTACAAGTTTTTGGTTACTGTGGTTGCATTCTCATTGTTACAGATAAAACTTTCTTAGCCTTAAAACATGCCAGGTGTTGGGAACTTCGGAGTCATCCATATTCATTAGCTTGTAAGTTCCTGGTTTTAGGACTTCTTTCACCTTGTATGGCCCTTCTCATTTAGGCATTAGCTTTCCGGTATTGGTTGGATCCGAAGCCGCTGTATCTCAAAGTACCAGGTCTCTAACTTGAAAGTTTTTGACCCTGGACTTCTTGCTGAAATGTCCCTTCATTTTCTTCTTGTATTTTTCCATCTTTGCTATAGCTTGATCCCGAACTTCATCAATTAGCTCAATATTTGTTCTGAGTCCTTCTTCGTTGGCTATTTTGCCAAAGTTTATTGCACTGTGGGAAGGGGATCCCACCTCGATTGACAGCATTGCCTCTGTGCCATAAGCTAGCTTGAAAGGAGTTTCTCCTGTGCTTGTCCGGGGACTAGTCCTGTAGGACCATAACACATTGGTACCTCTTCTGGCCATTTGCTTTTGCTTTCTCTGAGTCTCTTCTCGATGCTACTGATGAATTTTTGTGTTTGATCCTGCACTCCTGGAGATAGGATTCGAATTTTGATCCGACGAACTGTGGCTCATTATCTGATACTAGGACTCTTGGGATCCCAAACCTCATCAAATAATTGTTCATGAACTTTGTAGAGTCTTGCTGATTGATGGTCTTCATTTCTTTGGCTTCTACCCATTTAGTCATGTAGTCGACTGATACCAATAGGTATCTCAAGTCTCCTCTATCTCGGGAAAATGGTCCCATAATATCAATATCCCAAACAACAAATGGGATAGGAGATATGACTGGGGAGGGTAGGACTGGGCTGAGCCGGGAAACATTGCTGAAGAGTTGACATTGCTTGTATTTTTTTACGAACTCTACTGTATCCTGGTGAATGGTTGGCCAGTAATAGCCTTGTCCTATGATCTTGTGAGCCAGAGTTTTTGCAGACATATGATCTCCGTATATTCCTTCATGGACCTCCATTAAACAATAATTAGCCTCTGTCGGGCCGACACATTTCAGGGTAGGGGAGGAGAAGGTTCGGCGATAAAGTAGTCCTTCTTCAAAAAAAACTTAGGTGCCTTAGCTTTTAGTCTTTGAGCTTTTCCTTTATCTTCTAAAAGTTTTCCCTTTCCAAATTAGTTGATGAAATGAGTCATCCAGTTCTCGGCGTTGCCTATCTCCAGGACTTCTTCAGTTTCTATAGATGGCTTTTGCAATTCTTCGAAGTAAACAGAGCAATCCAGGTCTGATGAGTTCTAGATTAGCTTGGATAGAGTGTCGGCCACTGCATTCTCTTCTCGACAGATTTGTAGGACTTGGTACCGGGGTATTGAGGCAAGGTAACTTTGCACCAAGGCTTTATACTTGGCTAGTATATTATCCTTTGCTATGTACTCTCCATTCATTTGCTTGACAACGATCTGGGAGTTTCTATAGATGTTAGGTCCTGGACCATGAGGGTCCCGGAGAGCTTCAGTCCCGCAACTAGTGCTTCATATTCTTCCTGATTGTTTGTTGCTGAGTAGCCAAATGATATAGCAGTTTGGATCACGAAGCCATCAGGGTTCTTAAGGATGAATCCGGCTCCTGACATTTCATTTGTTGAAGATTTGTTGACGTTCAGAGTTCAGGCTCCCGGGTTTAGATTTTGGTTATTTTCTGAGTCAATATTCATAGGTTTTGGCTTTGTTTCCGGGAAGTTGCATTCAATTATGAAATCAGCAAGTGCTTGAGCTTTGATAGAAGTCCTGGCAATGAAGCTTAGGTTGAACTGACTTAGCTCTACAGCCCAATTAACAAGCCTTCCCAAGACCTCTGGTTTATGTATTATTTTTCTCAAGGCCTGATTGGTGACGACCCAGATCTCCCTTCCTTGAAAGTAGTGTCTGAGTTTTCTAGATGTCGTGACCAAGGAAAGGATTTTTTTCAAACTTGGGTACATGGTCTCCGCATCCTCGAGTACTTGGATTACGTAGTAAACTGGTTGTTGTCTTCTATTTTCTTCTCAGATTAGAGCTGTCTGGACTGCTAAGGCTCCAGCTGATAAGTAGAGGTATAAAGGTTCTCCGGGTTGTGCTTTAGTTAGGACTGGTGGTTACAAGAGATATTCCTTGATTTCTTCAAATGCTTTTTGGCACTCCGGACTCCAATTCACTTCTTTCTTTTTATTGGATTCTTTGTGTAAATCAAATAAAGGTAAGCATCTTTCTGCTAGCTTTGACATAAACCTTCTGAATGCTGCTAGTGACCCGGCTAGCTTTTGCACATCCTTCTGGGTCCGGGGAGCCTTCATTTCTTGGATTGCTTTTATTTTCTTAGGATTGGATTCAGTCTCTCGGTTTCTTATCATGAATCCTAGGAACTTTCCTGCTTCAACTCCGAAGGTACATTTCTCTGGATTCAGCCTGAGTTCATATTTCCTTAAATTATCGAAGCATTCCTTAAGATCTTCAATATATCCCGGGATGGTTGTTGTCTTTGCAATCATATCATCAATGAAGGACTCCAAGTTTCTTCCTAGCTGGGACTTGGAAATTTTGTTCATTGCCCGTTCGTAGGTGGATCCTGCATTCGTCAATCTGAATGGAAACATAATGTAAGCGTATACTGCTCTATGGGTAATGAATGCTGTTTTTGGGATGTTATTCGGATTCATCTTGATTTGATTGTACCCGGAGAAGGCATCAATAAAACTTAGCATAATTTGTCCGGAAGTGGCATCTATCAGTTGATCAATGTTTAGCAATAGGTAAGGATCCTTCGGGCATGCATCATTCAGGTCGGTGTAGTCCACACATTCTCCATTTTTCATTTGGGTTCTTCACCATGACCATATTTTCTAACCATTCCGGGTATTTGATTTCATGTATGATCCCTACTTTAAGCAACTTCTCTACTTTTTCGTCTATTGCCCTCTGCCTCTCCGGGGCAAAGTTCCTCCTTTTTTGCTTTACCGGCTTTCTGTTTGGGTTGACGTCCAAGATGTGCATTGCTATGGATTCGTGCAACCCGGGCATGTCACTTGGACTCCAGGAAAATATATCGCTATACTCCCGGAGTAGTGATACTAGTTCTTCTCTGAAAATTGTTTCAAGTCCAGACCCAATTTTCACCATCTTGGTAGGATTGCCTTCATCAATTGGAATTGCTTCTGTCTCTATTATGGCCTTAATCTTTGTTTGGTCCTATGTCGAGACCAGTTGATGGATCCGGGCTTCAACATTCTTTTTCAAGTAGGTGTGAGCCAAGACCGATTCTCCTTCTTTGCTGCTGTGCCTTAGTTTAACTATTTCAACATTGGCTGTTTGCATGATAGGATTGCCCCGACCTAGGACCGGTCCTTCCTTAATAACTAACATGACTTGGTTGCTTTCAGGTTCTTCTGAACTTGACTTGGTTGCTTTTTCTTCTTGTGTGGACCCAATGATTTGAACTTCTTTTCCTACTCCTTTCCTTGAGTGTGGGCGTTGTTTCTTTTAGATTTGTTGTTTGCGAAGGACTGTGGCCTTTCTTTTATTGTCCTGGTGAGTCTCAGCCATTACCAAGGTTTGACGGTAGCACCTCTCATCAACTTCATAATCTCCCTTGACTTCTCTGACTCCAGTCGGGGTTGGGAATTTGATTTTGAGGTGGGAAATGGAAGTTATTGCTTGCATTATGGTTAAAGTCGGGTGTCCAACTAAAGCCTCATTGTGATTTGGATGGACTCCTTCATAGTCTTTGCTGCTGAAAGATATAATCATCTTCGGGAATGATTGAATAGAGAGGACCTCGTCCTCTGAGCCCGGGCTGCGGGGAGGCGAGTATGAGCCCCTCAAGACTACATTTACTATATTCATCCCTTTTTTTGGTCCTTCTCCTCTTTGGTTGTTGTCCCAAGCTATGTACTTGTTGAGGTTTCTTTCTTTATTTGCTCCTTGATGAAGTATTTGAGGGATAGATAATTCTCGTTCTGGTGGCCATGTGTTTCATGATAGTCGCACTACCAGTTTTAAGGTCTGCTCTCTGTAGGAGTTTGCATTGGCTTCGGCGGGTAATAGAATGGCTTATCTTTTATTTCTTTGAGGATTTTCTCCCGAGTATGGTTCAATGTAGTCCAATACGGCTCCTGTTTTGGTTCCCTAGCTTGCTTAGTTGGTCCCGGGTCACTCTTGGACTCCGTCCTAGGATCAAGCCTTTAAAACATTGGTGTAATAGGCATCTTCTGATTTTGCTAGCTTTGTTTGAATTTTTTATCCTGAAGGTAACCCCCTTTCGGTCAGTCATCAGTGTTCTTACTCCTATATCCCCCACTCTGGGTTATCCTCATAGCTTAGAGCACATTCGTTTCTTTGATTAATTTGGCATCCATGAAGTAAGCTGCAGCCTGACTCTGAGGCTCCTTGTTGATTAGTTCTACAATGCATCTTTCATAGTGCTCCGGGTCTAATTACCTCTTGAAAATGCTCAGAGCCTCTCGTTAATCCAAGTTGGAGATCTTATTGATTGCTTCCTGGAAATGTCTCATATAAGCTGATAGAGATTCATTGTCATATTGGTGGATAGTTCCAGGTGGCACATGTGTAGCTCATGTGTCTTGTTAGCCCGGAACCTCCTGAGAAAGGCTCCGCGGAACTCCTTCCAGCTGTGGATGCTTCAGGAGGAGATCCGGCTAAACCATCTCTGAGCCCCCCTTAAGAGTCGATGCAAAGAACCTGGACTTTATTAAGTCGTTGTAGTAGTATATCTATGCAATTTGCTCAAAATAATTCAAGTGTCTTCTGGGTCTTCCAGTCCGTCAAATGAATCAAAGTTATAATGTTCGAGATTTCTCTGCCGTGGGATAGCCTCCAAGGAGTGGCTGAATGGTGTTAGAGTCTCCCCAACTTCCATTCCAGAGTCTTTGTCCATCTTCCTTTACAGTTCATAGATCATATCTTTGAGGTCCTTCTGATTCTCCTCATCATCATCGAAAATGAACTCGAGGGTGGGGTCCCTCCGGATTCTCTTTGTCCTGGACTGGGCCACTAGCTTCTCTTCTTCTAGCTGTATTCTTTTTTGAATTTTTAGCTCAAGCATTACTTCTTCTTACTTTTTGATCTGTTCTATCATCTCTTCCAACTTCTTCTGTTTGGCTGCTTCTGTCTCTTTCTTGTTGCTATGATCCTTCTGGTTATTCTTCCCCTTAGCTCCAATTCGGTCAAAGACAGATCTCCGGGATTGCTGAGAGTCTCCAGGCTCTTCTGGTTCCTCCTCTTGTTCTGCTTCCTCTTGTGCCAGGGAGCGGAGGACACCTGCCTGAGGTGGATGACTTACACGTGTTAGGATGGGAAGGGCTGAGAAATGTTCTAAGGATCCTCTAACACGTGCCCTGATTATTCTCATGATTGATCAATGACAACTGTCTCTGTCACGCGCTTGGACATGTGCCTCATGTGTTGGGGTTCTTAAGGATTGGGCAGCAGGAAACCACCGGTCCAGACTAAGGGTGAGCGGGACTGGATGGAGTCCAGACCCAACTATTCTAGGAGCCATATGTATTATCACGTGCCCCCCATTCCCTAATATAAATTTTCTCAGAAATACGTATTCTTTATTTCCTTCTTTTTCTTTTTAACTTTTTTGTGAGGTCAAAAATGTAGTACCATGTTATTTTTCATGCTATACTAATTAGCAGAAACTATAGAATTGTGCTATTTTAATGCACAATTTATACTATTTTTGAATTGTCAATTTGTTTTCTTGCTATATTATAGATATATCACATCATTTAGCACACCATTAAATATATCTAAGATACCAATTATAAATCTGTAGTGTATTAATATTGAGGTTGAAACTTTAGTACTTCTTTCTTTATTCTTTATGCTTTAATTATTGTAATTTTTAAGAATTAACCTTTAATATATATATATATATATGTATGTTGAATTTTAACTGATTTTTTTGAAATCTTGATACATGTGATTAGTAAGAATTTATTATTTGTAATATATAATAACTTTATCCGAGTTGGAGCCGAGTTCAGATCGATTCTGAGCTAAGTTCGAGCCGAACACACAAAAAATTCAGCTCGACTCGTTAACCTATTTATTTTATTTTTATGTTGAAGATCGACTCATTCAAGGAAACGAATCAAAACGAGTTCGTTTCGACGATCCGATCCCGAGATTTGTTCATGAACGACTCTGTTAATTTGCAACTCTACGTATAATCATGATAATAATATGGCACAATTGTTTTTTGATATTTATTTTGCATAAGTTTATATACTTATAATATATCTCGTGCGATAGAGTAATGCACCCGTCTTCTATTTTATATAAGTATATTGGTTTACTGCCTTAACCCATAACAAATCAAGTATAATGATTTATCAAAGAAATTTACAAAAAGAATTTAAATAATTTAAGATATAAAATATTTGTTATAAAAATGATTTAACATATCGGATAACCACTAGTACAGTCCGGACTTTTAGCGTCGGTTAAAATAGCACTAAGGCGTTGGTCAAGTGGCGAAGTAAGTGTGGGAGACGCTATTGGTATGGACCTACAACGTCGGTTAAATGAGCGACACGGAAACATTAATTGCGTCGGTTAACGACACATATTATAGGTTAATCAACCGACGTTGTAGGTTAACTTATAGCGTCGGTGTTATAGATATAACTGACGCTATTTGTCGCCTTGCAATGCATCGGTTGGACAAAATGCCGACGCTTTTGGTTTGATTAATTACGTCGGTTATATCCAATGCCGACGCTATTGGTTCTCACCTATTGCGTCGGTTCACTAAAATGCCGATGCACTTGCCTGTCACCTATTGTGCTGGTTCACCTGTTTGTTAACCGACACTATTGCTTCTCACCAAATGCATCAGTTAGCAGAAATGCCGACACACTTGCTTCTCATCAATAGCGTCGGTTAGATAGAATGCTGACACTTTTTGTCACTGAAAAATTAATTTTTTCATGTTTTCCAATGATATTTTATATATTTTCTATAAACTTGTTTCATTATACAATTAATACTAAAATCTCAAAAATACAGTACAACAAAAAATTAAATTGTACAACTTAAAAATTATATATTACAATAAATTTAGAAAATTTAAATATATCAATCTTGAAAGAAAAGTATATATTAAATTACAAATACCATCCAACTCTTTCTATTATGGTTCCCTTACAGATAAAATAACACATAATGTGTCTCCCTTTCAAGTCCCCATTTTCTTTCTGTAAATCGAGATCGCAAAACTACATATTGTCTTTTGACACGAACATGAGATGCTTTTAAATTCTTGACCATCCGTTCTCATTTTTCTCTGAAATGTTCAATAAAAAATAAATTCACAATCATGCAAATTATAACCAACACGAAGATTCTATATTTCAGTTAAAATAGTAACTTGTATAGCTAGCAAAGTAAATGTGCTTGCTTATTCAAAATGGGTTTTACAACTCGGAACAAGTACAGATTGGGGGCGGTTGACAAGTATATGGACTTACCAGTGTCTCAAAGACCATTCGAGCAGATACTTTTCTTCTTTTCCCTTCCAAGATTTTGTTCAAACTAAGATCTTCAGATTGTCTTCCAGATATAGGTGTGACTGATAATCTACTTTTTAAGAATTTAGCCACAGCTCTGCATATATTCATCCATAAATACAGACGTTAAAGTTCAGGATTGTGGAAAAACAATATGGTTTGAGAAATGAACAGAACAATTAAGACATTTTATTCGCCTACTACGTCGATCTCACAGACAACATGTCAACTTCCGATGCTCTTGATTGATTTTTTGTGAAGTCCGGGGTTCCTCCCTGTGATCCTATTTAAGCACATGTAAGTAATCATCAGGCATCATACATGTATTAATAAATTTCTTATGCAACTAAAGAGCTCTTGCTCTTGCTTTAAGCTAAATTGCGCTTGTCGAAGGAAAAATGGGTGTGTAAGTACTGACACGCTTTTTTAGTATGTTTTATTAACATATTAGTCAACCTACCAGCTGAGGTGTTCTCATCCTCTGCCAAAAAGGACAGCTCCTGTGTAGAAAGTGTAGCTTATCAGATATAGCTTAAACTAGGGTGATAGTAATTAAGAAAAGTAAACAAAAAATATAACTACTGTATTATAACATCGTAATTTACATACCCCGTCTCCAGAATTCATCATCTCAGGAATATCAGATAGATAATTGTTTTTGAACCCTCTTTGCTCATCCAACACTGTAAGTGGTGTTTCATTTAATATATCATTATGCACCATTACTGCCCTGTCAGATAACTTAAGACCAAATGAACCAGCTGATGTATGGTTACACTCTGTATGTAGAGTTTGTACTTGGGCCTAAACTACCCAAGAGGTCACTCTTGTAACTAGTGCTGGCCAAGTGTGCGGTCCGTGCGTGCCGGGCCGGGCCGCACACGGGTTGAACCCTCGGTAATTAAACACTGAACCGGACCGCTGAATTACGAACCGGGCTCGGGCCGGGTTTGAACCGTTAAAACAGGACTCGTAACCGAACCGAATGAACCGAACAAATTCGCGGGCGAGCCGTGTGTGCGGGCTATGTGGGTTGAATTCGTGAGTTGGGCGAGCCGTGTGTGCGGGCTGGGCGAGCCGTGTGCGGGCTGCATAATTGAGATCCTGACAACAATAATTCCTGAAAACTCGAGCAATAATAACTCGAAATTAGTAATCAATTAATAAAAAATAAATAACAAAATGTAACATTATTTTCTATTATGTCACATAATTTATTCAAAATATTATAGTTGTAATCAATTAATTTTATTATTTTAAATTTTTGGTTAAAAAGAGGACGGTACCTCTTATAAATTTTATTAATTTAAAAAAATTACAAATGATGTGAGAGGACTCCTCTCTCTCTAAAAAACGGAACAAACCGTATCAAACATTAAAAAATTACAAATCAAATGATATTAAAACTTAAAAAAAAATTACATTAAATATTTGTTCTAAAGTTGTTCGCTAGTTGAGGTTCCCGATTCGGATGAATTATCCATTGTCATCCATGGCTCGTCGTCATCGTCGGAGTCTTCTTTTCTTCCTTGTTGTCTTTTATCGGCTTGAGCCCAATCTTTTTTGCAAACTAAAATTTTTACAACGTCTGGCGCAAGACTGGATCTCTTCTCATCTAACACTCTTCTGCCTGCACTAAAAGCGGACTCGGACGCAATTGTAGAAGCTGGGACAACTAAAATATCCTTTGCAATTTTTGCTAAAACCGGAAATTGTAACTCATGATTCTTCCACCATGTTAGTATATCAAAATCATCATTTAACTCATAACTATATGAAAAAAATTCGTGAACCATACTAGTGGCAGAAGAAGGTACGGTAGATGACTGGGAAATTCTACATTTTTGTTTTTTGGTTAGTATAGATGAAATGGTACTACTAAACCTATTAGAAGTATTACTACTCTTTGGTGGTATAGTACTTTGAGTTTTTGGAGCATACATATCTATAAGACGAAACAACAAATTTAAACAATTAGTTACATATAAAACATGATTATATGAAACTCCTAACACAGCATAATAATGTTCTAACATATTTTCTAAACCTTCCTTCCTAACACCGGGATCAAGAAGACATGCAATACCATAAATATACGGAAATTCGGTAAAGTATTCGATCCATTTAATTTTCATATCCTTAATAATATCACTAAAATTATCATTTTCTTCGTATTCCTTTAAAGTAGTAACAATAATAACACATTCAATGATACAATGGTGTACATTTGGTTCATAAACATAAGAAAAAACTTTAGTAGTATGCGCAAAACAATAAAGTATGTCACGTACAGTAGATGCTAATTCCCAATCTTCCTCGGTAATAATTCCTCCTTCGTATTGGTGAATTGGATCGTCGTTATATAAGATGGTAATAATGGGTTTATATTTAATTGCTTCAACAAGTAATTTATATGTCGAACTCCATCTTGTAGGACAATCGATACCCCATTTTTTCGGCCTTAGTCCATTTTCTTTACACAATTTCTTGTACCTAGACCTATATTTACCCGCCAAACGTAGATACTTAATTACCTTCCTAATAGGTTCTAATAAATTAGTTATTTGTTGAATTCCTACTTGAGCCGTTAAGTTAACTATGTGAGCACAACATCTAATGTGTAAAAATACTCCATCTAAAACTAAAGGAATTTTGGTCCTAATATAATTAATACATTTGTTGTTATTAGCAGCATTATCTAAGGAAATTGTGAATACCTTGTTAAACAAATTAAATTCTTTAATTGTATCTAAAATTCTAGACATAATATTATAACCGGTGTGTGATTCGTCCATAACATCAAATGCAATAATTCGTTTTTGTAACATGTAATCGACACCAATCCAATGAACGGTAACACATATATAAGGCTCACCTTGACTCGAACTCCAACAATCACTAGTTAACGAAACCATACCATCAAATTCTTGAAAAAATTCAATTAATTGTGCTCTAGCGCAATGATATTGTGTTATTGTGTGCCGTTTTAGTGTGTTTCTAGAAATTTTTCTAAATGCCGGATTTATCGTAGTTTTCATCATATATTCTAAATTATCACTCTCACCGTGAGAAAATGGTAACTCGTCTAGTGTAACATAAGTAGCAAAACTTTCTATCATTCTATCTCTACTATAGGAAAAAGGCATACCTCCACCTCCCGTTGATGTCATAAAACCACCGAGTTGTGATTGTTGTGGACCTCTTCGTGCTTCTCCGCTTTCGTGACTCGCCTTCGTAATAGAGTGAATATTCTCCAAATGTCGGCTTAGTGTTCCCGTGCCGGTCCCTCGAGCATAACTAAATGGTGGCTGTGGTCTACCATTTTGTACACAAATCAAACAATGTACTTTAAATCTATTCGGATTATCCGGCATAGCTTCTTTCGAAAAATATGTCCACACGTGCGATGATTGTCTCGAACTCGTAGCACCTACAGAAATTAAAAAATGAATAAAATTAAAAACGAATAAAAATATTATAATCTATTAATAAAATTACAATAACCAATTAAAAAAATTACAATCATGAATTAAACGAATAAAAACGAATAGAAAACGAAATTACAATTTACAACCATCAATTAAAAAAAATATTTTACAAAACGAATAAACAATATATTATATATATATAACACACAAATCCGTCCTCATCCTCAAACACCAACAACAACAACTCCGTCCTCATCCTCAAACCTCAACCTCAAATCCTCAAGTTCATAGTTTTTCGGAAAATCAAACATCAAAAACACACAAAAACACGGAAAATAACATACCTTCTTCGGTATTAAACGTCGATCCGGGTCAAGGCGGGAGCATCGAAGCGGACGGGGTTGAACCTTGAGAAGAAATGCTCCCTCTTCCCTGTTCCATTTTATGTTATAAACGTGAATAAAATTTATAATTTATAAATGCTCCCTCTTTGTTGTTGAATTGAAAATTGCGAATGGGTTATTATAAGAAGTCGGAGAAAGAAGTCGGAGAAACAGAAGTTGGAGGTCGGAGAAAGAAGTTGGAGGTCGGAGAAATTGAGATTGAGAGAGAGAACCAGAAATTGAGTTCGAAGAAATTGTGAATAAATTGCTGTTTATATGTATATATTTATAAGGAGATAAAAGTTGCCGTTGGAGGTGGAACCCGTTAACTTGCAGGTTAACGTTAACTAGAATCTGCAGACTGCAGGTTAACGTTACAGATAGTCAGGCACGGCAGAAGCAGCAGGGAGTCAGGCACGGCAGAAGCAGCAGGGGGAGGGAGGAGAAGTGCTGGCGCGTGAGCACAGTTGCGTGCGGGCCGTGCGGGCTCGTGCGGGCTGTGCGGGTTGAGTGGCTCGTGCGGCTCGTGCGGGCTTGGCTCGTGCGGGCTCGTGCGGTTTCGGGTTCATGATTTTCCAATTCGTATTCGGTTCATGTAATTTAGCGAGTTGGGCGGGTTTGAACCGGCCCGGTACGGTCCGAATTTTTTACGGTTTCCGTACGAACCGGTCCCGAATGTGCGGTTCAAACCGCACATTTGGCCAGCTCTACTTGTAACAGACCAGAGAATATGGGCTTGTAACTGAATCAAGGTGGTGGCGAACTAGTTGTTTGCACTATTTAGCAAGATCTTTAATAAAGCGAGTATATGTGCGCCTTAAAGCAGCATGATATCCCACATAACCATCCATATCTCTAAGTTTACTACCATCTATAAAAAGCCAGCAAAAGCTCTTTAATAAATTATGCTTTTAGTCTTGGCCATGGTAACTTGCGACAGACTTGCAAACGAGTGTGGAAGAGGAAAAATAATATATATATGAATATAATAGTTCAATTCCGCTTCTTAGCAAAAATATAAAAAAGTAGTTCGATACCGCTTATTAGAGTAAAATAAAAATAATAATATAGTATCAATTAAGGAAAAACCAGTAAGAAACACTACATAACATCATAGTGTCTCAGTTGTGTTGTTGATTTCTCAGGGCAGCAAAATCAAATAGATTTCCTAGAATGAATGCAAGTCGATCACATGCTAGGTCAAGATGTGGGGCAAGCCATGACGGAGCAGCAGCTCAGGCAATTTCAGCAGTTGCCTCTGTAATTCCCCTACCCTCACATCGGCCGGTATGAGCAAGTAAAATATTTGCGACCTATTAGACAATTTATCAGGAGTAAGTGATCTAGTTTCCAAATCACTCTTTTGAAATCAATGATAACTAAATCAAATAATTACTGACTAAAAATAACATTCTTATTTGATCTGATTATTGATTATTATTGAAAGCAATGTGGCAACCAAACTAAAAAAAAGTATTACAAAACTTATGTAATTCATTCTCTAAACTAACAGTGACAGAACATATTGCTTCCTAAAATAGAGTGGGAGGGTGGTTTTCCCAAACTTATAAATTGTAGTTAAAAGAAGCACCCGAAGCAAGTCGTGGCAAGCCTGCAACAATGCACTATCCTCTCTCGAACTTTACTTGCGTGGCACACCTTTGGGATTAATCTTTCTCGTCTCCGATTTTCTGTCATTTTATAACCGTCCTTCAAAATTATGGGAACCAAAACTATTAGAAAGATTTGATATTACATCTATTGCTAAAGATTGACTTCTAGAGCAGTGATTGCTGTCGACTTTTTCTTAAATATGAATTAATTTCTGACTACCACCTGATCATGCTTGAACGTGAACTCAAGTGTCAGGGAAGCTTGGGGATGCAAGTATTTTACTACAACATTACTTGCAATTGCACTTTTAATAAATCAGTAAGTGCTCCACGAACTTCCATCTGAACGTTTTAAGATCATCAAATTTCTAAAGAGATAAAGGGAAATTACTGTCTTAGAGTACTTGTTGTATTCTGTGCCTCTAATTCAAACTCAAAATTCATGTGATTCCATTAAAGATTTCAATACAGTAATACTGACTTGCCAAACCCAAAACAATGAGCTACGTATTTTAGAAAAATGAAACTATATATCTTAACTTTTATTTCCTTACTAGGCTATTGAAAGGGTCAAAGGTTGTTAATAATAAATCCTACTATCAAAAAACAATAAGCTACAATCTTTAGCTCTATAATATTGACAAATATATATAGAACGGATTTTTGAGTCTGGAGATGGACCGACTAATGTGTTTAGTGGCTATTGTTGCTATGAACCCCCGTTAGATAATGTATATACTCCTTGTTGAGCAAGATATGACCTAACACCTCATAGTTAATTACCCTTAACAAACTCTCTAAGACAGTAACCTATAGCTTGTTGGAATAGTAATTACCTGGTCAAATGAAACACCACTTACAGTAGTTTAGGCTGAAAATGTTTTCTTGTCCACCAACAGTTGTATCCACAGGGGTACGAAGATGAGAATTGTAATAGCAAATGAAAAGATTATCTTACAGTTTTAGCTGCTTAGTAAACAAGTGAAAAAATGGGGTATGATTAGGATGAAAGCGTACTCTTCACGCATTTGCTATTACAATTCATATCCTAGATGTGGCTGAGAAAAGACTATTAGGAGTTATTCCAAGCTGTTTGGACAATCTGACTACACTGATTTATACAAAAAATAACTGGATAACGGTGTCAGCTGGGATTTTGAAGAGCAAACGATTATGGTGACGAAAGGAAAAGAAATGGTATATAGCAACACTCTGGGATTGGTCAAAATCATAAATCTTTCCAACAATAATTTAACAGGTGAAATTCCATTTGGAATAACAAACCTCAAATCACTGGGAACCTTGAACCTTTCCTGGGAATGATCTCACATGCAGCAACTTATAGAGCAGTAATTTGTTGAGTTCACCTTATATCAGTGGTTTTCTATTTATTATATTCTCCTGTATCAAGCTTCTACCTTAAAAACACATGAATGTAATAAGCAAATGGCCATCTTGATTTAAAATTACGCAGAGTCTATAACATGCTTGTGTTATTGGAGCTTATTGACTAATAAGTTTAGCAACAGTATCAAGTGTAGAAAATATGAGCATCTAATATTATAAAACCAGCATGAAAGAACCTTCTAATATCATCTATAGCTTTCTTGTAGTTTATTTCCATATTTTTAACACTGGTTAAATAGGATGTACACAGCTTTAAAGCCACTCTAAGTAGACACAAGATGTAGCTACATCAGGTAGATAATATGCAAGTTCCTAATCACTTTGCAGAGGAAACCAAACCATGGCATGAAACTACAGATAAGAGACCGTCGCAAACACAACAACTATCTCTGAGTAACCTTGACTAGATATACTAAATTCATCAAAAACTCATATTCAGTTAGTATTTTCAATCAATGAGATTATAATTTAACACTAACGTATAGAACTCCCACAAGAACTCCTACACACCAAAAAACTCATGTAAGACAATTCAGATTTTCTCAACTTTGTATGTTTCTTATTAATTACACCATTGTTAAGAAACAGTGGTTGAGAAACTGCTTACTTGACAACTAAAACCGCAATAAAACTGTCTGTCTTGATTCCTGATCAAATCTTTAACTCAATTTTTTTCCTATTTACAACTAATATACCAAGATACTAACCAAGACACTTCCTTAAATCTCAAATTCATAATTTTTTTCCTCATGAGACCTTTATCAAAACAGTTTGCAGTCAAATTGCATATCTAGATACATAGATACATACGACTCTGTATTATAAATTTACCTGAAGTTCGTTCTATTTTAATGAGTGATTGCCTCTGTCCCCGTTGGATAGGGTATCGAATTCGCAGCAGAATAGGGTATCGAGGAATAGGGATAACTGGGTGTGTCCGTTTGGGTGTCTGTATCTCTTCGTGGTATTATTTTTTGTCTCCTGGTATTGTTTTTATTTTATATATAAAAAAATGTTTGATTTTAAATTGTTCTCTATTTCAAATATAATATACACATATATGTTCTATTTTAAATTATTTTCTATTTCAAATAAAAATTGTTTCCTATTTCAAATATAATATGCATATATGTATTAAATTTTAAAATGGTTTCTATTTCAAATAAAAATTGTTTTCTATTTCAAATATAATATACACACATGTGTTCTATTTTAATTTTTTTTATTTCAAATATAATATGCAGATATGTGTTTTATTTTAAATATAATAAATATGACCAAACCGACTACCAACCAAAATTTTATTGTTTCTTCTTTTATAAATATTATTTATTAGTTTTTTTGTAATACGTTTGTTATTTTTAGTTTTTGTTTTTCAAAATATTTTTCAAATACTCGATCCCTTGGAGCTTAATTATCGCACAATACTTGTAAATATCTATTCTCTATACAATACAATTATATGATTAATTATCATTATTGTTATTTATTTTGCTTATTCGATAAATATCAACGTTTTTTTGTATATTATACTCGCTTAGTAATAATTTTATATTTATTTTTTAAATTAAAATATATTATAATTAATGTAGGTAAAAATGAAAATTTTGATTCATGTTAATTAAAAAAAATTAATATGGAAGATTTTTTCAAAAAAGACACTTATTATGGAGTATTTGCATCAGTGCATTCACTATCCATCTTTTAACACCTAAGTTTATTTATATAAAATTAAAATTTCAATTAATTTTTAAAATTAAAAAAATAACATTTCAAATCTACTAATTTTTTAACATTTAAATTAATTAGTTAATTTCTTACTGTTTTTAATGATTTTAATAATTTCCTACTATTATTTAAATTTTTTGTTAAAATTATTTTAAAAAAATCACAATCTATAGCATCGGCATTCAGAAGACGATGCTTTAAACCAAATTTACAGCGTCAGCAATTAAACGCCGACGCTTCAAACCAAATTTGTAGCGTCGGCATTTACAAGCCGACGCTTTAAACCAAACCTACAGCGTCGGCATTTTAAATGCCGATGGTGTACGTAGAAGCTATAACATCGGCATTATAAAACCGACACTATATAGGATTTTAGGCATCGGCGTTTTAAAGCCCGACGCTACAGATTGTCAAAAGCGTCGGTTGTATCAAAGACCGACGCAACAGATCATGCACAAATGCCTTAAGGCGTCGGTTAAAGTTACAAATGATGCTTGAAGTGTGTTTAAGCTTCGCTTCTATATTCAACCGATGCAAAAAGTGCGACGCAGAAGGACCCATCAAGATTTTGTGGGTCAACAATTTACTTATCATGTTAAACATCTCTAATGCTAACCATCTGTTAGTTATAAGATCTACGTGTCAGTATATTATACCTAATGTGAAAAATATGTATCACTCCAACGCTAAGTCCTGTTAGGTATAATTTTAGATAACAAAAAACATGGAGGCTACATCTGTTGAATCATTTGTTATCATCTCTAATAATCCACATCAGCTGTAACCCTAATTCTAACCCATTCTAAATTATATTATTTAATTATAACATGAGCATCATTAAATTTTTTTTTCAATATTCAACTTAAAAAATATAATGGTAAGTGTAAAAATATAATTTTATCGTTAACTAAATTTATGAAAATTCTAATATAAGATATGTTTTTAGTTATATATTTTATTTAATATGTAAGTAATGTTTGTTGATCTATTTATTTCATTTACTTTTAAATATGTTAAACATAAAAATTATTACTTTTTTTAATTATAATGTTTAGTTTAAAATATTGATATAAATATAAAAATATTATAATATTATTATTAAATTTCTTTTTATTAAATATTATTATTTTATATTCTCTAACACATATATAAATATAGGGGGCTGTTCAAATAAAAACTATCTTAAAATAAAAACTAGAAACTAAGACCCAGCCCACCTCACCTTAGTACTATCCATCCACCTCATTCTCAATTCACTATAACCAACCCCGACTCTTCTCCCAAAACCCCACAGTTCAATTTATCTCATTACCCCACCCTATCACAGTCATCACCTCTACCACCATCATCAGCCCCCGTTACCACCGTCATTCATATTCATTCCCACTTCATTTACCCCATATATTCCTTCATTCATATTTTCTAAACTTTTTTTCTTCTTTTTTATGAGCTTTTTCTTTTTCTTACCTCTCTACTATGATAATCACTGTACTAATAGTTAAAATTAGTGATTTCTGTTTGATATTATGGATGTTACAGTCACGGTGATGATGGTGAGATAAGTGGTTTATCCCATATATTCCTCCATTCATATTTTCTAAACTTTTCTTCTTCTTTTTTATGAGCTTTTTTTTTTCTCACCTCTCTACACATGATAATCACTGTATTAATAGTTAAAGTTAGTGATTTCTGTTTGATATTATGGTTTTACAGTCATTGTGATGAAGGTGAGATAGGTGGTGGTGTTATAATGATTGTGTTTAACGATAAGTATAAATACCAAATGTGCTATATTCCGGCGATAAATCACTAATTATACTTACAAGAATTACTAAAATTTAGCTAATTTAACTAATAATATAAAAGGAACAGAGAGAGATATTGAACTTTGTTGGGCCTGATCCACTTCTGTGGGTTATGGTTTTATTAAGCCCAAATAAATAATTGAAAAAAAATTCAGGAAAAGGTCCGAGAGCAGAAAAATAAATTATAAAGGGGGAGACAAAGCGTTGCTGTGAGTATGATATTCATACTGATATACTCTTCAATCACTAAATTGTATAACAATAATTACTAAATTGCACATAATAATTACCAAATTACACATAGTAATTAATATATTTTACATAAAAATCATTATTTACATGGTCTGGTTTCTAGGGTTTAGGGCCTGGACTAAGTTAGGGTTTAGGCTCTAGGGTTTAGATAGTAATTTCTAGATCTTGAATTACTAATTATGCTTACGAGAATCACTAAAATTAAGAAAGTTCTGAAATTATAGTAATTCCGGTTTAGTAATTCTGTTAAGTATAAGTAGTGATTATCGTCGGAATATAGCAAATATGGTATGCAAATTGATCTTGGGAGATGGAGAAAAATATAGTGAAGTCAGATTTTAAAAAAGGTTTGTCGATTAATGAAAAAATTAAATTAAAAACATGAATAAAATTATTTACGCAAGGGTACAGGGTACACAGAGGGAATCACGTGAAATTGGAGGGAGGAGAGAGAATGAGTGGATAAAATTTGTGTGGTGGAGATTCAATTCAAGCTATAAAATTAGTGGTTGTCATTGGTTTCTAGTTTTTAGAATAAGGTTGGTTTCTATTTGACCATCTCCCAATAAATATATATATTTAAAATTAATAAAAATGAGATTTTGAATATACCTAATGCTTATAGCTAATAACAGTGGAGCATAGGGATGGCAACAGGTCAGATTCGGATCGGGTATTGTAAAATCCCAATCCAAATATTTTCGGGTTATCTTAATCCAAATCCATTGGATTTCGAATCGGATCGGGTATTTTTCGGGTATCCAAAATTACGAATAATGTAGTCAAATTTAATACTGTTTATACATACAAACACTATTAATCATATTTATATGATAGCTAAAATCAAAATACATTAACTAATAAGTAATTAAAACATTATATTGCATGGGTTGACATGGTGAGTAATATTTAAGATATGTTAAAAACATGATATTTATTATCTAATCACAAAATATATTTTTTATAAATATATACAAATTACATCTTACATAATAAAAGCTGATTTTGAAATAAAAAGTTCTAATTTACTAAATAAATATTGACAATCTTGATAATGATCTACTATTACTTCTTTTTTTATCGTAGATAACCCGCAGCCGCTACCCTTCGGGTGCGCACTGGGTAAACCCTACGAGTTCACGAAATAGCCTGTAAATCACGTGAAACAAGATAAACCGCATTTAAGCGATATGCTCTGACTTAGGAGTTAGAATCATAAATTCTCCTCCCGTGAGATTTGAACCAGTGACCAAGAGGATAGTTATCCCATTTTTAACCAATTACAAGAAAAGTATGTAAATTATATGTTTTACATCTAAAAGATTACATATAATCTATAATAAATGTGTCGGGTTTTAATCGGGTTTTGGGTTTTAATCGAGTTTGGATTGGATTTCGGATTTCGGATCGGGTATCAGTTCGGTATAGTTGAAATCCACATACAAATCCAAAATTTCGGGTTTAGTTTATCCAAAATTTCGACTTTCGGATAAAAAAATCTGTCGGATCGGATTAATTGTTTAGGTTCAACAATTTTTTTTAACCATATTTTAGCTAAGATTACAATTCACTAAGAAAGGTACAACCACTAAGGAGGTTACAAGAAATATAAGAAGAAACAAGATTATTACAAAGATAGAGAAGATATAAGAACACACTGAAGTTTATTGCTTACAATAGAATAGATGTCTAAGACTTGGATCCTTAAACCAATACAAAGGGATCCTATTTATAGTAGTCCTGGAGGGGACAACTTGATAGGATGAAATCTTACAAGCCAAGCAGATTTAAACACGTGTAAGGATATATTATCTTTACAAGATAATAATATCTCTTTCCACTTAATACACACCCCACCTTTTATTTTACATACACACCACACACTTTATTTTGATACACACCACACACTTTATTTTATATACACACCACACACTTTATTTTACAAGCATAATAATTAATTTATATTCTCTTCTTCTCCCTGATGAAAAAAGGTCATGACTCCAAATTTTCTTCTTCATCTTCCTCCTCGCTACCGGATGAGACAGAAACTGAGTACTTTAGGCCAGGAAGAAATTTATAAAACCTGGGAGGTTCTCTTTTGTGGAGCCTGAAATCCGAGTGGTCAGGGCCATCTAGTTCTGTAGTTGCTGATTCCAGGTTTAACTTGAACTGGCAGTCTTGAATTGTTATCACATAGTGATGAAGGAGAATATTTGGCTTCTTCCAATATATATGTGGTAGGCCAGGAGGGGTTGCTGTTACTTCAACATTATTAACTGTGCATATAAGTGTCCTATGTTGTTCTGTTGGACCATTAGTGTCGTACACAGAATCATGGAAGAATGTACATGAATATTCTTTCTGAATTACTAATCCATGTTCCTGAATGTTGATGCTTCTCTGACAATTGAACACGATAAGAATATAGCATTGGTCTCTTATTCCATTTGAGCTGTTTCCTTCTGGTCTTAAGTTTTTATGCCAAAACATGGTGTTGCCAAAGAGAGTCAACCATTTGTAAAGCTTTTTGTACTTCTTCTTGCATGACCTCATGTCTGCCACTGAGAGATAGTGGAATAAATCTGTCTTGTCGAATATTATGCCGAATGGACATGTTTCCATAAAGTACCACAAAAACAAGTATGCTTCTTTTGGAAAGTAAAATTTAAACTTTCCATTAAGAACGAGGATTGTCAAGAAAGGAAAAGTGGGGTGCATAGGAAGATTTGTAATGGCCCCTCAAACAAGCCATATCGCCTGATGTATATTTTTTAAAAGGAAATTAACTGTTCTAGAGATCTTTTCTTCATGACAAAAAAAAGTACCTTGTCTTTTATATGAAGCGGAAGATTCTCTGTCTGAATGGAATATATTAGTGGGAATACTGGAGCTATTGTCCTCTAAGTTCTTGACAAAAAATTTGGAAGTAAATCATTCTTTCCTTCTATGTGTATGGCATCAAAGTTCCACTGTGAGAACCAGTTTGCCCATCTTAAAAGTTGGGCTTGAGGCAACATCTTTTGCGTGAACTGTAACATTTTTGGAAATGCAGACATGTCCATTTCGATGAGAAACTGTTGCCCTATCAAGTGAAATTGAAAATTTTCAATTCCCCTTTTGACTGCAAGAATTTCTTTGTAAGTGGAGTGATAATGAAGCTCTCCACTTTTAAATGCTCCACTTTTGTAACCACATATTGGTCTCTTTCCGTTAGCTTCTTCGAGAAGGACTGCTCCCCAGAATTTATCAATTGCATCAGTCTGAAGGACTCTTTTTCCAGTAGAAGGAATCTTTAGTGCAGGAAGATTCTTTGTTAAAGACTTTAGTATTCTAACTGCATCTGTGCATGCTTGATTCCATGGAGGAGCATCTTTCTTTAACTGATTGGTGAGAGGAGTTCTGAACTTGACCAAATCATGGATGAATTCGGCCATGTAATTAACAATCCCCAGAAACTGTTGAACTTGCTTGAACGACAAATTTTCATCGGAGAAGTTATCCAGCCGAGTTGGGATGTGAGGTTGGAGTTGATACTGTCCTTTGAATATATGCATCCCCAAGAATTCAATGTCAGTTTCACCGATATGCATCTTTTTTTCTGCTAGCATGATTCCATAACTTTTAACTAAGTCATGAAACTTTGTTAATAAAGTAAGATGAGAGTCGATATCTGGTGAAAATAATAAAATATCATCAATATAAATCAGAGCATTATCCATGATTGGCTGGAAAATCTTTGACATAGCCTTATGAAATAGTGATGGAGCTGGTATCAAGCCGAAAGATACTACCGTCCAGTGATAGTGTCTTTCTGGTACGCAAAAACAAGTTTTTGGCCTTTCATCTGGATGAATTCCGAGTTGCCAAAATCCTGACTTGAAATCAAATTTTGAAAATATTTTGGCCTGAGGGAGTTTTTGAAATAGTACCTCTCTTTTTGGTAAGGGGAACTTATCATCTTCAAGAAAATGATTTAGAGGCTGATAATTAATCACCAACCTTCCCTTCCCTCTGGCTTGTTCAGATCTTTTATTCACGTAGAACGCCTCGCAAGCCCATTGTGACTTTATGTTTTCGATCAAGCCTTCTTGCTCCAACTGCTCAACTTCTTTGATGGCAAGAGTATAATGATCTGGATTCATGCCTTTGTGGCTTGCTTTAGTAGGATTAATATCTTCATTCTTCTTGAATGGCAGATGAACAAAGAATTCTGGATTTTTCCAAAGTGGGCGAGAACATTTTTGAAGGAATTTTGTATGAGTTTCTGCACATGAAGTTTTGGCTATCTTCTCCTTGAGTGAATTAAGATCTCTACATGATATAGGTGCAGAGTCTTTGTCCAAGGCAACAAATGATTCTTTTGTTTTAGGCCTTCTTTGCTCCATGATACCCTCTTCAAATTATGCAAGATATCAAACCCGATTAGGAGATCTTTTCCAGGTAATTCTGAACTATAAACTTGATGTTTTATGTTATATCCTAGAAAAAGTTGGATGTTAATAGGTTTTCTTATCAAGGTAATTGCAAAGTTATCTCCATTAGCCGCACAGAAAGATCTATAGCACTTATTCCAATGCTCTTTTGGCAAAATATTTGGCTTCATGATGGAGGAGGTAGCTCCTGTATCGAAAAATGCTATTACTGGAATGGGCTTATCCCATTTTTCTAGGAAGATGTGTATCTTGGCTGATGGAAATGGTTGGCATAAGAAACTCTCTTCAGGAGTGAGAGTGTATATATCATCAAATAAGACCACATCATCATCAGATTCTTCCGTTGAGTCAGAAAGGTCTGCTCCTACAGCCAGGATGGTGTCTGGTCCTGGTTCTTCGTCTAGAGAAAATAGAGATTCCAAATCTTCGCCTTCTATGTCTTCCACTTTAGAAATTTTTTCGATAAGTTTGGTGCTCTTCTCTTTATTTGGGCATTCCTTTGCAAAGTGTCCTTTCTTTCTGCATACATAACACTTGGAGGATTTGATGTTTCCTCTTTTCTTCCTTAGAAATTTCTGTTTCTTCTTTTTGGAAAAATAATTTTTTCCTCTCTTCTTCTTGTATTTTGAAACCTTGTCCTTTTTCTTTTAACATCCGCAAGAGCTAATTTTTCCACACTTGATCTGGAGTTCGTTTCGATCACAAGTTGAACCAAGGTTTTTACTCTGTTCTTCAATTTTTTTGAGAAATTTCTTCTGGTTACATAATTTTTCCAGAGCCAACAAAACATTTTGATACAACTCTCCAAGTGAAGTACTGTTGATAGGAAGGTTCTTAATCTGTAGGAGCCTGGATGTTTCATTCCCTAGAGCTTCCGGAAGGGAATTTCGGAATGTCTGCTTTTGATTAACATCATTGATACCATTTATAGCATAGAACCTCTTGGACATCCTTTCATATTGGGTTTCCAGATCCTTCCTTTTATAAGAACAACATCGCATGCACAAGTATTCCTCTCGGGCTTGATTTGTATAATAATCCCATGCTCCTAAAAACTCATTATGTACGTGCATAATCAAAGCATCCATATTTGAACTTTATTTAATTATCAGCTGTGACGCCCTCAATCTCGGGGTTAGGAAATGAGGACCCACACACCTCTAATCTATGAATTAAATAAGCATAAACCCCGATTAGCAACTAACAGGATCAAACAGGATAAAGTATGAGACAAGATTACAACTACCAACCATAGAATATAATTTACAGCCCAAAATAAAACCAAATTTTACATACTCGATCCCGACTTGGAATCGACAGATAACCCATTGTATATTTACAACTTTTCGGCTAGGCGCTTGCTCACTCAAAACTTGTACTACCTGCTCTGGAAACCGGAAGCCCTCAACACGGTAGGGACCACCAGATACGCTCTTACGAGCAGCGCGCCTAAGCCTGGCCATCTTCTTGCTTAACTGCCATGGTTAGATTAAAACAAAACATATGAGTATAAAACTCAGCAAGTAAATATAAAACAGTTCTATAATACAAAATCCATAATATACATTACTGATCTCAGGGCATTCTACTTTATCAATTCAAGGTGACAGATATCTATCTTTTAGGCTATGAAAGGGGTTATGAAGAAAACTTTGGGCTTTCAAGGAACGAGGCTCAAGATAGGGTGAAAGCCGACATTCATCACAAATCATTAACAGGATCACAAATGATCTTTCAAATGGAAAGCGATAATCTTTTCATTATAGGGAATCAATTATATGATCAACAAAATCAAAATCAGGGTTCACAAGCTGTAAGCTTCACAATATCACAATCACCTCTTTTCAAAACAATATAAACCTTTTTCATTTTCAAAGAATCAATTACTGAATAGGAAATTTCAATTCCTTTTTAAATAGTTATGGAACCCTTGATTGGACTACTTTATCTTTCATTTCATAATAATACAGGTGATCAGCCCGTACCGACCTCCATCCGGTCTTTAAGGTACCAATGGCATAATTTCAGCCTTAAACTGGACTAGCCCCGCTAGCCTCTTAACATGACTAGACTAGTCCCACTAGTCTCTTACGTCTCAATCTAATCCATCAGGAATCCCTTTGGAAAACCTTGCGTTGGAAAAAGAAAGGTTTACTAAATCCATTTTATCATTACCAAGAATATGAAATCATTCAGACTCTTTAAAGTCAAAACTCATTCTCAAGTTCAATTTCAAGAATTCAAAGGAAGTGAATAAACCAAAGGTAAGCAAGGTTCAATGCTAAAGATCTTGATCAAATGGTAACAAGGTACGCAAGCTAGGGAATCAAAACTGTTTCAAGGATCAATAGGGTATAAGGTAAACAAAGGAGTAAAGGATCATTACACAAGGGGTTCGTAAAGGTACTTATAGGGTTTACAATAGTTCAAGGTATAACAAGTCATCAAAATAGGAAAAAGGGGTTACCAAAGGGTTGGATCAATAAGCTTATCAATAACAAGTTCACAAGATCAATGACAGGGTATCTCAAGAATCAATAACATGTGTACATTACTTTAACAGTTCAATACTCTACATGGCATGAACAATATCCTCTTTATAACCATTTACACAAGTAAATAGAGTTACTTTCCTGAATTCGCTTTCCTATTTCACAAAGGTTGAACTACTGCCACCTAGTATACTTTTCCCTTTCCTAGCCTGAATGCCCTCACGCTTCGAATCTACAATCAAAAAACCAAAACTTTAATTAGATTCCCACTTGACGTTCCCAGAATGTTTAACATTTCCCTTAATCGCAATACCCTAAGAGTATATTTATATACTCAATTATAATCACACAACACGTTTATACCATAACTCGTATACTTTTACCGTATAGACTTTGAATCACGCATTACGATGCAAATACGACATATAGCATTTAATCCTTGTACTTCAAACTCTATATTCGAGTTATCATATCAATTATATAACTTTATATCAAGATGACTTAATTCTTTCTTTTTCATCATTTCATTCGAACCCAAACACACATAAATCTCATAACTTCTAGAAATTACGCATGCATTCACTTAGCATCAAATCAATCACTTTTACATCTATATTTATCGGCTATATCCACAAAATACAATTCAAGAATCAAACACTGACATGCATCACCAAAATCGCATATAAACTTGGGATCAAGTCACCACTTATTCTTTTAAATCATCTTTTAGCCTAACACTTACATGCAAAACTCTATCTTAACATGCATTTACTATTTTGTCCAAAAACCAAATTGAAATCACATCTAAAATCCTTTTAAACACATAAATCAACTTTAATTCCTTAAGATCAAGCAAGAATATCTGAAATTTTTGACAATCAAGACATTCATGCAACCATTTAAGTAATTGATCTACCAAACACTCTAATTATCCAATAATTTCCAAGGATAAACATCAACAAGTCATTTTCATCACTAAAAATCATTTTGATCTTCTAAAAATCAAGATTCCATTCGGGTTTTAGGAAATTATCACATGCAAACATTTTTCCAAATCCTTGAATCATTAATCATTCTAATCCCTCATCATTATCCTAGAATAAACATCCACAACCATTTAAATCAACAAAATCAACTCATTAACTTTAAAAATCAAAAACCCATTCGGGTTTTAAACAAGTCACTACATGCAATCACCAAAAATAAGATTTATGAATGCTAGAGCTCAGTTATAGCATCATCACTCACCACTGATTCACCGGAGTTCATCACCGGTGGCGGTGGCTTCACGGTGGTGCCCCTACTCGGGGGTTTCCAACCTTCAACCACCGATTATCACAACAAATATACACATGCAAGCATATAGCAACACTCCAAATCATTAAAGAGCAAAACCCTTTTTGTTTTCATAAGAACCGAAGCAAAACCATCAAATTCCAATTTTGGATTTTTCAAAAACCTTGGAGATAACTACATGCATCTATATATCTAGATAGATGAAGCAAAATCTCACACAACCATGGTCTTATAATCGAAAATGGATGAAGAACAAGAGAGAGATTGAAGAGAGAGAGTACCGAGAGTGAGAGAGAGAGAAAACCCGAGAGAGAGAAAAAGAAATGAGAGAATGAGAGAAAAAGAGAGAGGTCGGGGTGAGGAAAGAAAAGAAAGGGGGTGGGGTGGGGTTTATATACTATCAAGGAAGGGTAGTTTAGTAAATTGGCAATTATATCACCGAATCATTCTTTATTCCTTTCCAAAAATGAATTTAATTAGTAAATATCTCTCTCGAAAAAGATGGAATTGGTACGATTAATAATTTTAAACCATAGATCTCGAAATTAGATTTTCATCCATATTTTCAAAATAATTTTTGAGCGAACGGTTGATGAAATACGGATTTTACAAGATTATGCTGAAAATAGCATTTTTAACTCCATAAAATCATTTTAAAATGCACCGATCATGAAATAAATCCGTCTATTATTTTTAAAAAGTCTCTAGGACTATTTCGAAGGTAACAAAACAAATTTCATTCCTCGACCTTATTCGAGTAATTTTATAAAAATGCATAAAGGTCCAATAATCCTTATTTTAAATCAAATAATTTCTTTAAATCCGTTTAAAATTTAACAGATCACGAAGTCATGCATACAGACAGGCAAGCACATATATTCACACATCACAACTTATATTTGATCATAAAATTTCCCTTTTTATCATTATTCCTCTTTTCGCGTACCGGGTCATATTTTGCCTGACGGCCCGACGCTCAACGTTTCAATTACGCTTCACAATCAATTATCTTTACTAACCGACACGTCACTAGAATGTAATACTTACTTAAACATTCTATTACACATTAACACACACATTTCACATTTAAACATTTTAATCCCTTTTTTAAGACGGGTTCCATTCTACCTGACGGCCTGACAACAAAGCTTAACCCCTAAGCTGACTCTTTAAATTGGAACGCATCTATCTACGCTCTCAGATACTAATATACAATATAGACAATTAAGCATCACTTAATCACATAATTTATAATTATACCACAAAATCATATTTTATTCACTTAATTACGTTGTGAAATTCCCAATCGTTACATCAGATGTCTGTAAGTTCCAAGAGCAATCCACCATTGCCTTAGCCTGCCATGAAATTCGGCCACAAATTTGTCAGCAACTGATGGCATAGTAGCTCCAGGCTGGAGTAATTCGGATGTACACCAAGCATGCATTTCATAAATTTTATCTCTCCATTTTGAAGGTAAGATGTTATCAAATGAAAATCCTTTTGTTGGGTCATTCGTAAAAGGATTTGGTTGTTCAGGCTCGTGGTGTCCTTGGGTATAGGTATCTTCTTCTTCTACCGTAGGCTCATCTGCTGGTGGATCTGCCATGGGAATCTCAAGTGACATGCCATGTTCAAGTTTCTTGGCTATCGTTTGTTAATTCACCATTATTTGTTTCAAAACTTTATTTTGAGCCACAACATTCTCAGATTGCCAATTTATAGTTGCCTCCGCGGGAGGGATTTGTTTGCTTGACCCATATGGATTCTTGGTTGTTGGACTTTTTATTTTTCATGCATGAGAAGCCTTGTCATGATCAAACTCTAGAGGAGGAAAGTCTTCATCATAAGAGGTCGCTTGCATCATATTACATTCCTCTGGTTCCTTGAAATAAAGAACGTAGTAATCAAATTTTCCGGATGCTTCTCATAAGAGTCCAACTTCTGGATCTCCCTTTGCATAGCGTTCTTGCAGACTTTTTTGTGTAGACTTAGACTTCCTTTTACTCCTTCTAGATCAATAATCGTCTTCATCTTCCCATTGTTCTTTAAGGCATGATTCACAATCGCATATTCCCCAGAAGATATGACCATCTTGGCTAAAAGCCTATATGGGTTTTCCATTAGAGTCAAAAGAATGGATATGAACGTTTAAAGGAGTTTATTCAATCATGGTTATCTCCGAGGAGAAAATGGATGTATCAGCTGAAGATGAAGAATCATCTTTTTTGAAAACAATCTCAACTGCGCCATCTTTTTTCCTGAAGAAGGATGATTTTACTGAATGAATGGGCTGATTGTCTCTTTGGATTTTTTTCATAATGTGTTACCCATGACTAAGGAAGAAGTTTGACAAGTTCATCCTTAGGAATTTGTTTTGGCATATGAATGCAAGATGAGCTGGACTGAGCGTCTATTTCCAGAAATAAAGCCTCGTCTATGTGTCTAGGAAGACTAAGGTCGAATGAATGATTTTGGACCCGATAGGCCAACTGGTAGTGAAGAGTGGCTATATAAGTTCCTGCCACTTGAGGGGCTCCAACAATCTGCAATTGAACTTTGAGATTGTTATAGATGAGAGGGTCGTCAAGTCTCATGTTGAAGTTTGGAAGTAGCGTCACGAACACGGTACCAGCGTTGAGTGTTGTTTGAACGGTTGCAATACATGCATGGGCATATTGTTGAAAATGAGTGTCCAGAAGTGCCATTCTTTCCACTATAGGCAAGCCTTTTCTTCCATGGAGTGTTAGTGCCATTCAAACTGCTCCAAAATAAAGATGAGTGTATCCATTCATTTGCCATTGAGTTGGCAATGATTCTCCCAGTTGAATTGGTATGACTTGTTCAGCTTCAGTAGACGAGATGGGGATTTGTTCTAACTTTGAAGCCAATACGAGCTCTCTAGCCTCCATCGCCTTATAAGATGATAGAAACTGTTTTACAACACGAGAGAGGGCATTTTGTTTTTTTGTACAGGTCCTATATGGATTTAATAAAGGAAGTTCGGTAATAAGGATTTTACTATCTTCATGATGATAATCTACCGCATAAAGAAAATCATTATTTTTTTGTTTTAGAAGAACTAAAAGAATTACGAGAAGAAGAAAAAGAAGAGGAAGGAGTGAGCTTATTAGGACTAGCCATAGGAGTGATGATCCTTATTCCTCTAAACTTACCTTTGGAATTAAGGTGCCTTATGAACACACCAAGTGTTTAAACAATCATGAAATCTCTGTGATAATCTGAGTATATACCCATCACCGTACCATAATAGCAGCCTATAGGGCAACAACTCAAGATTATAACAACCATTTCATAATATGTTTTTAGTCTTTAAGATTTCTGATGTGAGAGGATCCCCTGTCGGGGTACCCACAAAGCATTCTCTCTTTAGACCATAAGTAAGTCACCGTAAGGCCGCCGGTTTGTTAGGAGGAATAATAGGAGGGGGTTTAAGCTTCCATGGCTTTGACACCAAGATTACAATTCACTAAGAAAGGTACAACCACGAAGGAGGTTACAAGAAATATAAGAAGAAACAAGATTATTACAAAGATAGAGAAGATATAAGAACACACTGAAGTTTATTGCTTACAATAGAATAGATGTCTAAGACTTGGATCCTTAAACCAATACAAAGGGATCCTATTTATAGTAGTCCTAGAGGGGATAACTTGATAGATGAAATCTTACAAGCCAATCAGATTTAAACACGTGTAAGGATATATTATTTTTACAAGATAATAATATCTCTTTCCACTTAATACAAACCACACCTTTTATTTTACATACACACCACACACTTTATTTTGATACACACCACACAGTTTATTTTACGTACACACCACACACTTTATTTTACAAGCATAATAATTAATTTATATTCTCTTCTTCCCTCAGGTGAAAAAAGGTCATGGCTCCATATTTTCTTCTTCATCTTCCTCCTTGCTACCGGATGAGACAGGAACTGAGTACTTTAGGCCAGGAAGATATTTATAAAACCAGGGAGGTTCTCTTTTGTGGAGCCTGAAATCAGGATGGTCAGGGTCATCTAGTTCTGTAGTTGCTGATTTCAGGTTTAACTTGAACTGGCAGTCTTGAATTATTGTCACATAGTGATGAGGGAGAATATTTGGCTTCTTCCAATATATATGTGGTAGGCCAGGAGGGGCTGCTGTTACTTCAACATTATTAACTGCGCATATAAGTGTCCCCTGTTGTTCTGTTGGACCATTAGTGTCGTACACAGAATCATGGAAGAATGTACATGAATATTCTTTCTGAATTACTAATCCATCTTCCTGAATGTTGATGCTTCTCTAACAATTGAACACGATAAGAATATAGTATTGGTCTCTTATTCCATTTGAGTTGTTTCCTTCTTGTCTCAAGTTTTTACGCCAAAACATGGTGTTTCCAAAGAGAGTCAACCATTTGTAAAGTTGTTTATACTTCTTCTTGCATGGCCTCATGTCTACCACTGAGAGATAGTGGAATAAATCTGTCTTGTCGAATAATATGTCGAATGGACATGTTTCCACAGAGTACCACAAAAATATGTATGCTTCTTTTGGAAAGTAAAATTTAAACTTTCCATTAAGCACGAGGGTTTTCAAGAAAGGAAAAGTGGGGTGCAGAGGAAGATTTGTAAGTCGACCCTCAAATAAGCCATATCGCCTGATGTATATTTTTTGAAAGGAAAGTAACTGTTCTAGAGATCTTTTCTTCATGACAGAATAAAGTACCTTGTCTTTTAAATGAAGCGGAAGATTCTCTGTCTGAATGGAATATATTAGTGGGAATACTGGAGCTATTATCCTCTGAGTTCTTGACAAAAAATCTGGAAGAAAATTATTCTTTCCTTTTATGTGCTTGGCATCAAACTGCCACTGTGAGAACCAGTTTGCCCATCTTAAAAGTTGGGCTTGAGGCAACAACTTTTTCTTGAACTGTAACATTTTTGGAAATGCAAACATATCCATTTCGATGAGAAAGTGTTGCCCTATCAAGTGAAATTGGAATTTTTCAATTCCCCTTTTGACTACAAGAATTTCTTTGTAAGTGGAGTGATATGAAGCTCTCCACTTTTAAATGCTCCACTTTTATAAGCACATATTTGTCTCTTTCCGTTAGCTTCTTCGAGAAGGACTGCTCCCCAGAATTTATCACTTGTATCAGTCTAAAAGACTCTTTTTACAATAGAAGGAATCTTTAGTGCATGAAGATTCTTTGTTAAAGACTTTAGTTTTCTAACTGCATATGTGCATGCTTGATTCCATGGAGAAGCATCTTCTTTAACTGATTGGTGAGAGGAGTTCTGAACTTGACCAAATCATGGATGAATTCGGCCATGTAATTAAAAATCCCCAGAAACTGTTGAACTTGCTTGAAAGACAAATTCTCATCAGGGAAGTTATCCAGCTGAGTTGCGATGTGAGGTTGGAGTTGATACTGTCCTTTGAATATATGCATCCCCAAGAATTCAATGTCAGTTTCACCGATATGCATCTTCTTTTCTGCTAGCATGATTCCATAATTTTTAACTAAGTCATGAAACTTTGTTAATAAAGCATGATGAGAGTCGATATCTGGTGAAAATAACAAAATATCATCAATATAAATCAGAGCATTATCCATGATTGGCTGGAAAATCTTTGACATAGCCTTCTGAAATAGTGATGGAACTGGTTTCAAGCCGAAAGGTACTACCGTCCAGTGATAGTGTCTTTCTTGTATGCAGAAACCAGTTTTTGGCCTTTCATCTGGATGAATTTCGAGTTTCCAAAATCCTGACTTGAGTCAAATTTTGAAAATATTTTGGCCTGGGGGAGTTTTTAAATAGTACCTCTCTTTTTGGTAAAGGGAACTTATCATCTTCAAGAAAATGATTTAGAGGCTGATAATTAATCACCAACCTTAACTTCCCTCTGGCTTGTTCAGATCTTTTATTCACATAGAACGCCTCGCAAGCTCATTGTGACTTTTTGTTTTCGATCAAGCCTTCTTGCTCCAACTGTTCAACTTCTTTGATGGAAAGAGTATAATGATCTGGATTCATGCCTTTGTGGCTTGCTTTAGTAGGATTAATATCTTTATTCTTCTTGAATGGCATGTGAACAAAGAATTCCGGATTTTTCCAAAGTGGGCGAGAACATTTTTGAAGGAATTCTGTATGAGTTTCTGCACATGAAGTTTTGGCTATCTCCTCATTGAGTGTAATTAAGATCTCTACAGGATATAGGTGCATAGTCTTTGTCCAAGGCAATAGATGATTCTTGTGTTTTAGGCCTTCTTTGCTCCATGATACCCTCTTCAAATTGTGCAAGATATCAAACCCGATTAGGAGACCTTTTCCAGGTAATTCTGAACCATAAACTTGATGTTTTATGATATATCCTGGAAGAAGTTTGATGTTAATAGGTTTGCTTATTAGGATAATTTCAAAGTTATTTCCATTAGCCATAGAGAAATATCTATAGCACTTATGCCAATAGTCTTTTGGCAAAATATTTGGCTTCATGATGGAGGAAGTAGCTCCTGTATCGAAAAATGCTATTACTGGAATTTGTTTATCCCATTTTCCTGGGAAGATGTGTATCTTGGTTGATGGAGATGGTTGGCATAAGAAACTCTCTTCAGGAGTAAGAGTGTATATATCATCAAATAAGACCACATCATCATCAGATTCTTCCGTTGAGTCAGAAAGGTCTGCTCCTAGAGCCAGGATGGTGTCTGATCCTGGTTCTTCGTCTAGAGAAAATAGAGATTCCAAATCTTCGTCTTCTATGTCTTCCACTTGAGAAATCTTTTCGATAAGTTTGGCGCTCTTCTCTATATTTGGGCATTCCTTTGCAAAGTGTCCTTTCTTTCTACATACATAACACCTGGAGGATTTGATGTTTCCTCTTTTCTTTCTTTGAAATTTCCATTTCTTCTTTTTGGAAAAATAATTTTTTCCTCCCTTCTTCTTGTACTTTGAAACCTTGTCCTTTTTCTTTTGACATCCAAGAGAGCTGCTTTTGCCACACTTGATCTGGAGTTCGTTTCGATCACAAGCTGAACCAAGGTTTTTACTCTGTTCTTCAATTTGTTTGAGAAATTTCTTCTGGTTACATAATTTTTCCAGAGCCAACAAAATATTCTGATACAACTCTCCAAGTGAAGTACTATTGATAGGAAGGTTCTTAATCTGTAGGAGCCTGGATGTTTCATTCCTTAGAGGTTCTGGAAGGGAATTTAGGAATGTATGTTTTAGATTAACATCGTCGATACCATTTATAGAATAGAACCTCTTGGACATCCTTTCATATTGGGTTTCCAGATCCTTCCTTTTATAAGAACAACATCGCATGCTCAAGTATTCCTCCCAGGCTTAATTTGTATAATGATCCCATGCTCCTAAAAACTCATTATGTATGTGTATAATCAAAGCATCCACATTTGGACTTTGTTTGATTATCAGCTGTCTGTAAGTTCCAAGAGCAATCCACCATTGCCTTAGCCTGCTATGAAATTTGGCCACAAATTTGTCAGCAACTGATGGCATAGTAGCTCCAGGCTGGAGTAATTCGAATGTACACCAAGCATGCATTTTATAAATTCTATCTCTCCATTTTGAAGGTGAGATGTTATCAAATGAAAATCCTTTTGCTGGGTCATTCATAAAAGGATTTGGTTGTTCAGGCTCGTGGTGTCCTTGGGTATAGGTATCTTCATCTTCTACCGTAGGCTCATCTGCTGGTGGATCTGCCATGAGAATCTCTAGTGACATGCTATCACTATCTAAATCTTCTTCACATATTTGCCACAAAGAAGCTTGTTTTTCTCTTGATTGGGTTTGAGAAGCTATCTTAGTTAGAAAAGATGAAATTGGATTTTCCACCATTAACTGGGAAGATGATCGAGGTTCCTTTGGAGGAGATTCTTGTGATTTTTTCTTTGATGATTGTGGTGTTTCATCTTGCTTTACAGGTAAAAAGGCTGCACTATTAAATGGATTGTGATCATAGGGTGAAAAGGTGGAAAGAGGTTGTGAGTAGTTTGGCAAAGGTGGTAAATATGATGAAAATGATGGTGCATCGTAATAGCCGGTATACGATTTTTGGGTTTGAATTGAATGAAGTTGGGCTTTCAAAGCTTTTAACTCTGCCTCCTTTTGGCTCAATAGAGGTGAGTTAAGGGAAACAATTGTGGCTAACTGCATAAGCTCATGATGAAGGACATCAATCTTCATTTGTATTTTCCAAGTGGTGCTCGAGATTGATGACAAGCCATGTTCAAGTTTCTTGCCTATCATTTGTTGATTCACCATTATTTATTTCAAAACTTTATTTTGAGCCACAACATTCTCAGATTGCCAATATAAAGTTGCCTCCGCGTGAGGGATTTTCTTTCTTGACCTATCTGGATTCTTGGTTGAACTTTTTATTTTCCATGCATGAGAAGCCTTGTCATGATCAAACTCTAGAGGAGGAAAGTCTTCATCATAAGAGGTCTCTTGCATCATATTGTATTCCTCCGGTTCCTTAGAATTAAGAACGTAGTAATCAAAATTTCCGGATGCTTCTCCTAAGAGTCCAACTTCTGGATCTCCCTTTTCATAGCATTCTTGCAGACTTCTTGTATAGACTTAGACTTCCTTTTACTCCTTCTAGAAGGATAATCGTCTTCATCTTCCAATTGTTCTTTAAGGCATGCTTCACAATTGCATATTCCCGAGAAGATATGACCATATTGGCTAAAAGCGTAGATGGGTTTTCCATTAGAGTCAAAAGAATGGATAGGAACGTTTAAGGAGTTTCTTCAATCATGTTTATCTCCGAGGAGAAAATGGATGTATCAGCTGAAGATGAAGAATCATCTTTTTTGAAAACAATCTCAACTGCACCATCTTTTTTCCTGAAGAAGGATGATTTTACTGAATGAATGGGCTGATTGTCTCATTGGATTTTTTCATAATGTGTTACCCATGACTCAGGAAGAAGTTTGACAAGTTCATCTTTAGGAATTTGCTTTGGCATGTGAATGCAAGATGAGCTGGACTGAGCGTCTATTTCCAGAAATAAAGCCTCGCCTGTGTCTCTAGGAAGACTAAGATCGAATGAATGATTTTGGACTCGATAGGCCATCTGGTAGTGAAGAGTGGCTATATAAGTTCCTGCCACTTGAGGGGCTCCAACAATCTACAATTAAACTTTGAAATTGTTATAGATGAGAGGGTCGTCAAGTCTCATGTTGAAGTTTGAAAATAGCGTCACGAACACATACCAGCGTTGAGTGTTGTTTGAACGGTTGCAATACATGCATTGGCATATTGTTGAAAACGAGTGTCCAGAAGTGTCATTCTTGCCACTACAGGCAATCATTTTCTTCCATGGAGTGTTAGTTCCATCCGAACTGCTCCAAAATGAAGATGAGTGTATCAATACATTTGCCATTGAGTTGGCAATGATTCTGTTGAATTGGTATGACATGTTCAGCTTCAGTAGACGGGATGGGGACTTGTTCTAACTTTGAAGCCAATACGAGCTCTCTAGCCTCCATCGCCTTATGAGATGATAGAAACTGTTTTACAACACGAGAGACGGTATTTTGTTTTTTTGTAAATGTCCTATATGGATTTAATAAAGGAAGTTCGGTAATAGGGATTTTAATATTTCATGATGATAATCTACCGCATAAAGAAAATCATTATTTTTTATTTTAGAAGAACTAAAAGAATTACGAGAAGAAGAAAAAGAAGAGGAATGAGTGAGCTTATTAGGACTAGCCATAGGAGTGATGATCCTTGTTCCTCTAAACTTGCCTTTGGAATTAAGGTGCCTTACGAACACACCAAGTGTTTAAACAATCATGAAATCTTTGCGATAATCTGAGTATATACCCATCTCCGCACCATAATAGCAGCCTATAGGGCCACAACTCAAGATTAAAAACATATTATGAAATGGTTGTGGCCATTTCATAAGGCACCTTAATTCCAAAGGAAATTATGGTGCGGCGATGGGTATATACTCAGATTATCGTAGAGATTTCATGATTATTTAAACACTTGGTGTGTTCGTAAGGCACCTTAATTCCAAAGGCAAGTTTAGAGGAATAAGGATCATCACTCCTATGGCTAGTCCTAATAAACTCCCTCATTCCTCTTCTTTTTCTTCTTCTCGTAATTCTTTTAGTTCTTCTAAAACAAAAAAATAATAATTTTATTTATGCGGTAGATTATCATCATGGAGATAGTAAAATCCCTATTACCGAACCTCATTTATTAAATCGATATAGGACCTTTACAAAAAAACAAAATGCCGTCTCTTGTTTTGTAAAACAGGTTCTATCATCTTATAAGGCAATGGAGGTTAGAGAGCTCATATTGGCTTCAAATTTAGAACAAGTCCCCATCCCGTCTACTGAAGCTGAATATGTTATACCAATTCATCTGGGAGAATCATTGCCAACTCAAGGCAAATGAATGGATACACTCATCTTCATTTTGGAGCAGTTCGAATGGCACTAACACTCCATGGAAGAAAAGTATTGCCTGTAGTGGAAAGAATGGAACTTCTGGACACTCGTTTTCAACAATATGCCCATGCATGTATTGTAACCGTTCAAACAACACTCAACGCTGGTACCGTGTTCGTGACGCTATTTCCAAACTTCAACATGAGATTTGACGACCCTCTTATCTATAACAATCTCAAAGTTCAATTGTAGATTGTTGGAGCCCCTCAAGTGGCAGGAACTTATATAGCCACTCTTCACTACCAGATGGCCTATCGGGTCCAAAATCATTCGTTCGACCTTAGTCTTCCTAGAGACACAGACGAGGCTTTATTCTGGAAATAGATGCTCAGTCCAGCTCATCTTGCATTCACGTGCCAAAGCAAATTCCTAAGGATGAACTTGTCAAACTTCTTCTTGAGTCATAGGTAACACATTATGAAAAAATCCAAAGAGACAATCAGCCAATTCATTCAGTAAAATCATCCTTCTTCAGGAAAAAAGATGGCGCAGTTGAGATTATTTTCAAAAAAGATGATTCTTCATCTTTAACTAATATATCCATTTTCTCTTTGGAGATAAACATGATTGAATAAACTCATTTAAACGTTCCTATCCATTCTTTTCACTCTAATGGAAAACCCATCTACGATTTTAGCCAAGATGGTCATATCTTCTGGGGAATATGCGATTGTGAAGCATGCCTTAAAGAACAATGGGAAGATGAAGACGATTATCCATCTAGAAGGAGTAAAAGGAAGTCTAAGTCTATACAAAAAAGTGTTAGGTCACACACACTGTAGAAGGAGGTTGAATACAGTGTTTAGCACAATCAAATCGAATATAAGAACTCAAGTAACAGAAAATAGATTTTATTCAACACAATAAACTCTGTTACAATATGGAACTGTCCTCTCTCAGTGATGAACAAATTATCACGAGAGCTGCTAGAGTTACAAAGAATAATAACTTCGATAATCGTAACACTTATAGTGTAAACTCTATGCCTGTGTTTATATACTACACAGTTACAAGATAATCTTCTAATTGATATGGAATATAATTCTGCTTCCTAAAATATATCAACCAATTATTTTTTCTTCCAAGTATTCTATTCTTCATAAAATTCCTTCTTCATGCACAATTCTTTCTGTCTTAGTCTCGATCTTCTTTCCTTTCAATCAGCCGCCTGCCGTATCTGAAAATCATCTTAAGTCCTGATATTATCTCCTGATAAATATCTTCTGAACCTTAAGTTCTGATAACTTAAGTTCTGATATCTTAAGTTCTGTCTTCAGTATAAGTGTTGATTTCCAGTTAAGAATTGATTTGTCCTATAAGGTAAGATCTGAAAACTAAACACAAATCATATTACACATGACATTATCAAATATATCTAACAAAAAGTCTGCAAGAACGCTATGAAAACGGAGATCCAGAAGTTGGACTCTTAGGAGAAGCATCCGGAAAATTTGATTACTACGTTCTTAATTCCAAGGAACCAGAGGAATGCAATATGATGCAAGAGACCTCTTATGATGAAGACTTTCCTCCTCTAGAGTTTGATCATGACAAGGCTTCTCATGCATGGAAAATATAAAGTCCAACAACCAAGAATCCAGATGGGTCAAGCAAACAAATCCCTCCCGCGAAGGCAACTTTAAATTGGCAATCTGAGAATGTTGTGGCTCAAAATAAAGTTTTGAAACAAATAATGGTGAATCAACAAACGATAGCCAAGAAACTTGAACATGCCTTGTCATCAATCTCGAGCACCACTAGGCAAATACAAATCAAGATTGATGCCCTTCATCATGAGCTTATGCAGTTAGCCACAACTGTTTCCCTTAACTCACCTCTATTAAGCCAAAAGGAGGCATAGTTAAAAGCTTTGAAATCCCAACTTCATTCAATTCAAACCCAAAAATCGTATATCGGCTATTACGATGCACCATCATTTTCATCATATTTACCACCTTTACCAAACTACTCACAACCTCTTTCCACCTTTTCACCCTATGCTCACAATCCATTCAATAGTGTAGCCTTTTTACCTATAAAGCAAGATGAAGCACCCACAATCATCAAAGAGAAAATCACAAGAATCTCCTCCAAAGGAACCTCGATCATCTTCCCAGTTAATGGTGGAAAATCCAATTTCATCTTTTCTAACTAAGATGGCTTCTCAAACCCAATCAAGAGAAAAACAAGCTTCTTTGTGGAAAATATGTGAAGAAGATTTAGATAGTGATAGCATGTCACTAGAGATTCTCATGGCAAATCCATCAGCAGATGAGCCTACGATAGAAGATGAAGATACCTATACCCAAGGACACCACGAGCCTGAGCAACCAAGTCCTTTTAAGAATGACCTAGAAAAAGGATTTTCATTTGATAACATCTCCTTCAAAATGGAGAGATAGAATTTATGAAATGCATGCTTGGTGTACATTCGAATTACTTCAGCCTGGAGCTACTATGCCATCAGTTGCTGACAAATTTGTGGCCAAATTTCATAGCAGGCTAAAGCAATGGTGGATTGCTCTTGGAACTTACAGATAGCTGATAATCAAACAAAGTCCAAATGTGGATACTTTGATTATACACGTACATAATGAGTTTTTTGGAGCATGGGATCATTATACAAATCAAGCCAAGAGGAATACTTGAGTATGCGATGTTGTTCTTATAAAAGGAAGGATCTGGAAACCCACTATGAAAGGATGTCCAAGAGGTTCTCTGCTATAAATGGTATCGACGATGTTAATCTAAAACAGACATTCCTAAATTCCCTTTCGGAACCTCTAGGGAATGAAACATTGATAAGTGGCATTTTATACCACTTAGAACGTCTTAAAATGGCTTAAATTAGTGTCTTGAAATCAAGTATTTTGTGTATTTGATGCGTTTTTCTAGTGTTTATGCATTTCAGGGTATTAGTTGCATTTCGGGGGAGGAATCATCAAGAATAAGCCTTGGCATGTGTTCACCATTGCGAGAGGAAAGGAACGGGCAGATTACGGCGAAGAAACGGAGCAAACTTGGATTTTTTCCAGTAGAGGCCTGCGCGCCCGCGCAGCTATGCTGAGCAGCCGCGCAGTAACCTGCGCGCCCGCGCAGCTATGCTGAGCGATCGCGCAGGGTCGGGAATTTTGCTGAATTATTTTAGACTTCTACTTCTGTTTGGCTTCCAACTTCTATGTAATCTGAGTTTTATGGGACTATTATATAAGTAGATTTGAGACGTTTTCACAGGGGGGATTGAAAAAAAGAAGATTGTGTTTTACGCAAGAAGCGAAGGAGATAAGGAAGAAGACCGATTTAGCACACCGCAACGAAGAGGAAGCATATTTTCTTGTGATTCTTGTTTCGTTGTAACGTTGGATGCTAGTTTTCTTGCTTTGACTTATTTACTCTTGTGACGTACTCTGTTTTAATATAATTAGTTTAGTTATTATTTTCTTGTGTTTGTTTATCATGATTTCATATGAACCCATGATGGCGATAAGTTCTATTATGGGCTAATCATGATCATGGGGTTGCAACGGATTTATTATGGAATTCTTTAGTTAATTGTTTAATACTTTAGTGTGTGATGATTGTTTGATATCTAGTATTGGTTGTACGTATTCGTCTTATGTGCGTCGCGAACATATAAGATCGGGTGTTAATCTCTTGTGAAGTGACGGTGGATCTTGAGATTTAGAACTTGCCATGCTAGCATAGGTTCATGTACGTTGTGCATGATTAGTGGGTAACTCTAACAGTTTTATTTGCCCTATGTAATCAAAAAGAATAACTTGTGCTTAAATCGTTGTGTTGTCAATTTCTGTAGACATATGGGAACTCAACATAATTGATGACTATTCAACTTCTATCTTAATTGTGGATGCTTGGTAGAATGGTATTAGTACAATGAAAGTTGGCTTTTATCAGTTTCGTGTTATTCGATTAATATCATCACTGTCACATGCTAAAGGTAATAACAATGGCTATAGACGGAAGTAATAATGAAGTTGTGATCTCATGAGTGTTTATTATTGATAAATTGAAGTGTTAGTTAAGTGGTTAATTAAGTAGTTAATTATAGTTAATATTTAATCAACAATTTTAAGTGTTATTATCTTAACATTGAGAAGTAATCATACATTGGTGAGTGAGTTTAATTAGACAATAATTTAGTCTGAGTCTCTGAGGGAACGAACTAGAAAGTATTCTATATTACTTGCGAACACGTATACTTGCGTGAATATTAGCGCGTGTTTTCGCCCTAACAAGTTTTTGACACCGCTGCCGAGGACTCGGCGTATTTGTTTAGTTTATGTACTTACCGTCATTGGTCATTAGGACTCAGTGATTAGGACGTAGTAGTTACTTATTTTTTTCTTTTTTTTCGGTTGTGTTTCAGGTACTTTAGCAAGCGTTTATGCAAACTCGTTCTCGTGCTCGCAAGAGGACTTTAGATACAGTTGAGGAGACAGACGAAGTTCTTGATATTCCGGAGAAGTTAGATTTTGAGGATTCGGATTCAGGAACTGAGCAGAAAGAACCAGTAAACATGGGAGATCGTATTGTTCAAGCTGATCCAGCTCTTATGGATTTTTCTCGGCCTAAAATTGATGACATTCAGTCAAGCATCCTTCATCCGGCTATTCAAGCTAACACCTTTGAAATGAAGCCGGGCACTATTCAGATGGTGCAGAATTCTGTTTCTTTTGGAGGAGCGGCAACTGAAGACCCCAACATGCACATAAGGAATTTTGTCGAGATCTGCAGCACTTTTAAGTATAATGGCGTGACTGATGAGGCTATCAAGTTGAGGCTTTTCCCATTCTCACTAAGCGACAAGGCTAAAGACTGGTTACATTCTGAACCAGTTGGGTCCATCACTACGTGGCAAGATCTTGCGCAAAAGTTTCTGGTGAAGTTTAATCCGATGGCAAAGACTGCTGCTATGAGGAGTGCTCTTACTCAGTTTGCGCAGCAACCTACGGAGTCTATGTGCGAGGCTTGGGAACGCTACAAGGAAATGTTGAGAAAATGTCCACATCATGGAATGCCAGATTGGATGGTGATAACTGGTTTCTATAATGGTTTGGGGGCTCAATCTCGGCCCATGCTCGATGCAGCAGCTGGAGGCGCCTTATGGGCTAAAAGCTATACTGAGGCGTATAATCTTATAGAGACGATGGCTGCAAATGAGCATCAAAACCCAACTCAGAGGATGACGTCAGGCAAGGTAGCAGGTATTCTGGAAGTTGATGCAGCCACCGCTATTGCAGCCCAGCTCCAAGTATTATCAATGAAGGTTGATTCTTTGGCTACGTATGGAGTTAATCAAATAGCTATGGTTTGTGAGCTTTGTGCAGGTTCTCATGCTACGGATCAGTGTCCTCTTGTAAACAAATCTATTCAGTATGTGAATAATTATCAGCGACAACAGCAGCCTGTGCCAGCGACCTATCATCCTAACAACAGAAATCATCCAAATTTCAGCTGGGGGAATAATCAGAATGCTATTCAGCCACCATATCAGCAAGGAGTGAGTAAACAGTTTAACCCACCTGGATTCCAGCAACCACAACAGTATGCTACAAGGCAATCATATCCTCAACAGGGAAGTGCAGCTGTACCTACTAGTGCTGATTTTGAGGAACTTAAGCTGTTGTGCAAGAGTCAGGCGGTTTCTATAAAGACCTTGGAAAATCAAATCGGTCAATTAGCCAATGCAGTGCTCAATCGTCAACCTGGCACTCTTCCCAGTGACACGGAAGTACCAGGCAGGAAGGAAGCTAAAGAGCAAGTCAAGGCTATTACCTTAAGGTCTGGAAAAGTAGCTGATGCTGAAAAGGCAAAAGAATTAGAAGCTGAAATTAGAGGTGAAGAATCTAAGCAAAAGGAGAAAGCGGCGGAACCAAGGAAGACTACTGTTGAACACACTCTGCCTGAGGCTAATACAGGGGAGAAACAGCTCTATCCTCCACCACCTTTTCCTAAGAGATTGCAGCAACAAAAGCTGGATAGACAGTTCGGGAAGTTTCTGGAGGTGTTCAAGAAACTTCACATCAATATACCTTTCGCTGAAGCTCTTGAACAAATGCCTAGTTATGCGAAGTTTATGAAGACTATTCTTTCAAGGAAGGTGAAACTGGATGACCTTGAAACCGTTGCTCTCACGGAAGAATGCAGCCCTGTTCTGCAACAAAAGTTACCACCAAAACTGAAAGATCCAGGAAGCTTCACCATTCCTTGCACAATTGGCAATCTGACGTTTGACAAGTGCCTTTGTGATTTGGGAGCAAGCATTAATCTGATGCCGTTGTCGATCTTTAAAAAACTGGATCTTCCTGATCCAAAACCCACGTACATGTCACTACAATTGGCTGACCGTTCCATTACTTACCCAAGGGGCATAGTTGAGGATGTGCTCGTCAAGGTGGATAAGCTCTTCTTTCCTGCAGATTTTGTTATTCTGGATTTTGAGGAAGATAAGAAGATTCCCATAATCTTGGGAAGGCCTTTCTTGGCTACTGGCCGTACCTTGATAGATGTGCAAAAAGGGGAACTTACTATGCGGGTCCAAGATCAGGATGTGACCTTCAACGTATTCAAGGCAATGAAATTCCCTACAGAAGATGAGGAGTGCTTAAAAGTGGATGTGATTAATTCTGCGGTTACTTCGGAACTCGATCACATGCTAATGTCTGATGCATTGGAAAAGGCCTTAGTGGGGGATTTTGACAGCGATGATGAAGATAGCAACGAGCAACTACAATATCTGAACGCTTCTCCCTGGAAGCGAAAGCTGGACATACCATTTGAATCTCTTGGTACTTCTGACCTCAAGAACGCCGAAGGGAAGCTCAAACCATCAATAGAGGAAGCACCTACCTTGGAGCTCAAGCCATTACCTGAACACTTGAGGTATGCTTTTTTAGGTGATTCATCTACGTTACCTGTTATTATTTCATCTGACCTTTCAGGTAGTGAGGAAGACAAGCTCTTAAGGATTTTGAGAGAATTCAAATCGGCTATAGGATGGACCATAGCAGACATCAAGGGGATAAGTCCTTCATATTGTATGCATAAAATTCTGCTAGAGGAAGGTAGTAAGCCAACTGTGGAATAGCAGCGAAGACTGAATCCCATCATGAAGGAGGTGGTGAAGAAAGAAATTCTGAAATGGCTAGATGCAGGCATCATTTATCCTATTTCTGACAGCTCATAGGTGAGCCCCGTACAATGTGTACCTAAGAAGGGAGGTATCACTGTGGTCGCAAATGAAAAGAATGAGCTCATCCCTACTCGAACAGTTACAGGATGGAGAGTATGCATGAATTATAGAAAATTGAATAAAGCCACAAGGAAGGATCACTTCCCCCTTCCATTTATTGATCAGATGTTTGACAGATTGGCGGGTCATGAGTATTTTTGTCTTCTGGATGGTTATTCCGGGTATAATCAGATTTGTATTGCACCAGAGGATCAGGAAAAGACTACCTTCACTTGTCCATTTGGCACGTTTGCTTTTCGCAGAGTTTCGTTTGGGTTATGTGGCGCCCCGGCCACCTTTCAGAGATGTATGATGGCTATATTCTCTGACATGATTGGAAATAACGTCGAAGTGTTCATGGATGACTTCTCCGTCTTTGGACACTCATATGATGAATGTTTGAATAATCTGCGCGCCGTACTCAAAAGATGCGTGGAAACTAATTTGGTGCTTAATTGGGAGAAATGTCACTTTATGGTGCGTGAACGCATTATCCTTGGGCATAAGGTCTCTAGTAAGGGTCTGGAGGTGGACAAGGCCAAGGTGGGAGTCATTGAAAATCTTCCCCCACCTAATTCTGTGAAAGGAATCCGCAGTTTTCTTGGTCAAGAAGAGTTTGATCACGGCACTAGTCATTACAGCACCAGATTGGACAGAACCATTTGAGATGATGTGTGATGCGAGTGATTATGCGGTAGGTGCAGTTCTGGGACAGCGCAAGAAAAATCTCTTCCATGTGGTCTACTATGCGAGTAAGACTTTAAATGGTGCCCAATTGAACTACACCACTACTGAGAAGGAGCTTTTGGCTATAGTCTTTGGCTTTGAGAAATTTCGATCTTATCTGCTTGGTATGAAAGTAACAGTATTCACTGATCATGCAGCTATTCGCTATCTGGTTTCTAAGAAGGATTCGAAGCCGAGACTCATTCGTTGGGTGCTTTTACTTCAGGAATTTGAGTTAGAGATCAAAGATAGAAAAGGTACTGAGAATCAAGTAGCTGACCATCTCTCTAGGTTGGAGAATCCCGATTCTACTTCACAAGATAGGACGTTAATCAATGAATCTATTCCGGATGAGCAGTTATTTGCAATTCAGGAGGAAGAACCATGGTTTGCAGATATTGTAAACTATCTCGTCAGCAATATAATGCCTCCTAATTTGACATCCGCTCAAAAGAAGAAGTTTCTGCATGAGGTGAAGTGGTATATGTGGGATGAACCATATTTGTTTAGACAGGGAGCTGACCAGATCATCAGGAGATGTATCCCGTTCTGTGAGACGGAGGGGATATTACGAGACTGCCATTCCACGGTTTATGGTGGACACTATGGCGGTGAGAAGATGGCAGCTCGTATTCTGCAAGCATATTTTTTCTGGCCTACTTTGTTCAAGGATGCTCATCAGTTTGTTTTAAGGTGTGATCGTTGCCAAAGAGTGGGAAATTTGTCAAGGAAGGATGAAATGCCATTAAATGTGATGCTTGAAGTCGAGGTCTTTGATGTATGGGGAATCGATTTCATGGGGCCTTTTATCTCATCTTACAATAATCAGTACATCTTGCTGGCAGTCGATTATGTCTCAAAATGGGTCGAAGTTAAAGCTTTACCGATAAATGATGCAAAGGCAGTGCTAAATTTTCTTCATAAGCAAATTTTCACAAGGTTTGGAACACCTCGGGTAATCATAAGTGATGAAGGATCGCATTTTTGCAACCGTAAGTTCACTTCTATGATGCAGCGTTATAATGTGAATCATCGAGTAGCTACTGCCTATCATCCACAAACAAATGGTCAAGCGGAAGTGTCTAACAGAGAGATAAAGCGCATTCTAGAGAAGGTTGTTTGTCCGTCAAGGAAGGATTGGTCTTTAAAGCTCGATGAAGCTGTTTGGGCTTACAGAACAGCATACAAAACTCCACTTGGGATGTCACCGTTTCAGTTGGTATACGGAAAGGGATGTCATCTACCTGCGGAGCTTGAGCATAAGGCCTACTGGGCATTGAAGAAGTTGAACCTGGATTTAGATGCAGCTGGTAAGAAAAGAATGCTTCAGCTTAATGAACTGGATGAATTTCGACTTCAAGCGTACGAAAATAACAAAATGTATAAGGAAAAGGTGAAGAGGTGGCACGATAGGAAGCTACATCCAAAGTTATTTGTGCCAGGGCAACAAGTTCTCTTATTCAACTCTCGGCTCCGACTTTTTCCTGGGAAGTTGAAATCAAGGTGGTCTGGACCATTTATTGTCAAAACTGTGTTTCCACATGGAGCGGTGGAAATTTTTGAGAATGATCCGGACCAAGCATTCAAGGTTAACGGTCAGCGGTTGAAGCACTACTATGGGGACATGGCAAACCGAGAAGTGGTTAGCGCCATTTTGTTGACTACTTGAGCAGGGTATGAAACGTCAAGCTAATGACGAAAAAGAAGCGCTGCGTGGGAGGCAACCCATGAATTATTGTTACAGGAACCCTTAGAAGTTAATAACCTATCCAAAAACACAAAAAAATCAGAAAACAGGGGCTGAAAAAAAAAAATTCCAGTGACCCCCTGCGCGCCCGCGTAGCTATGCTGAGCGGTCGCGCAGGGGTCGAGCACCATAATTTTTTTTTTACAGTTCAGAAAAAAAAAACACAAAAACAGTTTTAGCCCATAAACCCACGATTTGTTCCCACTACCCCATCATTTTATCCCTTCATTCCCAAACCCTAATCTAATCCACACCCTATATATACATACACCTATCCTACATATCTCCCACAAAACTTCCTACACTTAAACCCTCTCACAAATATCAAATATCAGTTCTTACACGCTTTTATTCACGAATCAATGGCACCCAAGAGAGCACGCACTATTGACAGCAGCAGCACAGTTCCTACTGCTGATTCATCAAGGGGTACTGCTGCAAGGCCTCGGTTAACTGACAGAGCCGCGGAGGAGGAGTACACTAGGCTGTTGGGGAAGCCGATTCTGAAGGAGAGGGGGTTTTTGCCATCGGGGAGGGATGGTGAATTGCTACCCATGATTGCAGAAAAGGGGTGGATAGCTTTTTGTGAGTCACCCGAAGCGGTACCGATGAGCATTGTTCGCGAGTTCTACGCGAACGCGAAGGCCGAAAAGAATGGGTTTTCTGTGGTCCGTGGGCTGACGGTTGATTATCATCCTGCGGCGATTCGCCGTGTGATTGGACAGCGAGAGAGGAAGCCCGAAGAGGAGAACTGGAATGAAAAGACTGCTGAGGATTTTGACTTGGATTTGATTTGTGCGACTCTCTGTCGCCCGGGCACAGTTTGGACCTGCAGTACAGGCAATAATGAGTATCGTCACTTTCCGGCGATCGCCATGAACAGGTATGCCCATGCATGGAATGCATTTATTTGTGCTAATATTTTGCCTTCTTCACATGCACACGAGGTCACAGTTGAGAGAGCACAGTTGTTGTGGGGAATTCTGAATGAGGAGTACTATGTGGACCTTGGTGAGTTTATCTACCAAGGAATTCTGAAGTTTTTGAGGGGAGCGAAGCATATGAACATCCCTTATGCATCCACGGTTACGAAGCTATGCCGAGCAGTGGGAGTGAACTGGCCGGCTCATGAGCAGTTGCAGTTGCCAGCAGCTCCAATTGATTCTGGCACTCTGAATGGGATGCGGGAGTGGACCGGTGGTGAGCCTGAGGAGCATGGGCTGGGTTATCGTCTTCCAGGAGGGCGTCCAGCACGAGGTGCTACTATGGCCAGGCCAGGGCATGATGAGGCTGGTTCTTCGAGAGCGGGTGCTGGGATGGTTGATGCCCAGTATAGGAGGCTTTCACGGCGGATGGATGCCATGTATGAGACGCAGAGCAGGTTTGCTCAGGAGCTCACCCTTGCGTTAGGGACTGCTTTTAGAGGCCTTGGAGCTGATATCCAGTGGCCAGTTTTTGGTGAGAACTCTGCATACCTGCCGCCTGATACTCCACCCACTGAGGGTGATGATGATGATGACTCCGAGTAGGTATACCCTGTGTTCCTTTCTACTACTTTCACTGAGGACAGTGAAGATTTTTAGTTTGGGGGTGGTAGTTAAGGAATATTGTGTGTGTGTCATTTAGTTGCATATTCATGATAGTTTAGTTCATATAGTTGCATAATTTATGCCATATAGTTTTTTTTTATGAATGTCATGTAGCTCATGCATTTACCATGATCCCTTTTGCAATGATTTATCGACTGAATTGTGATATTGATGCGAGTGTAGTGATAGCATTAAAGTGATATTAAGTTGTGTAGGTTGATATGCATGCTAGAAACAATTGTAAGTCCACTAAGTCTTAGAGAATGCGTAAGGGCTAGATTGTTGTTATGATTTGGTTGTTTTCAAGGTCAATCTACTTATTATGCTTAGAATTCGATTATAGGTTCTTAGTGATAAAGGCATGAAAAAGAAAAAAATTTGGAGAAAAAAAAATATGGAAGTTGTTGCTAGTTGTGGCTAGGCGTCAAATGGCTAGTAGCCGGCTCGCATATGTTGCGAGTAGTCTAGGGTTGAGCAAGATGGAGCGAAACGCACTTGCTCAGAAGTTAAAAAAAAAAAAAAATTTGCATAATTGATCAAGAGTGGGCTCTTTGGTATTCGAGTTATTAAGTTCTTAGGGGATTTTGTGCCTAGTGACCTAAGGCTTTTAGAGTCTGGGATCTGCTAACCTAACGCTCGTTACATGGATACCATTGTATAAGTCTTTTGTGGACCTCACTCATTGCACGGTCAAATAAGCATTTGAGTTGTAAATAAAAAGCACGATTCCGTAGTAAGCTCCAGAGTTCTTGTAGTGTTGAATATCACTTTGTGCCTAGAATTTTTTTATTCTTTGTATAATCGTAGGATTGCCTTGAGGATAGTCTAGTCATAGTAATTGGTCTAGTTCCGAAGCATATCTGTTAAGCATTTGCACACACCACGTTTCTGGCTGTATGTCCGTTTACATGAGTTTATTGATCTTTAATGTCTTGAAATCAAGTATTTTGTGTATTTGATGCGTTTTTCTAGTGTTTATGCATTTCAGGGTATTAGTTGCATTTCGGGGGAGGAATCATCAAGAATAAGCCTTGGCATGTGTTCACCATTGCGAGAGGAAAGGAACGGGCAGATTACGGCGAAGAAACGGAGCAAACTTGGATTTTTTCCAGTAGAGGCCTGCGCGCCCGCACAGCTATGCTGAGCGGCCGCGCAGTAACCTGCGCGCCCGCGCAGCTATGCTGAGCGGCCGCGCAGGGTCGGGAATTTTGCTGAATTATTTTAGACTTCTACTTCTGTTTGGCTTCCAACTTCTATGTAATCTGAGTTTTATGGGACTATTATATAAGCAGATTTGAGACGTTTTCACAGGGGGGATTGAAAAAAAGAAGATTGTGTTTTACGCAAGAAGCGAAGGAGATAAGGAAGAAGAAGACCGATTTAGCACACCGCAACGAAGAGGAAGCATATTTTCTTGTGATTCTTGTTTCGTTGTAACGTTGGATGCTAGTTTTCTTGCTTTGACTTATTTACTCTTGTGACGTACTCTGTTTTAATATAATTAGTTTAGTTATTATTTTCTTGTGTTTGTTTATCATGATTTCATATGAACCCATGATGGCGATAAGTTCTATTATGGGCTAATCGTGATCATGGGGTTGCAACGGATTTATTATGGAATTCTTTAGTTAATTGTTTAATACTTTAGTGTGTGATGATTGTTTGATATCTAGTATTGGTTGTACGTATTCGTCTTATGTGCGTCGCGAACATATAAGATAGGGTGTTAATCTCTTGTGAAGCGACGGTGGATCTTGAGATTTAGAACTTGCCATGCTAGCATAGGTTCATGTACGTTGTGCATGATTAGTGGGTAACTCTAACAGTTTTATTTGCCCTATGTAATCAAAAAGAATAACTTGTGCTTAAATCGTTGTGTTGTCAATTTCTGTAGACATATGGGAACTCAACATAATTGATGACTATTCAACTTCTATCTTAATTGTGGATGCTTGGTAGAATGGTATTAGTACAATGAAAGTGGGCTTTTATCAGTTTCGTGTTATTCGATTAATATCATCACTGTCACATGCTAAAGGTAATAACAATGGCTATAGACGGAAGTAATAATGAAGTTGTGATCTCATGAGTGTTCATTATTGATAAATTGAAGTGTTAGTTAAGTGGTTAATTAAGTAGTTAATTATAGTTAATATTTAATCAACAATTTTAAGTGTTATTATCTTAACATTGAGAAGTAATCATACATTGGTGAGTGAGTTTAATTAGACAATAATTTAGTCTGAGTCTCTGAGGGAACGAACTAGAAAGTATTCTATATTACTTGCGAACGCGTATACTTGCGTGAATATTAGCGCGTGTTTTCGCCCTAACAAACATCCAGGCTCCTACAGATTAAGAACCTTCCTATCAACAGTACTTCACTTGGAGAGTTGTATCAGAATGTTTTGTTGTCTCTGGAAAAATTATGTAACCAGAAGAAATTTCTCAAACAAATTGAAGAACATAGTAAAAACTTGGTTCAGCTTGTGATTGAAACGGACTCCAGATCAAGTATGGCAAAAGCAGCTCTTGTGGATGTCAAAAGAAAAAGGACAACGTTTCAAAGTACAAGAAGAAGGGAGGAAAAAATTATTTTTCCAAAAAGAAGAAATGGAAATTTCTAAGGAAGGAAAGAGGAAACATCAAATCCTCCAGGTGTTATGTATGCAGAATGAAAGGACATTTTGCAAAGGAATGCCCAAATAAAGAGAAGAGCGCCAAACTTATCGAAAAGATTTCTCAAGTGGAAGAAATAGAAGACGGAGATTTGGAATCTCTATTTTCTCTAGACGAAAAACCAGGACCAGACACCATCCTGGCTCTAGGAACAGACCTTTCTGACTCAACGGAAGAATCTGATGATGATGTGGTCTTATTTGATGATATATACACTCTCACTCCTGAAGAAAGTTTCTTATGCCAACCATCTCCATCAACCAAGATACACATCTTCCCAGGAAAATGGGATAAGCCAATTCCAGTAATAGCATTTTTCGATACAGGAGCTACCTCCTCCATCATGAAGCCTGATATTTTTCCAAAAGAGTATTGGAATAAGTGCTATAGATCTTTCCGTGCAGCTAATGGAGATAACTTTGCAATTACCCTGATAAGCAAACCTATTAACATCCAACTTTTTCCAGGATATATCATAAAACATCAAGTTTATGGTTCAGAATTACCTGGAAAAGATCTCCTAATCGGATTTGATATCTTGCACAATTTGAAGAGGGTATCATGGAGCAAAGAAGGTCTAAAACACAAGAATCATTTGTTGCCTTGACAAAGACTCTGCACCTATATCCTGTAGAGATCTTAATTACACTCAAGGAGGAGATAACCAAAACTTCATGTGCAGAAACTCATACAGAATTCCTTCAAAAATGTTCTCGCCCACTTTGGAAAAATCCAGAATTCTTTGTTCATCTGCCATTCAAGAAGAATGAAGATATTATTCCTATTAAAGCAAGCCACAAAGGCATGAATCCAGATTATTATACTCTTGTCATCAAAGAAGTTGAGCAGTTGGAGCAAGAAGGCTTGATCGAAAACACGAAGTCACAATGGGCTTGCGAGGCGTTCTACGTGAATAAAAGATCTGAACAAGCCAGAGGGAAGTCAAGGTTGGTTATTAATTATCAGCCTCTAAATCATTTTCTTGAAGATGATAAGTTCCCCTTACCAAAAAGAGAGGTACTATTTCAAAAACTCCCCCAGGCCAAAATATTTTCAAAATTTGATCTCAAGTCAGGATTTTGGCAACTCGGAATTCATCCAGATGAAAGGCCAAAAACTGGTTTCTGCATACCAGAAAGACACTATCACTGGACGGTATTACCTTTCGGCTTGAAACCAGCTTCATCACTATTTCAGAAGGCTATGCCAAAGATTTTCCAGCCAATCATGGATAATGCTCTGATTTATATTGATGATATTTTGTTATTTTCACCAGATATCGACTCTCATCATGCTTTATTAACAAAGTTTCATGACTTAGTTAGAAGTTATGGAATCATGCTAGCAGAAAAGAAGATGCATATCGGTGAAACTGATATTGAATTCTTGGGGATGCATATATCCAAAGGACGGTATCAACTCCAACCTCACATCGCAACTCAGCTGGATAACTTCCCCGATGAGAATTTGTCGTTCTAGCAAGTTCAACAGTTTCTGGGGATTGTTAATTACATGGCCGAATTCATCCATGATTTGGTCAAGTTCAGAACTCCTCTCACCAATCAGTTAAAGAAAGATGCTCCTCCATGGAATCAAGCATGCACAGATGTAGTTAGAAAACTAAAGTCTTTAACAAAGAATCTTCTTGCACTAAAGATTCCTTCTACTGGAAAAAGAGTCCTTCAGACTGATGCAAGTGATAAATTCTGGGGAGCAGTCCTTCTCGAAGAAGCTAACGGAAAGAGACCAATATGTGGTTACAAAAGTGGAGCATTTAAAAGTGGAGAGCTTCATTATCACTCCACTTACAAAGAAATTCTTCTAGTCAAAAGGGGAATTGAAAAATTCCAATTTCACTTGATAGGGCAACACTTTCTCATCGAAATGGACATGTCTGCATTTCCAAAAATGTTACAGTTCAAGCAAAAGATGTTGCCTCAAGCCCAACGTTTAAGATGGGCAAACTAGTTCTCACAGTGGAAGTTTGATGCCAAACACATAAAAGGAAAGAATAATTTTCTTCCAGATTTTTTGTCAAGAACTCAGAGGACAATAGCTCCAGTGTTCCCACTAATATATTTCATTCAGACAGAGAGTCTTCCGCTTCATATAAAAGACAAGGTACTTTATTCTGTCATGAATAAAAGATCTCTAGAACAGTTACTTTCCTTTCAAAAAATATACATCAGGCGATATGGCTTGTTTGAGGGGCCACTTACAAATCTTCCTCTGCACCCCACTTTTTCTTTCTTGACAATCCTCGTGCTTAATGGAAAGTTTAAATTTTACTTTCCAAAAGAAGCATACATGTTTTTGTGATACTTTGTGGAAACATGTCCATTCAACATAATATTCGACAAGACATATTTATTCCACTATCTCTCAGTGGCAGACATGAGGCCATGCAAGAAGAAGTACAAACAACTTTACAAATGGTTGACTCTCTTTGGCAACACCATATTTTGGCGTAAAAACTTGAGACAAGAAGGAAACAGCTCAAATGGAATAAGAGACCAATGCTATATTCTTATTGTGTTCAATTGTCAGAGAAGCATCAACATTCAGGAAGATGGATTAGTAATTCAGAAAGAATATTTATGTACATTCTTCCATGATTCTGTGTACGATATTAATGGTCCAACAGAACAACACAGGACACTTATATGCGCAGTTAATAATGTTGAAGTAACAGCAGCCCCTCCTGGCCTAGCACATATATATTGGAAGAAGCCAAATATTCTCCCTCATCATTATGTGACAACAATTCAAGACTGTCAGTTCAAGTTAAACCTGGAATTAACAACTACAGTACTAGATGACCGTGACCATCCTGATTTCAGGCTCCGCAAAAGAGAACCTCCCCGGTTTTATAAATATCTTTTTGGCCTAAAGTACTCAGTTCCTGTCTCATCCGGTAGCGAAGAGGAAGATGAAGAAGAAAATGTGGAGACATGACCTTTTTTCACCAGGGGGAAGAAGAGAATATAAATAAATTATTATGCTTGTAAAATAAAGTGTGTGGTGTGTATGTAAAATAAAGTGTGTGGTGTGTATCAAAATAAAATGTGTGGTGTGTATGTAAAATAAAAGGTGTGGTGTGTATTAAGTGGAAAGAGATATTATTATCTTGTAAAGATAATATATCCTTACACGTGTTTAAATCTGATTGGCTTCTAAGATTTTATCCTATCAAGTTGTCCCCTCTAGGACTACTATAAATAGGATCCCTTTGTATTGGTTTAAGGATCCAAGTCTTAGACATATATTCTATTGTAAGCAATAAACTTCAGTCTATCTTTCTAATAATCTTGTTTTTTCTTATATTTCTTGTAACCTTCTTAGTGTCGTTTTGACTATTGCTCCTTAGGACATAATCAATGAAAACATGTCCTGTAATTTTTCGATTTCGTTTGAGTTATTAACAGTTCAGTTTCTATCGATTTTAACCGTTTTGATTTGGGTTTCAAATTCATTTGTGATCATAAGTCAATTAAATACTACTTATTATAGAATATACTTAGGGCATGTTTGGCTATACAAAATAAGTTACTCATTCATTCCCTTATAAGTCAATAAATTATCGACGTGTAGTTGTCGACTGAGCTTATAAATCAAATTTGCCAATAAGTTGAAGGATAAGTTGAAGTTAAATGTTAGCAGCCATGTACTTTTTTCAACTTATTTTGATTTTTGGTTTTTTTATTAACTTTTGTTTTAAAATTGTTCCACTGCTGTATTTGGCCTTTGTCGTATGATTTACAGTAGGTCACTTGTATGCATCCGTAACCCGCTTATCCATTGGTTGAATTGGACCCTGCTGCTATATGTATCGGTAAGCTTCCCGTTAATTCTAATGCTATATTTGAGTTTTCTAGTTTTCAAGTACTATATTTTTCCCAATTTTGATTTTCCTCTCTTATGATTGAATGTTTATTTTTGATTGATCGAATGGTTTTGGTATTGTTCATCTAAAACAAATGATAATATATTTGTGATTTGTTCGGGTGATTTAACGTTAACAATTCAATATTATCTTGATTTCTATTGGATTGTTTTTTTCTGCATGTACTCGAGTTCAATCGTTATGCAATTTGCATAACATTATCTGACACAGAGCATGCCAATATATACACGCTCACCATTTTAAACTAAGTCCGTCAAGAAACTCCACTTTAATTTACACAAATTACATTATGAGAAAACTCCAGGTCTGCATGCGTGATGGATTGTATCACTCATCAAGGATTGATAAACTAATACTCTTTATAATTGGGTTTACCATAATAGGATTGGGAGTGTTTTGGACCCCGTAAACTCATATGTCTCTCCACCAGTGTACTTAAACAGTACTTGTTTTACTATATAAGCAAGGACTTAATTTGTATTAGCTTATATATTATTCTTGGATATTTGGATTTAGTGTTAATTTGTGTGTTCGGTAGTATGTTAACAGAAAAAAGGCCTACTACTTTTAGACTCAGACAATGTTGTACTAATTGTGATGATAGAGCTAGAATTAGTTTGATAAAAGTTCTGATTGTTAACAATATGGACGACCCAAGAAAACCACTAGAAGTTTCAGAAGGTAATTTTGTTTCAGTGTAGCATAATAAGATTAGCAAATAGAAATTAACATATTATGGATTCAAATGTGAAGCCAAGGCATAAGGTAATTGAACTCAGTGATGCAGAGTCTTGTCAATTTTTTAGGCAACATGCAGCAACATATGCTAAACTAATAGACACGAAATTGTCATTGGATATATAATAGTGCTGGATGGCTTCTATTGGCTCAAAAGATTTTTGGCTTGAACTAGCCATGAACAGAGGAAGGATAGGGATGGTTCATCAATGAATTGAAATGACTTTCCAGTGACGATGATGACAGAAAACTTGTGATCAAATTTAATGTAAAATTGGCCAAAATCTTCTCTTAACAAGGTTAGTCTACTAGTTTCTCTATGTCTGCAAGAATCCAGTGCTTGTATTTTACAAATTAATTGTGCTGGCTATTTATATATTGAAGCTGCGAATGACTGAAATTTATTAGTGGACAATATATATACTGCGCAAAGAAATCATTTGTGTTCTAGTACATGTTCAACTACCTCTTCTAATTAATCGGGATTTGAGCAATTTGGCCAAGAACTGTATCTTTTTTGATAGATTATGTGCTTTTGGGACTTGAAATAAACAGTTGATTGAGTTATAATAATAAGATCCTGGTTTGGAACTGGCCACAGCCTATAAACTGTTATGGCATTTTGGAAACACCTGGACTACAATATAAACAGCTGATTTTACTTGCTTTTTTGCATGTCAGATGGATACTATATTTTTGATGTGCCAACTCAGACATCTGAAAAAGATGACTAAAGCAATCCTCCTTTTACTAATAAAACATAAATACAAGTTGTATGCTATAGAGGATATAAAACAAGGCTTGTTGACTTTGATTTCACATCTTAAAAGTGTCCTTGTAGAAGTCAGAATTTCTTATATATTATTCAAGAAGAATGATGCCTTTATATAGGCTTTGTACAGACAAGAAGAGAATATTTGGTAATAAGTGCCAAATATTCAGTAATAACTACCTACCGTATAACTAAGTCAACCTATAATTAATCTAACTATATCAATTATACAGCTTGATTCCCTATTTATAGAAAACTGAATATGAACAAAATTTTATAGATTGTATCTTCAACACCCTCCCTCGACCTGGTGCATAGAGATTCCACATGCCGAGCTTGTGAACTAATTCATTATAACATCCTGTTGGCAAACCCTTCGTCAATATTTCAGCCTGTTGTAATCTGCTCGGAATATACACAACACATAATTCTTTTTCTTTGATCTTTTCTTTGATGAAGTGTCTATTTCAACGTGCTTCGTTCTGTCATGATGAACCGGATTATGTGCCATGTTGATTGCTGATTTCCTTTCACAGAACAGCCTCAGTGGGGCTCAGTTTTTCGCATTTTTAACTCATTAAGTAACCGTTTAATCTAAATCAACTCGCATATACCTTGAGCAAGGGCTTTAAGTTCTGCTTCAGCACTTCTTCGAGTCACCACTGATTGTTTCTTACTCCTCCAAATGATCCAAGTGACCAGGTTCCCACAGATCTTAGTGCAATACCTAGTTATCGAACTTCTGTCTTCAACTGATACTGTCAGTCTGCATCTGTAAAGGCTTCAACACTACGATCAGTATTCCTTTAAATAATAATCTATTCCATGGTGTTTTCTTGAGATAGCGCAAAATTGTTTATACAGCTTCCAAGTGTTTTTTTAGAGGATCATGCATGTAATGACTAACCAGGCTCACGGCAAATGCAATGCCAGGCCTTGTACGAGAAAGATAGATCAATTTTTCCACCAATTGTTGGTACATTTCTTTGTCAACTGGATTTCCATTTTTCACTTGTTTAAACTTGCTTTTTGGTTCAACAGGTGTTGCCGCAGGTTTACATCCACTCATTCCAGTTTCTTTGAGAAGATCAAGAATATATTTTCTTTGAGATATTACAATTCCTTAATTTGTTCTTGCAACTTCCAATCCTAGAAAATACTTTATTGGTCCAAGATCCTTTACTTCAAACTCCTTAGCGAACACATCTTTAAGGTTTCCTGCTCTATGATCATCACCTGTTATTATCATATCGTCAACATAGACAATGAGGATACTTTTCTTACCTTCAGTTAAGTGTTCGATGAATAAGGTGTGATCTGATTGAGCCTGTTTGTATCCGTGCCTTTGCAGCACTTGTTTAAACCTTTTAAACCAGACCAAAACCAAAGGAAATTGTTTCAAACCGCAGATAGATTTTTTCAGGCGGCAGACAAAGACATTTCCTGTTCCATATCTTTTTCAAAACCTAGAGGAATTTTCATGAAAATTTCTTCATCCAAATATCAATTAAGAAAAGCATTCTAAATATATAGTTGTTGTAAGGGCCAGTCAATATTGGCTGCAATGGATAGTACAACTCTCACTGTGTTTAATTTTGCAATTGGGGAAAATGTCTCATTGTAGTCCACACCATATTTTTGAGTGAACCCTTTCGCTACCAGTCTTGCTTTATATCGGTCTATTGTTCCATCAGCTTTGTGTTTCACTGTAAATAACCATTTGCACCCTACCAAATGTTTATTCGCGGGTTTCTTGATTACAGACCATGTTTTTGTTAGCTTCTAGTGCCCCAATTTCTTCATACACTGCTTTCCTCCATTCTTTGTGTGTTAGCGCTTCCCAAATATTTTTTGGAATTACTACTTGATCAACTTTGGCCAGGAAAGATTTATAGTGGGGGGCTAATCTGCTGTAGCACACATATTTGGACATTGGATGTTGAGTACAAGTTCGAACACCTTTTCATTTTGCAATTGGTAGCTCAAGGTCATGCCCATTTATACCTAAAGGCTCATTAATAGGAAAATCAGATGCAACAGGGACAAGAGAGTGATCACTTACATTGGCATTACTCTCTAGGTTAGACTCATGATGTTGGAGCAGCAGTTGACTGTATTTCTTGATGATTCTTTCGTTGCAGAGAGTAAACTAAGGTTTTCTTAGCTTTAGACAACTGAGATGGTGGTAGTTGCTCAACTAGACTTGTATCATGTTCTGAGATCTCAGGAATAGCCTTAGGAAGACAATTATTCCAATTAGAAACATCTCTCACATTTCCTCCCTGAAGTGGATTATTGGGATAAAAAGGCTGTTCTTCATTGAATGTAACGTCGAATGTGACATACATACGACGAGTAGGAGGATGATAGCAGTTGTACCCTTTTTTTGTAGTACTCTGTATATTATTCAAGAAGAATGATGCTTTTATATTGGCTTTGTATAGACAAGAGAATATTTTGTAATAAGTGCCAAATGTTCAGTAATAACTACCTTCGATTGTGTATAACCAAGTCAGCCTATAATTAATCTAACTGTATCAATTATACAGCTTGTTTCCCCATTTATAGGGAACAGAATATTATAGATTGTATCTTTAACAGTCTTTGATTAACATATACCTGAAAAGTGAACTATTAAAATTCTTATTATATTAAACTTTCTTCTAATCATCAATTACCCTTGTGCTTCTGCAGGTTAGATGGCCTTAGTATTTACCCTGCTGCTGGATAAGAAGCATTTTGTGAATGTCTGTGAAACCTGCATAGTACTATAATAATAACATTATTGGTACTAGAACTCTGTTGGAAGTCATGGCTGCAGAAGGTGCTATATCAATTATCCGCATTTGACATATTTGGAATAATGCTAGATAATAAATTAAACGCTGCTTGAAATTTAATATATTTATTTGGTTTAGTCTGGACTGATCACATCGTGTAACTTTACTTGATATATTAATACTTCTTTTACACTGATATTTTAATAAATTGCAGCTTGCCTTATTATTGTTTACAACTGTTTATGGATGGCTAAGGAAGTCCGTGCATAGGGAGTTTATACTCTCTGCAACAAATCCATACAAGTATAACAAGGTACCAGGTGGATCGTACATTATTACCTAATAACAAGGTACCTTTATGTTATTTTAGTAATTTTATATACTTGATAAAAGCCTAATAAAACCATGAATTTCTTAATAAATAACTTCTGTAGCTGTATACAAAATCTAATGTTTTCTTGTATGTTTAATGTTTATGTTAATCCACTGTCCATTGCATATTGTAATTCTTATCTGAGTTGACATCATATCAGCTTATAACCAAAATAAATTGCTCTGATATATAAATTTCTAATTTGTTGTTCAAGCAAAGTCAATTCTTGATATTCACGAATTTCTATAGTGACGTTATTAGGAGAAGTATAGGATAATCTGTTCTAGGCTAGAAGTAGATTTGAACAGCATACTTTGCTTATTTCGACATTGGACTTCTTCTACCAAAAGATTGAAAGTGAACAATTAGTACATCAACCCAAATTGCACTCTCCAACTACCCAAGTTTATGCTGAAAGTGAACAATTAGCACCTTATAGCAACCCAAGTTTCTGACATTTTGGTTAAGATATCTATGTATACTAATTGATAATAAGATAAATAATAAGCAAACTTCATCTTGTGTAGTTTGTAGGTAGTAATTTTGGTCAATCAACAATAAAACAACAACCGTTAGATCTTTTAAAACAGTTGGATAAGAACCATTAGATATAATTTGAAGAATATTCAATACTTTAATATCTATCTAAAAGGTACTTTATTTTAATATTCAATAATAATATGATAATCAAGTCTAATAATAATAGCAATAATATGGAGATTGCAAGGCTTATATAGATAATGCGGACCTTATTTATAACCTAATGGTCTAAGGCTCGATAACGATTGAGTTTATTTTGTACCCTACTAAATGTTTAATAACCTACTATCCCCATATATAAAATATACAAACAAGTATTTTAATTCTTTTTAAAGTAAATACATAAAACGTATTAATAATATGTATGAATATTTTCCAACACTGTTTCTCATCATTGTCCTCTTGTCACAGAAAACTCAATCATGAGTCTTATAGAATGCAAGAACAACCATTCATGATTGAGCTAGAACAAAGAAAAAATCTTCCCACTTGAAGAAGAATGTCTGAGATGCAAATAACTATAAAACTTGAGTAGCAAGTGAAGGAGGTTTTGACAGATAATTCGGAATGATAATTTTGATATGCTCAATCTCAATAATATCATCATCTACTTGCTTTTGTTCAACAAGCAAACTTGCTCCACCTTAGATTTTTCATCAAAAAAATCTTTATCAACATGTTAATTGCAACTAAAATTTGGTATGATCACATCATCCTTGTGAAACTATTATTTTTTATTTGCACTTCAATAGGCTTCCATTTCCCCTTGGACACTTTTCTTCTCGAAATGTACAAGATGTTGAGGTTGAGATGTAAGAATCTCAAGAATTCTCTTTTATTCCTTGCGTGTACATTTGTTCCTCTTTACTCAACTAAAATTTCTACCTTTTTTCAAACCTTTTAAGTTCAAGATGTTATTATGTAACTCCTTCAACGTAAGCTTATACCCGAGTAACCTATGTTCACACCGACAAACATAGACTCAATAAAGTGCACTATATCACATCCTTCTTCAAGAAAAAGAAATATTATATTTTACTTTTTTAATTGCAAAATATATGCATATCCAACATAAATTAAGTAGAATACATAAGTTGCAAGGGCTGGAATGTCAAAAATCAGAAGCTGCAGGAGTCAAACTAACTGTCAAATTCTAGAAATACAGGTAAATGGAATTTTCTCTAAATCCCAGGACCAAATTTATACAATATTTAATTTCAGTGATACCATATTGTGATTTTCCATAAAATATTAGGGTTACCTCCTATCTTTCTACCACAATAAGAACCTCCTCTTTACGTGTCTTTATTTTTCCTCTAGAGTTGATTTCGAATTTGATTTTACTTGCTTCTGGTTAGCAATAAACGTGTGAGTAATTTCTCAGATGAACAATATTTTCAAGATGAACAATACTTCAACAGTGAATAGTAATTTCCGATGTACAATAAATTTTTTCTTTAACAAAATCCAAGATCTGCCTACAATGAAGAAATCAAACAGTACTTCAACAATGAATGCTATTTTCTGGTGATGTACAATAATTTTTTTTCTTTTTCCAAATCCAAGATTTCCCAAAAATTAAGATATCAAAGAAGAAAACCTAAACTTTTGATACCATTTGATGCAGAGACAAAATGGCACAACAAACTTATGAACTACACACGAAGAATGAGATAAAATCCTAGTGGATGAACCTTAGACCCCCGGTACCACTTTGTATCCCAACCGCCGAATGGAAAATAATTATAGATATTTTAACCCTTAGGACTCTTATGTCCTTTCCCAGAAGGAACATTTATGGATCTCTTGACCAAGAGTTTCCATCGTTAGAAGGTGGAAGAAAACTTATCTCAGGTACACTTGAATGTTTTGAGTTTTGAGTGGAGAGAAGCACCGTGAAACTGACCGACACCCTTGCACCTTGAGGAAATTGTTGCTCTCCTTGTTGGATTTGTTTGCTAGGATTAACAATCAAATAAGTGGATATTGTTGAGCAAGGTCAAAGCTGTACAAGTTAACTCAATAATAGAATATAACTTGCAAATAATACCTAGTTCACAAAAATCTATTCAAGAATGCAGAAATCCGGATTAGTTTGGAAAAGTCTTCAACTGAGCACCAAATGAATTAATTATATGTTCAAGAAATAGTGGAATAAGAGGTTAAAGATATTAGATGCACACAACTATAGATAATTTAGTATAAAGACTACAAGATTTCAATGGAATATCAATATAGAGTTGCCGACTTAACAAGAACAACGAAAAATATGAGCAAAGCTAGTCGTTTGTGAACCTGACTGTGGCACTAGGCGTTAGTTGTTCGTGAAGCAATGCAAGGAATTCAAGCAAGGGTTGAAGAATATATGTGGAGCAAAATGATGATGGTTTAAGTGACAAAGAACCACAAGCTTAAAAAATTGACAATCTATTGCATTCCGGATTAAATTCAGTCGACAATCCATGGATAAATCAAAATTATACCTATTTGTCTTAAATGTGTATTATTGATATCCATTTTCGTTGAGCTTTTAAGATCGGATCAAACTTGCTAATGTGATACGGACTCGACTCGAATTTTACGAGTTAAATTTGTTATTAAATGGGTCGGGTTAAAAATTGACATGATAAAAAATGAGTTAAGGGTCAATGCTTTGGACCTGAATGGCATAGTCGTTTTTTTTAAATAATTGTATTAATATATATATATATAATATTAAGATGATCCTATAATCATAATAATAATATGGTTTAATTTTTTATATTTATATTGCATAAGTTTATACTCGCCTCTAACCCGTACAATGCACGGTTGTTTCAAATATTTATTATTTATTATTTAATATTAATTTTAGAAAACAATCAAATAAGTGGATACTTCTTAAATTACTCTATATAATAACAACGTTTAGTATCAGTTAACGATTATCATCAGTATGATTTAAAAAATTCAATAATTAGGAATTACGTGATCAACTACATGTCATAATATTAATAACAAAACTTTAAATATTTTGCCTTTTGAGTATAATAGGATAAATGTATGTCTTTCAATTGATCAATAAACACGATTGCATTTTCCTACACAAACTAACTCGAGACTTAGAAACACAAGTATAATAATTGATCAAGTATTTTATACAATTATATTTATAAAATAATTTAAATATTTATGTAACTAATAGATAAAATATTTATATTTATCATATAAAAGGGTTAGCAGGTCGAGTAACCTGTCAAGATTTTGCTGGTTAACAAATTCACTTGTCGTGTTTGAGTCTAAATCTAATTTAATACTTATGACATGACTCGATATGAACACGACCTATAACTTAAAATTGAGATGCGTATATTTAAAATTGCGTAATAGGTTGATATATTGGCCAAAATTTCTAAAATGATACTCATGTCACTTGTTTTTTTTAAAAATAATATTTTTGACATTTTACACGTCTAAAACTCTTGAAAAATTAATTGAATGGTATCTAACTATGTAGACTAATGCGCACGGTATGTAAAATATACATTCATAAATTTGTATCCTTGACTAGGAAGCACCGACACTGATACGGCGACACGGGACACGGGGATTCGTCAATTATCAAAGTGTCCCGGATACGGGACACGGCAAAAAAAAGTTATAAAAATATAAAAAATATTTTTATATGTGTTATATATATATAGATGTATGTATACATTTGATTGTATATATATAGGGTTATAAAAGATGAAGAGGGGAGGTTATAAGAGACAGAGAGACACAAAATTAGGGTTAATATAAGATGGTTTGGGCTTTTAAAAAAAGATTTTGTTGGGATTTTTTAAGATGATTTTGGGCATTTTTATATGGGCCGTGTCGGTCGCGTGTCGAACCCGTGTCGGTCGCGTATCGGTTGCCTTTTTCTGTCGACACGCCATGTGGCGTGTCGGACACGTACTCAGCCGTGTCGCCATGTCGGCCGTGTCCGACACGCATACGGCATCCTTTTTGGAGTGTCGGTGCTTCCTAGTATCCTTCGCATAGTAACTTTCGTATTGCTAGGCTAGTAAAATTGGAGAGCGGTTTTTGGAGCTTAAGGAAGTCGACACTCTTGCCTCGTTATTCTATCGACAGTATCAAGATAAATAGCTTGATCGACAATATTTATCTAATGACTAGCATGTTCACCGGTCTTTGAAAAAAAACATGGTTTGACAATGTTCAAACCTCACAAAACCTATTGATAGTCTAAAGAAAAAGGAGCGGTCAACATTCTTACACTTGTTGAAGCTATCAACAATCCTGAAGGAGCCTAGGAAATCTACAATTAAAGCTTTGGTTGCTTCATTCGGTTTTCTAATTCTTCATGCAAACTATATCAACACTCTTGAAGGACTGACTATGGAATCAATAATTTTGATCCACTGTCTATGAAAAGAAAGTGTGGATTGACAGTCTTCATTGTGCCATCGAAAGTGTGCAATTTAAAATGAGTGAAGCACAAGAAACCTCGTATACTAGATTATTCTCGGCCACAAGAACATTTACAACAACACTATTTTTGTTGGTGAAACACATTTTTCAGATCTAATAACACTAGAGAGAAGAAATTTGAGATCAGTTGTGTATTCTTAGGTGAAGAGCTTCAAACCTTGAGTATTCATTAAAGAATTGCGTATTATACATACACATCAAATCTTACACATCTTGTAGCTATATTGAGTGATGATTGAGAGAGATTGTATTGTTTATTGGTAGTCTCAATATAGTGATTTACATTCATTTGTCATTGTATTTCATAGCAACTAGTTCATAGTCGTGGATGTAAGCACCCTTCGAGGTTTATATTCTTGAATAAAGTTATTTACCCCGGTATTTATTTGTTATTCGTTATCTTTTCGTAACTTTGTTCTTGATTTTAATTTTTGCAAAAGAAAGTTTGAAAAAAGAATAGAGTTACATTCACCCCCTCTGTAACTCATTTCGGACCTAACAATGTAGAATGAGTCTTTAGTTGGATATGTTTTAATTTGACAATATCTATTGGATTATGTAGTTCTAGCAATACATTAGTCAAATATTTTTAGTCTAGGAAAATCTATTGTATTTGTATGATGTGATTATGTTATCAGATATCATTAACCTTTTTGTTTGAGATGATTGTTGCACGTACAATTTATGTTTTTAATAAAAAGTGTATCAAATATTAGCACGATGATGAACCAATGATTCGTCCGAGATGTCAATATCTTTTTACTAATATGAGATAATATAAAAGAAAAAAAGAATAAACCACCTGATTAGCTGGCTGACCCAAGACAAAAACAAAAGCAATGCAAAACAGCAGGGGGAACAATATAAGAAGACTCTAGAAACCGAATAAATAGTTTTATGTTTTAATTTAGGATTATATTCTTTATTTTTTATTTTAATCTTGGATACTATACTTTTGTTATAGAATAGAAGACTCTAGAAGCTAATCATGTTGCAACCCTGTAGCCATAGCCTATAAGTAGACACATCTTTTAGAATTTTGAACGAACACTTTACATACATCTCACCGAAACAACTAAAAATTTGTAAGAGTTACAAAGAAGAAAATGTTTAACATTTTGGTGGTAGACGATGATAGCATATGTTTAGCTATTCTGAAAACATATTTGCAAAAATGGAGCTATGAAGGTTTTTTCTGCAATCTTCTTAACTTTTTATACTACTATTATTATTGATATGGAATTTTGTGTGTGATCTATAACTCGTGTGTTATATGTGCATCTTATTTGCTAAACTTGCTAACTCGGAGAATTTCCCCAAATATACCACAATAAATACATACAATGTACATATACACATAGATTTTGTATTGAATTTCGACACATGTTTTATATTGAATTGGAAATTTTTTCGTCAAATTTATTACTCTTACACAATTGTCTCAAAATAATCTCTGATTGATTGATGTAGCTAACATGATTATCCTCTCTATTCACTATGTACCGAATTTGGTTTGTGAAAATAGTTATAGAAGAAATGGAGACTTTTATGAATTTAGATAAACTTAATTTTGTTGTATCATATATAAATGTAATTGGGTCTCAATAACGACAATAATATATTTATTGTAGAGGGGTTTTATGATCGACACTCTACTATTACAATTTTTTTCCAATTAATTCATTTGGTTGTTTATTATTTTATATGTCCATTAGTTGTCCGATGGAATTTTGTGGTAAAGATTGTTCACATACTTTTAGAACTATTGACATATTTATTGCAACTGTTGTCACCGTCTGGACTTGAATTATCTGTTTTCATCGATATTGACTTATTAGATTTCAATTTCCCCGAAATATGGCATTTAGTAAAAAATTAATGTTTCTAGTCCTCCGTATTGGATATATATGGAAGGCGATATACCATCTCAACATATACATATGGTTAGAATACTCTTATTTGAAATTCTTGGTCTTACATATTATAATTAAAAAGAAATTATTTTTGCTAAACATTATATACCAAGAGAAATTTTATAGTAGTCTTATACATGTAGGTAGTCACTAATGTTTTTGTGTAATATTAATTTCAGTGACGGCGGTAAATCATGCTTATGATGCTCTATGCAATCTGCGGGCTAGACCTTTTGATCTCGTTTTATGTGATGTACATATGCCACACATGAATGGCATTGAACTTCAGCGACAGATCAACCGAGAATTTTGTTTACCTGTTATCCGTGAGATCCAACTTTCTCTGTACATACGGGTTTATGTACATTTATGTGTATTATATATTTATTATGATAAATTTAATTGGTGCCAGTTACAGAGTTACTAATAAACTTTTAACTTTGAGCAGTGATATCATCTGATAGCACACCGGAGCTTATGTACAATGGAATTCAAAGTGGGGCACAATACTTCCTACTAAAGCCTATAGTGGCCGAGGATTTGAAGAACATTTGGATGTTTTCTGTGTGGTGGAAACGTAATAGTATCAATAGAACATCTCAAGAAAATGCAGACGGCCACAATGCATTCTCTTCAAACAATATTTTGATTGGTGAGAAATCCTGGCCATCATAGATATTAGTAACTAATATATAGATTACAGTAATAATAACAATGAATTGTTGATTTTGAAACAGCAAGGGGGGCTAAAAGATTTGTCTGGACACATAGACTCCATACCCAGTTCGTGGAAGCTCTGTTAGTCCTTGGTTATCATGGTAAGCTCGATATATCATGCATATTTCAATTGCAATCTGTAATTGTATATATGATCTTCAAAGTTAATTTTATGCAGAAGCTGTCCCTAAAACCATTATGGAGTTTATGAAAGTACCAGAACTTAGTCGGGAACAAGTAGCAAGCCACCTACAGGTTTCTGAATAATGTCAAACAATATAATTGTATCTAATCTACTGTCAGACGCATATTTTCACTTTACACATATAGCATAAGGTTATGACCTGATGATGGTTAAAGAAAAACAAGATATGATGCGTGGAACTAATTATTATATGAATGTCTATTACTTAATGTTAAGCATAAATCATGTAATATCCTCATTATTATGGACCGGACATTGTGAAATGCAGAAATATCGACAGTTCATTAACCGCGTTTTGGATGGGAGTGCTGACCTTGAAACTTCACACTGGATCGATGTTAATTGTTACTCAAGCTTTGTTTCAGGAAATCCGCACTTAATGTTGATAGATCAACTAAGAAGTGAGAAAAGAAACGGAAATTTGGTGGCATCTTATAGAAGTGGAGGAGCTAAAAATTACATGTTTAACTCAGCAAATCATATTGGAACTTCTGGTACTGCTCCCTGTCATAATAACTCTTACTCTATCCAAGCATTGAATATGGGTGGGCAGGGCAAAGATAGCATTTTCACTGGACACAACATCTCCCAAGCATTCAATATGGCCGGGCAGGGCAGCAACGGCATTTTCAATGGACATGACATCAACGGTGGTCAGGTAACTGAAGTATGTTTAATTAATTTGACGTATTATTTTATGCTATTGGACCATTGTCTAGGTTTTTTTTTAATTGGGTAGCACCTCAGGGGTAAATAAATACAATATTAGCTCCATTTATTTACCAAGAGGGTTGGAGTTTCACATATGTTGGATTGATGTATATGAGTTTTATGTGTGCGCAGCTACTTGGTGTTGGACAAATGACTAATTCAATATTTTTCAATGGACATAATATCAATGGTGGTCAGGTAACTGTAGCATGATGCATATATGTACTTTCATGTTCGATATGTATTCTCCAATATTGGACCATTTTATATTTTTTTAAACTGTGTAGCTGAGAATTGTGAAATGTGATCCAAATACTGACATTTCTTTTGGTGGAAATCAGTTTGGAAATGCCTCAACAGTGAATGGATATGTAAGTATTTGGGTCAGACTAAATTTATTTTCAGCACCATTGAAATGATAAATAAATTATATTAACCAGTTCAGTTATGTATCTACATTTTCGGTCCTGAACATTAGATAGCTCCATTGCTATTATAGTGTTGTAGTCTGTTACATTTTGTTAAGTGATGTATACGATGTTTGTGTGTGTGCAGCAACTTGGTGCTGGACAAATGAGTGTTCCAAACCTTTTCAAGCGACACAACATCGACGGTGGTCAGGTAACTGAAATTATTAGCATATCATTTTCCATTAGAGAATTGAAGTCTGTCACATTGTTGGAACGATATGCTCATGATGTTTATGACGTGTGTGCAGCAACTTGGTGCTGGAGGTTTGACTGATAAACAATGCTGGTTTAACAACAATGAGGTACTATCACCAGATAACTCTCTCATAGGCCCAAATCAAACCTAGGAAAGTATAAATTGAACTCAGGTCAATCTAGCTCCTCTTACATCTGTTTTTGTTGATCAAAAAATGACTTTGTTCGGTTATTTATTCAGGGGAAAGACGGAGAGGACTATTGGGAGGATGTGATTATAAACGTTGACATAGCTGATGACAAGGATGTTGGGGTAGCTGATGAGTTCGGTGATGATATTGACGATGATGATGAAAACTCCGTAGACAGTGATGATGACGCTGATTATGACCCGAAGAAAGACCGTTGAACTATGAATAGTGTGACGCTTATAGTTGACAAATGAAAGATTCTCGTGAAGAGCGGTCCAAGCATGCAACACTCGTACTATTCCTCGGAGTTTTTGGGTTGTGGTGGTCTTATTTTTATTTTTTTTAAATTGAGTTTTGTCGGTGTATTGAACTTGTGGAAAGCTACATCTGATTGGCTTGCAAGATTTCATCCAATCAAGTTGTCCCCTCCAAGACTATTATAAACAAGATCTATTTGTATTGGTTTAAGACATCTATTCTATTATAAGCAATAAACTTCAGTATGTTCTTATATTTTTATATCTTTCTAATAATTTTGTTTTTTCTTATATTTCTTGTAATCTGTTTAGTGGTTGTACATTTCTTAATAAATTATAATCTAATCGTATTTTCATTTCAATTTTTTTTTTATATTATCTCATTTTTGTTTGTGACATTATTGAAAAGAGACATTAAATTAGGTCTGAAGAAAAAGATTGATATTGTTATTTTAGAAAAAAATCATATTTTTTTCATTATTATCTTGATATTGGTGTATTCATCCTTCATATGTTTGATAGATAATGTTTTTCTCTCAACGTAGAACTTTTGCTCTGTTAGAGCTAGAGGTGGCCAACCGTGCGGGTCGGGCGGTCCGGGCCGGGTTGGAAGCGGGTTGGAACCGGAAAAATTGAACACTTAACCGGCACTGGGAGGCGAGCGAATCGGGTCGGGCTGGGTTGAGCTGACATACGGTAACCCGTATTCGGCTCGGTTCGCGGGCGGTTCGCGGGCGGTTCGCGGGTGGTTCGCGGGCGGTTCGCTGGCGGGTTGAACAGGCGGGTTGTGCGGGTTGTTAGAAGGTTCTTGTAATTAGCTTTGATGTGGAAAAAACAAAAGCCCAAAAAGCCCACAAAGACTTCAAATACATTGTATGTTTAGGGAACAAGAAATTGATCAAGGTGGGAATATTTTGGGGGGTTGCAGAAGGGTAAAAGTGGAAACATGATGACAAAATTCAAGACATGGTCTTTTCTTTTGTTGGTGTTGTTGTTTTATTGCTTTTTCTGATATTTTGTTTTTCTTCTCCAGCTGTGCCATTAAGAATAGATAGGATATTATAGTTGAGAATGGTATGGAGTGTTGTTTGTTTTTTTGGATGATGATGAGGTTTTATATGGTTTGTTTCTTCTTCTACCCCTCTTTCTGTTTTTGACTGTGATTTTCATGTCCTTTTCTTTCTTTCTTTTTCATTTCCCACTGCTGTATTTCAATGTGTGCAAAGTCTCTCTACGTGAAATTACAACTTTGTCCCTCTTTTCTTCCATGGTTATCTTTTACTTTTGAAATAATCCACATGGAAGACATGATTCCATTTAGTCATCTACAGACTACAGGCTACAGGCTACAGGCTACAGCCGTGCGGGCTGTGCGGGCTGTGCGGGTTGCACAGTTCGTGCGGCTCACGCGGGCTTCGCCTGTGCGGGTCGTGCGGGTTAGTGCCGGTTCCGGTTTTTTAAAATTAAATTCGTATTCGGTTCGCTTATTTCGGCGGGTTGTGCGGGTTTGAACCGGCCCGAATCGGGCCGAATATTTTACGGTTTCCGTACGAGCCGGTCCCGAATGTGCGGTTCGAACCCGCACGATTGGCCACCTCTAGTTAGAGCATTCTAGAAAGGTTGTCTAGCATAGCATTTTATGCATAAAAGATGCAGGTGAAGTTGCTAATTTTGGCATCGAATATGTGCCAAACTCATAACCCGTGTCACCGACCCATTATCTTTTAATTTAATTTCTAGATTATATTAGGTTTGATGTAAGAAAGTGGTGCATATAGTTAATTTTATTTAGCTCAGATTTAGTATACATCAGTTTTATTTTAATCCACGAAATGGATGATATCAATGAATATTATTTAGTTACTTCTAATATATATTTATTTTATATATTTCTTAAAACTACTAGCTCATATAAAATAATGTTTTTTGAATAAGTTGGTCCCAGGCATGTGTTTATATTAAATAGTTAAACGTGTTTTAGGTATAATTTATTTATAACTTACTTGGAAATTATATAATACATTTTATTTTAACACGCTTAGACCTATTATAATGATCAAAATATTATTTTATATAACTCGGCTTAAATATGATATTTGTGTGATGTTTTAATAAACCAATTTTATTAAGTATTGAGCCGATCTATGCTAAAAGTTATGTTGAAGACTTGATTCACTGCCCATATTCAAAGTGATAACTCTGGTGAGCGGGCGGCTCCGTCCGACGGCGTTCCTGAACCTTCTGTGCGTGGGAGAGGTGTAGCTGCAGGTTGGGCGCCTGCAAAACAACACCGGAAGGGGGGTTTTGCTCCCACGGCGCCTCCGGTGTAAGAATAAGAACGGGCTTTGGAGAAGATGAAGTTATATATATATTTATATCATTTAGAGGCTGCTGGCTGCTGTGTGTTTGTGTGTGGATGTGTATATGTGATTTCTGCTGTGTGTTTTGAGTGTATGAGAGTGTGTGAGTGCAAGAGAAATTATTTTCCAATCCCTAAACCCTTCAGTCTTGGGGGTATATATAGCCCCAAGGTAGGGTTTAGGGGTAGTTACCTCTAAATCTGGGCTGTTGGATCTTGGGAGCGGAGGACGCCTGGCTTGGGCAGATTGCTTACACGTGTCTAGGGGAGGACCACCTCCAGAGTGTCCTAACGGCCTCTGAAACGCGTCGTGCTTGTCTGGGGTGTTGGTTGTTGATAGCTGTCATAGTCACGTGCCCACGTACCCCTCCTTGGCGGGTTGTGGGATGTGATGTGTCTGCTGAGACCTCCCTAACTGTGGTTTCGGCCCCGATCCGGGTCCGGGTATGCAGGCGGATCCGGATCCGGGGGGTAGGATAGACCCGGGCCTGCGCTCCTATGCTTGATTGGCCTGGGAGAGGGGGGTCTTAGCAGGTCGGTTGAGCATGCCTCCCCTTAGTCCAGGTTGACGCCTATCCGGGTCTCTTGTACCCTATCATTTGCCCCCCACTCCCTTATGCAGAATTTCTGGATGAGGGAGTAGAGTAGGGTTGCATATTTGGCTTAGTAAAGAAAAATTTGTGATCCTGGTTGCCACCCACTCCGGATCTGGTGTAATGGATACCAATCCGGATTTAGGTAGAAAAGTTGCTTCAGAAAAATTTGTGATCCTGGTTGCCCCCCAATCCGGATCTGGTGTGATGGATGCCAATTCGGATTTAGGTAGAAAAGTTGATTCAGAAAAATTTCTGCCCCTGGTTGCCCCCCAATCCGGATCTGGTGTGATGGATGCCAATCCGGATTTAGGTAGAAAAGTTGCTTCAGGAAAATTTGTGCGCCTGGTTGCCCCCCAAACCGGTCTGGTGTGATGGATGCCAATCCGGATTAAGGTAAGATGGTTGTCAGAAAAATTTCTGCCCCTGGTTGCCCCCCAAACCGGATCTGGTATAATGGATACCAATCCGGATTAAGTAGAATGGTTGCTTTAAAAATGAATCTGGTTGACAATGATCCGGATTATTGCTATTGATCCGGGTCCTGGGCTGTGGAATTTGAAAAGTTTGGGATTTTGAAACGGCTTTGCTCATTTTCCCCCTTTCGAATTTGAATTTTGGGCAGTTACTCCCTATAATCCCGCCCCACGATCATTGAGGGGTTTAAATGTGCTTTAATATTCATATATATCAAATATAAATTCATTGGCAAACCAAGGGGTTTTTTGCTTTTTGGTTTTGTAACTGATCTGTCAGCCAACCGTACCCTGCCACGTGGCAGGGGATGTTTATTCTTCAGGGCCTATAAAAAGCCTGCTTCTTCTTTCAATTTTTCTTTTATCTCACAAACAAGATATAAACGAAGCCCAACAATCTCCCTTTTCTTTCGAAGTCTTACGTTTCTTGCTGGAGATTTCCGTCGCCGTGCCGCTGTTCCTTTTGTTTTGGTCGTGATTTGTAAGTTCTTCTCTCCCCTTTTTAGTCTCCTTTTTTGATTCCTTTTCTTTTTTCTTGAAATTGATGCATGCTCGAGTTTTATATTCCGTTCGCGATTTGGGAGTATAAATCGGCCTATGTGGTTATATTTATGGTTGGTGTTGTTGTTTTGTGGTTTTATTTGTTTGGATCTGTAGTTTTTGGTTTCTTTGCTATGTTTTTTGCACGGAAATTGGGTTTTGTGTTCGTGTTTTCTGGGGTTTTTGATTGTGTTCTTCGTGTTCTTGATGGAAATATATACATGTATATGTGAAAAGTGGCATGTTTTGCCTTTTGATTCTCGAAATAACTGTTTGTGGGTTAGGGTTTTTCTCTGGTTTCGGGTCTAGTGTATAGGATCCGGATCGGGGGGGGGGGTGTTTTTTGGGTAGAATTGTATGACTTGGGTTTTTTAAGCTGTTTTTGGCCGTGTTTGACCCGGGCATGGGTGTTTGTCGTTGGGATCCGGGTATACGGGCTTTGTTTTAAGTTTTTTGTTGTTATGGATCCGGATCTGGGTATTTGCCATCAAGATCCGGGTCCACGGTGGTTTGCTTTTGTGGATTGTAGTTAACATGATCCGGATCGTTGATGTTTTTCCGGGTTGGACTTGCATTGGTGGTCCGGATCATTAAGTTATGATAAAATTAACATAACGTACCTGATCCGGACCACTTAGCAAGACAAATAAAATCTGTAGGGCCCAGACTAACTGACCTTCATTTTAATAGGTATATAATAGGTATATGGTCCGGATCAAGGAGCGGGCTAGGAAAGTCTATAACTGCTACCCAAACTTTTCTGGAGAGGAGAGTGACCCGGATTCATCTGGTATAGAATAGATCCGGGTAGAGATGGTTAAGAAAGTTCCTGCTTCCGCCGAGATAATCTCAAAGTTCAGGTATAAGAGAATGCCTGGGGGCTCAGTTCCCTTCACGCCCGAGGGGTATTGGATAGATGTTAAGTATCACTTTGTTGAAAAGCCGACCGAAATCGAAAACGAGGTCTATTATAGCCGGGTTAGATATGATAGACAGCCCGACGGTCACCCCGGGGTATATAACCAGGAAGCTCTTGAGAGGATGTTCTCTGCTTTCCCTATAAGCCGGGATCACTACCAGTTGAAGGACTCGTTTTCTGAGGCTGATCCGGGTGAGATGAATGAGGCGGTCCGGGCTGCTTTCCAGTTGACTCCGGATATTGAGTGGAGATGGCCAGAACCCAATGAGAGGATCTATCATCGGCCAGAAGATGGTTTTGTCCCGGTTTGGATGTTTATCAAGCATCTCTGTAAGCACGTGTACAGGATTTCCCCGATGCAAATCACCCCGAATGGGATAAAGTCGATGACATGGTTCATCGCTTGCTGTAACAAATCCGGATTCTTGCCCACCTTGAAGCTTTTTCATCAGATTTTTTCTCTCCAAATCGAGTCAGAAACCTTTTTATGAGATCAGGTTCCGGGCCTCGGAGTGTGGTTACGGCCCGGGTAGAGCCAAGCCAATAATGCACCAGTCTTCTTTGAAGTATTGCAATGGTGAGATAATCCTTCTGAAGGGATATGACTTGGCCTATCTCCCTTACTTTACTACTGAAGGGGTTCAAACCAAGTTTAACCCGGCTGTGCTTGAAGGCCGGGCTATCACCCAGATTAGATGTTTCTGTGATTCTCTCGAGTTTCAGCCGACTCGGGACACATTCATGAACCATAAGCTTCTTTTCAATCTTGGCTGTAAGTTTTCCTTTAATTGCGAATAAGATGCTTGCCCTTGATCCGGATCTCTTTCACTTAACTTGATAATCCGGATCAAGGTCCAGTTTGCGTCTAACCTGTTTTTATATGTTCTTTTTTTTTTTAACTTTGATCCGGATCTCTTTCTTCCATCTTGATGATCCGGATCAACGTATAGTTTGCTTGTAGAATATAGTTTGTTGTCTCTGATCCGGATCTCTCTCACCCGTCTTGATGATCCGGATCATGCTTCAGTTTGCTTTTAACATGTTTGGCTAAATTTGTTGCCCCTGATCCGGAATTTAACCTTGGGTTATTTCTTTTGTTCCAACAGGTCTTCCTCATTTCAACCGGGATTTTCTGAGAATCATGTCTTCTTCCCCATATGCTGCTGCTTTCAACACTCTCGGGCTGACCTTTAAGACAAGCAAGGGTGCCCCTGGTCCCGGATCTGGCTCCGCAGATATTGAGGGAGGGGCCGAGTCCTCCGTCCCTTAGAACATCCCGGATTCGGGCCATGAGTCTAAGCCCGAGGTTCAGGAGATTCCGGGCGGTGATGGCCCTCCGAGTAAGAAAAGAAAGTTTGTTCCGAATAAGCCACCCCGGGGCAAAACTGTGGTTTCCAACCGGGTTATATGTGATTCGGATGGCCGAGGGCCCGACGGAGAGGCCGTGAAGATAGGCACCAAAACTCTAATCGACCTAGCCGGGTTCATGTCCAGTATCCCCTCTGAAGAAGGTTGGGAGGAGGTTGAGGGTTATAATATGACTGCTGCCTTGAAGAGGGTCACAGGTCAATGGGGGCAGGTAACTTCTGAATTTCTATGCTCATAGTTCCGGATTATGCCCCCCAATCCACTTTTTGCTTGTAATAATGTTCTTTTTTTTTGTTTCTCAGCTCGGGAGTGCGATATCTATCTGCTCTGATGTTGCCTTCACTGAGCTCAAGGAGGCCAACAACCGGACTAAAGCTGAGAAGATGTTTTCTGATTCCCTGAGGGGTGAGCTGGAGGAGGCCCGGGAGGGGTTCCGGGTTGTGGAGGCCGGGTTGAACGAGAAACTGAAGAATTCGGAGGCCCAGGCTGAGGGGATTGCCAAGGAAGTGGAGAGGCTCAAGGCCGAGCTTGCTGCTAAAGAGAATTTGAACAAGGAGGCTATCATTGCTGAGTTCAAGGCCAGCGATGTCTATGACTTCGAGGTTGCTCAGGCCGGGGTTCCCGAGGTGTGCAGGTCCTGGGTAGTTGCCGAGCGCCATATCAAAACTGACCCATTTGCTTCCTGGGAGAGCTTTATTCAGGAGTTCCTTGCTGCAAAGGCTGCGGTTGAGCAGGGTCAAGGTGAACCGGAACCCTACGATGGTCCGAGCCCCAGCTTCCTATAGATCCGGACCAGCTTTGCAAAGCTTCTCGGGCCCAGCCCATGTAATTTCATTTCTGGGATTTCTTGATTTCGTACTTTGATTTGAACTATATGTAATATTTGGATTTGTTCCGGGCTGATGTCAATCCAGATTTGTTCCTTCTTTGAAATTTTCTTTCTTCAGAGAAAATGTTTGCTTTTCTTTTATCTGTTGTTTTTCCTTTTTGAGCAATCCGGATCCTTGTTATTGCCCCTAAGCCGGACTGGGTTCATATCGGGTTTGGTCCGGGTATGGGACAGTGTCCGGGTTGATTCTTACTTTTTTACTTTATGTACTTGGTTTTAATTTTGCTTTCAATCCGGGTATGTTGAACCCGGATTAATGTTTGCTTTTTTGCTTTATTTTCTTGGAGAATATAAGTACATAATGTTTGTTTGCATCCCGGATTTGAATGCTAATCCGGGTTGTTCTTTGCTTTTAAATTTGCTTTCAATCCGGGTATAAGGCCCACCCGGGTTGATGTTTGTTTTTTTGCTTTATGTACTTGGGGAATGTAAGTACATAATGGTTGTTTGTAACCTGGATTTGAATGCTAATCCGGGCTATTTTTTGCTTTTAAATTTGTTTTCAATCCGGGTATAAGACCCACCCGGGTTGACGTTTGCTTTTTTGCTTTATGTACTTGGAAAATGTAAGTACATAATGGTTGTTTGTGACCCGGATTTGAATGCTAATCTGGGTTATTTTTTGCTTTTAAATTTGCTTTCAATATGGGTATGTCTAACCCAGATTGGTGATTGCTTCATTTACTTAGAATTTTTCTAAGCAAATAGTGGTAGCTTTTGTTGTTTGCTTCTAACCCGAGTATGAGAACGTGCCCGGGTTGTTTTTTGCTTCCATAACTGGTAATTTAAAAGTGATAACTTTCTAGGAAAGGAAAAATCTTTTCATTGATTTGCAAATTTTTTCATACAAGATATAGGATCATAGATTGGTTGCTTGCCATAGGCTACAAATTCTAGTTGCTTTTGGTTGCTTTTTCTACTGGTAAAACTTTCTGAGCCTGAGTCCATGCCATGTATTCGGTACTTCAGACTCATCCATGTTTATGAGCTTGTATGTTCCTGGCCTTAGAACTTCCTTGACTTTTTATGGGCCTTCCCACTTTGGCATTAGCTTTCCAATGTTGGTGGGGTCTGAAGCTTCCGTGTCTCGAAGTACCAGGTCTCTAACTTGAAAGTTTTTGACCCGGGACTTCTTGCTGAAGTGCTCTCTTATTTTCTGCTTATATTTTTCCATTCTTGCCACTGCCTGGTCTCGGACTTCATCAATTAGCTCAATATTCGTTCTGAGCCCCTCCTCATTTGCTATCTCATCAAAGTTGATTGCTCGATGGGAGGGGGATCCTACTTCAATTGGTAGCATGGCTTCAGTTCCATAAGCCAGCTTGAAGGGGGTTTCTCCTGTGCTTGTTCTGGGGCTTGTTCTGTATGCCCAAAGTACATTAGGCAATTCTTCTGGCCATTTGGTTTTGCTTTCCCTTAGTCTCTTCTCTATCCCCCTGAGAAGTATTCGGTTTGTTACTTCAACTTGGCCATTTCCTTGAGGGTAGGCTACTGATGACTTCTTGTGCCGGATGCCCCTTTCTTGAAGGTAGGATTCGAATTCTGAACCAACGAACTGTGGACCATTATCTGAGACCAGTACCCTCGGGATCCCAAACCTCATCAATATGTTGTCCATGAACTTGATGTAGTCTTGTTGGTTTATTGTTCTCATTGCCTTTGCCTCTACCCATTTTGTCATATAGTCAATTAAGACTAGTAAGTATCTGAGGTCTCCTCTGGCTCTGGGAAAGGGTCCCATGATATCAATTCCCCATACAACAAATGGGATTGGTGACAAGACTGAGGAGGGTAGGACTGGGCTCATCCGTGTGACATTGCTGAAGAGTTGGCATTCCTTGCATTTTTTCACAAAGTCTATTGAATCCTGGTGGATAGTAGGCCAGTAGTACCCCTGCCTTATGATTTTGTGAGCTAGTGCTTTTGCGGACATGTGGTCCCCGCAGATTCCTTCGTGAACTTCCATGAGGCAGTATTGTGCCTCTCCTGGGCCTATGCACTTGAGTGTTGGGGAGGAGAAGGTCCGGCGATAGAGTATTCCCTCTTCCACGAAGAATTTTGAAGCTTTTGCTTTTAACCTTTGAGCCTTCTTTTTATCCTCCGGGAGCTCTCCCTTTTCCAAGTAGTTGATTAATGGAGTCATCCAATTCAGACTGTTTTCTATCTCCATGACTTTCTCAGATTCTGTGCTTGGTTTCTGCAATTCTTCGAAGTAGACGGAGCAATCCAGGTCTGACGAATTTTGAACAAGTTTAGACAATGCATCAGCTTCTGAATTCTCCTCTTTGCTGATTTGGATGACTTGGATTTTTGGTATGGAGGCTAGGTAGCTTTGGACCAGAGCCTGGTACTTGGCTAGAACTGGATCCTTGGCTATGTACTCGTCATTTGTTTGCTTTACGACGATCTGGGAGTCGCTGTAGATTTTGAGATTCTGAATCCTGAGTATTCTTGCTAGCTTCAATCCTGCAATCAAGGCCTCGTACTCTGCCTGGTTATTTGTTGCTGAGAATGCAAATGAGATTGCTATTTGGATTGTGAACCCTTCTGGGCTCTTTAGGGTGAGCCCGACTCCCGATCTTTCATTTATTGAAGAACCATCAACTTTGAGAGCCCAGGCTTCTGTTTCTTGATCTGTGTTTCTCTCAGGGTCAATGCTCATGGGCACGGGCTCTTCTTCTGGGAAATTGCATTCTATGATGAAATCAGCTAGAGCCTGGGCTTTGATTGCTGTTCTAGGAATGAAACTTAGATTGAACTGACTTAGCTCAACTGACCAATTTACCAACCTCCCTGAGACATCTGGCTTGTGTATTATCTTCCTTAATGGTTGGTTTGTTACAACTCGTATCTCCCTTCCCTGGAAGTAGTGTCTGAGTTTTCTGGATGCTGTGACTAAGGCATAAGCAAACTTTTCTAGCCTCGGGTACCGGGTCTCTGCATCTTTTAGCACTTGGCTCACATAATAAACTGGTTGCTGTTTTCCATTATCTTCCCTGATCAAGGCTGCTCCAACTGCCAGGGCCCCTGCTGACAGGTAAAGGGATAGGGGTTCCCCGGGTTGAGCTTTTGTTAACACAGGGGGTTGAGAAAGGTACCTTTTGATTTCTTCAAATGCGCTTTGGCATTCCGGGCTCCAATTAACTTCTCTCTTGTTGGTTGCTCCTTTTAATAGGTCAAAGAAGGGTAGGCATCTCTCAGCTAGCTTGGAGATGAATCTTCTGAGTGCTGCTAGTGATCCTGCTAGCTTCTGCACATCTTTTTGTGTTCTGGGAGCCTTCATCTCTTGATTTGCCTTTATCTTTTCTGGGTTGGCTTCAATTCCTCGGTTGCTTATCATGAATCGAAGGAATTTTCCTTCCCCTACTCCAAATGTGCATTTTTCTGGATTGAGCCTGAGTGAGTATTTTCTCAAGTTTTCGAAGCATTCTCTCAGGTCTTCTATGTGCCCGGGGACGCTTGTGGATTTTGCAATCATATCGTCCACATAGGATTCCAGGTTCCTTCCAATCTGGTCCTTGAAGATTTTATTCATTGCCCTTTGATATGTTGTTCCCGCATTAGTCAATCCGAACGACAACATTACATAAGCATAGACCGCCCTGTGGGTGATGAAGGCTGTCTTTAGAATGTCTCTGGGATTCATCTTGATCTGGTTGTACCCCGAGTAGGCGTCCATGAAACTTAGCATCACATGCCCAGAGGTTGCATCGATCAATTGATCAATATTTGGCAAAGGGTAGGGGTCTTTTGAGCATGCACTATTCAAGTCTGTGTAATCGATACACATTCTCCACTTTCCGTTTGGTTTTTTCACCATCACTACATTTGCCAGCCATTCTGGGTATTTGACTTCGCATATTATTCCAGCTTTCAGTAGTTTCTCAATTTCTTCATCGATTGCTTTCTGCCTTTCCGGGGCAAAATTTCTTTTCTTTTGCTTGACTGGCTTCCTCTCTGGGTTGACGTCCAAACTATGCATCGCTATGGATTCATCCAACCCGGGCAATTCTTTCGGGGTCCAAGCGAATATATCAGGGTACCCTTGGAGTAGTGACACCAAGTCTTTTCTGAAATTAGCCTCGAGCCCGGATCCTATCTTTATCTTTTTTGAAGGATCGCTTGTACTGATCAGAATTGTTTCTGTTTCAACAACGGCCTCTATCTTGGATTGATCCGTATCTGATACCATCTTCTGGATCCGAGCCTCTGTGTTCTTTTTCATATAAATCTGAGCCTGGGCTGTCATCTCTTTATTGTTTCTTTCTTCAGTAATTTCTGGGTTGGTTGCTTGCACAGTAGGGTTGGTTTGGTCAATGCCTAGGCCCAATTCCATCCCTTCTGTGACTTGGTTGCTTTTTTGCTCTTCTGAGCCTTGTTTGGTTGCTTTTGGATCTGAGAGGGTCTCCATGACCTGAACTTCTTTTCTCCCATCATCCCTTGATTGTTGGCGATGTTTCTTAATACTTTGCTGTTTCCGGAGCACGACTGCCTTTCTCTTGTTGTCTTGATGGGTCTCAGCCATTACCAGAGCCTGGCTATAATATCTTTCAGCTACCTCATAGTCTCCCTTGATTTGTCCTACCCCGGTTGGGGTTGGGAACTTGATTTTCAAATGTGATATGGAGGTGATTGCTTGGATCCTGGTCAAGGCTGAGCGCCCGATTATGCCGTTGTAAGATGAGGGAGTATTGATCACGTAGAACTTAATCACATGGGTAACTTGGTTTGGGGCCGATCCAAACATTACTGGCAAGTACAAAGTTCCTTGGATCGGGACCAAGTTGTTCCCGAACCCATACAGAGGGTCCTCTCGGCATTCATTTGAGCGTACGCTCCCTAGCTTCATCCGGTCCACAGTATGCTTGAAGAGTATGTTTACTGAAGATCCATTATCAATCAGCATCCTTCTCACTTCGTTGTCAAAGATATCAAGTGTTACCACCAAGGCTTCATTGTGATTTGGGTTGACCCCTTCATAATCCTTGCTGCTGAATGAGATCATCATCTCCGGGTAGGATTGAATTGAGAATACTTCATCTCCTGAGCCCGGGCTCCTAGGGGGAGAGTGTGAGCCTCCCAGGACCATATTTACCATATTCTTACCTTTTATTTGCCTTTCTTCTCTCTGATTTTTCTCCCTTGATATGTATTGATTCAGGTTGCCTTTCTTGACTTGATCTTCAATAAAGTATTTTAAAGAGAGACAATTTTCAGTCTTGTGCCCATGGGTTTCATGATAGTCGCACTGCCTGTTGTAAGGTCTGCTCTCTGGGGGAGTCTGCATTGGCTTTGGAGGATAGTAGAATGGCTTTCCCTTAATCTCCTTCAGTATCTCTTCCCGGGTCCTGTTTAGTTGTGTCCACTCTGGCTCTTGCCTAGGCTCCCTTTCCTGCCTAGGTGGACCGGGATCACTTCTGGACTCTGTTTTGGGATCCAATCTTTGGAATATTGGGGTGTTTTGTACAACATTTGTTTGCTGGGTTTGGTTGCTTTGTTTGAACTTTTTCTCCTAATGGTAACCCCCTTTCGGTCGGTCATCAGAAGATTTATTCCTGTTTCCTCCATTCCGAGTCATTCTCATCGCCTGGAGAACATCTGTTTCTTTTATGAACCGGGCTGCCATGGAATAAGCCGCGGCCAGGCTTTGGGGCTCTTTGTTTATCAACTCCACAATATACCTCTCGTTGTGTTCTGGATCCAGGTTTCTTCGAAATATGCTTAGAGCCTCCCTTTCATCGAGATTCGAGACTTTGTTGATGGCTTCCTGGAACCTCGCATATAGGCTGAGAGTGCTTCGTTATCATATTGGCACATGTGCATTTCATGTGTTTTATTGGCTCTGAATCTTCTAAGGAAGGCTCCTCTAAATTCTTTCCAGGAGTGGATGCTTCTTGACGGGATTCTGCTGAACCATCTTTGAGCCCCCCCTTTGAGGGTCGAGGCGAAGAATCTGGATTTCGTCAAGTCATTGTAATAGTATATCTGAGCTATCTGTTCAAAGTAGTTGAGGTGCTCTTCCGGATCCCCAAGTCCGTCGAAAGAGTCAAAGTTGTAATGTTTGAGATTTTTCTGTCGAGCGATGGCTTCTAGGGAGTGACTGAAGGTAGGGTCTCCCCAACTTCCACCCCAGATTCTTTCTCCATTTTTCTCTGGAGCTCGTAAATCATGTCCTTGAGATCTTTCTGACCCTCCTCTTCGTCATCAGTAATAAGTTCGGGGGTAGGGTCCCTCCGAGTTCTTTTGCCTCTTGTCTTAGCGAGGAGCCTCTCCTCCTCCATCTGCATTCTTTTCTGAATTTTTTGCTCTAGCTTTTCTTCTTCTTCTTTTCTTATCTTTTCTCTGATTTCTTCTAATATTTTCTTTCTGGTTGCTTCTGTCTCCTTTTTACTAAGCTCTTTTTGATTCTTTTTTGCCTTAGCCCCAATTCGGTCGAAGACAGATCTCTTGGATTGCTGAGAGTCCCCGGACTCTTCTTGCTCATCATCTTGTTCAAATTCCATCTGAGCCCAGGCTTGTTCATCTCTGTAGAGCCTGATTGCTTCAGCAAGTTAATGGCTTGTTAAGTTAGCCATATGCTCATCTGCAACTGGAACATTGGTGTACTTGTACTGATTTAGCTCTATGACATTTCTAGCATCCCTGATTGGGGTATGCTGTGTCAGTGGTTGCTCCTGGAAGGTCTCCCTGTCTCCCCCAGGTTCTTGAACTTGAGAGGGGTCTTGATCCTGAATATGGGTACTGGCGGAGGGCCTACCAGCTGTACTTTTTCCTGCTCTTGCCATCACCACAAATGTACAAACAACTGACCAAGTTTTGAGGCTACAAATATGGATCTGGGGTTGCTTTTTTGAATATTACAAAAATTTTCCAGAATAACAGCAAGCAAACTTTCTGGGTTTTGCTAACAATAATACCAAACAAGAACAACAGGCTCTTGAACACAAAAGAAAATACGCAAGCTAAAACAGTTCTGGGTTTTAAATCACCAAGACTGTTAAACCCCAGGCTTCGAGATTACCAAGATTATCAAACCCTAAACAACTAAAACTTAACAAACAAGGGCGGGCTCACACAAACACGGCCTAAAGCAAGACGCTCATACAAACGTGGCTAAAATGAAAATTCATATTCAAGAAAGGGTTTTGTTGTTTATGTTCTTACAGGTTTGAAAGTGGACTCTGTCAAGAGTTTGCTGATGAAGATGAATCCAGGGGCACCGAGACCCAAGGATGGAGCCCCCTCCTTCTAGCGCCAAATGATAACTCCGGTGAGCGGGCGGCTCCGTCCGACGGCATTCCTGGACCTTCTGTGCGTGGAAGAGGTGTAGCTGCAGGTTGGGCGCCTGCAAAACAACACCGGAAGGGGGGTTTTGCTCCCACGGCGCCTCCGGTGTAAGAATAAGAACGGGCTTTGGAGAAGATGAAGGTATATATATATTTATATCATTTAGAGGCTGCTGGCTGCTGTGTGTTTGTGTGTGGATGTGTATATGTGATTTCTGCTGTGTGTTTTGAGTGTATGAGAGTGTGTGAGTGCAAGAGAAATTATTTTCCAACCCCTAAACCCTTCAGTCTTGGGGGTATATATAGCCCCAAGGTAGGGTTTAGGGGTAGTGACCTCTAAATCTGGGCCGTTGGATCTTGGGAGCGGAGGACGCCTGACTTGGGCAGATTGCTTACACGTGTCTAGGGGAGGACCACCTCCAGAGTGTCCTAACGGCCTCTGAAACGCGCCGTGCTTGTCTGGGGTGTTGGTTGTTGATAGCTGTCATAGTCACGTGCCCACGTACCCCTCCTTGGCGGGTTGTGGGATGTGATGTGTCTGCTGAGACTCCCTAACTGTGGTTTCGGCCCCGATCCGGGTCCGGGTATGCAGGCGGATCCGGATCCGGGGGGTAGGATAGACCCGGGCCTGGGCTCCTATGCTTGATTGGCCTGGGAGAGGGGGGTCTTAGCAGGTCGGATAAGCATGCCTCCCCTTAGTCCAGGTTGACGCCTATCCGGGTCTCTTGTACCCTATCACAAAGGAATATCGGTCGATTTTTACCTTTTGAGGTTGATGATAACTTGGGCTTTGGCGAAGACTTTGATGCTCTTTCTCCTGATAATCTGGCTCACGAAGCAGAGTTGAATCATGACATTGCAAACGACATGTTGGGTGCCATGATCGTATACAACGGTGTAGCGGATCCTGTTGACTCTGTTCCTCTTAATGTGATACCTCTAGATGTAATTATGTAACCAACCTGAGGGTTAGTTAACTCTTTGAAACCACTAAAAGGATTTGAACCATAAAGATTATCAACTACTTGAGAATATTCATGGAAACTCATGTTTTATATATGTTCGATAACTGATAAAACAAGGGTAAAGTAATCAAATGAAACTGAACAAGGAAATGGAATTGACAGAATGAAAAGTACAAGACATAACAAAATTGAGAAGTACTGAATTGAAAATACAGGAATTGAAATGAACCGTAAAAGATAACTGATTCTTCGACATCTGTTGAAGTAGACCAAATCAGTATATATAGTCAGGCTCGTATGGGGCATCACTTTGACTTGGGCTTGTAATTGTGAATTGGTGGACGGCCCAAATGATCTCAACTCTAGCCCAATTGGCCCACATATCTTCAGTTGGTTACAATTCCTTCCCCTTAAAATATCCTTGACCTCAAGGATAATTGAATTTCAACAAGTACATTACTAGCAACAAAACTTTCCAGGATCAAAAACTAATATAGTGACACTCCAATACCAAGCAGATGCTAGCCTTATAACATTAGTTGAGGCTAAGCAAGTAGGTAATGATTCTCCAGGTTCACTAAGTTTACTAATACCATTACCGAAACTCTTATGCCTTATCCTTGGAATATAATCTTTCCACTTTTTCTCCAAGCTCCAAGAAAAATAATTAGAATCATGGTGAATAGCAAGCCATTCACATAGCAAAAGTTTTTGCAACTCACCTGGAGCAGCACTGATATTATTAATTAAGATTTTATGCTCATCCATTGTAGCAGCAATAAGTTTCACCAAGGTCGCACCATAAGACAACAAATTTCCAGGATCAAAAACTAGTGCTATCTCACACCAAAACCAAGCACTAGTCATTCTCTTAATAACTGGTACCTTAAACTTGGGAATAGATATAATTTGGTAATCATGAGGGTAGCACAGACAATAAAAAAACTTTAAACAATCCTTTCTTGTCAACCTCACAATGCCTCCATTTTGGCATCCATGAATCCACTTTAACAACCCCACCAGCCGGTCCCTAATGTATACTGACATGACTCCAGCAAGTAAATCAGACCTTGTAACATCGCGTGGTTCACAACTAGCAATGTCAAATGCCAAACACAGTTTTGTAGTTCCCTGCCTTACATTAATCGCGATAATGTTCTTGCTCATTAGTTTAACTATAAGAACACTCCTAAAAGCATCTACCATTTCGCTCCAGTATGTCTCAAGCCTCCCCTCCTCGAGCGTCTTCACAAACAAATCAGTTGTATTTTTCACATCTGCTTCACCGAAATAAATATCTTGATTATCACTTTTTACCAATTGATCCTCATCTTTCTTTGTTTCTTTACCACCATTCTCCTCTTCATTCCTTTTCGTATCACCATTTTTGCCCTCCTCTTCTAAGAAGCTCTTAGTTTCCAACAATATCACTCTCACAGTGTTGCCCTTCAAATTTACAAGTGTAACTGCTCTAGGCTGGATGATAATCTGCACCATGGTAAAGCTATAAATATCACTGACATTCCTGATTGTTTGCTTTTGTGAATCATTAATTCTAATAAGTATTTTAGGATTTCTATCACTTCTGTTTTCTTTAATCGGACTACTAAGACATGTCCGCCTGTTATGTACATCCCCGCCGGGATCCAAAATGAGTACATTCCCATTCATTTTGCCATTATAAACTGCATTTCCATAAATTCCCATAAAAAATTTCTCTACTAGCTCCATACTCTTTGAAAAAGGCATTATGTCGAGCTCAATAAATCTGAATTGGATCAGATTGGCATGCCTACCCTTCATCTCAGGTATTTTTCTCGTAACTCTCTTTCCCATGGTAAGATAATAAGAAAAACCACAAGCCCCTGACAGAGTTCCCCAATAAACAACAATTACCATTATAGTTGGGAGCTTTGCTATCTTCCCCGCCTTGCTAAGCCTTTCATCTCTTCCAGAACTATCATCAAACATCAAACGAGCTGGTATGATGGGAACATCATTTTTAATTCCCTTGCAAGAGTAAGCTTGAACCACATCTCTCATCATAGTAAGAATAACTAGAGGTATTTCTTCAGTAACAAGTAGTATAGATACAACAGAATTGAGATTGTCACCTAGTACACCTGCAACTTTCAAGGGCCCTGACGTCATGATTTTATACCCTTCACTTTCCTTACAACTAAAAGTTTTAGCAGAAACACCGTTAATGAGTTGTCCCCTACCTTCATTTTTAATATCTATAACATCAACCAGTAATCGCTCTGCAAACAATAAAACCTGATAAGATTTAGCCAAATCAATTGACCCCTGTAAAGTTCGAGGTGACCATACTTGAAGAGCCTCTCTGATTTCTTCGTTTAGGTCGTTAACAAAGCAATAAGCAAAAAGATTATCATCAAAATCACGCTTAAAAATAAATTCCGCCCTGTTTTTAACGTGCATAAAATCCTCAACATACTCGATAATAGAGCTTGAATTTTGATGTATTAGTAAGTTGTCCATCACAAATGAATCATCAAAGTTATTTGTCAATCTGTCCAAATTACTTACTGTTCCAGTTAGATCTGTTAACTTTCCATTACCCGTAGCTTCATCAATCTCAATTTCTTCAACACCGCTTTTTACTGCTTTCCTTTCAATATTATCATCTTTAACCACATCTTCTAAAGTGATATTAATTTCTCCGTTTAATCCCTCGCCTGTCTGTCCCCCCATACCTTTGTTAATACTTCCATCTTCAAATTCCTTATAACCATCAGTTTCGACAAGTACAGAAACACTATTCACGGCTTCATTTATATTCGTAAATTCTTCATCAGATTCATGATTATTGAAAACAGAAATCAATTCAGTGCCGGATGCAACAATAGAACAAAGAGTTGTTAATGGACTTGTTGATTCAAGAGCATAATAAAATTGGCCAGTAGAGAGTGTATGACATGTCAGAGTATATGGCGAAGCAATTACGCTGGTGGTGTCAAAATTTTCATCAGCAAAAACATATTCTCTTTTAGAACTTGTATCAAACATCTGATACGCACATAATTCAGAAACGCATGATTCCGATGTAATTGTGGGTGGTGGTTCATACTCGTGTGAATAGTACATGCCAGGGTTACTCACCTGATATTGGGGGAAAGAATATGCAGCTGGATAACATGGTGCAGTAACCCCTAAATTCTTCACCGACATATCCGAGGAACACGGGCTCTGATACCAATTGTAACCAACCTGAGGGTTGGTTAACTCTTTGAAACCACTAAAAGGATTTGAACCATAAAAATTATCAGCTACTTGAGAATATTCATGGAAACTCATGTTTTATATATGTTCGATAACTGATAAAACAAGGGCAAAGTAATCAAATGAAACTAAACAAGGAAATGGAATTGACAGAATGAAAAGTACAAGACATAACAAAATTGAGAAGTACTGAATTGAAAATACAGGAATTGAAATGAACCGTAAAAGACAACTGATTCTTCGACATCTGTTGAAGTAGACCAAATCAGTATATATAGTCAGGCTCGTATGGGGCATCACTTTGACTTGGGCTTGTAATTGTGAATTGGTGGACGACCCAAATGATCTCAACTCTAGCCCAATTGGCCCACATATCTTCAGTTGGTTACAAATTGAGAATATAAGGGGTGGTGGAGTTAATGAGTGTGTTAAGGTAACTGTTGGTGAAGCGGTGGGTATGGATAAGCTTGATGGTAATGCTGGGGGTATTGTGAAAGTTGGTGGGGATGGGGGCTGTCCGGACTTAACCGGGGTGGTAAGGGACAATCTTCGGGATGATAAGACCTATCTCCAACAGGTTTATGAGGCTATGTCTAAAGGTTAAAGTAAGATCCTTCAGGATCACTGCTGTAACAACGATGGGCTCATGGAACTAGTAGATAGTAAGAAGTCGGTCTACCTGTATCATCATTTCGACGAGGAAGAGATTGATCTTAACAGAGGAAGGGGAGATAGATGTGCCGAAATAGGGGTCTTATTTAAGTTTCTTCTATCATTGGAACTGTTTGTAATTAGATTTGGTTCCAATGCTTTTTAATATATTGCCTGTTTATCAACAAAAAAAGTATTGAGTCGGTGATATCGATTAACGATTTATTTTTAATATAATAGTTTTAGTAATATATTTGTACTTAGGTTTTTAATGAGTTCATTTCAATAAGTCTTTTGATACTAATTAAGCCCAATCCAGATACTTTAAGTCCGTCCCGTAATACTAATTTATATTTTATCAATAATCTTTTGATACCAATTAAACCGAGCACAGAGCCCATAATATCAACCAACAATTGATACTGAATTTGAATAGGGTATAGAGTAATATTAGCATGGGATCCGTGTGATTAGAAATTAAACTGAATAATAATTCATAAAATTTATAATTATATTTGATATATAATTTAATTTTTTAATTAAAATATATTTATTTAAATTTTATTTTGTAAGATGTTAATATACTATTTAGGAAGGTATTAATCAATCGAACAAATGAAATTATGTCTTATAATAATATAATAAAGTTAATATAGATAGCATCCCAGCCTATAATATTTCAACTAAATCATTAATTTTAGATTGCAATATAGTAGTATGAGTAATATGTTTGTAATAATTTTTAATAAGACAATTTTATTAAAGTTGTTGATAAAATAATAATACTCACCAACGATTTATATACTTCGGTTTTAATAAATTTGTATAGATTATAGATTAATGGATTGATGGTAGATATATAGAGTTTCTAACGTTATTTCAGTACAATGTGTAATATAACTCATTTTTATAAATGTATAAAATAGATAAATATTATAAATAGGGATTGTTGACATGAGGATAATATCAGGAATCAGGAGTCAGGAAACATACTTGAATTTAAAAAAATAAATGTAATATATGAGTATTTTTCTAAATGCAGGGGTCGTATTTATATTTACAATTTTATTTTTAAAATATTATCGTATAAAATGTTCTAAACTATGTAATGTGTGTGAGAACACCCACAAACACTTTTCTCTTACAAATATTGCAGGTTTCTCGGAAAAAAATGAGAAAAATATCACATTTTCAAGAATAAGTGACAAAGATGCCACATTTTATTTTTCTGTCAAAAAATATCTCCCTAATAAACATTTGAATAATGGGTATAATTAAGACTGAGACCCATTTTAAAAATGGTTATTACGTAAAAATTTAAAATAAAATAAAAATTGATAAAAATTTTGGTGGAGGTGATACGCATTATGCATTATTCATATCATCATGTGTCTTGGAAAGTGTAATAAGGACGTACCCATTTTTCAGTTTTTACTTTTTTTTTTTGCAATTTTATTTAATGATGATATCCAGTTTTTAAATAGTTATACCTTACCTTGAAATGCGCATTAGAGAAATATTTTTGACTAAAAATTTAAAAGATGATATTTGTTTGACCAAGTTAAAAAGAACAAGGTATTTTCAGCAATCTAACCTTTTTAAAGAAAATTATATTTTTGATGAAAAGATTGAGCTAGATTTTAAATTGAATATAATATGCTATATTTATTATTGAATTTATATATATCAGCCAAAATCTAATAAAATCTCTTGATATCATGATATACCATAAATCACAAAAATTCAAATATTTATATAATCTTTTCTAGTATTGTAAAAATCGGAAATCGGGGATAATCGAGTGAGCTACCGATTTAGTATTAATTGAAAATCGATGATTAATCGGAAGGATTAATCAAATGTATTATACTATTAAATTATATTAATTATATTATTATGATTATATTAGTTATGTATTAACAAATTTATATTTATTATATCATAATTTTTATTATTATTCATATTTAAATTAATATAGTATTTTAATTTTATTAAATGATTATATATAAGGTGAAAAACCTAAATAACCATTTTAAAATAACAATGCCCAAAATACCCATCAGAATTTTAAGCTGTCCAAAATACGCACCAAATACTCCAGTTTTAGTGGAGTATCAGGTTGATACGTCAGTGACATAGGAGTATCGGGATGATACTTCTTTGTCAGTGGAGTATCGATCCATATACTCTTTTGTCAGTGGAGTAACATGTGAGATACTCATTTGTCTGGAGTATCATCTAAAATTTTAAAATTTATTTTTATTTTTTTATATTTTTTTAAAAAAAAAATTAAAAGTGATACTCCATTGGGAAAGGAGTATCAGGACTGATACTCCACTGACAGAGGAGTATCTGCCATGATACTCTGTTGACAAAAGAGTATCATCCTGATACTCCATTGAAAGTGTCATATCATCCTAATACTCCAATATTAATATTAGAGTGGAGTATGTGATGGGTATTTTGGGCACATTTTTTCAAAATGAGTATTTTGGCAAAAGGATACTTAAAAAGAGGTATTTTGGTCATTTTTTCTTATATATACTCCAATAAAGAAAAGTTCGTAAGAATTAGTCGGATTTCAAAAATCGAATCGAATGGATATTTTATAAGAGATTAATCGGGGATTAATCGGTTGAATCGGGGATTTATCGGGATTTTTAGAACAGTATTCTTTTCAAACAAATATGTTTTTGAATACGGGAATCGATAAATAAGCACCCAAAATTACTATTTAAACTACAATTATCTTGTAAATGACATAATTGACCATAATGAAGACAAATTTAATGAATTCCACTTGTTAAATAAAATATGGGCAAATGTATAATAAATGACCTAAATTTAAATTTGGAGTTTAAATAGTAAAATGTTAAACTTATTTATCTACTCTCTTGAATATCTTCGGGATATTAATAAATAATTTAAAATCTAGATTAAATATCTGAAATATATTTAATATCCAAAATAAATATATTTTTATGAGATTCCTTAAAATCTTTATCGAATACTTGTGATTTGAATTGTTTCAAATGTCTATATATTGACAAATGTTTCAAGTCTAATTTTGACATTGCAGTCTGGGCTGTATAGGAGGAAGAAAATGTTGTATCAAGTTTTTGCTTATGAGCTACCTCTGGTGTGACATTGGTCTCCATTTCAAGGTAACCACTTTATTAAATACACTTAACTTATCTCACACATTTATTGTTTATAATCATGGCTTTTGCTTGTTTATTTCTTGTTCATGCCCCGATTATGGGTGTCTATTTGCGTGTGTGGTTTCCATGTATTAATTTGCCCCGATTAATCTTGTCCATTAAATAATTTGCTGATGCCCCAAAAAGGATCTTTTTTTGTTTGTATTTGACACGAGGGTTTTAGCTATATATATTAAGGTTGTTGATTGTTTCAAGCTGTAACGGGATCCTGTTAATAGACATGACAATTCGTCAGTGTCTGTGTATTTTCGTATACCGAATGCCAAACAGAAAACCAATCGTTTAGAGTTAGTGAACTTTCGTTTTAGTGTAATGTCATGTCGTCTAAAATTGAATATAAATTAATGGATGATGACAAAACTGACACCAGGGCAGATTTCCGTCTTAGACTTTCTTCTTCATGTACTCAAAATAAAAAACAATAAACTTTAAATTTTCGACCCGTTTCGATCTTGCGTTTTCGTTTTTGTGTCGGGTAGTAAATATCCGGGTCCCTAGGTGTTCTTTGGTGTCATTTCAGTGTACAAGGTTGAAGAAGTAGAGAAATCATATGGAAATGGGTCCTGGGGGCTAAACTTACCACATAAGGGTCCTTGCCTTTTTCGTAACTTCCGGAAGTCACTGTTGTTTCAGAGTAGTATAACGAGATAAAGGATGCGGAGCAATCTTCCATGGAAAAGGCTATTGAAAAGGTTTTTTCTTTTGGTCACAACGATGCTTTTTTTGCCTGTAATCTTACCTTATTGGACAGAGCGGCGCTTGTTGCTAATTAATAAACCTCTATCTATGTTTAACTTGTCTGGTCTAAATCAAAATTTTACGAGCACCACATGTACTAATGCGTAAGGTGTCTCTGGAGAGTGCAGTATGGTTCATGTTAATTGTTAGTTAAGGTATGGCAATTTCTGTCAGTTCTAGGTGTTTCTGCCGGAGAAGAGTGTGTATGTGTGTACTTGTCACATTTTTGATGCTTTAACTAGTCCCTGTGTACTTAATGAAATATTGCAAAGGTACCAAAGATATCTAACTTGTTATTCATTTCTTTGGACTCATAATTTATCTTCATTAAATTACAGAGCGGGGGTTGTTGCTAATTTATAAACTTTTATCTGTATTTAAATTGTCAGGTTAGAATCACAATTTTACGAGCAAACATAACCACATTTACTGATGCATAAGGTGTCTCTGGAAAGTGCACTATAGCACATGCTCATTGTCAATCAAGGTATGATACTTGTTGGTTCTGGCGTTTCTGCCAGAGAAGAGTGTGTATGTGTGTACTTGTCATCGTTTTTAATGCTTTAACTAGGCCCTAGGGTTTTTTGGACCTGATAGGACCTGGCTATGTCATGTGTGTACTTAATAAAATACTAACTTGTTATTCATTTCTTTGGGATTATAATTTCTCCTCGTTAAACTTCACCTAGGTTTTCAACAAAAACTCTTGCATTTTTTTCTGAGAATGTTAAATGGTCCAGGTGGATTTTTTTTAGCTTAGATATAAGTTGTACCAATTACTTGCTTTCAGAAATCAGAATATAGCGTAACATTGCAATTAAGGTTGCCGTATATGCACACAAATTAGGTGAATTATCGATATTACGTATCCTTCAAGCTTCTTGTAGCTTATTTACTAAATTACTGTTTTTGCCAAAGTGAAACAGATGCAATGGGAATGCCTATTGCATGCGAAAGACGGGAATTAAATTGTAAACATTAATAAATTATCACTATAACCTACTATTGCATATTTTTTTTATTTATAAGTTATGGTCATGAACTATGTGCGTGCTTATATGTAAAGTTCCTTCTGTGAAACATACACACACAATGCCACAATTTTCTCTGTTTTCCTTTAATCTTTAACCCTCCATTGTAATCACAAATGAACTAATTTGGCGACACTATTTCGAGGCAATTGATTTTCTTTCATTGCAGCTGGGTATTAACCCTACCTTGCGTAAACCCTCTGCAAGAGAAGCAGGGGTGAACTGGCCAACAGTCTCTCACATTTATTTTTAGATGTTTCGAGGTTTACGTATTTTTTGGGTATAGTTTGGACTGATTACTTCTCGTTTTACTGCTTCAACACCGATACTTCAATAAATTGCATCTTGTCTTATCATTGTTTTTTCCGCAAACTGTTGCCTTATTATTGTGGCGACAGTTTATGGCTGGCCAAAGGAGGTCCCTGCACAAGGAATTTCCGGTTTCAGCAACCATGCAAGTATACCAAGGTATCACATGAATTTTACAATTACCTTTATATCATTTTAGTAAATTCCATATACTCAACATTTATACTTTATCTACTCTTATCATTATCAACATTGAGCACGGTTACATATTTCACATATTTTATAACTAGAAACTACTAAGTTAATTATACAAAATTATGGCTTTCCAATTTTTTCCTATATAACACCATAACACTTATAAGAAAATTTTTGCTAACCTTGCTATTTCAGGTGTGTGGTCTTTTTATAGTGTTGTATGTGCATGTTATTTTTGCTAACTTTGTTATGGATATTAAACACTATATTTAATGTCGGGATTTCTCACAATTAAAATATTGTCAGAAGATATTGCAATGTTTCCGCCTTCATTTTCCGGAGAAGTTGTATTGATTTCAATGTTTGAGAAAACTCTGTTATTACTATTACGTTTCCACCATTTAGATAAACATCTTATGTTTGTCACATCTTCGGTTACAGGAAGTAGTGTCCCCTACTCTAAATTCGCTTGTATATAACCTCCGGCGTACTATTAGATGATATCACTGCTCAAAGTTAGAAACCTATCGGTAACTGACCAAATAAACTTATTATAAATATATGATACATATGCACATATATTTGGAGAAAGTAGAATGTCATGAATAATAGACACATAAAATTCTTGGTTGATATATCGCCGAAGTTCAAAGCATTCATGTTTGTGATAATTTCTTGGTAGATATTCGGTATGAACTAATAGATCGTTGGTGCATTAATACGAGCTTACCAATCAAATTAACTGTGATTTAGAAGGATTATTGGGAAACGTATCAGGGTCTCCGGCCTTACTCAAGTCAATGCATAATTATAAAAAAAATACAACATGTTCAAGTCAAGTTGGTAGGCCGGTACCAACAATTGCAATATTTACGTCAATAATTTTAGAAGTAAATCATTATTGTTTACCACAAAATTCGATCGTGCAACTAAATAACATTGAATTCCATATTCTATTTATATTATATAACATATTTATCTTGTTTATTTATAAATGTTTAAAAACAGATGTAAATATTATCAAAGTTTTATTGAGCCATATAAATTAATTTTGCTATATTATAAATATTAATCGATGTGAACTTTTTTGATCGATATTCTCCTTTTAAAGATAACAAACTTTTTAGATAAGTTTTTTTGGTTTTTGATTCTTCTAATTCAAGTCATTTGGTTGTCCACTGGATTTTTTTTGTAAAGATTATTTATTTATTTCTGGAATCATTGGCCTTATTAATAGTGTTGTTGTTACCGGCCTACGAGCTTGACTTGGACATTAATCTTTCTAAATCACAATTGACAATTTGATTTGTGGGTGCATATTAATGCACGAAGGGTCCATTAATTTTTAAAGAATACCTACCAAGAATTTACCACAAACATGGATGACATTTACTAGCAACATGGATAACTTTGAATTTCGGCGATATATCAACCAAATTTTTCATGTACTTGTTATTCATAACTTTATACTTTCTCGACTAATATGTGTATAAGTACATACATATTATATATTTATAATAAGTTTAATTGCTCAGATACAATTAAATTTAAACTTTAAAAAAGGATATCATTTCATAGCAAATCACAGGTTATATGCATGGGAGTTCAGAATACTGCGTAATTTTTCTTGGTAAAGCCTATAATAGACGAAGATGTGAAAAGCATATGTATATTTTCTAAATGGTGGAAATGTATTAGTAATATTAAAGTTTTCCCAAATAGTGAAATCATTAGAACCTCTCAAGAAAATGCAGGTAGAGATCATGCAATCTATTTAACAAAATTTAGTTGGTGAGAAATCCTTTCTATAACTAGAATAATGTTAAACTTTATTGATAATATCAGGTTTTCTCACCAATTAAAATATTGTTAGAAGAGATTGTAATCTTTCCGCCTTCATTTTCCTAAGAAGTTCTATTAATTTCAAAGAGATAACAATCTTTCCGTCTTCATTTTCCCGAGAAGTTCTATTGATTTCAATGTTTGAGAAAACTCTGTTATCACTATTAAGTTTTCACCATTTAGAAAACATCAAAGTATTTTTCACATCTTCGGCTACTATAGGCTTTACAATGAAGTATTGTGCCCCACTCCGAATTTCCTTGTATATAACCTCCGATTTGTTATAAGATGATAATACTGCTCAAAGTTAAAAACTTATTAGTAACTGAGCAAATAAACTTATTATAAATATAGGTTGGTTCCATGGAGAACACCTTAATTGGAGAACAGTAGAGAACACCTTTAATTTTTGTATTTTTTTTGTATCTCTTATTCAAAATACATGTGTTATGTTAATGAAAACAAAATTTTGTATATAGAAAAAAATATGAGGAAATTTTTACATAACATATACATATATAATGCACAAATTACAAAACATACTATACTATTATATTTAGTGTTCTATAATAGTTATGACATTGTTTATTAAAATTTTAAATGTGTTATGTAAAGTAAAATGTGTTTATTAAAATTTTTGATGGAATTGAAGAAAAAATAGTAAAAAAATATTTGCAGAACACATAAATATAATTACAGAACACATTAGTTCTCCGGGGAACTAGTTCTCATTTGAGCCTAGCCCTATAAATAATGATGCACATACATGTTCTTATACACATATATTTGGAGAAAGTAGAAAGTCATGAATAATAGCCATATAAAACTCTTGGTTGATATTTCGCCAAAATTGAAAGCATCCATGTTTGTGATAATTTCTTGGTAGAAATTCTTTATGAACAAATAGACCACTCGTGCATTAATACGATCCCACAAATCTAATTGTGAAGTGTAATTTAGGAAAACTATTGTGAAACGTTTCGGGGTATCCAGCCTGACTCATGTCAATGCATAATTGTAAAAAAAATAACATATCCAAGTCAAGCTGGTAGGCTGGTACCAACAATTGCAATATTTACGTCAATGGTTTTAGAAGTAAATCAGTATTATATACCACAAAATCCCATCGGGAAACTAAATGACATTGAATTCCATCTTCTGTTTATATTATTTAACGTATTCAGCTTGTTTTTTTATAAATTTTTAAAAAACAAATGTCAATATTATCAAAATTTTATTGAGTCATATAAATTTATTTTTCTATATTGTATAAAATATTTTATTGATGTTGTAATAACCCAAATTTTTGAAACCCTGATGAATAGTAATTTTTGCTGATTGAGTAAAATTATCAGACCACACTATATAGGAGTACTGTTATGGAAATTCCGAGATCGTATTAGTATTTCATAAAGTAAATGAGTGTATGTAAAGGTCGTCAGAATTCGAATTCGAACATTTTGTTTTTTCCCGAAAATCCACAAGATACCGAAAGAATTAAGTATAATGTAACATGATTAAAATGAATTCAATTCAAGGATTATAACAAATGATCATTAAAGGAATATAAGATATTAAGAAAGGTTTAGGGAAGCCCAAGTAAATAAGATCCCCGATATGATCACTCAAGCGATCAACGAGAATGAGTGTTAAGAGAACCGTAAAACAGATTAGCGACCAAGGGATTAACCAATCAATTAAGCACTAATCAAAGGGATTAGTGGAGTATGACATCATCAAACCACAAGGATTTGACAAGTGGAAAGAGGATGATGATGTAAGCCTTTGGAGAAGATATTTTTGCAAGAATGAATCTTGGCCAAGTATTTTAACTCCTTAAGTAACCAGGGTTAAGCTTTAAGCAAGTAAATTAGCTTATAAATACAAAGTAACCAAACAAGGAAGCTTTTCTTCTACCTTCCTCACCATTGCTCTCGGCCAAAACAGAGGCAGCACCTTAAAACTGTTCTATCTCCTTCCATTCTCACTCAAATATTATGTTATATAGCTCTTTGGAAAGGTATTGAGATAACCTACAACTCTTGTTCACAATACTCGTCCAGATAAGCATGGTAAGACTCTAATTTTGCCAGTTCTTTCAAGAGGACTAATGGTAGCTCCGAAAATGCTAACTGATTTCTTGAACTCCTTTGCAAGTTTGAATATGATAAACATAGATCAAGGCTCTCTTAAGGATTACAAGATCTTATCAGTGTGTTTAAGGATTCAAGGAAGGTATACCACTTATCCACCCTTTTACTATTATTAAGTTTTAAGTGAAGTCCTAAGTTATGTTCAAGAACATGCTTGTTTATGGAGTATGGAGTATAAATGGTTAGATTTTGATGAATGTTTGTTGGTGGCATGTTATTAATATACTATGAACTTATTATGTTGTAAATATATTGTTATTGTTGATTTGGTTGGTTTTAAGAGGTTTTAACATAATGAAAACCATAATGAAAACCGGGAAATCGTTAGGATGTAGCCGTCGTAATGCCTATTTTACTAGAGACTGTATTGTATATAACTTTTGAACCCGAACACCTTCTGCTATGAACTCATAACTTCCATTCTTAGATAATTTATTATTTAAGTTTCATTTTTGATATGTGATTCGCTTTAATCCGATTTACGATTTTGGATAAACGACAGTTTTAAGTAAAGGCGTTTCACGAACGAACCCTTACCCATCGAATAACTTTAAGACCATGTTTAAGGCCCCTAAAAGACTTATCGGAACACGAAACAATTATGTAAAGGTTCTTAGGCAGTTAGTAAGGTCCTTGCGAAGGATTCGTCTTAAGAATTTAACGGCCAATTTTGTAAAAATGGTAGAGCCGAGGGTACTCGAGCGACTAACGTAAATCCTTAAGCGTAGAAGCGAGCATTAGGGTTTGCATGAGTAAAGCTCGGTTTCTTAAGCGACCGAGGACTAATCTCAAGTTATGATATTATTTATAGGTTATCGTACCAAACTAGGACCCTCGAAGTCGCATTCGCAATTGCAGTCGCATTTACAATCGCATCATTGAGGCAAAACTTCTATCCTTTAACACTAGCTTCTTGACTTTATGATATTGTTCATTATAAAGTGTTCATATGTGTATATATATGCATAGACTAGATATGAGTTGAGAATTATTTTGAGGTATGAAAGACCCCCTAAGATATGTATGTATAAGGATTTGTGAATCCCTGGGATATGGAAGAGTAATTAAGTGAAGTGGATTCAAATGAATGAGAAAGTTATTAGCTAATTATTTATGTTTTCATTATGTCGACCGGAAGCCGACCTTTCTTCTGACAGTAGTCATCTTAGTTCAAAGATTGTTCCTTCGAATATTATACGATTGTATATTATTCGTTTCTTGGTTATCAGAGTTTGAAGTATTTAATCTTATTAAATACCAGAAGGAGAATAACAAAAAAGTTTATCACAATCTAAACTCATAAAGACGATGCAGTCATAATTTCATTATCTATCTATTTTTCGAACATTTTGGGAATAATGAAGGATTTAAGACGGATTTTGGTAAATAAAGATTAAACGACAATAATTAATTATTTAAATAAAATTATTTTCTTTAGTTTATTTATTTTAAAATATTGGTTAAGGAATCTTAATTGATATTCAAATGAAGGCTAAATTCTAAATTATTATTTTAAATAAGAGAGTAAGAGATTATTAAATATCTTAGCAATTGTTAAGGCTTCCTGATCAAATCAAGAATGTTCTTTGATTAATAATATTCCTTAATGGATAACAATTGATGTGATGACTGTTGAGATAAATAACAGTAATAATGAGAATAAAGAGATAAGAATGATGTGATTGATATGGAAAAGATTGAGAGGTAATTGTGGAATGTGAAACATGAATGTCATGAATATATTAAAATGAAAAGTAAAGATTTTTTTATAATGCATGGGACTCGGTTAGTGCAGGGATCATTATACATGATGCCCTAGCAGATGCGACCAGATTGGTTAGCATACTATAAAAACTAGATTATGTTCGACATGAACGTCGGTATCGTGGATTGAGAATACCGGAAAGGCGGTACTTCTCCATCAGTGGCCGTGTCTAGTCGGTCCGATCATTTTTATTTATGGCCAATGTGCTGCCAAATGATGTGATCAAGTTCGAAAAGTGTTCTTGTCCATCATAAGATCAAGTTCGAAAAGTGTTCTTGCCTTGGTCAAGTTTAAAAGGTGTTCTTGTCCATCTACTAGTAGTAAAAAGGTTCCTCGAAAGGATATGACTGAAATGACTAATCATCATTTAATCATATCCAGTTGGTTAAAAGTCCCAGTCACTTGAAAAAGAAATGTTTAAAATATTTTAAATTGAATTGTCACCAATATATATTGTCAACGAAAAAATTAATATATAGTTTTATATCTAACAACATATTGGATTGTTAAGATTGTTTGGAAATGGAACATCTTGAAACTGATGTTGGTTGTGGAAAGAGGGAATGAGTAATTGCTATTTTTAAATTATAGTCCAACTAAGTGCTGGATAATGATACATAAAAGATTGATTGAATGAAAAGTTTATCATATAGTAACTTGAACTATTGGAGAATTACAACATATTGGATTGTTAAGATTATTTGGAAATAGAACATCTTGAAACTGATGTTGGTTGTGGAAAGAGGGAATGAGTAATTGCTATTTTTAAATTATAGTCCAACTAAGTGCTGGATAATGATACATAAAAGATTGATTGAATGAAAAGTTTATCATATAGTAACTTGAACTATTGGAGAATTATAAAATGGTTTGAGGTTTATAAAAGATGTTGAGGTTGAGGAACAATGTTAAGGGTATAAAGGTTTGATTCATTTTCCCTATAACTCCTATTGAGGTATATTCTATTTTTATAAGTTGCCAGTTACTGGTAGAACTTGCTGAGAATTATTTTCTCATTCTTGTTGAAAATCTTCCAACCCCATAGATAGCAATATGGCCATACCATCGACCAGTAGCAAAGAAGTCAGTGATATCTATTAGTTCATATGACTGGCTTGATGTGAAGGATAAAGCTGGTAGGCGTCTAGTTATTCTAGCATGTTTTGTTTAAGTTAAATCATGTATATTGTTATAACATTGGGTTTAGTCTATATTGGACTGATGATTATACTTCATCTAGAAGTAATAATCAGTAGCATATCTAAAAAGAGATATTTGGAATAATGTAATAATTGTTGAATCATCGTATTTTTATGGTTCAGTATTGTATCGATGCGTTCTATGAGACTATAACCTATGTGTGTGTAAAAGGTAGGGGTCGAGATTGAGTAATTATTTTGATGAGAATTATAAAGGAAATGTTTGAAAAAGAATTTGTAAATTTGATCGTGACAACCCAGATTGCTGACCCCGGATTTGGGGGTATTACAGATTTGGACTTTTTTGATCGATATTCTCCTTTTGAAGATAACATACTTTTTAGATAAGTTTTTTCGTTTTTGATTATTCTAATCCAAGTCATTTGGTTTTCCACTGGAATTTTTTGGTAAAGATTATTGATTTATTTCTGAAATCATTGGCGTTAACATTGCAATTGTTATTATCGGCCTACCGGCTTGACTTGAACCTGTTGTATTTTTACAAGTATGCATTGACTTGAGTAAGGTTGGAGACCTCAGAACTTTTCCTAATAATCTTCCTAAATCACACTTTGATAATTTGATTCGTGGACGCATATTAATGTACGAAGGGTACATTAAATTTTAAAGAATACCTACCAAGAATTTACTACAAATATGGATGGCATTTACCAGCAACATGGATAACTTTGAACTTCGGCGACATATAACCAAAATCCCATGCACCTCTTATTCATAACTTTACACTTTCTCTACAAATATGTGTATAAGTACATATATATGTATTATATATTTATAATAAGTTTAATTGCCCAGTTTAAATTAAATTTCAAACTTAATAAAGGGATATAATTTGATAGTAAAATTATAGGTTATATGCATGGGAGTTCAGAATACGGCGTAATTTTCTTGGTAAAGTCTATAATAAGCGAAGATGTGAAAAACATATGGATGTTTTCTGAATGGTGGAAATGTAATAGTAATAACAAATTTTTCCCAAACAAGGAAATCATGAGAACTTCCCAACAAAATGCAGGCACAAATTTTGCAATCTCTTTTGAAAAAATTTAGTTAGTGACAAGTCCTTTCCATAATTAGAATAATGTTAAACTTTATACATAATTTCGGGATTTTTCACCAATTAAAATATTGTCAGAAGAGATTGCAATCTTTCCACCTTCATTTTCTTGAGAAGTTCTATTGATTTAAAAGAGATTGCAATCTTCCCGCCTTCATTTTTCTGAGAAATTTTATTGATTTCAATATTTGAGAAAACTCTGTTATCACTATTATGAATCCACCATTTTGAAAAACATCAATATATTTTTCTCATCTTCGGCTATCATAGTCTTTACCAGGAAGTACGGTGCCTACTCTGAATTCCCTTGTATATAACCTCTGGTGTGCTATCAGATGATATCAATGCTAAAAGTTAGAAACTTATTGGTAACTGAGAAATATATGATACACATACATATTCTTATACACATATATTTGGAGAAAGTTGAATGTCTTTAATAATAGCCACATTAAAATTCTTGATTGATATGTAGCCAAAGTTCAAAGCATCCATGTTTGTGATAATTTCTTGTAAGAAATTCTTTATGAACTAATAGACCCCTCGTGCATTAATATGAGCCCACGAATCAAATTGCGAAGTGTGATTTAGGAAGATTATTGGGAAATGTTTCGAGGTCTCCAGCCTTAATCAAGTAAATGCATAATTATAAAAAATAGCATGTTGATGTCATCCCGGTAGGCCAGTACCAACAATTGTAATATTTACGTCAATAATTTTAGAAGTAAATAAGCATGATTTACCACAAAATCCCATTGTGCAACTAAATGACATTGTATTCCATCTTCTATTTATATTATATAACGTATTTAGCTTGTTTTCTTATAAATTTTTGAAAAACAAATGTCAATATTATCAAAATTTTCTTGAGCCATATAAATTTATTTTGCTATATTGTATAAAATATTAATTGATGTGGACTTTTTTCATCGATATTCTTCTTTTGAAGATAACAAATTTTTAGATAAGCTTTTTTGGTTTTTGATTATTCTAATTCAAGTCATTTGGTTTTCCACTGGAATTTTTTGGAAAAGATTATTGATTTATTTTTATAATCATTTGCGTTAATATTGTAATTGTTGTTATCTGCATATCGGCTTGACTTGAATTTGCTGTATTTTTACAAGTATGCATTGACTTGAGTAAGGCTGGACACCTCAGAGCTTTTCTCAATAATCTTCCTAAATCACACATTGACAATTTGATTCGTGGGCGAATATTAATGCACGAAAGGTCCATTAAATTTTAAAGAATACCTACTGATAATTTACCACAAACATGGATGACATTTACTAGCAACATGAATAACTTTAAACTTGGGCGACATATCATCCAAAAATTACATGTACCTCTTATTCATAACTTCTACTTTCTCTACAAATATGTGTATACGTACATGTATGTGTATTATATATTTATAATAAGTTTAATTGTCCAGTTACAATTAAATTTCAAATTTAAAAAAGGATATCATTTGATAGCAAAATACATGTTATATGCATGCGAGTTCAGAATGCGGCATAGTTTTTCTTGGTAAAGCCTATAGTAGCCAAAGATGTAAAAAACATATGGATGTTTTTAGAATGGTGGAAATGTAATAGTAATAAAAAAGTTTTCCCAAACAGTGAAAACGTTAGAACTTCTCAAGAAAATGCAGACAAAAATTTTGCAATCTCTTCTGACAAAATTTAGTTGGTGAGAAATATTTTCCATAATTAGAATAATGTTAAAATTTATGCATAATGTCAGGATTTCTCACTAATTAAATATTGTCAGAAGAGATTGCAATCTTTCCGCCTTTATTTTCCTGAGAATTTCTATTGATTTAAAAGAGATTACAATCTTTCCGCCTTCATTTTCCTGAGAAGTTTTATTGATTTCAATGTTTGAGAAAACTCTGTTATCATTGTTATCTTTCCAACATTTTGAAAAACATCAATATATTTTTCACATCTTCTGCTACTATAGGCTTTACCAGGAAGTACGGTGCCTACTCTGAATTCCCTTGTATATAACCTCTGGTGTGCTATCATATGATATCAATGCTAAAAGTTAGAAACTTATTGGTAACTATGAAAATAAACTTACTATAAATATATGATACACATACATATTCTTATACACATGTATTTGGAGAAAGTAGAAAGTCATGAATAATAGCCACATAAAATACTTGATTGATATGTTGCCAAATTTCAAAGCATCCATGTTTGTGATAATTTCTTGTAAGAAATTCTTTATGAGCTAATAGACCCCTCGTGCATTAGTACGAGCCCTCGAATCAAATTACGAAGTGTGATTTAGGAAGATTATTGGGAAACGTTTCAGGGACTCCGGCCTTACTCAAGTCGATGCATAATTGTAAAAAAAAACGCATGTTCAAGTCATGCCGGTAGGTCGGTACAAAAAATTGCAATATTTACATCAATAATTTTAGAATTAAATCAGTGTTATTTACCATAAAATTCCATCGTGCAAGTAAATGACATTGAATTCCATTTTCTATTTATGTTATATAACGTATTGAGCTTGTTTTTTTTAAAAAGGTTTAAAAAACAAATGTCAATATTATCAAGATTTTATTGAGCCATATAATTTTTTTTGCTATATTGTATAAAATATTAATTGATGTGGACCTTTTTGATCGATATTCTGTTGTGCAAGACATGCCTATATAATAACAAGACTAAGTCACATTGACAACCCTAAGATTTAGTTGTTTGATAATCAACTTTGTGTTTTATATTGTATTACTTGAGTTTGTAAAATGGTTAGAAGATTAGACTTGAGTATTTTTCTGTAAATAGATTCAAGCTAAGGAATAAACTCTGGAAGAAGATCAAGCCATGATCATGCCTCAAAGAAAAGTGAAGAAGCTTGGAGTTGAATAAAACTATTTTATGAAAAATGTTCGAAGTCAAGATATCGACAAGTCACAGATCAAGCAATATAGAGAAGTCATGCGAGAACTCCAGAATGACTTATCGAGAAGTTCAAAATGGTTTATAGAGAAGTCTCAGAGATATCGACAAGTCAAATGAAGATGTGAAGATTGGAGATATCGACAAGTCATTTCGGCATGTAGAGAACCCATAGATATCGACAAGTCAAATGAAGATGTGAAGATTGGAGATATCGACAAGTCAATTTCTCATTAGAGATCTCAGAGATATCGACAAGTCAAAGTTTATATAGAGATCTCTGAGATATCGACAAGTCAATTCTACATGTAGAGATCTTTGACATATCGACAAGTCATTTAACATGCAAAGGTCAAGAGACCTCGACAAGTCAAACATATCTATAGAGAACTCAAGCATCTCGATAAGTCATTATACTTATCGAGATGTCACTTCTCTATAGATCAAATTGGAGATCTCAATACGTCTCTCAAAATACAGAATGCAAGAAAATTCAAGATTCAAGATTATCGGTCAACAAACGATCCGTCAACTAGATTGAAAAGTCTATAAAGTAGCTGGAGAGAATACAAGATCAAAGGCTAGGATTAACTAGACAAATGATGGTCACAGATTTGCTAAGCTAGAAATGGAAATAGAAAAAGGTTGCTTTAGAACAGAGTTTAGTACATTTTAGTGCATGTTTTGTAAATCTGTGCTGCTAGTGTATAAAGCATGCACTGGTCCTTAGTCTAGAAGTAACAACAGATTCACATTTTCTTGTATTCTCTCAAGTAAGAAGCTGAGTTGTTATATTTTTAAGAACACATAATTTGTAGCAAGACAAACTTAATTAATACAAATTAAGTGAGTTTTAAAATACCGTGCTTGTGATTTTATTTCTGTTGAACACAATATCTTTACAAATCATAAATTGCTTTGTTCATCTAATATCCAAACTTCAAAAAGGCTAAAAATAAAAAGAAACATATTATTCTTCTGCAGTTGATGTGGAAATTGATTTATGTTTCTTGCTAAACCAAGAAACCAATCTGCCTCCAAGAAATTGGTAGCTTCCACTAGTGCTTTTCCTGTCTATTTTGCATCCTGCAAAATCTGCATCTGAGTAACCTATTAGCTTAAAATATGATTCTCTAGGATACCACAATCCTAGATCAGCTGTACCCTTGAGGTACTTGAAAATTCTTTTCACAGCTATTAGATGAGGTTCTCTTGGATCAGCCTGAAATCTTGCACCAAGACAGGTAGCATACATGATATCAGGTCTACTTGCAGTTAAATAGAGTAAATAGTCAATCATACCTCTGTAGTTAGTAACATGTACTGATGAATCGGTATCTTTATCTAACTTGGTTGCAGTGGCCATGAGAGTGGATGCAGTTGAACAGTCTTGCATTCCAAATTTCTTCAGTAAATTTCTGGTGTACTTGGACTGACAGATAAAAGTACCTTCTTCATTTTGCTTGACTTGAAGTCCCAGAAAATAACTAAGTTCTCTTATCATACTCATATGATATCTTGATTGCATTAGCTTTGCAAACCTTTCACAGAGTTTGGCATTTGTAGAACCAAATATGATATCATCAACATATATCTGTACCAAAAGTAAGTCCTTTCCATGGTAGAACAGTGTTTTATGAATTATACCTCTGTGACATCCACTTTCCAGAAGGAATTGAGCTGAAATCTCATACCATGCTCTTGGAGCTTGCTTTAGGCCATAAAGTGCTTTATCTAATCTGTAGACATGATTTGGAATTTTTGAATCTTCAAATCCTGGAGGTTGTTCAACATATACCTCTTCTTCCAATTCTCCATTGAGAAAAGCACTTTTCACATCCATTTGAAAGACTTTAAACTTTTTGTGAGCAGCATAAGCCAAAAAGATTCTTATGGCTTCCAATCTAGCAACTGGTGCAAATGTTTCCTCATAATCAATACCCTCCCGTTGAGAGTAGCCTTTAGCAACCAGCCTTGCTTTGTTTCTTGTAATTATGCCATCACTGTCAGTTTTATTTCTGAACACCCATTTTGTGCCAATAATGGATCTGTTCTTTGATCTTGGCATTAGGGTCCTGACTTTATTTCTTTCGAATTCATTTAACTCTTTCTGCATTGCTTGCACCCAATCATCATCTTAAAGAGCTTCTTCCACTTTCTTTGGTTCAGTCTGAGATAGAAAAGAATGATAGAGACATTCATTTGATGTTGCAGTTCTAATTCTGACACCTGCTTCAGGATCTCCAATTATTAAGTCAGGTGTATGTGATTTGGTCCACTTCCTTGCAGATGGAAGTTGATTTCTAGAACTGGATCCTCCCCCATGATCCATGCTATCTCCATTAGCATTTTCTAATGCTCCCCCTATAGTTATGCTCTCTGAGACTTCATAATTTGAGTTAGATCCTTCAGGTTTTAAAGAATCAGAGTTTCCAGAATTATCAGAATTTGGCTCATCAGAACTTGATGAATCAGAACTTGAATAGCTAGTGACAGGTTCTGATGCTTCTTGAGAGTCTTGAGTTGTGGTAGGATTTTCAGCTTGCTCCCCCTGGACAGGTGCATTTTCCTTTGGAGTTATTACCACAGTTCCAATGACATCAGAACTTAACCCGTCAGAACTTACAGGATCAGAGTTTAAGTCATCAGAATTTATATAATCAGAGTTTAAATCTTCATTTTCAAATCTCGGCTGATCATGATCATTGAAATCTTCAAGTTCAGTAATCTTCTTATCATCAAAAGATACATTGATAGATTCCATGACAACCCTTGTTCTTAAATTGTAGACTCTGAAGGCTTTTGTGGAAAGTGGATATCCAACAAAGATTCCTTCATCAGCTTTTAGATCAAATTTTGACAGCTGTTCAGGATGAGTCTTAAGAACAAAACACTTAAAACCAAATACATGAAACTATTTCAGATTTGGCTTTTTTTCTTCACCGTCTCATATGGTGTTTTTTCATGCTTGTTTATGACTGTAGCATTATGTGTAAAACAAGCAGTCTGCACAGCTTCAGCCCAAAAGTAGGTTGGTAGCTTTGCTTCATCAAGCATAGTTCGTGCATCTTCAATGAGAGTCTTGTTCTTTCTTTCTACAACTCCATTTTGCTGTGGAGTTCCAGGTGCAGAAAATTCTTGTTTGATTCCATGCTCTTTACAGAACTTTTCCATGATTGAATTCTTGAACTCAGTGCCATTATCACTTCTTATAATTTTAAAAGAATCTTTGACCAACTTATCCAGCTGTCTGACATGATCAGTTAGAGTAGATGCAGTTTCATTCTTCATGTGCAAGAAATACACCCAAGTGTACCTTGTGAACTCATCTACTATAACCATAGTGTATTTCTTCTTTGCAATAGACATGACATTGACTAGACCAAATAGATCAACATGCAGTAGGTGATAAGGCTCAAGAATTGAAGATTCAGTTTTGCTCTTGAATGAAGATTTTCTTTATTTTTCTTTTTGACAGGAATCACAAAGGCCATCAGGAGCAAATACTGATTTTGGCAGTTCTCTCACAAGATCTTTCTTTACTAGCTCATTTATGTTGTTGAAATTTAAATGAGAGAGTCTTTTGTGTCAATTCCAGCTTTCTTCAATTAATGTTCTACTTAACAGACAGATTGCAGAACCATCAGTACTTGTTGAAAGTCCGGCTTCATAAATATTACCATGCCTGTAACCTTTCAGAACCACTTTGCCTATAGAATTGTTTACAGCTTCACAGTGTTCTTCAAATAAATTCACATGATAACCTCTGTCACAGATTTGACTCACACTTAGCAGATTATGTTTAAGTCCTGAGACAAGAGCTACTGTTTCAATGATGACATTCCCAAGATTGATATTGCCATATCCTAGAGTTTTTCCTATGTTACCATCTCCATAAGAAACTCCTGGGCCAGCTTTCTCCACAAAGTCTGATAGCAGGGCTTTATTTCCAGTCATATGTCCTGAACATCCACTGTCCAGCACTAGGATATTTCTCCTGTTGCCCTGCAATCACAAAGACCACTATTGGTTAGTTTTAAGGACCCATACTTGCTTGGATCCTTTGGCCTTTTTAAGTTTGTTAGCATTTGCAGCGGATTTAGTTTCAGAGTTTATGCTAATATGTTGTTTATCAGAATTTATATCGGACTTTGCATCAGACTTTACACTAGAAGGAATAATTCTAACTTTCTTCAAAGAAGGTTTTATTTGATAATAATCATAGTACAAACTATGATTTTCCTTACAAGTATAAATGGAATGTCATAAACTACCACAATAAAAACAAGGATTTTGTGGCTTAAACCTAACAGACTGACTCTTAACTCCTGATTTAGGAGGTAAAGGGTTTATATCTTTATTTTTCCTGCAAAAAGAAGTAAGATGGATAGAGTTTCCACAGTTATAACATTTCTTTCTAGGAACATTAGGAAAAGGCATATAATTATTACTTTTATTCACACCTTCCTTTACATTCCTATTTTTCCTAGCTTCCTTTACCTTGTTGACATTCCTAATCTCTTTCAACTTATGCTTAAGCTGCTTCTTAGTCATTAAGCCTATGTTTACTTCAGCTTGTTCATCCTGTTCTAATTTGTCAGAAGTTGACTTTTCCTTGACTTCTGTCCTAGATTCTTTCATCTTTTCAGAATCAGACTTTACAGTTTTTGCTACAAACTTAACAGGATTTACCTTTAGCTTAGCAGTCTGTTTAACAACAATTGGCTCAATTTGTTCAGTTCCTTTCTCACTTTTATCATCTCCATAACCTAAGCCTTCTTTCCAGTTTCCACTATTTAGTAAATTCTGAGTTGTTCTGCCAGAGTTAGTCCAAGTTCTCATAATCTCTCTTTCCTTTTCTAAGTCAGCTTTTAGAGATTCATTCAATTTTAACACTTCATCTCTAACATACAAAGCCTCATCTCTTTCTTTCTTAGTTTGATGAAGAAAAACTAACTCCTTTTCTAAATAGTCATTCCTATTTTTACAAAGCAAGATTTTCAGGTGTTAATCTTTCACATGTTAAAGTCTAATCTCTATAACTAATGAACATGATTTTAAGATATAATCTCAACTCAGTAATATCATCAGTATGAAAAGCATAAGTTGTTTGAGGTACCTTCAATTCAGCAGTTTCAGTACTGCCATCAGCATTTGCCATCAAGGCATAGTTCACCTCATATTCAGAATCTGAAGTGTCTGTCCAGCTTTTCTTCTTTGTGAAAAGTGCCTTGCCTTTGTCACTTTTTCCTTTCTTGCAGTCAGGAGATATGTGGCCTCTTTCACCACAATTGTAACATTTGACATTTGAGTTGTCTCCTCTGTCAGACTTTCCTTTACCTTCACCTTTCTCCTTTGGTATGGTCTTTGCTGGTTGATCAACAACTATAACAGAGAGCTTGGTTGGCTTATGTGGTTCTTCATTAATTTTGTCAAGGTATTCTGGATCTGTAGCTTCCAGAAACATAACCATCTTCACTTTCCATATGGGATACTCAGAAGGTCTCAGTATGGGAACCCTAATAGTTTCATATCGACTGTGGGTTTGAGTGTTCTAAGTTTCTTGAGTTTTGGTGGGCTTGGTTGGAGTTTGTGCTTCTTTAGACATGATTGTTTGGATCTTTACTGTATGTGTGTTAACAGATAAGGTCTGATACCACTTGTTAGGTCACACAACACTGTAGAAGGGGGTTGAATACAGTGTTTATACAATCCAAACAATTCTGTAGCTTATGTTTATACAATCCAAACAATTATACAGTGTTTATATAGAGAGATTAGTAGGCTTATGTGGTCCTTCATTAATTCTGTCAAGGTATTCTGGATCTATAGCTTCCAGAAACATAGCTATCTTCACTTTCCATATGGGATACTCAAAAGGTCTCAGTATGGGAACCCTAATAGTCTTATATCGACTGTGGGTTTGAGTCTTTTGACTTTCTTCAGATTTGGTGGGCTTGGTTGGAGTTTGTGCTTTTTCAAACATGATTGTTTGGATCTTTACTGTATGTGTGTTAACAGATAAGCTCTGATACCAATTGTTAGGTCACACAACACTGTAGAAGGGGGTTGAATACAGTTTTAATACAATCAAATCGATTTAACACAAGTATGTAACAAACATCAAGTATATTGAATAAACTCTGTTATAATAAGAACTGTTGTTCTCTCTCAGTAATGAACAAATATCACTAAGAGCTGCTAGGTTACAATGTATAATCTTCCCGATAATGATAACACATATAGTGTAAATCCAAATTCTGTGTTTATATAGTACACAGTTACAAGATAACTTCTAATTGATATGGAATATAATTCTGTCTCCTAAAATATATCAATCAGATATCTTCTACAAGTATTCCAGTCTTCTAACTCTTTCCATGCATATCTTCTTTTGTTTTAGTCTCGACCTTCTACTGTAAATCAAATTCCTTCCTTATATGAAAGTCTTCCCGCACTTAAGTTCTGATATGACCTTAAGTTCTGATATTAAGTCCTGATTTCAGTAAGTCTTGATATGTTCTGTTTGTTAAGATCTGAAAACTAAACATGAATCATATTAGACATGACATCTCAAATATATCTAACACAACAGTTTAGATTGGAACAATTATATTTCATGTTGTTCCTGATGATCAGTCACGAAACAGCACCGGTATCCCGCTTCCATACCGTAAATATAGGTAGTACCCGTATCCCGCAGCCATACGGTACCTATAAGGCACCAGAAAAGGCATATATTCGCCTAGAAAGATATTACAGCTAGACTGATATCTCGATCACCTACGCTGTAACCAGTAACCATTCCAATCTTAAAACTTTTTTATTGAAAAAGGGGTCATAATACTTGACACTCAAAATAATTTTATTCCCCCATTTACTTGGGTAGGAATACTCACAAAACTAAATCAATTTCCTCAACATCCAAAAAATTTATAAATTCATTTATTTGATAAGTAAAAACATTTAACTATTTTGAACATAGAATAACAGAAGGGTACTTGCATAAACAGAATCATTTAGTTTAGCGATATGTAAAACATTTATCTATTTTGAACTGAGAATAGGGAAAACAATACTTGCATACGAAGATTTAAAATAAATATCACTTGAACAATAAGTGATGATATGGATACTTGCCTTTGATTTTTAGTAGTTAGTCACACTCGCAATAACACAATCCCTCATTCTGACATCTTATGGAATCACCCTATTTTATTTCAATAATTTACTGATTCGCCGCTCCTGCGATTGCTAGAAGCCAGATTTCCAATATCATTTCATCTCATTTTCCCCCATGTCTGGTCCTGATCAACGCGACCGATCCGGATCTATAATTAAAAGATACACTTTAATCGTCTACACGATAATAACTCGACGCACTGCGCGTCAAACCTTATCATCTAACCATACGATAGCCCGCACATAAAGAAGACAGACAAACACAAGACCATTGACCCACTTACACAAATAATTCATATAACACGTAAGAACATAATTCACGTATCATATAATTCATATAACACAGGACTAGGTTCGTGAAAAAGTTTGATTCGGTACGTTTAAAACTGAAATCGGGTCAAAATACGTCTTTTTGGTAAATACACGACTCATAATTAACTTGAAAAACAAGCGACCTTTCGAAACAAAAGAATTTGGGTTTCTAAAGTATTTTTAATGAAAGCGAAATATTTTTCAAAGTCTATAGGCGTTCATTTTGTATTAAACGGACAAACAGTCTATTTATTATGAATAAAATAAGAATAAATCAATTAATAATAATAGTAATTGATTTTTAAATACTAAATATAGATTTTAAAATCTCAAAAATAATTTTTAGGAATTATTTGGCTTAATTATGAATAATTATATTTTATTTAACTATTTATAAATAAAATTAATTGATTAAATGAATGAATGAATTAATTAAATCTTAAATCAATTAAAATAAATTATAAATAATTAAATCAAAATCTGGATTTTTGAAAATAATAAAATAAAATAATTTTTGGAATTTAAAAATAATTCAGTTAATTATTATATAATTAACCAAATTAGTTTTGGAAATAATAATGATTTTTTTAGAATAAAAACTGAATTTTGATTTATTTTAAAAATAAAAAGCAGAAACAGGTTTGCATTCAGGATTGTCTTCTCCAGGAGATCAAATGGAGGCTGGGGGGGGGGGAGTCTCGGCCGGAGCTGACAAGAACAGCGCCGGATTTCTGGAATTTCCAGATTCCGGTCGCCGCTCCGGCAAGCTTCTGGTCGAGATTTATCGACCCAAATGCAGCGATTCAAACACTGTTTTGATGCTAACACCTTCTAAATCACTCCCACAATCTCACTATCACCTCCAAATCCACTACCTGTTGCCAGAATCAAATCTCGGCCAAATTCGAACCCAACACCGGCGAGTTCGCCGGAAAAATTCAAATCAGACAATCTTAAACGAAAACCAACATTCTTTATACGAAAACAAAGCCCAGGACATATGCAATCTATTAATCATAACCATACTAACCCAGAATCAAAATCAAGAATATAAATTCGAATTAAAAAAACTAAAAAAACTAAAAACTCGAACTTCAACAAAACGGAACCAGGTTTGTATCAATAGATAGAGCATGAACTAGGCTTCAATTCGAGTATTTGAACATCAAAAACAGATCACTATAGCCTCTAGAATCATCAATCAAAGTTGGAGTAGAAATTTTCACCCCGAAAACTATGTTCTTGATTCTCTCTCTTTTTTTTCTGAAATTTTAATAAAAATAAATAATAAACTAAAATTTCTGCAGCTTTTTGTATTATCTTGCATGTTTTGTACACTAGCAGCACGGGTTTACAAAACTTGCACTAAAATGTACTAAACTCTTTTCTAAAGCAACCTTTTTCTGTATAATTACAAAACTATTTTATAAAATCCAGGAATCGTCCAATCTCAATCGTTTTTATGTTTTTACAACCCGAAACTCTTCCGAAAACTCCTTCCTAACTTAATCTGGATATTCTGAACATTTTCCGTGTTTTAACTTTTTCAATCCAGATTACGGTTTGACCGTACGCGTCCCGGTGTACAATTTTCGATACGATAATCATTTCAGTAAATCAATACCCGTATTCTCGAGAGACGGGATATTTTTACATTATTTTCGTATAAAGTGTTTTATAAGAAGCCTAGTTTTGATAACTATCCAAATCTGATACTAAATTGTATCGTTTTATAGCGGCTCAGTAATATATTTTCAGATCCGATATGATCCAATGTGATATTGGTTATATATTTTCGGGATTTTCTGTTAATTTAGGAATCGTCTCCGTTTTTCAAAATAACTAACGGACCGGGACCCCACCGGGACGTCAAAACCCACAAAATTCACGTTTTTATATTTAGAGAATTATTCATATTTCAAATATCCTGTATTGTTATACTTTTGAATCATTCGCAATTTTTGGGGAATTTTGATATAAATTTTATATTTTATCACTTTTTTAAAATTTATTCCTTGTAACTATTATTTTTGGGCCTAATTATAATAATTAGGAGATAAAAACACCCTAAGTTGATTTTAGGGTATTGATTTTGCAGATAATATAAATAGCTACAGAAATTTTAGTTTATTATTTATTTTTATTAAAATTTCAGAAAAAAAGAAAGAGAATCATGAACATAGTTTTGGGGGTGAAAATTTCTACTCAAACTTTGATTGATGATTTTGGAGGCTATAGTAATCCGTTTTTGATGTTCAGATACTCGAATTGAAGCTTAGTTCATGCTCTATCTATTGATACAAACATCATTAGCATGGTCGATCATTCTGGTATTTCATTTTTTTTTCATTTTTTTGTTTGTTTTGTTGTTTAAATTCGGTTTTTAAGATTAAGGGACTGTTTGATGTTATGGATGGTTGATTGTTGTTCCTGGAGTTCTAAGGATCGATTTGGTATATAGTTTTGTTAATTTTGGTTCCGATTTCGTGAAGTTCGAGTTTTTAGTTTTTTAATTCGAATTTATATTCTTGATTTTGATTCTGGGTTAGTATGGTTAGGATTAATAGATTGCATATATTTTGGGCTTTGTTTTCGTATAAAGAATGCTGGTTTTCGTTTAGGATTGTCTGATTTCGGTTTTTCCGGCGAACTCACCGGTGTTGGGTTCGAATTTGGTCGGGATTTGATTCTGGAAACAGGTAGTGGATTTGAAGGTGATAGTGAGATTGCGGGAGTGATTTAGAAGGTGTTAGCATCAAAACGATGTTTTAATCGCTGCGTTTGGGTCGATAAATCTCGACCGGAAACTTGCCGGAGGGGCGACCGGAATCTGAAAATTCCAGAAATCCGGCACTGTTCTTGGCAGCTCCGACCGAGACTCCCCCCTAGCCACCATTTGATCTCCTGGAGAAGACAATCCTGAATGCAAACTTGTTTTAGTTTTTTATTTTTTAAAATAAATCAAAATTCAGTTTTTATTCTAAAAAAATTATTGTTATTTCCAAAAATAATTTGGTTAATTATTTAATAATTAGCTGAATTATTTTAAAATTCCAAAAATTATTTTATTTTATTATTTTCAAAATTACAAATTTTGTTTTAATTATTTATAATTTATTTTAATTGATTATTTAAGATTTAATTAATTGATTAATTCATTTAATCAATTAATTTTATTTATAGATAGTTAAATAAAATATAATTATTCATAATTAAGCCAAATAATTCCTAAAAATTATTTTTGAGCTTTTAAAATTTATATTTTGGAATTTAAAAATCAATTAATATTATTATTAATTGATTTATTCTTATTTTATTCGTAATAAATAGACCGTTCGTCCGTTTAATACAAAATGAACGCGTATAGACTCAGAAAAATATTCCGCTTTCATTAAAACTACTTTCGAAACCCAAATTCTTTTGTTTCGAAAGGTCACTTGTTTTGTAAGTTAATTATGAGTCGTGTATTTACCAAAAAGACGTATTTTGACCCGATTTCAGTTTTAAACGTACCGCATCGAACCTTTTGACGAACTGAGTCCTGTGTTATATGAATTATGTGATACGTGGATTATGTGCTTACATGTTATATGAATTATGTGTGTAAGTGGGTCAATGGTCTTGTGCTTGTCTGTCTTCTTTATGTGCGGGCTATCTTATGGGTATACGATAAGGTTTGACGCGCAGTTCGTCGAGTTATTATCGTATAGACGATTAAAGTGTATCTTTTGATTATAGATGCGGACCGCTCGAGTTGATCAGGACCAGACATGGGGGAGAATGAGATGAATGATATTGGATATCTGGCTTCTAGCAATCGCAGGAGCGGCGTATCAGTGAATTGTTGAAATAAAAGAGGGTGATGCCATAAGATGTCAGAATGAGGGATTGTGTTATTGCGAGTGTGACTAACTGCTATTAACGAAAGGCAAGTATCCCTATCATCACTTATTGTTCAGGTGATATTTATTTTAAATCTTCGTATGCAAGTATTGCTTTCCCTATTCTCAGTTCGGAATAGATAAATATTTTACATATCGCTAAATTAAATAATTCTGTTTATGCAAGTACCCTTCTGCTATTCTATGTTCTGAATAGTTAAATATTTTTACTTATCAAATAAATGAATTTATAAATGTTTTGGATTTTGAGGAAAATGATTTGGTTTTGCGAGTATTCCTACCCAAGTAAATGGGGGAATAAAATTATTTTGGGTGTCAAGTATTATGACCCCTTTTTCAATAAAAAGGTTTTAAGATTGGAATGGTCACTGGTTACAGCGTAGGTGATCGAGATATCGGTCCGGCTGTAATATCTTTCTAAGCGAATATATGCCTTTTCCGGCGCCCTATAGGTACTGTATGGCTGCGGGATACGGGTAGTACCTATATTTACGGTATGGCTGCGGGATACCGGTACTGTTTCGTGACTGATAATCAGGAACATGAAATATAATTGATTCTAATCTAAACTGTTGTTTCTAAAGTGTTTTGATAATCATAGAATAAATTGTTTATCAACTGTTTCTATTTTGTATTAAAGGTGAAATACAGTTTTGATTCAGTTTCTGATTTATGCTGATACTTACTTTGTATTGAAATATCAAAGGTGGTATTAGTATAGATGATTGGTGTTGACTTCAGTATGGGATGTTGTGAGCATCAAAGTTCATGTTGATATATAATTTGATATGATAAAAAAATAAGTATTAATATCAAGATTCGGTTTTGAATAAAGTTTATGATTCATTCCATAATCATTGTTTCATGTTGATGTTGTTTACGATATTTCCGAAAACACTGTTTTACGAGTTTTATTCTCATCAAGATTCAAAGTATTTTTGGAGCATTTCACTCGAAAATATGAAAAAGAGTTTTGAATGCAGTGAGAAACAATTATCCGATTCTTTAACAAATTTTCTGTTTCAGCAATTATGATTTTAAAATATTCTGCTATATGCAGATGTCGGTTTTATATCAAAACGACTCTATATTGATATAATGATCTTGCTGAGCATTTCTTTCGCACATACTTGCCTATTTTCAAATTTAACCTCCAGTGAGGATTAGCCTGCGTTGTTTAGCTGCGTAATTCGAGAAGACAAAGAAGAAGCTTTTGGAAGGTGGTTGGTCCAGGGTTTGCGGACTAGTGTAAGTTCTATTGTATAAAGTTGTTTATATTATATTATATTATAATTATGTTATTTTATAGTTGGGACTAGTATGCTTCTTTTTGAAGTTATACTAGCGGGGTTAGTTTTGAGTTTGCAAAGTATTGAAAAGAGTTTTAAAAAAAATGAAAATTTATTGGTGGAAATTGGAATTCTTGTTTCTAGAATTGTAACCTGAAAAGATCTTGGATTAGTTTGGGGTCTGTTAGGAATATATGTATTAGTTTGATGATAAGTTAAGCAAAACACTTAAGTAGAAATCTAGTGTTTGTAGCCTCAACGGATAAGACCATCTTGGCTATCCATTGAAGGAGTAGCTTTACTTAGCAATAAGTTTAGTATTGTAGCACATTTCACTCTCTGGTTTCAAGCTGTAATTCTTAGATGTTGTTAGGAAATAATCAGTCATGTTGACTACTAATGGATGTACAAATAGGAGGGCTAATTGTAAATATTACATGCCTTGTAATTTTGTATAAGTGAAGAAGTGTCAACGGATATTGAAGACCTTCAATGGATAAGAAACAAAGCTTCAACGGATGTCTCTATTGCTTCAACGGATAATATCCATCAACGGATAAGTGCTTCAACGGATAAAGACTTCAACTGATAATGCATCAACGGATAAAGCTTCAACGGATAAAGCCTCAACGGATAAGGCATCAACGGATGAAAGCTTCAACGGATGCTTAGTTCATTAGCAGTTGATAGTGACAATTCACAAGCTGACAGAGGCACATGGGTTGACAGAGACACACTGGAATGTGGAAGCCTCTAGGAGGAATCAAGAAAATGCAGCATTTCCATTCTGATGCAAACAAGGAAGTATTCAAAGATTTACAGATTATCCTAGATTGCATTGGATAGAGAAATGAAGAAGAAATATGTGAAGAATCTTTTCAATTGTATTTTACAGTTTGTCTTCACTTGTAAACTTGGTGATATATAAACCAAGTAGCAGCTAGTAATTAGATATGAATTTTCCTTGAGTTGTTTAGAAATATCAAAAGAGAAAATCATTTAGTTTGTACTAGGAAGCAGCTGTGATTTAATTCTTTGAATCACAGATTTTCTGAAATAACACATCTCTGGTGGAACAACAAATCCATCTGAAAAGTTTTTAAGTTCTTTGTGCTCATTACATTTGTGTTTGAATATATATCTGTCTGCATCAGCTTCAAGCAATTCACACACATTTGATCACTCAAACACTTAGCCTTAGAAACTGCTCAAAACTTGAAAAAGTTTTGAGATTTACATTCAACCCCCCTTCTGTAAGTCTCATTGTTAGTCCACTGGGAATAACAATTGGTATCAGAGCAAGCTCTTAACATACAAAGAGTTTAAAGATCTATTCTGCTAACATCATGAGTGCACAGAAGAATCCTCCTGCTACCATCATGAGTAGGAAGTATATTGGTGTAAAGATCCCAGTCCTGGAAAAAGATAATTATCATCACTGGAAAGTGAAGATGCATTTACATCTTCTTTCTCAAGATGAAAGTTACATCAACTGTATTGAAAATGGTCCTCACATCCCTCACAAAGTAGCCACAGCTGCTACTACAACAGTTGCTGTTGGACAGTCCATTCCAAAGCCAAAAGCAGAATGGACTATTGAAGACATGGAAGAAATCCGCAAGGATAAGAGAGCCATGAACATTTTGTTCAATGGATTATATCAAGATATGTTTGACAATGTCATCAATAGCCAAACTGTAAAGGAAGTTTGGGATACTGTACAAATCATCTGTGAAGGTACTGAGCAGGTCAGAGAGAACAAGATGCAGCTTCTTATTTAACAGTATGAATATTTTCACTTTGAAGAAGGTGAATCATTAAATGATACCTTCAACAGGTTTCAGAAACTGTTGAATGGATTGAAGCTGTATGGTAGAGTGTACCAAGTCAAGGATTCCAACTTAAAATTTCTTAGGTCTCTGCCAAAGGAATGGAAGCCCATGACTGTCTCTTTGAGAAATTCTCAAGATTATAAGAACTTCACACTTGAAAGACTATATGGAATTCTGAAGACTTATAAACTTGAAATGGAGCAGGATGAGCTGTTGGAAAAGGGAAAGAGAAAAGGAGGAACAGTTGCTCTAGTAGCTGATAGTGAGAAGATGGAAGCCAGGAATGAGGAGAGGATAATGCCAAGTCTCAAAATTGGCACAAGCAAATCAGAATCAAGCAAGGGTAAAGAGCAAGTTGCTGAGGATGAAGACAATTCCAGTCAGGATGAATCTGATTATATTGAAGAAAATTTGGCCTTTCTGTCCAGGAGGTTTGCAAAAATGAAGTTCAGGAAAAACACAAAGTTCACTAAGCCAAACAAAAACATGGTGGACAAATCAAAGTTCAAATGTTCCAACTGTGGCATTAGTGGACTCTTTGCAAGTGAGTGTAGGAAGCCAAATTCTGAGAAAAAGAAATTTGAGCAAGTTGATTACAAAAAGAAGTATTTTGATTTGCTCAAACAAAAGGAAAGAGCTTTTCTCACTCAAGATGATTGGGCAGCAGATGGGGTAAATGAAGATGATGATATGGAATATGTCAACCTAGCCCTGATGGCTAATTCTGATGAAAATGAAACCAGTTCATCAAGCAACCAGGTAATTACTACTGATCTCTCTCAGCTTTCTAAACATGAATGCAATGAAGCCATAAATGATATGACCAATGAATTATATCATTTGCGTGTTTCCCTTAAATCACTAGCAAAAGAAAACACTAGGATCAAGGAGAATAATGTGTTTTTAAGTGATAGGAATGCTATGTTAGAGGATCAGGTAATTGAGCTTGAAAAGATAAAACTTAAATGCTTGACTGTTGAGAGTGAACTAGCAGAAGCTGTTAAGAAAGTAGAAATTCTTTCTACACAGTTAGAAAGTGAGCAAGAGGTAATCAAGGCCTGGAAAACATCTAGGGATGTTAGTGTTCAGATTGCAAAGGTTCAGGGAATTGAATCATTCTATGAGAATGCTTGGAAGAAAAACAAAAAGGAGTTAGAATTAATTGATGGATTGTCAACGGATGTGGAATCAACGGATGATGAAAGTTATCCATTGAAGGAAGAAAAGGAGCATCCGTTGAAGGCTCATCAATTAAAACAGGCAAGTTCTTTTAAAAATAAAAGTCTCAATAAAAAGAATGATTCAACTCTCAAGAACTTTGTCAAAGAAGGAGCTAGCACATCCAGAGATGTCAGTAAGGTGAATATAGGACACAGGACTTTAGATCAGCTAAAAGATAGGCTTAAGTTGGTTGAGGATAAGAAGGAAACTAAAAGAAAATCTAAAAGAAATGGGAAGGTAGGGATTAATAAACATAACAATTACACACCGGATAGGTATGCTCCTAGAAAAAGCTGTGTGCATTGTAAAAGTGTTAATCACCTATCTGATAATTGCAAATCTGTTAAAAATGCTCCCATGCCTTCAAATCCCTCCATGCCTAACATGTCTATGTCACCTCTGCATGTTATGCCTGTTATGTCTCACCAGAATTCCCATGCACATTTTGCAAACATGCCATATATTAACAATCCTTATTTTACTGCATTTAGTATGCCTCAAATGCCATACAATATGCCTATGTGGAATAACATGTTTGCACAACCTATGCCTTATCAAATTCAATCAAATGTGTTAAATGATTCTGTGACTAACCCTACACTTCAACCAATCACATCTGAGACCAAGGTTGACCCAAAGTTACCTAAGTCAAAAGATGCAGGAGGAATGAAGTCTAGGAAAAAGACTAACAAGGCTGGACCCAAGGAAACTTGGGTACCAAAATCAACTTGATTGATTTTGTTGTGTGCAGGGACAAAGAAGGAATCTATGGTACTTGGACAGTGGTTGTTCAAGACACATGACAGGAGATTTCACCCTGCTCACAGAGTTTAAGGAGAGAGCTGGCCCTACCATAACCTTTGGAGATGACAGCAAAGGATTCACTATGGGATATGGCTTGATTTCAAAAGAAAATGTCATCATTGATGAAGTTGCATTGGTTGATGGTCTCAAACACAATTTATTGAGCATCAGTCAACTATGTGACAGAGGGAATACTGTTTCCTTCAATTCTGAATCCTGTATTGTCACAAGTAAAAAGGACAATAAAGTGGTTCTAACTGGAGTTAGAAAAGGGAATGTGTACTTAGCTGATTTCAACTCTACAGATGCAGAATCCATAACTTGTCTTCTCAGCAAAGCAAGTCCAGTTGAAAGTTGGCTATGGCACAAGAAGCTGTCCCATTTGAATTTCAAGACAATGAATGATCTAGTCAAAAAGGACTTAGTTAGAGGAATGCCTCTAGTGGAATTCACAAGGGATGGACTGTGTGATGCTTGTCAGAAAGGAAAGCAAAAGAAAGTATCATTCAGTAAGAAGCTTGAATCTGCAATTGATGAACCACTACAACTTCTACACATGGATCTTTTTGGACCAGTCAATGTATTGTCAATTTCAAGGAAAAGATACTGCCTAGTGATTGTAGATGATTTCTCAAAGTTCTCATGGGTTTATTTTCTTGGATCAAAGGATGAAGCTAGTGAAATCATCATCAATCATATCAAGCAAGTCAACAATCATCCTGATTTCAAAGTAAGGAATATTAGGAGTGACAATGGAACTGAGTTCAAGAATTCAACCATGAAGTTGTTCTGTGAAGAAAGTGGGATCATGCATGAGTTCTCAGCTCCAAGAACTCCACAACAAAATGGTGTGGTGGAAAGGAAGAACAGATCACTAATTGAAGCTGCAAGGACAATGCTTGAAGAGTCAAAACTCCCAACTTATTTTTGGGCTGAGGCTGTTAACTGTGCATGTTACACTCAGAATATTTCTCTAATCAATCAGGCAAAATGCATGACTCCCTATCAATTATTCAAGAGAAGAAAACCAACTTTAAACTTTCTACATGTCTTTGGTTACAAATGCTACATCTTAAGGAATCAATCTGATCACAAAGGGAAGTTTGATGCAAAGGCTGATGAAGGAATATTTGTTGGTTATTCTGTTGGAAAATCATATAGGGTCTACAATCTAAGAACCAATATTGTCATGGAATCTGTACATGTTGTGTTTGATGATAAAAAGATTGATGGACTAACAGATGAGGGACATCATGAAGGACTTAAATTTGACAACATTGAGATATACTGTGATGATAGTGAAGATGAGAATGATGAAGAAGGCATCTCAAGAAGAATGCAGAATCTGCCTTTGGATAATGCACAGAATGCTGCATCCGTTGAAAGTCATAATTCAGCTTCCGTTGAAAGAAGCGATGCAGCATCCGTTGAAAGACAAAGTGCATCATCCGTTGAAGTTCATAATGAAGCATCCGTTGATCACAGTCTGTCAACGGATAATCAATTCACTTCATCAGTTGATAGAGCTCCCAATTCCTTTCAAAAGATCAGCAACTCAGGGGGAGTTTCAACAAATCAACATTCTATCTCACATCATGACAATACTGAGGCAACCTCATCTAGGGCTAATCTACCACCTCAAAGGAAATGGACCAAGAATCACCCTTTTGAACTGATCATTGGTGATGCTACATCAAAAGTGCAAACTAGAAGGGCTACTCAAGATGAATCTCTGTATAGTAGCTTTCTATCACAGGAGGAACCTAAGCGAGTGGAAGAAGCTCTATTGGATCCAGATTGGATTTTAGCAATGCAAGAGGAGCTAAACCAATTTGAGAGGAATAAAGTATGGAAGCTGGTACCCAAGCCAAAGAACAAGAGTTCTATTGACACAAAATGGGTATTTAGAAACAAGATGGATGAAAATGGCATTGTCATAAGGAATAAAGCCAGATTGGTTGCTAAAGGCTATTCTCAACAAGAGGGAATAGATTTTGATGAAACATTTGCTACAGTTGCTAGACTTGAAGCCATCAGAATCTTTCTAGCCTATGCAGCTAATGCCAATTTCAAAGTCTATCAGATGGATGTCAAGAGTGCATTTCTAAATGGGGAATTGGAGGAAAAAGTTTATGTAAGCCAACCTCCAGGTTTCGAAGATCCAAATTTTCCAGACCATGTGTATTATCTGTTGAAAGCACTCTATGGACTAAAGCAAGCACCTAGAGCCTGGTATGAGACTTTGTCAAAGTTCCTTCTAGATAATCACTTCACAAGAGGTACTGTTGACAAAACTCTCTTCTTTAGAAATGTTAATGGCTCTAAGATACTTGTACAAATTTATGTAGATGATATTATATTTGGATCTACAGATGATAAGCTTTGTAAAAAGTTTGCTAAATTAATGCAAAGTAAATATGAAATGAGCATGATGGGAGAGCTAACTTACTTTCTTGGTTTACAAGTTAAACAAGTTAGTGGTGGAATTTTCATTAGTCAAACTAAATATATTTATGATCTTTTAAAGAAGTTTGACTTAATGGATTGTTCACCTGCAAAAACTCCCATGGCCACTGCCACTAAGCTTGAATTAAACAAGGCTGAAAAGTCTGTGGATATTACAAGTTATAGAGGCATGGTTGGCTCACTTTTATATTTAACTGCTAGTAGACCTGATATAATGTTTTCTACATGTCTCTGTGCTAGATTTCAAGCTGACCCTAAAGAATCTCACTTAGTGGCTATTAAAAGAATTTTCAGATATCTCAAGGGGACTCCAAATCTAGGAATTTGGTACCCTAGAGAGTCTGGTTTTGATCTAATTGGCTACTCAGATGCAGATTATGCAGGTTGCAAAATAGACAGGAAAAGCACAACAGGCACCTGTCAATTTCTAGGGAACAAGCTTGTATCATGGTTCAGCAAGAAGCAGAATTCTGTTTCCACATCAACAGCTGAAGCTGAGTACATTGCTGCTGGTAGTTGCTGTGCACAGATACTATGAATGAGGAATCAACTATTTGACTATGGTCTGACTGTTGACAAAATTCCAATATTCTGTGACAACACAAGTGTCATTGCCATTACTGAAAATCCAGTGCAGCACTCAAGAACCAAGCACATTGATATCAAGTACCACTTCATTAGGGAACATGTGATGAAAGGTACAGTGGAACTTCATTTTGTTCCAAGTGAAAAGCAGATTGCAGACATATTTACCAAGCCACTTGATGAATCAACATTCACAAGATTAGTAAGTGAGTTAGGTATGATTAATTATTCATAATCTATGTCATCTATATAATCTGTCTTGAAGCCTGAAATGAAATTTGCTGCAAGAACATAATTGGCTTTAATTAAGACATATCCTATCAACGGATATTCTCTATCCGTTGAAAGCCAAAATTGTTCTATCAACGGATGTTCATTATCCGTTGAAAGAAAAATACATTTCTGGTAATTTTATCCTTCAACGGATAAAATGGTGTTGTTCATCAACGGATAACTATTTCCCTTATCCGTTGAAGTGTCACGTCAGTTACTATAAGTGAGTCTCAGCCGTTGATTCTTTTACTCAACCGTTGATACAGATATACAGTGTTGTATGTAATTGTATTTAAGGTAGTTTTCAGAATTTCTATAGTTTTATTTATTCTTGAACGGCTGTAACTTACTTAAAATTATCATTCAATCATTTTATTTACGTTTTAATTCAAGAAAGTATAAAAGCCCAATTGAACTCTTATTCTCACTTTACGCTTTCTTGCAATTCTTATTCTCTTTCTCTCTAAATTCTCAAGTTTTTCTCTGCAACCTCTACTCACAACAATGGCACCAGTAGTCAAAATTATGTCTCAAATAGGATTTGTTTATGAAAAGAATAATTTCATAGCTTTGGTTGAAAAGAATGAAGCCCATTCTGATTATCACAAGATGATGGACTTCATCAAAAACTGCAAACTAAGCTATGCAATGCTGGAAGCCCCAACCATCTACCGTGAGGTGATTGAGGAGATTTGGACAACTGCAGAGTTCAACTCCACATATATGACTATTGCCTTCTCTCTCAAAGGTAAGGACTATTGCATTAATTGTGATGATATACAATCTTGCTTTAAGTTGCCTGAGAATAATGCCATGACACCACACACTGATAAAGATGTCTCTGCTATGCTAGATTCTATAGGCTATGCTTTTGATTCTGCTAGTTTAGGTAGTATTAGAAGGAAAGGCCTTAGGAAAGAATGAAGGTTTCTTGGAGATGCCTTTATTAAGGTTTTCTCTGGGAAGATTAGCAATTTTGATGCTATCACTTCATCTCTTGTTAATATGCTCTATATGCTAGTTTCTGATAGGTACTTTAATTTTAGCAACTGTGTTATGCTAGAATTGGGTTCCAGATTAGGTAACAAAGCTAATAGACCACATAACATCTACTATGCTAGATTCTTTATGTTATTGGCTAACCATGTTGCTGAAGGTTTGGTTATATCCAATGAGAATAATAAACTCAAATGCTGGGCACAATAGAAAAGGGTCCTTGTAGACCTTTTGAGAATGAACCTCAACAGCCAGGTGCCATTGGTATACTTGCCAATCATGAATGCACCACAGGTAAGTGAGGTAAATATTTCTATAACTCCTACTATTTCCAACCCCAATGTTTCTTTGCCTTCTAGTGTGGCTATGGAACCTGTGTCTTTGTCCAAACAGGCTCCTACCAAAGCCACCAAATCTAAAGTTTCCAAAGTCAAGTCAAAGAAACCTACCTATGTTGTTTCTCAAAAGACAACAGTTGTAACAACTACCATAAATCCTGAAGGGAGTGAACAGGGTGTGAGTGGTGAGGGGAGGGGTGAACATCAAAAAGCCCCCCAGGATAAGGTGGGAGAGGTGAGTGGTACCCAAACCAGCCAAGCCACAGTCTCTCAAAAGACTGTGGTGGTTCAAAAGGAGTCCAGCACATCCCTAGTTGCATCCTCCCAAAAGGATGTAACTATTGAAAATAGTCCCCAACCAGGGACACAGAACAAAAGAGGGAAGGACACTGAAGCCACACATTCACCATTTAAAGCCTTTTCAAGGAAGAAGAAGGCCAAAACCCTAGTTTTCACACAAGGGACACACACCGCACAGATACATCCACCAGTATCTGTGCCTTCTCAAATTCAGCTTGATGTGATTCCAGCAAATGTGGAATCACAGCCCCATTCTCTCAATATAGAAACACACCATTCATCAAACTCTCCAACACCCTCTCTGGATGTGGATATGATATTCACATCAATTCCTGATTCTCCCTCATTAAAACTCAGGGAGGAGCCCCACTCAAAACCTGATGATCATCATCTTTTAGATGATTTGTTGGATCATCAGCCAATTCTTTCAGATGTAGTTGAAGATTCTGTGTTACCTCACTTAAAATCAATCCACACAGATTCAACAATTATGTCACTTTCTATATCTACATCTTTTCCTTCTTCAACGGATATCTCTCATCCGTTGACAAGTGGTTGTTCTTCAACGGATAAGCTTAACAGCAGTTATCCGTTGATACCATCAGTTTCTACTTCAACGGATACTCCCTATCCGTTGATGGCCTCTACACACTTAACAGAAACAATTCCAACTGTAGAGGACATGGCAACTGTACAATCACTTTTAGGTTTTAGGGAAGGGAGTGATCTTTTGAGTGAGAGGCTGGGTTGCTCCCAGGCAAAAGGAGAGGCTGAGAGTCACCAAATGCATGCTATTTCTTCCAGCATGGCAAAAGTGAGTGAGAGGAGTGCCACCTTAGAAGGTGAAGGTGAGGGTGTGAGGGTGTGTGTGAGCCAGGGGGAGCCCCTGATGCAAGAACAGAGAGAAATTGAGAGAAAGGCAGGTACAGGAGCTATAAGGGTGGATCCAGCCATTGCTAGTGAGTTAATGAAAGTGGATGATGCAGACAAGGGAAGACAATTTCAGCAACATTACAAAGCTGTCATTGATAACATTTCCTTGGATGCTGACACTTTTACTCACCCTGTTTCAGCCTATCAATTATTGGCTGCACAGGGCAATGTGGAGGCAGAACAGACACTACACATTGTACACACTTCAGAATCTCTTCTCAGAGACAAAGCTGCTGTCAACAGGCTGCCTTCTCAAGCTGGTGAGCCATCTGAAGAATTTGGAGTAAATTCTCATGATGATGACTCTAATTCTTTGAATGAGAACATGAACTTAGGAAGTTCTGTTCCTGATCTTCCTGCATGGGCATGGGCAAAACCATCAACACCAGGAGAGTTTGGTGTCACTTTGGTCAGACAAGTCATGACAATTCAGCAGGCCCTTCAGGAGACTCAGGATGCTGGTACCAAGGCAATTCTTCAAGCTCAACTGGAATCTCTGCATCTCTTGCAGTTGCAGCATTACCAGCAAAATCTAAGTGTGGATGAGCTCAAGCTGGACATTGCTGACCTGAAATCTTACAATGCTGAGAAATTGGATTCAGTTATACCCTATGGTACTATGAAAGATTTGTTGGGGAGACTGAGGAAAGCATCTGATGCTGACAAGAGGCTGGCCAGACTGGAAGATAGGGTTCAAATCATTGAAGACTCTATGGTCACCATTCTTCAGAATCAACAAATTCAAACAAATCTACTCATGCAGCTGGCACAAGCACAAGGCTTGACCCCTACCCTTGATGATAACAAAAAGGGGGAGAATAAAGGGGAAGGGGAAGGAGAGCCATCTACAACAGTTCAGATTTCTCAAGTGCTAGTTCCTGTCATCACAACTTCTCCAACTATTCAAGTCAAAGGAAAGCTAGATGGAATTGATCTAATCCAGATAGCAGCAGCTGAATTGCAAGTCAAAGAGCAAAGGAAGAAGATTGATGAAAAGATGCAACTAATATTTGGTTCTACAACTTCTCAATCACAATCTGTGAAGCACAGCACAAAAGTGGAATCAATTATTATGGAACTCAAACCAGTAGGGAGGCATAAGGATGGAGAAACTTCTTCCAAAGATCTGCAACCTATGGTTCTCAAGCCCAACAACAGATCCAATAAGGACTCTACAAAGAATCCTCTAAAAGAGGTGGATTTTCCTCTTCCAAAAGCTGATGAGGACAAGCTTTTAGGTAGAAGTATTGCATATCTCAAAGAGACCATGTATGAGGCTGTAAGGAGAAACATGGCTATTATCTTCAAAGAGGGAAAGAGCATATGTGTGATGCAAGGACATCCCAAATTCTCAATAGCCAAGAGGGAAGAAACCAAAAGGTTGAAGGAAGAAGCCAAACAGCTAAAGGCTGACAAAAGAGCACAAGCAAAGCTTGAAAAATAGTTAAAGTCAAGTCAGGCTGAAGAACAGAAAGAAATTGAAGACAAAGGTGAAGATGAAGCTATGGGGGACATGGTTGGTACTGAGATGGAGGAAAGAAGTAAGGAAGAATGGCAGAAATGGAAAAGAAAGAAGGTCAATGCAAAGAGAAAGAAGGTAGATAAGACTGAAGAAACCCAATTAATATCCAAACCACTACCCTCTATTCCTGAACCAATTGTACCTGACCCCTTCATGAACATTCATGGTGAAACAATCATTCCCAAGGAGGAACCAATTGATTGGGACACCATCAAATTGCCCACCTTCCTAACCTCTTCTCCACCATCAAAGAAGCAGAAAAGAAGAATCAAATCAACACCCTCTAAAGCCTCAATCAAATTCAAACAGAAGCCTAAGCCTAAACCTCAAACCTCTAAAGATGATTATGTTCACATCTATGACATAAAAGAATTTTCAGACATTGAACTCTATCTGGATGAGCTGGAGGAAGTAAGGGGAATAGCTGCCTACAGACAGCTACCAGAAAGACTAGTGTTCAAATACAAAGGAGCTGGGGAAAGAACATGGCCTCTTCACAGAATTCTGAATGAAGGCTACTCTACCTTGATTAGAGTCTACTCAGCCATACAAAAGGATTCTGGCTTTACCAGGACTGCCAAGACTGAGATTCTCAACAAGATTGCCAACATAAGGAAAACTTGGAGGGAGCCCAATGCTTTGCCTAGAACTTTACTCATTCAAGAAAGAGGAATTACAATTCACAAATCACCTCATTGGTTGATAGAGTTCAGAGACAACAAATGAGTCAGAAGATTTTTCAGAATTGAAGATTAGCTAAAGATTTCCAGTAATGAAACTCTCAAGGATATGCAATCTAAGTTAGATATTAATGAAGAAGATGAAGCTGAATTCTACAGACAACTTCTACTTCAAATAGAGGAGAACGACAGGAGGCTAGGAAAGAAAACCAGGGATCTCAGGAAAAGAAAGTAATTTGCTCAGGCTAAAGGAGCACCCTTGGAAACAATGTAATTCTTCAATTCCATCTCAGCATATACATTTTTGTAGCACTTTTGAATTTCTGCTTTATTACAGTTTATATATTTGTTAAGTGTTTTGTTATCATCAAGCTAAACCCAAATTTATGCCTACAGTTCTAGTAGACATAAATAGGGGAGATTGTTAGGAATATGTGTATTAGTTTGATGATAAATTAAGCAAAACACTTAAGTAGAAATCTAGTGTTTGTAGCCTCAACGGATAAGACCATCTTGGCTATCCGTTGAAGGAGTAGCTTTACTTAGCAATAAGTTTAGTATTGTAGCACATTTCACTCTCTGGTTTCAAGCTGTAATTCTTAGATGTTGTTAGGAAATAATCAGTCATGTTGACTACTAATGGATGTACAAATAGGAGGGCTAATTATAAATATTTCATGCCTTGTAATTTTGTATAAGTGAAGAAGTGTCAACGGATATTGAAGACCTTCAACGGATAAGAAACAAAGCTTCAACGGATGTCTCTATTGCTTCAACGGATAATATCCATCAACGGATAAGTGCTTCAACGGATAAAGACTTCAACTGATAATGCATCAACGGATAAAGCTTCAACGGATAAAGCCTCAACGGATAAGGCATCAACGGATGAAAGCTTCAACGGATGCTTAGTTCATTAGCAGTTGATAGTGACAATTCACAAGCTGACAGAGGCACATGGGTTGACAGAGACACACTGGAATGTGGAAGCCTCTAGGAGGAATCAAAAAAATGCAGCATTTCCATTCTGATGCAAACAAGGAAGTATTCAAAGATTTACAGATTATATTAGATTGCATTGGATAGAGAAATGAAGAAGAAACATGTGAAGAATCTTTTCAATTGTATTTTACAGTTTGTCTTCACTTGTAAACTTGGTGATATATAAACCAAGTAGCAGCTAGTAATTAGATATGAATTTTCCTTGAGCTGTTTAGAAATATCAAAAGAGAAAATCATCTAGTTTGTACTAGGAAGCAGCTGTGATTTAATTCTTTGAATCACAGATTTTCTGAAATAACACATCTCTGGTGGAACAACAAATCCATCAAAAAAGTTTTTAAGTTCTTTGTGCTCATTACATTTGTGTTTGAATATATATCTGTCTGCATCAGCTTCAAGCAATTCACACACATTTGATCACTCAAGCACTTAGCCTTAGAAACTGCTCAAAACTTGAAAAAGTTTTGAGATTTACATTCAACCCCCCTTCTGTAAATCTCATTGTTAGTCCACTGGGAATAACAGGGTCATAGATGCTAAATATCTTCCGCTGGAATTTTTATATTGATTAACAGGTTATGTGAATTGAGGTTTCATTGTGACGACCAAATCCTCTGACCCCGGATTTGGGTGCAAAACAGGTTTGTATCAGAGCTGAGGTTATAGTAAACTAGAAACGAGAGTTTGTAAGAGTATGTATAGCTATGTGAGGACGTTTGGGCTCATATCGAGTTCCTGTTGGACTATTGGATATAGTACCAACAAGTAAGCTAAGATAGATGCATTCGTTTGAGATGATTGTGCTGAGCTGGATGGAACTCCGGGAAGCTGCAAACTTCTATTGTGGAATCTTTCGAGGCTACTATGATTCGACGACGATGAAGATTATCGATATCCTTAGAACATGAAGAAGTGACTAGAATCAGATGGCGAGTCAACAGAAGAGTTCAAATAGAAGAAAAGTATTAAGACTTTGGAAATACCTTCTCTTTTTATAATTTCTTTTGACCTCTCTCAAAAGAGGTATATGTTAGATGATATATTCTCTAATACCAATTTAGAATCTTGTTTTCTGGATTTCATTTTCTTTAGCAATATCAGCTTTGAGACCTTTTCAGTTTTTATCTGAGGATTACCCTCACAAGTCATTCATCAGAAATCCTTTATTATTCTTTCAATTTTGAGTTCTTTTCATATTCTTTTACTCTGACTGAGATGAACAACCCTAACTATAGGGGACACAAGGTATACATGTCTCTATGATAGGAGTTGGATGGGACGTCATCACTTGTGTGTGTTGTGGCTACAAGAAGGTTAACAACCTTTAGTAATGTCTTAATTTGGACACGTAATATCAAGTTCATTTGATCATATTGATCTCTCAGTTATTCTTTTATTTCAATAATACTTTTTCACAAATTCAGATCTTGGTCCTGTTATGATATGAAATTATGTTCTCTTTGAAATTTCATAATTTTATCATCTCAAATATTCGAAGGTATGTCAATCTAGTTGAGCTAAGTTATCTTTGTCAAGTCCAAGTAGGGTTATGTGATGGAATTACCAATGGTAACAGTGGATTGCAATGCGATTAGAATATCAGTGGCGTAGAACGAAGTCAATATGTTTCTTTACTTCTCTCTCTATCTATCTCTCTCTTTCTTTTCTTTCTTTCTATCTTCCTCTCTATTCTTCTTTCTCGCAATAAGTAAAAGTGATTCTATTGAGAAATTGGTCAAAGAATGTGGATGGAAAAATGGTGCGGAGTGAAGCTTACGTTATAACTGTGTGGTATAAGGAATTGCAGTGTTATTAGAAATTTTGAGAAAAGTTATATATGCAAGATTAGAAAGTTGGCCAGAAAACCCTTAGTGCTTTCTTCTGCTTATTCCGAGGATGAAATCCTTATAAGGGGGGTAGATTGTAATATCCCATATTTTCAGATATTATTATTAATATTATTTAAAGTTGTTTATATGATTTTTATGTGAATTTTGGTAAATTATCTGGTAATTGGAGTGATGTTTTGGATGTTTATATATGATAATCTTTGAGTATACTAATTTTTATATGTCAAGAATAAAATATAGATAATTATGATATTTTTCTGGTAATTTTTAGACTGTTATATGATTTTATAAGGATTTATAGATTTAATAATTATTTTCTGTATAATTACAAAACTATTTTATAAAAGTTGGGAATCGTCTAAACTCAACCGTTTTTACGTTTTTACAACCCGAAACTCTTTCGAAAACTTCTTCCTAACCTAATCTGGATATTCTGAACATTTTCTGTATTTTAACTTTTTCAATCCAGATTACGGTTTGACCGTACCCGCCCCGGTGTACAATTTTCGATACGATAATCATTTCGGTAAATCAGTAAAACCCGTATTCTGGAGAGACGGGATATTTTTACATTATTTTCGTATAAAGTGTTTTATAAGAAGTCCGGTTTTGATAATTATCCAAATCTGATACTAAATTGTATCTTTTATAGCGACTAAGTAGTCTATTTTCGGATCCGATATGATCCAATGTGATATTGGTTATATGTTTTCGGAATTTTCTGTTAATTTAGGAATCGTCTCCGTTTTTCAAAAAGCCTAATGGACCGGGACCCCCCGGGACGTCAAAACCCACAAAATTCACGTTTTATTTTAAGAGAATTATTCGTATTTCAAATATCCCTTATTGTTATACTTTTGAATCATTCGCAATTTTTGGGGAATTTTGATATAAATTTTATATTTTTATCATTTTTTAAATTTATTCCCCGTGACTATAATTTTTGGGCCTAATTATTATAATTAGGAGATAAAAATACCCTAAATTGATTTTAGGGTATTGATTTTGCAGATAATATAAATAGCTGTAGAAATTTTAGTTTATTATCTATTTTTATTAAAATTTCAGAAAAAAAGAGAGAGAATCAAGAACATAGTTTTGGGGGTGAAAATTTCTACTCAAACTTTGATTGATGATTCTGGAGGCTATAGTAATCCGTTTTTGATGTTCAAATACTCAAATTGAAGCCTAGTTCATGCTCTATCTATTGATACAAACATCATTAGCAAAGGTCAATTATTCTGGTATTTTGTTTTTTTACATTTTTTTGTTTGTTTTGTTGTTTAAATTCGGTTTTTAAGATTAAGGGATTGTTTGATGTTATGGATGGTTGATTGTTGTTCCTGGAGTTCTAAGGATCGATTTGGTATATAGTTTTGTTAATTTTGGTTCCGATTTCGTGAAGTTCGAGTTTTTAGTTTTATTTAGTTTTTTTAATTCGAATTTATATTCTTCAATTTGATTATGGGTTAGTATGGTTAGGATTAATTGATTGCATATGTTCTGGGCTTTGTTTCCGTATAAAGAATGCTGATTTTCATTTAGGAATGACTGATTTGGGTTTTTCCGGCGAACTCTCCAGTGTTGTGTTCGAATTTGGCCGGGATTTGATTCTGGCAACGGGTAGTGGATTTGGAGGTGATAGTGAGATTTTGGGAGTGATTTAGAAGGTGTTAGCATCAAAACGGTGTTTGAATCGCTGGGTTTGGGTCGATAAATCTCGACCGGAAGCTTGCCGAAGCGGCGACCGAAATCTGGAAATTCCAGAAATCCGGCGCTGTTCTTGGCAGCTCCGACCGAGACTCCCTCCCCTAGCCACCATTTGATCTCCTGGAGAAGACAATCCTAAATGCAAACCTTTTTCTGCTTTTTATTTTTAAAATAAATCGAAATTTAGTTTTTATTCTAAAAAAAATCATTGTTATTTCCAAAAATAATTTGGTTAATTATTTAATAATTAACTGAATTATTTTAAAATTCCAAAAATTATTTTATTTTATTATTTTCAAAAATCCAGATTTTGTTTTAATTATTTATAATTTATTTTAATTGATTATTTAATATTTAATTAATTGATTAATTCATTTAATCAATTAATTTAATTTATAAATAGTTAAATAAAATAAAATTATTCATAATTAAGCCAAATTATTCCTAAAAATTATTTTTTAGCTTTAAAAATTTATATTTTGGTATTTAAAAATCAAATAATATTATTATTAATTGATTTATTCTTATTTTATTCGTAATAAATAGACTGTTCGTCCGTTTAATACAAAACGAACGTGTATAGACTCAGAAAAATATTCCGCTTTCATTAAAAATACTTTCGAAACCCAAATACTTTTGTTTCGAAAGGTCACTTATTTTGCAAGTTAATTATGAGTCGTGTATTTATCAAAAAGACGTATTTTGACCTAATTTCAGTTTTAAACGTACTGAATCGAACCTTTTGACGAACCGAGTCCTGTGTTATATGAATTATATAATACGTAGATTATGTGCTTACGTGTTATATGAATTACGTGTGTAAGAGGGTCAATAGTCTTGTGTTTTTCTGTCTTCTTTATGTGCGGGCTATCGTATGTGTATACGATAAGGTTTGACGCGCACTTCGTCGAGTTATTATCGTATAGACGATTAAAGTGTATCTTTTAATTATAGATGCGGACCGCTCGAGTTGATCATGACCAGACATGGGGGAGAATGAGATGAAGTGATATTAGAAATCTGGCTTCTAGCAATCGCAGGAGTGGCGTATCGGTGAATTATTGAAATAAAAGAGGGTGATGCCGTAAGATGTCAGAATGAGGGATTGTGTTATTGCGAGTGTGACTAACTGCTAAAAACCAAAGGCAAGTATCCCTATCATCACTTATTGTTCAAGTGATATTTATTTTAAATCTTCGTATGCATGTATTGTTTTCCCTATTCTCAGTTCGGAATAGATAAATGTTTTACATATCGTTGAATTAAATGATTCTGTTTATGCAAGTACCCTTCTGCAATTCTATGTTCTGAATAGTTAAATGTTTTTACTTATCAAATAAATGAATTTATAAATGTTTTAGATTTTGAGGAAAATGATTTGGTTTTGCGAGTATTCCTACCCAAGTAAATGAGGGAATAAAATTATTTTGGGTGTCAATATTATGACCCCTTTTTCAATAAAAATGTTTTAAGATTGGAATGGTTACTGGTTACAGTGTAGGTGATCGAGATATCGGTCCAGCTGTAATATCTTTCTAGGAGAATATATGCCTTTTCTGGCGCCTTATAAGTACCGTATGGCTACGGGATACGGGTAGTACCTATATTTACGGTATGGTTGTGGGATACCGGTGCTGTTTCGTGAGTGATCATTAGGAACAACAAGAAATACAATTGGCTCCAATCTAAACTGTTGTTTCTAAAGTGTTTTGATAATCACAGAATAAATTGTTTATCAACTATTTCTGTTTTGTATTAAAGGTGAAATGCAGTTTTGATTAAGTTTCTGATTTATGCTGATACTTACTTTATTGTTAAATATCAAAGGTGGTATTAGTATAGATGATTAATGTTGACTTCAGTATGGGATGTTGTGAGCATCAAAGTTCGCATTGATATCTAATTTGATATGACAACAAAATAAGTATTAATATCAAGAGTTCGGTTTTAAATAAAGTTTATGATTCATTCCATAATCATTTTTTCATGTTGATGTTGTTTATGATATTTTCAAAAATACTATTTTACGAGTTTTATTCTCGTCAAGATTCAAAATATTGTTGAAGCATTTCGCTCAAAGATATCAAAAAGAGTTTTGAATGCAGTGAGAAACAATTATCCAATTCTTTAACAAATTTTCTATTTCTGCAATTATGATTTTAAAATGTTCTGCTCTATGCAGATGTCGGTTTTATATCAAAACGACCCTATATTTGATATAATGATCTTGCTGAGCATTTCTTTCGCTCATACTTGTCTGTTTTCAAATTTAACCTCCAGTGTGGATTAACTTGCGCTGTTTAGTTGCGTAATTCGAGAAGACAAAGAAGAAGCTTTTGGAAGGTGGTTGGTCCAGGATTTGCGGACTAGTGTAAGTTCTATTGTATAAAGTTGTTTATATTATATTATATTATATTATAATTGTGTTATTTTATAGTTGGGAATAGTATACTTCCTTTCGAAGTTATACGAGCGGGGTTAGTTTTGAGTTTGTAAAGTATTGAAAAGAGTTTTAAAAGAAAATTAAATTTTTTTGGTGGAAATTGGAATTCTTGTTTCTAGAACTGTAACCTGAAAAGATCTTGGATTAGTTTGGGGTCATAGATGCTAAATATCTTCCGCTGGAATTTGTATATTGATTAAACATGTTATGTGGAGACCAAATCCTCTAACCCCGGATTTGGGTGCGTTACAGGTTTGTATCAGAAATGAGGTTATAGTAAACTAGAAACGAGAGTGTGTAGGAGTGTGTATAGCTATGTTAGGACGTTTGAGCTCCTATCGAGTTCCTGTTGGACTATTGGATATAGTACCAACAAGTAAGCTAAGATAGACGCATTCGTTTGAGAAGATTGTGCTGAGCTGGATGGAACTCCGGGAAGCTGCAAACTTCTATTGTGGAATCTTTCGAGGCTACTATGATTCGAGGACGATGAAGATTATCGATATCCTTAGAACATGAAGAAGTGACTGGAATCAGATGGCTAGTCAACAGAAGAGTTCAATAGAAGAAAAGTATTAAGACTTTGACAATACCTTCTCTTTTTATAATTTCTTTTGACCACTCTCAAAAGAGGTATATGTTAGAGGATATATTCTCTAATACCCATTTAGAATCTTGTTTTCTGGATTTCATTTTCTTCAGTAATATCAGCTTTGAAACCTTTTTAGTTTTTATCTGAGGATTACCCTCACAAGTCATTTATCAGAAATCCTTTATTATTCTTTCGATTTTGAATTCCTTTCATATTCTTTTACTCTAACTGAGATGAACAACCCTAACTATAAAGAACATAAGGTATACATGTCTGTGTGATAGGAGTTGGATGGGACGCCATCACTTGTGTGTGTTGTGACTACAAGAAGGTTAACAACCTTTAGTAGTGTCTTAATTTAGACACGCAATACCAAGTTCATTTGATCATATTGATCTCTCAGTTATTCTTTTATTTCAATAATACTTTTTCACAAATTCAGATCATGGTCCTGTTATGATATGAAATTATGTTCTCTTTGAAATTTCATAATTTTATCATCTCAAATATTCGAAGGTATGCCAATCAAGTTGAGCTGAGTTATCTTTGTCAAGTCAAAGTAGGGTTATATGATGGAATTACCAATGGTAACAGTGGATTGCAATGCGATTAGAATATCAGTGGCGTATAACGAAGTCAATCTGTTTCATTACTTCTCTCTCTCTCTCTCTCTCTCTCTCTCTCTCTATCTATCTCTTTCTTTTCTTTCTTTCCATCTTACTCTCTATTCTTCTTTCTCGCAATCAGTAAAAGTGATTCTATTGAGAAATTGGTCAAAGGATGTGGATGGAACAATGGTGCGGAGTGAAGCTTACGTGATAACTTTGTGGTATAAGGAATTGCAGTGTTAATAGAAATTTTGAGAAAAGTTACATATGCAAGATTAGTAAGTTGGCTAGAAAACCCTTAATGTTTTCTTCTGCTGATTCCGAGGACGGAATCCTTATAAGGGGTAGATTGTAATATCCCATATTTTCAGATATTATTATTATTGTTATTATTTAAAGTTGTTTATGTAATTTTTATGTGAATTTTGATGAATTATCTGGTAATTGGAGTGATGTTTTGAATATTTATATATGATAATCTTTGAGTATACTAATTTTTATATGCCCAGAATAAAATATAGATAATTATGATATTTTTCTGGTAATTTTTGGATTATTATATAATTTTATAAGGATTTATAGATATAATAATTATTTTCTGTATAATTACAAAACTATTTTATAAAAGCCGGGAATTGTCTAACCTCAACCATTTTTACGTTTTTACAACCCGAAACTCTTCCGAAAACTCCTTCCTAACCTAATCTGGATATTCTGAACATTTTCCGTGTTTTAACTTTTTCAATCCAGATTACTGTTTGACCGTACGCGTCCTGGTGTACAATTTTCGATACGATAATCATTTCGGTAAATAAATAAAACCAGTATTCTCGAGAGACGGGATATTTTTACATTATTTTCGTATAAAGTGTTTTATAAGAAGTCCGGTTTTGATAATTATCCAAATCTGATACTAAATTATATCGTTTTATAGCGGCTAAGTAATCTATTTTCGGATCCGATATGATCCAATGTTATACTAGTTATATGTTTACGGGATTTTCTGTTAATTTAGGAATCGTCTCCGTTTTTTAAAAAAACTAATGGACCGGGAGCCCCCGGGACGTTAAAGCCAACAAAATTCACGTTTTTTATTTTTAGAGAATTATTCGTATTACAAATATCCCGTATTGTTATACTTTTGAATCATTCGCAATTTTTGGGGAATTTTGATATATATTTTATATTTTATCGCTTTTTTAAAATTTATTCCCCGTAACTATTATTTTTGGGTCTAATTATTATAATTAGGAGATAAAAACACCCTAAATTGATTTTAGGGTAATGTTGCTGAAGTTCAAAGTTATCCATGTTGCTGGTAAATGTCATCCATGTTTGTGGTAAATTCTTGGTAGGTATTCTTTAAAATTTAATGGACCCTTCGTGCATTAATATGAACCCATGAATCAAATGATTAAAGTGTGATTTAGGAAGATTTTTCGGAAAAGTTATGAGTTGTTCAGCCTTACTCAATTCAATCCATACTTGTAAAAATACAGCATATTCAAGTCAAGCCGGTAGGCCGATAACAACAATTTCCATATTAACGCCAATGATTCTAGAAATAAATCAATAAACTTTACCAAAAAATCCCAGAGGACAACCAAATGACTTGAATTAGCATAATTAAAAACCAAAAAAGCTTTTCTAAAAAGTTTGTTATCTTCAAAAGTAGAATATGTTAGATATTGAGTACAATACCGGGGGGGGGGGGGGTGAATATGTTTCTATTGATTTTTAGCCTTTTTGAAATTTGGATATTAGATGAACAAAGTAGTTTATGATTTGTAAAGATATTGTGTTCAACAGAAATAAAATCACAAGCACAATATTTCAAAACTCACCTAATTTATATTAATTAAGTTTGTCTTGCTATAAATTCCGTGTTCTTAAAAATATAAGAACTCAGCTTCTTCCTTGGGAGAATACAAGAAAATGTAAATCTGTTTGTTACTTCTAAACTAAGGACCGGAAATGTAATAGTAATAACATAGTTTCCCAAACAGGGAAATCATTAGAACTTCTCAAGAAAATGCAGGCATAAATTTTGCAATCTCTTCTGACAAAATTTAGTTGATGAGAAATCATTTCCATAATTAGAATAATGTTAAACTTTATACATGATGTCAGGATTTCTCACCAATTAAAATATTGTCAGAAGAGATTACAATCGTCCCGCCTTCATTTTCCTGAGAAGTTTTATTTTCGCCTTTATTTTAATGAAAAGTTTTATTGATTTTATTGTTTGAGAAAAATCTGTTATCAATATTATGTTTCAACCATTTTGAAAAATATCAATATATTTTTCACATCTTCGGTTGCTATAGGCTTTACCAGGAAGTACTGTGCCCTACTCTGGATTCCCTTGTATTTAACCTTCGGTGTGCTGTCAGATGACATCACTATCAAAAGTTAGAAACTTATTGGTAGCTGAGAAAATAAACTTATTATAAATATATGATACACATACATGTTCTTATACACATATATTTAGAGAAAGTAGAAATTCATGAATAATAGCCACATAAAATTCTTGGTTGATATTTTGCCAAAGTTCAAAGCATCCATGTTTGTGATAATTTCTTGGTAAAAATTCTCTATGAACAAATAGACCTCTCGTGCATTAATATGAACCCACGAATCAAATTGGGAAGTATGATTTAAGAATATTATTGAAAAATGTTTCGGGGTCTCCAACCTTACTCAAGTCAGTGCACAATTGTAAATAAACAGCTTGTTCAAGTCAAGCTGGTAGGAAGGTACCAATAATTGCAATATTTACGTCAATGATTTCATATGTAAATAAGTATTATTTACCAAAAAATCCCATCGTGCAAATAAATGACATTGAATTCCATCTTACTATTTACATTATATAACGTATGCAACTTATATTTTTTATAGATGTTTAAAAAACAAATGTCAATATTTTCATAGTTTTATTGAGCCATATAAATTTATTTTTCTATATTATATAAAATATTAATTGATGTGGACTTTTGATCGATATTCTCCCTTTAAAGATAACAAACTTTTTAGATAAGCTTTTTTGGTTTTTGATTATTCTAATTCAAGTCATTTGGTTGTCCATTGGAATATTTTGGTAAAGATTATTAATTTATTTATAGAATCATTGGTGTTAATATTGCAATTATTGTTACCGTCCTACCAGCTTGACTTGAATCAGTAGCTGCATCCACTTCCAGAATTCCTGCTACCTTGCCCTGAGGTAGTCTCTGAGTAGGATTCTGGTACTTATTAGCAGCCATCAGTTCAATCAATTCGTAAGCTTCATCGTAGCTTTTAGCCCACAAGGTTCCTCCTGATGCTGCATCAAGCATGGGTCTAAAAGTAGCACCCAAACCATTAAACTTGAAAGTGTCGCAGATCTCAATAAAATCTCTGATGTGCATGTTGGGGTCTTCTATCAGAAAACCCCTAAACTGAACTGAGTTATGTATCATCTGAATCATGCTCGACTTGATCTCGAAGGTGTTAGCCGAGATGGTTGGTCTGACAATGCTAGACTGAATATATATCATTGATCTTTTGTTGAGAATAGTCCATCAAAGCCTTTGGATTTGCTTCTAGTTCACCCATTGCAACAAGAGCTTCTTCTTCTTTCTCAACTAAGATTTCTTCTTCAACTTTCTCCTCTACAAGAACTTCTTCAAAAACTTCCTTAGCTACTACAACTTCTTCCTCAGTTCTCAACGTTAGTAGTTCTCCTGTAGCTGGATCCTCCCGAACTACAAAAATCCTTAGTTAGAATAGGATTCCAACTCATCACCTTTTGAGTGAGATTTTGAGAAGAGTTGCTCTTTGGAGAGCACATTACGATGAAAGTTGTAAGCTGTGTTCGGGGGGAGTCTCAAACACAATTATCTCTTATACACACATCTCTTATTCTCTCTTATTTAATCTCAATGGCACCCAAAAGACAACGAACCCAAGTTAGCAGCGACACTACATATTCTTCGAGTGTGGGTGGTGTGAGGCCTAGGTTTTCAACTCCGGAGGCTAAGGCGGAGTGTACGAGGCTGCTTTCGAAGCCTATAGCCAAGGAGCGAGGTTTTCTGCCATTGGGGGGATGGTAAGTTGTTGGAGATAATTGTGGAGATAAGGTGGATAGATTTTTGTTAGGCACCCGTTGTGGTACCTCTGAGTGTGGTTCGCGAGTTCTACACGAATGTAAAGGCGGAGAAGAACGATTTCACTGTGGTAAGGGTATTGACGGTGGACTATAGTGCTGAGGCGATTCAGAGGGTAATTGAGCAACCCTGTGTGTGATTTTAACTTGGATTTGATTGTTGCTATTATGTGTGTGCCTGAGACTCACTGGAAGTTCAAAAAGGGCATGAACGACTATGCTACTTTCCCTGCCTCATGCATGAATATGTTTGCACGTGCATGGAATTCCTTTATTTGTGCCAACATCATGCCATCTTCTCACGTGCATGATGTTACTGTGGAGCGTGCACGTTTGTTATGGGAGATTCTTTAGGGAGACTATGTGGATATTGGGATGGTGATTCATCAGGGCATTCTGAGGTTCTTGAGAGGGAGTACTACAGTTTCTATACCCTATGCGTCCATTGTGACAAAGCTATGTATGGTGGTTGGCGTTCATTGGCCAGCACACGAGCAGCTGCAGCTCCCGATTGCCCCAATTGATAGTTCAACGTTGTTGAGTATGCAGGAGTGGTACGGTGGGAAGCCTGATCCTAAGGGGCATGGTTATTTTTATGACCATCTTCCAGGGGTATGCCAGCTGATCAGACATATGTTGGTGGTTCTTCGCAGGCCCATCGAGCAGCTTGGAGAGCTCAGTTAGGTGAGGAGGCAGGTCCTTCGGGTTCGCAGTAGCAACAGTAGGAGGAGGAAGCACAGGGCAGTGTTGGGATGAGTTCAGCGCAGTATAGGCGCTTAATGAGGAGGATGGATGCAATGCATGACATCCATAGTTGGTTTACACAGGACCTTACCCAGGCGTTGGGGACTGCATTCAGAGCCACGAGAGTTGACATCAAGTGGCCAGTATTCTGTGAGGATGCTGTGTATCCGCCTCCAGACACTCCTGACACACAACCCGTTGAGGGTGATGACCTGATTCTGAGTAGGTATGTCTGATTCCTTACTATTACCTTCACTGAGGACAGTGAATATTTTAAGTTTGAGGTATTAGTTAAGGATTATATGTTATGTGTGAGTCGCATATAGTTTGCATATTCATGCTAGTTTAGTTTATATAGTTGCATATTTGCCATGTAGTAGTTTTTTTTTTGTTTTTTTTTTGCATGATAGTTTGTTCATATAGTTTCATACATTTGCATTATAACATGATCCCTTAGATGATTTTTCCAATTGACTTGTGATATTGATGTTAGTGTAGTGATGCGTGTTTAGTGTTGTTAAGTCTTTTTGAGTTGATTTGCATGCTAGAGGCAATTGCAATTTCATAAGTCTTATAGGTTGCTTGAGGGTTAGATCATGATCATGTTTTATTTATTTGTTGAGGTTTAATCACATGTTTATATTTAGAATTTAGGATATTCTCTTAATGATAAAATAACATATTGGAAATTTAAAAATTGGAGAAAAATATTGGATTTCATTGCTAGTTGTTGTGTCTAGGTGTCAAATGGCTAGTAGCCGGCTTATTTTATATGAGTAGTCTAGGGTTGAACGAGATGGAGCGAAATGCACTCATTCAGAAATTTATGAAAAAAATAAGAAAAAAAGAGAAAAAAATGTGTTTATGCATAATTGATCACGAGTTGGCTCTTTAGTACTCGAGTTATTAAGTTCTTAGGGGACTTTGTGCCTAGTGACCTAAGGCTTTTATAGTCCGGCATCCCCTAACCTAATGCTCGCTACATGGGTATTATTGTATAAGTCTTTAATGGACCTCACTCATTGCACGATCAAATAAGCATATTTGTGTTGTTTATGTGTTGTGAATAAAAGCTATATTTATGTGTTGTTTATGGACCTCACCCATGCAGCGCCCGCACTAGTGAAGCGCGCGGCCGCGCCAGGTCGGGTTTCAAGAATCCTGATTCTATTATAATTTTGGTCTACTGGACTTCTAATCAGCATGGGATGCTATATATTGATAACTTATGATCGTTTTTCATGAGAAGACGTACCAGAGCTTAAGGAGAAGGCGTAAGAAGACCGTATAGCACAATTCAACCAAGGCGAAGAGAATCTAGTTTATTCTTGTGATTCTTTGTTTTAAGTTGTAATCTTGGATGCTAGTTTTCTTATTTTTGAACATATACTCTTATGTTACGTACTTGGTTTATTATTTATTCAGTATAAAGACTACGTTTATTATACCATGCTTTCATCGGAACCCACGTTGATGATGAGTCTGATTATAAGCTAATCGTTATCGTGGGGTTCTAGCGGATTTACTTATAGATTTCTTTAGTTAATTTATTTCGATGCCTTAGTGTGTGGTGATTGTATGATAATCTAGTATTCATTGTACTTATTCATCTTATGAGCGTCGCGAACTTATAAGATAACGTGTTAATCTCTAATGAAGAGAAAGTGAATTTAGGAGTTTAGAATTTTCCATGCTAACATAGGTTCATGTATTTGATATGCATGATTCGTAGATAATTTTAACGATCTTACTTGCCCTATATAATCATGATAGATAACTTGTGCATTAAACTGTTATGTTGTCAAATTCTATAGACATATAGGGTCTCAATATAATTGGTGTCTATTCAGCTTCTATCTCTTTTGTGGATGTCTGATAGTAGGGTATTTGGGAAACTAAAGTTGGCGTTTACTAGTTTCGTGTTATCTGATTAATATCATCACCATTGCATGCTGCGGTTGAGAACAAAGAGGTTATTGAATGAACTAGTAATAAAGTTAGAATCCCATGTTTGTGTCATATAGTAAAATAATCCTTTTTAATCTCTTAGTTAATGTTCTTTAGTATAATCTCTTAGTTAATCGTAGTTATAAATAACCTTAATTTGTTAATCGTCTTAACATTGAATAATAACCATAACATTATTGCATAAGTGCATAGATTAAAATTAACCTAAACCAGTCTCTGTGGGAATGAAATAGAATTAATTTTATATTTCTTGCGATCGCGTATACTTGCGTCAATATTAGTGCTTGTTTTCGTCCTAACATGTACTACTCTTAAACCTGTCCATTTTTGAAGATTATTTGGCACATGAAGGTGCTAAAGTAACATCCACAGGGTCTTCGATTAAAACTGATGAAACCCCTGTGGTTTTGACTGTGTCATCAAGGTCTACCCCAGCTTGTAGCCTTTCACCATCTAAATATGGTTCCTGGGTGGTGATCACAGTTTCTTGAACTGTGTCACTCGAACCTGGTAGGATTTGAGAATTTGATTCAAGCCCTTGATTATATGCAGAAGAAATTTGAGATATAAGAGTAGAGAGAGTAGAATTGATTGTTGGCATCTCCCCTGAATGGGGGATCTTCAATTAATGTCCTCACAATGTTAGTGCCAACCATATTTCTTCTTTCACCAACTTGAGAGTGCTCAAGTTGGGGTACAGACTCTGTACATATTTCACTAGGGTGAGTGCTTTGTTCAATAGATTGATTACTTCTTTTACAAGTTCTGGAAGATTTTCTATTTTGCATTCCATTACTTCGATTAGGCCTATGCCTAGACACCTTGTTGAGAAGGTGCCCCTCAAGTCTGTTTCTTGCCCTATTTTACAATTGCATCCTTTTGGGAGGATACAGAGGTAGCTCCATGAGTGGTCAGCTCAATTTTATTTGTCTTCTCTGGCTTCTTGACCAGGTTAGACTCCAGTTATGTTTCCTCACCACTCTCAGGAATTACAGTCAATGATGCATTCTTTCTCTTCTTTTTACTCATTTCAGCCCATTGGGAGGATGAAGTGGTTGGTTTCCTAGCTTCTAATGGTAATGAAAAGGGGGTCTCAGTTATGGAAGGATCCTGTTGGTTTTCCTGTGTTTGTACTTCCACAGGTACATGAGCCATAACTGTATTAAATATGGCACTGGATCTCATGTCAGGCATAGGATATGGGTAGGTTCTAAATCTCTATAACATCAAGTTAGTGATTTTTAGACCTAGTGGTACCTTATTCTTTATAATTAGTGAACCAAATAATATCTTGGACACTTGTTTACAATTGCCTATTTTTATCCTATCAATACCATTAAGTAAATTTATGTCTGTAACTCTATGGTTTAAAGAAGAAATAATAAACCTAGGAAATAAAATTTCATTACCTCTGTTGGCCAATGTCATTGTGATCCTAGTTCTGAGTTCTTCCATGATCAATAGCCCCACATTAATGCGCCTATTGTGAGCCATAGAGAACACCAACTTTTGGACCACATTGGCTATATTGCCATACCCAGTTTTTTTGCTAGTGAAGGCTCTTACTATTGAGTCAAACAGGAATGACCATTCCCTTCTGAGATGCTTCTTGTTCAAGTTGGCAAGTTTGATCTTCTCAATTTAATTTATGAAATCCATAAATTCAGCTAATTCCTGTTGAGTTGGTACCTCCACCACGCTGTAGTAGAGATTCCCAGTGCCTTGTTGACATCATTCTCATCAAATTCCACTTGTTGGACTTGAATTGAATAATTTACCACCAAAGACACAACTTGATTCTCATGCATAACAGGCCTAATTACATCTGAATTCCAAAAGTCATTGAGAACATCCAAGTATAGGATAGGATTAGCAGTCAAGGAACCTGCAAAGTAAGTCTCAGATAAAAACTTAACAAAGCTCTTGAAACTATCAGGAGCTTGGTTAGCATCAACGAAAGCTAAGTAGTTGGTACCATCCTTTTGGATAACAGCTCTAACAATGTTTGAAGCCATTGTAAGTGTATGAATTTGAATGGGTAAGAAATTTGAGAGAGAAAGAACTTGAAATGAGAGCAAACGGTTAAGGTTTGTAAAAACTAGGTCAATTGAGATCTCGAAAGCGTAAAAAGGGTTATTTCGAGATGTTTGGGTAATTATGGAAAAAGATAAGTGACTTGTCGAGAAGTAGGAATAAATGGTTCGGATTTGATTATCGAGAAGTCACGTGAATGAATAGATACATATCGAGATGTCATTATCCTGACTCTTGTCGAGAACTAGATAGTGACTTACCGGGATGTTAAATTAATACCCAATTTGTCCTGAATAGACTGATTTTTTCTAATTTTTATTTGAATAAATCAAAATTAAATTAGAATGATTTTATATCAAAAGTATTTTACTAAAAAAATTTATTAAATTAAATCATTTCAGTTATCGAGAAGTCTAAAAGTTATACTTATAGAGAACTCTATGAATAAACATAGGTCGAGATTTCTACAAGACTTATCGAGAAGTTATAATGAGGCTTGTCGAGAAGTCCTTCGAGAAGTCAGGAATAAGACTTATCGAGAAGTCTCAAAATGACTTGTCGAGAAGTCATTTTGACTTACCGAGAACTCAGTTCTCTACATACTTTTGTTCTTTCAGTTTTGTCTTATATAAATTTCACATATTGAAAACATAAATTAACAGTTATACAGTTTTTCTTAGAATTTAAAAAATTCCAAGTTGAATTTTAAATTTAGAAAAATTAATATACAGGAAATTCTGAAATATATATAAATCATATTCCAGTTAATTTCCAATTAAATCAAATTAATTTTGATTTATCAGAAATTAATCTGCTGCAAGATATTAGCCGAATTCTTACCTTTAGGATGAAGAATTTAACATTCCAATTTCACTAACAAGTCTAGTGAAAGTTGCTTCATCCAAAAGTTTAGTGAAAATGTCAGCTAATTGTTTTTCTGTTGGAATAAAAAATAAGCTCAATAGTATCATTTGCAACATGTTCTCTATAAAATGAAAACTTACATCAATGTGCTTAGTTCTAGAATGATTAACTGGATTAGAAATAATAGATATGGCACTAGTGTTGTCATACATGATAGGAATTTTGTGTAACACTAAGTCATAGTCCATTAGTTGATTTCTAATACAAAGCACTATAACACAACAACTTCCTACAGCTATATATTCAGCCTCAACTGTAGAAGTTGAAACAAATTGTTCTTTCTTACTATACCAAGATACAAGCCTTTGACCAATAAATTGACACTTCCACTAGTACTTTTTCTGTCAACCCTGCATCCAGTTGAATATCATATGTGTATCCAACAGCTTCAAATCCAATTCCCTTATGATACTTCAATCCCGGTTTGTTGTTCTCTTCAAATATCTGAAAATTCTCTTTACTTCCATCAAATTTGGTTTTTTGGGATTTGCTTAAAATCTAGCAGACAAACATGTTGCAAACATCCATTTGATATACCTTAAAATTTGAGTGTGTAGCAAATGTAAGAAATATTCTTATTGCTTCAAGTCTTGCAGCTGGAGAAAAAGTTTCATCATAGTCAATTCCTTCCTCTTGTGAGTAGCCTTCAGCAACCTGTCTTGCTTTATTTCTTGTCACAATTCCATTTTTATCCATTTTATTCCTATACACCCATTTTGTTCCAATAATGCTTTTGTTTCTTGGTGCAGGAACTAATTCTAAAACTTTATTTCTCTCAAGATGATTCAATTCTTCCTGCATGCAGTTATCCAGTACGATCAAGCAAGGCCTCTTCAGTTTTCTTTGGCTCAATTTGTGACAGAAAACATGCATGCAAACATTTATTTACAGTAGCACTTCTAGTTCTCAATCTAACATTTGGATCACCAATTATTGCATCTTTAGTGTGACTTCTTTCCCATTTCCTGGTGTGATCTTGTTGACTAGAATTGCATTCACCACTGGAATGACTTGTAGAACCACCATCATCTTCTCCCTTTGAGTCTGTGCCATCAAATTCAGATTAAATTCTTTTATGATTAGTAGTTTCATTTTCATGGATCACTTATTCAGTTGATTTTTTCTCAATTCTTTTTTCTGTGTTGATCTCAGCAACATCCTCAGAATCACTGTCAATATTGAGATTTTCAAACTTCAAAGTTTCAGTTTCATTTTCATCAAGGCATTCCAATCCTGGACACTTGTCATCATCAAAAGTCATATATATGATTTCCATAATTTTCTTCTGTAGCACATGAACTCTGTAGGCAGTTCTCTCCAATGAATATCCCAGAAAAATTGCTTCAAAAACCTTATAGTCAAATTTTTCACATATTCAAAGTTGTCTTTTGACACAAAGGACTTGCTTCCAAACACATGTAGATGCTTCACAATAGGCTTTCTTTTTGATAGAATTGAGTAAGGTGATTTTCCATGGTTTTTGTTGATCAATTTATTTTGAGTATAACATGCAGTATTCACAGCTTCTTCCCAAAAACTTGTTGGCAGATTGGAATCTTTCAGCATTTTTCTGGAAGCTTCAACTAGAGTTCTGTTTTTCCTCTCAATAATACCATTTTGTTGAGGTGTTCTTGCAGCTAAAAATTCTTGAACAATGTCTTTGTCTTTGCAAAATTCACTCAATGCGGCATTCCTGAATTATGTGCCATTATCATTTCTCAATCTCTTTATACAGTTTTGATCTTGAGCCTGCTTTTTAACTTTCTTTATATATTCAATAATGATGTGTGGAGTTTCATCTTTTGAATGCATAAACTCTACCTATGTATACCTTGAGTAGTCATCAACCATCACAAGTACATATTTCTTTCTAAAAATAGATAAGACATTAACTGGTCCAAACAGGTCCATGTGAATAAGTTACAATGGTGCACTTATGGAATTCACAGTTTTTCTTTTATGACCGGAACTTTTCATTTTTCCTTTTTGACAAGCCTCACAAACTTCATCTTGAGCATATTCCAGATTTTACATGTCTCTCACTTATTCCTTTTTCATCAAGGTATTAATTTTTTTGTAATTCAGGTGAGAGAGTTTCTTATGTCACAGTTTGCTTTGCTTAGTAGATGACTTGGTATAGAAATAACAAATACCATCCTTATTTGCTGAACTCAAATCTGCAACAAACAAGCTTCCTTTTCTAACTCATCTCAGAGCAGTTTCATTAGTCTTTTTACTAATAATTGAGTAGTCTTCTTTTTCAAAATTCACCTTGAATCCATTGTCAGTAAATTGGCTGACACTAAGAAGATTAACTTCAAGTCCAGCAACAAGTTCTACATCTTCTATGAAAATATTTCCAGAAACCAGCTTGCCATATTCCATTATGAATCCTTTGTTGTTGTCTTCAAAAGTCACCAATGGGCCAGCCATCTCCTCAAATTGTGATAGCAGGGCCTTATCACTTTTCATATGTCTGGATCATCCACTGTTAATGATCTTTATGACTCTCTTCACCTTGTCCTGCACACAATGAGGATTAAGTGTGTTTAGCTATCCAAGCAGTGTTGGGTACTTTCTTCTTTTTACTGAAGTAGCAGAAGTAGAGTTTGATGATTCAAAAACAACAATGTTTATTGATTGATTTGCATTTTCCTTTTAGCTGTAGATCCAAGATTAACTTCTTTGAGGTCTACTCTCAGTTTATGATAGCTTGTCAAAACTTTCATATTACAAGGAATGCAATCAAATTTGTCACAGAATGAATATGGATCTATAGTCAATGCCTCATTGTATTTGTAGGTTCCCAACTTTGGCTCAGTAACAACCTTTTTACAAAGGTGAGTTAGGTGATTGTTTGAGCCACATTTTTGAAACTACTTCCTGGGAGCATCTACAACAAAGATATAGTTGTTGCTCTTGTTCACACCTATTTTTCCATGTTCTTTTTCTTTTTCCCAGTATTATCAGTTTTAATCTCCTTGGTTGGTGTCTTGATAACTTGATTGACTATTGGTTTCTTTTCAGGTTTATTTGTGGTTGTGGTTTCTGCATCCTTCTTTTCACTTTCTTCATCTGCAAGTTCTTGCTTGATGACCAATTTAACCTTACTAAAATTCACCTCACATGCCTTGAACAAAGGTGCATTTACTTTCCTCAACATACTCAGATATCTTGATATGCAATTTCCTTACCTTTGTCACCTTCATTTTTCTTGCTTCTATTCAAGGCATCATAGTCCAAACCAATAGCTATATTAGCACATGATTTGTTTTTCTCATGGTATTGTCCAACCAACTGAGATGCATCTTTGAAAGACTTCAATTTCACTTCATTCTTTTCCAATTTTTCCCTCAGCACTACTTCAATTTCACTTGCATACTTGGCTTGTTTTTCAGATATTCATTTTCTTGCTTGACTGTTTCAAGCTCAACAAGCTGCAGCTCTAATTCTTGCTTTTCAATATTAAGCTTCTCATTAATCTTTGACAGTCTACTAACTTCCTCGGTAGCTGCCACCATGTTTGTGTGGATATAAAACATTTCTACACTCATCTTTTCAACAGTTTCTTTATACTGTCTTGTATTTAAATCAATGGTAGTTAGAGTTGGTACCTCTGATTTTGATGCAAGTGATTCTCCTTGATCAAGAGTATGAGTGCATAATTTCGAAATTCTTCATTATCATCATCTTCATCAGTGTCATCCCAACATTTGCCTTCAGCTATGTAAGCCTTTCCTTGTTGTTTCTTCAAGAGAGCTTCATACTTTGCTTCCAAATCTAGATAAGCTTTAACCTTCTTCACTTTCTTTGAATTCCTAAACTCAGTAGCATAGTGGTCCAACTCATCACAGTTAAAACACCTAATTTTTGATCTGTCAACAGATCCAGTTTTGTAGCCACCTTTGCCACCTGAGTTTTTTCTTTCCAGTTGTTGCTATTTGAGGTTTGTCCCTTGCTCTTGAAATACTTTGGATTTTTCACCCTAATGTTATAAAATTTTCTAGTAAGATAAGCCATAGATTGATCCATCTCATTTTGCTCATCAAGGGTATAATACTCATCTTCCTCTAGCTCCAATATGACTTGTTCCCGAGGCTCCTTGTTCTTTTGTTCAACTGCATGAGTGACTGGATTTTGAGCTTCTTGTTCATCTTCAAGCATTATACTGTCATTGAACATCAAAGCGCTAGATCCATCAACCACATATCCTTGGTTTGCCTTCAATGACATTCTCTACAACATTTCAAGATCATATATTTTCAGAATCCCATATAAGACCTCCAATGTCATCCTTCTCAAGTCCCTTCCTTCTCTAATAGCAGATATCTTCTGTTAAATATGGTCAGGAAGGGTAAGCAAAAACTTGAGGTTAACCTCCTCATCTTCATAATATTTATCATGAAGTTGCAAGTCATTTATCAATTTGTTGAATCTTTCAAAAACTTAAGTAATTCCTTCTTTAGGCTGAGCCATGAAACCCTCATATTGTGACACCAAGATTCTCCTTTGGTTAGATCTAACTTCCTCTTTCCTCTCTCACAGTATCTCAATCTTTTCCCAAATTTGTTTAGCAGAATCACAGTTGACAGTGTTGTTGTACATCATATTGTCAAGAGACTCAATTAATATGAGTTGTAAAATGTTATCCAGGGCAACCTTTTCCTTTTCAAGCTCTGTGTAGGTTAAGGGGTCTTTAGGGGCATAATGTGCTGGTATGACTGTTTCTTCTTCTGTAGACTCATAAGCTCTGATCATAGGAATGAAAGGTCCATTCTTGAGGATCTGAATATACATGGGATTTTCCATCATTATAAACATCATCATTTTCTTTTTTCACAGTGTGTAGTTGTTAGGAATATATGTGCATTAGTTTGATGATATGTTTAACAAAACACTTAAGTAGAAGTTTAGTGTTTGTAGCCTCAACGGATAAGACCACTTTGGCTATCCGTTGATGGTGCAGCTTTACTTAGAAATAAGTCTAGTGTTGTAGCACATTTCAGTCTCTGTATTTAAGATATAATTCTTAGAAGTTGAGAGAAAATATAAGTCATGTTGACTACTAGAAGATATGCAAATAGGAAGGCCAATTGTAAATATTTCATGCCTTGTAATTTTGTATAAATGAAGTGGTATCAACGGATATCTTAAAGACCTTCAACGGATGAGAAACAAAGCTTCAACGGATGTCTCTAAAGCTTCAACGGATAGAGCTTCAACTGCGAACACATCAACGGATAAAGCCATCAACGGATGAAGGCTTCAACGGATGTTCTGTTAAATAGCAGTTGATAAGTGGTAGTTGTAACAGCAGACAGAGGCACATGGGTTGACAGAGATAACTGAAATGTGGAAGCCTAATTTCAGGAACATCAGAAAAAGCAGCCGTTCTACTCTAGTAGAAAGAGGCAATAGTGAACAAAGTACTTGAGTGATATGGAGAAGAAACAAGTGGAGAACTTATTTTATTATTGTATTTTTATCTTTGTCTTCACTTGTACACTTGGTGATATATAAACCAAGTAGCAGCTAGTAATTAGATAAGAATTTTTCCAGTGCTGTTTAGAAAAATCTTGAGAGAAAAATTATCTAGTTTGTACTAGGACGCAGCTGTGATCAACATCTAGAATCACAGATTTTCTGAAATACCATCTCTGGTGGAACAACAATCCACTAGAAAAGTTTTTAAGGTCTGTTGTGTTCTTTACATTAGTGCTTGAATATATATCTGTCTGTATTAGCTTAAAGCAATTCACACACTTGTTTATCTTGAACACAAAGCCTTTAAAACTGCTCAAAACTTGAAAAAGTTTTGAGATTTACATTCAACCTCCCTTCTGTAAATCTCATTGTTAGTCCACTAGGAATAACAATTGGTATCAGAGCAAGCTCTTGACACACAAAGAGTTTAAAGATCTTGGAAACTAACAAAGATGAGTAAGAAGGATATTGGAGTAAAAATCCCAGTTCTTGACAAAGACAGTTATCACCATTGGAAGGTGAAAATGCACCTTCATCTACTCTCCCAAGATGAAGGTTATGTAAACTGCATTGAGAATGGTCCTCACATTCCCCACAAAGTAGCCACAGTTGTTACGGCCACAATTGCTGTTGGTCAATCCATTCCAAAACCTAGAGCAGAATGGATAATGGAAGACACAGAAGAAGTCCACAAGGATAAGAAGGCTATGAACATTTTGTTTAATGGTCTTGACAAGGATATGTTTGATAATGTGATAAATTGCACAACTGCCAAAGAGGTTTGGGACACAGTTCAGCTACTGTGTGAAGGTACAGAACAAGTAAAAGAAAACAAAATGCAGCTTCTCATTCAACAGTATGAGTATTTTCATTTTGAAGAAAATGAATCTTTAAATGACACATTCAATAGATTCCAAAAGCTGTTGAATGGACTGAAGCTGTATGGTAGAGTGTACCAGGTGAAGGATTCAAATCTTAAATTTTTAAGATCCTTGCCAAAGGAATGGAAACCCATGACTGTCTCCTTGAGAAACTCTCAAGATTATAAGGACTTCACTCTTGAAAGATTATATGGAATCTTGAAGACTTATGAACTAGAGCGGGAACAGGATGAGGTATTGGAGAAGGGAAGAAAGAAAGGAGGTTCAGTTGCCTTGGTAGCTGAAAATGAGAAAGAATGCAGATAAGAAACTGTGAGATCTACATCAAACTCCAAAGATGGCACAAGCAAATCAGAATCAAGCAAGGGTAAGGAGCAAGTTGCTGAGAATGAAGACAACTCCAGCCAAGATGACTCTGATGGTATTGATGAGCATCTTGCATTTCTGTCCAGGAGATTTGCAAAGATGAAATTTAGGAAAAACACTAGAGCCACTAAACCTCATAAGAACATGGTGGACAAATCCAAGTTCAAGTGTTTCAATTGTGGTATAAGTGGACACTTTGCAAGTGAGTGCAGAAAGCCAACTTCTGAAAAGAAGAAATTTGAACAAGTAGATTACAAAAAGAAATATTTTGATCTGCTCAAGCAAAAAGAGAGGGCTTTCATTACTCAAGAAAAAGACTGGGCAGCTGATGGATAAGAAGAGGATGAAGATGTGGAATATGTCAACTTGGCTCTCATGGCTGATTCTGAGGAAAATGAAGTTAGTTCATCAAGCAACCAGGTAATCACTACTGATTTAACACAGCTTACTAAAGAAGAGTGCAATGATGCTTTTAATGACATGTCTACTGAATTGTATCATTTGCGTGTGTCTCTTAAATCTCTTGCTAAAGAAAATAGTAGGATTAAAGAGAACAATCTGTTTTTAAGTAATAGAAATGCTGTGTTAGAAGATAAGTTGATTGACCTAGAGAAAACTAAGCTACATTGTATATCTGTTGAAAATGAACTAGCTGAATCTGTTAAGAAAGTAGAAATACTTTCCAAACAATTAGAGAGAGAGCAAGAGGTGATTAAAGCCTGGAAGACATCTAGGGATGTTAGTGCTCAAATTTCCAAGGTCCAAGGAATTGAATCATTCTGTGAGACTGCCTGGGATAAAAACAAAAAGAAACTGGAATTAATTGATGGGTTGTCAATGGATGTGGAATCAACGGATGATGAAAGTTATCCGTTGAAGGAAGAAAAGGAGCATCCGTTGAAGGTTCCTCAATTAAAACAGGCAGATGTTTCTAAAAGTGAAAATCTAAAGAAACTCAACAAAAAGTTTGGTTCAACTTCCAAGAACTTTGTCAAAGAAGAAGCAAGCACATCCAAAGATTTCAGTAAGGTGAATATAGGACACATGACCTTAGAACAGTTAAAGAATAGGCTCAAAGTGGTTGAGGATAAAAAGGAAACTAAAAGGAAATCTAATAGAAATGGGAAGGTATGGGTTAACAAACATAACAATTACACACCTGATAAGTATGCTCCTAGAAAAAGCTGTGTGCATTGTAGTAGTGTTAATCATCTATCTGCTAATTGCAAATCTATTAAGAAAACTCCCATACCTGTGCCCTCTTCCATGCCTAATATGTCTGCATCACCTCTGCATGCTATGCCTGTTATGTCTCAACAGAATCCTTATGCACATTTTGCAAACATGCCATATTTTAACAATCCTTATCTTGCTGCATTTAGTATGCCTCAAATGCCATACAATATGCCAATATGGAATAACATGCTTGCACAATCCATGCCTTATCAAATTCCAAATGTGCTAAATGATTCTATGACTAACCCTACACCTCAACCAACTACATCTAAGATCAAGGTTGACTCAAAGTTACCTAAGTCTAAAGATGCAGGAGGAATGAAGTCTGGGAGAAAGGCTAACAAGAATGGACCCAAGGAAACTTGGGTACCAAAATCAACTTGATTGATTTTATGGTGTGCAGGGAAAAAGAAGAAATCTATGGTACTTGGACAGTGGCTGTTCAAGACACATGACAGGAGATTTCTCCCTGCTCACTGAGTTTAAGGAGAGAGCTGGCCCTAGCATAACCTTTGGAGATGAAAGCAAAGGGTTTACTATGGGATATGGCTTGATTTCAATAGGGAATGTCATCATTGATGAAGTTGCATTAGTTGATGGTCTCAAGCACAACTTACTGAGCATCAGTCAACTATGTGATAGAGGGAATACAATTTCCTTCAATTCAGAAGTCTGTGTTGTCACCAATAAGAAAGACAACAAAGTGATTCTAACTGGAGTTAGAAAAGGAAATGTGTACTTAGCTGACTTCAACTCTACAGATGCAGAATCTATTACTTGTCTCTTCAGCAAAGCAAGTCCAGTTGAAAGTTGGCTATGGCACAAGAAGCTATCCCATTTGAATTTCAAGACAATGAATGATCTAGTCAAAAAGGACTTAGTCAGAGGAATTCCTCTTGTTGAATTCTCAAGAGATGGTTTGTGTGATGCTTGTCAGAAAGGCAAACAAAGGAAAGCATCATTCAAAAAGAAGCTTGAAACAACAATTGATGAACCATTACAGCTGCTACATATGGATTTGTTTGGACCAGTCAATGTATTGTCAATTGCAAGAAAAAGATATTGCTTAGTGATTGTAGATGATTTCTCAAAGTTTTCATGGGTCTATTTTCTTGGATCAAAGGATGAAGCAAGTGAAATCATTATCAATCACATCAGGCAAGTCAATAATCATCCTGACTTGAAGGTTAGGAATATCAGGAGTGACAATGGAACTGAGTTCAAGAATTTGTCAATAAGGCTGTTCTGTGAAGAAAATGGAATCATGCATGAGTTCTCAGCTCCAAGAACACCTCAGCAAAATGGGGTAGTTGAAAGAAAGAACAGATCTTTGATTGAGGCTGCCAGAACAATGCTTGAAGAATCAAAGTTACCAACATATTTCTGGGCTGAAGCTGTTAATTATGCCTGCTACACTCAGAATATTTCTTTGATCAATCAAACTAAAGGCATGACTCCTTATCAGTTGTTCAAGAGAAGAAAACCAACTCTAAACTTTCTTCATGTCTTTGGATGTAAATGCTTTATACTGAGAAATCAATCTAACCATAAAGGGAAGTTTGATGCAAAGGCTGATGAAGGGATATTTGTTGGTTACTCAGCTGGAAAATTTATAGGGTCTACAATCTAAGAACCAACATTGTTATGGAATCTGTGCATGTTGTGTTTGATGATAAAAAGATTGATGGACTAACAGATGAGGGACACAATGAGAGACTCAAATTTGACAACATTGAGATATATTGTGATGATAGTGAAGAGGAGATTGATGGAGATGACACTTCAAAAGGGATTCAAAATATGCCCTTGGATAATGCACAAAATTCTGCATCCGTTGATAGAGGCAATGCAGTATCCATTGAAAGACATAGTGCATCATCCGTTGAAGTACAAAATGAAGCATCCGTTGATCATAGTTCATCAACGGATAATCGATTTACATCATCAGTTGATAGAACTCTAAATTCCCTGCAAAGAACCAACAACTCAGGGGGAGTTTCAACTAATCAACACTCTGTCTCACATCATGACAATACTGAGGCCACCTCATCTAGAGCACATCTTCCACCTCAAAGGAAATGGACCAAGAATCATCCCTTTGAACTGATCATTGGTGATGCATCATCTAAAGTGCAAACAAGAAAAGCTACTCAAGATGAATGTCTGTATAGTAGTTTTCTATCTCAGGAGGAACCTAAGAAAGTGGAAGAAGCTTTATTGGATCCAGATTGGATATTAGCTATGCAGGAAGAGCTGAACCAATTTGAGAGAAACAAAGTTTGGAAGCTGGTACCCAAACCAAAGAACAAGAGTCCTATTGACACAAAATGGGTATTCAGAAACAAGATGGATGAAAATGGCATTGTCATAAGGAATAAAGCCAGATTGGTTGCTAAAGGCTATTCTCAACAAGAGGGAATAGATTTTGATGAAACATATGCTCCTGTTGCAAGACTTGAAGCCATCAGAATTTTTCTAGACTATGCAGCCCATGCCAATTTCAAAGTCTATCAAATAGATGTCAAGAGTGCATTTCTAAATGGGAAATTGGAGGAAGAAGTCTATGTAAGTCAACCTCCAGGGTTTGAAGATCCAAATTTTCCAGACTATGTGTATTATCTGTTGAAAGCACTCTATGGACTGAAGCAAGCACCTAGAGCCTGGTATGAAACCCTATCAAAATTCCTTTTGGAGAATCACTTCACTAGAGGTACTGTTGATAAAACTCTCTTCTTTAGGAATGTTAATGGCTCTAGTATACTTGTTCAAATTTATGTAGATGACATAATATTTGGTTCTAAAGATAATAAACTTTGCAAAAATTTTGCTAAGCTAATGCAAAGTAAGTATGAAATGAGCCTGATGGGAGAACTAACCTATTTTCTTGGTTTACAAGTTAAACAAGTTAGTGATGGAATTTTCATTAGTCAAACTAAATATATTCATGATCTTCTAAAAAGGTTTGACTTAATAGAATGTTCATCTGCAAAAACTCCCATGGCCACTGCCACCAAACTTGAATTGAATAAGACTGAAAGGTCTGTGGACATTACAAGTTATAGAGGCATGGTTGGTTCACTTTTATATTTAACTGGCAGTAGACCAGATATAATGTTTTCTACATGTCTGTGTGCTAGATTTCAAGCTGATCCTAGGGAGTCTCACTTAATTGCTATCAAGAGGATTTTCAGATATCTCAAGGGTACACCAAATTTAGGTATTTGGTATCCTAGAGAATCTGCCTTTGATCTAATTGGTTATTCAGATGCAGACTATGCAGGTTGCAAAATAGACAGGAAAAGTACAACAGGCTCCTGCCAATTCCTGGGAAACAAGCTTGTATCATGGTTTAGCAAAAAGCAAAATTCAGTCTCTACTTCTATAGCTGAGGCTGAATACATTGCTGCTGGAAGTTGCTGCTCTCAAGTGTTATGGATGAGGAATCAACTCCTTGATTATGGACTTCATGTTGATAGAATTCCTATCTTTTATGACAACACAAGTGCCATAGTCATAACAGAGAATCCTGTGCAGCACTCAAGGACCAAGCACATTGATATCAAGTACCACTTCATCAGAGAGCATGTCATGAATGGTACAGTGGAACTACATTTTGTTCCAAGTGAACAACAAATTGCAGACATATTTACCAAGCCACTTGATGAATCAACATTCACAAGATTGGTAAGTGAGCTAGGTATGCTTAATTACTCATAAAATTTATGTCCTAATTGCAATTTGAATTGAAGCCTGAAATGTATTAGTTGCTAGAACAAATTTGACTTTTTAACACAGATTATTCCATCAACGGGTATTTCCTATCCGTTGAAAGTCAAAATTGTTCCATCAACGGATGTTCATTATCTGTTGAAAGACATATACATTTCTGGAATTTTTATCCGTCAACGGATAAAACTGTAGTACTTTTCAACGGATGACAATTTACTTTATCCGTTGAAATGTCACATCAGTCGATTCAGGTGTCTTACAGCCGTTGATTCTATTTTCTTATTCGTTGATACTCATACATACAGCTGTATGTATTTGTTTTAAAGGTAGTTTTTAGAATACTTATAGTTTATTCTTAAACGGCTGAAACTCACTTACATATATTTATTGTTTAATCTTTTATTTATGCTTTTTAATTTGAGAAAGTATAAAAGCCCTTCTGATTTTTCATTTTTACTTTACGCTTTCTTGAAACTTCAAAGCTTTTACCATTTACTCTCTGCAAAACCTTTAAGTTATTCTCTGCAATTTCTACTTACAACAATGGCACCAGTAGTAAAAATTATGTCTCAATCTGGGTTCATCTATGAGAAGAACAATTTCATAGCTTTGGTAGCAAAGAATGAAGCCCACTCAGATTATCACAAAATGATGGACTTCATCAAAAACTGTAAACTTAGCTATACAATGCTGGAAGCCCCAACGATTTACTGTGAAGTAGTTGAGGAGATTTGGACAACTGCTGAGTTCAACTCCATAGATATGACCATCTCTTTCACTCTCAAAGGTAAAAATCACTGTGTTAACTGTGATGATTTACTAGCATGTTTTAAATTGCCTGAGAACAATGCCATGACACCACACACTGATAATGATGTATCCAGCATGTTAGATTACATAGGTTATTCTCTTAACTCTGCTAGTTTAGGGAGTATTAAAAGAAAAGGCCTTAGGAAAGAATGGAGTTTTCTTGGGGATGCCTTTATCAAGGTTTTCTCTGGGAAAATTAGTAATTTTGATGCCATAACTTCATCTCTTGTTAATATGCTCTATATGCTTGTTTCTGATAGGTATTTTAACTTTAGCAATTATGTTATGCTAGAATTGGGTACTAGATTAGGTAACAAAGCTAATAGACCTAATAACATCTATTATGCTAGATTTTTTATGTTATTGGCTAACCATGTTGCTGAAGGTTTGGTCATAACCAATGAGAATAACAAACTCAAGTGCTGGGCACAAGAGAAAAGAGTTCTTGCAGATTTATTGAGAATGGATCTCAACAGCAGTGTACCATTGGTATATTTACCAATCATGGATGCACCTCAGGTAAGTGAAGTAATTGTTTCTACAACTCCTACTTCTTCCAACCCCTCTATTTCTTTATCTTCTAGTGTGCCCATGGAATCTGTGACAATGCCCCAACAGATTCCTACCAAGGTCACCAAAACTAAACTTTCAAAATCAAAGACAAAGAAAACCACCTCTGTTGTTTCTCAAAAGACAATAGTTGTAACACCTACCCTTAACCCTGAGGGGAGTGAACAGGGTGTGAGTGGTGAGGGGAGGGGTGAACATCAAAGAAACCCCCTGGATAAGGAAGGAGAGATAAGTGTTTCCCAAGCTAGCCAAGCCACAGTTTCTCAAAAAGCTGTGGTGGTTGAAAAGGTTACTAGCACATCCCTAGCTGCATTCTCCCAAAAGGATGTAACTATTGAAAATAGTTCCCAACCAGGAACACAGATCAAACGAGGGAGGGACACAGAAGCCAAACACTCACCAACAAAAGCTTTTATTAGAAGAAAGAGGGCTAGAACCCAATCTTCTACACAGGGTGCACACACTGCACAGATACATCCATCTGTATCTATGCCTTCTCAAACTCAGTTTGATGTGGCTCCAACAAATGTGGAGTCACAGCCCCATTCTCTCATAATTAACACACATCAATCACCACACACTTCATCACCATCTCTGGATGTGGATATGTTATTCCCATCAATTCCTGATTCTCCCTCTTTACAACTCAGGGAGGAGCCCCACTCAAATACAGGTGATCATCATCTTTTAGATGATTTGTTGGATCACCCGCAAATTCTTTCAGATGTAATTGAAGGATCTGTGTCACCAAAACTCAAATCAATCCACACAGATTCAACAGTTATATCACTTTCAATTTCTACTTCTTTTCCTTCTTCAACGGATATCACTCATCCGTTGATAAGTGGTTGTTCTTCAACGGATAAGCTTAACAGCAGTTATCCGTTGATACCATCAGTGTCACCTTCAACGGCTATTTCATATCCGTTGATAGTCTCTACACACACAACTGAAACAATTCCAAGTGTAGAAGACATGATTACTGTACAATCACTTTTAGGACTGAGGGAAGGGAGTGACAATTTGAGTGAGAGGCTGGGTTGCACCCAGGCAAAAGGAGATATTGAGAGCTCAAATATGCATGCTATTTCTTCCAGCATGGCAAAAGTAAGTGAGAGGAGTACCACCTTAGTAGGTGAAGGTGAGGAAGTGAGGAATGTGAGCCAGGGGGAGCCCCTGATGCAAGAATATAGAGAAAAAGAGAGAAAGGCAGGTACAACAGATATAAGGGTGGATCCAGCCATTGCTAGTGAGTCAATGATTGTGGATGATGCTGAAAAGGAAAGACAATTTCAGCAACATTACAAAGCTGTAATTGATAACATTTCCTTGGATGCTGACACTTTTACTCATCCTGTGTCAGCCTATCAGTTGTTGGCTGCTCAGGGCAATGAGGAGGCAGAAAAGACACTACATCTAGTACATACAACAGAATCTCTTCAAAGGGATAAAGCTGCTATTAACAAGATGCCTTCTACAGCTGGTGAGTCATCTGAGGAATTTGGAGTAAATTCTGATGATGATGACTCTGTTTCTTTTGATGGAAGCATGAACTTGGGGGAGATGAAAGCCCTAGTTCTATTCCAAATTTACCTGAATGGGCCCTGACAAAGGAGTCTACACCAGGGCAATTCAATATCTCCTTAGTCAAACAAATCAGTACTATCCAACAGGCCATTCAGAAAACTTCACATGCTGGTACCAAGGCAATCCTTACAGCTCACCTGGACTCACTGCATCACATGAAGTTGCAGCAAGTAAGACAGAATCTGAGTGTGGATGAACTCAAGAAGGATATTGCTGACTTGAAATCCTGCAATTCTGAAAAATTGGATTCAGTCATGCCCTATGGTACAATGAAGGACTTATTGTTGAGATTGAAAAAGGATTCAAATACTGAAAAGAGGCTGGCTAAGTTAGAAGACAGAGTCCAAGTTATTGAAAATTCTGTGGCCAGCATTCTTCACAACCAACAATCTCAAACAAGTCTACTTATGCAGCTGGCAAAGGCACAAGGCTTGACCCCTCTCCTTGATGATAACAAAAAGGGGGAGAGAAAAAGGGAAGGGGAAGGAGAGCCATCTACAAAAATCCAGATATCTAAAGTGCTAGTTCCTGCCATCACTACTTCTCCAATTATGCAAATCAAAGGAAAGCCTGATGGAATTGACCTAATCCAGCTAGCAGCAACTGAAATTTAAGTGAAAGAGCAAAGGAGGAGAATTGATGAAAGGGTGCAACAAGTGTTTGGCTCAACACAAGATAAATCAATATCTGTGAAACATAGCACAAAGGTTGAACCAATCATTATGGAGCACAAGCCAGAAAGGAGGAATAAGGTTGGAGAGACTTCTTTCAAGAATCTAAAACCTATAGTTCTCAAGCCCAACACTAGATCCAGCAAGGACTCCACAAAGAACCCCCTAGACTTTGCTCAGATGAAAGAAGTGGACTTTCCTCTTCCAAAGCCTGATGAAGACAAAGTTTTGGGTGCTAACATCAAAAAGCACAAGGAGACCAAGGACATAATTGAAAGAATGAAAATGGCCATTATCTTTAGAGAGGGAAAGAGTATCTGTGTGATGCAAGGACATCCCAAATTTCCAAAGGCCAAGAGGGAAGAAACCAAAAGGTTGAAGAAAGAAGCTGAAAAACTCAAGGCTGACAAAAGAGCACAAGCAAAGCTTGAACATCAGCTAAAGTCAAGTCAAGTTGAAGGAGAGAAAGGAATTGAAGTCAGGGGTGAAGACAAGATTGCAAACCTAGATGAGGTTTTTGGGAGTATATTTGGTGAGAGTATGGAGGAAAGAGAGGAATGGCAGAAGGGAAACAGAAGAAAGGCCAAGGCACATAGAAGGAGTGAAGATAACACTGAAGAAACTAAATCAATATCTATACCACTACCTTCCATACCTGAACCTTGTGTTGCTGATCCCACTATAAACATCCATGGTGAACTAATCATCCCAAAAGAGGAACCTATTGATTGGGACACCATCAAATTGCCTACCTTTTTAACCACTCTTCCACTACCAAAGAAACAGAAAAGAAAATCCAAATCTACACCTCCCCTAACCTCTAAGAAATTCACTCAAAAACAAAAACCTAAGCCTAAGCCACCCATTTCTAAAGATGATTATGTTCACATCTGTGACATAAAAGAAATTTCAGACATTAAACTCTATCTGGATGAGCTGGTGGATGTAAGGGGAATAGCTGCCTACAGACAGCTACCAGAGAGATTGGTGTTCAGATACAAAGGAGCTGGGGAAAGAACATGGCCTCTCTACAGGATTCTGAATGAAGGCTACTCTACCTTGATCAGAGTCTTTTCAGCCATACAAAAGGATTCTGGCTTTACCAGGACTGCCAAGACTGAAATTCTCAACAAGATTGCCAACATAAGGAAAACTTGGAGGGAGCCCAATGCTTTGCCCAGAACTTTACTCATTCAAGAAAGGGGAATTACAATCCATAAATCACCTCATTGGTTGATGGAATTTAGAGATGATAAAGGAGTCAGAAGATTTTTCAGACTTGAAAACCAACTCAAGATTGCCAGCAATGAAACTCTCAAGGAAATGCAATCTAAGTTGGATATCAGTGATGAAGATGAAGCTGAATTCTACAGACAACTCCAACTCCAAATTGAGGAAAATGACAAAGGGCTAGGAAAGAAAACAAGGGAACAAAGAAGAAAAAGATGATTTGCTCAGACTAGAGGAGCACCCTTGGAAATTCTGTAAATCTTCAATTACCTCCTAGTACATACACTTTTGCAGCACTTTTAAATTTCTACTTAGTTTCAATTCATATATTTGTTAAGTGTTTTGTTATCATCAAGTTAACCCTGAATTTATGTCTACAATTCTTATAGACATAAATAGGGGGAGATTGTTAGGAATATATGTGCATTAGTTTGATGATATGTTTAACAAAACACTTAAGTAGAAGTTTAGTGTTTGTAGCCTCAACGGATAAGACCACTTTGGCTATCCGTTGATGGTGCAGCTTTACTTAGAAATAAGTCTAGTGTTGTAGCACATTTCAGTCTCTGTATTTAAGATATAATTCTTAGAAGTTGAGATAAAATATAAGTCATGTTGACTACTAGAAGATATGCAAATAGGAAGGCCAATTGTAAATATTTCATGCCTTGTAATTTTGTATAAATGAAGTGGTATCAACGGATATCTTAAAGACCTTCAACGGATGAGAAACAAAGCTTCAACGGATGTCTCTAAAGCTTCAACGGATAGAGGTTCAACTGCTAACACATCAACGGATAAAGCCATCAACGGATGAAGGCTTCAACAGATGTTCTGTTAAATAGCAGTTGATAAGTGGTAGTTGTAACAGCAGACAGAGGCACATGGGTTGACAGAGATAACTGAAATATGGAAGCCTAATTTCAGGAACATCAGAAAAAGCAGCCGTTCTACTCTAGTACAAAGAGGCAATAGTCAACAAAGTACTTGAGTGATATAGAGAAGAAACAAGTGGAGAACTTATTTTATTATTGTATTTTTATCTTTGTCTTCACTTGTACACTTGGTGATATATAAACCAAGTAGCAGCTAGTAATTAGATAAGAATTTTTCCAGTGCTGTTTAGAAAAATCTTGAGAGAAAAATTATCTAGTTTGTACTAGGACGCAGCTGTGATCAACATCTAGAATCACAGATTTTCTGAAATACCATCTCTGGTGGAACAACAATCCACTAGAAAAGTTTTTAAGGTCTGTTGTGTTCTTTACATTAGTGCTTGAATATATATCTGTCTGTATTAGCTTAAAGCAATTCACACACTTGTTTATCTTGAACACAAAGCCTTTAAAACTGCTCAAAACTTGAAAAAGTTTTGAGATTTACATTCAACCTCCCTTCTGTAAATCTCATTGTTAGTCCACTAGGAATAACAATTGGTATCAGAGCAAGCTCTTGACACACAAAGAGTTTAAAGATCTTGGAAACTAACAAAGATGAGTAAGAAGGATATTGGAGTAAAAATCCCAGTTCTTGACAAAGACAGTTATCACCATTGGAAGGTGAAAATGCACCTTCATCTACTCTCCCAAGATGAAGGTTATGTAAACTGCATTGAGAATGGTCCTCACATTCCCCACAAAGTAGCCACAGTTGTTACGGCCACAATTGCTGTTGGTCAATCCATTCCAAAACCTAGAGCAGAATGGATAATGGAAGACACAGAAGAAGTCCACAAGGATAAGAAGGCTATGAACATTTTGTTTAATGGTCTTGACAAGGATATGTTTGATAATGTGATAAATTGCACAACTGCCAAAGAGGTTTGGGACACAGTTCAGCTACTGTGTGAAGGTACAGAACAAGTAAAAGAAAACAAAATGCAGCTTCTCATTCAACAGTATGAGTATTTTCATTTTGAAGAAAATGAATCTTTAAATGACACATTCAATAGATTCCAAAAGCTGTTGAATGGACTGAAGCTGTATGGTAGAGTGTACCAGGTGAAGGATTCAAATCTTAAATTTTTAAGATCCTTGCCAAAGGAATGGAAACCCATGACTGTCTCCTTGAGAAACTCTCAAGATTATAAGGACTTCACTCTTGAAAGATTATATGGAATCTTGAAGACTTATGAACTAGAGCGGGAACAGGATGAGGTATTGGAGAAGGGAAGAAAGAAAGGAGGTTCAGTTGCCTTGGTAGCTGAAAATGAGAAAGAATGCAGATAAGAAACTGTGAGATCTACATCAAACTCCAAAGATGGCACAAGCAAATCAGAATCAAGCAAGGGTAAGGAGCAAGTTGCTGAGAATGAAGACAACTCCAGCCAAGATGACTCTGATGGTATTGATGAGCATCTTGCATTTCTGTCCAGGAGATTTGCAAAGATGAAATTTAGGAAAAACACTAGAGCCACTAAACCATTTTCTAAAGTAGCCTTTTTTATTTTCATTTTCATTTCTGGCTTAGCAAATCTTATTGGAACAATATGGTCTCGGCCCTGCATTTTATGATATAAATTTAATGAGTGCGAAAAGAACATTAACCTTAACCGCTACGGCGCAAGTGGTTCAAATCCACGTCTTCTACTGTATTCCTTGATTCTTCTTGGACAAAGTGTGGGCTTCGATCTCCCAAGGTGTACCTCTCTTTAAAGCTCCGAAAGTCCAAAACCCTAGCTGGCTCCTTGAGAAAAACAACTGCCTCTCTCAAACCCTAGGATATTATTTCGTTTTTGAGTTCTGATGTTCTCACCCCTTCTAGCTTCAGGATAATTAGAATATTTATAGGCTACAGTAGGGATCATGGACAATTAGGCCGGGCCTCCCAATGACATTCGACCATGCCCAATGTCATTAAATATTAATTCAATCCACTAAAGAATTAATATTTACACTACCTTTCCTAATTTCGTAAATTAATTATTAATTCGGCTCCCATATTATTTGCTTATTAAATTTCCCATGTTTATGATATCGCATGTCCATTAATTAAATTAATTTCTGACAATTAATTTAATCAATATCTTTTATCCTTGATCATCCACTCAACCTTATAAGTGTGCAAGAAAAAATCTGCCTGCAGGACTAAAGCACAATTATCTTTATGAGTTTTCAAGAGGACATCGTCACCCGGATATATTTTTCAGACACGGTTTCCTTTTATAGTCAATATGCCACTCTGTATATAATGTCATTGCTCAATACATAAATTCACAATTTAAAATAAATTACTTAATATATGAATTAAGGCATGTGCATTAAATACAAGTGTCAATCACTGTATCCAGATTAAAAACCTAAGCAATAATAATATCATAGAATCTTATTTCTTCTTTATTGTCAGAATAAAAGAAAAAATTATTCTACTAATTTGATCTCATTCAATATACACAAAGTATACAAGCATTATTCAATGGTAAAAATATACTATTTCTAAATAATATTGCAGCCCTTCCGGTGGTTTTTCTAACACCACTTTGACTGTGAATCATTATTATATTATATTAAGAGCTTGACAATCTAATATTATGCTATCACATTTGATACTAGATTGTCTACAATATATAATATACAAATAATGTGAAAACATGCATTCAAGATTCTCAAATGATTACTATAATAATATATACTTTAAACGAATAGTTTAATATAAATCCTAACAAATCTGACATGCCACACGTAAGAATATGTAATTTGATTAATGAGATGTATTAGAAACATTGTGTACGTTGTAAATGTCTTATAACCTTACATCAAAATCATACACATTGATAAACACTCAATTGTATTTAATATATTTTAAATCTTATACAATTACCAATAAAAATATGATCAATAATTTTACTAATATAATTGTATGATGTAAAAAAAATCTCGAAAATGACATGTTATTATGCTAGTTTAGTATAATATGTAAAATGTAATATAAAAATTACAGATTAAGAAATTACCATTGTTATAGCTTTTCGGTTTATTTCTTTGATCAAGTCTTACTTTATTTCTTGGGCTTCGTTTTGTTTGTTGTATGCTTTACGGCATCGTAAGAGCATCTCCAAGGGGAGTAGCTAAATTGGTTAGGTAAAATAATATAAAGTAATGGTTATGTAAAATTTGTTGAATCTGTAAGGTGTTGGACTCCAATGGTGTTAGCTATAATGGTTAGCTATATTTCAAAAATAGTTTTTTATTGGTTTTTTTCAAATTGTAACGGTCATATTCCAACGGCTATATTCCAACGGTCATATTCCAACGGTCATAATTTTTTGGTTATAAATACCAAATTTCAGAACTGAACTAAACACAAATTTTCTACAAACTCAAATTCATTCACACTTCTAAAATACTCATTTGTAATGGAAAACACCACACAAATGATTCTTGATATCATGCAAGCAGAAGAAGAGGAGCATGAAGCAAGAATGAGAATGAGTGCTGCTTACCTCCATCATCGACGATAAAGAGCAAATTCTGAATCGCATCACGGTGGTTCCACGATGAATCATCGTGTAATTGATCGAAATAGAGAAGAAGGTCATGCTAGATTGTATCGTGATTATTTTTCCGATACACCTGCATACACAGATACACAATTTCGTCGAAGATTTCGGATGCGTAGATCGTTATTTTTGAAAATTCAAGAAGCAGTTACAATGCACGACAATTATTTCACTCAACGAAATGATGCTGTAGGAATGCGTGGACTATCATCACTCCAGAAAGTGACAGCTGCACTTAGGATGCTCGCATACGGAACGCAGCAGATGCTATTGATGATTATGTTCGAATTGGTGAAAGTACTGCAATAGAGAGCCTAAGAAGATTTGTTAAAGCTATCGTTGAAGTCTTCGGTGCTGAATATTTAAGACGACCAAACGATGAAGATGTGACCAGATTGTTAGCAGAAAATGAACAACGAGGTTTTCTTGGAATGTTGGGTAGTATTGACTGTATGCACTGGAAGTGGAAGAATTGTCCTACTGGATGGCAAGGTATGTATACAGGTCATGTTCATTAGCCTACTATTATATTAGAAGCAATAGCTTCAAAGGACTTGTGGATTTGGCATTCTTTCTTTGGATTACCGGGATCATTAAATGATATTAATGTTTTGGATCGATCTCATTTATTTCAAGAATTGGCAGAAGGTCGTGGACCTGAAGTGAGGTATACCATTAATGGGCATGAATATAATATGGGATATTATCTTGCTGATGGTATATATCCTTCCTGGCCAACTTTTGTGAAAACTATTCCAAAACCCCAAGGTAACAAAAAAAATATTTTGCATGTGCACAAGAATCTGTTAGAAAAGATGTTGAGCGAGCATTTGGAGTATTACAATCTCGGTTTGCTATGATTCGTGGACCTTCACAATTTTGGGATGTGGAAACAATGAAGTATATTATGACAGCCTGCATCATATTACATAACATGATCATTGAAGATGAAAGGGAATTGCATACCGAAGAAGAACAATTTGATACAAATGTTGATACAGGTGTTGAAAGAGAACCACGTCATCCAAATACCCTTAGGGAATTCATACAGGTGCACCAGCAGATTTGAGACAAACAAGCTCATATTCGGTTGCAAAATGATCTTGTGGAACATCTTTGGCAGATTCACGGCGGCGACATGAATTAAATGTTTGTTATTTGATTTATCTTCAGTATTGTGTTGTAATTTTTTTCATTTATGTCATGTAATTTACTTTTATAATTGTAATGGTATTCTCTATGTAATCTGCTTTGTAGTAATCTGCTTTGTAACAATAAGAAGCATTGATTTATAAAATAAGCAAAATTAAGTCTAATACATAATATTGGCACAATAAAGTCAAGTACATGAAATAAAACATATTATGATATATTTCTCATTATCCTAGCTTTGATTGCATCATAATATTTAGCTTGATCCGGTAGCATTTTACTAGTGTCAATTGCCATGATGGATGCTTCATAAACTTTCCTCTCTCGCTCCTCTTTTTGCCTCTCTCGCTCCTCTTTTTGCCTCTCCCGCTCCTCCTTAGCTAAGCGTAGATGCAACTCCTCCTTTTGTAACTGTATCATATCCTTCTGTAACTGCAAGCTAATTTGAATTGATTCCGTTCTTGAAGAAGCAATGGCCAATGCATCTTTCTGCATTGTTTTAAGAATTTCCAAGCCCTCCTCATCTTTTGCTTCATTGGCAGCTCTTTTCAGTTTCTTTGCAGCTTTGCTTCCCATTGGATGTTCCATCATTTCATCAGAATCTCGGCTTGTAGGAATTTGACTATCAACAGACTGTGAGGATACATGTTTGTCCTTAGTTGGCTTGTTCTTTTTTGCTAGAGTAGCTTGATAGTTTGGCGAAAATCGCAATGCATTCCAGTGACGTATAAACATGAACTTCTCTTTCATAACCCCCTCATACATCTCTATTGCCTGGTCAACCTGCACAATGATATACACACATAAAATAACTACCATAAACCTCTGCAAAAACAAGAGTTCTGAGTACCAGAGAGGTGAAGTGAGATGGACTGTCTGATATGATTTTCAAATATGCAAGGACACCAAGCATGAACCAATTGAAACCGGTATTATATTGCTTCTAAGAGTTATTTTGTTCTGAGTATTTCCCCAAAAATGAAAGAAGCATAATGTTGAAATAACATAGCATAAGATCAGTTCAGTCCTTCAAGTTTTTGATGGACCGGATATATATTACATGAATTTCCATTGATGAAGCATAGTCATTTAACAAAAACTTGAATGTAAGAGTCCTGAAAAACTGTAATTCTTGTTGTAGAATCAGAGAGAAGAGAACTCTCCCATACCACTGTATAACTTTTATATGCTAGCATTAGTAAGCTGTAACTAAAGTTTCGTGTTCTCTATTGATAACTAAAAGCCAATAAGCATGGCCACTAACATACTGCAGTTCCATAACATGTCTAAACTCTTCTCAAAACTAAAGTGTTCCTTACCTTCAAATAAACACTAATTCATGAAAATGACATCTTATTAAACATAGGCTCTTGATCTTTATTAACCATTACCAAGCAAATACACATGAATTAAATAACTTAACAACTATAGTAAATAATCAAACACCAAGATGCAAAATCAAAGCATTTCAGAAACTACCTAATAGCAAAGCATAACGGAGGTCACAAAACTATAACAAACACTTTTAGATATCAAGTAAATAACAATATACCTTATCTTGTTCAGTCAATCCACTCTGATTTCTTCCGAAAATCTGATTGTAAAATCCAATAAACTTGGCCACTTTTTCATTGATTGTGCACCAACGATTATACAATGAATTAGCACTCCGATCACTCTCTAGCCTTTCTTTATTTTCTTCGTAATATTTCCAAATCCTAGCCCAATAGTTTGTATGTGTCTGATTATTTCCTTGCACGGGATCCATACTAACATTCAGCCACGCGGAAATAAGCAGCATATCCTCTTCAATCAAAAAATTCTTTGACCTTTTGCCTTTCTTCAGTTTCAGAGCTTCTTTTTGGGGCTAGGGCTGGGTTTGGGAATGAGTTTGGGGTTGTGATTGAGTTGGTTGAGAAAATATCAAATCTTCAATTTCTGAGACTGATCCATCATTAAGCAAAGAAAGAAACGAGGCCTCCATCTCTATTACAACACAACAAGAATTGAATGAATGAAGTGCAAACACCCAAATTTCTAAACCAAAACCCTAATTATATATATGTTCTATCAAAATAACAAAGACTTTGTAAAACAAAATCCTAATTACATACACATAGCAATTTTGATTCAAGATAAAATCAAAAAAAGTAAATACAAACTAACCTCTGCAATAGGCGGGAGAGAAGAATAGAAGTTGCGGGAGAGAAAAAAGACGCGCGAGATGTGCTGGATAATTATAGAAGAGGGTGTTGCAATCTGTAGAAGTAGCGTGCCAAACTCTGATAGCTAAAAATTTGCCTAACATACGAAGACGGTTGGAGCGGTATTTTTGAGCGAAGATATGTATAATTGGTACTGTTCACTGCCTGGAGAGTTTTAGCTAACAGGGAGTAAACGTTGGAGTTGCTCTTAGTCGTTTATTATGTGCAATTCTTAGTTTGTTGGTAGATTTTGATTGCCCATGCAAATCAGTAGTATGTCCTGAACAAAGTTAGAGCTTTTCTGCTGTTTATGTATGAATTTTTTATATTTTTTCTATTAACTTTTTTACCAGAGACCAATGTATGTTTATACGTTGAAGTCGTGTCCAATTTATACAGGTGTCATATTTGTGTTATTTGTGTTGTATTAATTATAACAACTATGCATAATGCAATTATAATATTTTTAGAGCAACTCAAACAATAACCTTATATATGTTCTTGAGTCAAATTTTGAAGAAATGGAGATAAAATTTCTCTCCAACAAGCTCCATGTCCCCTATATAATATTAGGAGTTTCGAATGCTTCCTCACTTTTCAGAATGAATATCCCCTTAACTATTATTATATTATATTTTTCTTACACGTTATTTTATATTTAATGAATGAAAATAAACTGGGTAGTAAGTGTACGTTTAAAATGAAACGATTAAACTTAATCTGTAGAATGCCGTTAGTATGCTTACAAATAAAAAACTAAAAATTAACATATATGTTGAATACAGAGTTGACCAAAATCTTGAATTTTATTTAAATAAACTATACGTACTGCTCTATATTATTACTGAGTTCACTACTAACTTACAATTAACTTACTCAATTTAAAAAGATAAAAAATTCATAACCAAAATCAGAATGACTTGCAATCATAATATACAATAATATAAAATTTACATTATTTTTAATATTAAAGTTGATTTTAATAAAAAATATTAGTTTTTGAAATTCAACGTATGTATGTATGGGAAAATGTTAGTTTTTTATTTACACTACTATTAACAAAGCAAGATTAAGTTATATGTATGTGTGTGTTAGCATGTAAATCATTGTATGTTGCATCTCTTAGTAAATTATGATGATTTCAATTATTTATATGCTAAATATCTGATTTATGTACATGTATAATCATTATTAACATATAGTGAGACAATTGATTACTCAAATAACATGCATTTATAATTATTCAAAAATTAAAATTATGTAATAAATAAATTGCTATAATTTATATATGGTATTCACATTATCACTGACAAAAAATCCATATCTATTTTTTACGTAACCGAGTATCAATCATGGTTGTAACTTAAAAATGAATTATATATTTTTAAGACTTATTATTGATGTTCATGATTTTTATCAAGAATTCGAAAGAAAAATTGTAATTATATCATTATTTAAACCGTCTTTAAGTTTTTTTCATTACGACTCTAATATTTCTGCATATAATAATTTGATAACATTTTTGATAGGGACAAATAAATCCTGATTGTATAAATAAATATTGCAAGGTGTGGGCTGCTAGGCCCAATAAGAAGATGTATGACATTCAGACCAAGAAGGTCAACACATTGATCAGGCCTGATGGACCAGATCAGACCTGACGGAACAAAGAAGGCCCAAAAACCCTGATTATTTATTAATTTTGTAATTAATAAATAAAGGAGGAAAACAGCTATTAAGATAAGTCCTAGTGGGGATATAAATCCTTGTAGATTGGCCTCAAGGGGACCTAAAAGGATAAGGAATCAGTTTCCTACTATCTAGGACTCCAAAGTCCATTCTAATTATGAGACTTTCCCACCAAGTCTCATATACCAAGTCCAATTCAAGGACTCTCAACATCTATATAAGGGGTCTCACCCCACAAATCAGAACTACGTTTTTTGGCTTGATTCTCTAATTCACAGAGATACGTAGGCATCTAGTAAAGGCAGAATTAAGCTACGATACACGAGAGCAGCCATTAAAGGCCTTGAGCTCCCGAATCTTAGTAATAAATGCAGCAAATAATAACCTTAGTTTTTTATCCATAACATTTGGCGCTGTCTGTGGGAACGCACAACAACAACCATGGCGAGAACACGAAGAACAATTGGAGCTCTAGAGGAAGGAACACCATCAGAGACAACCCAGGTGATTTCGTCAACCGTGGAGGTTCCTCCCCATTCAACTTATGCATCTACTCAGGGGGAAGCCCGGACAGGGGCAACTCAACCTCAGCTACAAGGGACAACTCCCCCGACTATTCGAGGTACGAATCCTCAAGTTCAACAAGTACATATACCTGTGAATTCTCGACCCGTCGGGTATGAATATTCAACTATTGTTACTTCTAACCCCCCTTATGGGATGCCCCTTCACCCTGAGGTTGGAGGAAGCGGATATACTGGGCGAAGCGAAGCACGAGGGCAGTCGCCCCCCTATATACGAGGTTTAGGTCCTATCCGTGAGGATCGGGAATTTTCTGGTCCTTACACTGAGAGAGACTCCGAATCTTCGGATGATGAAGTGGCCCCGAGAATGAGGCGTCCTGGAAAAGAGCCAATGGCCGATGGAAGGCAACGCCCCCAAAGCACCCCAGGGGCGAATCCCCAAGAAGTGCAGGAAAGGATCAGGGCTCATGAGGCTGAAATCCAAAGGCTGAGGCGTAATTTGGAGGCTCACCAGGCCACCAGACCCCAGATACCTCCTAGGGGGAGAAATCCTCCTCCTGTTATAGACCTGGATGGTCCGGTACGAAGAAGGGCTGTCGTCCCAAGAACAGATCCAAGCAATCTCCTTCCCCTTGGAGATCCTGATGATCCAACTCCACCTTTCACAGAAGATATAATGAATGCCCATATCTCAAGGAAATTCAAGATGCCCACTATCAAATCCTATGATGGCACGGGAGACCCCGCTAATCATGTTAGGACATTCTCTAATGCACTGCTGCTGCAACCCATGAATGATGCTATAAAGTGTCGGGCCTTCCCTCAAACCTTGTCGGGTATGGCTCAAAGATGGTACAGTCGCTTGCCCCCAAACTCTATTGGATCGTTCAGGGAGTTAAGTCAGGCTTTTATTAAGCAGTTCATCAGTGGGATTAAAAGTCCCAGACCTTGATGATAAGGTAGCCATGATAGCACTGCAACAAGGAACTAGGGATGAGTTTTTCAAGATGTCTTTGGCCAAACGTCCCCCTGAAAACATGTTGCAGCTCCAAGAGAGGGCAGGGAAGTATATCAAGGTTGAAGAAAGCATGAGGAAGATTGTAGTAAGTAATGAGCCCACTGGAGCAAAGAAGCGAAAAACTGATCTGGAGTATATCTCTAAGGACAAGTATCCTAGAACCGAACAAAACCCTGATTCAACCCCCAAGAAGGGAGGACCTGGGCAAAAGTTCACCGAATACGCTAAGATGAATGCTCCTAGAAGCCAGATCTTGATGGAAATCGAGAAAGACATAGATATTCGCTGGCCTAAGCCCTTGAAGGCTGATCCCGCCAAGCTAGATAAGGGCAAGTATTGCAGGTTTCACAAAGATGTTGGCCATGACACCGATGAGTGTAGGCAATTGAAAGATGAAATTGAGTTTTTGATTCGAAAAGGAAGATTGAACAAGTATACTGGAGATGGAGGGGACAGAAATAATAATGGAAGGAAGAACTTTCAAGATCGTAGGAGGGACCAAGACGATCAGCGGCGGAATCCCCAACCTAGAGGGCCGGTTATAAATGCAATTTTTGGAGGACCGTGACGCCCTCGAGGGCCTGTGATAAACAAGATCTTTGGAGGTCCAACTGCTGCTGGATTGTCCAAAAATTCCAGAAAGGCATATACTAGGGAGGTTATGCATATTGTTGGAGAAGCCCCGAAGAGGGCCAGGACAGAAGTAACATTGGCTTTTGATGATTCCGACCTAGAGGGTGTGAAGTTTCCCCATGACGACCCGCTGGTCATAACACCGATAATAGGAAATAGCCCGGTTAAGAGGGTCCTTGTGGATAATGGTACTTCTGTGGATATCTTGCTCCACGACACCTTTCTAAGAATGGGGTATAACGACTCCCAGTTGACACCAACCGACATGCCGATATATGGATTTGCTGGAGTAGAATGTCCTGTGGAAGGGATAATTAAATTGCCGACCACCATAGGTACGGAACCAAGGCAAGCAACGCAGATGCTGGATTTCGTGGTGGTAAAGGCTAGTTCAACTTATAATGCTATCATGGGGAGAACAGGGATACATGCCTTCAAGGCAGTCCCCTCTTCCTACCATTCAGTCATGAAGTTTCCCACCCGAAACGGGATTGGAGAAGAGAGAGGAGATCAAAAAATGGCTAGAAGTTGTTATGTTGCCTCTTTGAGGGCAGATGGAGTCGGGGGGCAGGTTCTTCCTATTGAAGATATGGATGTTCGAGAAAATGATGAGAATAGAGGAAGGCCAGCAAAAGAATTGGTTTCGGTTCCTTTAGACCCCGAGAATCCTGAGAGGATGACTTTCATTGGAGCCACATTAGAGGAGCCCCTTAGAGGGAAGTTAGTGAAATTTTTGCAAGAAAATAGTGATGTGTTTGCATGGTCAGCAGCTGATATGCCAGGCATAGACCCGGAATTAATTACTCACAAGCTAAACTTGGATCCAAGCCGGAAGACAGTGAAACAAAAGAAAAGAAATTTTGCCCCGGAAAGACAAGAGGCTATAAAACAGGAAGTAGAAAAGCTCTTAGAGGCTGGTTTCATTGAGGAGATTCAATTTCCGGAGTGGTTAGCAAACCCTGTAATGGTGAAGAAGGCTAATGGAAAGTGGAGGATGTATATAGACTTCACTGATCTGAATGATGCATGCCCCAAAGACTGTTTTCCGCTGCCTAGAATTGATACTTTGATTGATGCCACTGCTGGACATGAGATGCTGAGTTTCATGGATGGATTTAGAGGATATAACCAGATCAAAATGCATAAGGATGACATTCCAAAGGTATCATTTATCACTGACTTTGGTGTTTATTGTTATCTTGTTATGGCATTTGGTCTCAAGAATGCAGGAGCCACCTATCAAAGGTTGGTGAATAGAATTTTTAAGGATCTTATTGGTAAGACTATGGAAGTCTATGTTGATGACATGTTAGTCAAGAGTCTAGTAAAGACTGATCATATAGCCCATTTAAGGGAAGCTTTTGAGGTCCTGAGGTACCACAAGATGATGTTGAATCCTATGAAGTGTGCTTTCGGAGTAGGATCTGGAAAATTCTTGGGATTGATGGTCTCAAAAAGAGGAATTGAGGCTAACCCCGATAAAATAAAGGCGATCCTGGACATGGAACCACCAAAAAATATCAAGGATGTTCAGAAGCTCACAGGAAGGGTTGTTGCGCTAGGACGATTCATCTCCAAGTCGGGAGACAAGTGCTTGTCATTCTTCAAGTCACTAAAGAACATTAAAGGCTTTGTATGGAGTGAGGAAAATCAGAAGGCATTTGAAGAGTTAAAGAAGTATATGGGCCAGGCCCCGTTGTTGGCCAAGCCAGTTCTGAGTGAAGTTTTATTCTTTTACTTGGCTGTTTCAGAGAGCGCCTTGAGCGCGGTGTTGGTTAAGGAGGAACTGAAAGTCCAGAAACCCGTATACTATGTCAGCAAAATTTTGCATGGTGCTGAGTTGAATTATTCAACTATTGAGAAATTCGCTTTAGCCTTGGTAATGGCTTCAAGAAAGCTGCGTCCTTATTTTTCAAGCTCACCAGATTGAAGTGCTAACAAATCAGCCACTGAGAAATATCATTCACAGTCCCAAGGCAAGTGGGAGACTGATTAAGTGGGCAATAGAGTTGGGAGAGTTCGATCTCAAGTATAAGCCACGTACGGCTATAAAAGCCCAGGCACTAGCTGACTTCGTGGTGGAATGTACCATACCCAACCAAGAAGTCGGGGGGCAGGAAGATACCATACCTCAAGACAAGGGAGTCGACAATGGGGACAGGGAGAAGGATGATACTGAGAAAGAATATTGGGTTCTCTATTTTGATGGAGCATCAAAAACAAATTCCAGTGGAGCAGGGTTGGTTTTGCAAAGCCCTGATGGATTCTTAATTGAGTATGCTATGAAGCTAGACTTCCCAACAACAAATAATGAAGCAGAATATGAAGCCCTGATAGCTGACCTTGGTCTAGCTGGGACGCTTAGGGTCAAAAACTTAAAGGTCCGCGGAGACTCAAAGCTGATCATATCCCAGGTAAAGGGAGAATTTGAGGCAAGGGATGATACGATGGCTAAGTATGTACGCCTAGTAAGGGCTGTGATGACCCAATTTAATGAATGTCATGTTGAACACATTCCAAGGGAAGAAAATGTTAAGGCGGATGCGTTATCAAAGTTTGCTTCATCTGAGATTGAAGAAAGTTCAGGAAGTGTGTACTTCCGTGTTTTGAAGACACGAAGCATAGATGTTAAGCTAGTGGCTCCCATAGGCTTGGGGACGTCATGGATTGATCCCATCAAGGCTCACATTCAGACCGGTTGGTTGCCAAGCGATGCAACTGAAGCACGGAAGTTAACTATTCGAGCACTAAGGTACTCTTTGATAGATAGGATTCTGTATAAAAGATCTTTCGTGATCCCTTACTTGAGGTGTCTCAGGCCCGATGAGGCACGCTTGGCTCTTGAGGACGTACATGAAGGTATTTGTGGGCAACACTTGGGGGGCAGGGCCTTGGCTCATAAGATAACCCGTTTAGGCTTCTATTGGCCAGAAATGATGGCTGATGCCAAAGAATATGTGAAGAAGTGTGATCGCTGTCAGAAGCATGCACCAGTTGTTAGACAACCTCCCGAGATGCTGACCTCTATCAACTCGCCAATTCCCTTTGCTATGTCGGGGATGGATATTCTAGGGCCTTTTCCTATGGCCATGGCACAAAGGAAGTTTCTGATTGTAGCCATTGATTATTTCACCAAGTGGATCGAAGCCAAACCCTTGGCCAAAATCACAACTAAACAGGTTGCACAATTCCTGTGGGAAAACATTATGTGCCGATATGGAATTCCCCGTATCCTCGTCACTGACAATGGAGCACAATTCAACAATGAGGAATTCAAGAAATATTGTGAAGAAAATGAAATTGAGTTACGGTTCACCTCTGTGGCTCACCCACAAGCCAATGGGCAAGCAGAAGTAGCAAATCGAATAATCCTGGATGGACTAAAGAAAAGGATCGAGAAGTCAAGAAATAATTGGGTAGATGAGATACTTCCCATATTATGGGCCTATAGGACTACCTGTAGAGTCACGACAGGAGCAACTCCCTTCATGTTGGCATATGGAGCAGAAGCAGTAGTTCCAGTGGAGATATCACATTCCTCTCCAAGAATTCAAACTTTCAATGCTGGGGAAAATGAGGAAGGACAAAGGTTGGCTCTGGATTTAATTGATGAAGTGCGAGATGAGGCACATGCAAAGATAGTAGAGTATCAGAAAAAAGCTTCGTTTTATTACAACCTAAGGGTTAAAGAAAGATTCTTCAAGCAAGGAGATTTGGTATTAAGGAAAGTAGAAGCTTCTGGTGTAGGACAGAAAGGGAAGCTTTCCCCGAATTGGGAAGGGTCGTACAAAGTCAAGAGCGTTCAAGGTAGAGGAACCTATAAGCTGGAGAAAATGGATGGTTTTGAAGTCCCAAGGACTTGGCATGCACAAAACCTGAAGGTTTACTATGTGTAGGGCAATTGAGTACGATTCTCACTTGTCTGGATGACAAGTAGGTTGAAAAGCACCTTGAAGCTTTGCTTGCATAGGATTTTATATTCCAGTAGAAAATACATTGTCAGGTTACTATTATTGATCAGGGTCGAACCCATATTATGTAAGGTTTTGGAAAACCAGACTTGAAATTGAAGAATTCGAAATTATTTCAACCTATGGATGTTTGAGTTGTAATAATACTTGTGTGGCCATTAAGCCAAGTTTGAATATTAAAGTATCGGAAAGATAAAGATACGAATAAGGAAAGTAGCATGTAAAATAACCCTGGAGGGTAATAAGTTCTGATACAAATAAAAGTCCAGGCATAAGTTAAGGATAAAATTATAAAATGAAAAAACCACTCCTCCATGTGGGAGCCTTCATTCTCTTGCTCTTTATCAGCACCTTCAGCATCCTTCGCAGGAGAAGCGGGAGGGGAAGCAGTGTTAGGATCCAAGATGCGATCATCTGGCCGAGGGGAGTTGAAGAGGGCATCTATGCTGTCCTCCGACTCAGCCTGCTCAGGACTTATAAAGTCCTTAGGGTCGACTAAGCCCGGGTGCTTCTCAGAAACCGCCTTTACGGCCGCATCCCATCCCTGAGTAAACTGTAGGGAATAAAGACCCTCATCATGAATCTCCATGAGATTCTTAAACTTGCCAGAATCCATGTAGTCATCAATGAGCTTATCCTTATCGCTCCTAAGTTTCACCAGCTCGGAATGAGCCTTAGCCAGCTCCTCTTTCTTCGTGTCCAGCTTCTTCTCCAGGACCTTGGCTCTCTCTTCCCATTTCTTCATCTCCTTCTCAAACCCATCTGAGTTACCCTTCCAGGACCTAGCCTGGTGTAGGGCCGCCTGGAAGTAGGTATTACTCTGCAAAGAAATATGTATGAGTTAGCAAAAGTTCGTTGAAATACGAGAAAGTTGGGATTCAAAGAAAAAGAAAAAAAGAAAGTTACCGCAGCTTGGGCTTGAGAACCAAGAAGCTCAATAGTCTCGATATCACTCCCCGTAACAATGTCAGTAAAATCGTGGGGAGTGATGGAATGGTATGACCAATCCTTAGCATATTTGGTGGATCCAACCACCGTATCGCTCCTCCTGAAGCCCCAGTTAGGCCTGAAGGAATGTGCCTTAAGTGGAGGATCCACATCGTCCCCCAGCTCGACCACCGGGACGTGGGGCTTAAGAAAAGAAGGACCGTCAGGTTTGCTCCTGGGGTCCCTGTTTAGCTTGGCCCTCTTCTGGCGGCCTGACTCCCCTTCCTTGGGCCTGTTGACATTATTGATGGCCTCGCAAGCTGAAAAAGAAAGATAGAAAGAATATTAAATTGCAGGAGTTAAAATGTTACAATTAAAGGGAAGGAAAAATGGTTATCCAGTTATAAATTTACCCTTATCACTGGCCTGAGAGAGACCAACTTTCTTCAAGGAAAACTCCTCTAAAAGGGTCCAGGTGTCTGTTTTCCCATCATCCGAAATTAAGGCTTGGTAGGCCACCTCCTCCTCATCAGATAATCTGATGCTACCTGGACTCCCATCTGACACTTTACAAAAGGGCCTACGGAAGAGTGTGGCCCAATCACCCCCAGCCCAGGTCAGCCTCATAAACTCGTCCCTCCATTTAGGGTTGTTCTCAACTATGGAATTACTATCAAAGATATGAGGGATTTTGGGCCGTTGACGAATTAAAACCCTGCCTGGTTGACTCATAGAGCTATTATAGAATTGGAAAACTTTTCAAAAGACCGCTACAGAAAGAGGAAAATTGTTTCTAATACAAAGGACCATAAAACAGATAATGTTCCTCCAAGCGTTAGGAGGGAGTTGACAAGGGTTGATTTGTACATCGGCAAGTAATCGAGGAATAAATTCGTGGAATGGGAACCTAAGACCCGCGGTCAGGGCTCCTCGATAGATAAACAAAGTATCCCCCTCCCAATTACAAGTCCTATCCCCAGGGGCGGTTGGAGTGATCCTAAGGTGGGGTGGAAGTCTGTACAGGGTATTCATAGACTCTATCCTACCATCTAACTCATGAAAGGTGTTACCATGATTATACGAATCTAATTCAGATAGGGAGGGATATTCATCACCTCTCGAGTTAATCATATCAATTAGGGAAGTATATGGAGATTGAATTTGAATGTTTGTACCTCTCTTAGAGACATTCATCTTCTGCAAACGAGCCAAGTCACGATCCGCCATTGATATGCTTCGATTGAAGGCTTGAAACCCAGAAAAACCTGAGAAAGGTGGAGCTGCGGGAGCTGCGGCCGCCGGAAATCGCCTTCTCAAAGGGAGAGAACTCTAGAGAGGTTTATGAGAGAAAATGAGAGATGTGAGGTGAAATGAGGATTCTCACTTCACACTACACTTATATAGGCGAAAAGCTCGGGATACGAGGCGTTTCTAGGCCCATTTAGCCAGGCCCAACCTAAAAGCCCATCAACCAGAAATATCAGGAATAATCTAGAAACTCCTGTGGAATTTGAAAGGTCAAAAATCGACCAGAATTTTAAATTGGTTCGATCAGAGTCCTGATCGACGCAGAAGAGAGTCCTGATCGATATCTCATTCGAACAGGAGGGAAGAAATCCCCTAAGTTCGATCAGAGTCCTGATCGACGCAAAAAAGGATCCTGATCGATATCTCATTCGAACAGGAGGGAAGAAATCCCCTAAGATCGATCAGAGTCCTGATCGACACAGAAGAGAGTCCTGATCGATATTCTATTCGATCAGAATGGTAGAAAGCCACTTAATTCGATCAGAATCCTGATCGAAATCGATCAGGAATCCTGGTCGATTAAGCCCATGTATCAGTCGACTAGGGTGTCACTTTGAAGGCCAATTCGATCAGAGTCCTGATCGAAATCGATCAGGAATCCTGTCGACCAGAATGTAAGTTTCTGAGCTAATTCGATCAGGATCCTGATCGAAATCGGTCAGGAATCCTGATCGATTTTGTATACATCCTGATCGATTTTGTATACATCCTGATCGATTTTTTATACATCCTGATCGATTTTAAGGCTTAAAATTAGGGAAAAATCCAGAAATTAAGGATAAATCCCAGAAAATTAGGGGAAAATCCAAAAATTAAGGATAAATCCCAGAATATTAGGGAAAAATCCAGAAATTAAGGATAAATCCCAGAAAATTAGGGAAAATCCAGAAATTAAGGATAAATCCCAGAAAATTAGGATAAATCCCAGAATATTAGGGAAAAATCCAGAAATTAAGGATAAATCCCAGAATATTAGGGAAAAATCCAGAAATTAAGGATAAATCCTAGAAAATTAGGGAAAATCCAGAAATTAAGGATAAATCCCAGAAAATTAGGATATATCCCAGAAAATTGGGGAAAAATCCAGAAATTAAGGATAAATCCCAGAAAATTAGGATAAATCCCAGAAAATTAGGGAAAAATCCAGAAATTAAGGATAAATCCCATAAAATTAGGGAAAATCCAGAAATTAAGGATAAAACCCAGAAATTAAGGGAAAAATCCAGAAAATTAGGGATAAATCCCAGAAAATTAGGGAAAAATCCAGAAATAAAGGAAAAATCGTTGTAAATGTGTAGGTCGCTCCACACTTTACACAAAAACGAAACTCTGTAAGGGAATGAATAGATTTAACTTTTGCGAAACCTAATCAATGTTTCCCAAAAGTTGGGGGGCAAATGATAGGGATAAATAAATCCTGATTGTATAAATAAATATTGCAAGGTGTGGGCTGCTAGGCCCAATAAGAAGATGTATGACATTCAGACCAAGAAGGTCAACACATTGATCAGGCCTGATGGACCAGATCAGACCTCTGACGGAACAAAGAAGGCCCAAAAACCATGATTATTTATTAATTTCGTAATTAATAAATAAAGGAGGAAAACAGCTATTAAGATAAGTCCTAGTGGGGATATAAATCCTTGTAGATTGGCCTCAAGGGGACCTAAAAGGATAAGGAATCAGTTTCCTACTATCTAGGACTCCAAAGTCCATTCTAATTATGAGACTTGCCCACCAAGTCTCCTATACCAAGTCCAATTCAAGGACTCTCAACATCTATATAAGGGGTCTCACCTCACAAATCAGAACTACGTTTTTTGGCTTGATTCTCTAATTCACAGAGATACGTAGGCATCTCGTAAAGGCAGAATTAAGCTACGATACACGAGAGCAGCCATTAAAGGCCTTGAGCTCCCGAATCTTAGTAATAAATGCAGCAAATAATAACCTTAGTTTTTTATCCATAACAATTTTATACTATTCTCCAAAATTAAAAAATTTCAGTTCGATAAAGTTTCATAAATATCACTTGACTTTGTTAATTCCTTCAAATTATTGAACAATATATATTTTTTTCCTTAAATAATATAAAATGTATTGAATCAAATGCTACAATATAGTATAGATATAACTTTTATTTGAATAATTCAAAATATTAAAATAATTTAAAATATTTGTACAATATTATCTTGATCAATGAATATTGCTATCTAAAAGAATTCTTTTTAAAAAGCTAGTTTTTTTAAAGTGAAAAATGAAAAATAAATCGATTTAATATATCATCGTAGTTTTAACAAATCTCGTGAGATCTCATTTCAAATTTCAAATATTCTTAAAATCGGGACAAATTTCAAAAATAATAATACGTTATCAGTGAAGTTAGTAATTTTAAAATAAATAATCAATTGACTTGATCCTATAAAGACCTCAAACACATTAATTTATATTAACATAAAATATTAATAAATTTCACATTATTGGTAAGATATTCTCGCCGAACTTGTAATTTAAATTTACTAAACGTATAATGTGACGATATTTTTCGGCCGGGTCATGTAGTCAAATTTTGAATATTTTTTGAACAATGGGTCAAGTTCTAAAATGCATTGACTCATTATAATTCGAACTTATCTAAATATGTAATATCAATATAAATTATTTATATATAAGCGATTCTATTTTCAATATTTTTTTAAAAATTATATATGTACATTTTAATTACTTTTTATAATAAAAAATATGTTTAAAATATATGATATATATTTTCAAACTAAAAAATGATTAATAAATAAGATAATAATCCATTTATGTACTATGCCTAATTTTATATCTGGAATTCAATTCATTAAAATTAACTGTACAAATATTCAACTAACTATGTTTTTTTTTTGCGGAATTCAAGTAAGTATCTTTAAAATTAAATAAAACATTTATTTAGCACACTTACATATTATGTGTATGATAAAAAAACACATGTGATAAATAGTGGTAAGAGGTTGTATAGTTGAATGGAATAACTTGAGTTCGATTCCCACAAATCACATCTATTATATAAATATTAAAAATAGGGGTAATTTAGTCTTTTTATTGAGACATTTTAATATCATGAAATTATACTCTTGTTCTCATATTAAATATAGAAGAGATTCTTGTGTTAGTTTTGTACGGTTTGACAGGGGAGTAGCTGTGTACATAAATTTGGGTACTGAACTTCTAAATTTTCTAATTAGTATTTTCCTATGTCTTTGTATTATGAATTTAAATTTGTGTATTGGATTTCTAGTAATTTATTTTTAAATTTGTGTATTGGATTTCTATTAGATTTAAATTTGTTTATGGGACATCTAATAGATTTTGTAATAAGTATCTTCCTATATCTTTGTATTAAATTTTAGGTTTAATAAATATCTTTGTATTATGAATTTAAATTTTTAGTATTACTGTTTTTAACAAGTATCTTTTATGAATTTAAACTTTAGTTATAATATTTATGAATGAATCTGCAAGTGTGGAAATTTTGTAAAATAATTTATAATTTTTTTAATTATATATTTAGTTTATGAATGAATGTGCATGATAGAACTAAATTTTTTATTTTAATTTATAAGTTAATTTATAAGTTTAGATGTTTGGCAATCAACTTATAACCTACTTAAGTATAAGCTACTTAAGGCTTATAAGTCTGTAACGAGTGTTTGTCGACCCAACTTATAAGTTGAATTTATAACTTATAAGCTGATAAGTTGAATGTTAGTAATGACGTACTTTTTCTCAACTTATTTTGATTTTTCGCTTATTTATTAATCTCAGTTTTAAAATATATATTTTTAAATGTTAACCAAACTCAAAATTCAAGAATTAAGATAATTATATTAAATAATTATTTATTTTAGTTCATTTAAGAAAAAAAGTTTCTGACTTATAAGTAAAATTATCCAAACATATCCAAACACTTATTTTACTTATAAGTATGTTTCTACTTTTCACTTATAATTCACTTATTCATTTTAAGTCGTAAATTACTTATTTTAAGATTTACCAAATGGACACTAAGCCCGTGTACCTATGTACTCCCTCCGTCATATATTACTTTTCCCGTTTATATTGGACACACTTTTAATTATTAATATTTTTAATTTCATATTATTATTAAATATAAAAATTTTATTGTATTAAATTACTCATAAATACGAATCCAACAACATCACTCATCACTATATTTCATCTTATAGATTAGAAGTAAATTAGTAGTCAATCTCTTAGTATGAATAGTATAAAAAGTCAAAACGAGAAAAGTTTTTTTAGAGACGGAGGGAGTAGTATTTATTATCCTCCTTATTTCTATAATGTAATATGATATAATATTATATATATTCTAGTTCTAACACTATTATCTGAAATTACACCTAGAGGGGGGGTGAATAGGTGATTATGGCTAACTAGGATTACTTTTAAATTTTACCCGATAATAGCTTACTGAGATTTTACCAACTGAACTATAATCTGACAATGATAGTAAGCTGAGATGACTAAATGCAATGCAGAAAATAATGTGCAGGAAAGTAAATAGAACACACAAGAATTTTAGCCAGGTTCGACCCCCGTCCTGGTCCCTTACCAACTTGGTAAGAGAATATATTATTGATCAATGAAGGTTACAACTACAAGATACAACAATATATCTCCCTTTATCCCAGCTGCTGATAATGGCTTGCTGAAACCCTGTTTAAGAACCTGCTCTCTAAGTACTATACTACCCCGTAGTACAAACTCCTCTAGCAAGTACCACTAAACCCTTATTTCCCTAGCCAACTTATCCAGCAACTAATCAATACAATTTGAACAATACAAATCAATGATAAAGATTACAACTCAAACTATAAACTCTCTCTAAGATAAAACACGTGTATATATTTAGAGCTCGAGAGTATTTTGAAATCAATAAAGATCAGGAGTTGTATGTGTTCTTGCTTGCAAAGTCGTCCCCATAAAACTGCAAGAAAACCTCTTATATAACCACACATTAACATTTGAAACCTTCTCAACAACTTATAACGGCTAGAATCCAATTCTACCGTTTAAGATCATTAGGATGGTTTCCAACGTTCATGTGTACGTTAGATAGAAGAGAAAGAAAGAAGTTCAACGTACAGAAAATATCTCTTCTATTTTGTAGAGTATAAAACGTTTTAATCAGTAGATAGAAGATAGAGTTTGAAAGAAAAACAAACTCCTATTCTTTAGGAAATCAATTTGAATGAGTAAAAACGTTTTATAAATGAGCTCTCTATATATCATGCACGTATATTATATTAGAGAAGTCCTTACAACTGATATATTTGAAGATCCTATAAAATCTCCATGAAATTCGACTTCCTTGTTGAATCTGGACTGTGCATCTTGGCTTGCTGTTATTCTGACAATCGTGATCATAGCTTGCTGAAATAGATTACTGTCTTATGATAGCTTGCTGTCATGATACTTAAACAGCAATGACATTAAGCTATTATATCCTGTAAACATTCTCAAATAACAACATGATGGCTTGCTGTGTTGTGATCATCAAAACTAAGGATTTACAATCTCCCCCTTTTTGATGATTACACACATTTAGGAGAATTATAAAAACTCCCCCTAAATCTATGCATATCTCAAAATAAAACTAAAGATATCACAATTAGCATAATAAACTTCTAAATGAAAAAACAATTAAATATATTTCAAATATTAGAAGCATCAGCATAACCAAGTCTTAAACCAAAACATCCATCAACAAGTTTTACCACACCAAATAAACAGATCAAATCAAGTACCAGATGCAACAAGTCTTAAACAGATCAAATCAAGTACCAGATGCAACAAGTCTTAAAACCAACAGATACTTCAACAAAAACTAAATCAAGTTCTTCAGAGACTAAGTACTTAAAAGAAATTAACTTACACTACGCCATAGATGGCCTATCGCAATGGTTTAATCATGGGTTACAAAATTATGTTACCTTAGATATGCTCATCTTAGCCTACTGCAACGTAGCATTTTTGATGTTACCATAACATTTATAACATGTTACTATAGTTTCAAAATGTTACATACGAGTAACATGTGGAAACTTATGTTACAATAGGGTGTTAATGGATAAAAAAGTAATATTTTACAAATAATTAAATATATATAATTATTTGACTTGAAAATTAATCAATTTTGATAATATAATTAAGTAATAATATTAATATTATCTAAGATAAAGATAATATTTTTTTTATTTTGTAAACTGTACTAATTAATAATTAATAATTTTTTATTAATAAAAAGTTTGAACACTACTTAAACTTAAAATTTTATTAAAAAATAAAAAAAAAATGAAATTAGCCAGCAGTTATTTGGGATGTCATTGGGCTCTCCATAAGTCGGGCTAAAGCAGGCTCAAAAGTTTTGGAGAAGCGGCAGTTTTTTGTAAAGTTTCAAAGTCCTATCTAAACATCTCTCTCACACAGTCCCTCTCTCACACTCTAAAAATCTCTCTCTCGATCGTCACTCACACACTCTCTCAGCTTTCAATTGAGCCGAATCATCCTAAAGTACTACCTTAAGATTGATGATTTGATTAGCTAGGATTTTATATTAGTAAAATCGAGTTAGGGTTTTTAATTGGAATCGGGGTTTTTAATTGAAATTGGGGGTCGAAGGAGCATCATATTCTTTCACTCTTCACTCTCCTAGTAAGCAGTAACTCTCTCTCTCTCTCTATCTCTTTCTCCCAATTCGTTTCTGTATCTCTCCCCAAGTTATTTCAATTTATTGCAGTTTTGTTTGTTTGCTGAAAAAAATAGTTTTTTATTTTCTTTCTGTGTGTATATCTATGTTTAAAATTATGCCGTTTAATTGAAATCCAGTTGTTGTTCCGAGTAGCGAGTTGTTGGAATGACCTAAAAAGGATAAGCGCAGGTTCTTACATGTTGTGTCTCGTGTTGGTGACCTTGTTCACACTATCAAGTATGTGGTTTATTGTTTAATTGGAAGAAAGTATGTCAAATATGTGTTAGTTGTGATGAATTTATTGTTAAATAGTGTTTTATTTGATGTTTACAGGTTTTAAACTGAAGGTTTTGGGATGAAGCTTTTGAGAAAGAGGGATATTCCGGAAGAGAAGTACACAAATGCCTTTCTCGGGTTTGGTCCTGAGGAATCTCTGTTTGTTGTGGAGCTAACTTACAGTATATTTAAACCCTATCATGTTACATGGACTTTAATCTTTTTACTCTATTTTGTTTTGTTACTTAGATGTGATAATTCTGGGTATTTTGTTCGTATTGTTATTTAGCTATGATGATAAATGATACTCTGTATAAGTGACTAGGTTGATTTAACTCCCCTCCTACCCCCCAAGGAATACCTGTACCTTACGGTCATCTAATGTAATTGATAAAATGTAAGATGGTGTTCTTAGGGTAGATTAGGGTTTATCGAAAGTGTAGTAGCTTGCGAGTGTCTTTTTGGGGTAAATTGGTTAATGTATTGTTTAATTTAAATTGCGGTATTTGGTTGATTGTTCTGTGTTAAAAGATTGTGATTTGTATAGAATTAAAATTTACAAAATTAAAATGTACAACCTAGTTATTTTATGTGTTCATGCATTCGGCAGTCCTGTCTTTTTTCTGTTGAAGTAATCACCATTAATGAGAATGTACCAAGTAAACTAAAAGATCTATTAAGTTTGAAAGGTAATCACCGCTAGTTAATGTAATTTTCTTATATTACTCCCTGCTTAACCTGGCAAGGTGTCTTCTGCTGCTAGTTTCTAGAATAATAGTGTTCTGATATATACAATTGATGATGTGGAGCAGAGTCTCGTTAACTAGGTTGTATGAACTAGGTTTGTAAATATAAATGAAGTTTTAAAATTTAGATTGATTGTGATGATTTGTACAGGACGGAAATGAAGTCTTTTTCAGGATCAAATGGAGTACCCAATTGAAAAAACTTATGAGTGCTTATTGTGACCGTGAATCAGTTGACATAAATTCAATTGCCTTTCTCTTTGATGGTCGTCGTCTCCGAGGAGAGTAGAGTCCTGATGAGGTAGCCCTTGGTTTCACTCTGTCTCTTACATGTTTACATATCTTCCGCACACTATATTGTACTGATAATTTTAAGCTATTTACTTATCATTAACCTAATCTATCTCCATTCGGTATCAATAAATCTTGAGAGCTATGATAAAAATAAAGGATTCTTACCATTTTCTATAGCAGCAATATCCTATCAAACTCCTTTGACTGTATAGGTTTTGCTCATGGCAGTCCTTCTATTACCAGCACACTAGACATTGATATAAGAGAAACATACTGGTTCATAACTTGATCAAGAGGTAGCAATAACTTCTCTTGTAGATTAATGCAAAACGCTCAATATCATAGTAATTAATGTTCATAGAATGACTGACCTGTAATGTTGCAGCAACATTATATTTTGGAAGCTTCCTGTAGTTAGTAAAAAAAGGTAGTCACCTCATTGAGCTTCCTGTAGTTAGTTAATTAAAAGAAATTAAATTCTCCTAAGTTCTCCCCCTTATATCATCAAAAACAGATTAGTCTTCCTGAGCAGAATTGACAGCTGCATTCTCTTTTGGTGAAAGAAACTCATCTTGCTTCTCCTGTTGTTCCAAGTCTTCAGCAGCATCCACAAGATCATCCAAGTCAGTGTCTAAATCTGCATTTGACTGAGAAGCTGAAGGTTTTGCAGCAGACATGAAGTTAAGCATAATATATTTCAATCCCTTAATCTCAGTCTTCAGCTGATTCACTTGCTCTGTAGTAGCATCCATATGTCCAAAAAGCAGAATATTGTCCTCTTGAATACCCTTAAGCAGGTGCATCATCTCAGCAGTTGGAGAAAAAGATGAAGGCTCAGTTACAGCTGGAGACTCAAGAACAATGGTAGGCAAAATCCTAACTAACTCTCCATTATCAATTTGTAAATTTGACTGAGCTAACACTTTAGCATCCAAAACTTCTTTAACACTCACCTTAACAGCACTCTTAAGTTCAATCTTAAAGAATTCAAATACCTTGATAAGCATTAAACCATAAGGAAGTCCAATCTTTTTCTGATTAACAGCAGCAATCATATTTTTTAAAACCAGATTTGATAGATCAAAAGCCCTGCCAGCTAGAAGCATAGAAACCAGAGTAACATCTTGACAACTAAAGGTTGATTTATTCCCACCCCTAGGACAAATATTAGCCCTACAGATTTTAAACAACAAATGTGCCATAGGAGATACTTGACTAGTGGAAGGGGGCTGAGGGTTTTCTTCAATATCATTAACAGATCCTAATAACAACTTAAACTGATCCATCACAGAGAAATCAGGGAATGACACATATCCTTTTCCAGTAAAAATATCAATCTCAGAGGGATTCTCAAACTTGATAATAGAACTTAAAATGGGAGGATTAAGCCTAATTTTCTTGTCATGCACAGTGGTAATACAGTTTCCATACTTATCTTCAATCAAATTTGCATAAAATTCATGAATTAAATCAGGATAGTAGACCTTAGGCATTTCGATGATAAAAGAATCCATACCCAAATTCTGAAACAAAAGTAAGGCTCTGGAGTTTTGAAAAAGCTTACCAACAATCGGGATACCAGGGATAATAGAACGAACATCCAAAGCATTTTCAGTGAATCGTTGTTGGAGATCAGGAGAATCAAATGCCAAAGATTGCTTGAGTTTCTTCGAATCAGGGGTGTGAGAGACTTCTTCATCACTCTCGTGACCCAAATCGACAACTGCAGTATCCGTCTTCGAGGAAGTACGCTTGCCCAGAATACCAGAATTTCTAGTAGTACGAACCATTTTGAGTGGAACTAAACTGGTGAGCTTGAATGAATGAAGCGGTGATAGATAGAGAAAGTGGAGTCGCGGTGAAATAAAACCCTAACCCGTGCTCTTTGAATGATATTTAGGGGAGAGTTTAGGATAAAAAAATTAAAAACAAATTATACATATCCTAAAATCTAACACTTATCATTAAAACAGTTTAAATCTATCTAAAACACCACAATTAGCATTTTTATCATTTAACAATTAAATCAGCAAATCATGCAAATATTTAAACATAATTAAACAGATAGTGACATATAAAACAAAATTAATCACAAAAATATCATTTAAACAACCAATCATAGTAAGCTAACATGAAAAATGATAGTAAGCTAACATTACCAAATTTCCAAAGATAGCTTGCCATTATACACTACACATGCCAAGTTCCCTTCGAATGGTAGAAAATCTTGCTTCGCCAAGGGGTTTTGTAAAGATATCTGCCAATTGATATTCAGTAGATTCAAAAACTAATTCAATCTTACCTTTGGCAGCATTATCTCTCAAGAAATGATGACGAACATCAATATGCTTTGTTCTTGAGTGATTAATTGGATTCTTTGATATGTTGATGGTGCTAGTGTTGTCACAATAGATTGGAACTTTGCCACACTTGATTCCAAAATCTCGTAGAGTCTGAATCATCCACAAAATTTGAGAGCAACAGCTACCAGCTGCCAAATACTCACCTTCTGTTGTGGATAATGCAACTGAAGTTTGTTTCTTACTTTGCCAAGATACGAGACTTTGTCCTAAATATGTACAAACACCACTTGTGCTCTTTCTATCAGTTTGACAACCTGCATAGTCAGCATCACTATACCCCACAAGATCAAATGTGCTTGTAATAGGATAAAATAACCCAAGATTAATAGTCCCACTTAAATATCGAAATATTCTTTTAACTGCATTTAAGTGTGATTCCTTAGGTTTAGCTTGAAAATGAGCACATACACAAACACTATACATAATATCTGGCCGAGAAGCAGTAAGATATAAAAGACTACCAATCATACCTCTATACTTCTTGATATCAACATCTTTACCTTTTTCATCCGATGTCAGCTTGCTATTTTGATTCATTGGAGTAGATTTTGGCTTGACATTGTCAAAACCAAATCTGGTCAGCAAATTCTTGACATATTTTGATTGATGCACATAAATTCCATCTTTAGATTGTTTAATTTGGAGCCCCAAGAAATAATTGAGCTCACCCATCATGCTCATGTCAAATTCACTGCTCATACACTTAGAAAACCACTCACACATAGAATCATTAGTGGATCCAAAGATTATATCATCTACATATATCTGGACAATCAAAATATCATTACCATTTTGCTTAGTAAATAAAGTACGATCAATTTTACCTCGAATGAAGCCATTTTTGATCAAAAACTTACTAAGCCTCTTGTACCAAGCCCTTGGTGCTTGCTTTAAGCCATATCACTACACCATAAATGGCCTACAGCAACACCAAGAAAATGTTACAACAGACCCAAAAAAGTGTTACCACAGCCAAAAAAAGGCCTAAGGTAACATAAAAATTAAGTTGCTTTTTTTCGAGTTACCTTTGGCCCCTAAGGTAACATTACTTTTGCCCTGGTGTAACATTCACATTTGTGTTACAATAGCTATCAAAGGTAACATCAATCTATGTCTATAGTATCACAATATGTATGTTACCTTTGGACTTAGAATTTTCAAAAAAAATGGGGCCCACCAGTGGGGCCCACATTTGTTTGCAAAGATAACATACATAATGTGATACTATAGACATACTTTAATGTTATCTTTGATGCATATTGTAACAGTAATGTTTTGTATTATACCAATTTCTTTGTAACATTTTTAGTACCTAATGTAACATATTTTTCAAAAAAAATTGACATGAATGGTTTGTAAATTCAACATGCCATAAACCTGTTTTTCATACAAGTCAACAAATAAACAATTTGAACCACCAAACTTCAAATCAGTTTTCACAAATCCCCACCAAATACTACTTTAGTTTTCACATATTTCACCGTCAACTCCATATAATCCAAAAAATAGGTACATAGTCTATAGTCTAGCGTACGATAAATAAACATCTGATATCTAGTACGAAAACACTTGGAGTACGCAAAAGAAGATGGGTAAAAAATAGTGATGCCACTATGATATTAAGTGCAACCCCTCCTGCTTTCAAGCTCGCAATCTGGATCCTCGGTAAATCTTGTGATGGTAGCATCTCTTGCCTTCATAATCATAGATCCATCCAACTGAACACACTGAACTATGGACTGCAAAAGGTTTCAACATCAAGCAAATTATTATGAAAACTATAACTTTTGGAATAACCAATATAAAGAGATATTGAATGTCAGCCTGAACTTTAGTAGACTTAAGTTTGCCATATATTTGAGCTGAAAGTCGAATTAAGAATTAAGAACAACTGCCCAGCTCTATCCATCATTTGCTATCATATAATGAAGTAAAAAGAATCACAGGAACTCTTATTTAGCCATTTAACTGGTAAAAAATCCAATACATTTAACACACAGACCAAGTAAAACAACTGGTATCCGGTAATCTGGGTCAGGAATGACAGTTGGGGCTACAGTTGCTTTCCTTTCCTTCCTTCCAAACTGCAAAAAAATTAAAAATCCACATAATTCATCACAAAACGGCATCCTCAAAAGTTCTCTGAGTCGACAATCCTGTGTACTAGTAGCTAATGCAAAACTTGTAATTTAAGTAACATAACTATTTCCTTTATCCTCTTTAGACAAAGAAATTACACAATAATTTTATATGCAATATTAGCAACTACCGTTCCGAATTTAAATCAATTGAACTACCCTTTCTGATTAATTGCTAGAAGTTAACCCGCTGTCCTACAATCATTAAAATATCTATATCTACATAAAAAGCGCGCGAGCACGAAAACAAATACAAGCAAATCAGCCCATTTATATAAATTATCCGAAAAGATACCGCCGCAAGGTCCACAACACAATCTGACATCACTCTAATATCAACTAAATTATACACACAAAAACAAACCACAACAGTCCCTATATCCATCTAAATCAACTCACAAAATGAACAAAAACATGATAACATAGTAAAGAAGATATATATATATATATACATTACCGATAGCATATCTGATTAACTACTGCTATAATTAAACTACCAATCTAGCAATCATTTCAGCATTTACATGTACATAAAAACACACAACATATATCCAATTACAAAGCTCCAACGTTATTTCTACCACATCATAATTATCAACTATAAGTTTACACCGAATATATTGTGTTGTACGTAATTAAGTTATAAACAATAAATATAAACAAGATAAATATGTAATACATCGATCTAGACACTCTGTCTCTATCAGTAGTAAATTGTAGTTCCATGGATGCATGTCGACCACATGTGTAAGTATCCACGACTCTGATACAAATAGGTTATTCAATTCAGCTCTATGCAATAATGTTCGACCTAAAAGTGAGAACTATTAAGTGATCATGTATGCATGGAAAAAGTTGGAACATACGTTGTAACATTTATCATGTAAGAATAACAATATTATCCATGTACAACCCTGCAGAATTGTTGCTACTTGCAGTTGCAAGTTGCAAACTATCAAAGCAGACATGCATGCTGATTAATATTAACCCACATATATATAATACTGTTATGTAAATACTGACCTCTATAAACTGTTGAATTTATTGGACTAAGAATTGGGAGTAGCCAGGAATTGAATAGCTATATCTTCGTATACCAGAGGCACCATAATAATTGACAACAAAATTGTTTGTACCTGCGCTGATTACATAAACAGTCTTCTCTATCAGAGCTTCAGTTCTTTCTGTCCCAATCACTACTTCAACCTTTGTTTTATACTCTTTGAAATTTTCCATTTGTTTTGGCATCGAAATTGTACCCTGCAAATTTATTTCAGAATCCGAATTAAGCCGTGTTCTAAAAATAACACTCGTATGCATAATGCATGAACAATTTTTGGATATGTCAGAAGAGACGAACGTCTAATTTGGCCGTGAGAGGGTTGAATCTAGAGCCAGCAGAGGCGAAGCTAACACCAGTCATAAGCTCATCCATGCTAAGCCTAGAATCCAAATATGGTGGCAAATTTTCCTTCACACCAGCATAAGATGCTAAGCAAACAAGTTCACCAAATTAAAAAAAAAATACTGATACAATATATAGCAGTAGATATGTAATAAAGCGAAATTTTTTGTGCTAAGTAGGTACTGGCTAGCAAGATTAATTACCGGCAAAATCAGTGACAAGGCGACCATTGCTAAATCTTCCGGTAGGAATCTGATTCACAAAATCAGTGATAGGATGTTATATACAAATGAAGCTAATTTATCCAATTTTATCGAAATCAATACCACTAAAATCCGATGACAATCGCTCTACTTTCAACTAAATTATACATACACTATAAATTCTAGAAACAAAATAATTAATCGAGGATAAATTAGAAAATTACAAATAAATACAATCATAATCTCATTCACTTGAACAACAAAATCCTCAGTATTATCCCATTCCATAATTACTTAACAATTTCATAATGAAATCGCAACATAAATTTATACTAGTAAAGCACTTAACTATTGTATTAAAAATTATACATACTAAAACTATAATCACATGAATAACAAAAAAAAGAGAAATAAAAGAGGGAGATAACTCACAGGTCATAAAACATGGATCCACTTAATAGAGGAATAAACAGATTAGAGATAAGATTATCCAACAAACTTAACAACACGACTAATGATTCCACCCCGAAGCTAATTCGCCCCCTAATTAGTCCTGGAATAAAGAGAGAAAATCAAATTAGTACAAGAACAAATAGAGTTTAACAAAAAAAGAACAAAAAATCAAAAACCCCAAATTCAAACATAAATCCCTAGCTTTGTTTGAGGCTCAAATTAGTTCAAGTAGTCTCCATTGCCATGGATCTGTAAAAACGTAGCTTTTAACTAAATTAAATCGACTTTAATTAAAAGATATGTGAGAGAGAATGAGAACCGGAGAGAGTTAAGAGAGAGGTGACCAGAGAAGAATAAGAGAAGGTAGGTAGGTTTTGAGAGAGAGTGTTTTGATTTGATGAAATTTTAACCCGCCCTGTCAAAAGAAGATAGCCCGCTTGTCAAGTTTAGCCCGCCTGAACCAATATCCAAAAATTGAAATTTTACCTTAGTTTTATATTTTTAATAATATTTTAATTATAAATAGTATTCAACTTTTGTATTAATAAAAAATCTTTTTTTAGTACAGTTTATAAATTTAAACAATAAATTTCATTTTATCAAAATTAACTAATTTTAAAATCAAATATAATGATTATTTATTATACTTTTGTTTTAAAAATTGCTTATAATAGATTTTAAATTTGCAATTACTTTAAAATTAAAAATAAATATATAATATTTAATTATTTGATCGAAGTTATATTTTTATATTATTGCTTAATTATATTATAAAAATTGATTAATTTTGAAGTCAAGCAATTATATATATTAAATTATTTGTAAAATGATAATATTTTGTCCATTAATACCCTATTGTAACATAAGTTTTTGATGTTACAGTATGTAACACTTTGAAACTATGGTAACATATTCCAACGCATATGCTAACATGAGAAGTCCTATGTTGCATTAGGCTACTGTGAGCATATCTAATGTAACATAACTTTGTAACATTCTTGATCAAACCATTGCAATAGGTCATTTATGGTGTAGTGTATAATGCCTTCTTGAGCTTGTAAACATAGTCCGGATGTTGTTCATGTTCAAAACCAGGGGGTTGCTTAACATAAACTTCCTCTTCCAGAATTCCATTAAGAAAAGCACTTTTGACGTCCATTTGATGTAGCTTGATCTTCTTGTAGCATGCATAAGCAAGAAGCATCCTAATTGATTCCAATCTAGCTACTGGAGCATAAGTTTGATCAAAGTCAATGCCTTCTTGTTGGTTGTACCCTTGTGCTACGAGCCTTGCTTTATTTCGAGTAACAGTACCAAATTCATCCACTTTATTTTTGAAAATCCATTTTGTACCAATGATTGAAGCATCCTTTGGTGGCTTGACCAGTTCCCAAACATCACATCGTTCGAATTGATTGAGTTCTTCTTGCATAGCCGTGATCCAATTTTCATCTTCAAGTGCTTCTTTGACATTCTTGGGTTCCTCTTGAGCTAAAAATGCAGCATAAGCACAAAAATTTGCAGTGCCTTTTCTTGTCTTGAGACCATCAGAAATATCACCAATAACCTGTTCTGGAGGGTGCATTACACCATAAATGGCCTACAGCAACACCAAGAAAATGTTACAACAGGCCCAAAAAAGTGTTACCACAGCCAGAAAAAGCCCTAAGGTAACATAAAAATTAAGTTGTTTTTTTTCGAGTTACCTTTGGCCCCTAAGGTAACATCCCCTTTACCCTGCTGCAACATTGAATTTTATGTTACAATAGGCTTCAAAGGTAACATCAAAGTATGTCTATAGTATCATACTATGTATGTTACCTTTGTACTTAGAATTTGTAAAAAAAATGGACCCTACATGTGGACCCCACCTGTGGGCCCCACACGCGGGCCACAAAAGCATTGTAACATTTTTTTCCTACTGTAAGAGTTTTATAATGATTGGTATTATATTATACCAATTTTTTTGTAACATTGAAGTACCTAATATATCAAATTTCTAAAACAAAATTGACAAAATTTGTTTGTAAATTGAACATGCCACAAACCTGTTTTTTATACAAGTCAACAAAATAACCAAAAATAATACAACCTTGTACCTCTAACTAGGTATAAATAACAAGACAAGCTAACTGGCTAATACAAATGCACCCTTATCACTACAATTAAAAGCACCGACTTTTAACTAATCATCAAAATCTCAGTAACTGGCTTTGAACCGCTAACATCATGTTGCGTCTCATCTGCTTCTCTAATTTTAACTCCAAGTTACCTCTGCCTTCCTGTGAGTCAATGATGTTAAGTTCAGTTTACATCTATCCAGCAAATCCAAATATATATATGAACATATAAAAACAATCAAGACACACAATATATGTGTTCTCATATTATTATGAACTATGGCAAGGCCCCGAAAAGGGCGTTAAAATTATTTCCCGGGAGAGATCATTTAATTAGACCCAAAACCCTGGTGACCTAAAGCCTCTTTGTTCGCGTATCTTGTCCACATTTTTCATAATTCCCAACACGGCTAGAAATGCATTTGGTCCGGATGCACAGCCCCGGTCTGCTATGCATAAAAAATTTATTTAAATGAAGGATGCTGCGTAACAGAAATGTAAAATAACTTTGGACCCTGAAAATTGACAAGATCATTCGTGTTGATACCCAATTGTGTGTGTTCAGTTCATATGAAAGAGGCTACAAGTGTACTTACAAGGTGAAGCCATGAAAAGTGTTATTATCAGTAGAGGTAAGAAAGCCAGACCCATCTGGAGACCTACACAAACTCATCAATATCACAAACAAATTTCAATAATAATTAAAAACAAAAACAAATGGGCACTAAACAAATATCAAGAAAATCAAGAAAAAGGGGTGTAAAAATAAAGCATTAATATTTTGAGAATCTTTATACAGTGTAGTGTACCCAGAATTTACACACATACACTGAATTGAAGAATAATCACAGGACATTTAATCAAGTATCAAATCAATCAAAAAAATGACCACAAGAACAGAAATGAATATAAGAATCAGGATAAACTCCAAAGATCATTAAATAAAACATTCTCCTAGCGGATATGAGCTATATATCTTCTGTCATATAGAAATCTGATGAATCTATTTCAATGATTTTCCAGGTCTGTTGCTGTAGGAAATGAACTGTTCTTAAAAGCCTATAATGGTTCTAACCTAAAGACATTGTTACCTGCTATGGAAAACATTCAAAAGGCTTTGAATGAAGCTGGCCATAATAATATAAAAGTAACCACCCCACAAAATGTTGATGTATATGAATGAGGTTCAGGTGTTCCATGTGATGGTCATTTTCGCAGCGACATCAAAGACATTATAGGTAAAATTGCGAAATTTCTCAGTGACAACGACTCTATGTTCCTTGTTAACATCTACCCTTTTCTGAGTCTTTACCAGAACCCAGATTTTCCTGTCCAATTTGCTTTCTTCGATGAAGGGGCCAAACCTGTTCAAGACAAAAACATTAGCTACAACAACATGTTTGATGCAAATATTGATACTCTTTATTGGTCTTTGAAAAAAGCCAACTGCTAATGCCAAGATGGCTAAAAAATTCTACGACCGATTTTTCAGAAAAAATGGCAACTAACAAAGGAACTCCTCTCTATCCTGGCTACATTGAGTGCTACCTTTTCAGTCTAATGGATGAAAATCTAAAAAGTGTAGCCCTGGGCCCATTTGAGCGCCATTGGGGGATTTTTAGATACGACGGACAACCAAAGTACTCACTAGACTTTACAGGAAACGGGAACGATAAAATGCCAGCAAAGAATGTGCAGTATCTTGAGCAGCAATGGTGTGTGTTGGACACCGACAAAGTCAAGAATCCTAAGGATGCAGAATCCAATGTACAATATGCATGTACAATGGGTGATTATACCAGCTTGAAGGATGGAGGATCATGCAGCAATTTGGATGAAGCGCATAAGGCATCGTATACATTTAACAATTATTTTCAGATTAAAAATGAAGATGTGGAAGCTTGTGACTTCAAGGGCACATCAAAGATAGTGAAGCATAATGCATCTACCGGTGGTTGTCTTTTCTAATTAGCTTTACAAAGTGATGGAATCAGAGTCCCCATAGCATATAGATACATATTTAAAGATAAATTGTGCCAGCTACAAATACTTTTTACTTGTATAAAAGAAAATGTGTATCACAACTTTGTGTTTGTGTGTGTCAAACAGAGACAGGGAACTATGCAAGTCTATTATTCATATAGTAAAGTGATGTGTAGTTTGCCCAAATTTATACCAGCAATAAAGATCTTCTTTCAAGGTAAACAATGTGAGCAGAAATAATATCATCAAAAGCAGCAACAGATAAATAATCAATCCCTGAGTTCCAGAACAGAAGAATTGTGTTAGTACACAAGTAACACCACTCTTTTTCAACATAAGTATGCATTGTTAGCAGAAGACGTATATTTTGTACTGTGCACTATACGAGATAAGACTGTAAGCCACATAATTGTTTAGCTCAGATAAGAACTTAATGCGAAAAAGAGAAAAACTTCAGATACGAACTATATATATGAATTGAAATATCTTTAAATAACCAAGTACTGGATAATTTTATTAAACCGCAAACGTTTACCAAAGTGATGAAATGATTTGATGGCATCTCTACTTACCATCAAGTTTTATGTCAGTGTTATCCACCAGCCACTGTGCCCCATCCTTCATGAAGTCCACAAAGCTTAATTCCAACTCCTCCTTCCACATTAGTCCCCTGAACTAACGCAGAGATCATAAATAAAATTGCACCTGATAATTTGTACATAATTGTACCGAATACAAATGATCAAATAAACCATATCTAATGGCTAGTCCAATCTCAATTAAATTCTAATAAATGATGCTATTAAGAAAAGTTAATTCTTAAGATTCAAGCATGTCAGTGCCAGGATAAAGAGGATATTTAAGAAAAATGTATAGGCAAATAATAATACTACACATATTGAGTACATATATCTATCCACAAACATCCCTCTACTCCCCAAAAGCACCTTTCCGAAAGTAGGTTGTTCTATCCTTGTGTCGATTGATATATCTGAAGGCATCTAATCTAAAATCAAATTAACTAAACTTACATCATTACGTCTTTCATCAGAATCAGCAAGCAAAAGAGAATTAACCAGGTCTGAATGCACCAGAATTTGAGCAACGCGTTCAATTTATGGCTGCCTTCCAACAACGGGAAAAAAATATTTCTAATTAGGATTTCAAAAATGCCCAATTTCAGTTTTCTAATTAGATCGTATTAATTAAACAGAAATATACATTATTAGAGGGGGAGAGATGGGGGAGGGGGGGAGGGAGGGGGAGAGAGAGAGATGGTGGAGACAGAGAGAGAGGAGATTACGGGCTTATCGGAGATGATGCGTTTGTCGACGGGGAGACCCATGCCGACGCCGACACCATTTGCTGCCATAATACAAGAAGCGACGTGGTTTAATCTACCAACCATTTCAGATTATGGATTCAATTGATGTCAATTGATGTAAACCCCCAATTTATTTGAATCTCCAATCCGTAAGATGATTAGATTCAGTTCAACTAAAAGCTGAGGTAGATGATTAGATTCGGTTCAACTGAAAGTTGAGAGGAAGAATATAAAACCCTTGTCTGAGAGCTGTTTAGAGAGAGAGAGACCGAGAGGTATTTAGATTGGAAAAATTTGACTTGTCCAAATTTTACCCGGGCTGTTCAAACGCTTCTCCAAATGTTTTGAGTCTACTCTCCCCGCCTGGTCGAGAGCCCAATGATAACCAACAATGCTAATTTCATTTTATTTTTATTTTTTAGTAAATTTTTAAGTATAAATATTGTTCAAATTTTTTATAAATAAAAAATTATCAGTAACTAATTAGTATAATTTACAAAATTTAACAAAAAAATTATTTTATCAATCTTAGCTAATATTAATATTATTTCTTAATTATATTGTCAAAATTGATTAATTTTGAAGTCAAATAATTATATATATTTTATTTTTTGTTAAATGTTATTTTTTTACCCATTAACGCCCTATTGTAACATAAGTTTCCACATGTTACCGTATGCAACACTTTGAAGTTATAGTAACATGTTACAAAGGCTATGGTAACATCAAAAATATTACGTTGCGGTAGGCTAAAATGAGCATAGCTAAGGTAACATAATTTTGTAACACACATGATTAAACCATTGCGATAGGCCATCTATGGTGTAGTGGTGATTCTTCACTGTCCGTGTAGCTTTTGGCAATGAATGCTTTCCAATATCTTCATGTGAAGTCTTCCTTATCTTAGATGGAGGAGCTAAGTCTTCACCATCATAGATTGGCATTTTATCCTTTGCTCTATTTCCTGTAGGACCATCAAGAGTCATCTTTGCCATCTTTACAATTGCATCATCAACTGGAGTAGAAGGTTCTGCTTGCTGATTTCCTGAGGCAGTTTCAATTTCAGCTTGCTGTTTTCCAGAATCAGTCTCTGTTTCAGCTTGCTGTTTTGGAGTAGCCTTCTCTGTTTCAGCTTGCTGTTGTCCAGCTTCACCTGCATCATCTTCCTCGTCTCTTGGAAGATCATTGTTAGGTTCTTGAAAAGTAACATCTATAGATTCCTCAACAATATGCTTAGACAAATTATAAACTCTATAGGTTTTACTATTCATAGAATAACCAAGAAAAATAGCTTCATAAGATTTAGCATCAAATTTACCATCATTACCAATTGTCTTGAGCACAAAACACTTTGAGCCAAAGATTCTGAAGTAACTGATGTTGGGCCTCTTTTTCTTGAGCAATTCATATGGAGTCTTGTCCAAAATAGGTCTTATCAATACTCTATTCAGAACATAGCATGCTGTGTTGACTGCTTCTGCCCAAAAACTTCTAGGTAACTTGCTTTCTTGCAACAAAGTCCTTGCTGTCTCTTGCAGTGACCTATTCTTGCGTTCCACCACACCATTTTGTTGTGGAGTCCTTGGAGCCGAGAACTCATGTGATATTCCTCTTTCTTCACAATAAGTAACAAAGTCTTTTTGGAATTCACCACCTCGATCACTCCTTATTCCTACAAGCTTTGTATTGAGCTTATTCTCAAGTAATTTAATTAGTTTCTCAAACTCATTAAAAGCAGCATCTTTAGTTCTAAGAAACAATACCCATGTAAAACGAGAATAATCATCAACAATTACAAAACCATATTGCTTACCTCCTATACTTTTATAAGCTTCTGGACCAAATAAGTCTAAATGTAAAAGTTCTAAGGGTTTAGAAGTAGATACCATTTTCTTTGCTTTGTGAGTACTTCTAATTTGCTTGCCTAATTGGCATGCCGAACACACCTCAGTCTTGACATACTTGATTTTGGGTAAACCTCTGACTAGCTTCTTCTTTGAAAGCTTGTTAAGTAAGTCCATGTGAGCATGACCCAATCTTCTATGCCAAATATAAGGATCAGTGTCTATTGCAGCAAGACAGCAAGCTGTTTTCTGCAACTCAAAGTCCAAAATATATATATTTCCTTCCCTTCTAGCAACTAGGGTGACTTTGTTAGTACCAATAGTAATAATACACTTATCAATACCAAAGTTAACAGTATGACCATCATCATATAACTGACTTATGCTAAGCAGATTATATTTAAGGCCTTTAACATATTGAACTTTATCAATTGAAATGTGTTTATTACCTATTTTACCTTTGCCAAGAATTTGAAGAGTTTTTCTATCACCAATAGTCACTCTTCCACCCTTTTTCATCTGAAGACTCAAGAATTGTGCTTTGTCTCCACTCATATGTCTAGTACATCCGCTATCTAAAATCCATTGAGTTGATTTGACTCGAGCGGCAAGACACATCTACAAAACAAATAAAACAACTCAACCTTTTGGTACCCAAAGTTTGTTGGGTCCGACATGGTTAGCAGATAAAACATATAAAACATGTAAATCAGATTTCTTTATCCATTTTTGGATAAATCTAGGTGATTTAACTCTGCCAGCCTGATGATGGTAAGCTGTCTTTGTTCTGCCATTCTGATCATAGTAAGCTGTTTTCTGTTTGTTTCCTCCATGGTATGATTTTTGTCCATTCTGAACTTTGCAATGCTTTTCAAGATGCCCTTTCTTTCCACATCTGTTGCATATCTTCCAAGGCATAGCATAATCATAGGGTATCCCATGTTTTCCTTCATATCTTAGAGTTTTATCCTTCTTGTTTGCATTCATTCCAATTCCTTCTCTGACCAATGGAATATTTGTGTTGTTCATCATAGATTTGAGACTTTCTTCTCCTTGAACAAACGATCCCATGCCCTTTTTCAGATCCTCCACTTCCTTTGTGAGCAGATCAATCTTTTCAGCTTGCTGACTTATGATTTCAGCTTGCTGAGATGGTTCTTCTGCTTGATTTGAAGGTGTTGCATCTATTGATTCTCTGAGTTTGAACAGCTCCAAACATTCATCCCTTGCTTCAATCTCCTTCTTTAACTCTGTGATCTCCATTAATTGAGTCTTGTTTCTTTTGAGGAGAATTTTGTTGAAGTTTTCCACATGACTAACTTTAGCTTGAAGATCCTTGATTTCAGCCTCTTTGTCAGCTTGTGTAGGTACCTTCTTGTCAATCCAAGTATCTACTTTGCTCATCAAATCTTGAACCATAGTCTTGAGATAATTATTCTTCTCTTTTAGCTTGCTATTTTCAGCTTTAAGAGAATAATATTCACCCATAGATACATTCTTACATTCCTGCATGGTTAGTGGTTCCAAAACAATATTTTCAGAAGATAAATTATATTTACAAGAGTTTACCTCACTCTGATCTTCTTCTGAATCACTTTCTAGGTATCCACTTTCTGAATTTCCTCGAACAGAATCATCATCAAGTCCAACTAGGGCAAGATTGACCATGTCTCCACTTGAATCATCACTGGAAACCGAGTCATCATCACTCCAAGTCATTAGAGCTTTAGCTTTCTTCTTATCCTTGAAGACAGTTTGCTGTTTTGACTTCAATTTGTAGCAGTCCCGCTTATAATGGCCTGGCTTTCCACATTCAAAGCATGTCTGATCTTTAGAATCCTTGTTGGGCTTCTTGTTGTTGGAAAATCTGCCTTTATCTCTTTTCAGCTTGTTCTTCTTCTCGATCATCTTTCTGATCTTCCTGGATATTAAAGCTAGTTCTTCGTCTGACTCATCTTCAGATTTCAGTAAGCTATCATTAGTGTGAAGAGCTAATTGCTTCATTTGAGCAACTGGAGCTTGTATAGAACTTGATTGGCTTTCCTTGATTTTGCTTTCAAATTGTTCCAATTCTGCAAAAACAGCCAATTGATCCATAGTATCTATAGTTGGAGAGGATTCTAGAGCTGTTACCTTTGGTTCATAGATAAATGGCACAGCACTAAGTATCTTCATGTTGATTTCCTCTTGTGGGATATGTTTGCCAAGCTGCTTTAAGGCATTCAAATTTATCTGCAATCTAGCTTGACTTTCTCGAATAGTTTCTCCGTCTTGAAGCTTGAAATTTCCAAACTCATTCATTAGTTTACTCAATTTCACCTTTCTTAAACTCTTGGATCCTTCGTGATACAATTCCAGAGTATCCCATATCTCTTTAGCTGATTTGCATGAAGAGACTTTATCACATTCACTAGGACATAACCCATTCATGAGAGAATTCCTAGCCTTTCCATTGAAGCTGTATTTGATTAGTTCAGCCTCTGTAAGATCATCAACGTCTTTCACTTTGCCTTCTTTGTCCTTGAACTCAAAAGGACCCTTCTGAACAACTCTCAAAGCTAGTGGCTCCCTGGATAGATACACTTCCATGCGACCTTTCCACCAGTTATAGTTTTCTGTACCAAGCAAGAGAGGTGCTCGGTAATCTGAGGTTCCTTCGGGATATTTGTCAGCCATTTCGATCGAATACTATTCCTGTTACAGAAAGATTAGTATACCAAAGCTCTGATACCAACTGAAATTACACCTAGAGGGGGGGTGAATAGGTGATTATGGCTAACTAGGATTACTTTTAAATTTTACCCGATAATAGCTTACTGAGATTTTACCAACTGAACTATAATCTGACAATGATAGTAAGCTGAGATGACTAAATGCAATGCAGAAAATAATGTGCAGGAAAGTAAATAGAACACACAAGAATTTTAGCCAGGTTCGACCCCTAAGCCCCTATGGTCTACGTCCTGGTCCCTTACCAACTTGGTAAGAGAATATATTATTGATCAATGAAGGTTACAACTACAAGATACAACAATATATCTCCCTTTATCCCAGCTGCTGATAATGGCTTGTTGAAACCCTGTTTAAGAACCTGCTCTCTAAGTACTATACTACCCCGTAGTACAAACTCCTCTAGCAAGTACCACTAAACCCTTGTTTCCCTAGCCAACTTATCCAGCAACTAATCAATACAATTTGAACAATACAAATCAATGATAAAGATTACAACTCAAACTATAAACTCTCTCTAAGATAAAACACGTGTATATATTTAGAGCTCGAGAGTATTTTGAAATCAATAAAGATCAGGAGTTGTATGTGTTCTTGCTTGCAAAGTCGTCCCCATAAAACTGCAAGAAAACCTCTTATATAACCACACATTAACATTTGAAACCTTCTCAACAACTTACAACGGCTAGAATCCAATTCTACCGTTTAAGATCATTAGGATGGTTTCCAACGTTCATGTGTACGTTAGATAGAAGAGAAAGAAAGAAGTTCAACGTACAGAAAATATCTCTTCTATTTTGTAGAGTATAAAACATTTTAATCAGTAGATAGAAGATAGAGTTTGAAAGAAAAACAAACTCCTATTCTTTAGGAAATCAATTTGAATGAGTAAAAACGTTTTATAAATGAGCTCTCTATATATCATGCACGTATATTATATTAGAGAAGTCCTTACAACTGATATATTTGAAGATCCTATAAAATCTCCATGAAATTCGACTTCCTTGTTGAATCTGAACTGTGCATCTTGGCTTGCTGTTATTCTGACAATCGTGATCATAGCTTGCTGAAATAGATTACTGTCTTATGATAGCTTGCTGTCATGATACTTAAACAGCAATGACATTAAGCTGTTATATCCTGCAAACATTCTCAAATAACAACATGATGGCTTGCTGTGTTGTGATCATCAAAACTAAGGATTTACATTATCCTCAAAATTCAGCAAAATAAAAAATTATGTAATCTTATTAGAATTTTGTGTACTTAAACAAAATGACTCGTAGTTGTAGCCAACAGTAAATCACATTCAGAATATCGCTTATTTGACAAATAAAATAAACAAGTAAATCGCTTTTATGCGAATGCAACCCAGATAAAAAACGTTAAGCTTTTCTTGTTCACGAAATAATATAGTAATCAAAGACGTTAGGCACGAGGTTTGTATTAAGACGAATGATAAAGTACGAACATAAGAAGATCACTGAGGCTTAACGTGTACTGTGTACATATGTAGATATGTAGATGTGTACTGTATTTATTTATTATTAAGATTTTTCTAGTGTATATGTATATGTTAATTAGAATTTTATGAGTTTAATTTATTTTGATTGATAAAATTTTATATTTATTAAAATCAATTATAATGAAATAAAATTATGTTATTTCGTATTTGGCATATGCTCGGAGCACAGTAAATAATTCATTATTAGTAATATTACTCCGATTGAAGTTTGTTCCACATTTGTTACAACTTACAAACAACATTTTGTTCCATGATTCCCACAAATAGGTAAAAGAAAATGACACGAGGACCACGTCTCATGTCATAAAATTTATTCTTTAAATATTGCTTGAAAATATTAACGAATAATAATATTGATAACAAAAAAGAAATGGATGTACCAGAAATTTGTGTTTTGCTTCCTATATATATAAGTATTTTACTACAGGATTTTTTTTTAAAGAAAATAAAACCTAACTTCTAAAATTTATCATATTGACTCAATTTTTATTAAAAATTAAGAATCAAAAAATATGTATTATCAAGCAAAATTGTACTTAAATCAAACTTATATGTTTGGAGGTATTTTTGATGGAAGAATATGTGCGAGATGTACCCCAAATTAGTGCGTAATTTTTTTTTTAAATATATTAACAAGTGTAACATATATAAATAATAACATTTCTTATAATTAAATAACTCTATATTCATATATATTAGGGGTGAATAAAAAATCGACCAAACCGCAAAACCAACTCAACCTGCCCCTTATTTCGGCCGACAAAGCCGAAATATCCAAACCCGAATTTAATTGGTATAATTTTTTGTCAAACCCAAATATAATGGGTTGGATCAGTTTAAAAAATTTAAATCCTTACTAACACAATCCAACCCGCTTTTTTAACTATAGTATTATTATTTGAAATTTTAATTTATATATTTATTGTAATAAATAATATATTCGAAATAAAATATTTATTTTACGGGTAACACACGATATGTTATTAACTTTAAACTTGAAGAGTATACAGTATATATAATATCCAATAATATTTATGTAGTGTTAAAGTATGAGATACACTTCAACTTTTGATTAAAATTAATTGTAATTTTGTCTCTTACTAATATTTAAATAGTTTTATTCGAGTTTTAACCCAAACCAATCCGAACTAATGTATAAAGGATATAATTGGATTGAAAATAATATTATTGATTAACAAAATCATCTTTTAAAAACCGAATTAATAGGTTTGGTTTGATTTATTATCTCAAAATCGCTCAACCCGACCACATTTACCCCTAATATATATGCACTTAGAAAAGAAAAATTGGGAAACTAATCAAAAGTACTTTAACGCTACTCTTAAACTTTAATTTATTTAATCTTTAGAAATATCAAGAAAAAGGAACGGACGGAGATTTTCAATCTAAAATATGGTGAAATAGTACTCCCTCCGTCCTTTTGATTTGTTATCAAAAGGATTGGATATAGAGATTAAAGTATATGTATAAAATAGTGAAAAAAAGAAAGAAAAGTTGGTAAAGTAGCGAGATGCTATTAATTTTTAATGTATAAAAGAGATATAATGGGGTTAAAAATAGTGTAAAAAGGAAGAAAAAGTGGGGAAATAAGGGGATCCATTAACTATTTTTGGTAAATTTTGAAATTAAAAAAAAATGAATTGAATATCCAAGAAAGGAAAGGAAAGTGTAAAAAAAAAAAAACAGATGATATGTTTTTTTACGGGTAATTGTGGCAAATGATGTCACGTGTACGTAAGGATCTGTGTACATAATGGCGCTGTGACCCAAGTTTTCACTGTAAGTCTGCAAGTGTTATTATGATTTTTTATAATTTTGCAAATAGGGAAATGATAACTTTTCTGCCCCAGGTCTCAAATAGAGTAACAATATTAATAACCTAGCGTGATCAAGTTATATCAAAATTTAATTTGGTCATCCGGGTCATTCAAAGATGTGACGTATAATATGATTGTTTTAAACTTTAGGGTACTCTAAATCAAAGAGAAACGTATAATATGAAAAATATTATTTTAAACTTTATGTACATTTAACTTTTTCAGTCCTTCGAAAGACTGTATTTAGAAATATTGTTTTTGCCTATTAAAAGTAAAATTAAATATAATATATATAATAATTCTACAAATATCTCTTACTCGTTTTGTACGAGTCTACGACATTAAATTTATCGGGAAATAAGAGTTTGAGGTTATTTAATAAGTAGTAAACAGTGTTTTAAAAATACTTTGATTTAATTAATTAATTTACAATTATTTTTTGTAAAATACTCGATTGATCAGATTTTTAAAATTTGATTCATTTTTATGAATTTTTCTTTATTGAATTATATATAATTATTTATTAAAATTAATTACTATAATATTTTAAATGTAAATAATTATTAAAATTACGATATGATAAATATATTTGTTAATAAATAATTAATATAATCATAAAAATATATTTAGTATAATTTTATTATAATTTATCCAAATTTTAGTCTAATTAATCCTTTAATTAATCTTTAATTTATAATTAATCCAAAATTAATAGTTCCCTATTGAATCTTTTTGGATTTCCAATTTTTACAATATATGTAAAAAAAGAGAGGCGTGTGAATTAAATGATGAAATAACCAAAAAAAGAAACAAAATACATACGATACTGTGAAAATTAAACAGGCCGCACAGACCACAGGGTCATTATAGAGTCAAGTTTATGACTCCTACAAAACCCTTGTTGCCATGTAAAAATATAGTACCCCCTCTCCTGTAATTATATCTTTCATATCTGCATCTTTCCGGTAGCAAGGATTGTTTGAATTCGAGACTTGTGGTACGTGTTCTTATATCTTTTACTTGATAATTTTTCTTTAATACTGTGATAAATTTGGTACTGTGTGTAATCGTAATTATAGATGAAAACGTTATATATCTTTCTGTATTGATTGTTTTTAAATTTTGTAGGATCATTTGTTCATGTTCTTGGATGTTTTAGCTATAGAATTAATTGCTTTATTTGTTCATCATAATCTTCTTTTTATCATCTCATATGAAGCTTAATTACATTATTGGAAATGAAATATTCATGATAATTGTAAGCATGATTGCATGAGCTTTCTGTTTTTACAAGATCGTTTATATACTCATGTTCTGTTATTGTGTTTGGTTTGTATACTGTGCACAATCGGAATGCTATGGATGCTTGCGTGTTTAGTTTCGTGTTGGCTTAAAAGAAGTAAACTACATGATGTAAGATGAAAAAGAGTGATGATTTACACCAGCCGAGCGAGAATGAGCAGCCGAGGAACTTTACACTGGGGTTCCTGGGCCTGCAATCGCGATTACAAATCACTTATAATCGAACAATTTATCTCATAATTCTTCTTAAATCTTACAAGTACTTCTCTTATTTGTTCACATACTTAGATGTTTTTAGCTATAGAATTAATTGCTTTACTTGTTCATCATAATCTTCCTTTTAGGATTTCATATGAATCTTACATTCTTGGAAATGAAATATTCATGATAATTGTAAGCATGATTCCATGATTTTTCTGTGTTTACAGGATCATATATACTCATATTCTGTTTTTGTGTTTGGTTAGTATACTGTTCTCTTTTCTATACGTGTAAGCCCTTTTCTTGAACATACTCCCTGTATTACTGCATTATCTTCATTTTGTGATTTTGCACTTTTTTATGCCATTTGACATTGTTTTATGATCTGGGTTTATCTTGTTATCTCCTGTTTTTGTTTCAATGTGCGTGGATTCTTACATTTTTGATGATTTGTATAAAATATTGCCTATTATGCAGTTTTTATGTGTGAATTGGTTGTATCATTGCAAAAGATTGAACCTTTTTTGGGATGCATAATGTAAATTCACCGGCACTGTTTATGTGATCTGGGTTTATCTTTAACTTTTATTGTTTGCTATATGTCATCTTCTGTTTTTGTATTCATATGAATAATTTCTTGTTTTCGTGATGATTTATTTTAAAGTTTGCCTGTTTATGTATAAATTGGTTGTGTGATTGTTAAAGATCGTACCCTTTTTGAATTGCATGATGTAAATCCATCGCCATCGTTTTGGTGATTTGGATTTTATTTTTGGGTAAAATATAATTCCCTGTTTGTGTTATGTGCACAATTTCTTTCCATTTTTACAATTTATTTCAAAATTCACCCTTTTCTAAACACTTAATAAGATTTTATTTGACATAGGTGTGAAACAAGGACAGGAAAGTATGGCGAGGAGACCACTTCGATACAGTAGACAAGCTATTCCGGTACGAGCCTTTGCTGTACTCATTGTACTTGCATTGCTATGTCTTTTTGTCATCATACCTCATTATGAAAAAGTCGTCTATTTCCTACGTCCTATATGGGATAAACCACCCGAGTCCTTTGAATACTTACCGCACTATTACGCAGAAAATATTTCATTAGCGACGATATGTAAACTACATGGCTGGTCTGTTCGTTCAAGACCACGCCGTGTCTATGATGCAATAATTTTTAGTAACGAAATTGATTTGCTTGAGGTGAGATTAGGGGAGCTGAATCCCTTAATTACAAAATTTGTAATTCTTGAAGCAAACACGACTTTTACTGCCAAGCCAAAGCCGCTTTTCTTCACCAAAAACCGTCATAGATTTGCTTTTGCTGAAGAGAAGATCACACATGGCGTGTTTCCAGGAAGGGTTGCATCAGATGGATCAAAAACACATCCATTTGATCGTGAGGCGGCACAGCGAAGGGCTATGAACAAATTGATTCGCAAGTCTGGTATTTCTCCTAACGACCTCCTTATCATGTCTGACACTGATGAGATTCCAAGTAGGAATGCAATTAAATTGCTGCAGTGGTGTGACGGGATTCCTGATGTTATACACCTGGAATTGAAAAACTATATGTACTCCTTTGAGTTCCCATTAGAATCTGGCAACTGGAAACCGGCTGTTCACGTCTACAGGCCGTGGACAGTTTATAAGCACTCTCGACAATCAGATTATGTTCTCTCTGATGCTGGATGGCACTGCAGTTTTTGCTTTAGGACTATACAAGAGTTTGTTTTCAAGATGACTGCTTACAGTCACGCGGATCGGGTGAAGAGGAGTGATTTTCTTGATGTCTCCCGAATTCAGAAAATTATCTGTCAAGGAGATGATCTCTATGATATGCTGCCAGAGGAGTATAGCTTTCGGGAATTGTTTAAAAGGATGGGATCAATTCCTCGTTCAACATCAGCTGTTCATGTTCCAGCTTATTTGTTGGAGAATGCTGAAAAGTTCAAATTTCTGCTTCCTGGTGGTTGTTCACGACAAAGTGATACTGAATTCTTGGACAGGTCCTAACAATTCTAAAAACTTTTAAGGTAATTATATGAATGAAAAGGTAGCCAAAACATGTTCTTTTCGCTACAGAGTTAGTCATGTGGACAATTATTTTGACATCAAAGACTTTACTTTTATGTGATTAAGGGTCATCCACTGTTACAATATCTCCTTCCAACAGTTGCCGATAGATATGCCCACTTCAAGATTGAACTTTACAACTGTGTGTTTTTCATGTTCCAAGAAGGGACTAAAGAATTTGGGATTATGAGAGAGGTGAATTTTCTGAATTTTGATAACCAGCTGCTGGACCTTCTTAGTGAATGTAACCAAGTCAGATATGATTGCAAATTAGATACTCTGTAGTTTAGGAATGAACCCTTAAAGAGTGTCTTCCTTTGGGGAAAGACTTCATCATCTTCAATTTGTAAACTGTGTAGACTGTTCTAATTTGTAAAAAACCAAGTGTCATTATGTAGTTATACATGTTCATTGAAATCATAATTGTGAATATCCAATGGAAAATAACTGCAGCGGTTGAAGATTAATTTGACCATTAGATGTTCATATCATCTAGAAATGAAATGTGTGGGAGGAAATTGCTCTGCATTTTCTCCAGATTCTATAGAGTGAATACATTTTTATGCAATTATCTTGGCATCTGCTTGATTTTTTATTATGAGGAACTCATCACATTGCCCAGATATACTATTTCCTGAAATACACAGATACACTGCATTTGTCCACTTTAGAGGTTTTTATATTTCTGAGTTAGATTTTTGAACTATGCATAGAAGTAAAAGATTAGTGCATGTGAAATTGTATTTCATTAACAAGAAATTTTAATTTGAAATTATGATTTCCATTTCTATCTAAATGAGATTTAGATCCACATTGACATGTCAATAGTAAAAACCATGCAGACCAACATGTGTTGCAGCTTAATTTTAGTAATATATCTAATACATGTCCCGTGAAACACTGTCAAATGTTGTTTGGAAAGAGAAAAGTTCTCAGTTTCAATTTCTTCTGTTACATTGATCCTTCTTCCACTCCTCGATCTAAACTTCTCTCTGTACTCACCTTTCTTGTACTGAATTTGTTTTCACTTACTGCTAATTACACTACTTTCTTTTATTAAATTTTGTTCAAGTAGTTTTGAGCTCTTTCACAGCTTGTATATCTTCTTAATGCATCTCTGATTTCTCCAGCCAAAGTCCTTCGTACCATTGAAGTATTATTAGCTCGGAGAGTGGCGGAGAGGGACTACTAGGGGTCATTTCGAAATAAGATCTCTAGATTTCCCTCTCCAAAAAATCTTCGTTTTCTTTGTTAGTGCAAGATTTCCCATGTTGCGTATGTATCTGAGAGGTTAGTGTATTTGAATGTCATATCATACTGACTATTAATGGCGCGTGGAAGGATTAGGTCAAAGCTGAGGAGCAGTCTGTATACGTTTTCTTGCACTAGTACTCCAAATAAAGCAGTTGGTAGTGATGAACTACAAGGCACTGGTTTTTCAAGAATAATATACTGCAACCAGCCTCATTTTTTCAATTACAAGTCGAATAGCACATCTACGACGAAATACAATGTTGTCACGTTCTTTCCAATTGCACTGTTTGAGCAATTCAACCGTGTTGCAAACATTTACTTTCTGATTGCTGCAATTCTATCAATCACGCCCTACGGGCCTTACGATCCTTTCAGTGCCATTGCACCATTAGCATTTGTTGTTGGCCTTAGTATGGTAAAAGAATTAATAGAAGATTGGCAGAGATTTTTACAGGATTGGAAGGTAAATATGCGACCAGCACAAGTTCATAACGGGAATGGTGAATTCGAGTCTAGACCTTGGAAAAATATTATGGTTGGTGATATTGTAAAAGTTGAGAAGGATAACTTTTTCCCTGCAGATTTACTTCTCCTGTCATCTAACTATGATGATGGAATATGTTATGTAGAAACAATGAATTTAGATGGTGAGACAAACTTGAAGGTTAAAAGAGCTTTGGAGACAACCATGGATTTGGATGAGGATTTGTGGTTCCAAGATTTTAGAGGAACCATCAAATGTGAAGACCCTAATCCTAATCTTTACACTTTTGAAGGTGAACTTGAATATGATAAGAGAACTTACACTCTTGATCCAATTCAGATTCTCCTCCGTGACTCTAAGCTAAAGAATACGTCATATGTATATGGAGTTGTGATTTTTACTGGTCATGATACAAAAGTTATGCAGAACTCGACAAAATCCCCTTCTAAGAGAAGCAGGATAGAGAAACAGATGGACAAAATTATCTACATTCTGTTCAGCCTCCTAGTGCTCATCTCGATCATGAGCTCAGTGGGATTTGCTTATTTGACAAAGTATGACATGCCAGAGTGGTGGTACTTACATGCTCCTGATGAAGGAAATTTATATAATCCTCAAAAACCATTCTTGTCAGGTTTATACCATCTGATCACTGCTCTAATCCTGTATGGATATCTAATACCTATATCACTTTACGTTTCGATTGAAATTGTAAGAGTCTTGCAAGCAAGCTTCATTAACCAGGATATTCACATGTACCATGAAGACACTGATACACCAGCCCTAGCAAGGACATCAAATTTAAATGAAGAATTAGGCCAGGTTGATACAATTTTATCTGACAAAACAGGTACTTTGACATGTAATCAGATGGACTTTTTGAAGTGTTCTATTGCGGGACTTCCATATGGACAACGCCCCAGTGAAGTAGAAGTAGCTGCTGTCAAGAAGATGTCTATGGATCTTGATGCTGAAGAATATGACTTTTCGAGTGCAGTCAGTGGCTTTGAAGGAGAAGTGAATTTGGAGACAGAAGGTACTTCTGATAATAAGAACGATAAACGTCAAATTAAGGGTTTTAGTTTTGAGGATGATCGTCTGACCAATGGATGTTGGTGGAAATTGCCTAAACCAGATATACATTTAATATTTTTTCGAATACTTGCAGTGTGCCATACTGCAATTCCAGAAGAAAATGAGGAAGAAGGTGGATACAACTATGAAGCAGAGTCCCCCGATGAAGGAGCATTTCTTGTTGCAGCAAAAGAATTTGGGTTTCAGTTTTGCAAAAGAACTCAAGGAAGCATATTTGTTCGTGAGGCGGATCCTTCTTCTGATGAACCAGTGGAAAGGGAGTTCAAGATTCTCAATATTTTGGATTTTACCAGCAAAAGAAAGCGAATGTCTGCTATTGTTCGTGACGAGAAGGGAGAGATTTTTCTCTTCTGCAAAGGTGCGGACACAATAATTTTTGATAGATTGTCAGAGAAGGGAAGAACATGTGAAAAAGCTACAAAAAAACATCTTTCTGACTATGGCGAAGCTGGGTTACGAACACTCGTTTTTGCATATAAAAAGCTAGAAGAGGCTGATTATAATGAATGGAATAACGAGTTTCAGACTGCAAGGAATTCTCAGTCAAGCAACAAAGATGAAATTCTTGAGGAATTATCTGACAAAATCGAGAAAGAGCTGATGCTTGTTGGTGCCAGTGCCGTGGAGGATAAACTACAGCCTGGAGTTCCTCAATGTATTGATAGTCTAGCACAAGCCGGTCTGAAGATATGGGTGTTGACGGGTGATAAGATGGAAACTGCAATCAATATCGGGTTTTCATGCAGTCTGCTACGTGAAGAAATGCAACAGATTTGCATATCTACCAAAGACATGCTAGAAAATGAATCAGTGGAGAATACAAAATCTGACATATTGACGCAAATTAGGAATGGAAGTCAAATGATAAAACAAGAAGAAGACCCTCATGCTGCATACGCTTTGATAATAGATGGGAAAGCCTTGGCATTTGCTTTGGATGATGATCTGAAACATCAATTTTTGCATTTAGCAGTTAGTTGTGCATCGGTTATATGTTGCCGGGTTTCTCCTAGGCAAAAGGCCCTAGTTGTAAGATTGGTAAAAGAAGGGACAGGAAAAACAACCTTAGCAATAGGGGATGGCGCAAATGATGTTGGAATGATCCAAGAGGCTGATATAGGAATTGGGATTAGTGGAGTTGAAGGAATGCAAGCTGTGATGTCAAGTGATTTTGCTATCGCACAGTTTAGATATTTGGAAAGACTTCTTGTGGTCCATGGTCACTGGTTTTACAAAAGAATTGCTCAGATGATTTGTTACTTCTTCTATAAGAATATAGCTTTTGGCCTCACGCTTTTCTACTATGAAATTTGCACCGCTTTTTCTGGTAATGCGGTTTATGATAGCTGGTACATGATTCTTTATAATGTTGCAGCTACATCTTTGCCCGTAATGTCACTGGGAGTACTAGAACAAGATGTCTCGTCCCAAGTCTGCCTAGAATTTCCAGCATTGTATCAGCAAGGCTCAAAAAACCTATTCTTTGGATGGTACAGAATAATCGGATGGATATGCAATGGAGTTTATACTTCCTTCATTGTCTTCTTTCTCAACGTATTGGCTTTCTATAATCAAGGCTTTCGCGTCGATGGACAAATAGCTGATATGAGCATCATGGGTGCAACTATGTTCACGGGCATTGTTTGTGCAGTCAATTTTCAAATTGCTCTGGCACTTACCCACTTCACCTGGATCCAGCATATTTTTATTTGGGGAAGTATAGTGGTTTGGTTCCTTTTTCTAATAATATACGGGGCACTTTTACCTGACACTTCAACTGGGTCATATCAAATCTTTGTTGAAACTCTTGCACCCTCTCCGCTATTTTGGATTGCCATTCTTCTAGTCATAATAGCCTGTAATCTCCCGTACTTTATGCATACCTCATTCCTGAGATGTTTTAATCCAATGGATCATCACATCATTCAAGAAATCAAGTTCTACCAAAAAGACGTTACTGATCGACATATGTGGAGAAGAGAAAAGAGAAAAGGAAGACATGAAGCCAAAATTGGGTTTAGTGCAAGAGTTGATGCAAAGATCAGGGGATTGAAAGGCAGGATTCAGAAAAGAGGCGCAGTTCTAGCTCCACCAGAGATGCTTTAATCTATGATTTTTTCCATGTCATAATGTGTCATACTGACTTAAACAGGAGATTGAGTTTTTGTACCCAGTACATATGCACAAGTTAATTTTAAGTCTTTTCAGATTCTTTCAATTATACATTTTATATGTCTAATATTATTGTAGATATATAACTAAAATTATCTAACAGATCAATGCGTTCAGAAATTTCAAGCTCACTTTATCAAGAAATTAGCGAAAAAGAATTAAGTTACTAAGTAACTGTGCTCACGGACAAATTGTCCAAAGAGAGAACAAAAAGTTAAAAAATACATGTAAGAGATTCTGAATAACAAATACTCACAATTATTACATGAAGAGTAGATATAACTAAAAAAATTGAGATGTTCTAAACTTTGGCCTGGATATTAGAGATGATGCTTTTGTCCACCTGGAAAGCTTTGACAAGTAAATCAGTTGATATGTCTGGTTTAGAACCAAACACTGCATGTGCAATAGTAACTAATCCAGGATTTTGGCTGCTAAGGGCAACAACAGCCACTGCATTACCACTTCCTACATTGCGCTGGTAATGAACGAGACCGATAGGGAAGACAAAAACGTCTCCCTTGTTTACGATCTTGGAGATCAAACGATTGTCGGGATTGGAGGTGACGAATCCAACTTCAATACTGCCTTGGATGACAGTTAAGATTTCAGTGCCACGGGGATGAGTGTGAGGCGGGTTGAGACCCCATGGTGCAAAGTCAATGCGGGCGAGAAAGATTCCCAGTGTGTTCAGTCCTGGAATCTGAGCAGTGGAAACTAGAGTTCCGTTTGAACCAAGTGCATTGCTTGTGTTGCCTGGTATATGAAGTCCGCTAAAATAAAAGTCACTGGCTTGAACCATGCTCGGATCCTTACATGCTAGACCATTTAAAAGCACTGCAAGTAAATTTTCAAGGCAAATAGACATATGAGTGCAAAATATTCATGTTTGGTTTTATTGCTATGATCTAAACTATACATGTCTAATGCCGTTGGAAGGAGTATAAACAAAGACATCAACCATACTTTGGCTATTCGATTGAGCAACACAGAAATCTTGGAGTGGACTCTGGTCAGCTGCCATCACAACACAGAAAGAAAGAGCTAAAAGCCCGACCAAGACAATAAATTTCACCATTTCCTTGCTAAATTTTGAAAAGATTGTATAGATTACAGATAAGAATGTATAAAGTGATTAAGATTTAAGTATATATGTCCGCATAGATTTTCCTTTTTATAGAGAGAATGTATCTCAGGCTGGTAGCGATACAAATATAAGTTGTGTATTTGTGCCGTCCTAAGTTTCAAGAAACAGTCGTACTCCTTCGCATGTGCAGACATGGAAGTAGTTGGTGTACATATGTTTACTTTAATATGTAGTTATCCAGAATTTATACGAGTTTTTCACAGGTCAGCTTGTACATATTATAATATACCATATCAGAATCTACGGGCCGCATGCATCATGTCTTAGTGAAGTTGGGTGCCGTTTAATGTTTTGTCTGTAGCCTGTACTCATTACACCTGGTTGGCGATCTGTTCCATTGACCTTTTCCTCAGATCTTTATATTTTTTATTGTGATTCTTGGAGTGAACTCTGCCTGGAAAAGGATAGAACGGGCCTGGCCAACATCATAATGAATATTCAATTGTGTGGGTTATTACTCAAATTTGTCTAACATGATGTTAATCAATACGTAATAAACATAGTACATATGATCAAATATGTAAGAGGATCATTAATGACACTTTGAAACTACAAGTATAATTGATCACCTGGGTAACATTTTCTACAAATAGTAATCTGTAGATTGAAACATTTTCCAAAAGATTTCTAATGAAGAAGCTACAACCGTAAAAATAAACTCTTTATGGAATTCATGAATGAACGAGGTTGAACAAAATAACTTTAACCTAAATCGGATGGACAAAAAAATCATTTCAGCAGTTAAAAGTACATTTTCTCATTTCTGTAGGGTGAAAAGGTAAGCCCCAATATATTTTCCAATACTTCATATTTTGACTTGCATAAGGCTCATCTTTTAGCTTATGTGCTAAACTAAAACCTCATATTTTTAACCCAGCGCGTGTCCCGGATTACTTCTGGCTCTAACACTAATTCTCCATCACTTGTGAATGGCGGACACATGAAATACTGGATGAAGTTTAGAGCCTTTAGCCTTTAGGAAGTAAAAGCTATTATCAACTTCAGTTCTGCCCTTATTCAATTTTAGAAAAAATAATATTATCAACTTCAGTTCTGGAGCATTCTCGCTTTGCTCGATCCCGACTCTTGAACTCCTCCAATGGCGATGTTTTGATCTTCGAAATTCCAGTTACACGGGTAATCTTTACAACTTGGCTTCACTTTTAGTTTCATGTTAATATACATGTATATGATCTCATTTTTCTTTTACGATACATATGCATAAATATTATGTATTTGTGTATAAAATAGATGTGTTTATAACTATAAATATGTAATGACTGAAGTGATAAAGATAAAGCAATGCGTTCATACTCAATTTTCAGTCCTGGGGGTTTATGAGTTGTGGAGCATATATACCTTTTAAGTTTATATATGTGAAAGAGATTGCTCCACTCTTTGCAGTTCATAATTATTTTGAGTTTTTATGTAGGATTGTTTCTTTTGAACCAGATAATGAACAGCTTAATGCAACTTTAATCAATAAAACGAGCACACAATCATTCACCAAGGTAAATATTCATTTTTTATAACCTTTACTTTTTAAATCGAGTACACAGATTATAATTTCATCTGGCCTATTTTTTAATTTGGTTTTGGGGATTTCCCGTCTTTCTGCATTAATTAATGTCCTACTATCTTCCAATACACTTTCTTTGGGCAGAAGATGTTATCATTTATGCCCCTTGCTTCAACTTTTTTTTGATATTAATGCTTCGGTTTTCATTACCTTTCATGCACAAGAGAATAATCTTCGTAGTTGGCATCAAGGACTCTTCACACTAATATATAACTCTAGAGTTACCGGCGTCTTTGAAATCACTTTTCCGAGCCAACTACTGAATTTAAAAGGTAAAAATCAAGTTAGAGGGTCACCGATAGAGATGAACTAGCCTGGTATTTTCTTATATTCTAAAGACTCTTTTATCACTATGAGCTGATTCTAAGGTATTTCTATGGTTATGTTAAAGAAAATCCCCTTCACATTTTTGTGATTTCTAGAAGATATTAAATTGGTGTGCCATTATGCCTCTACATGATCCGTAATAATTTAAGTTTTTACATTTTTTTAGATCTGTGTCTGTAGCACGGATTAATGAAAGAAGCAAGCCAGAAAATTCACATGCACTCTCTGGTAGAGAACAAATCCTATTGTGCAGATCTGTGTTCAGTTTTACTAAGACAAAACTTATTTCTTGGTTATTTATGAAAAGCTGATAGCATTTGACGAGGCAGAAAAGCTCAAGTGCATTAAAGATGTGCGTAAATTTTAATGATTTAAAGTAGGATCCTCGGAGTCTAACCTGAATTCTTCACAATCCCTTATTCACGTTCCTTTGAATTTTTTTTTACAATTTCACTATTTAGTAATTTAAGAATTATAATCAACAAAGAAACTCATAGATTTAGGCATGATTTGGAAGGTCCGGTCTTTGAATTTAAAGGTACATGTAAAAATTGGAGGTTTCATTTTTCATTGTTCTGCTTTATTAGAAATTTGTAGGGGGTGTAAGTTTTTGTTGCAATTGCCAGTACTTTGTATATTTGAATTCCCGTTGACTCTCATAGTTCTCATCCTGACCATGATGTTATCAAAACACCCACAGCTCCCTTTAGTTTTAGAAATTGCATTATAATATATGAAAATATTTAGTTTTAGCCTTTATATTATACTTTTAAATTGGTAGCTACTTTTTGTTATTTGTGAAATTTGTTTTTACCAACTGTGTGGGTGACTAATTTGAGATTGGCAAACTTGGCCTGAGCAGTAGCTTCCTGTTTAATATTGCAGGCTTGAAGTAAGGCAATAGTGACAAACAATGACTTTCGGCAAATGTAATGAAGACGATTGTACCCTATTTTTCGAAGGAGCTGACCGACGTGCTTGAGGTCTTTGCCCTTATCCCTACAGGCCAGATTTATAGTTGTAAGCAAACCCCTTTTCATCTGCATTCATAATAATATATGTAATGCTATGTTGTTTTCTCTTTATATTTTAAGTTTTACGACAAATGTTGCTAATCTATATAATTAAGTTCGAATTTCAGAATATTAACTTCAAATGTAGCTTCCTATAATTCATTTTTAGACTGCAAGTTTTTTATTCTTCTAGGACCGCATTTAAGAATATTTGTTGATCGGTACCTCCACAGAATGCAAATAAACCTCAAAATTAAAACCATACTTGCACAGTATCAAGACTTCATAGACTAATGTTCTCTTTTCTTGCTCTGGATATCTTATTCAGGATTTTGGTTCATTAAATTCAACCTGTTATCTTATGGGGTTTTTGGGTTTATGGTGTTTAATTTTGAGTAATAAAAAAACCAAATTCCTTCCAACGTCTAATGCATTTTTCACTGCTTCCTTAGAGTGTCAGTTACGCTTATGTTTCTTTTCTCATCCCTGATATATGGGATTTTTCGGGGCGATGGATTATTATCTCGAGGGTAGATATCATGTGCTTATACCTGGACGATTTGGTCTCACAGTAAGGACAATTATAGTTGGGTATTAGTTTTGTGCTTTCCTGAGATTTTGATAAGAGTGTAACGGTTTTTGGTGATTTTTTTAGTTAGTCAGCCATTACTTTTTTCCAGCTGGAAACCTACGCAAAGATGATAACAGTTTAAATTTCTGAGAATTTCGATGCATTTATGGATTTTGGTTTTCATATATACTCACAATAAAATTACAATTTATGCTCTAATACTTTTTCCAAAACTTTAGTTTTGACATTTTATAAGGATATTAGGGTTAGCGAAACTTGCAGTTTAAAGGGGAAAGTTGCAATTTTATAAGGAAGTTGTTTTTAGCTTATATTCAGAGTGGGTTATCAATGCTTGCAGAAATAAATACAAAAATCAGGTGTGAAAAGGATTGCGTGAACAAAGTTTCTTTTCAATTCCACCTACATATATGCATTGTATATTCAATTCTTAAGTTGGTATTTCTCATACCTGTCAGTTGTCTTTAATGGGGTTCCAAGTGCTCTTTATTAGTTCATACTTGTGAGTTTGACGGGCTGGTAAGATGTATATAGTATTTATCTCTATAGTCTATATGGTTGAAATTCTTATAACATAAGTGAATTGAAACATATAAAGAAAAATATACTCAAAGTTCACGGAAAAAGAGCTCACTTGCTGGTCATAGAAATTAAAGCTCCGCAGCATATTCTACCGGAACAATAGAATGAGATGGCACCGGCTTACGAATTGCATATAACTATTGTTTACTATATACATAGTAAATGTAAAGTTTATCAAACACCTTTGATAATGTGCTTTAACAAATTTTCAAACTTATAAACCCAGGATCTAGGGAACATGATGGGGCTATTTTAGCACTTTTTCATCCTAATCTCATTAATTTTATAGGTATAACAAGTTTTAAACTCTTTAAATATTGTGGATACCATTTTTCTATTAGAAGGGAATACGTAGCAAACATTTATTTTTGAAATCTTTGATCAGTTATTATGTTAATACTACATATTAACTTTACTATCTTTGTGCTAATATATTGAATTACGAGTTTGCCTTTGTCTCTATGTACATATCTACTGGATAAATTTCTTGAAGAATGCACAGTGTGTGCGCTGCTATAGTTATAAGAAACCTGTTTCCCTTTTTTAATAACTAAAAGTCTATATATTAACATCTATTCCGTATTTTAATCTTTTTATCATGGTTGTTTTTATTGTTTCTGTTCTTAAAATTAATTTTAGTAGGTTTCGATAAAATTGTCATAATGAAGAGAGTAAGAGTTTGGCTCCATCAAGATGCAAACGTATTTGACAACTAATTTTAAACTATTATTGATCACTTAAGTCTGCAATTTTCATTCTGAAGCATTTTTCTACCACCTTTCAGGTTTAAACAAGAAGTACAAGTTATTGTACCACTGATTAGTAGCTCTTTATTATTGTTGCACCAGTCATTATGAGCTCTCCTTCATTGGCCTGTCATTATAAGCTTTTTTTCGTTGGACGGAGCTCTGTTTGGCTCAAGAGAAATCTTATCGATGGATGAATGACTGAGCCTGCCCGAGCATTACACAGCTAACGTGAATCACTGTCAGGTATTTTTTTTATTCCCCCAGGTAAAGGGTTCCCTCAACCTGCCTCTCATATTTCTTTTACTGGTATATTGGCATCTCACAGTTATTTATTTTAGAGCCGTTTACGAAAATTAATAATAGCAATCTGAGAAACTGCCGATGTCAGATGCTTTTAATGGATTCTTTGTGATGGTCACATGTCACAGGCGCAACAGGTCTATAATGTTGCAACCATAAACATACAACTGACGTGGACAATCATGTCTTTATATCAGTAACATCCTATATGTTTGTAATTTAGAAAAAAATGATGCAACAGTGTACATATAAACTATATATTGTAAAAATCTCAAATGAAAAAGAAAAAAATTAATTCTTTTCAATTGGGATTTTTTTTTTGCATTAATGTATTCATACCAACTTGGACTGGTATATTGTATTTGTATTTCCATTGGTATTGCAAGCACCATGAAAACATTCATTGAAAAATAACATGCATTAAAGAGTTTATTTCTTTAACATGTCATTTAAGGTATACATTTTGTGATTAATATGGGTTTCCGAATTCGAAAAATTTATTATTCATATCATACACTATCCAGGCATGTTCTTAATAGACTCCAGATTTTGAACTATGCTGCATTTCAGTACAGGACTAGAAAATGAATCGTGCCTTGCACCGGTTATTAGTAGGCTAGTTTAATATTATAAGTCGTAAAAGAAGAATAAAAATTATACATTTAAAGTTATAATGAAATTCAAAAAGAGGTGAAACCAAAAGTTGATTAAACAAAAAACGTATAATATATTGAATTAGTAATGGTATTAAGAAGACAAAGATTAAAGCCAAAAGGCTGAAACAAAAATAAAATTAAACTTAATGAAGTAGAATCATAAAACATTAAGTATAAGAAAATAAAAATAAAATTAAACTTAACAAACTTAATATAATCATAAGACATATAGAAGTATAATGAAACAAAAATAAAATTAAACTTAAATACTTAAAAGTATAAGATAACAAAAATAAAATCAAAATAATTAGAATCATAAGATATGTACAAGTATAAGATATACATACATGAATAAAGGATACGATAATAAAGGATGTAACCAAAAATTTTAGTAGAAATAAAAAACATACAAAAGTAGAATTATAAGATATAAAATAAGTGAAACCAAAAGTTGGTGGTACCAAAAATTGGTGAAACCAAAATTAATATTTGTGTACCATTTTCTTTTTAATAAAGGTTAATAGTTCAAAATATTATTACAATTTTTTTATATAATAAATTTAACACATATCATTTGGTTATCAACAATTAGAATTATTAGAATAACTATTAACAGTTTTTACATTTAAGAATATGTTTAAAATTATATGGAACCTAAAAATGAAAGACTAAGAAATAATGAAGGAAAAACAAAAAAAGGTAAAATTTAAGTGAAGTAAACGGTAAAAGAAAGACCAAGAAATAGCAGCAGGGGTAGGCTCCTCAAAAAATTTTCTAAGACTAAGAAAGAGTAATAAATATCAAATGACCTGGCTAAGCACTGGACGCATATTTATACACATGGCTTTTTATAATATTTTTAAGAAAATTGTTATCTACTATGTGTCACATCATTATTTGAAAAAGAAAATTGGGAAAAAAATTCGAGAAACCTGACATTTTTCAAGAAATAAAATAATGACGGAAAATGAAAAAAAATATTTTAAGTGAAGTGAAGGGTGAAAAAGGGAGACGTGCTGCCCGGAAGAGGTGGTAGCCAACTAGTGTTTGTGCTATAGAGACAACACTATGATATTTTAGTTTAAAATATTTGGATTATTAATATTTATATCTTATCCATTATTTTTTTATAATTTATTAACTCTTAATTTACTGTGATATAAATGTTAGATTAATAAATATTCTTGGAATATGATATGCAATTCTATATCTCTAATTACGTGACTTAGAAATGAGATTATGAGAATAATATTTATATTCCTAAAGGCCCCTAGTTGTATTATTATATGGGACAATAATAATGCATTAGGACTAGTATGTTTGTTGACTGATCATCACATCTCATTAATCATAGGTATATATGGTGATACTAAAGTCAAAAAATAGACACATGTATCAGATACATGGTGGTGGATTGATCCGTTGTGAGATACTACATGTTTATAATGTTATAAGTTATTCTCATAGTGATAATGATGTAATGGTCATTAGATCTGAAGTCATTTATTTCTATACGAAAATTAATATACTTGGATTCCATTAAAAGTTATCCTTGACCGGATAATGATAAAAGTGGACATTGGATATGTTATGAATCGTATAAGAAATATGAATGTTCTAGATGAGATTTAACCTTTCTATTTTAGGAGTAATATTATTGGGCTCTTGTGTGAGTTTAGACTATGAAATCTGTGATATGATAGTCTACTAATTGGTCAAGGAAACTTGAATTAAACTATGATGAGAATGACACATTACATGCCTCTAGTTTAATCTCTAATATTTGGTTAAAGGGATTATATTACATTGTACATTATAACAAAAATTTTAATCGAATCACAAATTTAATTATTATTACATGGGTAGCAATGATGTATTACTAGATGACGCTCATTGTTTAAAATTTCAATATGAGATATTAAAATTATTGCCAATATAATAATAACCTACAAGGTCACACACAAAGAACACTTGAAGGCGAAATAATTTAAATTATATATTTTAAATTAAATAAGTAATTTATTTTATTTATGATATTAATTAAGTATGAGTTAATTAATTAAATAAATAAAAGAGAGAAATTACATAAATTAATTCGGAAATAATTTAAAATTAATTAAGTGTGACTTAATTAAATAGTAAATTGAGATTTCAGATTAGTATTTATTATAATTAGATTATAATTAGAAAACTCATTTTTCTCTCTATATAAATTTTTTAAGGGCCAATTTAAGAAAAACGATGTATGGTTATACAAAACCCTAGCCCGTTCAGGAAGAAAGAGAAAGAGAGGTAGAGATCAAGTTTTCGGGTGCTAGTACATATCAATCCTTTAAGAAAACCGTTCTTGTAGATACCGTGGAGCGTAGATTGCGAGAGTGGAATACGTGGTGATTCAACAAGGTTTGGAACTCCATTAATCTCCATTAATGAACTCTTTAAGCTTTTTTAAGGTAAAGATTCTTACTATGAATTATATATCTATTTTCACATGGATCCTCCGTAGAGTTCAATTTTATTCTGATTTTAATTTTAATTTACATTATTTCCTTTGCAATTATGTGCTCAATACCCTTTAATGGCATCAGAGCTACTTGCGAAAGTGTTTAATTCGTTTATGTGTTTAACCGTTTTTGATATACAAGCATGTACGTGATTTGCCCATGTTTTGATGTTGATACAATATGTTTATATATGTATGGTTTGAAAATACGATATTCATGTAAGTTGTATAATAATATGATGATTATATAATTTGTATGTATATTGATATGTACATGATTTATGTTAGTTCTTATTATGAGAATCGCATTAGATACGGATTCTGAATCAGATGTTGCAGAGTCTCTGAAATCTGGGTCTGGTGTCCGATTTTTGCGAACGAATACCCTATTTGATAAAAAATCGAGCGTCTGATCAAAACTGATAGCTAAAGTTATTATTGACTCGTCTATAAGACGTTTGACGTCGTTTACTGTCTGTAAACAACGATTTAATATTTTCAGAATTTGAATTTGATTTTTTTGGTATTCCATATTTTGTTTTTAATTAGATCATGATGGGTATGATATGTTAAGATCAGATTATGTGTTCTAACATGTTCTTATGTGTTGATTGAGCATGGTGGATGGTTATGGCTTATGACCTTAGGTTAATGATTTTGATTTTTTAAATATGGCTTGCATGTCGTTCTATCTTGTAATTATAAATCTCGAATAAAACTCAAGTTCTTCTTGTAAGTTCATTAGATTAGTTTTTATATATTATTCTTGTAATATACATGAAGACATGAAGATTTAATATCAAGGAAGTGTAATCCCCCATGGAGGCCATCCAAGAAAGCAATAAAAGGAAAAGATAATTCAATAAAGAAGACATGTAATAGTTAGCTATTATTTATTTATAACCTTAGATTGACCTAGATCTTTGTCATTATCTTGATAAAGATCACATAGGATGAAAACATAACCAACCACGTTTACTTTATTGCACTTTACATATATATGCTCATATGATGAATGTATGTGTAGAGTAGTTTAATGATGCATGCTTAATTAGAATAAGAATATATGTATTAGATACAACAGCCATGTCATTCTTGCTAACCAAGATAAAATCTGTAATGATTCAAGATTTTAAAATGAACAAATGATTATGAGATTCTCGTGTTTATGAAACACGAAATAAAAATACTAATCTTCTTTATTTCTGACATGGGCCGATTTTGTCAAAAGTGAGTTCATTGAACTTGTAAGGTTGTGGGTTTTAAGGGAGACCGTTTTGACTCCCTCACTACCAGGAAATCAAAACATTGACAAATATTGATTTAAAGTATTTTATTTAAGGAAAAATTGGGAATCTCTTTATGATGGGATCAATGATCGTTTTAAAATTAACAAAACCATAAAGTTAATATTAAGTTGATCAGATGCCTTCCAGTGAGTCCAATGCGTTAACCCCTAGATAGTTAAGGAGTGGGTTTTCCAAAAAGAAGTACTCCCATCTATAATAGGAGATGTGTTGAAGTATATTAATACTTTTTGACTATGGTTTAACTTAACTAAGTTACCACAATAAGATTGTGAACTAAGAGGCATAGAGTTTGACGAGATTTATTAGATAAATATGAACAAATATTGTTCCACCAAGCTATCCAATAATTATATAGTTGATATAATTGACAAATGTTGTCTACCTAAATAATCATATGTAGGAGAAAAGTCAAAGGTGACCTAACGCTTGTTGAAATATGGATCTTGGCTTAATAGAAAGGATATAGATGATATTATTTCCGAATTAATAGTTAGGGCTATTGATTTGATAAAAATAGTGGGAGATATAAATATTTCGAATATATATGAATAATCACTTCAACATAATCTAATGATCACCTGTAGACTAATTCATTTTTTGCACTTTAATATTGTAGATATCAAATGAAAAATAACACAAATAACTTCTATATGTAATAGTCCTTGACAAGGACAAGATGACATGAAATAATTTCCTCGACTGACATGGGAACTTGAGGATTGTCCTCAGGTTCAAAGATGTCACTCAAACCCCTCCCTTATTTCTTCTAGCTGAGAATGAAATATGTGCTGAACAAAATGCTTATCTGAAGCAAATTGATTATGGAAACAATATTTCACGTCTCATGCTTGCAATTATGAGTGCCGAAATTTAGAAGCAAAAAGAGCATAGTGATGCTTATGATGTGATTGAGCACCTTCAAAAGATGTTTGAAGGATATGCCTGTCAGAAAGATTTGACAATACTAATTAGGCACTATAATTTTACATTAATGGGAGAATGATATCCAGTTGGACCACATGTTCTAAAGATGATAGGTATACATACCTTGATATTTTGGGTTTTAAGATTGATCTAGAGACTCTACTTGATTTGATCAAGCAATCTTTGAACAACTTTTGTTCTCGGTTTGTTATAACAAAATGGATGAGATAGAAAAAACACCTACTAAGTTACTACACATGTTTAGAAATGCTGAAAATAACATAGTAAAGGCATGAACTACGTCCATATTGATGGTGTAAACATGGAATGCAAGTGGTAGAAGATAGTGGACAGTCAAGGTGAAGATTTAATCTTATTCGGTGCCAAACCAAAGTCCAATCCCAAAGGGCTTTTGAAGACTGATAGTGGTGTTGCTAAAGGAGATGATTGTCACTTCTGTGGAAATAACTGGATGATTGGAAGTTAAATTGTCGAGCTTGTTTGGAAGATCCAAAGAAGAAGACCAGAAATGCTCAAGCTTCAGGTATCGGGTTAGAATTGGAGAAAAGTTGTTGCTCTGGTTGGAGGAACTCGATACCTAATTTTGTCCATAATGCGAGATTGAGAACTTGATAAATTGTTATTGCGTGCCTTCTTTTAGCGGTACATTATATCAATTTCTTGTCAAGACAAGAAATATTTTCATTTTAAATAAATAAACAACAGTTGTTTATTCTTTTTTAATGATAAGGCTTATAATATTGCATAATTAGTTAACAATTTATATGTTCTAAGATGACTCAAATAAAATATTACCTCTAACATTGTCGTTTAAGCCATATTATTGAGAAACACATTTATGAGTTACATACAAATGGATACTTGGATAAGTTTGATTTTGATCATACAAAAGATTTGAATTTTGTCTCATTGGAAAAATGACTAAAACTTCTTTTACCTGATCAGATGAAAGGGCCATCAAACGATTAGGACTTATACATAATGATATATATGGTCGAATGCGTACGATGGTAAAGGGTGGCTTATAATACTTCATAATATTTACTGATGATTTCAGTAGATATGTTTATGTATATCTTATGAAGAACTAATCCGATTCTTTTGAAATATTGAAAGAATATAAGACAGAAGTAGAAAAGAAAATAGGGAAAGTATTAAAATTGTACAATCAGATCGTGGAGGAGATTACTTAAACATCAAATTCAAGAGTTTCTTAAAGGAGTGTCATATTATATCATAACTTACTCCTTTTAAAATACCTCAATATAATAGGGATTTTGAGAGGAAAATTGTAGCTTGTTGGACATGGTGCGATCGATGATGAGTCAATAGGATCTTCCAATCAGTTTTTGGGGTTATGCTCTAGAAACGTCTGTATATACATTTAACTGAATCCGACAAAAGTGGTTCAAAAGACTTCATATGAGATATTGACTGATAAACGTTATAACATGTCATTTATGAAAATTTTGGGGACGTGAAGCGTTTGTGAAACGTTTAGCATCTGAAAAGATTAGACCAAAATTAGATGTATGCTATTTTATGGGATTCCAAAGTGAGACTAAAGGGTATAGTTTTTATAATCCTTCCGAGAATAAAGTATTTATTGCTTGGACCGATGTATCTCTTGGGGGAGAATTACTTTTTAAGAAAACCAGTGGGAGAACAATGCATCTCGATGAAGATCGAGAACCACATGATAACACTGAACCTGAGTTGGAACAAGATAAAGATATACATCAAAATGTTGAAAGTAATCATGTTAAGGAAACACGGGTTATTCATAGATCTAGTAGGATTCACCATGAGCCCGGGAGAAATTATGGATTTCTCTTGACTTAAGATGGTGATGTGATACACTACGCAATAAGTGCCCATAGGCAACAGTTTTTAGCTAGCATTGCAGGAAAAGCGTTGCATTATCTACAAAATTTTTCAGTTTATTGCAACACAGTGCAGAAAGCGTTGCAGTACATTGAAGCTACCGTTGCGAATAACTGTTAGTGTTGCGCAACATGCACCAGTAGAGGTCATAGTGTTGCATTAGAATTTTTTTTTAATTTAATATATGTTGATATGGAAAACAAATATGAGGTGGCATGTTGGGCCCCGTGTGGGACCTATAACGACTCTTATATTTTTATTATTTAAATATATAGTTATTGAATAATTAAATAATTAAAAATATGTGTATGGGTTCTATCAGTTAAATATTATTTTGTTGTTAATTATGTGTGATCGTTGGTGTTCGAGTATCATTTGTGTAATTCGTTGTGAAGCTGTGTTGTTTTACTTTTATATTTAAAAGTGATTTTATTCAAGATTTATTTCCATAAATACTTGGGTTATCTCTAAAATTATTTTTATTGCTTTATAATTTTATTTGTAATTTTTGGGATTAAATACATCTGTATGTTTGTTCGTTAAATCATAAAAATGCGGGTTTGTTGCGCAACTCAGAAATGACTTAAAAATTTTAAAAAATTTATTTTATTAGTTTTTAATTATTTCGAGAATTTTAAAACTATTTTGGTAATTTTATGAGTTTAAGTTTCTCGCAACTCGGTTCGTTAAATCGCAAAACGCAGGTCAAAACATGGGCTTGCGAGCATAATTCGGGACACGTGGCGACTCCTGTGATACGTGTTCGATTTTTTATGTAGCTTTAGATTCGTGGCAGCAGCTGGTTGGTTTTAAAAAAAAACAACACAGAAACAAAACAAATAAATATACACACAACCACTCCTCCCCTGTATCCCCTTGTTTTTCACTCCGATCTCACTCTCACCATTTTCGGGTCCCCTCTTTTCGATTATCACTCGACTTCGAGTGTGTTTATGGTCCTGGTACATAATTCTCTCGTTCTTGTTCTTATGGCTGCGTTTCCGTTCGATTTTTTTGGCGCTTGATTTTCATGTTTTTCCGGCCGATTCCGGTAAGCCACCGCTTAGCTCAGGTGGGCTTGGTCGCTTCCGATTTTACTCCTATTTGATTACTACTATATACATATATGTACTGGTGTGTGGGTGCATGTATATGTTGTAATATCCGGGATATATCGTGTAATTATTTTGCTATTAAATAATTATTATGTGTGTTCAGTATCTATTCTGTGAGTTAATTGTTAAATGTTATCTGTACTTGGATATTCAAAAATAATATTAATTGAGTATTTTAATTTTTATATGTCCAAAATAAAACATAGATAATTGTCATATCTTCCTAATTATTTTTATGTTGATTTATGGATTTATAAGAATCATATGAAATTTATACAAAAAAAATTCTGAGTATTTAAAATCTATTTTATAAAAACGGGAACCAATCGACGTCATCCGTTGTTACGTTTTTGGAACCCGAAACTCTTCCGAGAACTCCTTCCTAACCTAATTGTAATATTCCGAGCATATCCCATGTTTCGACTTTTTCGATCCGGCGTACGGTTTGTTCTGCGCGGGTCCCGGCGCAATATATTCGATACAATATTCGTTTCGGTAAATCAATAAAACCCGTATTTTCGATAAACGGGAGCTTTTTATTAAACTATCCCAATTATCACTTCGTAGTACGTGTAACCAGGCGCTGAGACCAAGACCGCAGTACAAATTGTACTGATTTGGATAATTATCCCGAAAACCGATACCCTTTGGATCAGTTTTTATAAATAAACGTACCGTTTTATATCCGGAATGATCCAACGGGATACTAATTTTCCGTAATTATAAATAGCCTTTTTCCGTATTTTATTTCGTATCAAAATCATTTGCAGATAGTTAATTCTATAATTTTCAGAGAAAAACCCTAATTACATAAACTGTTCTAAGAATCAAACAGCAAAACGAAGGCGTTGCCGATCTCTGTTTTCAAATCTTGAGTAACCAAAACGAAGGATTTGAAGTGTTCTATCAGATTCTGAGCTTTGTTTCACTGCAGAATCAAAGGTTTATTTTCTGGAAATTTATTTATTTTCGAATTAAATTTATTAAAAATATAAATTTTTGTTCGGATGATTGTTTGTATGATTTGGTGATGGCATGTTGTAGAGCTTGTTTTCCTGATGATTTTGATATATTATACGTCTGATTTGGAGTTCAATAACTTGTTCAAATTTGAGTTTGATTTTTGAATTTTAAAATTAGGGTTTATAACCCGTATGAATGTTCTTAATTGAAATTTGGGGGTTTATTATTCTGAAATAGATTGATGTTGTGGTATAGTATATTGTATTCTCTGTGAAATTTGCAATCTAGTCGTACAAGTTTCATGAATCAACGAGGTCTGTAGAGAAGGGAGTTGTGTTTTGAAGTTTACGTCGAACCCGCCGGAAACCGGCGAGTTTCTTGATCAAATTCCGGCCAAGTCTGGGGTTATTGATGAATTTTGATTGCAGATATAGGTTCCTGGTGTTGTGTAGTTTAATTCTGGAGGTGATGGTGGTGGGAGGATGCCGGAGGTGAGTTCTCCGGCCACCCCCGACTTTTCCGGCGACTGGAACTGCAAAATTGCAGTTTGGTCCCTGTACTTTTGAAAACGATGAAGTTTGGTCCCCCAGGTTTTCAGACTTTGCAAAAATTGGATTCCTGTATTAAAAATGTTTCAAAATCATATTTCCTATCTATTTTTATTATAAAAATTCGTTTTTAATTTCTGAAAATTCTAAAAATTAGTATTTTAATTCTGAAAATTATTTTTAATTCAGAAATAAATCTGAATTAATTAGTTAATTAATTTCAGTTAATTTTTAATCGATTAATTGGTCAATTAATTTGGAAATTAATTGATTAATTGATTTAATTAAATATTAATTGATTTTAATTAATTATTTAATTAGATATAATTACTTAAAAATGATTTAAAAATTCCGAAAAATAGTTTCGAGCTTTAAAATATTATTCTAAATTATTTCCAAGGCTCGATAATTAGTATAAAATTGTTTCGGAGCCAGAATTGGCCAACTGAACCCTGTTTATTAACCCAAAATTTGATCCAACGACCCATTTTAATTCCGAAAAATGTTTTAAAAATCATTTTAAATACCCGAAAACCTATTTATGACCCGAGACTTCTTTATAAATAATATATCATTGATTACGTGATGTATTATGTGCTATATATGACTTGTTGATTGACTATCAGTCTATATATTCGGTGTTTACTTGATTATTACATAACTTTCAATCCGTTAATCGGATTTGGGTAAAACGAAGGGTAGATAGAAGTATGTGTTGAATAGAACTCTATGAGTCGATTATTGATAGATGTTTATGATATGTGAGCAGAAGAGGCAAGGCGTAGGAAAGGGAAACAGGTAGTTGAGGAGTAAGACGATTGTGATTGGAAGCGAGTGCAGAATAGTAAGCTAGTACCAGGCAAGTGTTCTGAACTTTCTCGAAATATTGTAGTACTTGATAATCCTGTGATATTGCAAGTGCTTTGAAGCACAGAAACCTAAACCCTGATTCTAGTTATTGATCTTGAGCCGTAACCTGATTCTTTCTAGACCATTGATTGTTGAATACCCAAACACGAACCACGAATCTACGATACTACTCCACAAATACATACAAACTAAATACCAAACACTGAATTGAATTACTTATATACTCAATCCATGATATCTTATGCTTTGAAAGACCTAATCCTTGAAACCCTGAAATATTGATTCCTTTGTTATCCAATTCTTTCATTACCCAGCATCCAAGCTTTGAAATTACCTTATTGATCCTTACAAGGATTGAAACCCTTTCATTATTAAACACTCATTGTTGTTAATGATTCTGGTTATTGTTTATTATTGCTTATTCTGTTATTATGTTAGAATTGGATTGTTTTTATAAAATTGTGGACCAGATTCGTGGTCAGACCATATAATGGTCAAGTTAGGCCAATGTGTGCCTTGGATCCAGTAGTTAGAGCAATGCTGTGTGCCTTGCTCGGGGTTAGTGCGTGACTGATCAGCAGCCTAACCTTGGTTTTTAAATTAAAAGTATAATATCCAATTCTAAATCATAATCCATTGCTCACTTGATATCATAATCATGTTCTATTGATGATCATTATTCTCGGTTTTGTCATTGTGACTTGCTGAGCTAGTTAGCTCATTTGTGCGATGTTGTTAATATTCTTTCCAGTTAAAAATGAACCAGTTGGTAACGAGGATCCCCAGTCCAGCGCGAGAGCTAGGGGTTCAGGTTGAGAAAGCTGAGCTAGTAGGCTTCTTTTGGAATAATTTAAGTCTATAAAAGTTTGTAATAAAGTTTAATACTCAGTTTGAGCTTGAATGATTGGGATTTGAATGGTATGTAATATAAATAGATGTGTGGCTTGTGTGCATACTTTAACCTCTTGCGATCCGTGGTAGTTGGTAAATAGGGTCACTGCATATTATTGTTATCTTTATTATTGTTATAAGCAGGTTATAAATAAGGTGTGTGTGTGTGTGGACCCCAAACTTCTGACCCGGGTTTGGAGGGCGCCACAGGTTTGGTATCAGAGCTACAGGTTATAAGTCACTGACACAAGCCTAGGTTGACGGCAGAAGAGGGTTAGGATTAGAAGTAAGGAATAGAAAGATAGAACGTTGAGAGGTTGAGTGCTTCGGTATATCAGGTATTAGTGTAATTCACGTTATGGTTCGAGATTCTGATATTGCGATATGATTTCAGATAGCAGCGATGGCCGACTCTTTTATTCCCGTATCAGCTGATCACTCAGAGCCTTTAGTTGGAGTGCCGTCTTCGGATCCACGTTCTGTTGTTCCACCAGTGTTGGCTATACTACCTCCACCTGTGTTGCAGCCCGTATCATTACAGGCTATTCCACCTCCAGGCATGAGGCCACTTATCAGAGGACCCCCACCTGCTGATTCAGGCTTTACTAGTCATTCAGTCACAGGATTACCTTTCCAGTTCTCTTCCTATCCTGTCCCATATCATCAGTTTGAGGCTTGCCTTATGGAGCAGCGATTCCTACAGAGTCAGATCCAGGAGTTATTGCATATCATGCGTACTAGAGAGATGGGGAGTGGTGAGAGGCGACTTAGGGAGAGGCTCCAGGCGTTTCATAGAGCAGCTGCTATGAGGATTGCTGAGGCTACACATGAGGACATCACTCCTGATTTCTTAGTGGAGTGGGCTAAGTGGGTTCTAGAGGAGATTGGAGGTCCAGATTTGCCATGAGCCAGAGATTTAGAGATGGAGATGCAGTGTTGTTATGGTTATGTAGTATGTACAGTAGTGTGTAGTGTGTATCAGTAGACTTTTGAGTTGTCTTTATAGACTAGCTATGCTGACTAGTGAGTAGGTTGTTGTACCCTTTTGCTTTTACTTCCGAAGCGTCTTTACGCTTGTACTACCTAAAACTTTTGATCTATATATATCAGTACCTTTTTCCTTTCCAGCACTGTCATTTACCTTATTGCACCAGTTATACCCCTGTGATACCATGTACCCTGTTTTCCATGACTGTTTATATTCTGTAAAGAAGCATGCAATTTACTTAGTTACAACTGTTTTCAAAAAGAGATACCTCTGTTTTATAAAACTTTTCTTTTATACAAAGATTTGATTCAAAAGCTGAATAAGTTGTTTGATTCTTTACAGAAAATGCCTTCCAGAAGAAATACCCGCACCAACAACCAGAATGAAGAAACCAACAACAATAACAACCAAGATGATACAAACCCAAATGTGAACCCAGGACCCATAGACCCAGCAATAGCCCAGATTCTTCAAATCTTGGCCCAAGAAACAGTTCACCTGGCACAACAACAACAAAGGCAAACCAATCCCCAGGTAACTTTCAAAACTTTTCAGGCAGTAAACCCACCAGAATTCAAGGGTTCCTTAGAGCCAATTGAAGCAAATGTGTGGTTAAAGGAAATAGAGAAGGCATTTGCCTTAGTGAAAGTAAAGGAGGAACAGAAGGTTGAGTTTGCAAGTTACTATCTGAAGAATGAAGCCACCTATTGGTGGGAGATGGTGAAGACATTGGAAGGTACAGATGTTATTACTTGGGAAAGGTTTAAGGAATTGTTTTTAGAAAAGTATTTTCCTCAGTTTGTTCAGGATCAAATGGAGCTGAAGTTTTTAGAATTAAAGCAAGGGAACATGTCGGTAACAGATTATGAGGGTAAATTTGAGGAATTGTCAAGGTATGTACCGTCGTATGTGGATACTGACAGGAAGAAGGCTAAAAGATTCCAGCAAGATTTGAAACCCTGGATCAGAGGGAAGGTAGCCATTTTTGAATCGGATACCTATGCAGGAGTAGTACAAAAGGCTATGATCGCAGAGACAGAGAGTGAGATGTTCTAGATGTAGAAAGAAAGCAAGAAAAGGAAAGTTGAGGGAAGTGAGGGTCAGTCACAACCAGGGAAGTTTCAAAATTTAAGAAGGGCAAGTTTCATCCAGGGATATTTTTTAATTTCAGGAAACAGAATGCAGGAGACGGAGGCCAGAAAAACAGTCCAGTTAATACAAATCAGTCAAATCAGTTGAGACTAACTTTTCCAGATTGTCAAGTATGTGGAAAGAAGCATGTAGGAGTTTCTAATAAGTTGAATGTGGTATGTTTCAAATGCAACCAGAAAGGGCACTATTCGAGGGAGTGCCGAAATCAGCCAGCAAGAGAACCAGCAAGTAAGGATCAGCCCATCCGGAATCCAGCAGTAAAGGTTCCAGTTATTGGATTTACGTGCTTTAAATATGGAAAGCCAGGACATATGGCCAGGGATTGCAAGACATCAGCCCCAGTCAGTAATGCATTAAGGATTATGGGATCTACCCCAGCAGTGAATGAGACTCCAAGGGCTAGAGTTTTTGACATGTCGGTGAAGGATGCGATCCAAGATACGGATGTCGTGGCAGGTATGCTTAATGTGAATTCTTTATGTGCCAAAGTGTTAATAGATTCGGGAGCAACTCGATCATTTATTTCACAAGATTTTGTTAGTAAGTTAAATTGTCCAGTTAAGTGTTTAAATGAAATAATGACTATGGAATTAGCAAATCAAGAACGTGTATATGTTAATCAAGTTTGTGGGAATTATGAGATTGAGATTTCTGGTAGTAAGTTTTGTGTAGATTTGATACCATTTAAGTTAGGAGAATTTGACGTTATATTAGGGATGGATTGGTTATCTAAGCACGATGCCCAGATAGATTGTCGAAATAAGAAGGTAATGGTGAAGACGCCTGACGAAAGGATAATAACGTTCAAGGGTCAAAAACAAGTAAAGAAGTTTTTAACGATGATTCAAGCCAAGAAGTTACTACGACAAGGATGTGAGCATTTCATGGCATATGTGACTGACAGAAGTCAAGAACCAACAAAACTTGAAGATATTCCAGTTGTGAATGAATTTCCAGACGTATTTCCCGACGAGTTACCAGGACTTCCTCCAGATAGAGAAATTGAATTTGTCATCGACTTAGCACCTGGAACAGAACCAGTATCCAAGGCCCCGTACAGAATGGCGTCTGTTGAGATGAAAGAGCTAGCGAAATAATTGTACGAGTTCTGAGAGAAAGGAGTAATCAGACCCAGTGTATCCCCGTGGGGAGCCCCGGTATTATTTGTCAAGAAGAAAGATGGAAGCATGAGACTGTGTATTGATTATAGGGAGCTCAACAAGCTGACAATCAAGAACAAGTATCCGTTACCCAGAATTGACGATCTGTTCGACCAGTTGAAGGGAGCCAAGTATTTCTCCATAATTGATTTAAGATCAGGATATCATCAACTAAAGATCAAGCCAGAAGATATACCAAAGACAGCTTTCAGAACAAGGTATGGACATTACGAGTTTTTAGTGATGTCTTTTGGGTTGACCAATGCCCCGACAGCGTTTATGGACCTGATGAACAGAATTTTCAAGGAGTATTTGGATAAGTTTGTTATTGTGTTTATAGACGATATTTTAATCTATTCAAAGACGGAAGAGGATCATGCGGATTATGTGAGAATGGCTTTGGAGATTTTAAGGAAAAAGAAGTTATATGCTAAATTCTCGAAGTGTGAGTTTTGGCTACAGGAAGTTCAGTTCTTAGGGCACATAGTTAGTAATGAAGGGATCAAAGTGGACCCGGCAAAAATAGAGGCAATTACGAATTGGGAGAGACCGAAAACACCCACCGAGGTAAGAAGTTTCTTAGGATTGGCGGGATATTATCGTCGATTTGTTCAAAATTTCTCGAGGATTGCCACACCATTAAAAAAGCTTACACGAAAGAATGAGAAGTTTATATGGAACGACAAATGCGAGGAAAGTTTTCAGGAGTTGAAGCGACGATTGATCACGACACCTGTTTTGTCACTTCCAGATGATCAAGGGAATTTCATAATTTATAGTGATGCTTCTCACAAAGGATTAGGATGTGTTCTAATGCAGCACGAAAAGGTGATTGCGTATGCGTCAAGGCAATTGAAACCACATGAACAGAAGTATCCTACTCTTGATTTGGAGCTAGCAGCCATAGTTTTCGCTTTGAAGACTTGGAGACATTATTTGTATGGAGAAAAGTGCGAGATTTTCACGGATCATAAAAGCTTAAAGTACATATTCACACAGAAGGAACTTAATATGAGACAAAGGAGATGGTTAGAGTTGATCAAAGACTATGATTGCTCGATTAATTATCATCCCGGTAAAGCGAATGTGGTAGCAGACGCATTGAGTCGGAAGGAAAGGTTGAATGTGTTATCAGTACCTGAAGACATATATAAGGAATTTCAGAAATTGGAATTGGAGATTAAAGTTTGCAAGCCTGAGGAAACGAAAGTATACAGTATGACTTTCCAACCAGAATTATTTGAGAAAATAAAGAAATGTCAGGAAGATGTAATGGATCAAGATATAAATCATTCGGTAGGTGAAGAGTTATGCACACAAAAGGATGATCAAGGTATTCTGAGGTTTTCATCTAGAATTTGGATTCCACCAGTGACGGAGCTGAAAAATGAAATTTTACAGGAGGCACATAATTCAAGGTATTCCATCCATCCAGGGAGTACCAAAATATACAGAGATTTAAAGAAGAATTATTGGTGGCCAGACATGAAGAGGGAAATTGCGGAATGGATTAGCAAATGTTTTACCTGTCAGGGAGTTAAAGCAGAGCATCAGAGACCAAGTGGATTGTTACAGCCATTGGAGATTCCAGAGTGGAAATGGGAACATATTTCCATGGATTTCATAGTTGGATTACCAAGGACAAGGGCTAATCATGATGCCATTTGAGTTATAGTGGATAGACTTACCAAGTCAGCTCATTTTCTGCCTATAAATGAAAGATTTTCGCTCGACAAGTTGGTCCATATGTACCTGAAGGAAATTGTAGTTCGTCATGGAGTTCCTGTGTCTATTGTATCTGATCGAGATCCAAGGTTTAATTCAAGATTTTGGAAGAGTTTTCAAGAATGTTTGGGAACAAGACTGAATATGAGTACGGCCTATCACCCCCAGACAGATGGCCAAAGTGAAAGAACGATCCAGACAATCGAGGACATGTTACGTGTTTGTGTTATTGATTTCAAAGGAAGTTGGGACGAACATTTACCCCTGGTAGAGTTTGCTTATAACAACAGTTATCACGCCAGCATTGGGATGCCACCCTATGAAGCCCTTTATGGACGCAAATGTAGAACGCCAATATATTGGGACGAAGTAGGAGAACGCAAGATACTTGGACCTGAACTGGTACAACAGACAAAGGAAATTGTTGAAATTATCCAGAATAGATTGATAGCCGCACAAGATCGTCAGAGGAAATATGCAGATCAGTCAAGGAAAGACATGGAAATTGAAGAAGGAAGCTTAGTATTATTGAAAGTATCACCATGGAAAGGACTAACGAGGTTTGGAAAGAAAGGGAAGTTAAGCCAAAGATATGTCGGACCTTTTGAGATTTTAAAGCGTGTTGGCAAAGTAGCTTATGAGTTGGCGTTACCACCGCACATGGAGCACATTCACAATGTTTTTCACGTATCGATGCTCAAGAAATATAATCCAGACTCCATGCATGTAATATAATATGAGCCAATAGAGCTTCAGGCAGATTTGTCATATGTAGAGAGTCCGATAGAGATTCTAGAGGAGAGAGAGAAAGTATTGAGAAATAAAGTGGTAAAGTTAGTAAGAGTATTGTGGAGAAACCCAAAGGTTGAAGAGTCAACCGGGGAGTTAGAAAGTGATATGAGAGAAAAGTACCCTCATTTGTTTTCTTAGGAGATTCTGAGGACAGAATCCTTTTAAGAGGGGAAGGATGTAATATCCGGGATATATCGTGTAATTATTTTGCTATTAAATAATTATTATGTGTGTTCAGTATCTATTCTGTGAGTTAATTGTTAAATGTTATCTGTACTTGGATATTCAAAAATAATATTAATTGAGTATTTTAATTTTTATATGTCCAAAATAAAACATAGATAATTGTCATATCTTCCTAATTATTTTTATGTTGATTTATGGATTTATAAAAATCATACGAAATTTATAAAAAAAAATTCCGAGTATTTAAAATCTATTTTATAAAAACGGGAACCAATCGACATCATCCGTTGTTACGTTTTTGGAACCCGAAACTCTTCCGAGAACTCCTTCCTAACCCAATTGTAATATTCCGAGTATATCGCATGTTTCGACTTTTTCGATCCGGCGTACGGTTTGTTCTGCGCGGGTCCCGGCGTAACATTTTCGATACAATATTCGTTTCGGTAAATCAATAAAACCCGTATTTTCGATACACGGGAGCTTTTTATTAAACTATCCCAATTATCACTTCATAGTACGTGTAACCAGGCGCTGAGACCAAGACCGAAGTACAAATTGTACTGATTTGGATAATTATCCCGAAAACCGATACCCTTTGGATCAGTTTTTATAAATAAACGTACCGTTTTATAACCGGAATGATCCAACGGGATACTAATTTTATGTAATTATAAATAGCCTTTTTCCGTATTTTATTTCGTATCAAAATCATTTGCAGATAGTTAATTCTATAATTTTCAGAGAAAAACCCTAATTACATAAACTGTTCTAAGAATCAAACAGCAAAACGAAGGCGTTACCGATCTCTGTTTTCAAAGCTTGAGTAACCAAAACGAAGGATTTGAATTATTCTATCAGATTCTGAGCTTTGTTTCACTGCAGAATCAAAGGTTTATTTTCAGGAAATTTATTTATTTTTGAATTAAATTTATTAAAAATATGAATTTTTGTTCAGATGATAGTTTATATGATTTGATGATGGAATGTTGTAGAGCTTGTTTTCCTGATGATTTTGATATATTATACGTCTGATTTGGAGTTCAATAACATGTTCAAATTTGAGTTTGATTTTCGAATTTTAAAATTAGGGTTTATAACCCGTATGAATGTTCTTAATTGAAATTTGGGGGTTTATTATTCTGAAATAGATTGATGTTGTGGTATAGTGTATTGTATTCTCTGTGAAATTTGCAATCTAGTCGTACAAGTTTCATGAATCAACGAGGTCTGTAGAGAAGGGAGTTGTGTTTTGAAGTTTACGTCGAACCCGCTGGAAACCGGCGAGTTTCTTGATCAAATTCCGGCCAAGTCTGGGGTTATTGATGAATTTTGATTGCAGATATAGGTTCCTGGTGTTGTGTAGTTTAATTCTGGAGGTGATGGTGGTGGGAGGATGCCGGAGGTGAGTTCTCCGACCACCCCTGACTTTTCCGGCGACTGGAGCTGCAAAATTGCAGTTTGGTCCCTGTACTTTTGAAAACGATGAAGTTTGGTCCCCCAGGTTTCCAGACTTTGCAAAAATTGGATTCTTGTTTTAAAAATGTTTCAAAATCATATTTCCTATTTATTTTTATTATAAAAATTCGTTTTTAATTTCTGAAAATTCTAAAAATTAGTATTTTCATTCCGAAAATTATTTTTAATTCAGAAATAAATCTGAATTAATTAGTTAATTAATTTCAGTTAATTTTTAATCGATTAATTGGTCAATTAATTTGGAAATTAATTAATTAATTGATTTAATTAAGTATTAATTGATTTTAATTAATTATTTAATTAGATATAATTACTTAAAAATGATTTAAAAATTCCGAAAAATAGTTTCGAGCTTTAAAATATTATTCTAAATTATTTCCAAGGCTCGATAATTAGTATAAAATTGTTTCGAAGCCAGAATTGGCCAACCGAACCCTGTTTATTAACCCGAAATTTGATCCAACGACTCGTTTTAATTCTGAAAAATATTTTAAAAATCATTTTAAATACCCAAAAACCTATTTATGACCCGAGACTTCTTTATAAATAATATATCATTTATTACGTGATGTATTATGTGCTATATGTGACTTGTTGATTGACTATCAGTCTATATATTCGGTGTTTACTTGATTATTACATAACTTTCAATCCGTTAATCGGATTTGGGTAAAACGAAGGGTAGATAGAAGTATGTGTTGAATAGAACTCTATGAGTCGATTATTGATAGATGTTTATGATATGTGAGCAGAAGAGGCAAGGCGTAGGAAAGGGAAACAGGTAGTTGAGGAGTAAGACGATTGTGATTGGAAGCGAGTGCAGAATAGTAAGCTAGTACCAGGCAAGTGTTCTGAACTTTCTTGAAATATTGTAGTGCTTGATAATCCTGTGATATTGCAAGTGCTTTGAAGCACAGAAACCTAAACCCTGATTCTAGTTATTGATCTTGAGCCGTAACCTGATTCTTTCTAGACCATTGATTGTTGAATACCCAAACACGAACCACGAATCTACGATACTACTCCACAAATTCATACAAACTAAATACCAAACGCTGAATTGAATTACTTATATACTCAATCCATGATATCTTATGCTTTGAAAGACCTAATCCTTGAAACCCTGAAACATTGATTCCTTTGTTATCCAATTCTTTCATTACCCAGCATCCAAGCTTTGAAATTACCTTATTGATCCTTACAAGGATTGAAACCTTTTCATTGTTAAACACTCATTGTTGTTAATGATTCTGGTTATTGTTTATTATTGCTTATTCTGTTATTATGTTAGAATTGGATTGTTTTTATAAAATTGTGGACCAGATTCGTGGTCAGACCATATAATGGTCAAGTTAGGCCAATGTGTGCCTTGGATCCAGTAGTTAGAGCAATGCTGTGTGCCTTGCTCGGGGTTAGTGCATGACTGATCAGCAGCCTAACCTTTGTTTTTAAATTAAAAGTATAATATCCAATTCTAAATCATAATCCATTGCTCACTTGATATCATAATCATGTTCTATTGATGATCATTATTCTCAGTTTTGTCATTGTGACTTGCTGAGCTAGTTAGCTCATTTGTGCGATGTTGTTAATATTCTTTCCAGTTAAAAATGAACCAGTTGGTAACGAGGATCCCCAGTCTAGCGCGAGAGCTAGGGGTTCAGGTTGAGAAAGCTGAGCTAGTGGGCTTCTTTTGGAATAATTTAAGTCTGTAAAAGTTTGTAATAAAGTTTAATACTCAGTTTGAGCTTGAATGATTGGGATTTTAATGGTATGTAATATAAATAGATGTGTGGCTTGTGTGCATACTTTAACCTGTTGTGATTCGTGGTAGTTGGTAAACAGGGTCACTGCATATTATTGTTATCTTTATTATTGTTATAAGCAGGTTATAAATAAGGTGTGTGTGTATGTGTGGACCCCAAACTTCTGACCCGGGTTTGGATGGCACCACAGGTTTGGTATCGGAGCTATAGGTTATAAGTGACTGACACAAGCCTAGGTTGACGGGAATGGGTAGAGGGTTAGGATTAGAAGTAAGGAATAGAAAGATAGAACGTCGAGAGGTTGAGTGCTTCGGTATATCAGGTATTAGTGTAATTCACGTTATGGTTCGAGATTCTGATATTGCGATATGATTTCAGATAGCAGCGATGGCCGACTCTTTTATTCCCGTATCAGTTGATCACTCAGAGCCTTCAGTTGGAGTGCCGTCTTCGGATCCACGTCCTGTTGTTCCACCAGTGTTGGCTATACTACCTCCACCTGTGTTGCAGCCCGTATCATTGCAGGCTATTCCACCTCCAGGCATGAGGCCACCTGTCAGAGGACCCCCACCTGCTGATTCAGGCTTTACTAGTCATTCAATCACAGGAGTACCTTTCCAGTTCTCTTCCTATCCTGTCCCATATCATCAGTTTAAGGCTTGCCTTATGGAGCAGCGATTCCTACAGTGTCAGATCCAGGAGTTATTGCATATCATGCGTACCAGAGAGATGGGGAGTGGTGAGAGGCGACTTAGGGAGAGGCTCCAGGCGTTTCGTAGAGCAGCTGCTGTGAGGATTGCTGAGGCTACACATGAGGACATCACTCCTGATATCTTAGTGGAGTGGGCTAAGTGGGTTCTGGAGGAGCTTGAGGAGATTGGAGGTCCAGATTTGCCATGAGCCAGAGATTTAGAGATGGAGATGCAGTGTTGTTATGGTTATGTAGTATGTACAGTAGTGTGTAGTGTGTATCAGTAGAGTTTTGAGTTGTCTTTATAGACTAGCTATGCTGACTAGTGAGTAGGTTGTTGTACCCTTTTGCTTTTACTTCCGAAGCGTCTTTACGCTTGTACTACCTAAAACTTTTGATCTATATATATCAGTACCTTTTTCCTTTCCAGCACTGTCATTTACCTTATTGCACCAGTTATACCCCTGTGATACCATGTACCCTGTTTTCCATGACTGTTTATATTCTGTAAAGAAGCATGCAATTTACTTAGTTACAACTGTTTTCAAAAAGAGATACCTCTGTTTTATAAAACTTTTCTTTTATACAAAGATTTGATTCAAAAGCTGAATAAGTTGTTTGATTCTTTACAGAAAATGCCTCCCAGAAGAAATACCCGCACCAACACCCAGAATGAAGAAACCAACAACAATAACAACCAAGATGATACAAACCCAAATGTGAACCCAGGACCCATAGACCCAACAGTAGCCCAGATTCTTCAAATCTTGGCCCAAAAAACAATTCACCTGGCACAACAACAACAAAGGCAAACCAATCCCCAGGTAACTTTCAAAACTTTTCAGGCAGTAAACCCACCAGAATTCAAGGGTTCCTTAGAGCCAATTGAAGCAAATGTGTGGTTAAAGGAAATAGAGAAGGCATTTGCCTTAGTGAAAGTAAAGGAGGAACAGAAGGTTGAGTTTGCAAGTTACTATCTGAAGAATGAAGCCACCTATTGGTGGGAGATGGTGAAGACATTGGAAGGTACAGATGTTATTACTTGGGAAAGGTTTAAGGAATTGTTTTTAGAAAAGTATTTTCCTCAGTTTGTTCAGGATCAAATAGAGCTGAAGTTTTTAGAATTAAAGCAAGGGAACATGTCGGTAACAGATTATGAGGGTAAATTTGAGGAATTGTCAAGGTATGTACCGTCGTATGTGGATACTGACAGGAAGAAGGCTAAAAGATTCCAGCAAGGTTTGAAACCCTGGATCAGAGGGAAGGTAGCCATTTTTGAATTGGATACCTATGCAGGAGTAGTACAAAAGGCTATGATCGCAGAGACAGAGAGTGAGATGTTCTAGATGTAGAAAGAAAGCAAGAAAAGGAAAGTTGAGGGAAGTGAGGGTCAGTCACAACCAGGGAAGTTTCAAAATTTAAGAAGGGCAAGTTTCAGCCAGGGAGAAATTTTAATTTCAGGAAACAGAATGCAGGAGACGGAGGCCAGAGAAACCGTCCAGTTAATACAAATCAGTCAAATCAGTTGAGACTAACTTTTCCAGATTGTCAAGTATGTGGAAAGAAGCATGTAGGAGTTTGTAATAAGTTGAATGTGGTATGTTTCAAATGCAACCAGAAAGGGCACTATTCGAGGGAGTGCCGAAATCAGCCAGCAAGAGAAACCAGCAAGTAAGGATCAGCCTATCCGGAATCCAGCAGTAAAGGTTCCAGTCATTGGATTTACGTGCTTTAAATGTGGAAAGCCAGGACATATGGCCAGGGATTGCAAGACATCAGCCCCAGTCAGTAATGCATTAAGGATTATGGGATCTACCCCAGCAGTGAATGAGACTCCAAGGGCTAAAGTTTTTGACATGTCGGTAAAGGATGCAATCCAAGATACGGATGTTGTGGCAGGTACGCTTAATGCGAATTCTTTATGTGCCAAAGTGTTAATAGATTCGGGAGCAACTCGATTGTTTATTTCACAAGATTTTGTTAGTAAGTTAAATTGTCCAGTTAAGTGTTTAAATGAAATAATGACTGTGGAATTAGCAAATCAAGAACGTGTATCTGTTAATCAAGTTTGTGGGAATTGTGAGATTGAGATTTCTGGTAGTAAGTTTTGTGTAGATTTGATACCATTTAAGTTAGGAGAATTTGACGTTATATTAGGGATGGATTGGTTATCTAAGCACGATGCCCAGATAGATTGTCGAAATAAAAAGGTAATGGTGAAGACGCCTGACGAAAGGATAATAACGTTCAAGGGTCAAAAACAAGTAAAGAAGTTTTTAACGATGATTCAAGCCAAGAAGTTACTACGACAAGGATATGAGCATTTCATGGCATATGTGATTGACAGAAGTCAAGAACCAACAAAACTTGAAGATATTCCAGTTGTGAATTAATTTCCATACGTATTTCCCGATGAGTTACCAGGACTTCCTCCAGATAGAGAAATTGAATTTGCGATCGACTTAGCACCTGGAACAGAACCAGTATCCAAGGCCTCGTACAGAATGGCGCCTGTTGAAATGAAAGAGCTAGCGAATCAATTGCAAGAGCTGTTAGAGAAAGGAGTAATCAGACCCAGTGTATCCCCGTAGGGAGTCCCGGTATTATTTGTCAAGAAGAAAGATGGAAGCATGAGACTGTGTATTGACTGTAGGGAGCTCAACAAGCTGACAATCAAGAACAAGTATCCGTTACCCAGAATTGACGATCTGTTCGACCAGTTGAAGGGAGCCAAGTATTTCTCCATAATTGATTTAAGATCAGGATATCATCAACTAAAGATCAAGCCAGAAGATATACCAAAGACAACTTTCTGAACAAGGTATGGACATTACGAGTTTTTAGTGATGTCTTTTGGGTTGACCAATGCCCCGGCAGCGTTTATGGACCTGATGAACAGAATTTTCAAGGAGTACATGGATAAGTTTGTTATTGTGTTTATAGACGATATTTTAATCTATTCAAAGACGGAAGAGGATCATGCGGAACATGTGAGAACGGCTTTGGAGATTTTAAGGAAAAAGAAGTTATATGCTAAATTCTCGAAGTGTGAGTTTTGGCTACAGGAAGTTCAGTTCTTAGGGCACATAGTTAGTAATGAAGGGATCAAAGTGGACCCGGCAAAAATAGAGGCAATTATGAATTGGGAGAGACCGAAAACACCCACCGAGGTAAGAAGTTTCTTAGGATTGGCGGGATATTATCGTCGATTTGTTCAAAATTTCTCGAGGATTGCCACACCATTAACAAAGCTTACACGAAAGAATGAAAAGTTTATATGGAACGACAAATGCAAGGAAAGTTTTCAGGAGTTGAAGCGACGATTGATCACGACACCTGTTTTGTCACTTCCAGATGATCAAGGGAATTTCGTAATTTATAGTGATACTTCTCACAAAGGATTAGGATGTGTTCTAATGCAGCATGAAAAGGTGATTGCGTATGCGTCAAGGCAATTGAAACCACATGAACAGAAGTATCCTACTCATGATTTGGAGCTAGCAGCCATAGTTTTCGCTTTGAAGATTTGGAGACATTATTTGTATGGAGAAAAGTGCGAGATTTTCACGGATCACAAAAGATTAAAGTACATATTCACACAGAAGGAACTTAATATGAGAGAAAGGAGATGGTTAGAGTTGATCAAAGACTATGATTGCTCGATTAATTATCATCCCGGTAAAGCGAACGTGGTAGCAGACGCATTGAGTCGGAAGGAAAGGTTGAATGTGTTATCAGTACCTGAAGACATATATAAGGAATTTCAAAAATTGGAATTGGAGATTAAAGTTTGCAAGCCTGAGGAAACGAAAGTATACAGTATGACTTTCCAACCAGAATTATTTGAGAAAATAAAGAAATGTCAGGAAGATGTAATGGATCAAGATATAAATCGTTCGGTAGGTGAAGAGTTATGCACGCAAAAGGATGATCAAGGTATTCTCAGGTTTTCATCTAGAATTTGGATTCCACCAGTGACGGAGCTGAAAAATGAAATTTTACAGGAGGCACATAATTCAAGGTATTCCATCCATCCAGGGAGTACCAAAATGTACAGAGATTTAAAGAAGAATTATTGGTGGCCAGACATGAAGAGGGAAATTGCGGAATGGATTAGCAAATGTTATACCTGTCAGAGAGTTAAAGCAGAGCATCAGAGACCAAGTGGATTGTTACAGCCATTGGAGATTCCAGAGTGGAAATGGGAACATATTTCCATGGATTTCATAGTTGGATTACCAAGGACAAGGGCTAATCATGATGCCATTTGAGTTATAGTGGATAGACTTACCAAGTCAGCTCATTTTCTGCCTATAAATGAAAGATTTTCGCTCGACAAGTTGGTCCATATGTACCTGAAGGAAATTGTAGTTCGTCATGGAGTTCCTGTGTCTATTGTATCTGATCGAGATCCAAGGTTTAATTCAAGATTTTGGAAGAGTTTTCAAGAATGTTTGGGAACAAGACTGAATATGAGTACGGCCTATCACCCCCAGACGGATGGCCAAAGTGAAAGAACGATCCAGACAATCGAGGACATGTTACATGTTTGTGCTATTGATTTCAAAGGAAGTTGGGACGAACATTTACCCCTGGTAGAGTTTGCTTATAACAACAGTTATCACGCCAGCATTGGGATGCCACCCTATGAAGCCCTTTATGGACGCAAATGTAGATATCCAATATATTGGGACGAAGTAGGAGAACGCAAGATACTTGGACCTGAACTGGTACAACAGACAAAGGAAATTGTTGAAATTATCCAGAAGAGATTGATAGCCGCACAAGATCGTCAGAGGAAATATGCAGATCAGTCAAGGAAAGATATGGAAATTGAAGAAGGAAGCTTAGTATTATTGAAAGTATCTCCATGGAAAGGACTAATGAGGTTTGGAAAGAAAGGGAAGCTAAACCAAAGATATGTCGGACCTTTTGAGATTTTAAAGCGTGTTGGAAAAGTAGCTTATGAGTTGGCGTTACCACCGCACATGGAGCACATTCATAATGTTTTTCACGTATCGATGCTCAAGAAATATAATCCAGACTCCAGGCATGTAATATAATATGAGCCAATAGAGCTTCAGGCAGATTTGTCATATGTAGAGAGTCCGATAGAGATTCTAGAGGAGAGAGAGAAAGTATTGAGAAATAAAGTGGTAAAGTTAGTAAGAGTATTGTGGAGAAACCCAAAGGTTGAAGAGTCAACCTGGGAGTTAGAAAGTGATATGAGAGAAAAGTACCCTCATTTGTTTTCTTAGGAGATTCTGAGGACAGAATCCTTTTAAGGGGGGAAGGATGTAATATCCGGGATATATCGTGTAATTATTTTGCTATTAAATAATTATTATGTGTGTTCAGTATCTATTCTGTGAGTTAATTGTTAAATGTTATCTGTACTTGGATATTCAAAAATAATATTAATTGAGTATTTTAATTTTTATATGTCCAAAATAAAACATAGATAATTGTCATATCTTCCTAATTATTTTTATGTTGATTTATGGATTTATAAAAATCATACGAAATTTATAAAAAAAAATTCCGAGTATTTAAAATCTATTTTATAAAAACGGGAACCAATCGACGTCATCCGTTGTTACATTTTTGGAACCCGAAACTCTTCCGAGAACTCCTTCCTAACCTAATTGTAATATTCCGAGCATATTCCATGTTTCGACTTTTTTGATCCGGCGTACGGTTTGTTCTACGCGGGTCCCGGCGCAACATTTTCGATACAATATTTGTTTCGGTAAATCAATAAAACCCGTATTTTCGATACACGGGAGCTTTTTATTAAACTATCCCAATTATCACTTCGTAGTACGTGTAACCAGGCGCTGAGACCAAGACCGCAGTATAAATTGTACTGATTTGGATAATTATCCCGAAAACCGATACCTTTTGGATCAGTTTTTATAAATAAACGTACTGTTTTATATCCGGAATGATCCAACGGGATACTAATTTTCCGTAATTATAAATAGCCTTTTTCCGTATTTTATTTCGTATCAAAATCATTTGCAGATAGTTAATTCTATAATTTTCAGAGAAAAACCCTAATTACATAAACTGTTCTAAGAATCAAACAGCAAAACGAAGGCGTTACCGATCTCTGTTTTCAAAGCTTGAGTAACCAAAACGAAGGATTTGAAGTGTTCTATCAGATTCTGAGCTTTGTTTCACTGCAGAATCAAAGGTTTATTTTCTGGAAATTTATTTATTTTTGAATTAAATTTATTAAAAATATGAATTTTTGTTCGGATGATTGTTTGTATGATTTGATGATGGCATGTTGTAGAGCTTGTTTTCCTGATGATTTTGATATATTATACGTCTGATTTGGAGTTCAATAACATGTTCAAATTTGAGTTTGATTTTCGAATTTTAAAATTAGGGTTTATAACCCGTATGAATGTTCTTAATTGAAATTTGGGGGTTTATTATTCTGAAATAGATTGATGTTGTGGTATAGTGTATTGTATTCTCTGTGAAATTTGCAATCTAGTCGTACAAGTTTCATGAATCAACGAGGTCTATAGAGAAGGGAGTTGTGTTTTGAAGTTTACGTCGAACCCGCCGGAAACCGGCGAGTTTCTTAATCAAATTCCGGCCAAGTCTGGGGTTATTGATGAATTTTGATTGCAGATATAGGTTCCTGGTGTTGTGTAGTTTAATTTTGGTGGTGATGGTGGTGGGAGGATGCCGGAGGTGAGTTCTCCGGCCACCCCCGACTTTTCCGGCGACTGGAGCTGCAAAATTGCAGTTTGGTCCCTGTACTTTTGAAAACGATGAAGTTTGGTCCCCCAGGTTTCCAGTCTTTGCAAAAATTGGATTCCTGTTTTAAAAATGTTTCAAAATCATATTTCTTATTTATTTTTATTATAAAAATTCATTTTTAATTTCTGAAAATTCTAAAAATTAGTATTTTAATTCCGAAAATTATTTTTATTCAGAAATAAATCTGAATTAATTAGTTAATTAATTTCAGTTAATTTTTAATCGATTAATTGGTCAATTAATTTGGAAATTAATTGATTAATTAATCGATTAAAAATTAACTGAAATTAATTAACTAATTAATTCTTTAATTAATTATTAATTGATTTTAATTAATTATTTAATTAGATTTAATTACTTAAAAATGATTTAAAAATTCCGAAAAATAGTTTCGAGCTTTAAAATATTATTCTAAATTATTTCCAAGGCTCGATAATTAGTATAAAATTGTTTCAGAGCCAGAATTGGCCAACCGAACCCTGTTTATTAACCCAAAATTTGATCTAACGACTCGTTTTAATTCCGCAAAAATGTTTTAAAAATCATTTTAAATACCCGAAAACCTATTTATGACCCGAGACTTCTTTATAAATAATATATCATTGATTACGTGATGTATTATGTGCTATATGTGACTTGTTAATTGACTATCAGTCTATATATTCAGTGTTTACTTGATTATTACATAACTTTCAATCCGTTAATCGGATTTGGGTAAAACGAAGGGTAGATAGAAGTATGTGTTGAATAGAACTCTATGAGTCGATTATTGATAGATGTTTATGATATGTGAGCAGAAGAGGCAAGGCGTAGGAAAGGGAAACAGGTAGTTGAGGAGTAAGACGATTGTGATTGGAAGCGAGTGCAGAATAGTAAGCTAGTACCAGGCAAGTGTTCTCAACTTTCTCGAAATATTGTAGTACTTGATAATCCTGTGATATTGCAAGTGCTTTGAAGCACAGAAACCTAAACCCTGATTCCAGTTATTGATCTTGAGCCGTAACCTGATTCTTTCTAGACCATTGATTGTTGAATACCCAAACACGAACCACAAATCTACGATACTACTCCACAAATACATACAAACTAAATACCAAACGCTGAATTGAATTACTTATATACTCAATCCATGATATCTTATGCTTTGAAAGACCAAATCCTTGAAACCCTGAAATATTAATTCCTTTGTTATCCAATTCTTTCATTACCCAGCATCCAAGCTTTGAAATTACCTTATTGATCCTTACAAGGATTGAAACCCTTTTATTGTTAAACACTCATTATTGTTAATGATTCTGGTTATTGTTTATTATTGCTTATTCTGTTATTATGTTAGAATTGGATTGTTTTTATAAAATTGTGGACAGATTCGTGGTCAGACCATATAATGGTCAAGTTAGGCCAATGTGTGCCTTGGATCCAGTAGTTAGAGCAATGATGTGTGTCTTGCTCGGGGTTAATACGTGACTGATCAGCAGCCTAACCTTGGTTTTTAAATTAAAAGTATAATATCCAATTCTAAATCATAATCCATTGCTCACTTGATATCATAATCATGTTCAATTGATGATCATTATTCTCAGTTTTGTCATTGTGACTTGCTGAGCTAGTTAGCTCATTTGTGCGATGTTGTTAATATTCTTTCCAGTTAAAAAGGAACCAGTTGGTAACGAGGATCCCCAGTCCAGCGCGAGAGCTAGGGGTTCAGGTTGAGAAAGCTGAGCTAGTAGGCTTCTTTTGGAATAATTTAAGTCTGTAAAAGTTTGTAATAAAGTTTAATACTCATTTTGAGTTTGAATGATTGGGATTTGAACGGTATGTAATATAAGTAGATGTGTGGCTTGTGTGCATACTTTAACCTGTTGCGATCCGTGGTAGTTGGTAAATAGGGTCACTGCATATTATTGTTATCTTTATTATTGTTATAAGCAGGTTATAAATAAGGTGTGTGTGTGTGGTCCCCAAACTTCTGACCCGGGTTTGGAGGGCGCCACATATGTGGTGTCATATTTGTGTGCTTGTGTGTAAAAGCGTGTGTGTAAAAGTGTGTGTTTGTGATGTGGGTGTGTGAGTTGTGTGCATGGGTAGTGTGTGTTTGCTACTACTTTGATCTCCGTGGCCTGTGATGTTCCATTTCCGGCATGATTCCGGTTATGGATTCGGTAGTGTTGACTTGGAATGTGGTTGTGCTGTTGTGGTTAATTCGAACTCTCATTTTGGGTTGTTTGAATATCGAGATTTTGTGAATGAAATTCGAAGAAACATTCCTGATTATTCGAATTTTCTTTGTAATTATTTTTGATTGCTCGGAAATTTTATCGGTAAAATTCGAATGGAAACCCGACTTAATTGGGCACCGACGAATCTTGCCGCCGTCGGCAAAGAGCATTTGTGAGTCGCCTGCTAGCAGGCGCCCGTGTGGAGGATGCAGGCGGCCGCCTTGGTGCGGATTTTCATAATCTGCATTTTATAATTCTATTACGATTGGGCTTCTGTTGACGCTGGTTCTTTTGGGTTATTATATAAACCTTATGGGAAGCCGTTTCCTTTATCGAGAGCGAAGGCAAGAAGATTGAGAAGACCCTTTTAGCATGCAACAACGAAGAAGAGGAAGCATACGTTTATCTTGTAATTCTTTTAATTCGTTGTAACAGTGGATGCTAGTTTTCTTTATGCTTTGAACCTTAATACTCTTGTGACGTACTTCATTATTTATTAAGTATTTTTATTAGTTTATATCATTGTGTTTTTATTATGCTTTCATATGAACCCATGGTGATGACGAGTTCCATTATGGGCTAATCGTGATCATGGGATCCTAACGGATTTCTTTAGTTAATTGTTTAATACCATGGTATGTGGTGATTATATGATATCTAGCATAGGTTGTGCTTATTTGTCTTATGTGTGTCGCGGACATGTAAGATAGCCTGTTAATCTCTTGTGAAGCGACAATGAATCTTGAGATTTAGAACTTGCTATGCTAGCATAGGTTCGTGTATTGTATGCATGATTAGTGGGTATCTCTAACCGTTTTACTTGCCCTGTGTAATCATCATGAATGACTTGCGATTAAATCGTTCTGTTGTCAAATTCTGTAGACATATAGGGTCTCAACATAATTGATGCCTATTCAACTTCTATCTTAATTGTGGATGCTTGGTAGAATGATATTCGTACAACGAAAGTTGGCGTTTATCAGTTTTGTGTTGTTCGATTAATATCATCACCATTACATGCTAAGGGTAATAATAATAACCATTGAATGAAGTAGTAATGAAGTTATGATCTCATGTGTGTTTAATATTGTTAATTTAAGTGTTTAATTCTCGTAGTAATTATTAGTTAACCAACCTTAATTATTATTATCTTGGCATTGAAGAATAATCATACATTGGTGAGTAAGTGTTAATTAAATATAATTAATCAGAGTCTTTGTGGGAACGAATTAGAAATCATTCTATATTACTTGCGAACACATATACTTGCATGATTTATTTAGCGCATGCTTTGTGCCTAACAAGTTTTTGGCGCCGTTGCCGGGGACTCGGTGTTAATTTGTTTAGTTTATGTACTTGCCATCAGTGATCATTAGGATTCATTGATTAAGACTTGTTACTTACTGCTTCCGGTTGTGTTTCAGGTACTTTAGCGAGCGTTTATGCAAACACGTTCTCGCACTCACAAGAGAAATCTGGATAAAGCTGAGGAGACAGATACAACTCTTGACTTTTCGGAGAAGATAATTTTTGAAGATTTGGATAAAGAGAGTGAAAAGAAAGAACCTGAAACAATGGGTGATCGTGTAATTCAAGCTGATCCAGCTCTTATGGACTTTTATCGGCCTAAAATTGATGACATTCAGTCAAGCATCATTCATCCGGCTATTCAGGCCAATACTTTTGAAATCAAGCCGGGCACTATTCAGATGGTGCAGAATTCTGTTTCTTTCAGAGGTGCTATGACTGAAGATCCCAACATGCATATCAGGAATTTTGTCGAGATCTGTAGTATTTTCAAATATAATGGTGTACTGATGAGGCTATCAAGCTGAGGCTTTTCCCATTCTCTCTGAGGGACAAAGCTAAGGACTAGTTACATTCTTTACCAGCTGGGTCCATCACTAGTTGGGAAGATCTTGCGCAAAAATTTCTGCTAAAGTTCTATCCAATGGCCAAAACTGCAACTATGAGGAGTGCTCTTACTCAGTTTGCGCAACAACAAGGAGAATCTATGTGCGAAGCTTGGGAGCGCTACAAGGAGATGTTGAGAAAGTGTCCACATCATGGTATGCCTGACTGGATGGTGATCACTAGTTTTTATAATGGTTTGGGGGCCCAATCTCGGCCTATGCTCAATGCAGCTTCTGGAGGCGCCTTGTGGGCCAAAAGCTATACTGAGGCCTATAATCTCATTAAAACTATGGCTGCAAACGAGTATCAAAATCCAACTCAAAGGATGATGCCTGGGAAGGTAGCAGGTATTCTGGAAGTTGATGCATCTACAGATATTGCAGCACAGCTTCAGGCGCTGTCTATGAAGGTCGATTCTTTAGCCAACTATGGAGTAAATCAAATAGCTAGTGTCTGTGAGCTTTGTGCAGGCTCTCATGCTACGGATCAGTGTTCTCTTGTTAATGAATATGTTCAGTATGTGAATAATTTTCAGAGACCGCAGCAGCCTGTGCCCGCTACTTCTCATCCTAATAACATAAATCATCTCAATTTCAGCTTGAGCAATAATCAGAATGTTGTTCAACAACCATATCAGCAAGCTGCAAGTAAACAGTTTAATCCACCTGGATTCCAGCAACCTCAGCAATTTGCTCAAAGGCAATCATATCCTCAATAAGGAGGTGCTGCTCCTCCTTCTAGTGCTGATTTTAAGGAGTTAAAGCTGTTGTGCAAAAGTCAGGCTGTTTCTATCAAGACCTTGGAAAACCAAATTGGAAAAATAGCCAATGCCTTGCTTAATCGTCAACCTGGCACACTTCCCAGTGATACTGAAGTTCCAGGAAGGAAGGAAGCTAAAGAGCAAGTCAAGGCTGTCACCTTCAGGTCTGGAAAAGTTGCTGATGCTGAAAAAGCAAAAGATGGAGAAGTTGAAGTTGTAGATGAAGAAGGAATGCAAAAGGAGAAAGAGGGGGAATCAAGGAAGACTACTGTTGAACACACTCTGCCTGAGGGTAATACAGGGGAGAAAAAGCTCTATCCTCCACCATCTTTTTCTAAGCGATTGCAGAAACAAAAGTTGGACAAGCAATTTGGTAAGTTTCTGGAGGTGTTCAAGAAACTTCACATTAACATACCTTTCGCTGAGGCTCTGGAGCAAATTTAGTTATGCAAAATTCATGAAAGATATTCTTTCGAGGAAGGTGAAACTGGATGAACTTGATACCGTTGCTTTGACGGAAGAGTGCAGTGTCGTGCTGTAACAAAAGTTACCTCCAAAGCTTAAGGATCCAGGTAGCTTCACCATTCCTTGCACCATTGGCAAGTTGTCATTTGACAAGTGCCTTTGCGATTTGGGAGCAAGCATCAATCTGATGCCGTTGTCTATCTTCAAAAAGCTGAATTTGCCTAATCCAAAGCCCACCTACATATCTCTATAATTGGCTGATCGTTCGATTACATACCCACGAGGCATCGTGGAGGACGTGCTAGTAAAAGTGGACAAGCTCATCTTTTTTGAAGATTTTATCATTCTGGATTTAGAGGAAGAAAAGAAGATTCCCATAATCTTGGGAAGACCTTTCTTGGCTATAGGCCGTACCTTGATAGATGTGCAAAAAGGTGAACTCACTATGAGGGTGCAAGATCAAGATGTGACATTCAATGTGTTCAATGTGATGAAATTCCCTACGGAAGATGAGGAGTGTTTCAAGGTGGATTTGATCGATTCTGCAGTTACTTCAGAACTTGATCATGTGCTAAGGTCTGATGCCTTAGAAAAAGCCTTATTGGGGGATTTTGACAGTGAAGATGATGAAGACAATGAGCAGTTACAATATCTAAATGCTTCTCCTTGGAAATAAAAGCTAGACATGCCATATGAATCTCTGGAAAATACTGATCTCAAGAATACTGAGGGAAAGCTCAAACCATCTATTGAGGAAGCAACTACTTTGGAGCTTAAACCATTGCCTGAACATTTGAGGTATGCTTTTTTAGGTGATGCATCTACTTTGCATGTTATTATTGCATCTAACCTTTCAGGTAGTGACGAGGACAAGCTCTTGAGGATCCTGAGAGAATTCAAATTGGCCATTGCATGGACTATTGCAGATATAAAAGGGATCAGCCCTTCGTACAACATGCATAAAATTCTGCTAGAAGAAGGTAGCAAGCCAACTATTGAGCAACAACGAAGGCTTAATCCTATCATGAAAGAAGTGGTGAAGAAAGAAATTCTAAAGTGGTTGGATGCAGAAATTATATATCATATTTCTGACAGTTCTTGGGTGAGCCCCGTGCAATGTGTACCTAAGAAATGAGGTATTACTGTGGTAGCAAATGAGAAGAACGAGCTCATCCCCACTCGAACAGTCACAGGATGGAGGGCATGCATGGACTACAGAAAGTTGAATAAAGCCACGAGGAAGGATCGTTTCCCTCTTCCATTTATTGATAAGATATTTGACAGGTTGGCTGGTCATGAGTATTATTGTCTTCTGGATGGCTATTCGGGCTACATTCAGATTTGCATTGTACCAGAAGATCAAGAGAAGACTACTTTCACTTGCCCATTTGGCACGTTTGCTTTTTGCAGAGTTTCTTTTGGCTTGTGTGGTGCACCTGCCACTTTTCAGAGATGCATGATGGCCATATTCTCCGATATGATTGGAAATAATGTCGAAGTGTTCATGGACGACTTCTCCGTCTTTGGACATTCGTATGATGAATGCTTGAATAATCTCCGTTTGGTGCTTAAAAGGTGTGTGGAAACCAATCTGGTGCTCAATTGGGAAAATGTCACTTCATGGTGCAACAAGGCATCATTCTTGGGCATAAGGTCTCCAGTAAAGGTCTTGAGGTGGATAAAGCCAAGGTGGGTGTCATTGAAAATCTTCCGCCACCTATTTTTGTGAAAGGAATCCGTAGCTTTCTTGGTAATACGGGTTTTTATCGGCGTTTCATCAAGGACTTCTCTAAGATATCTAAGCCGTTGTGCAAATTGCTTGAGAAAGATGTGCCTTTCAAATTTGATGATGAATGCTTGGCAGCATTCGAGACTCTTAAGAAGAGTTTAATCACCGCACCAGTGATTACGGCACCAGATTGGAGAGAACCTTTTGAGATGATGTGTGATGCAAGTGATTATGTAGTGGGAGCAGTTCTTGGGTAGCGAAAGACTAATATCTTTCATGTGATTTATTATGCTAGTAAGACGCTAAATGGATCCCAACTGAACTACACCACTACTGAGACAGAGCTCTTGGCTATAGTTTTTGGTTTCGAAAAATTTCGATCTTATCTACTTGGGAAAAAGGTGACAATGTTCACTGATCACGCTGCCATCCGCTATCTGGTCTCAAAGAAGGATTCGAAGCCTAGACTTATTCGTTGGGTTCTCTTGCTACAGGAATTCGAGTTAGAGATCACGGATCGAAAAGGTACTGAAAATCAAGTAGCTGACCATCTCTCTAGATTGGAAAATCCCGATTCTACTTCACATGATAAGACATTGATCAACGAAGCAGTTGTTTGTAATTCAAGAGGAAGAGCCATGGTTCGCAGACATTGTGAACTATCTTGTTAGAAATATAATGCCTCCTAATATGAATGCGGCTCAAAAGAAGACGTTTCTGTATGAGGTGAAGTGGTACATGTGGGATAAACCATATTTGTTTAGACAAGAAGCTGACCAGATAATCAGGAGATATATCTTATTTTGTGAGACAGAGGGGATATTACGAGACTGTCATTCCACAGTTTATGGTGGACATTATGGTGGTGAAAAGACAGCAACTCGTATTCTTCAAGCAGGTTTTTTCTGACCTACGTTGTTTAAGGATGCACATCAGTTCATTTTAAGGTGTGATCATTGCCAAAGAGTTGAGAATCTTACCAGAAAGGATGAGATGCCTTTAAATGTGATGCTAGAAGTTGAGGTCTTCGATGCTTGGGGAATTAATTTCATGGGACCATTTATCTCGTCCTGCAATAATCAGTACATCTTGCTGACAGTCGATTATGTCTCGAAATGGGTAGAAGTCAAAGCTCTACCGACTAATGATGCAAAGGTAAAGTTGAGTTTTCTTCATAAGCAGATATTCACAAGGTTTGGAACACCACGAGTTATCATAAGTGATGAAGGGTCGCATTTCTGCAATCTTAAGTTCACTTCTATGATTCAACGCTACAATGTGAATCATCGAATTGCTACTTCCTATCATCCGCAAACTAATGGTCAAGCTGAAGTGTCTAATAGAGAGATCAAGCACATTCTAGAGAAAGTCATTTGTCCGTCAAGGAAAGATTGGTCTTTGAAGCTCGATGAAGCTGTTTGGGCTTCTAGAACAGCATAAAAGACTCCACTTGGGATGTCCCTGTTTCAACTTGTCTATGGTAAGGGATGTCATTTACCTACGGAGCTTGAGCATAAGGCTTATTAGGCATTGAAGAAGTTAAACCTTGATCTAGATGCAGCTGGGAAGAAGCGAATGCTTCAGTTAAATGAACTTGATGAATTTCGACTTCAGGCATACGAAAACAACAAAATGTACAAGGAAAAGGTAAAAAGGTGGCATGATAGGAAGCTATCACCTAAGTCATTCATGCCGGGGCAACACGTTCTTCTATTCAACTCTTATTTCCGACTTTTTCCTGGAAAGTTGAAATCAAGGTGGTCTGGACCATTTATCAATAAAATTGTGTTTCCACATGGAGCGACGGAGATTTTTGAGAACGATCCGGGCCAAACATTCAAAGTAAATGGTTAGAGATTGAAGCACTATTATGGGGATACGGCAAACCGTGAAGTGGTTAGTGCCATTTTATTGTCAACTTGATCGCATTACTCTACGTCAAGCTAATGACGTAAAAGAAGTGCTTCTTGGGAGGCAACCCAAGATATGAGACCATAGGACACCTTAGAATTTAGTACTTTATCCAAAAACCCCAGAAGCCTTGCAGGCGCCCGCCTGCTAGGATCAGGCGACCGCCTGCACCCCTGAATTTTGAAAAATCATTTTCAGCCTATATAAAAAAACACAAAAACCAAAAATAAAAACCACAGCACCCATTACCTCATTAACCCACGATTTCTTCCCCAATATTAGCCACAATCCCCACTCCTAATCAAATTGAACCCCTAATCTTGCTATATATATATAACCTCTCCATACACTTTCAACTCTACAAAATCTCTCCTACACACCAAACACAAACTCTCCAACTCTTATTCTCAGCTTTCATGGCCCCAAAGAGATCACGAACTGTAGGGAGCAACAACACCATTTCAACTGCTGATTCTTCGAGGAACACTGCTGCGAGGCCCCGATTATTGGATGGGGTTGCTGAAGAAGAGTACACCAAGCTTTTGACTAAGGCTATTATGAGGGAGAGGGGGTTCTTGCCATCAGGGAGGGATGGTGATTTGTTACCGATAATTGCTGAGAAGGGATGAATTACATTCTATGAGTCACTTGAGACGGTTCCGATGAGTATCGTTCGCGAGTTTTATGTGAATGCCAAGGCCGACAAGAAAGGGTTTTCTGTTGTTCGTGGGCTTACTGTTGATTATCAGCCCAAGGCGATTCGCTGGATAATTGGACAGCGACAAAGGAAACCATAAGAGGAGCATTGGAATGAAAAGTCCCCTGAGGACTTTGATATGGACTTGATTATTGCTACTCTCTGTCGGCCGGGCACAGTGTGGAAGTTCAAAAGGGGAACCAGCGAATATCGTAATTTCCCTGCTGTCGCGATGAACAGGTATGCTCGTGTTTGGAATGCATTTATGTGTGCTAATTTTCTTTCTTTTGTGCATGCATATGAGGTTACAGTGGAGAGGACGAGGTTGTTATGGGAAATTCTGAATGATGAATATTATGTGGACCTTGGTGAGTACATCTACCAAGGGATTTTGAAGTTTTTTAGGGGAAATCGCAGTACTCTATCCCGTATGCCTCTATTGTCACAAAGCTTTGCAAGGCATGTGGAGTCCAGTGACCTTCTTATAAGCAGCTGCAGAGGCCGGCCGCTCCTATTGATTCATCGACGTTGAATGCGATGCAGGAGTGGATGGGTGGAGAGCCCGAGTCACATGGTTTGGGATATCACCTCCCAGGAGGAGTTTCAGCAGCTGGTGATACCATGGCTAGGTCCAGTCAGGATCAGGGAGAGGCAGGTTCTTTGAGAGCCCAGGGAGGAGATGGTTTGGGATTGGCTGATGTCCAGTACCAAAAGCTTTCCAGGAGGATGGATGCGATGTATGAGTCGCAGAGTCAGTTTGTGCAGGAGCTCACCCAAGCACTTGGGACTGCATTTAGAGGCCTTGGAGCTGACATCCAGTGGCCCGTTTTCGGTGAGGATTCTTCTTATCCACCTCCTGACACCCCACCCTCTGAGGGTGATGATGATGATTCGTCTGAGTAGGTATACCATGTGTTCCTTTCTATTACCTTCACTGGGGATAGTGAAGATTTTATGTTTGGGGGTGGTAGTTAAGGAACATATTTGTGTGTGTGTCATGTAGTTGCATATTCATGATAGTTTAGTTCATTTAGTTACATATTTTTGCCATATAGTTTTTTATATAGTTTTTTTATTTTATTGCTTGAATTATCATGTCATATAACTCATGCATATACCATGATCCCTTTGTGTTGCTTTACCGATTAATATGTGATATTGATGTGAGTGTAATGATAGCGATAGAGTGATGTTGAATCTTGTTAGGTTGGCATGCATGCTAGAAATACTTGTAATTTCACTAAGTCTTAGAGTATGATTAAGGACTAGATTATTGTCATGGTTTGATGGTTTTTGAGGTTAATCTATTGCTTATGCTTAGAATGCATGATAGGCTCTTAATGATAAAAGACATGAAAAGATAAAAATTGGATTTTTTTTTTTGGAATTCATTGCTAGTTGTATACGAGTAGTCTAGGGTTGAACAAGATGGAGCGAAACGCACTTGCTCAGAAATTGAAAAAAAATAAAAAGAAAAGAGAAAAAAAAGAAAAGAAAAGAAAAATATATGGTTTAATGCACAATTGATCATGAGTGAGCTCTTTGGTATTCGAGTTATTAAGTTCTTAGGGGACTTTGTGCCTAGTGACCTAAGGCTTTTATAGTCTGGGATCCTCTAACCTAATGCTCGCTAAATGGGTACCATTGCATAAGTCTTTTGTGGACCTCACTTATTACACGATCAAATAAGCATTTGTTATATGTGTTGAATAAAAGCATGATTCCGTAATAAACTCCAATAATCTCTTAGTGTTATAAGTCATTTTGTGTCTAGAATATATTCTTCGTATAAGTTTGTGATTGCCTTGAGGATAATTAAGTTATGGTGATTGATTTAGTTTTGAAGCATATCTGTTAAGCATTCGCACACACCACGTTTCTAGTTATATATTAGCTTGCGTGATTTGATTGATCTTTAGTCGCCTAATTGCATTTTTTGATATGTCATGTGTTGGTTTGTTTAGTCATCGGGATGGGGATCGCTGCATTCATATAGTTTGCATTCATGCATGTTTTATTCTGAGTTTGAGTCTATGACCTTGAGGACAAGCATCGATTTAAGTTTGGGGGTATGATAAGTGGCATTTTATACCACTTAGAGCGTCTCATAACGGCTTGAATTGGTGTCTTGAACTCGAGTATTTTGTGTATTTGACGCATTTTCGAGTATTTTTTGCATTTCAGGGTATAAGTTGCTTAGATATGTGGATTTCATCAAAATAAGCTTAAGGAAGTGCTTGGGATTAGTCTAGGGATGATGAGCGAAAAAATCAGCAAAAACAGAAGCAAACCAAGGATTTTTCCAGAAAAGTTGCAGGCGCCCGCCTGATGGGAGCAGGCGCCCGCGTGGAGGATGCAGGCGGCCGCCTGGGTGCGTATTTTCAGAATCTGGATTTTATAATTCTATTACGATTGGGCTTCTGTTGACGTTGGTTCTTTTGGGTTATTATATAAACCTTGTGGGAAGACGTTTTCTTTATCGAGAGCGAAGGCAAGAAGATTGAGAAGACCGTTTTAGCACGCAACAACGAAGAAGAGGAAGCATACGTTTATCTTATGATTCTTTAATTCGTTGTAACAGTGGATGCTAGTTTTCTTTATGCTTTGAACCTTAATACTCTTGTGATGTACTTCATTATTTATTAAGTATTTTTATTAGTTTATATCGTTGTGTTTTTATCATGCTTTCATATGAACCCATGGTGACGACGAGTTCTATTATAGGCTAATCGTGATCATGGGATCCTAGCGGATTTACTATGGATTTTTTTAGTTAATTGTTTAATACCTTGGTATGTGGTGATTGTATGATATCTAGCATAGGTTGTGCTTATTTGTCTTATCTGCGTTGCGAATATGTAAGATAGCCTGTTAATCTCTTGTGAAGCGACAGTGAATCTTGAGATTTAGAACTTGCCATGCTAGCTTAGGTTCGTGTATTGTATGCATGATTAGTGGGTAACTCTAACCGTTTTACTTGCCCTGTGTAATCTTCATCAATAACTTGCGCTTAAATCATTATGTTGTCAAATTCTGTAGACATATAGGGTCTCAACATAATTGATGCCTATTGAACTTCTATCTTAATTGTGGATGCTTGGTAGAATGATATTCGTACAACGAAAGTTGGCGTTTATCAGTTTCGTGTTGTTCGATTAATATAATCACCATTACGTGCTAAGGGTAATAACAATAACTATTGAATGAAGTAGCAATGAAGTTATGATCTCATTTGTGTTTAATATTGTTAATTTAAGTGTTTAATTCTCATAGTAATTATTAGTTAACCAACCTTAATTGTTATTATCTTGGTATTGAAGAATAATCATACATTGGTGAGTAAGTGTTAATTGAATATAATTAATTAGAGTCTCTGTGGGAATGAATTAGATATCATTCTATATTACTTGCAAACGCGTATACTTGCGTGATTTATTTAGCGCATGCTTTGTGCCTAACAATAGTCCGATAAATAAAGGAAGTGCTGCCCGATTTCCGGGAAATCAAATTACGGAAATAAGGCAGCGTATCCGGTAACTATCGGGACGTAGCGAATATATATAAATATATCTATATATATTTTATGCGTAACCTGATTGTATGCTGAGATAAATATTTTGCCAAAACAAATAACCCTAATTTCATAAAATGACGAGTATACGTATTTTCTAAAAGCGAACACTGAACCAATTTTCGAGAACGTGAACCCTAGCTGATAAGTGTATTGCAATAATGCATATGTTACGAGTCGGGTTTTGTTAACGTATGGATAGATTTTTAATGATGATATGTCAAGCATAATCGAATGTCTAACTTAGGGTATTTCAACTCTTTAGATTCTAGTCGGAAGGCCGAGAGTTGGCGTTGGACTAATGATAACCTAGTGATCAGTTGACAAGCTCCGCAAGGTTCCAATCGAAGGGCCTGAGTGTCGAGGTCGGATCCAGGATAGTCAAATAGTAAGTCGATAAGTCGAGTGTCCAAATCAGTTCAAGGTCAATCAAAAATAGTTGTAAAGCTCTGCAAGGCAAGTACCGTTGACCATGTCTTTATGGTTCAATAATATATGAATAATTGCTGATTTAAATTACATACTGGAACATAACGTTTACAGTTACATATCCTATGTGTTCATATTGTTTTGTTAACTTATGTTTTGGGGGAAAAGTAACTTCTGAAAATGTCTATCTCTAAATTTTGAAAAAAATTTAAATGTTTTGGAAGGTGTGCTGTGATAGAACTGTTTTGAAAGAGATATGTAAGTGGTTTGAAAACTGGATAGAGAGATGTTTATGGCTATGGCTTATGACCTTATGTTAATGATTTTGATTTTTTAAATATGGCTTGCATGTCGTTCTATCTTGTAATTATAAATCTCGAATAAAACTCGAGTTCTTCTTGTAAGTTCATTAGATTAGTTTTTATATTTTATTCTTGTAATATACATGAAGACATGAAGATTTAATATCAAGGAAGGGTAATCCCCCATGGAGGCCATACAAGGAAGCAATAAAAGGAAAAGACAATTCAATAAAGAAGACATGTAATAGTTCGCTATTATTTATTTTCAAGCTTAGATTGACCTAGATCTTTGTCATTATCTTGATGAAGATCACATAGGATGAAGACATAACGAACCACGTTTACTTAATTGCACTTTACATATATATGCTCATATGATGAATGTATGTGTAGAGTATTTTAATGATGCATGCTTAATTAGAATAAAAATATATGTATTAGATACAACACCCATGCCATTCTTGCTAACCAAGATAAAATCTGTAACGATTCAAGATTTTAAATGAACAAACGATTATGAGATTCTCATGTTTATGAAACACGGAATAAAAATACTAATCTTCTTTATTTCTGACATGGGGCGATTTTGTCAAAAGCGAGTCCATTGAACTTGTAAGGTTGTGGGTTTTAAGAGAGACCGTTTTGACTCCTTCACTACCTGGAAATCAAACCATTGACAAATATTGATTTAAAGTATTTTATTCAAGGAAAAATTGGGAATCTTTTTATGATGGGATCATGATCATTTTAAAATTAACAAAATCATAAAGTTAATATTAAGTTGATCAGATGCCTTCCAATGAGTCCAATGTGTTAACCCCTAGATCGTTAAGGAGTGGGTTTTCCAAAAAGAAGTACTCCCATCTATCGTGGGAGATGTGTTGAAGTATATTGATACTTTTTTACTATGGTTTGATTTAACTAAGTTACCACAATAGGATTGTGAACTAAGAGGCATAGAGTTTGGCGAGATTTATTAAATAAATATGAACAAATATTGTTCCACCAAGCTATCCAAGAGTTATATAGTTGATATAATTGACAAATATTGTCTACCTAAATAATCATATTTTAGGAGAAAAGCCAAAGCTGACCTAACGCTTGGTGAAATATGGATCTTGGCTTAATAGAAAGGATATAGAAGATATTCTTTCCGAATTAATAGTTAGGGCTATTGATTTGATAAAAATAGTGGGAGATATAAATATTTTGAATATATATGAATAGTAACTTGAACATAATCTAATGATCACCTGTAGAATAATTCATTTTTTGCATTGTAATATTGTAGATATCAAATGACAAATAACACAAATAACTTCTATATGTAATAGTCCTTGAGAAAGACAAGCTGGCATGAAATAATTTCCTCGACTGACATGGGAACTTGAGGATTGTCCTCAGGTTCAAAGATGTCACTCAAACCCCTCCCTTATTTCTTCTAGCTGAGAATGAAACATGTGCTGAACAAAATGCTTATCTGAAGCAAATTGATTATGCAAACGATATTTCACGTCTCATGCTTGCAATTATGAGTGCCGAAATTTAGAAGCAAAAAGAGCATAGTGATGCTTATGATGTGATTGAGCACCTTCAAAAGATGTTTGAAGGATATGCCTGTTAGAAAGATTTGACAATATTAATTAGGTACTATAATTTTACATTAATGGGAGAATGATATCCAGTTGGACCACATGTTCTAAAGATGATAGGTATACATACCTTGATATTTTGGGTTTTAAGATTGATCTAGAGACTCGACTTGATTTGATCAAGCAATCTTTGAACAACTTTTGTTCTCGGTTTGTTATAACAAAATGGATGAAATAGAAAAAACACCTACTGAGTTACTACACATGTTTAGAACTGCTGAAAATAACATAGTATAGGCATGAACTACGTCCATATTAATGGTGTAAACATGGAATGCAAGTGGTAGAAGATAGTGGACAGTCAAGGTGAAGATTTAATCTTATTCGGTGCCAAACCAAAGTCCAATCCCAAAGGGCTTTTAAAGCCTGATAGTGGTGTTACTAAAGGAGATGATTGTCACTTCTGTGGAAATAACTGGATGATTGGAAGTTAAATTGTCGAGCTTGTTTGGAAGATCGAAAGAAGAAGACCAGAAATGGTCAAGCTTCAGTTATCGGGTTAGAACTGGAGAAAAGTTGTTGCTCTAGTTGGAGGAACTTGATACCTAATTTTTCCCATAATACGAGATTGAGAACTTAATAAATTGTTATTGTGTGCCTGCTTTTAACGGTATATTATATCAATTTCTTGTCAAGACAAGAAATATTTTCATTTTAATTAAATAAACAACATTTTTTTATTCTTTTTTAATGATAAGGCTTATAATATTGCACAATTAGTTAACAATTTATATGTTCTAAGATGACTCAAATAAAACATTACCTCTAGCATTGTCGTTTAAGCCATATTAATGAGAAATATATTTATGAGTTATATACAAATGGATACTTGGATAAGTTTGATTTTAATTATACAAAAGATTTAAATTTTGTCTCATGGGAAAAATGACTAAAGCTTCTTTTACCAGATCAGGTGAAAGGGCCATCAAACGATTAGGACTTATACATAATTATATATATGGTCGAATGCTTACGATGGTAAGGGGTGTCTTATACTACTTCATAACATTTACCGATGATTTCAGTAGATATGTATATGTATATCTTATGAAGAACTAATCCGATTCTTTTGAAATATTCAAAGAATATAAGGCCGAAGTAGAAAAGAAAATAGGGAAAGTATAAAAGTTCTACAATCAGATTGTGGAGGAGAATACTTAAACATCAAATTCAAGAGTTTCTTAAAGGAGTGTGATATTATATCACAACTTACTCCTTCTAAAACACCTCAATAGAATAGATATTTTGAGAGGAAAAATCGTAGCTTGTTGGATATGGTGCGATCGATGATGAGACAATAGGATCTTCCAATCAGTTTTTGGTGTTATGCTCTAGAAACGTATGTATATACATTTAACTGAATCCGACAAAAGTGGTTCAAAAGACTTCATATGAGATATGGACTGATAAATGTCATAGCATGTCATTTATGAAAATTTTGGGGACGTGAAGCGTTTGTGAAACGTTTAGCATCTGAAAAGTTTAGACCAAAATTAGATGTATGTTATTTTATGGGATACTAAAGTGAGACTAAAAGGTATAGTTTTTATAATCCTTCCGAGAATAAAGTGTTTATTGCTTGGACCGATGTATCTCTTGGGGGAGAACTACTTTTTAAGAAAACCAGTGGGAGGACAATGCATCTTGATGAAGATCGAGAACCACATGATAACATTGAACCTGAGTTGGAACAAGATCAAGATGTACATCAAAATGTTGAAAGTAATCATGTTAAGGAAACAAGGGTTATTCATAGATCTTGTAGAATTCACCATGATCCCGGGATAAATTATGGATTTCTCTTGACTTAAGATGGTGATGTGATACTTACACTACGCCATAAGTGCACATAGGCAAAGGTTTTTAGCTAGCGTTGCAGGAAAAGCGTTGCATTATCTACAAAATTTTCAGTTTATTGCAACACAGTAGAGAAAGCATTGCAGTACATTGAAGCTACCGTTACAAATAATTGTTAGTGTTGTGCAACATGCAAAAGTAGAGGTCATAGTGTTGCATTAGATTTTTTTTAATTTAATATATGTTGACATGTAAAACAAATCTGAGGTGGCATGTTGGGCCCCGTGTGGGACCTATAACGACTCGTATATTTTTATTATTTAAATATGTAATTATTGAATAATTAAATAATTAAAAATATATGTATGGGTTCTGTCAGTTGGATATTATTTTGTTGTTAATTATGTGTGATCGTTAGTGTTCGAGTATCATTTGTGTAATTTGTTGTGAAGTTGTGTTGTTTTACTTTTATATTTAAAGGTGATTTTATTCAAGATTTATTTTCATAAATACTTCGGTTATCTCTAAAATCATTTTTATTGCTTTATAATTTTATTTGTAATTTTTGGGATTAAATACATCCGCATGTTTGTTCGTTAAATCGTAAAAATACGGGTTTGTTATGCAATTCAGAAATGACTTAAAAATTTTGAAAATTTTATTTTATTAGTTTTTAATTATTTTGAGAATTTTAAAACTATTTTGGTAATTTTACGAGTTTATGTTACCCGCAACTCGGTTCATTAAATCGCAAAACGCAGGTCAAAACGTGGGCTTGTGAGCAGAATTCGGGACACATGGCGACTCCTATGATACGTGTTCCATTTTTTATGTAGCTTTAGATTCGTGGCAGCAGCTGGTTGGTTTTAAAAAATAACACAGAAACAAAACAAATAAATATACACACAACCACACCTCCCCTGTATCCCCTTGTTTTTCACTCAGATCTCACTCTCACCATTTTCGGGTCCCATCTTTTCGATTGTCACTCGACTTCGAGTGGGTTTAGGGTCCTGGTACATAATTCTCTCGTTCTTGTTCTTATGGCTACGTTTTCGTTCGATTTTTCCGGCGCTTGATTTTCTTGTTTTTCCAGCCGATTCTGGTAAGCCGCCGCCTAGCTCGGATGGGCTTGGTCGCTTCCGATTTTGCTCCTATTTGATTACGCCTATATACATATATATACTGGTGTGTGGGTGCGTATATCTGTGGTGTCGGATTTGTGTATGTGTGTAAAAGCGTGTATGTGTAAAAGTGTGTGTGTGTGTGTTGTGGGTGTGTGAGTTGTGTGCGTGGGTAGTGTGTGTTTGCTGCTGCTTTGATCTCCGTGGCCTGTGATGTTCCATTTCCGGCATGATTCCGATTATGGATACGGTAGTGTTAAATTGGAATGTGGTTGTGCTGCAGTGGTTAATTCGAACTCTCATTTTGGGTTGTTTGAATATCGAGATTTTGTAAATGAAATTCGAAGAAATATTCCTGACTATTCGAATTTTCTTTGTAATTATTTTCGATTGCTCGGAAATTTTATCGGTAAAATTCGAATGGAAACCCGACTTAATTGGGCATAGAAGAATGTTGCCTCCGTCGGTAATGAGCATTTGCGAGCTAACAATGGACTGTGATGATTATTATCTGAGTCCTAATATTTAAAAATAAATAATTTAGTTCACATATTATTATTCGAAAGGAAAAGGAGTTAATTGTTTTAGGAATCGTTTTGGAGGTTGGGCTAAGAAATTGGTTTGGTTGTGATTGACTTCATTGATTGACGTCGAATTGGTTCGACAGGATAGTCCGATAAATAAAGGAAGTGCTGCCCGATTTCCGGGAAATCAAATTACGGAAATACGGCTGCGTATCCGGTAATTATCGGGACATAAGCGAATATATATAAATATATGTATATGTATATGATAACTCCGGTAAGCGGGCGGCTCCGTCCGACGCCGTTCATGGACCTTCTGGGTGTGGATGAGGTGTGGCTGCTGGTTGGGCACCTGCAAAACAACACCGGAAAGGGGGTTTGGCTCCCACGGTGCCTCCGGTCTAAGAATAAGAACAGGGCTTTGGAGAAGATGAAGATGTATGTATGTAATGGAAAGGCTGCTGTGTGTGTATGAATATATGAGAGAATGTGAGTACGCAAGGGTGTAAATATTTTCCAACCCCTAAACCCTTCAGCCTTGGGGGTATATATAGCCCCAAGGTAGGGTTTACGGGTAGTTACCTCTATATCTGGGCCGTTGGATCTTGAGAGTGGAGGACGCCTAGCTTGGGTGGATTGCTTATACGTGTCCAGGGGAGAATCGCCTCCAGAGTATCCTAACGGCCTTCTGACACGCGCCGCGCTTGTCTGGTGTGTTGGTTGTTGATAGCTGTCATAGTCACGTTCCCACGTACCCTTCCGTGGCGGGTTGTGGGATGTGCATGTGTTTGCTGGGACCCCCCTCACGGTGGTCTTAGTCCTGATCCGGATCAGGGTATGCAGGTGGACCCGGATCCGGGTAATAGGATAGACCCGGGCCTGGGCTTCAATACTTGATTGGCCTGGGGGGGGTCTTAGCTGGTTAGTTGAGCCTGTATTCCTTTAGTCCAGGTTGACGCCTATCTGGGTCTCTTGTACCCTATCATTTGCCCCCCACTCCCTTATGCGGATTTTCTGGATGAGGGAGTAGAATAGGATTACATATTTGCCTTAGGAGAAAAATTTCTACTCCAGGTTGCCCCCTAATCCGGGTCTAGTGTAATGGTTACCAATCCGGATTAAGATAGAATGGTTGCTTCAGAAAAATTTATGCCCCTGGTTGCCCCCCAATCCGGATATGGTGTGGTAGTTGCCAGTCCGGATTAAGGTAGAATAGTTACTTAAGAAAAATTTCTGCCCCTGGTTGGCCCCCAATTCGGATCTGGGGTGGTAGTTGCCAGTCCGGATTAAGGTAGAATAGTTGCTAAAGAAAATTTTCTGCCCCTGGTTGCCCCCCAATCCGGATTTGGTATGATGGTTACCAATCCGGATTAAGGTAGAATGGTTGCTTCAGAAAATTTTCTGCTCCTGGTTGCCCCCTAATCCAGATCTTGTATATTGGTTAGCAATCCGGATTAAGGTAGAATGGTTGCTTCAGAAAATTTTCTGCCCCTGGTTGCCCCCCCATCCAGATCTGGTGTAGTTGATGCCAATCCGGATTAAGGTATAAAACTTGGTTACTTTAGGAAAATTTTCTGCTCCTGGTTGTCCCCTAATCCGGATCTGGTGTAATGGTTAACAATCCGGATTGATCTGTTCCTGTGTAGGCTTACATGATCCGGGTAGGAAGCTTTATGTCCTGCGAATTTTTTTGGAATTTGTAACGTTTCTGCTCAATTCCCCCCAATAATTTGAAAATTTGGTAGTTACGTTCCTTGAAAATAGGCCCCTAATGATGACGGGGTTTAATGCACACACACATATATATATATATATATATTTTGTAACTGATTCTGGGTCCAATAAGGGCCTGCCACGTGGCAGGGGTGGTTATCCTCCCCACTCCTATTAAAACCGCAACCTCTTTCTTTCTTCTTTCTTTTTTATTCATCACCAAGATAAAATAAAAAAGCTGTCTCTTTGTCTTCTCGGTTTTCATCGGAAGTTCTTACTTTTTCCACCGCTGTTCCGCCGTTGCTCCGTTCGCCTATAACTTGCAAGTTTCATTCCTCTTTCCTTTCTTCTTTTTGCTCCTCGATTTCCCTTTCTTCGAATTTTTGCATCTTCATATTTGGGTCTTGCATGCTTCGGGTTTAACGGCTGATTTGTTTGGTTTTTGGGTCATTTATGTAGTGTATTTGCTCATTTCTTGTTTACCTCTGTTTAGATCTGCGATTTCTTGTTTTTTCTTTGTCCGATTTTGTTTATTTTTGGTTGGACTTTTCTGGGTTTTGCAACATGTGTTCTTGATGTTCTTTGCTTGGATAAATGTGTGTATATGTAAAAAGGGTGGATTTTGCTGTTTGATTCTTGGGTTAACTATTTGTGGGTTAGGGTTTTTGCTACGGATCCGGGTAGGGGGTATCAGACCTGGATCCGGTTTAGTCTATTTGGGTAGAATTGTATGCCTTAAGATTTGTAATTTGTTTTTGGTTGATATGGATCCGGGTCTGGGTGTTTGCCATGAGGATCCGGATATATGGGTGTTTTTTTTAAGTTTTTGGTTGCTATGGATCCGATCTGGGTATTTGCCATCAAGATCCGGGTCCATGGTTATTTGGTTTTTGGATTGTAGTTAACATGATCCGGATCGTTGATATTTTTCCGGGTTGGACTTGCATTGGTGGTCCGGATCATTAGGTTGTGGCAAAACTAACATAATGTACCTGATCCGGACCGCTTAGTAAAACGAATAAAATCTGTAGGGCCCAGGCTAACTGACCTTCATTTTAATAGGTATATGGTCCGGACCAAGGAGCGAGCTAGGAAAGTCTATAACTGCTACCCCAACTTTTCTGACGAGGAGAGTGATCTGGATTCATCTGGTAGAGAACGGATCCGGGGCGAGATGGTGAGGAAGGGGTCCGGGTCTGTGGGAATAATTACGAGCTTCCGGTTCAAGAGGCTTCCAGATAACTCGGTTATCTTTACGCCAGATGGCCGCTGGTCTGATATTAAGTATCATTTCGTGAGAAAGCCACCCGGGTTTGAAGATAGCATTTATTATACCCGGGTCAGATATGAGCGGCACGAGGATGGCCACCTGGGTGTTTATGACCTAGGTGCTCTGGAAGCAGCTTTTGCTTCGTTTGGGATCAGCCGGGATCATTACCAGCTGAAGGATTTCTATGCGGAAGCTGACTCGGGTGATATGGACAAAGCAATCTGGGCTGCCTTTCAATTAACTCCTGATATCGCTTGGAGGTGGCCCGAGCCCCATGAGAGAATTTTTCATCGCCGTGCGGATGGTTTTGTTCCGATCTGGCTGGAGCACCTAAGGTCTGGGTGGAGCCCTCGTTGCCACATTTTTATTAAGCACCTATGCAAGTATGTCTACTGGATATCCCCAATACAGATAACTTCAAACGGAATTAAGTCTAGGACCTGGTTCATAGCTTGCTGTAACAAGGCCGGGCTCCTGTCCACCTTCAAGTTGTTCCACCATATTTTTTATCTCTCTAGATCAAGCCAGAAATCGTTTTATGAGCTCAGGTTCCGGGCAGCAGAGTGCGGCTTTGGTCCGGGTAGGTCCAAAACGGTTATGTACCAGACCTCGTTGAAACACTGGAACAGGGAGATATTGATGTTGAAGGGATTTGATCTGGAGTTTCTCCCTTATTTTACCACCGGGGAAGTTAAGAAGAAGTTTAATCCGGAGATCTTAGAGGGGGAGGCTGTAGATCAGATTAGGAAATTTTGCGGTAGTCTCGGGTTCCAGCCGACCCGGGATACCTTTATGAACCATAAACTTCTATTCCAACTCGGCTGTAAGTTTTTCTTTAACCTGTTCTGCTTGTGATCCGGGTCGTCATCCCTGCTTGGCGATCCGGATTACCGTTCTTTTTTCTTTTAACTTGTAATTATTTATGGGGAATCTCTGTTTGGTCTTTGATCTGGGTCTTTTTGTCTTTCCTGATGATTCGGATCAACGCCCATTTTGCTTTTTTACTTGTAGCTTGTTTGCATCAAATATATTCCCATGATCCGGATTATTATGTATTTAGCTTTGTTTTTCCCCTGATCCGGGCATACTGTAGTATTTTCTTCCCGGTTTTGGTTGCTTTGTCCGGTATATTTATCCTGAGCTGATATTTCTCTTTTCCCATTTTTCAGGTTTGCCTCATTACAACCCTTCATCCAGAGCAATAATGTCTAGTTCAGCTTACGCAGCAGCTTTTAATTCCCTTGGACTGGCGTATAAGACAACTAAAAGGGCCCCTGGGTTTGGATCCGGGTCTGCGGATGCAGAGGGCGGGGCCGAGTCTTCTGCCCCCCGGAATGTGGCTGATCCGGTCAATGCACCCTTGGCCGAGGATCCGGACATCCAATAAATTTCAGAAGATGATCCTCCTTCAAAGAAGAGGAAGTCCGCCCCGGGAAAGCCTCCCCGCGGGAAAGCTGTTGTTTCGGACCGGGTCGTTTGTGATTCGGAAGGGAAGGGCCCGGACGGGGGTCTCATCAGGATAGGGACGAAGAGCCTGGTCGACCTAGCCGGGTTCATGTCTGGTATTCCTTCCCAAGACGACTATGAGGAGGTGGAGGGATACGGTATGGCTGCTGCCTTGAAAAGGGTAACCGAGCAATGGGGACAGGTATCCAAAATTTCCATGCCTTAGGTTCCGGGTTGCGTCCCCCGTTTTTTGTACTTAGTCGATTTCTGTCTTTTTTTTTCTTTTTCAGCTCGGGAGTGCCATATCTATCTGCTCAGATGTTGCCTACACGGAGGTCCGGAAGGCCAACAACCGGACCAATACCGAGAAGATAAGGGCTGATACCTTGCAGGGAGAGTTGGAGGAGGCCCGGGAGGGATTCCGGGTGGTGGAGTCCGGGCTGAATGAGAAGCTCAAGGCTGCAGAGGACCGGGCTGAGGGACTTGCCCAGGAGGTAGAGAGGCTCAAGGCCGAACTCGCTGCAAAGGAGAACTTGAACAAGGAGGCTATAATTGCTGAGTTGAAGGCCAGCGATGTTTATGACTTCGAGGTTGCTCAGGCCGGGGTTCCTGAAGTCCGCAGATCCTGGGTCGTCACCGAGCGCCACATTAAGACCGACCCCTTGGCGTCCTGGGAGAGCTTCATCCAGGAGTTCCTTGCTGCCAAGGCTGCAGTGGAGCAGGGTCAGGGGGAACCGAAGCCTTATGACGGCCCCAGCCCCAGTTTCCTCTAGATCCGGACCAGCTTTGCTAAGCTTCTCGGGCCCAGCCCTTGTAATTTCTTTTTCTAGGATTTCCAATTCTCGTACTTTGATTTGAACTATTTGTAATTTTTAGATTTGTCCCGGATTGATGGCAATCCGGATCCTGCTTTAAATTTTACTTCCGTTGCATTGTACTTTCCTTCCATTGTAGAAAATATTTGCTTGTCTTCCATCTGTACTTTTTATTTTTATAAGCAATCCGGATCCTGGCTCTATTGTGCAAATAATCCTGATCTGGGCTGTGGCTATGGCCCCTAACCCGGATTGGGTTTATATCAGGGTTGTTCCGGGTATGGAGCATATCCGGGTTGATATTTGCTTTTATGCTTAAGTACATAATGGTTGTTTTTAACCGGATTCGAATGCTTATCCGGGTTGCTTTTGATTTCAAATTTGATCTCAATCCAGGTATAAAACTCACCCGGGTTGATTTTCGCTTGTTTGCTTTATGTACTTGGAAAATATAAGTGCATAATGGTTGTTTCTAACCCGGATTCGAATGCTTATCCGGGTTGCTTTTGCTTTCAAATTTGCTCTCAATCCGGGTATAAAACCCACCCGGGTTGATGTTTGCTTGTTTGCTTTATATACTTAGAAAATATAAGTGCATAATGGTTGTTTCTAACCCGGATTCGAATGCTTATCCGGGTTGCTTTTGCTTTCAAATTTGCTCTCAATCCGGGTATAAAACCCACCCGGGTTAATGTTTGCTTGTTTGCTTTATGTACTTAGAAAATATAAGTACATAATGGTTGTTTTAGCCCGGATTCGAATGCTTGTCCGAGTTGATATTTGCTTTTGAATTTGATCTCAATCCGGGTATGATACCGTATCCGGATTGATGATTACTCTACTTACTTAGAAATTTTCTAAGCAAATAGTGGCTGCTTTTGTTTTATGCTTTGAATCCGGATATTAGACTGTATCCGGATTGTTTGTTGCTTTGTTTACTAGTAATTTAAGAGTAATAACTTTATAAGAAAGGAAAATTCTTTTCATTGGATTGAAAGTTTTCTTCATACAAAATATGGTATCATAGATTGGTTGCTTGCCATAGGCTACAAGTTTTGGTTGCTTTTGGTTGCTTCTTCTACTGATAAAATTTTCTGAGCCTGAGTCCATGCCATGTATTTGGTACTTCAGACTCATCCATGTTCATGAGCTTGTATGTTCCTGGCCTTAGAACTTCCTTGAATTTGTATGGTCCTTCCCAGTTTGGCATTAGCTTTCCAGTGTTGGCTTCCGTGTCTCGAAGGACCAGGTCTCCAACTTGAAAGTTTTTGACCCGGGATTTCTTGCTGAAGTGCTCTTTTGTTTTCTCTTTATACTTTTCCATTCTTGCCACTGCCTGGTCTCGAACTTCATCAATTAGCTCAATATTCGTTCTGAGCCCCTCCTCATTTGCTATCTCATCAAAGTTGATTGCTCGATGGGAGGGGGATCCTACTTCAATTGGTAGCATGACTTCAGTTCCATAAGCCAATTTGAAGGGGGTTTCTCCTGTGCTTGTTCGGGGGCTTGTCCTATATGCCCAGAGTACATTAGGCAATTCTTCTGGCCAATTGGTTTTGCTTTCCCTGAGCCTTTTCTCGATCCCCCGGAGAAGTATTCGATTGGTTACTTCGACTTGGCCATTCCCTTGAGGGTAGGCTACAGATGACTTCTTGTGCCGGATAACCCGTTCTTGAAGGTAGGATTCGAATTCTGAACCAACAAACTGTGGTCCATTGTCTGAGACCAGTACTTTCGGGATCCCGAACCTCATCAGAATGTTATCCATGAACTTGATGTAATCTTGCTGGTTTATTGTTCTCATTGCCTTTGCTTCTACCCATTTTGTCATATAATTAATTGAGACTAGTAAGTACCTGAGGTCTCCTCCGGCCCTAGGGAAGGGTCCCATGATATCAATGCCCCATACAGCAAATGAGATTGGTGATAAGACTGAGGAGGGTAGGACTGGGCTCATCCGGGTGACATTGCTGAATAACTGACATTCCTTGCACTTTTTCACAAATTCTATTGCATCCTGGTGAATACTTGGCCAGTAGTATCTTTGTCTTATGATTTTGTGAGCTAGGGCCTTTGCGGACATATGATCCCCGCATATTCCTTCATGAACTTCCATAAGACACAACTGTGCCTCTCCTGGGCCTAAGCACTTTAGGATTGGGGAGGAGAATGTTCGGCGATAGAGTATACCCTCTTCGATAAAGAATTTTGAAGCTTTTGCTTTTAACCTTTGAGCCTTCCCTTTATCCTCCAGGAGCTCTCCCTTCTCCAGGTAGTTAATAAATGGTGTCATCCAATTCGGACTGTTTTCTATTTCCATGACCTCTTCAGACTCTATGCTCGGTTTCTGCAATTCTTCGAAGTAGACGGAGCAATCCAGGTCTGATAAATTTTGAACAAGTTTAGATAGTGCATCAGCTTCTGAATTCTCCTCTCTGCAGATTTGGATGACTTGGGTTTTTGGTATGGAGGCGAGGTAGCTTTGGACCAAAGCCTGGTACTTGGCTAGAACTGGATCCTTGGCTATGTCCTCGCCATTTGTTTGCTTTACCACGATCTGGGAGTCGCTGTAGATTTTGAGATCCTGGATCCTGAGTGTTCTTGCTAGCTTCAACCCTGAAATCAAGGCCTCGTACTCTGCCTGGTTGTTTGTTGCTGAGAAGCCAAAGGAGATTGCTGTTTGGATTGTGAATCCTTCTGGGCTCTTTAGGATGAGCCCGGCCCCCGATCTTTCATTGGTTGAAGAACCATCAACTTTGAGAGCCCAGGCTCCTATGTCTTGATCAATGTTTCTTCCAGGGTCAATGCTCATGGGCATATGCTCTTCTTCGGGGAAATTACATTCTATGATGAAATCAGCTAGAGCCTGGGCTTTGATTGCTGTTCTTGGAATGAAACTCAAGTTGAACTGACTAAGCTCAACTTCCCAATTCACCAATCTTCCTGAGATATCTGGCTTGTGTATTATCTTCCTTAAGGGTTGGTTAGTTACAACCCGTATCTCCCTTCCCTGGAAGTAGTGTCTGAGCTTTCTGGATGCCGTGACCAAGGAAAAAGCAAACTTTTCTAGCCTCGGGTATCGGGTCTCCGCATCTTTTAGCACTTGGCTCACATAATAAACCGGTTGTTGTTTGCCGTTCTCTTCCCTGATCAAGGCTGCTCCAACTGTCAGGGCCCCTGCTGATAGGTAAAGGAATAGGGGCTCCCCGGGCTGGGATTTGGTGAGCACGGGGGGTTGAGAAAGGTACCTTTTGATTTCTTCAAATGCGCTTTGGCATTCTGGGCTACAATTAACTTCTCTCTTATTGGTTGCTCCTTTTAACAGGTCAAAGAAGGGTAGGCATCTCTCGGCTAACTTTGAGATGAATCTTCTGAGTGCAGCCAATGATCCTGCTAGCTTCTGCACGTCTTTTTGTGTTCTGGGAGGCTTCATCTCTTGGATTGCCTTTATCTTTTCTGGGTTGGCTTCAATTCCCCGGTTGCTTATCATGAATCCAAGAAATTTTCCTGCCCCTACTCCGAATGTACATTTTTCTGGATTGAGCCTGAGTGAGTGTTTTCTTAAGTTGTCAAAGCATTCTATCAGGTCTCCTATGTGCCCGGGTATGCTTGTAGACTTTGCAATCATGTCGTCGAAATATGATTCCAGGTTCCTTCCAATCTGGTCTTTGAATATTTTATTCATTGCTCTTTGATATGTTGTTCCCGCATTAGTCAATCCGAAAGGCAACATCACATAGGCGTAGACCGCCCTGTGGGTGATGAAGGCTGTCTTTAGGATATCCTTGAGATTCATCTTGATCTGGTTGTACCCCGAGTAGACGTCCATGAAACTTAGCATTACGTGCCCAGAAGTTGCGTCGATCAATTGATCAATATTTGGCAAGGGGTAGGGGTCTTTCGGACATGCACTGTTCAAGTCTATGTAATCGATACACATTCTCCATTTTCCGTTTGCTTTTTTCACCATCACTACATTTGCCAACCATTTCGGGTACTTGACTTCGCATATTATTCCGGTTTTGAGTAGTTTCTCAATTTCTTCATCAACTGCTTTCTGCCTTTCTGGGGTAAAATTTCTTCTCTTTTGCTTGATTGGTTTCCTCTCGGGGTTGACATCCAAGCTGTGCATCGCTATGGATTCGTCCAACCCGGGCATGTCTCTTGGGGTCCAAGCAAATATCAGAATACCCTTGGAGTAGTGATACCAGGTCTTTTCTGAAATTAGCCTCGAGCCCGGACCCTATCTTTATCTTCTTGGAAAGATCGCTTTTATTGATCAGAATTGTTTCCGTTTCTACAACGGCCTCTATCTTGGATTGATCCATATTTGATACCAACTGTTGGATTCGGGCCTCTGTATTCTTTTTCATGTAGATTTGACTCTGGGTTGTCATCTCATTTTGGTTGCTTGCCCCTACTTCAATTGTTTCAGGGTTGGTTGCTTGCACAGTAGGGTTGGTTTGGCCAAGGCCTAGGCTCAATTCAATCCCTTCTGTGACTTGGTTGCTTTTTTGCTCTTCTGAGCTTGGTTTGGTTGCTTTTGGGTCTGAGAGGGACTCTATGGTCTGAACTTCTTTTCTCGCATCATCCCTTGAGTGGGGGCGATGTTTCTTGATACTTTGTCGTTTCCGGAGCACCACGAACTTTCTCTTGTTGTCTTGATGAGTTTCGGCCATTACTAGAGCCTGGCTATAACATCTTTCAGCTACCTCATAGTCTCCCTTGATTTCTCCTACCCCGGTTGGAGTTGGGAATTTGATTTTCAAATGTGATATGGAGGTGATTACTTGGATCCTGGTTAGGGCTGAGCGCCCGATTATGCCGTTGTAGGATGAAGGAGTATTGATCACGTAGAACTTTATCACATGGGTAACTTGGTTTGGGCCCGATCCAAATATAACTGGCAAGTATAAAGTTCCCTGGATCGGGACCAAGTTGTTCTCGAACCCATACAAAGAGTCCTCTTTCCATTCATTGGAGCGTACGCTCCCAAGCTTCATCCTATCCACAGTATGCTTGAAGAGTATATTTACTGAAGATCCATTATCAATTAGCATCCTTCTTACTTCGTTGTCAAAGATATCTAGTGTTACAACCAAGCCTTCGTTGTGATTCGGGTTGACTCCTTCATAATCCTTGCTACTGAATGAGATCATCATCTCCGGGTAGGATTGGACGGAGAACACCTCATCTCCTAAGCCCAGGCTCCTAGGGGGAGAGTGTGACCCTCCTAGGACCACATTTACTATATTCTTACCCTTCCTTTGCCTTTCTTCTCTCTGATTTGTCTCCCTTGAGATGTATTGATTCAGGTTGCCTTTCTTGATTTGATCTTCAATGAAGTATTTTAAAGAGAGACAATTTTCAGTCTTGTGCCCATGGGTTTCATGATAGTCGCACTGCCTGTTGTAAGGCCTGCTCTCTGGGGGAGTCTGCATTGGCTTTGGAGGATAATAGAATGGCTTTCCCTTGATCTCTTTCAGTATTTCTTCCGGGTCCTGTTTAGTGGTGTCCACTCTGGCTCTTGCCTAGGCTCCCTTGCCTACCTAGGTGGACCGGGATCGCTTTTGGGTTCTGTCTTCGGACCCAATCTTTGAAATATTGGAGTGTTTTGTACAACATTTGTCTGCTGGGTTTGGTTGCTTTGTTTGAACTTTTTCTCCTGATGGTAACCCCCTTTCGGTCGGTCATCAGAAGATTTATTCCTGTTTCCTCCATTCCGAGTCATTCTCATCGCCTGGAGAATGTCTGTTTCTTTTATGAACCGGGCTACCATAGAATAAGCAGCGGCCAGGCTTTGGGGCTCTTTGTTTATCAACTCCACAATATACCTCTCATTGTGTTCTGGATCCAGGTTCCTTCGAAATATGCTTAGAGCCTCCCTTTCATCGAGATTCAAAACTTTGTTGATGGCTTCCTGGAACCTCCGCATATTGGCTGAGAGTGCTTCGTTATCATACTGGCGGATTGTCTCCAGGTGGCACATGTGCATTTCATGTGTTTTATTGGCTCTGAATCTTCTAAGGAAGGCTCCTCTGAATTCTTTCCAGGAGTGGATGCTTCTTGATGGGATTCTGTTGAACCATCTTTGAGCCCCTCTTTGAGGGTCGAGGCGAAGAATCTGGATTTTGTCAAGTCATTGTAATAATATATCTGAGCTATTTGTTCGTAGTAGTTGAGGTGCTCTTCCGGATCCCCCAATCCATCGAAAGAGTCGAAGTTGTAGTGTTTGAGATTTTTCTGTCGAGGGATGGCTTCTAAGGAGTGACTAAAGGGCGTGAGGGTCTCCCCAACTTCCAACCCAGAATCTTTCTCCATTTTTCTCTGGAGCTCGTAAATCATGTCTTTAAGATCTTTCTGGCCCTCCTCTTCGTCATCAGAAATGAGTTCGGGGGTAGGGTCCCTCCGAGTTCTTTTGCCTCTTGTTTTAGCTAGGAGCCTCTCCTCCTCCAGCTGCATTCTTTTCTGAATTTTTTGCTCCAGCTTTGCCTCTTCTTCCTTTCTTATCTGTTCTCTGATTTCTTCTAACTTTTTCTTTCTGGTTGCTTCTGTCTCCTTCTTACTAGGCTCTTTTTTATTCTTCTTTGCCTTAGCCCCAATTCGGTCGAAGACAGATCTCCTGGATTGCTGAGAGTCCCCGGTCTCTTCTTGCTCATCATCTTGTTCAAATTCTATCTGAGCCCGGGCTTGTTCATCTCTGTAGAGCCTGATTGCTTCAGCAAGTTCATGGCTTGTTAAGTTAGCCATATGCTCCTCTGCAACTGGAACATTGGTGTACTTGTACTGATTGAGCTCTATGACATTTCTAGCATCCCTGACCGAGGTATGCTGCGTCAGTGGTTGCTCCTGGAAGGTCTCCCTCTCTCCTCCAGGTTCTTGAACTTGAGAGGGGTCTTGATCCTGAATATGGGTACTGGCGGAGGGCCTACCAGCTGTACTTTTTCCTGCTCTTGCCATTACCACAATTGTACAAACAACTGACCAAGATTTGAGGCTGCAAATGTGGATCTGAGGTTGCTTTTTTGAAGACTACAAAAAATTTCCAGAATAACAGCAAACAAACTTTCTGGGCTTTGCTAACAGTAATACTAAACAAGAACAGCGGGCTCTAAAACACAGAAGAAAATATGCAAGCTAAAATAGTTCTGGGTTTCAAAATTATCAAGACTATTAAACCCCAGGCTTCAAGACTATCAAGATTATCAAACCCTACACAACCAGAATTTAACAAACAAGAGCGGGCGCACACAAACGTGGCCTAAAGTAACGAGCTCATACAAACGTTGCTAAAATGAACATTCATATTCAAGAAAGGGTTTGGTTGCTTGTGTTCTTACAGGCTTAAAAGTGGACTCTCTCAAGAGTTTGCTGATGAAGGTGAATCCAGGGGCACCGAGACCCAAGGATGGAGCGCCCCTCCTTCTAGCGCCAAATGATAACTCCGGTGAGCGGGCGGCTCCGTCCGACGCCGTTCCTGGACCTTCTGGGTGTGGATGAGGTGTGGCTGCTGGTTGGGTGCCTGCAAAACAACACCGGAAGGGGGGTTTGGCTCCTACGGCGCCTCCAGTGTAAGAATAAGAACATGGCTTTGGAGAAGATGAAGATGTATGTATGTAATGGAAAGGCTGCTGTGTGTGTATGAATATATGAGAGAGTGTGAGTGCGCAAGGGTGTGAATATTTTCCAACCCCTAAACCCTTCAGCCTTGGGGGTATATATAGCCCCAAGGTAGGGTTTAGGGGTAGTTACCTCTATATCTGGGCCGTTGGATCTTGAGAGTGGAGGACGCCTGGCTTGGGTGGATTGCTTACACGTGTCCAGGTGAGGACCACCTCCAGAGTGTCCTAACGGCCTTCTGACACGCGCCGCGCTTGTCTGGTGTGTTGGTTGTTGATAACTGTCATAGTCACGTGCCCACGTACCCTTCCTTGGCGGGTTGTGGGATGTGCATGTGTTTGCTGGGACCCCCCTCACGGTGGTCTTAGTCCTGATCCGGATCAGGGTATGCAGGTGGACCTGGATCCGGGTAATAGGATAGACCCGGGCCTGGGCTCCAATACTTGATTGGCCTGGGGGGGGTCTTAGCTGGTTAGTTGAGCCTGTATTCCTTTAGTCCAGGTTGACGCCTATCCGGGTCTCTTGTACCCTATCAGTATATATATTTTATGCGAAACCTGATTGTATGTTGTGGTGAAATATTTTGCTAAAACCAATAACCCTAATTTCGTAAAATGACGAGTAAACGTATTTTCTGGAAGCAAACACTTAACCGATTTTTGAGAACGTGAACCCTAGCTGATACGTGTATTGCAATAATGCATATGTTACGAGTCGGGTTTTGTACGGGTAGAGTGTTAGCGAGGATATGTCAAGCATAATCGAATGTCTAACTTAGGGTATTTCGACTCCGTAGATTCTAGTCGGAAAGCCGAGAGTTGGCGTTGGACTAATGATAACCTAGTGATCAGTCGACAAGCTCTGCAAGGTTCCAATCGAAGGGCCTGAGTGTCGAGGTCGGATCAGGATAGTCAAATAGTAAGGCGATAAAGCCAAGTGTCCAAATCGGTTCAAGGTCAATCAAAAATAGTTGTAAAGCTCTGTAAGGCAAGTACCCCTGACCATATCTTTATGGTTCAGTAATATATGAATAATTGCTGATTTAAATTATGTACTGGAACATAACATTTTAAGTTACGTATCCCCTGTGTTTAAATTGTTTTGCTAAGTTATGTTTTGGGGGAAAAGTAACATCTGAAAATGCCTATCTCTAAATTTTGAATAAAATGAAAATGTTTTGGAAGGTGTGCTGTGATAGAACTGTTTTCAAAGAGATATGTAAGTAGTTTGAAAACTGGATAAAGTTGATCAGATAATTGGATGAGCGTGCGCAAGGGCCCCTAACGACCAGAAAGATAGCGTAAGAGGCGAAGTGGTTGCGCACCCTATTTAAACCACTAGTCCAGCGTGACAGGGACCTAGCTAGTCTCTGAGTTCCGGAACAAGTTTCATGGGATGGCAGATGGAGCCGTCCTATGGAGATAGCCTGATCAGCTGTCTCACCAGGGATCATCTAATTCATTCATATCTGAGTGTGATTTTGAGGTTCCCGTAACGGAACAAATGATTTTGAGGTTCTTGTAACGAAACAAATGATTTTGAGGTTCCCGTAACTAACAAATGATTTTGAGTCCCCGTAACGGGACCAATGGCTTTGTGGTTCCTGTAATGGAATAGAAGATTTAGAAATAAAAATGGCATGCTAAAATTGAACTCTGGTATTCACACATCACAACTAATGAGATGTTTTATAGAGCATGCTAGTTATTGATATCTAGTTTACACCTGTTTTACTTGTTTTATAAACGAGTTATAATTGCTGTTCCTATAACTATTTTATCATAAACTATTTTACTTGTTATTCATATAGTGGTACTGCTGAGCAATTGATTGCTCACCCTTACAGAATATTTTGTATATATGTATTGCAGATGTATAGGAGACCTTCCTGTGCAGTCAGGGCAGAGTTCCAGATTCCTTATGTACCAGACTCTTCTGAGGTAGTCATGTTGGGCCAAAGATGGCCTTTTGAGTTGCTATATGAATTTAGTTGTCAGGATTGTTTAAGATAAGTTGGTTTTTTTAGTGGTTGTTGTAACCTGTCATACTTAAACCTGGAAAAATTCTTGGTAAAAAGGGGTCGTGTTTATGATTTAACATTTGATTTGGATTATATCATGTAGTTATTATTGTTGTTAGTGACGTCAACTCCTGACCCCGGGGTTGAGGCCGTCACTGGACCCATAGTTGCTGACGGGGCATGCTGACGTGGCATGTAGGTCCCACGTGAGGGGTCAAATTTTTCTGACGTGGCACATGTGGGACCTACTGATAACGTGGCATGCTGTTGTGGCATGTTGACGTTAGAATGCTGGCGTGGCATTAGGGTGTCCTAAATGTGGGGCCCAAATGCTGACGTGGCATGCTGACGTGGCCCAAATGGGACCCAAATACTGATGTGGCAGCTGGCGTGGAACTTTAAGCGTTGCATTTGCTTTCTGGTGTTACAATATGTTATTTAGTGTTGCCCTAGCTATTGTACCATTTTTAAAAATTTATTTGTTATATTCATGTTCTAATTTGTTTAAAATTATTTTTAATTGGTCCAACCGTATGGATGATGATACCTACTAATTTTAGAGATATGTAATTTTTTTTTAAAAAAAATAGATTTCATATCATGTGCTTTTATAATAGTCTAACCACGGTGCACACGGGTTCCCATTACGTAGGCTTGTTCCAAGTGGTGATTCTATTTTTTTAAAATTCTTGTTCAACGATCCAACTGTACGGATGAGGTTACCTACTAAATTTAGAGATGTGTAAATTTTTTTAAAAAAATTAAAATTTTATATCCTGTGTTTTTATAATAGTCAAATTACGGTCAACACGGGTTCCCATAACCAAGTCTTGTCCCGAGTGGTGATTTTATTTTTTTAAAATTTTTGTTCAATGATCCAACCGTACGGATGATGATACTACTAATTTTAGAGATGTGTAAATTTTTTTAAAAAAATTTAGATTTTTTATCGTGTGTTTTTATCATAGTCAAATTACGGTCAACCCGGGTTCCTATAACCAAGTCTTGTCCCGAGTGGTGATTCTATTTTTTAAAATTCCTGTTCAATGATCCAACCATAAGGATGATGATACCTACTAATTTTATAGATGTCTATTTTTTTTAAAAAAATTATATTTTATATCGTGTGTTTTTATAATAATCAAATTACGGTCAACTAACCAAGTCTTGTCCCGAGTGGTGATTCTACTTTTTTAAAATTCTTGTTCAACGATCCAACCGTACGGATGTTATTACCTACTAATTTTAGAGATGTGTAATTTTTTAAAAAAATTTAGATTTTATATCATATGCTTTTATAATAGTCAAATTACGGTCATCAAGGGTTCCTTGTAGATTCTTGTGCCGAATGGTTTCTACTTTTTTAAAAATTCTTGTTCGACGATCCTATTATACGAATAATTATTCCGATTGATTTTATCATTATCGTGTTATTTTGACATATATTTTATATTAGGTTTACAATTTTCTTATAATATTTAAAATTGTAAATATTTAATAAAAAACCAAAAAATATTTAAATGAAATTGTGACACAGATCTACACACTTTCCCAAGATAAAAATTTGGGCGCCTCTTTCCCTCCCTAACAAAAAATATTACTTTAATTTCCTTAAACTGTGTCTAACTATTTCTCACTCTCTCTTTCTCTTTGCTAATTTCTTAAACTGTAAATCTTTGTTGATATTTGGGCGGCCAAATATCTGGGATTCTCAAGACTTTTCCAAGGTTGTTCTTTGCTGATATTTGTTTTCAAGGTGGTTGTAAATCTGGGATTTGATTGGTAAGTATGGGCTTCTATTTATAAATCTGAGCTTCGTTTTCTAAATCTTGGCAACAGTTTGAATAATTTGAACTTATTTTGAACTTGTAGATACTTTGGGGTCTTTACATTGGTTGATTTTACAGATATTTTGAATAATTTTAATTTAGGGTTTATTTTTTAGGGCTTTTGATTTGGGGCTTTTTGGATTTTATATTACTTTAGTATTTGTGGCTTTTGATTTAGGGCTTATAATTTAGGGTTTATAATTTCCTATGTTTCAAACTTATAATTTAGGGTTTCTTTTCACTTTGTTTTGGGCTTGTGTCATAATGTATGTATAATTGTATATATGTAATTATTAGTTTGATTTATGTTGTAATGATTTGATTTTTTATGTTACCGATGTTGTATTGTGTGTTTGATAGGGGGATTTATATCACTGAAAGTAGTTTGATTGGTGGTGCGATTAAAGCGCCTCGTATTACTTCGAAGAATCTCATCAGGTTAAACTCGAATCCTAGTTTCGCGCATTTGTGTACGTTGTTGTTTTGATATATTTTTATGGATGAGTTTTCATTAGATTGAGTTGGTTTGTGTTAAGTTTAGTGATAAGGTGTTGTTGCGGATGTTTTATGCTTTGTGCTAATTTGATTTTGAATAATTTATGTTTTTATTTCTCTGTAATGCTGTTAGCGATTTGGATGTGTTATTTTATGTTTAATTTGATTCTAGTTAGTTAATTGTGTTCCTTTATATTTAATCTGATTCAAAGTTATTTTGTGATTGGAATGTGGGTTTTTTAATCTTTTTTCGTAGTTTCCTCTATATGTAGGTGTTAATATTTTTTTTGAGTACTTGACTACTCTTTAAGGGCTTCTGTATTTGTCTTATGACATGGATTAATATTCAGTTTGTTTAGTGTATTGAGTTATGTGAGGTTAAGACGGGAATTTGGGGTATTATATTTGTTCAATTTATAAGAGTAGTAATTGTTTTTTGTTAATGCGTTCTACATGGATTATGTTGCAATGTGTGAGCTATCTGTATGTATAAATGTAGGGGTCATAAGGCAGTCATCATACTATGGTCAAAGATTACTAATAAAATCATCTTTGTTAGTCTAATATTCATATAGAAATAACTGACATTATATAATTATTTAGAACTTTTATGTAATCATAATCTTTTTTAATTTTGAGGAATAGCCTCTCTTTAAATTGCAGCGTTAGCAGTACCTTGTAATGTTTAACTAACTTATCACATGTACGCTATTAAGATTATTAATATGTACGCATAAAGCGGTACCTAAATATGTACGCTATTTACGTACTTGTATAATGTAGGTACTTATATTATGTATTTAGTGTATAAATGGTGATTCTAATAGAAGCTTTGTTATAAGCTTCTTCTTTGTTTTCTTTGTTTAAAGTGTTTCTAACAGAAGCTTCTTCTGTGTATCTCTGTATCTTGCAGTCATGCTGATATGTTTTATGTACTCACACACTTTTATAATGACCACTTTTCAATTTTAAGCTGATAGCCTTATTGCATAGAGCCATATATTACTTCTTGTACACCTTGTGTTATTCGCAGGATCTCTATTAGTCTTTCTTGAATACACTTTACATAATTAATATCTGTTTTTTATCTTTCAAATTTTGCGCAAATGTGCAGTTAACGTATAAGATTATAATACAGTTGATAGCGCCATATTTATCTTCCCCGTTCCTCCATTAATAGTAGTATACTATTATATAAATTATCTCATAGTATAGTCAAGTATAAAAACTTAAGTTCATTGTCACATCTACTCTATTTTTTCTAGGTGAAAATAGGTTCAAACTAAGTTTAGACATTCGTAATGGACTCTGAGAGTAATGTTTGTATAGGACTACCAAGATATAGCGCAAAATACAGACAAGGGGTGATATATTTTTTAGATAATGCCTTCCAGTTTGTGCGAGAGGCAACGAAATGAAGTGCCCTTGCAAAAACTGTATTGATCGTTAATGGCATACAAGAGAGGTCATCAATGACCATCTTGTTTGTAGTGCTCCTTCCCTAGCACATGTCAAATGGATTTATGAAACTTCACAAATGAAGCCAAGGGTTAGTACTAACTTCACAGATTACGAAACAGGGATGGATTTTGGGAATAACATAGACGAGATGTTCAAGTGTATGGGTAAAAAGTGGGAAAATTATGAAGGAAGACCAAATGAAGAGGCAAAAAAGTTTTATATAAGGGTTGAGGAAGGAAAATAACCATTATTCCCAGGATGTACTAACTTTTCTCGATTAGGTTTCATGATCAGACTATATCATTTAAAGTGTGTTCATGGAATTAATGAGTCCGTATTTGGGGAGTTGCTTAAGCTAATAAAAGAAGCGTTTCCTGAAGCCCACCTGTCTTTGTCCTTCAATGCTGCAAAGAAGGTCATTAAGGATTTAGGTCTTCATTATGAGAAAATACATGCATGCCCAAATAGTTGCATGTTATATTGGGCAGAAAATAAAAGGCAGTTTCAAGGTGGGTTGCATGTTGTATTGCCCAAATAGTTGCATGTTGAATGTCATACTTGTGGAGTTTCAAGGTGGGTTGTACAAAAAAAGGCAGTGGTGTTAATAACGAGCCGGAGAAGTTGATTCACAAAGTGCCGGCAAATGGAATGAGGTATTTTCCACTAAATCCAAGGTTGCAAAGAATGTTCATGTGCAAAGAGTTTTCCAGAATTATGACATGGCATGTAGTTGGACGTAAAAAGGATGAGAAACTAAGGCACCCGGCTGATCGTGAGGCTTGGAGTCGAGTAGTAAATCAAAAGGTAAAAAAGGGAAATAGACAGCTATTAAGGAAGATGACTCACAATATGTTCCGACAAATGTAGGGGGCGTTGAAAGCGATGATTCGTTTGAGGTATACGCTATTTGATTAATTGTTTATTGGTTATTGTTGGATTAATTCACTTTAATACCAAGTATGGTTAAATAATTCTAAACACAAATGGTAGGACATTGTATATGTTAAGTAAAAGAAAATTGATGTTGGACCAAGGACTCGTTCACGAGCCAATGCAGCCCCTGGAATTGAGAAAAAATCAAGAACATCTGGCACTGCAACTGAGAGGGAAGCTATAAGTGCTTATCGTCCCAAACCTGTTAAAACGACATCCATCAAGATTTTTAGACAAGCAAGCAATGATGGACCAGCTCCTGGTATGGTTGCTGCTTACTTCACATTACGAGACCGTCAAATGAATAATGATGAAGCTCCGATGAATGAGATTGTTGTTGAATTCGAAATGAAACAGAATGCATATGAGGAAGTCCAAGAAGGAAGCATGTATTCGTCTTTTTGGTTAACTATCATTTTATGTTTAGTTATACAGTTTCACTAATCGTGCCTTACTTTTTTTGTACCTCGTATATTAAGTACGCGCCCCTAGAAAATGTAGAAGACCGACAAAAATGACTAGGGTTCATGAAAGGAATCCTAATGAGAAAGTGGTCATCTCTTTGAATGCAAAGGGTCAATCAATTTCGGATATAGAAGGAGATGTAGCAGATCTAAGTAATAACTTGGGGACATTGGCAAGGGATAATGTGTCGCTGACTTATGTCAATTGGCACGTTGTTCTCAATCAATTGAAACAGAAATTGTGGGAGTATACTCTGGTGATTTCTATTATCTATAACATAGATTAAATCACTTTCCAAATTTCTATATTATATTAATAAAATATAGTCATTCTTTTTATGCTTAATATATTACGGGGAAAGTATGTTATTCCCGATGAAGGAAGGAAATGGGTTTATACTACCATTAGTAATGCTTGGAAACTACACAAGGATCGTGTAAAAAAGCCCATTACACTAAATACAACACCGATGAGGATAGACTGGATAATAGACCAGACCGGGTCCCATTGGAAGATTTTAAAATGCTGTTAAAGTACTGGGGGGATGAGGCGGTTTAGGTAGTAAATAGAAAAACCTTAATTACTTAAATAGTTGTTTAACAGAAACTGGCATGATCTTTGTATTTGTTGTTATTTTAGAGAAACTGGCCTGATCTATGTATTTTGTTGTAATTTTACAGAAATTGGATAGGGAAAATGCCGAGCATCGTAAGTGATTCGTTGAGACGCACACGTTGGGTCATAAACATGTTGTCCTAGTTCTTGAACAATTGGTAATTTTTTTTATTTTGCAAGTTTATTTTTAACACAATGATTTACATTATGGTTTTTTGTCATCGTAAGTAAGTAAATAAATTTTATCGTGTCCTTTTAGGTATGGTTGTGTTATGTAAGAATTTTTATATATATTATTTATAAAATGACGGATATATAAGTAAACAATATGCAATTAAAGCATACACTAAATGGAAAGATAAATAATTTTTAAAATATATATATTATTTATAAAATAATGGGTATAAATCACTTAGTAAGATCAAACGGTCGACGCATAAATTTTCGGTCTTGAATTTTTATATTATTTTTGAGCAATTTATATTTAATTGTGTTTGTAAGATGTCATTTTCGTGAACATTTCCATTCCTTTATGTATTCAAAACTTATTTTTTGTCATGACAAAAAAACCTTATTTTTTGTCTAAGTTTATTCTACTTACTGCATTTTATGATAAAGAATTTTTCATTAATAATTCATTTACTTGGTATACTTAAATATCGATTTTCGGTGGCATCCACTGAATAGTGCACAAATAAATATTAATCAGGCCTGATTTAATTTTATAAATTTGTAACATCAAACTAAGAAAATACACGGAACTATTATACACCATACACAGTACCTCCATGGTTGCAGTCAGAGTAATCATTTCCATTGATAAGCAACAATATACAACTGGGCATAAGACAACCATACCTATAAAATTTTGTCGTGTCATTTTTTGATAAACTATTATGTCTTGATTGTACAGTTGTAGTTTTATGTCTTTTTCTGGTCTAAATTCTGTAATGCTGAATATTACTCCCTCTGTATTGATCGAGATCGACCAGGATTTTCATGACCACTGTGATGAGGAAAATGATGGCTCTGTAGAAGTAGAACTTGAGAATGACCTGCATTTGCCCCTTTTCCCTAATGTTGATGAACATGACGACGAAAATACTAGTTATATGCGAGAGGAAGAAGAATGGATTCAGCTTCCATGATGGTAATATATATAATTTTTTATACAGCTTTCACTCCATGTACTGCTGACCCATCTTTTTCTTATAGGTGAAACCCAGATTATCTACATGTACTTCTGGTCAACCCATTGATGAGATTACTTTTGCCGTGGTAAAATCATCATCTAGTTAACATTGACTTCTCTTGATATAATAGATGATGATTTTATCATAGCAAAAATAATCTTTTGGCGGAAAAACACAGATGAATATTATGGCTAGCTTGGGAAAAGGAGTTCGGCCGGAGATATGTTTATTATTGCAGATGATACACTTTTACAATCTGTGGTATCAAACTTGTAGAAATTAAGGTTAATGTTTTGTTTTCTATTTGTACAGAGTTACCAGCGTCAAGCATAAAACAAGGCCTTCAAAACTGTGGTTAAGCAACATGCATGTTAGTGGCAACGACAAGGCACAAGAACTGTCTACTCATTTTCATTGTAACATTCACTACTGATTGTAGAACTCTTTGCGTCAACAACTTTGGCACATTTTAATTTCATTTGTTTCGTGTGTGATTGGACTTATTACTCAATTTATTGAAGTATGTGGTTGACCTATTTTATGAACAATTGGTATAATTTATAGTCTCTTAGAATTGGTTTACAGTTTTAATTTAACATTTCTAGTTTAATATTGGTTGTTTGGTTGATTTATGGACTGCTGGTTTTGGTTTGGTATGTTATTGTGTGGTACTGTGTACCTGGAATGTAATGTAATACAAGTCAATTTTTTTTCTATCTTCATTAAACAGACAACGGTTTTTATGAAAATATCCAAAACCGTCTTGTAAACATGAAATTCAACCAACTATATTTTAAACTGTTGTATGAAGCACATTATTTCACACTATCAATAACCATTGTCTATGAACTATGCATTGGATAATGGTATTTAGATTGTGTTGTCTGATGTTCACTACAACATCAGTTATCATAAACAGTTGTCTAACGTGTACAACGTTTTTGCCAAACACTGTGGTGTTAAGGTAAAATAAATTTAAGTTCATACAACATCTATCAACTATTGTCGTAAAGGGTTCTAAACAATACCCCAGGAAAGAACTGTTGTCTAAGTAGATGAAAGCATGCACCTTAGACAACAGTTTGTAAAATCGTCAGTAACTATTGTTAGAAGAAACGCAGGACAACAGTTTTTTAAGAGCCAACAATTCACCATGGTTTAATTTTTCTGGACGACGGTTTTATTTTGTACCGTCGTCTAGTGACTGTTGTGTGATTGCAAATTTCTTGTAGTGACTTTATGAGTAGCTTGCAGATGATCAGATCTGGGAGTAGCCAAGAACTGAGATAATACCTGAACTGAGTAGCAAATGTCAGGTCGAGTGACAGTAAGATATAGAAGACGGCCAACAATACGTCTATAGTGAGAGGCACTGGAGGAGGGCAACAGAGAAAATTGAATTATCCTGAAGATTGTGATTTTGTTCCATAGGAATCTTTGAGGGTTTGACAGCCAAGAGTCCTGTATCTTTCATAATATCCAGAGTATATTTACTTTGATGAAGATAAATGCCATCTGTGGATCTGGAAACTTCAATACCCAGAAAATATCTGAGGGAGCCTAAGTCTTTAACTTTGAATTTTGTAGACAAGAAGGCAATAACATATTTGATAAGCATCTTATCAGAACCTGTGACAAGAATGTCATCAACATAAACCAATACAGCAACAAATTGATTGTTGCTGCTAAGGGTAAATAGACTATTATCAGAGTGAGACTGGGTGCAGCCATAATCCAGCAGAGCATCTGAGAATTTGGAGAACCAGCACCTGGGAACTTGTTTAAGTCCATATAAAGATTTTTTTTAATTTGCAGACAACAGTATTGGGATCAGTAATGCTAGATAGATCAAAACAGGTAGAAAGTTGCAAATAGCCAGGAGGGAGTCTCATGTAAACTGTCTCATTCAAATCACCATGCAGGAATGCATTGGTAATATCAAGTTGAGAAATAGGCCAATGTTGTGAAGCAGCAATAGCAATAGGTAACCTGACAGTGGTCATCTTAGCAACAAGAGCATAAGTCTCAAAATAATCAAGACCATAAGTTTGAGTAAATCCCTTTGCCACTATCCTGGCTTTATATCTGTCAACACTGCCATCTGGTCTATACTTGATTTTAAACAACCACTTACAGTCAACTATATGCTGATTAGATGGTTTTTGGCACAATTTCCCATGTATGATTATTTACTAGAGCACTGATCTCTAGTTGCATAACTTGAAGCCAATTAAAGTTGGTAGCAGCCTGACTGTAAGTATATGGAATGGATGATTGAACTGTGGCAGCTAAATACTTAGAGTATGCAGAAGACACATTGGCATAAGAGAGATAATTTTGAATAGGGTAAGAGCATGAGAGGGCAGAAGGTGATACCTGATTAGCAGAAGGGACAGATATGGGAACCAGATGCTTAGGAATACCAGCAAAATCTCTAAGTTTAGCAGGAAAGGTTCTCTATCTTAAAGGTCTAATAGGAGGAAGAGTTGCAATAGAAGTTGTATGTTCATGATTGATTAAATGATCAGAAGTGTCTGTAGGTGTGAGATCAGTCATAGTAATCTCAGGAGTGTGATCAGTATAAAGATGAAGAGGTGAATCAGGAAACAGTTTACTAGTGTTTGGATTGTGAATATATGTGGAACTATCAATGGTATGAAAAGGAAAGATATCTTCTTTGAAAATAATGTCTCTAGTTGTATAACACTTTTTAGTGTATAGGTCAACCACCTTGTATCCTTTTTTATTAAAAGGATAGTCAACAAAAACATATTTAATAGCTCTGGATGCAAATTTATCACCATTAGTATGAAAATTACTAATGTAGCACAAACTACCAAAATTTCTGAGATAAGTATATATAGGTGGTTTTTGATAGAGAATCTCATTAGGTGATTTATAGTGAAGCTGAGCAGAAGGAAGAATGTTAATAAGATAAGCAGCAGTCAAAACACAATCTCCCCAGAGAGAGATAGGGATATTGGACTAGAATTTTAAGGCTCTAGCAACAGAGAGCAGATGTTGATGCTTTCTTTCAGCAGTGCCATTTTGCTGAGGAGTGTATGGACAAGATGTTTGATGAATAATACCAAGTGTTTGTAATATTTTGTTAAGGTCGGCATTTAAAAATTATGTTCCATTGTCTGATCTTAGCACTTTGACAGATGTGTTAAACTGATTGACAACATATTTCAGGAAGTATTGAATTAAATTTGGCACTTGTATTTTATCAGAAAGTAAATATATCCAAGTGCATTTTGAATGATCATCTACTATTGTAAGAAAAGAGTTACATTTGCCATGAGTTACATTTCTGTAAGGTCCCCAGACATCACAATGGACAATATCAAAACAAGCATTGCTACTAGACTCTTTTATAGGAAATGGATTTCTAGATTGTTTAGAATATTGACAAACATCACAAGTAGTAGGTAAGGTATCTGAAACAGCTAACTCAGATATTTTCTTTAGAATAGATAAAGATGGGTGACCTAATTTGCTATGCCAAAGATGAGATGGAGATTGAGAAATAACACACATAGTAGGGAGATTGACATTTTGAGCTTGGAGTTTATAGAGGCCAGCATCCAGTTCACCAATCTCTATCCTCTTCTGCATAACATGGTCCTGAAAAATACATTTAGAGGCAGAAAAGAAGATATGGCAAGTGTTATATGTGGTTAGTTTAGGCACAGAAATTAGATTGCACTGAAAATCTGGCACATATAAGACCTGTTTCAGAGTAATATCAGAAGTGAGGACAACATCCCCTATGTGAGTAACACAAGTTTTGTGTCCATTTGGTAACAGAAGTTCAAAATAAGTGGATTGAACATTAACTGGTAGTTGCATATAAGGAGTTATGATGAGTTGCTCCAGAATCTATGATCCATGTAGAAGTGGAATTACTAATCTGAACATTGTTAGCAATTTCCATACCTGCATAATTTGCATCAGAATTGAGAGTTGAGCTTATCCAGGTTGCATTTGATACAACATTGGTCTTATTCTGAGTTTAATGCAATAGACTTAGTAGTTGTTGACACTGACTTTCAGTAAAACCAGTGAACACACTTTCTTTGCTTGTAGATGCAGTTGTATTAGTCTCAGGGAACTGATTGTCAGTATTAACAACAGAATTGACATTTAATTTTCTCTGCATATTCTTCACTTTAGGTTTTGGCTGACCGTAAAGTCTGTGCCAATCGGGATAGCCATGAAGTGCAAAGCATTTCTCCTTAATATGTCCAGTCATTTTGCAATATTCACACACTATGTTTAGATCTGGTACCTTTTTGATAGACTTTGGCTTGATGTTTGTACCAGTATTGTGAGAGGAACTGACTCTAACATTCATAGCAGCATTTTTAGTTACAAAACTAGAGGAATTAGAGAATTCTCTCTGGTTCTCTTCCTGGAGAAGCATTGAATATGCTTGACTGATATCAGGTAACAGATTCATGAGTAAAATCTGTCCTCTCACACTCGTAAATTGATCGTTAAGTCCCATCAGGAACTGACTTAACTTTGACAATTTCTCATATGAATCAAGTTTTTGAGAATTGCCACAGGCACAATTAGAGTTAGCACAAACACATCTAGGTATTGGTGACAGATTATCCAATTGATCAATCATGCTTCGAAACATAGTGAAATAAGCAGTAATCGACTTAGTACCTTGACTGAGAGATGCTAAGTCTTTCTTGAGTTGAAATAGTCTCGGAACATTGCTCTGAGAATATTTGGCAGCAAGATCATCCCAGGTCTACTTCGCCATTGTGAGATATACAACACTTTTGCGTATTTCGGAAGAGACAGAGTTCAACAGCCAGGAGATTACAAGATCATTACTCCTCTTCCATAAACTCAGTTGAGGTGAATTAGCAGCTGGAATGACCCTAGTTCCATCAATGAAACCTAATTTCAACTTTGCAAATAATGCGATTGTAATCGATCTGCTCCAATGATGATAGTTTTGATTGTTGAGTACTTCTGTGACAAGCGAAAGACCTGGATGATCAGCAAAACTTAGGTAATATGGATGATTGATATCAATTACAGTGTTGTTCGTCATTGTAGTTTGATTTTGATTATTAGATCGTAGTGCAGAAGCGTAAGATCGCATATGTGAGTAAAAATGAATGTATCAAGAGCAACCTGGCTCTGATACCATGTCAGTTTTGTAAATGAAGCTCCATTAATGGAGTAAAGAATGTAAGCTAGAGAAAGAGATGAAGATGACTTAAGAAGTTAGAAATAGAAAATCACTAGATACTGTATGTAATCATCTTAATTCTGTTACAATGCTCCTACTGAATTATATATATTGCTAGACTACATACTAAACTATCACATTCTCTAACTAACTGCTGAGCTAGCAAACACACAGGCTGGACCACAGGCTGGATCACATGAGGCTGGACCACAGTCGGCCACCTTTCACTATGTTGATGTCAGCTGATATGTCATCTTGTTCTTGAGTTGCTTTGGCATCTTGTTCTTGAGTTATACTTGTTTATGAAGTGTTAGTAGCTGTAACAATTTTACAGTGATACACACATCTTGGAAATTGAAAGAAATATACATGATGCATCAGTGATACATTTTCTAGTTGGGAAGACAAAGGTAGATCTGACTCAGCTTTGTTACAGGCCAACCTAGAGGGTTTTTGATATAAATGAATGAATAATATCAAACCATGTGTGGAGTGGAAGTGGCTACTTTGGGAATGCTTAACAAAATTTTACTGGTCTAGCCATTGATGCATATGGCCCCAAAAGTGACAATGCTTGTGGGATTGCAGAAATGGCTTGAATGAGTCACACTATACGTGAGAGAAATAGTGCTCTGGAATTTGCTGGTAACACCACTGCTGCAATCAAATAGGTAACTCTTAAAAGGAACCAAGTATATGATTTATATAAATAGCAAGCATGGTTGTTATAACTTATGTTTAGTGTCTCTATGGGTATTAATTATGTAATTATAGTGCACTATAAAAGGAAAAAGGATGGAAACCCGATATTATTATTACTTTTGTTTAATGTATGATTTGATAATAGGGAGTACATAAAAGTTACGACGAGGCTTTGATGGCCAAAAATCAGATCGATCGATTGAGCTAAAAAACCCCTGGAAAGACACATGTCTTTTACGAAAGTGCTCTAAATCCATTACTAGAAATATGACATCAGACATTGGTTCAAAACTGATGTTAAAATTGAGAATGAACATCAGTTCATTTATCTGCCTGATGTGAAATACGGGATTAGACATCGGTTCATTTAGACGTCCCATATGAAATGTAGGATTAGACATCGATTTTGTTTTTGTATCTAATGTGAAATCATTATGTTTAACATCGATTATTTTCTTTAACCGATGTGCACTCTCTACTATTTTAAAATTTAAGACATCAGCTTTTATAAACTTCCGATGTTATTTGCCTTCTTTACATTGAGTTTCTTTTCAAAATCGATGTCAAATGACTATTTCACATCGGATTTGTTAGTTCTTTTTCGTTTAATATTATTTTACCCGATGTCTTTCTTATATTTTTTACATCGGTTTATATTTATCAATGTGATGTTAATGTTTTGTATATTGCATGTCATCCTGATACCGTTCACATCCACATGAACCAATTACATTTACAACCAAAAAAATACCAAACAATGCAACATAAACATAAAGCTACATTGATACCAAATTTCTTAACATTCAATATTCCAACAAGTGGTCAACTCGGAAACATTCCAAGTTTAAAATAAATATCCCAACCACAAATAATAAAACCCAATGTCACTAGTTATTACATCCAACAATCTAAACATATTTGACTTGGAACAAATTTGTCAAAGGAAATCATAGAACCCAAGCATAAAAGGAAATCGTCCCAGTCAAAGACAACGAAGGCAAACGACGCGATTGACATATATCCAAAATACAGGATGCCGAAAACTAGCTTTATGATCTCTAACTTTGTGAAAACATGCAAAAGACAATTCATAAAAAAATATATGATAATCAAAAAACTTGCAAAACACACAACAAAAAAAGTAATTGTTATTTAACGATGTATATATATAACCTCAACAACATTATCTGTTGCTACCCAGCTTTCTTTAGCACACTGTCTTTAAGATTCAGAAGAATCATTTGTAGAGACTCCTAAAACTCTCTCACAGAAGGATGTCACCTCGTAAATACGAGCTATGTATTGCTCCTCTTTCACTACATGAATGTTTTCCCCTATCTGACATGACTTAGCTACCAAAAATATTGCAGAAAATGAGAATTCTTGTTTCAAGGACTCAATGATTAATGGCAAAGAAGCATGATGTTTTTTTGCAGCTACTTTCGTTTTAGCATTTTAACATACTTCTGGAAATCTGGTAATCATTTGTGATTATGTCCAAACAAATTGGAAGATAACTCTCTTTGTTCCAAGTTAGGACAAGTTATATTTATCTATGCTTAACAATTCAGAGTATATTTCTTGTGTAGCGGAGAATCTCTACCACAAACCTTGAATCGTAAACAGCTGCAGCACATCGACGTCCCATCGGATAAATGTTTGTAGCAGACCGTCTGACACCAGTAGGGACGCGTTAACCAATTATAAAGTATCTATAGAAAAATAAATTAGGTGTTAGTACCAAAACTATTTACTACCACATTCTTAACTTTTAATTTTAATTATGTTTTGGCTAAAGAACACCCGAGAAGTGCCTAAATATCTGAGAGGTATGTGCCTTTTGCATTATGGATAACCTGATAATCAATTAAAACCATTGTTTAATTGGACTATATACTTGAAAATGTAAATAATATCATGTAGAATAGGTAATTAACTGCTTCATCGCAAACATCACAAACTTTATCAATTTGACAGTTGGACTCCCATCCCGACGTGGAAGGTTCGCTACAGAAAGATTGACTCGATCAATTCTACTTGGCAGTGTTGACTGAATATCGAGTATTTCAGTAAGTGTGAGTGTTATTACCACGATGTCTGGTTGAACTTCTTGATGATGTTTAGGCTGCTAAATAGTTTTCTCCACCATCTCGTTCTACTAGTCATGCTTGATTTCCTAATATAAATTTGCGAGTAAAATCTATATGCTTCGCAAAATATGTTTAACGCACTCGTCTACTTTGAGAGAAGAGTACTTCAGTACCGTCATCATGCATCTATATTCTAGAATGCATAATTAACATAAAAACGTAAATATCGAAAGAAACTTTGGAACGACCTTTACCTCATTGATTCATCTACATCTTTCACGCTGCCTTGGATTGTCCCAGCATGTTGTTCATTTTCCTCTGTATCACTTTTAAAAAGTTAAAACGATAGAGGAAGCTATAAAGTACATAGGATAAGTTGATTATTCGAACACAAGTAAGTTGCTCACCTATAGAATTGATCTCTATACTATTAAATTCTAGGTCACTCTATTCAACAACATGGTGTATATCTTCGGTCTCGTCCTCTAACAGTGGATTCTACAGCCAGCAACAAGAAGAAAGAATGACTGGAAAAAAATAAACTTGAAAATAATGTGAAAAACAAAACATTCTGCATACTGTATTTTGATTTTAAAAACGGCATTCACTCATATTTCAAATTCTAAAGCTATAAACATTCTACATTGATATATCCACTGTATGTTAACAAAGGACATTTACAATTACCTCAAATGTAAAGGCTCCATATCTTCCATTGATATATCCATTGTAGTAGTCCATTGTACATACTAAAATACAGAACACCAAGTAAATGTTTTAAATTGCCTTGAACAAGCCTCATGTAAATAATATTTTATATACTGTAACTAAATGTGATCTGACAAATTCATGGCATCCAAGCTAAATAGGAGAAAACTCAAAAAGGTAAATGAAACAACCTTTGTCAAGATCAATAGATCACTCCCAAGTCTCACCTAAAAGGATTAAGTTCTTTACATTTTCTCTTTTTTTTTGCTACCGAACTTAAACCCTATTAGAGCTTCATTTTTTACGAGGTGACATCCTTGCTGGTAGCATACATTTAGGTTAGGCATATTCAAACAACTACAAAGCAGAAACATAAGAATAATTCTATTACAATACAAATCACATCAACATAAACAAAAAACTCAACCACTTATAACATCGGTTAGCTTGAAGGACACAAACTCCTTTTTGGACTGAAATACAAGCAGTCCCTTAAAAACGAGGTAGTCAAACACAACACCATACCAAGCTATAAATTATTTACACCCAACACCAACTACAAATACATAAAAAATGAATATTTTACTATGAATTGTCAACTACAGGAAACTAATCCCAATTACCTTTTTTACGAGAGAAATGGAGGCTGAGATTGGAGATTCTTTACCAATAACACAACCTGCATCATGAAAAAAATAATTAATAGTTAAAACTAAATATTTTGACCCACCATACATACAACAACTTATATAGACATGAAACCTAGACATATTCAAAATATTTAAATTTTAAATATCAAAGAATACTTACCTGGACAATTCTTATATGTAACCAATTGCACAAATTTAAACAAATCTTATAAACAAAAATATAAAGGGAAGTACCTTGAGTTTATAAATAAGATTCACAGCAGGCTGCATAACAAGAATAAAAAGTAAAAAAACAGAGAAAAATTATCACAAACATAATAGAGAGGAACATATATATAGACTATTTTATAGCTCCATTAAAGGCTATTTTGCACTAATCTGACCAATATCAAGCTCAATTTGTGGTTAATTAGGATTAAGCTCGATTTTGGGATGTAAATTAGGGTTTACTAGAAAGGAGAGAAAGAGAGAGGAAATGAAGGAGGTGGAGTCGAGATTTGAGAGAGAGATTCCTGGTGTTTGGAACTGAGGTTTGAGAGAGAGAAGGAAGAGAGAGAGAGAGAGAGAGAGAGAGAGAGAGTTGCAGTCGATGAGTGAGACAATGAGTGAGAGAGAGAGAGTTTGGGTGCGTGTTTCTGAGTCAAAGGGGGGGATATTTTTGGAAGGGGAAATAAAATATGTTAATGGGGGGAAATAAGTTTTTAATTAAAGGGAGGAAATTTGTCTACCGCGCGGGTAAAAATTGACAAGTTATTTTGAATTTTTTTTAAAATCGGCTATAGACAACTGCTCGTATTAAAAAACCGATGTTAAAATGAAAATTTTTTATTTAGCATTTTTTAAAATTAGACATAGACAACAGCTAGTATACATAAGCGATGTAAATATTCCACTTTAACATCGCTTTTTAAAGAAATCGATGTTAAATAATATTTAATTAATTTTTTGTATTTTATAAATAATATTGGTAAATGGTACATGATCTCTATGTAGCTCACACTTCAGCTTTTGTGTATAGTTTTAAGTGTTTTATTATTTCCAGTTTTATATTGCTTTCTAGCCTTACACTTCAAGGATACTACAAATAAGTTTTATATACAAATTATCATGCTTGTTGCAGCTTCCTATTACTCTGCTGCTGGCTTTGATAAAATAAAAATAAAAATCTCATGCCATTTTTTTGAATTTATTCTCTTTCCTTACAAATAATTATTTTCATAACTATTTATTTTAAGTTAATGAGGTGTAACTAGGAATTCAGCTTTACTATTTTTGCATAATAATATAATTATTTATTTACTCAGGTGGCTAAAAGAAATGATTCCTTGCTGAGCTACATGATTGTTACAACAAAGTAATAATAAGAAGGCTACTCAAGTATTCCCTAGGAAGTGGTCTGTATATATAACGCACAAGTCAAAATTCAAAATGAAGTTAAGCGTGAGCGGAAGTCAGTGGTACATAAATTCTTAATGCCGACGAACCTAGCTTTTGGACATTTTTTAGTCTTTTTCCTATGTCGCATTCTATGTTAGGCCAAGTATAAATGACTATATTTCTTGTTTAACTTTGTTTATAGCAATTTTGGAATGATATTGTCGGTAGTTATTATTGAATGTTTCAGATATTTTGAATATTGTTGGATATTATTATTGAATGGAAGTAGGAATTTAATTGATTTTTGATTTTATCTTTTCAAAAAAATAAAACAACTAAATATTTTTTTCTTATTATATCACACAAGTAGGGCCCATCATGGCCCATCATGTTTATTGTCAATCAGTACATCTATTGCATCACAAAATATGTGTTGGTATAGAATAAAAATCATGTTGCAATTGACTTCTATAATAACATATTTTGTTATATTATCATTAGGGGTGTGCATTCAGTTATAACTAAACCGAATTTTTTTCTCTTAACCGAAACCGAAATAGTGAAAAAAAGCTTACTGAAAACCGAACTGAAATATATTCAATTATAAACTGAACCGAAATAAAAATTCTGGTTATTATCGTAAACTGAAATTTAAAACCGAATTTTAAAAAATGGTTAAAATTGCAAAAAAAAATTCAGAAAAATTAAGTTGCCATGAATTACTACATATTTCACAAATACCAAATTAAAATATTGAGAAATTTAGATTATTAGATAGGCTTAAATTTCAAAATAACGGTAAAAAAAAGTCCAGTGAATCCCCTGTCTAAAGGTAAATTGCCACGTGTAAGACTCCTGCTCCTGGCTGTTGTGCTTCTTACTCCTGTGAATCAATCCATTATGGATTCATTATAATGAATTGATTCTTGCTCCTGTGAATCAATCCATTATGGATTCATTATAATGAATTGATTGTTGAGAGGTGAAGTTAAAGTCGTGAGAGTCAATTGCCTGTGTGTGTATTTTACCTAATGTCAGCTATTAATTATACTAAGTATAACTTATTAATAATACTAATATTTATTTAGTATTAATATTTTCGAGTTAATTTTTCGATTTTTCGATTATAAAATAAACAATACATAATAAAAACTTATATAGAAAACATATATAATTAGTGACATAAAGTGAAAAGTAAAAAAAATATGAGAAACATGAATCGATTCCATGAAATAATTACATAGATATGTCTAAGAGGTTAAAAAAAGAACATTAAATGAGAAAAAACTAAATTATGCCATAAAACACTTGGCATACACTGAGTCACCTACTCTATGTATATAGTAAAATAGTGCAAGTTCAAGAAAAATCAAACTGAAAATAATATGCTACAAGGACTTTAAAGCTAAATTAACCTCACATATTCCAGCTGCAACAGCAGCGCTTGAAGCTCAATAGAAAAACCTATATTTACAAACAATTCAAGATTTATAACACACACATTCAGGATTTGTTAAAAAAAGCTAAAATCACAATAAGTATTAAAATGACTAATTCAACAATTCGACAATGTAAAATACAAAATTAGACCCGTTGCAATTATGTAAAATGTAATAAGTATTCTAATGCAGATGCGAGCAAGACAAATGTTTATACTTAATTTTCTTAGTTTTTGTTTATATTGTATATAGATAATAGATTATGAATTTTGTTTATATGATACATTAGTTTCAATGAGTTTCTGAAAAATACTTAGTTGATATTAAATACAAAGATCCCACATGAGGCGCTTTATGGCGGTACTACTCCTATGCTGAACAATTTTCAGTTGCAGCTGAAAGTTCTGATCACGAGCCTTGCTAAACATTTCATCCCACAGTTCCTTCCCGCAGGCAGAACTGCTCTTTCCAAATTCAGGGTTAGGTGCTCAAGGTAGTACTAGTAACAGCTAACTCTGGCAAAATCTGGAGGAATGTATTCTGCTCCTCTGACCAATGATCTACAAGTAAAGAATTTGTGAAAAAATTATTTTGTATCTTGTTTATACTATCAACTGAAACCTAATCAGTTTTTTTAATACAGTTTAGTGGTAGCAAATTTAATGTTGTCAACGTCTCAGGTACTAGCGGTTACTACTAGTGTGACAGAAGTTATAACACTTTCAGCAGGCTCATCCTTCTTAATGAATACCACGGGTATACTTTTTTTCTTTCTTTTCCTGCACACTTCTATTTTTATTGTATATGTATAGATTTTTAAAAGATAATCTATGTAGTATATACTAATAACTCCCCGACTCTATGTTAGGTAATGAATAACACACAGAGGGGGTGATTGTGTTGATATTATATTTATGCTTTTTTTTATTTATGAATGGTGGTGAACAAAGTAAAATAAATCTTGTAGTGAAATGTGTTAGTATTGAAAGTAAGCAGTTAACAATAAAGAACACAGATCTTCAAAACTCACTTAATTTTATATTAAAATTAAGAATGTCTTGCTAAAAAATTTCTAGGCTCTTTGATAAAGAGCTTAGCTGCTTCCTTGAGAGAATATAAAAATTATGATCTAAATTGTTACTTCTAACAAAGGACCAGTGTTAACTTTATATGATAGTTAACTACTGGTTTACATAGTGTGTAATAAGAGATACTATTCACTTTAGTAAGTTGTTACTAATCATTCCATTTTAGGAAAAGTATATCTTCCATTTATGGCTTAACATATCTTTACATACTGTGTTAACTTTGATCTTCCTTTGTCTGTTAATCTTCACCCTTGATTTTGCACTCTTCAAACTGCTTTTTGTAGACTTGTCAATCTAACTTGATTAGATTGTTTGTTGCTTGATAATCTTGAATATTGAACTGGTCTGCAATTTGCACTTTGAGATTTTACCTCGAGATATCCAATTACACATATATAGAACATGACATCTTGATAAGTATATTGGCTTATCGAGATCTCTAATACTCCATAGTTGTTTTGACTTGTAGAGGTCTCTGAGTTCTCTGTAAGAGAATTTAGCTTGTCGAGATCTCTCAGCTTCATGTCGTCACTTGACTTGTCGATATCTCTTAGATCTCTAGTGATATTTTGACTTGTAGTATCTCAGAGATCTCTAGTGATATTTGACTTGTCGATATCTCAAAGATCTCTAATGATATTTTGACTTGTCGATATCTCTGGAGTTCTCCAGTGAAAAACTGACTTGTCGATATCTCCAATCTTTATGTCTTCAATTTGGCTTGTCGATATCTCTGAGTTCTCTACTAGCTTTCCTGACTTCTCGATAAGTCATTTGGAGTTCTCGAATGACTTCTCTATAACACTAAATCTGTGACTTGTACAGATCTTGACTTAGAACATTTTTCTCCAAACATATTTATTCAACTCCAAGATTCTTTATTATTCTGAGGCATGATCTTCTTGATCTTCTTCCAGATAGAATTCTTAGGCTTGATACTGTTTGAAAAAAAGAATCCAGTATGCTCTTTGACATTTTTATAGACCTTAAATACTATAATACAAAATGCAAACTAAGATTACGATTCAAGTTACTTAGGGTTGTTAATTTGACTTAGTCTTATTAATGTACAGGCATTTCTTGCACAACAATCTCCCCCAATTTGTGAGAAGATTTCTTAACACAAATTCATGTCTGTTAACAAGACTAACCCCAAGCTAAAATATAAAATGAAACTAATATATAAAAATTGACACAATTTCATTCATTTATACATTTAGGTTAAGATAGTTTTTGCTTCTGCTTCTTCTCTAATGCGATCCTTTAAGTACACAAGAATTTCTAATTCTTCTATGATTGAAGTCCCACTTAGAGGTTCCACAAGCTTGAGTCTGTCTGGCTTTGGATAGCCATCTAGTATATCAATCTTAAACCTTGTGAATTTGCCAACTTTTACATTCATCATTTTTCCATCCTTTGAAATTCTACTGATTCCTTTTTCCTTCAGTTCTTCTCATCTTTTTATGAACATACCAATCTCCTCATCATACTTCCTTTTTCTTTCTTCATATTCAGTCTCATTTCTTTTTCTTCTTTCTTCATTACAATCAACCACTCATCCAAAATTGATCTTCATGCTCTTGTAGCAGTATCCTTATCTTTTAGCAAGCTTATCACTCTCTTGATTTCTGTGGGAGAGAGAGAGTCCATTAAAGTACAACCAAGAAATCTGAAGGACCCATCTTCATAGTAAATTCTAACTTCCCTTAGAGATACAACCCAGACTCTAACTATTTTCTCAGCTAGTTGTGGAAAATAATCTTCATCTGAAATGCACCAATTTAAAGGTGGAAAGTCACTTTGCTTGAAACAGTTCCAGATGGCCCTTTCAGTAACTTGTACTTTTTCAGCATCCTTAGCCTTCTTAGGTTTCCTCCCAACAATTTTGTAGTGAATTTTGAGTGAAGGCTTGTCTAAATGTAAGTTTGTGATTTTCTTGAGAGATGTTTCGTTTAAGGTGATTGGTGTTTTTAGGAAGGTGTTTGCAGTTTGTTTGTATAGAAACCTTAGCTTAAAGGTTTGAGGTGGTTTGATGATTGAGGTTGTTGGATTTGAAGGTTGTGCTAGATTTTTTTGGATTTTTAGGATTTGTTGTGGTTCTGAGCCATCATGCCTTTGCTTGCTTCTTCTTTCTCTCCTTTTATTTTCACCATCCTTCTTCTCATCCTCCCTTTTCTCTCCTTGATTCTTATTCTTGCTGCCAGTTGCTTTAGAAGCTTGACTTGGATTTGAGCCAGAAGGCTTTTGTTTGTCATCCTTCTGCTCATCATCATCCTTGTCTTTTCTTAGATTGCATAGATTATTTGGTAGCATGGTATCAGTATTTACAAGATATCTATCCAAGATCTTTATCATCTCCACATCCTCATATTTGATCTGACACAATGTTTAGGAACAAGGAGATGTCTGGCTTGTTTGGTTGTTGGACATACATAAACTACTCCTTGGTTTGGATATAGATAGGCTTCTAGAAAAGCTGATATATGTGCCTTTTTGAGCTCTTGGAGAAGTTGAGTGTCTTCTGGAATAACTGGATTCACTCTTTTAATCATTACATCCAGTTCAGATGCTCTTAAAGTTTGAAGATTTGTGAGAATCACCTGAAGACACCTGTCGACACCACCATCATTGATGTTCATGAAGATCCTTTTCTCCAAAAAGTTATCAATTTTCACCACCATTGCCCTTATGAAGTTGATATTCTTGGCCAAACCTTTCTTGCAGGTTACATAGTTGTTTTGAAGAGACACTCTTAGTGCTGCAAGAAGGTCATTGAATTCATGATCTTGATTGGGTCCTTCTGCAGCCTTTAGAAGTCTTTCTTTTCCAACATCAACTTGAGAAGAGCTTTGACCAACCTTAATAGGCTGTTTAGATTTTTCCTTAGCATCTCTATATTGTTGAATCCTAGCCTCAATCTCCCCCTTAGTCTTGGTGAGAGGCATGAGTAGGGGAGTTGGAATTTTTGGCCTTATTTGTTCAGGTAGTGAGGGCAGTGGTATGTTGAGTTTCCCCATAATGGCTCCCAAAGCAACAGAATTTTTCGTTTGGAGATGCTTGTGAGAATCCACTAGGGTTTTGATGTTTGATTGTTGACTCTTGACTAGAGAAGTCAAAGCATGAAATTAAGCATTGAGAGATGCATTGGAGGTCTCTAGAGAAGCTACTTGTGTCTTAAGACCTTGAAAGTCTTGTGGAGAGGAGCTTAAAGTAGAGAGAGCAGTAGATGATCCAAATGTAGCTTGCACATGTTTCTGAATTTCATCCATGACCAAAGGTGAATGAGTGTATCTTGCAGTGTGCATTTGATCCAACTTCCACCTTGTGTCATTAGAGTTTTTGATGTGATCTTCAACTACCTTATGCAAGGCTACAAATGAGTCTTTCACCTGTGTGACACTCTTATCAATCCCACTGAGATCATATCTTGACATTTGTTCTGAGAAGGTTTTGAATTGGTTTTTGATCTCAGTTTGAGAGGGGATGATTTGATCAATCTTTTCCCTGACCATTCTCATAATCTTGTCTTGATGTCCATTCAATGTGATTTGAAATGCTTTTCCAAAATTATGGAAAGCCTTGATTTGAGCTTTGTAGACATCATTGATGGCATCATACACCTCTTGGGGAGTTAGGGATCTAGCATTGCTTCCCAGAATGGTGATGTATTCCTCCCTAAACTTAGCTAACACATCATCCATTTCAATGGCGAATTCCTTATCCATCCAAGCATCACAGTTAGCATCCTTACCAGCTTTATCAATAATTTTTGCTTGATTTTCTTCAACATTAGCCTGGTAGGTGAGCATGATAGCTTGATAGTCCTGATTTGACATGTTGGATGTGAGTAACTGTTGTGATATTTGTGAAATGCCTCCAAGCTGATCAACCCTAAGATCTTCAATGGTTGAAGGTTGATTTTCAGTTTCTTGAAGCCATTGGGAGATTAAGTGTGGTTGAGATATTGAGGATCAGAACCACCTGTAACAGAAGTCACAGTTTTACTCACATATTGCTCTTTGGTTATGACAAGTTGTTGTTCCTCACATGTAGTGAGTACCTTCAATTGAATTGGAGGGTATTTGACTGGGTTACTATCATGTGCACCAGTCTCAAACCCCTGTGCTTCTTGCAAAGCACTGTCACATGAATGTAAAAAACTTGCCTCTCCCATAACAGGGTCATTAGAAATTGTACTCCGAATATTTATTGCTAATGCAATTTCTGCTAGGGTTTTGAGGGAAATTATTCGTGGGACAGGAACCTCCAATGGAATTGGAGAGGATTTAGATAGCTCCCCCTCAAGAGTACTACCCTCCAACCTAACAGCCTGTGAAGGCTAATTTGCACATGAAGGTGCATTTGTAACATCTATGGGGTCTTCAGTAAAAACTGATGAATCCCCCATGGTTTTGATGGTGTCATCAAGGTCTACCCCAGCTAGTAGCCTCTCACCATCTGATTGTGGTGTCTGGGTGGTGAGCAAGGTTTCTTGAACCAAGTCATTTGAGTGAGTTTGTACTTGAGGAATGGATTCAAGTGCTGTATGTGAAGAAGAAATTTAGAGATTAAGATTTGCTGTTCAGAAGTGAGTGTTGGAAGCTCCCCTTAAATGGATGAGGGAGCTTTAATAGTTGTGCTCTCACTGTGTGTGCCATCCTTATTTCTTTTACCATACACTTGAATTTGTTCAATTATTTGCTGTGCAGACTCCTTATTGGGTGCATTGGGGAGAATGCTCTTTTCAATAGAAACACCCTGTTGAGAGGATGCTTCTAGAGTCTGTTTAGGCCTCACTCTTATAACTGCATCCTTTTGGGAGGATACAGAGATGGTTTGAGTGGTCAGCTCAGATTTCTTACTCTTCTTTGTCTTCTTGACCAAGGGTGACTCAGCTTCTATTTGTTCCTCACCACTCTCATGCATAAAATTTAAGGTTATCTCATTTCTCATCTTTTTATTCACTTCACCCTTTTGGGAGGATGAAGTGGTTGGTTTCCTAGTTGCTATTGGTTGTGAAGGAATAGGCTCAACATGGGTAGGTTCCTATGGGTGTGCCTATGTTTGTGCTTCCACAGGCTCAGTAACTATTATTGCATTAGGTTGACTTGTACTGGTTCTCATGTCTGGCATAAAATAAGGGTAGGTCTTAAATCATTCAATCATGAAAGGTGTTAACTTAAGACCCACTGGAACCTTATTCTTAGTAAGAAGTGATCCAAATAGAATTTTGGACACTTGCTTCATATTAAAGATGTAAATTAACATTTGTCATTTTTCTTAGAATTGAAAAATTCCAAGCTGAATATTTATTTTTGTATAATAAATATGCAGAGATTTCTGAAATATTTATAATTTATATTTCAATTAATTTCTAATAAAATTAAATTTATTTTAATTTACTGAAAATTAATCTGCTACAACATATTAGATGAGTTCTTGCCTTAGGATGAAGAATTTAGCATTCTAATTTCACCTATAAGTCTAGTGAAAGTTGCTTCATCCAAAGGTTTAGTAAAAATGTCATTTAATTGTTTTTCTGTTGGAAGAAAAATGAGCTCAATGGTACCATTTGCAACATGTTATCTTATAAAATGGTATCTTACATCAATGTGCTTTATTCTAGAGTGATTAACTGGATTAGCCATAATAGATATAACACTAGTATTGTCACACATAATTGGAATTTTGTGTAACACTAGGCCATAGTCCATTAGCTGATTTCTAATCTAAAGCACTTGAGCACAACAACTTCCAGCAGCTATGTATTCTGCTTCAGCTGTGGAAGTTGATACAGATTGTTATTTCTTCATATGCCAGGATACAAGTCTTTGTCCAAGAAACTGACAGCTTCCACTAGTACTCTTTTTGTCCACCCCGCATCCAGCAAAATCTGCATATGTGTATCCAACAGCTTCAAAACCAATTCCCTTAAGATACCATAATCCCAAGTTAGGGGTTCCCTTCAAAAATCTGAAAATTCTCTTAACAACCATCAAATATAATCTTTTTAAATTGGCTTGAAATCTTCACATAAACATGTTGCAAACATGATGTCTGGTCTACTTGCAGTTAAGTAAAGCAATAATCTAATCATTCCTCTATAGCTTGAAATATCTACACTCTTCCCTTTTCTATCTTCATCCAACTTTGTTGCGGTAGACATAGGTGTAGAAGCAGGTGAACAATCAACCATACCAAACTTCTTAAATCCTTGACATACTTAGTCTGGATGATGAAGATCCCATCACTTCTTTGACTAACTTGAAGTCCAAGAATGTAACTTAATTCCCCCATCATGCTCATTTCATATTCACCCTGCATAAGCTTAGAAAATCTTTGGCAAAACTTTTCATTTATAGAACCAAAGATAATGTCATCCAAATAGATTTGAATTAGGATCATACATGACCATGATTTTTGTAGAAGAGAGTCTTGTCTATGGTACCTCTAGTAAAACCATGTTTAAGCAAGAATTCTGACAATGTATCACACCAAGCTCTAGGTGCCTGCTTTAGTCCATATAGAGCCTTGAGTAACTTGTACAAAAAATTTGGAAATTCTGGATCTTCAAAGCCAGGTGGCTGTTGCACATAGACTTCTTCTTCTAACTCACCATATAGGAAGGAACTCTTAACATCCATTTGATACACTTTGAAATTTGAATGTGCAACAATTGGTAGAAAAATTCTTATTGCTTCAAGTCTTGCAACTGGAGCAAAAGTTTCATCATAAACAATTCCTCTTCCCGTGAGTAGCCTTTTGCAACCAACCTTACCTTGTTTCTGGTAACTACACCATTTTCATCCATCTTGTTCCAAAACACCCATTTTGTTCCAATTACACTTCTATTCTTTGGTGCAGGAACTAGCTCCCAAACTTTATTTCTTTCAAACTGATTAAGCTCCTCTTACATTGCAGATATCCAATCAGGATCCACTAGAGCTTCTTCAGTTTTCTTGGACTCTACTTGAGACAGAAAACATGCATGTAGGCACTCATTAGCAGTTGCACTTCTAGTCCTTACACTAGCATTTGGATCACCAATAATTGCATTTGGATTGTGACTTCTATCCCATTTTCTAGTGTGGGTTTGATGACTAGTACCTTCATAATTTTCTTCATTATTGGTATCATTTGTAGATCCTTCTTCTCTTTCTCCCCCTGAGTTTGTGCCATCAAAATCAGTTGTTTGAGATGAGCTTCTATTTCCATGATTTTCTTGTTCAGTAGACTCTTCATTCATTATTTGTTGTGCATTGACTTCACCTACTTCATCAGAATCACTGTTAATATTGAGATTTTCAAATGTAAGGGCTCAGACATCATTCTCATCAAGGCATTCCAAGCCTGGACATTTGTCATCATCAAAAGTCACATATGTGCTCTCCATGATTTTCTTTTGATCAATTACATAAACCCTGTAGGCAGTTCTCTCCAATGAATATCGCATAAAAATTGCTTCAAAAACCTTTGAGTCAAATTTTCCCACATATTCAGAGTTGTCTTTTAAAATGTAACACTTGCTTCCAAACCCATGAAGATGCTTTACAGTAGGCTTTCTTTTAGACATGATTGAGTAGGGTGATTTTCCATGTTTTTTTGTTGATGAGATATCTGTTTTGAGTGTAGCATGCAGTGTTAACAACTTCTTCCCAAAAATTACTTGGCAACTTTGCATCTTGCAGCATTATCTTGCAGCTTCTACTAATGTTCTATTCTTTCTCTCAACTATACCATTTTGTTGAGGTGTTCTAGCAGCAGAAAATTCTTGAACAATGCCTTTGCCTTTGCAGAATTCACTCAATATTGCATTTCTGAATTCTGTCCCATTATCACTTCTCAATCTTTTCACACAGTTATGATCTTCAGCCTATTTTTCTATCTTCTTTATGTGCTCAGTTATGATGTATGGAGTTTCATCCTTAGAATGCATGAATTCTACCCAAGTATATATTGAGAAATCATCCACCATCACAAGTGCATATTTGTTCCTTAAAATTGATAAGACATTTATTGGCCCAAACAAGTCCATGTGAATAAGTTGCAATGGTGCACTTATGAAATTCACAGTTTTTGACTTGTGACTTGATCTTTTCATTTTTCCTTTCTAACAGGCTTCACAAACTTCAATTTGAGCAAACTCTAACTTTGGTATGTCTCTCACCAACTCCTTCTTGACCAGAGTGTTGATTTCCTTGTAGTTTTGATGTTCGAGTTTCTTATGCCATAATTTATTTTGTTTTGTGGATACCTTGGTGTAGAAGCAACAAATTTCATCCTCATTTGTTGAGTCCAAGTCTGCAATAAACAAGCTTCCTTTCCTTGCTCCTTTTAGAGCAATTTCATTGGTTTTCTTGCCGATAAAGATGCATTCTTCTTTATCAAATAGAACTTTAAAACCTTTCTCTGCAAACTGGCTGAAACTGAGAAGATTAACTACAAGACCATCTACCAATGCTACATCATCAATGACAACATTTCTAGAAACAATTTTGCTATATCCCATTGTGAATCCTTTGTTGTTGTCTCCAAAGGTCACCAAATGGACAACATTCTCCTCAAATCATTATATCAGGGCCTTATCACCTATCATATATCTGGAGCATCCACTGTCTATGATCCATATGACCTTCTTCATTTCTCCCTGCACCCAATAAGTTGTAAGTGTGTTTAGCAACCCAAGCGGTGTTGGATACTTTCTTCTTGTAAACTGATTTAGAAGAAGTAGAGTTAGAAGTATCAGAAAGAATAGTGTTCATAGATGTTTGTGTATTCTCCCATGCATGATCCAATACTAACTTCTTTAAGATCTACTCTCATCTTGTGGCAACTCTTCATTACTTTTAAATTATAGGGAATGCAGTCAAACTTATCACAGAATGAATAGGGATCATTTGCGTTGTCTTCATTATACTTGTAGGCTCTCTTAAATGGTTGGCTAACTATCTTTTTACAAAGATAGGTTAGGTGATTTACAGATCCATACTTTTCACATTTCTTTCTTGGAGCATCTGCAACATAAGCAAAGTTGTTGCTTTTGTTTATTCCAATTTTCCCATTCCTATTCTTCTTCTTCTTCTTTGCATCTTCAGTATTTATTTCCTTGATAGGTGTCTTGCAGACTTGATTATTCATGAGCTTTTTTTTAACTTCAGTAACAGGAGAGCTTTCTTTACTTGTCTTTACAGAATCTTCATCTGCTAGCTCCTGTTTAATTATTAACTCATTTTCACTAAAGTTAATTTTTCTAGCCTTGAACACAGGTGACTTTACTTTTCTCAGAATTACTGGGACATCTTCACTAGCAATGCTCTTGTCTTTGTCATCTACAACTTTCTTTTTTCTATTCAAGGCCTCATAATCAAATCCAATGGCTATATTAGCACATTGTTTATTTTTCTCATGATATAATCCAACTAACACAGATGCATTCTTGAAGGACTTTAATTTAACTTCATTTTTATCTAGCTTCTCCCTTAGCACAACTTCAATCTCATTTGCACACTTGAGCTTATTTTTCAAGTATGCATTTTCTTATTTTACAGCTTCAAGCTCCATCATCAACAATTCAGTTTCTTGTTTCTCATTTTCAAGCTTCTCATTTATCTTTCTCAGTCTGTTAACTTCTTCATTAGTAGCAACCATGCTTGTATAAATGTGAAACATTTTTGTGCTCATCTTTTCAACAGTTTCCTAATATTGATTCAAATTAAAATCAATGGTGGTAAGAGTTGGTACCTGTATTTTTGATGAGGATGACTCTTCTTGCTCCAAGGCCATTAGTGCATAATTTTCAACTTCCTCATCTTCATCATTATCAGAATCATCCCAACTTTTACCCTCTGTAATATAAGCTTTGCTTTGTTGTTTCTTTAAAAGAGCTTCATACTTTGCTTCCAATTCAAGATAAGCTTTATCTTTCTTTGCTTTCTTGGGTTTCCTACATTCTGTAGCAAAATGGCCTAACTCATCACAGTTAAAGCACCATATCTTTGATCTGTCAATAGATCCAGTTTTGTAACCATTTTTTCTATCAGATGTGTACTTCCCTTTTCCTTTCCAGCTGCTGTCTTTATTGAATGATTGTCCTTTACCCTTGAAGAATCTTGGCTTCTTTACTCTAATGTTAGAGAACTTTCTTGCCAGGTAGGCCATTGATTAATCTAGCTCATCAAGTTCATCCAAGGTGTAAAATTCATCTTCTTCCAATTCCAGTCTGACTTGTCCTGTGAATCATTGTTTCTTTGCTCACTTGTTGAGGCAACTGGAGTCTGGAATCTTGGCTCATCACTAGAGGTCTGGCTTTCATTGACAATTAGGGCATTTGAACCATCTACAACATGCTCTTGACCAACTCTTAATGATTTTCTTTGAATCATTTCTAGTTCATATATTTTTAAGATTTCATAAAGAACTTCCAGAGTTATTCTGCTCAACTCTCTCCCTTCTCTGATTGCTGAGATTTTCTGTTCTAAATGATCAGGAAGAATGAGCAAAAACTTCATGTTTACTTCTTCAGCTTCATAATATTTATCAAGAAGTTGCAAGTCATTAATCAGCTTGTTAAACCTTTCAAACACATCAATAATACTTTCCTTTGGCTTAGCCATAAAACCCTCATACTGTGAAATCAGTATCCTTCTTTGATTTGACCTAATGTCCTCAGTTACTTCACATAATATTTCTATCTTTTCCCAGATCTGTTTTGCAGTGTCACAATTGAGAATGTTGTTGTACATCACATTGTCTAGTGACTCTATTAAGATTAACTTCAAGCCACTATCTAGGGAGACTTTTTTTTTCTCAGGCTTAGTGTATACTGAAGGATCCTTAGGAGCATAATGAGCTGGGATAACCATGTCTCCATCTGTAGATTCCTCAACTTTAACCATAGGAGTGAAGGGCCTTTTTTGAGGATCTGAATGTATAGTAGATTGGCCATCCTGACACATATCATCATTTTCTTCTTCCATAGAGTGTAGTTAGCTTTATCAAAAGTAGGGATTTTGATGCTACTGATTTTCTGTGTATTCATTCTTCCAAGATCTTGAATCTGTTTACTTTCAGATTTTGCTCTGATACCACTTGTTAGGTAATGTATAACACACAGGGGGTGAATATGTTTTTGGTATTTTTATGCTTTTCTTAAGTTTTGAATGGTGGTGAACAAAGTAAAATAAATCTTGTAGTTAAATGTGTTAGTATTGAAAGTAATCAGTTAACAATAAAGAACACATATCACTTAATTTTATTTTAAAATTAAGAATGTCTTGTTACAAAATTTCTAGGCTCTTTGATAAAGAGCTTAGTTGTTTCCTTGAGAGAATACAAAATTTCTGATCTAAATTGTTACTTCTAATAAAGGACCAGTGTTAACTTTATATGATAGTTAACTACTAGTTTATACAGTGTGTAATAAGAGATGCTACTCACTTTAGTAAGATGTCACTAATCATTCCATTTTGGGAAAAGTATATCTTCCTTTTCTGGCTTAGCATATCTTTGTATACTGTGTTAACTTTGATCTTTCTTTGTCAGTTAATCTTAACCCTTGATTTTGCACTCTTCAAGCTGCTTTTTGTAGACTTGTCAATCCAACTTGATTAGATTGTTTGTTGCTTTATAATCTTGAATATTGAATTGGTCTGCAATTTGTACTTTGAGATTTTACCTCGAGATCTCCAGTTAGGCATATAGAGAACTTGACATCTCGATAAGTATATTGGCTTATCATGATCTCTAATACTCCATAGTTGTTTTGACTTGTAGAGGTGTCTGAGTTCTTTATAAGTGACTTTAGCTTATCGAGATCTCTCAGCTTCATGTCTTCACTTGACTTTTGGTTATCTCTGAGATCTATAGTGATATTTTGACTTGTAAATATCTCAGAGATCTCTAGTGATATTTGAATTGTCGATATCTCAGAGATCTCTAATGATATTTTGACTTGTCGATATCAAAGGAGTTCTCTAGTCAAGAATTGACTTGCCGATATCTCCAATCTTTATGTCTTCAATTTGGCTTGTCAATATCTCTGAGTTCTCTAGTAGCTTTCCTGACTTCTCGATAAGTCATTTGGATTTCTCGAATGACTTCTCTATAACACTAAATCTGTGACTTGTAGAGATCTTGACTTAAAATATTTTTCTCAAAACATATTTATTTAACTCCAAGTTTCTTCATAATTCTTCTGAGGCATGATTTTCTTGATCTTCTTCCAGATAGAATTCTTAGGCTTGATATTGTTTAATGAAAAGGATTCCAGTCTGCTCTTTGACATTTCTATAGACCTTAAATGTTATAATACAAAATGTAAACTAAGATTACAATACAACTTACTTAGGGTTGTAAATTCGACTTAGTCTTGTTAATGTACAAGCATGTCTTGCACAACACTCTATCAAATAATCTCAAACATTTTTGGGGTTCTATATAACCAGGCACAAGTTGTTTTATGTCACTAATTTTTTGAAATTTGTTTATTTTGTATCACCACAGAAACATGTGTCAATATGGTGGAATAAGTTTTATGCGGAAAGTTCTGTGCAAGAGAATATAATGGAAATGTCTTTCTTTCTTTATATATTCTTTTCTTTCTTTATTTCTTTCGAACAACCCTGGAATATCAGTTACTGTGGATAAAGAATTTTCTAATGATGAGGGGCATGGTTTATATTTCATATTTTATGGTACTAATTTACTAATTTTTTTAGCAGTTGCTACTGTATTTTATTCAATACAGTTAATGGAATGTTAGTACTTATACAATTTTTATTTCTACCATCTTGGAAATGCACCTTTGCTAAGTTCAATATATAATATAGAATTATTACATACAGCTTTGTTGATTGATTAATTTTTTACAGGTTTCATATAATTTTTATCTCGACAAATTTGGTGGCTTGAAGTGGATGGAAACAACTTTACAGGAAACAACAACACAAATTTGACATTTTTGATTTAGAAAATTTTTAGAGAACTTGTTGATATAAATGTATTTTTACAGAACTTGATTCATTTTTTTGTAATAATTCATGAGTTCGTATTTATTGATTTAGATTGAGTTATTAGTTCAATTATTTTTGAAATATCTCAATTTATTTTTTAAATTTTTAAATTTGACTATTTATGATAATATTTATGAAAATGAAAGGAAAAATAAAAAAACAAATACTTAAAATATGAATTTTTAAGAATTATTTATGTGGGTCCTACATGTGGGGTCCACCAGTGGGGCCCTGGCGGGCCCCACTATTTTGAAAGAAATTTTAAGATCTATTGCACAAAAAAAATATATTACTATAGAGTCCAAAAGATGTTGCTATTGATGTCTATAGTAAAAAAATATATTATATTGCAATAGAATTGTAGGTATGTTGCTATAGATATCTATACTAACTAGCTACGAGTCAACATAGCTTTGATGTCGCCTTAGCCATTTTCGGGCCTTTAGCAATATTTTTTTGGTTCTATAGCAACACAGTTAGGGGGTTGCTTAAAGCATTCTATGGCGTAGTGTAATTAGTCAAATACAAAATCGAAGGGGAGAGAAGAATATGCTAAGAAGTTTAAATCCCTAAATATTAGCTCCAGAATCATACAAATAATCAAAATTGAGAAAATATTGAGAGATTTGACCAAGTCTTTTTTCCTGGGAATGAATACAAGAGTGTGTTTTCATTTGGGGGGGGGGGAACTACCGTCCGATATTTCACCTAGAAAATCATGTTAAAATTTTGTTATAGTTCTTTACTTTTTATTATTAAAATTTTATTTATTTAATAAAAAATTAAAAAATTTCTTTTGCATTTATGTACAAAGTATGAGAAATATAAATGATCTAGAAATAATTTAACCCTCCTAATTTAAGATGTGATTTTATTGGCCACTTGTGTGAGCTAAACTATATAAATGTGTGGCCACGCTCAAATGTTGATTTGATATGATAATCTACTTATTGATCAAGAAAACTTGGATTAAACTATGATGAGGATGACACATTACATGCCTCTACTTTAATCTATAATATTTGGTTAAAGGAATTATATTACATTGTACATTATTCACGAAAGGTTTAATCAATCACTGACTTAATTATTATTACTTGGGTAGTAATGATGTAATAATAGATACCGCTCATTCTTTATGATTTTAAATTAGATTTAAAATTCGCTGGTAACGTAATGATAACCTATAAGGTCACACACAAAGAATGCTTGAAGGATTATTTAATTTAAATTAAATTAAAGTAATTTGAATTATTTAAAATATTAATTATGTTTGATGTAATTAATTAAATAAATAATGATATTCGAATTGACTAATATTAATTCTGAAATTTATTTGTTAAATAATTAAGTGAGACTTAATTATAATCCAAATAGGAATTTTGAATTAATAATAACTCTTAATTAGTTAAGAGTTATAATTCGTATTTCTACCCTCTATATAATATCTCTTATGTGGCTGATTTTGGAGGTAAGACTGTTACTAAAACCCTATCCACGAAAAGAGAAGATGCAGAGAGTAAGAATAAACGACTTTTGTGCTAGTACACATCCAATCCTTACGTCCAAGCATTCGTGTAGATACCGATAGAGCGTAGTTCGCGAGAGCGGGATGCATGATGATTGAACAAGCTTTGGATCTTCATTAGTCAACCAATTTGTAAAGCTTCTTAAGGTAAAAAATCTAGTCTATGAATTAAATATATATTTTTCGCATGGATCTTGGGGGGTTTCAATTTTATTTTGGTTTTAATTTAATTTTACACCATTTCCGTTGCGTTTATGTGTTGGAAACCCTTCAATGATATCAGAGCTACTTACGAAAAGTGTTTAATTTGTTTATGTGTTTACTGATTTTATGATGATAGCATGTATACAATCTGTTATGACTGTTATTGTTGGATTTTAATCGCAGCGGAGGCATGGTAAAACACTTTTACACATATAAAATCCAAATAAAAGCATATAAATCGTGATTAAAACATAGGGATCGATTACTAACCTTTAATATGCGATCCAAAAGCAACGATCGGAGATCCTTAGCAGCTGCTCCTCAAACGTGAAGCACTCCACCGGTATCCACCAAGAAAACGACGTTAAGGAGGAGGAGGAGGTGGAGAGAATTAGGTTTTATAAAATTTTGGGGTTTTGTGTAACACCCCCAGATCCGGGGTCGAGGATCCGAGTCGTCACGGTCTTTCTTTCCACAATATCACTTCACTTAATTAATAATAAATAACCTTATGCTGTGACCCCACACTAACACACACCACAACCCGTTATAGTCTCAGAGATGAAATTTAAATAAGTACAAGTCTTTGAATCCACAATTTAAAAGTTATTACAACCCAAAATGATTACTTGATAAATTTACAGTTAATTGCCATTATCTGCCACAAGTTATAATTATACATAATTGATTCTCAAAAGTAGATGGTCTGATCTACAATAGATCTACCTCTGCAGCTATAGCAGCTACAACATCAACGGGAAGACGCGGGACGCTTCCCACGCGCTTGCGCTGGGTCTGCTGGAGTCTGGCCATCTTTCCTAACTGTTGTTGTGTGATGAAGAAATAAAGCAAGGGTGAGCAGCAAGCCCACCAAAATAATATGTATAATGATTTACAATATATGAGCCTACTCATAATACTCATGAAAGTCTTGGTCAAAAGAAATGAACCAAGTTTGATATCTTAATGCGATGAAGTCGCAAAATATTCAGTATATATACATATATACTTTTCAAAATATTGGAAGTCCTCTTCCATGCATAATATACACAAAGTCCCAGTGTATAACTGTATAAAAAAAATATCGTTGCAAGGTGATCTCATATATCTAACCTTGTCTCAACGTTTTTCTGAAAATCTTTGTCATTCATAAGACAATTATTAATTAGATATAAGTTTAAAAGATGAGGTTACCAAATACCCCAATATACTTATATCTTTCCCAATACTACTTGAACTACCACCGTTCAAGTTATAATCAGTTTCAAAAGTTCATCACATAGATGAGACTACAAGACAAGATTTGAATAGATTCAATCTTTGAAATATTATAGAATGAAATAAAGTTACGAGATACTTTATTTAGTCCCGATATATATATATATATATATATATATATATATATATATATATATCCATATATATATATCTCTTAAACATTTCCTGGAACCTCTGTTATGTAAAGTATGAACAGAGTTTGAAACATCCAATGAATTTTGGAAAGGAAAAGAATTTTGGCATAAACCAGATATCTTGCTGATCAGGCAAAGATACCAATAAGTAACCTTTTCTACTAGTAGATGGATGAATCCCCCACCGGTCATCACCCTGGCCACATAAGGACCTTGTGCTGGACCGCCACCCGGCCTCTTACGCGTTGATGGACTGCCACCCAGCCACTTACACTTTGATAGACCGTACCCCAGCCTGTCGCTTATGCCGACTCAATTAGATGGGCTTACTTCCCGAACATTGGGCAAGTAATCAATTCATTTATCAAAACAGCAACCTTGTTGCGAATATAAAATACACCATAGAGCCGGATCCCTCAGGTTTTGAGCGAGTATTTAAATCCCCTTAAAAGGAAGATCTTAAATATAAAAATGAGTTTTGGGATCCGCTCTAACTTTTAAAAATCATTTTGAAGACTCGAAAACACTTTAAAGAGTGTTTGGAGTAAAGCTGATTTAATGAAGTAAATCAGTCCCCAGTATATTTAGAAAATGTCTGAATATTATTATTTAAATAATATTCCCATAAAGAATAATCTTTATAAAAATAATTGAAGTAGAAGTATTAAAACTTATACTTGAAATAAACATTAAATAACCAAAGATATACTTATATGAAAGTATTATCTTTATTTGAATAATCGAAAATAAGTTTGATTATTAACACTTTATTCTCTAATGAAATAAAGAATATATTTCAGTAATAAGCGGAGTCATAATACCTCGAATGAATATTATAAATAATATTCATTAAATAAAATAAAGGAGTCATACATCCTCAAATAAATATTCAAATAATATTCAATTAATAAAATAAAAGGAGTCATAAGCCCTCGAATGAATATTCAAGATAATATTCATTAATAAAATAAAGTTATCGAATAAACCTTATTTGATTAATAGTTTTGAAAACTATAACCATATATATATATAAATATATATATATATATATATATAAAATCTACTCGGGATCCTCGACTCCCGGTTTTAGAAAATGTTTTCACCTTTGGGTCCCTATACTAAGGGTATACGCAAATACCGCTTATCTCTAGCATAGGTATTATGCAACGAATAAGCATTTGAACCAACAGATATATAAATCAATAATACGAAACAGGCATGCATATATATACCATATCAGCATGCTTCAATATATCGCAATATTTGCTAATTAACCAACATGCATCTATCGCAAGATAATGCATATACATATATTCATCACAACAACAGTATAACGGGTAGAAAACTTGCCTGAGCGACTTGGGGTGATAAAAGGCTCGGGACGAGTCTGGTAACCTATAAACAACAAGTAAGTTGGAATTAAACCAAAATCACTTGTAAATCTATACTTTAACTAACTTAGACTCTAACGCTTGTTTTGCGCTCACTGATTCGCTTAAGTCACTCGGGTACCCTCGGCTCCACCATTTTTAATAATTTAACCTTTACGAGTTTTAAAGCGATTCCTTCGCGAGTGTCTTACCAACTGCCTAACACACTTACCATAAATGTTTCATACATTAATTAACCCTTATTGGTCTTTAACCTATGTTTCAAAGTAAGGCGAGGGGAAAAGTTTCGTTCGCGAAACGCCGTTACTTGAAACGGTCGTTTCTCCTAAACCGTGCATCGGAATCGAACGAATTACATATCAAAACGAAGCTCGTAACATGAGCTATCTAAACATGGCAGTGCTCATAATCTAGCAGGGGGTTCTCGGGTCCTAATGCTATGCACAAAAACAGTCCAAAGAAAATCAGACGTTACGACGGCTATGTTTACGCGATTTCCAATATTTTAAACCATTCAAACCCATTCCAAATCAACCTCAAATCCAACATACAACCAACATCCATTCTCATCACATCATAACAACCCCAACCAATTCAATTTAATCATTCATACTTATGCCTAAGCTTAACTTTAATCATACTTAAGTTCTTTTAATCAAAACAACAACATTTACCATTCCATTTCAATACCAATTCAATCCCAAACTCTAAATCACCAACATTAAGCTACCATATCACCCTACTAATCAAAATCATCTTATAATACATAGGAATCTAGGGTTTGGAGATGGTATACCTTCCTTGAAGTGGTGGGAGGAGCTAGGAAGCCTTAAGAAGCTTTGAGGAGTCTTAGGAATGCTTGGATCTTCAAGGAAAACAAGAAAAACTTCAAGTTAAAAACTTGAAAACACTATTTATTGTCTTCTTCTTTGATTAAATGAAGAAGATTGAGAAGGAATTGATGGCTTAAACTCATGATATAGCCCTAACTAAGCATGAAGATGATTAGGGAATTAACTCACCAATTTAGGAGGCTTGGATCTTGAGTTTTTGAATTCTTGCCCATTTGCAATAGTAAAAAGCCGAGAGCATGATGAACCATGCCTTGGTTTCTTTTTGATTTTGATGAAAATGATTTTGCTTGGCTTGGTTGGCTTGTTTTTGTGTTTGATTTAGTTAATTACCTTGTTGCCCTTGAATTTGTGTGGTTAAAAAGCCACCACACCTCCTTCCTTCCCATGTCATGCTTGTGTCACCTTGCACATGTCATAATGCTCCCACTTGTCCACACCTTGTGGTTTGATGATGTCACAATCCCTGGCTTCTTGTACAAGCTTGTCTCTTGGTCACTTATTTGTTTTACGGTTCGCTTATCTTTCGTTCTCGTTTATCGTTTGAGGGATCATACCCGGGATCTTATTACTTAGGTTCCCTTAACCTTTCTCAATATATTGTATTCCTTCTATGATCCTCTCTTATAATCCTTTAATTTAAATCCTTTTTATCCTGTTACCTTATACTCAATTCTCTCCGTATCTTGTGGATTTCCGGGAAAAATTAAAGTGTTCGGAATTGGATTCTGACGATCTTTACATACACTTATATACCACATAGAGTACTAATAATATCCTATAAGATCAATAACAGAACCCCTACATAGCGTGGAATGAAAAGTTTTCTCGTTCAGCAAAAATACTATTCATAAGGGTTTCAAAATTTCTCAAAAATTGGGGTTATTACATTTTGGGTTAGAATAAAAATAGGGTTTATAATAGTATATTTATAGGCAAAATTTTCAGCTGAAATTTTCCCATAAAATATTATTATTATTAACCAATTTATTATTCTCATTAATAATTAAAACACCTTTTAATTATTAATCCTTTTTCTAAACACTTTAGAAATAATTCTCTCTTTTGATTTAATTTCCAAAAATTAAATTCTTAATTAATAATATTAAGAACTTTTCTTAATTAATTTATAATCAATTAAATCTCATTTAATCAATTATTAAATTTGCCAATTAATTATTTATTTCATAAATAAATAATTATCAGCCATTATTAATTAATTCCTCCACCATTAAATCATTCTCTTTTTATGGTGTGACCCTGTAGGTTCAATATTAAGCCGGTAATAGAAATAAATAATAATAAAACTATTTTATCATTATTTATATAAATTCTCTAATTTATTAAATATGATTAATTAATTAATCATATTTATTCTACATCGTGAGGGATACTTCTCAGCATATCACGACTATCCTGATAATACGAATTCACTGCTTAGAATACCAAGAACCTATTCAGTGAATAGTTACCGTACAATAAACTCCTTCTACCCTACAATGTCCCGATTAAATACAAGGCATGGATCTCGTGTCAAGCCTATCTAATTTAATCACTTGCTTACCATTTACTATGCTTAGTTCTATGCAAATTAGAAACTCCTTTCTAATTTCATTCACTCTGGCCAGAGATTCCTGAACTAGCATAAGTGGATCAGCCTTGAACATTCTCTTCCTTCACTGGAAGGGGTAGATTCTTTATTGATCATACACTATCTTCGTGTACAAATTCCTATACCCAGTAGAGACCTAATAATTGTCCCTGGAGACTAAGAACTAAACCAAAGCATAGTTCAGTGTACACAAGATGACTATGATGACCTCAAGTCTAAGGATACTTGTACAACTATCACTGTGTGAACAACTGCTGACACGTGAGTGAAATCCATCAGTTGTTCAGCTGTGCGAGTCATGTTCAGTGAACTTATTCTATAATAAGCACCTACATACTAGCTATAGTGTCACCACACAAATATCTATGAGAACAGACATCCTTCATAATGAAGCAAGCATAGTATGTACCGATCTTTGCGGATTATTAATTACCAGTTAGTAATCCTATGATCAGGAACTATTTAAGTTTAGAGTTATCATCTTTTAGGTCTCACTATTATGATCTCATCATAATCCATAAAAAGCTTTACTCTAAACTATGGTATATCTTATTTAAACACTTAAATAGATAAAGCCCGTAATAAAAACAAAACAAGTCTTTTATTAATATCAATGAAATCAAAACAGATTACACAGGAAGTTATTCCTAAATCCTAATACATGATTGGACTTAGGACATATTCCTTTCAATCTCCCACTTGTACTAAAGCCAATCACTCTGGTATCTAATACCCATCTAGTCTTTATGACGATCAAAGTGACTTTCAGAAAGTAGCTTTGTGAGTGGGTCTGCTATGTTGTTATGTGTGTCAACTCTATTTCAATACAATACAAGAAATGTTACCGCGCTCCCACTAACCCTTTTGTAGACGCATGGTTCATCTACGTTTTTAATAAAATCAAACTCTTTGATTGTCTCATCAAAACGAATGTTCCATCTTTCGAGAAGCTTGCTTTAAACCACATATGGTTCGCAGCAGCTTACACACTAGGTTTTCATTTCCCTTGGAAGGAAAACCATCTGGCCATTTGCCAGATTTCATAGTCGTAGTAAGCAGCAATCGCAAGCAAAATCCGAAACGATTTTAACAGGGCTACAGGTAAAAGGTTTCATCAAAGTCAATCCATTGCCTTTGTTTGAATCCTTTTGCCAAAAGCCTGGCCTTATAGGTCTCCACCTGCCCATTTGCTCTAATCATTCTTTCGTATACCGTATACATAGATTCCATTCCGGATTTAATGGCACTTTGCCATTTCTCTGAGTCAACACTACTCATAGCCTCATTATAGGTCACAGGGTCGTCATCATCAATGATCGACAACTCATTGTCATTCTTAATGACAAGGCCATATTACCTCTCAGGTTGGCAAGACACTCTTCCTGTTCTATGAATGGGCTGTTCCACAAAAGGTTGTTCAGTTAGAACAGGTGTTTCCACTTGATCCGTAGTAGTTTGTACTTCTTGAACTTCATCAAGTTCAATTTTTCTCCCACTGTTTCCTTCAAGGATAAACTCCTTTTCCAAGAAGGTAGCATGTCTGGAGACAAACACCCGATGATCGGTGTAAAAGTAATACCCTAAAGTCTCTTTAGGATATCCCACAAAACTACATTTTACGGATCGAGATTCCAGCTTATCTGGGTCAACTTACTTGACATAAGCTGGACATCCCCAAATCTTAACGTGTTTAAGACTCGGTTTCCTTTCTTTCCATATCTCATACGGAGTTTGAGGAACAGATTTGGAAGGCACCTTATTCAGTAAATATGCTGAGGTTTCCAATGCATAACCCCATAGGAATACTGGAAGATTTGCATAGCTCATCATGGACCGAACTATGTCTAACAAAGTTTGATTTCTCCTTTTAGATACCAATCTGGAGGCGTCCACTGGAAGACTATACCATTTACTTTGAGATAATCCAGAATCTCTCCATTCAAGTATTCACCACCTCGATCTAATCGAAGAATTATAATAATATGTTTGGTTGTTTCTCCACTTCATACTTATACTCTTTGAACTTTTCAAAGGCTTCATACTTGTGTTTCATCAAACACATATCCGAATCTAGATCTATCATCTATGAAAGTAATGAAGTATGAAAATCCACCCATGGCTTGCGTAGACATTGGTCCACATACATCTGTGTGTACCATTCCTAGCAAATTTGCAGCCCTCTCTCCATGTCTACTAAATGGAGACTGCAGTGTCACTATAAAGTGAGATTTTCATCATCCCTTTTCTTTTATTAGTTTGTTCAATCTGAAATAAATTATGTCACATACATACAGACCATTATTTAAAGTACCACGTCCATAAAGAATATTATCTCTAAGAATAGAACATTCATTATTCTCAATAATAAATGAAAATCCAGCCAAGTCTAACATGGGAATAATATTCCTCACAATCGAGGGAACAAAATAACAATTATTTAAAACAATAGTCTTGCCCGCAGGCATATGTAAATGAAATGATTCCACATCTACAGCAGCAACTCTTGCTCCATTTCCCATCAGTAGAATCACCTCCTCTTCCTCAATAGTCCTACTTCTCCTTCGTCCCTGCAACAAATTGCAGATATGAGAACCACAGGCGGTATCTAATACCCAAGTAGAAATTTGATTTAATGACATATTCACTTCTATCATGAACATACCTGAATCAGAAGCGGTAGTCTCACTACCCTTCTTCTTCTTCAATTCTGCAAGGTAAACCTTGTAGTTCCTCTTCCAGTGCCCCACCTTGTTACAGTGAAAGCAAACAACTTTGCTCTTGGGGTCTTCAGCTTTTGGTGGAACCGGCGTTTTCTCACCTACTTTCTTCTTCTTGGAAGGGTTCCTCTTCCTTTTCTTAGGATTGGAACCTTCACCAATTAGAAGAACAGAACTCTTCTTAGGGGGAAAATTCAATTCCGCAGTCTTCAACATGTTGTGGAGTTCAGGCAGGCTGACATCCAACTTATTCATGTAAAAGTTCACAACAAACTGCGAGAACGAACTCGGAAGCGATTGCAAGACCAAGTCTTGGCTCAGCTCCCCATCCATGGCAAAACCAAGTTGTCCAAGATGTTCAATCAAATTGATCATCTTAAGTACATGGTCATTCACAGATGATCCCTCAGACATCCTACAACCGAACAACTCCTTCGATATCTCATATCGAGCTGTCCTCCCCGCCACATCATACAACTCTTGTAGATGCATGAGGATAGTGTGAGCATCCATATGCTCATGTTGCTTCTGTAGCTCAATGTTCATGGAAGCTAGCTTGATGCATTGAGCAATATTTGCATCATCTATCCACTTGCGATACACAACATGTTCATCATTATGCGCATCGCTAGCAGGTTCAGTAGGCTTAGGTGAGTCAATCACGTATTCCAGCTTCTCAATCCTGAGAACAATTCTCAAGTTTCGAAGCCAGTCAGCATAATTAGGACCAGTCAACTTGTGAGCATCTAGTATGCTCCTGAGTGATAGTGCAGAAGACATGACGTACAAAGTAAATCTGTAAATGATAAACACCTAACAACACTTAGCAAATATTCGATTTCATTTTAAAACACTATATGAATCGGGTCTTTATTCATAAGTGGCTCCCACTAGTTTATCTAATTTATTCAACCCCCTACGTGAAAAATTAAGCATTCATAATGCTAGTGGGAATAGGGATCCTACATTCCATTACACAACCCCGGCTGTAGCACGAACCGCCATATAATGTTCAATAGGCAGACAACTCTTGTCAATTACATCTAATGTTATTCCCTAATCGAACTTTAGCCTCTTGAATAATTGAGTCATGGCTGTGGCACGACAAACTCAATATTCTAAGTCAAGTCTAACCCAACATTCCGTACAATTGAATCAGTCTCCAAAGGCCCATGGCTGTGGCACGTAACGACCTTTAGATTCTTATTCAATATACACATCTCTATGTAATAGACAAGTATTTCTTATTTTGAAATCAAAGCCCTCGGCTGTAGCACGAAACGACAATGATTCAAAAATAAGAACTACTTTTCTATCTTGTTGGAAGGCTATGACCGACACAAGCCCGTTGTGTCATTGGCCAATTACTACTTGATATTATTTAATTTTAGAGGGATTATATTACGTTACAATCATAATCATATTATAAAGAGATTATTTCTTTTAAATTAAATAGTTCAAATCAATAATCAATAATCAGATGATTCCCAGATCGGGTGGAGCATTGTCAAGAGGCGTCACTTAATAACCCTTTCTTACAGATAGAAATCTGTTGTTGACAGAATCATCCTTTCTCTCATATCGAAAATTCATACTCAATTACGTGTTTCATAAACACAAGAATCTCATGATTGTATTCATAATATTATTCTTAAGGTTATGAAACAATTTCACTATACTAGATTGTCTAACAAGCGCCTTATGTTCATTTAAGTTCACCTAAATCTATCATCGCATGATAAACTAAGCATATATCACATATATAAACATGAATAAACATCAAGGTAGGCATGTTACATCATCTAGCATATTGGTCTAAGCATTATACATCTCTATGTATCACATGAAGCATTTAAAAGCAGTTAAAACAGTTAAAAAACAGCTTTAAAACACTTTCAGAAATATAAACAGTTCAAAACTTTTATATAAACTAAAATTGATCACTCCATTAGATCTGTCTCGGAAAAACGAATCCAACGGTATATTGCACGCCCAAAACGGAGTTACGAAACTCCCAGAAATCAAATTTTAAAAAATAACAGACGGGCTGTAACGCATTACAGGAACGCGTTACAAGCCCTGTAACGCATTCCGGTGATGCGTTACAACCCTTTTAAGCCATTAAAAGGTGTAACGCATTCCGTGAATGTGCCACAGGGTTTAACGCATTCCCGGAATGCGCGACACCCCTTTCCCTTCTCTTGCAGCAGCCGCCGTTGCTTGTTTTTTTTTCTCTTTTGGTCACCGTGCCGCCGTACTGTACTCTGTACCTTTGCTTTGCTTATCTATCTTTCCGTGCAGCAGCATAAACAACCACAGATATATAGCAGATATATATATACAACTGAATATACATATATATATTTATTTAATTACGAATTTAATTGCAACAACTTCAAAAATTCATAATAAAAAATTTATACATCATAAAAATATAAGAAAAATACCCAGACGATCTACAACACTTGTAGAACCCAGATCAACATTCAAAATTATTCTGAGATCAGACAAAATTAATCCATGATATAACTTGTAAAAATCATAATTAATTCATACAAGCACATAAAATTCTGAAATTTTTACCACAGATCTATATGCATACAACCTAAGCTCTGATACCAATGTTGGATTTTAATCGCAGCGGAGGCATGGTAAAACATTTTTACACATATAAAATCCAAATAAAAGCATATAAATCGTGATTAAAACATAGGGATCGATTACTAACCTTTAATATACGATCCAAAAGCAACGATCGGAGATCCTTAGCAGCTGCTCCTCAAACGTGAAGCACTCCACCGGTATCCACCAAGAAAACGACGTTAAGGAGGAGGAGGAGGTGGAGAGAATTATGTTTTATAAAATTTTGGGGTTTTGGGTTAGAATAAAAATAGGGTTTATAATAGTATATTTATAGGCAAAATTTTCAGCTGAAATTTTCCCATAAAATATTATTATTATTAACCCATTTATTATTCTCATTAATAATTAAAATACCTTTTAATTATTAATCCTTTTTCTAAACACTTTAGAAATAATTCTCTCTCTTGATTTAATTTCCAAAAATTAAATTCTTAATTAATAATATTAAGAACTTTTCTTAATTAATTTATAATCAATTAAATCTCATTTAATCAATTATTAAATTTTCCAATTAATTATTTATTTCATAAATAAATAATTATCAGCCATTATTAATTTATTCCTCCACCATTAAATCATTCTCCTTTTATGGTGTGACCCTGTAGATTTAATATTAAGCCAGTAGTAGAAATAAATAATAATAAAACTATTTTATCATTATTTATATAAATTCTCTAATTTATTAAATATGATTAATTAATTAATCATATTTATTCTACATCGTGAGGGATACTTCTCAGCATATCGCGACTATCCGGATAATACGAATTCACTGCTTAGAATACCAAGAACCTATTCAGTGAATAGTTACCGTACAATAAACTCCTTCTACCCTACAATGTCCCGATTAAATACAAGGCATGGATCTCGTGTCAAGCCTATCTAATTTAATCACTTGCTTACCATTTACTATGCTTAGTTCTATGCAAATTAGAAACTCCTTTCTAATTTCATTCACTCTGGCCAGAGATTCCTGAACTAGCATAAGTGGATCAGCCTTGAACATTCTCTTCCTTCACTGGAAGGGGTAGATCCTTTATTGATCATACACTATCTTCGTGTACAAATTCCTATACCCAGTAGAGCCCTAATAATTGTTCCTGGAGACTAAGAACTAAACCAAAGCATAGTTCAGTGTACACAAGATGACTATGATGACCTCAAGTCTAAGGATACTTGTACAACTATCACTATGTGAACAACTGCTGACACGTGAGTGAACTCCATCAGTTGTTCAGCTGTGCGAGTCATGTTCAGTGAACTTATTCTATAATAAGCACCTACATACTAGCTATAGTGTCACCACACAAATATCTATGAGAACAAACATCCTTCATAATGAAGCAAGCATAGTATGTACCGATCTTTGCGGATTATTAATTACCAGTTAGTAATCCTATGATCAGGAACTATTTAAGTTTAGAGTTATCATCTTTTAGGTCTCACTATTATGATCTCATCATAATCCATAAAAAGCTTTACTCTAAACTATGGTATATCTTATTTAAACACTTAAATAGATAAAGCCCGTAATAAAAACAAAACAAGTCTTTTATTAATATCAATGAAATCAAAACAGATTACACAGGAAGTTATTCCTAAATCCTAATACATGATTGGACTTAGGACATATTCCTTTTAGTTATGTATGTGATTTTGTATATTTTACATATTGTTATGTTTACATATATATATATATACATGTTTGTATATGTTTTGAATATATGATATTCATGCATTTGAGTTGTATAATCATATGATGATTATATAATCTGTATATATACTGATTTTGTTCTTATTATGAGAATTGTATTAGATACGGATTCTGAATCAGATATTGTAGATTCTCTGAAATATGGGTCTAGTGTCCGATTTTCGAGAACGAATACTCTATTCGATAGGTGTTTGACGCTGTTTAGACCTTGTAACTGCGATTTAATGTTATAAGATTTAATTTTGAATTTTCTGATTTTTAACATATTTGTTTTTTATGATTAGATCATTATGATCATATTATGTGTTCTAACATGTTATTATATATTAATTGAGCATGGTGGATGGCTATGGCTTATGAACTTAGGTTAATGATTTTGGTTTTTTAAATACGGCTTGCATGTCATTTGATCTTGTAATTATTAAATCTCGAATGTAACTCGAGTTCTTCTTGTAAGTTCATTAGATTAGGTTTTATATTTCATTCTTGTAATGTAAATTAAGATATGAATATTCAAAGATAAAGGAAGGATAATTCCAATGGAGGCCATCAAAGAAAGCAATACAAGGAATAGACGTTTGAAGAAAGAAGACGTGTTATAATTAGCTTGTATTTATTTACCACCTTAGATTGACCTAGATATTTTTCGTTAGATTGATGAAGATCACATAGGATAAAACCATAACCAACCACGTTTAATTTATTGCACTTTATATATATATGCTCATATGATGAATATATGTGTAGAGTAATTTAGTGATTCATGTTTATTTAGATTAAAGATGTATGCATTAGATACAACACCCATGCCATGCATGCTAAACAAGATAAAGTCTGTAACGATTCAAGATTTTAAAAATGAACAAGCGATTGTGATATTTTCGTGTTTTTGAAACACGGAATAAAATACCAATCTTCTTTATTTCCGATATAGGGTAATTTTGTCAAAAGCGAGTTCATTGAACTTGTAAGGTTGTGGGTTTTAAGCGAGACCGTTGTGACTCCCTCACTACCTGGAAATTAAACCATTGACGAATATTGTTTTGAAGCATTTTATTCAAGAAAAAATTGAGAATCTCTTTATGATGGGATCATGATCGTTTTAAAATTAACAAACACTACTAGAAAAATGTCAACAGACATCGGCTAAAAACCGATGTCTATGAATGCAAAAATCCGATGTCTTCGTGGGTGATGTTAAAGACCCCCCCATTTAACATCAGTTTTAAACTGATGTTAAATACATCATATAACATCAGTTCTTTGTTTAAAACCGATTTCTATATCTTGATATTTAATTTCTCATGCATATCTAATCTTCATATATCATCATAATATGATATTTTTATCAGTTTAAATATATGTGAGCTAAGCAAAATCTTTCAATTTAACCAATAAACTAATATTACTAGTACTAGTAACAACAGTTTTCATAAAAAACCGATGTTAACAATACCTTTGACATCGGTTCTTAATTGGTAACCGATGTCTATTTGTAACAAACTGATGTCTATAATACTTAATAACATCAGTTTTTTGTTTTAAGAATTTTTTTGCTGTAGTATTTAACATCGGTTTTTACTGATGTCAATGGTCCACTACAACTGATGTATTAAGCTTTGACAAACATCATTTTCCATTGTAATGATGTTTGTACCTGTTTTATTAATGCACATTTTAAAAATATAGATTCCAAAAACCAATGAACTACCAAAACCAATTACTGCATAATACCAGTTTTTTATAAATCTAACAACCAATATTCAAACATCCGGTACAACAGATTCATCTAATCCAAATATCAAGTACTACACATATCCATCCTTATATTCTACTACTGTCTATACAAATAATTTGACTTGGTACCGACAATAGCATGTAAAATATCATTTGAGGAACGCCCTTATTCTTCTGCATCTTCCCACTCCTTAGTAAAGCTCCTGTAGCCTCTGGTCCCATACGATGATAATAAGTTTTTGATAGACCTGAGAAGATTAATTTTGTTGTAGAATACTTCAAGCTATTAAAACAGCTGTAACAAATAACTATCCTAAAATAACAGAAACAAAGAAAAACACCAAAAAAGCATGACATTCACCTACCACTTTACTGTCTCAAGACTAGTTGCTAGTTGACGCCTATGATTGTTTACCGACGCAAGTAGCCTATGGTCAGGATTACGGGTTTCTTGAGCAAGACTTTGCTCGAGCAATAAAACTCAAAATACTGATTCCATCCTATAACAAAAATCAACCATTTTAAGTCATAACATAAGCAACAACTTAAACATATTCTCTTATAATGTATAAGATAACACTCATACTCAATATACAGAGCAAATAAATCAAAAACAAGTTTTAAAATTACCATTTCAAGGACTTCTATTCTATTGTATGCCCTGTCAGAGATCACAATAAGATCTTCAACAACCAGGACTGCCACTTCTTCATACTTACAGGCGAGAAGAAGAGCTGTAATCCCAACCAGTTGGAGCTTTTTCCGAACCAGGTTCAATGGCCAAAAACCTGTCAATCAGACTCACTGTAAGATATAGGGTCTCCTGCATCAACACAAATTTATAGGGTCTCCTGAATCAGATAGGATACAGGTCGAGATTTAGTATCATGCAATTGTAAAGAATAAAAGGTACAAGTTTTTTAGGTTCTGTAAGTGAATGTTCAACAAGTTTAGATCAAATGTTGCATTAATTAGAGTCGAAAGACGATTACAATTTACACATTTAAGTGTTGAAACAAGCTTAGAGCTAATTTTACCTTGCCCTGCTTTAGAACCAGCTGAAATATGGATTCCAAAGCAAATGAAATGTTATAGGTCACCTGTATCGAATAATTAAGAAACCAGAATATGGCTGTTAGCATATCGTATATTGATGTGATCTCTTAAATTCCATATAACCAAACCACACTATGCACTCACCGCAAGAGGAATTCCCAGTACTGTAAAAATAGCAAGAGCACCAGCCCTGACTTCAGGAGAAGGTGTTAGAGCATCCCCATCAGGACCAAATTGGCGTTGGGAAGCAACAACTTTGCTCACAATTAGTATCATACCAAATCCTATCGCCAATATGAAGTTGACGAACCCCCACAACAATTTCACAGCACCAACACCATGTATGCAGAGCTCGACGACCAGAGATGTATGTCCCAAGACTATTGAGTTAATCATCAATCCCAATGAGCCTGCATGCACTCCGGCATCATAGGCCTTGCCTTTATTTGGAACTCCACCATACACTTATTTACCCATCCAGTCTATATCGAACAACAAAAATGGAAACCACGCAATCCAATTCAAACATGTCACAACTAGTAACAACACCATTGGATGTGACAATCCAATAAATGCACCAAATATTTGACCAAAAAATGGGACACTGCCACTTGAGCCATCGTCTTCAATTTCTTCAGGCTTCAGTCTTTTCTCCTCTACTAAAGAAATTGCTACCAGGGTAATGGTCATGAGTAATATTATACCAATGATAAAACAAGTCTTGAGGTTTGCACAATATACATTACACGCCTCAGTTTTCGAAAAGGGGAGAATCTTGCATAGTTTCTGATAGGAACCAGCAACATACCCGAGGATATTACCAACAGCCAAAAAAAATGAAAAGACTGTGTTGGACCTGCTCATGAGATTTGTATCTCCGACACTTAAGTCATCAAGAAAGGCCGGCCATGGACCCTGCAACATGTTGTTAGCAACATCCAGTACCCAAAACCTGACGACAAACACTGTAATGGCACGTGGCTTCAACTTACTTGTTAGGTCATCACCAGCTGCATATCCAATATTGGCTGCAAAACCAATCAATACAATAGAATTGGCAACGCAACACGCACCACCTAGAATAAACAGATGACGACGGCCAAAGGAAGAAGTGTAACAGTCAGAGTAGTAACCAACAATTGGCTGGACTAACATGCCAGAGACAGGGCCACAGAGCCAAATATATGCAGACCAGGTGTGGGGAATTTTGAGAAGCTGAACGTAGGGTGTGAGTAGAGAGAGCTGCAGAGCCCAGCCAAATTGAACACCAGCAGTAATGGCTGAAACAAGAACCAGCTTCCACATTGGCGCTGGTTCATCATAGCTGGAGGAAGGTTTATCGATTTGTTCCATTTTGAAGTACCTCTGTGTACCTTTTATGTAGAGTGTGGGGGTGTTCTATAGAAAGTGAAAGGGGTCACTTGCCAAGAAGAATAACAACCTTAAATCCTCCGAATCCAATAAAACCTGTTAAATTCAAACTATCATCAGCATTTTATGTAGTTGATACTTCTGATTTTGTGAGGTTCTCCTTTTTATTAGGGCAACCTTTTTTTTAGAACATTTTGTCCAGACAAAACTAGTGATGCTATCTAGAGTATGTGTAAATGCCCAAGTTTTGTTATAACTCCTTAGATTACATAATTAAACCTGATTTCCTGTAGTGTTTTTTGCATAGGGAAATTAACATCTAGAGTACATACAAATTAAACCAGAAAAGAAAATCTGTTAGCTTCGAATATAAATCATTTGCGTCTGGTAGTTTTCAGGCTTCTTAACCTATTATGTTACTGATAATATAAACCTGAACACTGGCTTCCGAAACTGAATGAGTGTTAGGGGTATCAGAGCTGGCCTTCTTGTACCTCTCTAAGAAACACAGTAGTAAACTCATACAAATATACTCAATAAGGCATTAGTTCGGAGGCTAGGAAGTATATTGAGGTAGTATATTCCTATTAAGGACCTCCTTCTGTCGGAATCACAAGCGAGGTGTATCTGTAGATAAATTAACAGCCTGTAAATCCATAACAAGAAATGAATTCATAACAATGCTCAAGAATATTAAAAACAATTAAAATATTGAAAAATTACCCAATGTAGAACACTATTGAAAATGATTAAAAAGATGAAAAATTCCATAACTTATATTAACATGCTCAATGTATTATGCACAATAAGAACAATCACTCAACTAATTAAAAATTAAAAAATTAGGTTTTCAAATTGAAACCCCCAATTCTAAATTAAGGTTTAAAACTTACTTAATTCAAGCTTTAGCCTTCAACTCAGACTTGAACCCCAACTTGAACCCCGACTTAAACTTGAACTCCGACTTGAACTTCGACTTATCTTTAAACATACAGCACAGAGAGATATGAGAGCAGATAGAGAGATAAGAACCCACACAGAGAGAGAGAAGACAACACAAGAGAGAGACAACATTCCACACAGAGAGATAACATATTGAGAGAGTGGTGGGTGTTCTTGAATGAGAGCACAGAAGAGTGAGAGACGAGAGAGGGGACTTTTTGTTTTAATGTTACCATCTGTTTTTTACGTTTTATGATTTTGATTTTGATTTTTAATTTTTTTTAACTTAAAAGAGCGGAACATTTGGTTGAAAAGAAGGGGGAATTTTTCTAAGGCAAAAAATAAGGGGGAAATCTTTAAGAGGGAATGAATTATTTGGTTAAGGGGGAAAATGGGGAAGGCACGCTGATTAAATTTTTTAAAATAGACTTTTAACATCAGTTGGGCTAAAACACCGATGTTTATATACACAAAATACATCGCTTGCTCAAAACCGATGTCTTTGAAGCGATGTCTATTCTACTTTTTCTAGTAGTGAAAACCCTAAAGTTAATATTAAGTTGATAAGATTCCTTCCATTTAGTCCAATGCGTTAACCCCTAGATTGAAAAGGAGTGGGTTCGCCAAAGTAGAGTACTCACATTTATCGTGGGAGATGTGTTGAAGTATATTGATACTTTTTACTATTGGATTTGACTTAATTAAGTTACCACAATAGGATTGTGAACTTAGAGGCATAGAGTTTGGCGAGATTTATTAGATAAATATGAACAAATGTTCTTCCACCAAGTTATCTAAGAGTTATATAGTTGATATAATTGACAAATGTTGTCTACCTACATAATCATGTTTTAGGAGAAAAGCCAAAGTTGATCTAACGCATGGTGAAAATGGATCTTGGCTCACTAGAAAGGATATAGAAGATATTCTTTCCGAATTACTAGTCAGGGCTATTAATTTGATAAAAATAGTGGGAGATATATATTTTGAATATATATGAATGATCACTTGAACATAGTTTAATGATCATCAGTAGACTAATTCATTTTATGCACTTTAATATTATAGATATTAAATGACAAATAACACAAATAACTTCTCTATGTAATAGTCCTTGGGAAGAACAAGCTGACATAAAATAATTTTCTCAGCTGACTTGGGAACTTGAGGATTGTCCTCAGGTTGAAGGATGTCGCTCAAACCCTCCCTTATTTCTTCTAGCTGAGAATGACAAATGTGCTGAACAAAATGCTTACCAGAAGCAAATTGATTATGCAACTGATATTTCATGTCTCATGCTTGTAAATATGAGTGCTGAGCTTTAGAAGCAACAAGAGCATGGTGATGTTTATGATATGATTGAGCACCTTCAAAGGATGTTTGAAGGATAGGCTCGTCATAAAGATTTGACAATAATAAGTATAATATCCGGAATATATCGTGTAATTATTTTTGCTAATAAATAATTATTATATGTGTTCAGTATCTATTCTGTGAATTATTTGTTAAGTGTTAAAGGTGTTTGGATGTTTAAAAATAATATTAATTGAGAATTTTAATTTTTATATGTCCAAAATAAAATATAGGTAATTGTCATATCTTCCTAATTATTTTTATGTTGATTTATGATTTTATAGGAAATATATGAATTTTATAAAATCTTTTTCCGGGTATTTAAAACATATTTTATAAAAACGGGAACCAACCGACGTCATCCGTTTTTATGTTTTTAGAACCCGAAACTCTTCCGAGAACTCCTTCCTAACCTAATTGCAATATTTCAAGCATTTTCCATGTTTCGACTATTTCGATACAATATTCGTTTCGGTAAATCAATAAAACTCGTATTTTCGATAAACTGGAGCTTTTTATTAAACTATCACAATTATCACCTCGTAATACGTGTAACCAGGCGCTGAGACCAAGACCGCAATACAAATTGTACTGATTTGGATAATTATCCCGAAAACCGATACCGTTTGGATCAGTTTTTATAAATAAACGTACCGTTTTATATCCAGAATGATCCAACGGGATACTAATTTTCCGTAATTATAAATAGCCTTTACCATATTTTATTTCGTACCAGAAATCATTTGCAAACAACATTTACAGAGTTTTTACAGAGAAAATACTATAATTATAAACTGTTATTCGTAATCAAACACAAATTCGGAGGCGTTACCGATACCGTATTAAGGCGTGCATATACTCGAATCGAAGCCTGAAAAATTTCCTATCTGATTCAGCCATCAATTTCAACCCAGAATCAAAGGTTATTTTCTTATAAACTAATTTATATTTGAATTATTAAGAATTAAAAGTGTGAATTTTTGTTCGAGTTATTGTTTGGATGATTTGATGCTTGCATGTTGTAGATCTTTTCTTCCTGATCATTTTGGTATGTCATATGATCGATTTGGAGTTCAATAACATGTTCAAATTAGGGTTTGATTCTCGAATTGTATAATTAGGGTTTATATTCGTTTGAATGTTCTTGATTAAAATTGGGGGTTTCTTAAATAGGGATTAACAGATGTTGAGAGATAATGGGTTTTGTTCCCCTTGAAATTTGCAATCTATTCATATATACCTTGCTAATCGACGTTGCTTGTAGTGCCCGTGGTTGTGATTTGAAAGTTCGCCGGAGTTCTTCATTTCTAGGCACAAATCCGGCTAAATAAGAGTTTGTTTGCTTGATTTGTTTGCTGGAATAAGTTCCTGGCAATTACCCACACATTTCCCTGAGTTTTTGAATCATTCTGAGCTTTATGGTGTGTTTCCGGCGAGCTTACGCGGCGGCGGGTCGCCGTTAATGGCTTCCGGCCGTCCGCCAGCGAGGTTGAGGAAGGTGGGTGGTCGAATTGCATTTCGACCCCCCTAGTTTGGAAAATTTGCAAATTATGCACTTCTATTTTAAAAACCTACAAAAACCTGATTTCTGTTTTCAAAATTTATAAAAATGATATTTCTGGTTATAGTTTATTTTCAGAAATTATTTTAAATATTTTAAAATCAATATTATAATTCTGAAAATTATTTTTAATTTAAAAAAATAAATCTAAATTACTTAATTAATTAACTTTAATTAATAATAATTATTCTATTGATCAATTAATTTAAATATTAATTGATTAATTAGTTTAATTATTTATTAATTAATTTAATTGAATATTTAATTGGATTTAAATATTTAAAAATGATTTAAAAATTCCGAAAAATAGTTTCGAGCTTTAAAATATTATTCTAAATTATTTCCAAGGCTCGATAATTATTATAAAATTGTTTCGAAGCCAGAATTGGCCAACCGAACCCTGTTTATTACTCTGAAATTGATCCAACGACCCGTTTTAATTCCGAAAAATGTTTTAAAAATCATTTTAATTACCTGAAAGCCTGTTTATGACCCGAGACTTCTTTATAAATGATATATCATTGATTATGTGACATGCTATGTGTTATATGTGACTTGTTGGTTGACTGTCGGTCTATATATTCAGTGATTACTTGTTTATATCATAACTTTCGATCCGTTAATCGGATTTGGGTGAAAGAAAGGGTAGATGGAAGTGTATATCGAATAGAATCGTACGAGTTAAATATTGATAGATATTTATAATGCCTAGAAGAGTAAGCAAGGCGGAAGAAAGGGAAGCAGGTGATCAGAAAATAGAATTGACATGTAGAAAATACAACAAGTAATCAGAGGATAGAAGCGAGGCATAAGAAAAGCAGACGAGTGATTGTTGAATGGAGTCATTAGACAAGTACAAGTGAAGTTGAAATCGATTATGATAAGGCAAGTACTTCTAAACCTTTTTCGAGATATAAAGCAAATATTTTTAAATTCTCTTGTGACATACTGTTTGTTATTCCTAGTGGACTAACAATGAGATTTACAGAAGGGGGGTTGAATGTAAATCTCAAAACTTTTTCAAGTTTTGAGCAGTTTATGAAAGTTGTGTGTGTTCAAGAAGAACAAGTGTGTGAATTGCTTTAAGCTAATACAGACAGATATATATTCAAGCACAAATGTAAAGAACACACAAGACCTTAAAAACTTTTCTGGTGGATTTGTTGTTCCACCAGAGATGGTATTTTAGAAAATCTGTGATTAAACAATGTTGATCACAGCTGCATCCTATTACAAACTAGATGAATTTTCTCTCAATATTTTTCTAAACAGCTCTGGAAAATCTCTCTTCTAATTACTAGCTTCTACTTGGTTTATATATTACCAAGTGTACAAGTGAAGAACAATATAAAATACAGTAATAAAATAAGATCTTCACTTGCTACTTTTCCTGTTCACTCCAGTACTTTGTTGACTATTGCATCTTGTACAAAAGAAGAACGGCTACTTTTTCTGTTGTTCCTGAAATTCGGCTACCACATCTCAGCTGTCTCTATCAACCCATGTGCCTCTGTTTGTAGGTACAACTACCCCTTATCAACGGCTAATCATCAGAACATCCGTTGAAGCTTTCATCCGTTGATGCACTCATCCGTTGAAGGATGTTATCCGTTGATGACATTATCCGTTGAAGCTTTAGAGACATCCGTTGAAGCTTAGCTTCTCATCCGTTGAAGGTCTTTAAGTCATCCGTTGATACCACTTCACTTATACAAAATTACAAGGCATGAAGTATTTACAATTGGCCTTCCTATCTGCATATCATCTAGTAGTCAACATGACTCATAGTTTCTCTCAACTTTCAAGAATTACATTTTAAATACAGAGACTGAAATATGCTACAACACTAGACTTATTTCTAAGTAAAGCTACACCATCAACGGATAGCCAAAGTGGTCTTATCCGTTGAGGCTACAGACACTAAATTTCTACTTAAGTATTTTGTTAAACATATCATCAAACTAATGCACATACATTCCTAACAATCTCCCCCTATTTATGTCTATAAGAATTGTAGGCATAAATTCAGGGTTAACTTGATGATAACAAAACACTTAACAGATATATGAATTGAAACTAAGTAGAAATTTAAAAATGCTGTAAAAGTGTATGTACTAGGAGATAATTGAAGATTTACAGTGTTTCCAAGGACACTCCTTTAGTCTGAGCAAATCATCTTTTTCTTCTTTGTTCCCTGGTTTTCTTTCCTAGCCTTTTGTCATTTTCCTCAATTTGGAGTTGGAGTTGTCTGAAGAATTCAGCTTCATCTTCAACACTGACATCCAACTTAGATTGCATTTCTTTGAGAGTTTCATTGCTGGCAATCTTGAGTTGGTCTTCAAGTCTGAAAAATCTTCTGACTCCTTTATCATCTCTAAATTCCATCAACCAATGAGGTGATTTGTGAATTTTCATTTCCCTTTCTTGAATGAGTAAAGTCCTGGGTAAAGCAGTGGGCTCCCTCCAAGTTTTCCTTATATTGGCTATCTTGTTGAGAATTTCAGTCTTGGCAGTTCTGGTAAAGCCAGAATCCTTTTGTATAGCTGAATAGAATCTAATCAAGGTAGAGTAGCCTTCATCCAGAATCCTGTGGAGAGGCCATGTTCTTTCCCCAGCTCCTTTATATCTGAACACTAATCTCTCTGGTAGCTGTCTGTAGGCAGCTATACCCCTTACATCCTCCAGCTCATCCAGATAGAGTTCAATGTCTGAAATTTCTTTTATGTCACAGATGTGAACATAATAATCTTTAGAAATGGGTGACTTAGGCTTAGGTTTTTGTTTTTGAGTGAATTTCTTAGAGGTTATGGGAGGTGTAGATTTTGGTTTTCTTTTCTGTTTCTTTGGTAGTGGAAGAGTGGTTAGAAAGGTAGGCAATTTGATAGTGTCCCAATCAATAGGTTCCTCTTTTGGAATGATTGGTTCACCATGGATGTTTATTGTGGGATCAGCAACAAGGGGTTCAGGTATGGAAGGTAGTGGTTTAGATATTGATTTGGTTACTTCAGTGTTATCTCCACTCCTTCTATGTGCCTTGGCCTTTCTTCTGTTTCCCTTCTGCCATTCCTCTCTTTCTTCCACACTCTCACCAAATATACTCCCTAAAACCTCATCTAGATTTGTAGTCTTGTCTTCACCCCTGACTTCAATCCCTTTTTCTTTTTCAACTAGACTTGACTTTAGCTGTTGTTCAAGCTTTGCTTGTGCTCTTTTGTTAGCCTTTAATTGCTTGTCTTCTTCCTTCTTAGCTATTGAGAATTTGGGATGTCCTTGCATCACACATATGCTCTTTCCCTCTCTAATGATAATAGCTCTATTTCTCCTTACAGCCTCATCCATGGTCTTTTTGAGATAAGCAATACTCCTGCCTAAAATCTTGTTCTCATCAGCTTTTGGAGGAGGAAAGTCCACTTCTTTTAAAGGATTCTTTGTTGAGTCCTTATTGGATCTTTCATTGGGCTTGAGAATTATAGCTTGTAGTTCTTTGGAAGAAGCTTCTCCATCCTTATGACTCCCTACTGGCATGAGCTCCATGTTGATTGGTTCAATTTTTGTGCTGTATTTCACAGATGTTGATTTGTCTTGTGTAGAACCAAACAACAGTTGCAACCTTTCATCAATTCTCCTCCTTTGCTCTTTCACTTGAATTTCAGCTGCTGCTAGCTGAATCAAATCAATTCCATCAGGCTTGCCCTTGATTTGAATGATTGGAGAAGTAGTGATGGCAGGAACTAGCACTTTAGATATGTTGACTTTTGTAGATGGCTCTCCTTCCCCTTCCCTTTTGCTCTCCCCCTTTTTGTTATCATCAAGGAGAGGGGTCAAGCCTTGTGCTTTTGCTAGCTGCATTAGGAGACTGGTTTGAGATTGTTGATTGTGAAGAATGGTGGCCACAGAATCTTCAATAACTTGAACTCTGTCTTCTAACTTGGCCAACCGTTTTTCAGTAACAGATTCTTTCTTCAATCTCAAAACCAAGTCCTGCAATGTACCATAGGGCATGACTGAATCCAATTTTTCTGAAGTATAGGTTTTCAAGTCAGCAATATCCTTCCTGAGATCATCCATACTCAGATTCTGCTTCACTTGCTGCAGCTTCATGAGATGCAGTGAGTCCAGGTGAGCTTGAAGGATAGCCTTGATACTTGCATGTGAAGTATTCTGAATGGCCTGTTGAATAGTGTTGATTTGTTTGACTAAAGAGACATTGAATTCCCCTGATCTATACTCCTTAGTCAAGGCCCATTCAGGTAGATTTGGAATTGAACTAGGGCCTTCATCTCCCCCTATGTTCATGCTTCCATCAAAAGAAATAGAGTCATCATCATCAGAATTTGCTCCAAATTCCTCAGATGGCTCACCAGCTGTAGAAGGCATTTTGTTAATGGCAGTTTTATCCCTTTGAAGAGATTCTGTTGTGTGCACTAGATGTAGTGACCTTTCTGCCTTCTCATTGCCCTGAGCAGCCAACAGTTGATAGGCTGTCACAGGATGAGTAAAAGTGTCAGCATCCAAGGAAATGTTATCAATTACAGCTTTGTAATGTTGCTGAAATTGTCTTTCCTTTTCAGCATCATCCACAATCATTGACTCATTAGCAATGGCTGGTTCCACCCTTGTATCTACTGTACCTGCTTTTCTCTCTTTTTCTCTATGTTCTTGCATCAGGGGCTCCCCCTGGCTCACACAACTCACTCCCTCACCTTCACCTACTAAGGTGGTACTCCACTCACTTACTTTTGCCATGCTGGAAGAAATAGCATGCATTTTTGAGCTCTCAATCTCTCCTTTTGCCTGGGAGCAACCCAGCCTCTCACTCAAATTGTCACTCCCTTCCCTCAATCCTAAGAGTGATTGCACAGTATTCATGTCTTCTACACTTGGGATTAATTCAGTTATTTGTGTAGAGACTGTCAACGGATGTGGAATATCCGTTGAAGGTGAAACTGATGTTATCAACGGATAACTGCTGTTAAGCTTATCCGTTGAAGAACAACCACTTGTCAACGGATGAGTGATATCCGTTGAAGAAGGAAAAGAAGTTGAAATTGAAAGTGATATAACTGTTGAATCTGTGTAGATTGATTTGAGATGTGGTGACACAGATCCTTCAATTATATCTGAAAGAATTTGCGGGTGATCCAACAAATCATCTAAGAGATGATGATCACCTGTATTTGAGTGGGGCTTCTCCCTGAGTTGTAAAGAGGGAGAATCAGGAATTGATGGGAATAACATATCCACATCCAGAGATGGTGATGAAGTGTTTGGTGATTGATGTGTGGTTATTGTGAGAGAATGGGGCTGTGACTCCACATTTATTGGAGTCACATCAAACTGAGTTTGAGAAGGCATAGATACAGATGGATGTATCTGTGCAGTGTGTGCACCCTGTGTAGAAGATTGGGTTCTAGCCTTCTTTCTTCTAATAAAGGCTTTTGTTGGTGAGTGTTTGGCTTTAGTGTCCCTCCCTCTTTTGTTCTGTGTTCCTGGTTTGGAACTATTTTCAATAGTAACATCCTTTTGGGAGGATGCTACTAGGGATGTGCTAGATACCTTTTCAACCACCACAGCTTTTTGAGAAACTGTGGCTTGGCTAGCTTGGGAAGCACTCAACTTTCCTTCCTTATCCTGGGGGTTTCTTTGATGTTCACCCCTCCCCTCACCACTCACACCCTGTTCACTCACCTCAGGGTTAATAGTTGGTGTTACAACTGTTGTCTTTTGAGAAACAACAGAGGTGGATTTCTTTGTCTTGGATTTTGAAAGTTTAGTTTTGGTGACCTTGGTAGAAATCTGTTGGGGCATCACAGATTTCATGGCCACACTAGAAGATAAAGAAATAGAGAGGTTGGAAGAAGTAGGAGTTGTAGAAGCAATTACCTCACCTACCTGAGGTGCATTCATGATTGGTAAATATACCAATGGCACACTGCTGTTAAGATCCATTCTCTTCAAGTCTGCAAGAACTCTTTTCTCTTGTGCCCAGCACTTGAGTTTATTATTCTCATTGATTATGACTAAACCTTCAGCAACATGGTTAGCCAATAACATAAAGAATCTAGCATAATAGATGTTATTAGGTCTATTAGCTTTGTTACCCAATCTAGTACCTAATTCTAGCATCACATAGTTGCTAAAGTTAAAATACCTATCAGAAACAAGCATATAGAGCATATTAACCAGAGATGAAGTTATGGCATCAAAATTACTAATTTTCCCAGAGAAAACCTTTATAAAGGCATCCCCAAGGAAACTCCATTCTTTCCTAAGGCCTTTTCTTCTAATACTCCCTAAATTAGCAGAGTTAAGAGAATAACCTATGGAATCTAACATGCTGGATACATCACTATCAGTGTGTGGTGTCATGGCATTGTTCTCAGGCAATTTAAAATATGCTTGTAAATCATCACAGTTAATACAGTGAGTTTTACCTTTGAGAGTGAAGGAGATAGTCATATCCATGGAGTTGAACTCAGCAGTTGTCCAAATCTCCTCAACTACTTCACAGAAAATTGTTGGGGCTTCCAGCATTGCATAGCTAAGTTTGCAGTTTTTGATGAAGTCCATCATTTTGTGATAGTCTGAGTGGGCTTCATTCTTTTCTACCAAAGCTATGAAATTGTTCTTTTCATAGATGAACCCAGATTGAGACATAATCTTCACGACTGGTGCCATTGTTGTGAGTAGAAATTGCAGAGAATAACTTGAAGTTTTTGCAGAGAGAAAATGGTAAATGCTTGAAATTTCAAGAAAGCGTAAAGTAAAAATAAACAATCAGAAGGACTTATATGCTTTCTCAATTTAATAAACAAAAATATAAAAGAAAGATTTATCAATAAATATGCGTTAGTGAATTTCAGCCGTTTAAGAATAAACTGTAAGTATTCTAAAAACTACCTTTAAAACCAATACATACAGATGTATGTATGAGTATCAACGGTTAAGAGAATAGAATCAACAGCTGTTAAACACCTGAATCGATTGATGTGACATTTCAACGGATAAGGCAAATTGTCATCCGTTGAAAGGTACTTCAGTTTTATCCGTTGACGGATAAAAATTCCAGAAATGTATTTGTCTTTCAACGGATAATGACTATCCGTTGATAGAGCAATTTTGACTTTCAACGGATAGGGAATATCCGTTGATGGAATAAACTATGTTAAAAGTCAAATTTGTTCTTAGCAACTAATATATTTCAGGCTTCAATTCAAATTGCAATAAAGACATGAGTTTTAAGAGTAATTAAGCATACCTAGCTCACTTACCAATCTTGTGAATGTTGATTCATCAAGTGGCTTGGTAAATATGTCAGCAATTTGTTGTTCACTTGGAACAAAATGTAGTTCCACTGTACCATTCATGACATGCTCCCTAATGAAGTGGTACTTGATATCAATGTGCTTGGTCCTTGAGTGCTGCACAGGATTCTCTGTTATGGCTATGGCACTTGTGTTGTCACAAAAGATAGGAATTCTATCAACATGAAGTCCATAGTCAAGGAGTTGGTTCCTCATCCATAACACTTGAGAACAGCAACTTCCAGCAGCAATGTATTCAGCCTCAGCTGTAGAAGTAGAGACTGAATTTTGCTTTTTGCTGAACCATGATACAAGCTTGTTTCCCAGGAATTGGCAGGAGCCTGTTGTACTTTTCATATCTATTTTGCAACCTGCATAGTCTGCATCTGAATAACCAATTAGATCAAAGCCAGATTCTCTAGGATACCAAATACCTAAATTTGGTGTACCCTTGAGATATCTGAAAATCCTTTTGATAGCAATTAAGTGAGACTCCCTAGGATCAGCTTGGAATCTAGCACATAGACATGTAGCAAACATTATATCTGGTCTGCTAGCAGTTAAATATAAAAGTGAACCAACCATGCCTCTATAACTTGTAATATCCACAGACCTTTCAGTCTTATTTAATTCAAGTTTGGTGGCAGTGGCCATGGGAGTTTTTGCAGATGAACATTCCATTAAGTCAAACTTCTTTAAAAGATCATAAATATATTTAGTTTGACTAATGAAAATTCCATCACTAACTTGTTTAACTTGTAAACCAAGAAAATAGGTTAGTTCTCCCATTAGGCTCATTTCATAATTACTTTGCATTAGCTTAGCAAACTTTTTGCAAAGTTTATCATCTTTAGAGCCAAATATTATGTCATCTACATAAATTTGAACAAGTATACTAGAGCCATTAACATTCCTAAAGAAGAGAGTTTTATCAACAATACCTCTAGTGAAGTGATTCTTCAAAAGAAATTTTGATAATGTTTCATACCAGGCTCTAGGTGCTTGCTTCAGTCCATAGAGTGCTTTCAACAGATAATACACATAGTCTGGAAAATTTGGATCTTCAAATCCTGGAGGTTGACTTACATAGACTTCTTCCTCTAATTTCCCATTTAGAAATGCACTCTTGACATCCATTTGATAGACTTTGAAATTGGCATGGGCTGCATGGGCTAGAAATATTCTGATGGCTTCAAGTCTTGCAACAGGAGCATATGTTTCATCAAAATCTATTCCCTCTTGCTGAGAATAGCCTTTAGCAACCAGTCTGGCTTTATTCCTTATGATAATGCCATTTTCATCCATCTTGTTTCTGAATACCCACTTTGTGTCAATAGGACTCTTGTTCTTTGGTTTGGGTACCAGCTTCCATACTTGGTTTCTCTCAAATTGGTTCAGCTCTTCCTGCATAGCTAATATCCAATCTGGATCCAATAGAGCTTCTTCCACTTTCTTAGGTTCCTCCTGAGACAGAAAACTACTATACAGACATTCATCTTGAGTGGCTTTTCTTGTTTGCACTTTAGATGATGCATCACCAATGATCAGTTCAAAGGGATGATTCTTGGTCCATTTCCTTTATGGTGGAAGATGTGCTCTAGATGAGGTGGCCTCAGTATTGTCATGATGTGAGACAGAGTGTTGACTGGTTGAAACTCCCCCTGAGTTGTTGGTCCTTTGCAGGGAACTTGGAGTTCTATCAACTGATGATGTAAATCGATTATCCGTTGATGAACTATGATCAACGGATGCTTCATTTTGTACTTCAACGGATGATGCACTATGTCTGTCAACGGATACTGCATTATTTTGTGCATTATCCAAGGGCATGTTTTGAATCCCTTTTGAAGTGTCATCTTCATCAGTCTCCTCTTCACTATCACCACAATATATCTCAATGTTGTCAAATTTGAGTCTCTCATTATGTCCCTCATCTGTTAGTCCATCAATCTTTTTATCATCAAACACAACATGCACAGATTCCATAACAATGTTGGTTCTAAGATTGTAGACCCTATAAGATTTTCCAGCTGAGTAACCAACAAATATCCCTTCATCAGCCTTTGCATCAAACTTCCCTTTATGGTCAGATTGATTCCTCAGTATAAAGCATTTACATCCAAAGACATGAAGAAAGTTTAGAGTTGGTTTTCTTCTCTTGAACAACTGATAAGGAGTCATGCCTTTAGCTTGATTGATCAAAGAAATATTCTGAGTGAAGCAGGCATAATTAACAGCTTCAGCCCAGAAATATGTTGGTAACTTTGATTCTTCAAGCATTGTTCTGGCAGCTTCAATTAAAGATCTGTTCTTTCTTTCAACAACCCCATTTTGCTGAGGTGTTCTTGGAGCTGAGAACTCATGCATGATTCCATTTTCTTCACAGAACAGCCTTAATGTCGAATTCTTGAACTCAGTTCCATTGTCACTCCTGATATTTCTAACCTTCAAGTCAGGATGATTGTTGACTTGCCTGATGTGATTGATAATGATTTCACTTGCTTCATCCTTTGATCCAAGAAAATAGACCCATGAGAACTTTGAGAAATCATCTACAATCACTAAGCAATATCTTTTTCTTGCAATAGACAATACATTGACTGGTCCAAACAAATCCATATGTAGCAGCTGTAATGGTTCATCAATTGTTGTTTCAAGCTTCTTTTTGAATGATGCTTTCCTTTGTTTGCCTTTCTGACAAGCATCACACAAACCATCCCTTGAGAATTCAACTAGAGGGATTCCTCTAACTAAGTCCTTTTTGACTAGATCATTCATTGTCTTAAAATTCAAGTGAGATAGCTTCTTGTGCCATAGCCAACTTTCAACTGTGCTTGCTTTGCTGAAGAGACAAGTAATGGATTCTGCATCTGTAGAGTTGAAGTCAGCTATGTACACATTTCCTTTTCTAACTCCAGTTAGAACCACTTTGTTGTCTTTCTTACTAGTGACAACACAGGCTTCAGAATTGAAGGAAACTGTATTCCCTCTATCACATAGTTGACTGATGCTCAGTAAATTGTGCTTGAGACCATCAACTAATGCAACTTCATTAATGATGACATTCCTTGTTGAAATCAAGCCATATCCCATAGTAAACCCTTTGCTGTCATCTCCAAAGGTTATGCTAGGGCCAGCTCTCTCCTTGAACTCTGTGAGCAGGGAGAAATCTCCTGTCATGTGTCTTGAACAACCACTGTCCAAGTACCATAGATTTCTTCCATTTCCCTGCACACCATAAAATCAATCAATTTGATTTTGGTACCCAAGTTTCCTTGGGTCCATTCTTGTTAGCCTTTCTCCTAGACTTCATTCCTCCTGCATCTTTAGACTTAGGTAAGTTTGAGTCAACCTTGGTCTTAGATGTAGTTGGTTGAGGTGTAGGGTTAGTCACAGAATCATTTAGCACATTTGTAAAATTATTAGGCATTGATTGTGCAAACATGTTATTCCACAAGGGCATATTGTATGGCATTTGAGGCATACTAAATGCAGCAAGATAAGGATTGTTAAAATGTGGCATGTTTACAAAATGTGCATAAGGATTTTGTTGAGACATAACAGGCATAGCATGCAGAGGTGATGCAGACATATTAGGCATAGAAGAGGGTACAGTTATGGGAGTCTTCTTAATGGATTTACAATTAGCAGATAGATGATTAACACTACTACAATGCACACAGCTTTTTCTAGGAGCATACCTATCAGGTGTGTAATTGTTGTGTTTATTAACTCCTACCTTCCCATTTCTGTTGGATTTTCTTTTAGATTCCTTTTTATCCTCAACCATCTTGAGCCTATTATTTAACTGTTCTAAGGTCATGTGCCCTACATTCACCTTACTGACATCTTTGGATGTGCTTGCTTCTTCTTTGACAAAGTTCTTTGAAGTTGAACCAAACTTTTTGTTGAGTTTCTTTAGATTCTCTCTTTTAGAAACATCTGCCTGTTTTGATTGAGGAACCTTCAACGGATGCTCCTTTTCTTCCTTCAACGGATAACTTTCATCATCCGTTGATTCCACATCCGTTGACAGCCCATCAATTAATTCCAGTTTCTTTTTATTTTTATCCCAGGCAGTTTCACAGAATGATTCAATTCCTTGGACCTTAGCAATTTGAGCACTTACATCCCTAGATGTCTTCCAGGCTTTAATCACCTCTTGCTCTTTCTCTAATTGATTGGAAAGTATTTCTACTTTCTTAACAGATTCAGCTAGTTCATTTTCAACAGATATACAATGCAGCTTTGTTTTCTCTAGGTCAATCATCTTATCTTCTAACAAAGCATTTCTATTACTTAAAAATAGATTGTTCTCTCTAATCCTGCTATTTTCTTTAGCAAGAGATTTAAGAGACACACGCAAATGATACAATTCAGTAGACATGTCATTAAAAGCATCATTGCACTCTTCTTTAGTAAGCTGTGTTAAGTCAGTAGTGATTACCTGATTGCTTGATGAACTAACTTCATTTTCTTCAGAATCAGCCATGAGAGCAAGGTTGACATACTCCACTTCTTCATCCTCTTCATCTCCATTAGCTGCCCAGTCCCTTTCTTGAGTAATGAAAGCCCTCTCCTTTTGCTTGAGTAGATCAAAATATTTCTTTTTGTAATCTACTTGTTCAAATTTCTTCTTTTCAGAAGTTGGCTTTCTGCACTCACCTGCAAAGTGTCCACTTATACCACAATTGAAACACTTGAACTTGGATTTGTCCACAGTGTTTTTGTGAGGTTTAGTGGCTCTAGTGTTTTTCTTGAATTTCATCTTTGCAAATCTTCTGGACAGAAATGCAAGATGCTCATCAATACCATCTGAGTCATCTTGGCTGGAGTTGTCTTCATTTTCAGCAACTTGCTCTTTCCCCTTGCTTGATTCCTGATTTCTTATACCATCTTTGGAGTTTGATGTAGATCTCGCAGTTTCTTGTCTGCATTTTCTCTCATCTTCAGCTACCAATGCAACTGAACTTCCTTTCTTTCTCCCCTTCTCCAATACCTCATCCTGTTCCAGCTCTAGTTCATAAGTCTTCAAGATTCCATACAATCTTTCAAGAGTGAAGTCCTTATAATCTTGAGAGTTTCTTAAGGAGACAGTCATGGGTTTCCATTCCTTTGGCAAGGATCTTAAAAATTTAAGATTTGAATCCTTCACCTGGTACACTCTTCCATACAGCTTCAGTCCATTCAACAGCTTTTGGAACCTATTGAATGTTTCATTTAAAGATTCATTTTCTTCAAAATGAAAGTATTCATACTGTTGAATGAGAAGCTGCATTTTGTTTTCTTTCACTTGTTCTGTACCTTCACACAGTAGTTGAACTGTGTCCCAAACCTCTTTGGCAGTTGTGCAATTTATCACATTATCAAACATATCCATGTTAAGACCATTAAACAGAATGTTCATAGCCTTCTTATCCTTGTGGACTTCTTCTGTGTCTTCCATTGTCCATTCTGCTCTAGGTTTAGGAATGGATTGACCAACAGCAACTGTGGCTGTAGCAACTGTTGCTACTTTGTGGGGAATGTGAGGACCATTCTCAATGCAGTTTACATAACCTTCATCTTGGGAGAGTAGATGAAGGTGCATTTTCACCTTCCAATGGTGATAACTGTCTTTGTCAAGAACTGGGATCTTTACTCCAATATCCTTCTTACTCATATTTGTTAGATTCCAAGATCTTTAAACTCTTTGTATGTCAAGAGCCTGCTCTGATACCAATTGTTATTCCTAGTGGACTAACAATGAGATTTACAGAAGGGGGGTTGAATGTAAATCTCAAAACTTTTTCAAGTTTTGAGCAGTTTATGAAAGTTGTGTGTGTTCAAGAAGAACAAGTGTGTGAATTGCTTTAAGCTAATACAGACAGATATATATTCAAGCACAAATGTAAAGAACACACAAGACCTTAAAAACTTTTCTGGTGGATTTGTTGTTCCACCAGAGATGGTATTTTAGAAAATCTGTGATTAAACAATGTTGATCACAGCTGCATCCTAGTACAAACTAGATGAATTTTCTCTCAATATTTTTCTAAACAGCTCTGGAAAATCTCTCTTCTAATTACTAGCTTCTACTTGGTTTATATATTACCAAGTGTACAAGTGAAGAACAATATAAAATACAGTAATAAAATAAGATCTTCACTTGCTACTTTTCCTGTTCACTCCAGTACTTTGTTGACTATTGCATCTTGTACAAAAGAAGAACGGCTGCTTTTTCTGTTGTTCCTGAAATTCGGCTACCACATCTCAGCTGTCTCTATCAACCCATGTGCCTCTGTTTGTAGGTACAACTACCCCTTATCAACGGCTAATCATCAGAACATCCGTTGAAGCTTTCATCCATTGATGCACTCATCCGTTGAAGGATGTTATCCGTTGATGACATTATCCGTTGAAGCTTTAGAGACATCCGTTGAAGCTTAGCTTCTCATCCGTTGAAGGTCTTTAAGTCATCCGTTGATACCACTTCACTTATACAAAATTACAAGGCATGAAGTATTTACAATTGGCCTTCCTATCTGCATATCATCTAGTAGTCAACATGACTCATAGTTTCTCTCAACTTTCAAGAATTACATTTTAAATACAGAGACTGAAATATGCTACAACACTAGACTTATTTCTAAGTAAAGCTACACCATCAACGGATAGCCAAAGTGGTCTTATCCGTTGAGGCTACAGACACTAAATTTCTACTTAAGTATTTTGTTAAACATATCATCAAACTAATGCACATACATTCCTAACACTGTTAATACCCAAAATAGCTCTGTTTTATACCATAAATACTTTGAATCCTTCAGCCTTGAACCTGAGCCACATCATTTGATCTTTAAGCCGCAAGCCTTATTCTTTGTGAACCATTTATTGTTGATTTACCAGATATTAAACCACACAAATACAATACTACTCCACAAATATATCCATCAAATACCAAATACTGAAACATAATTGTTTGAACATACAGAAACTTTTATACTCAACCATACCTTGTGATATCAAAGTACTAAAACCTTGTAAAAATACTATTCATCTAATACCCGATTATCCTACCGGCTGAAGGCCACTTCTTTTATGTACTTTGACATACCCTTTCGGTAATCATGAATTTTTACCATGCTCTTTTACAAATGTTTTATTGTTATTGATTATGATCTGGTTTTATTGAACTCTATTATTTATCATATTGAAATGCTTTAGAATTGGATAGTTTTCTTTGTGTGGACCAGATTCGTGGTCAGACCATATCGATGGTCAAGTTAGGCCAATGTGTGCCTTGGATCCAGTAGTTAGAGCAGTGCTGTGTGCTTTGCTCAGGGTTAGTGCGTGACTGATCAGCAGCCTAACCTTGGTTTTAAAAACTTAAAATGAATATCCAATTCTATTGGTTGTTTAACAAGAAACTTGATTCCTTTGAATCACCTCGTTTATTATTGTTTAACCTCAGTTATTGATAATATGACTTGTTGAGCTGGTTAGCTCACTCTTGTGAATCTTTTTATGTTTTCTATAGTTAAAAAGTATATGGTTGATAGCGAGGTTTCCCAGTTCAATGTTCGAGCTAGGATTCCAGATTATGATTGATCGAGCTAGCAGGAGCTTATTGCAGTAGTGAGATAGTAAGGTTGTAAGAATAATTTCATATCAGTTGTAAATTAAATTAGTTGGGATTTGGTGCGTTGTAATAAAAGTTAAGGTTGTGGCTTGTTTTCATACTTTAACCTGTTGCGATCCATGGTTATGTAAAGCAGGGTCATTACAAATAATATTTTATATACAGGTTTTTATATTGAGTATGTGTTGTGGACCCCAAACTTCTGACCCAGGTTTGGAGGGTGCCACAGGTTGGTATCAGAGCTACAGGTTATAAGTCACTGAAACAAGCCTAGATTATCGGGATTGGGTAGAGTGTTAGGATTAGGAATAGGAAATAGAAAGATAGGTCATCGTGAGGTTGAGTGCGACTGTATAGTAGGTCTCCGGCACGGTTCGTGTTGCGATTCGGGATTCTTAACTAGCTATGTGATATCCAGGCAACGGCAATGGCAGATCCTGATTTCCCTGCATCAACTGATCGTTTGGAGCTCTCCATTTAAGGATCGTCATCTTCTCCCAGATTTGATTTGCGCCTTGTTCCTCCATCAGTATTAATGGTATTACCTTCTATTATGACAGTTGCGCCTCTCCAAGTTATTTAACGATATTCTATCATCTCTTGATATGAGACAACCTATTTAAGAAACTTCCATCTGTTTATTATTGTTTTACTAGACATCGGCTGTGAGTGTGTCCTTTCAATTTACCCTACACCCTGTTCTATACCCCAGTTTAAAATATATTCTATGAAATAATTATATTTATGAGGATGGATTCGGGAGCTGCAGTAAATGGTGAGTATTGAGATACAAATTAAGGTGAGAAGAAGTTTAGAACGAAGATTCAAGTGTTCCGGAGGATGGCTGTTACCAGGTTATAAGAAGTTATTAGTGATTAGGCCACTCATGACTAGTTTGTGGAATGGAGTAGATAAGTGTTGAAGAGAGAGAGTTAGAGGAAATTAGGGATCTGAAGATTTTTTTGAAATTAGAAAATGGTGTTGTAATGATGTGATATATATTTTAACAAGATGATGTGACATTAGCTGACTTGTTGACTATTGGATAGTTTGTTTCACTTAATGATTGTAAAGTGGTTAACGGGAGTACTACCAGTATGGGAGCCTTAATGTGAAGCTACGAATAAGATAACGTGCAACGCCAGCTAAAGTTTTCATTGATTAAGGAAAGTAATAGACTCCAATGAAGGAGAGGAGATAAATGGAAGTGAATGGACCTTTGACTGATCGTTTCTTTAACTTGGTATCTGGTCATAAGAAGGACAACAACCAACTCATACAGTAAGGACAACCGGAGGCGTGATTTTCAAAATTTTTAACAAGTTTTCGAAAAAGATTTTCCTTACAAAATTTCTAAAAGCCTTTTTGAATAAAATAAGTTTTAAACATCGGTTGTCAAGTTAATACTTGAGTTTCTTGTTTGTCAAAAGACTTGGATTAGATGGAAGGATATTATTTTAGATTTAGTATTGTTAATTCAGAGGATGAAGTAATCCGCGATTATGAAGAAGTTGGTTATTCTTAACAGAAAGGTACAAATATTGTTTGATAAGATTAACAACAAAACCAGCGTATGGAGTAACTATTCATCCAATTACTGGGATTATCAGAGTTCAAGGAATTCATGGATTTAACGGAAGCCTGAGCACGACCGAAGAAGATTGGGAAGATTTCCAGACTTTTCTAAAAGAAGAATATTATTAATAAAAAGATCGCTATGTTGAATGATTCATAGTTATTCCAAATTAAAAAGAGGAAACTCAAGGTTATTTGATAAGAACACCATTACGATCGAATTGTTAAAGTATTATATGTGTAGGTGCGACGTTACAGACGCGAGACTTAACAAGTAAGAATCTACCATAATGCTTAGTTGCGAAGGCATTTTAGCATACTTCTAAAGTTTTTATATGATACAATTGGGATATGATCGATCAAACTCGAAAGATGAATATAAGTGAAATGTGGATGGTGACCAATGGTATCATTCTTGTCCTCAACATTACAGTATATATTCCTTTTTAATTCCTAAAAATATATGAACTCCTTTTCTTAATAAATTCTTTCTGATGATATCAAAATGGAGGATTTTGCATTCCTTTCAAATTTAATTGTTCCCCTCAAGTTTTGCTTTTTGATTGGGACAAACAGTGTTATGATGAGACACTTTGTCGGAATGACGAAGAGTCTGGTGGGACGCCACCTAATCATGTGTTGTATACCATACGGTATGAAAGACTGGCCATCTTAAGTACCAATGTGGTTGTCTCATTCATATTCAAATCATTACTTCTTCTTTCTTTTCAACTCTAAGTTTATTAAAATTATGAATCCTTCTAGTTGTTTCGTTGTACCGTTGTTCTTTGCGAGAGCTTTTCAAATAAAAGTCAACGTATTATACACCCAGTGGGCAAAGTCTCATCTACCTCTCATGCATGAAAAGGACACAAGGGCATATGGTGAGAATTACAAATCACTGGCCCTAGCCAGGGATGCATTAAAAGTCAAGGGAATCTACTTCAATAAGGAATACGTCTCCGAGAACGAGAATTTGCGATTTTCCTGAGAAATATGTTATTTAGAATATGGATGTGATGATGTGGAAGATTATTGCGGATACCTTATGCATTAAAGTATTGAAAGATGTGGGAGCAATTTGATCATATATCTCTCAAGGTTTTGTTGATAAGATGAATTATCCTGTCGAATTGATAGGATTATGATTAAAGGGCTAGCAAGTTAAGAACGTGCCGTATTTGAATAAGTAAATACCAATGGCAGAATTGATATTTCTGGCAATAAGTTGTGAAAAAGTGATATCATTTGAGATAAGAGGATTTGACATTATTCTAAGGAGTGGATTAACTATTCAAGTGTGATGCTCAAATAGACCCGTGATGAAAGATAGTTCTGAAGATGCCAAATGAGAATATAAAGAAGTTTAGAGGACAAAGGAGGGTAAAGAACTTGTTAAGAATGATTTAAGATTACAAGTGACCAAAATATAAGTGCTATGGCAATTATAAATAAGAGTCAGGAGCAAACTGAACTTGAAGATTTTATAGTCTCAAGATATGTTTCCAGACGAGTTACTAATATTTCCTTTAGATAAAGAAGATGAATTTATGATTGAGTTAGCACCTGAAATGAAGCCAATGTCCAAAGCCCCGCACAGAATGGCACCAGGTAAAATAAAGAAGTTACCAGATCGAACGCAGGAGATAATTAGAGGAGAAAGCAACTAGACCTAGTGTACCCCCAAAAGTGCACTGGCACGATTTGTTAATAAGAAATATGAAAGTGTGAGATTATGTGTTGACTAGCGAAAGCTTAACAAGGTTACTCTTAAGAGCACATATCTGTTACCTCACCAATGATTTGTTTGACCAAATGAAGAAAGCAAAGTATTTTCATAAGATTAATTTAAGACTGGGTATATTACCAAGTGAAGATTGAACTTATGGACATACCAAAGATAATTTTTAGAACTCAGTACTGTTGTTATAAAATTCTAGAAATGTTAGTTGGTCGAACTAATATACCGGTGATATTTAAATTTGATAAATAAAATCTTGAAGGAGGAATCTGGATAGGATGTATTTGTGTTATTTAAGAAGAATCATGCAACCTATACAATGATAACTGAGGAGTCAAAGAAGCAAGAAGTGGTATGAAAAGTTTACCAGGTGAAAACTGTAATGGCAGAAAGTATAATTCTTAGCATAGATAGCCAGTGAGAAGGAGACAAAAAGGGATTCAGCAGAAAAATTTAAAGATAGTATGAATGAAGAAAGATCAAAAGCACTATCAAAAGCAAGAAGTATTTATAAAATGGAGAAGGGTGAAGAAAGTTTTGCGGAGTTAAATGAAAGAATGGTTACAACACCTATTTTATCACTTTGAAAGTATCAGGGAGATTTGGTAGTTTATAGTGATACTTCTCGTAAGGGAATATGATGTGTGTTGATGTAAAATAATAAAGTTATTGCATATGCATCCAGACAACCGAAACCTTATGAGCAGAAGTACCCTACTCATAACTGGGAATTAAAAGCAACAATAATATTTGTTTTGAAAGATTGGGAAATATTATAAGTATAGAGAAGGATGTGAGATATATACGGACCATAAGAGTTTGAAGTATGAACTTCCGAGGAAAAGCAAATGTAGTGGCAAGAGATGAGTAAGAAGAAGAGAGAATGAACATAGAGATTGTACTAGAAGAATTAGCTATGGAATTCTAGAAGTTGGAATTGGACGTCAGAGTTCATGATCCAAAAAGGAGTAAGAATGTATAAGTATGACTTTTCAGTAGGAATTGTTAGAGAAGATAAAGAAGTGTCAGGAAGAGGTAATGGATCAGGATATAAATCGTTTGGTAGGTGAAGAATTGTGCACACGAAAAGGACGATCAAGGTATTCTTAGGGTTTCTTCTAGAATTTGGATTCCACCAGTGACGAAGAATGAAATTTTACAGAAAGCTCATAATTCAAGGTATTCAATCCATTCAGGGAGTACCAAGATGTATAGAGATTTAAAGGAAAAATATTGGTGGCCAGATATAAAGAGGGAAATTGCGGAATAAATTAGAAGATGTTATATATGTCAAAGAGTTAAAGTACAGCATCAGAGACCAAGTGGATTGCTACAGCCATTGGAGGTTCCAGAGTGGAAGTGGGAGAATATCACCATGGATTTCATAGTTAGGTTACCAAGCACAAAAGCTAATCATTATACCATTTGGATTATAATGGATAGATTTACCAAGTCAGCTCATTTTCTGTCTATAAATGGAAGATTTTCACTGGACAAGTCAGTTCATATGTACTTAAAAGAAATTGTAGTTCGTCATGGAATTCCTGTGTCCATCGTATCCGATCGAGATCCAAGATTTAATTCAAGATTTTGGGAGAGTTTTCAAGAATGTTTGGGAACGAGACTGAATATGAGTACGACTTACCACCCGCAGATGGACGGCCAGAGTGAAGTAATGATCCAGACAATCGAGGACATGTTACACGCGTGTACTATTGATTTTAAAGGAAATTGGGACGAGCATTTACCTCTGGTAGAATTTGCTTACAACAATAGTTATCACGCCAGTATTGGGATGCCACCCTATAAAGCCCTTTAGGGACGCAAAGGCAGATCTCCAGTGTATTGGGACGAAGTAGGAGAACGCAAAATACTTGGACCTAAATGAGTGCAGCAGACCAAGGAAGCTATTAAAGTTATCCAAAAAAGATTGATAGCATCACAAGATCGTCAAAGGAAATATGCAGACTAATCAAGGAAAGATATGGAATTCGAAGAAGGGAATTTGGTATTACTAAAAGTATCACCGTGGAAGGGATTAATGAGGTTTGAAAAGAAAGGAAAACCGAGCCCAAGATATGTCATACCTTTTTAAATTTTAAAGCACGTTGGCAAAAGTAGCTTACGAGTTGTCGTTACCTCCGCACAAGGAGCACATTCACAATGTTTTTCACGTATCGATGATTAGGAAGTATAATTCAGACTTCAGGCATGTAATAGAATATGAGCCAATAGAGCTTCAGGCAGATTTGTCATGTGTAAAGAGTCCAATAGAGATTCTAGAGGAAAGAGAGAAAGTATTGAGGAATAAAGTGGTAAAACTAGTAAGAGTATTATGGAGAAACCCAAAGGTTGAAGAGTCAACCTGGGAGTTAGAAAGCGATATGAAAGAAAAGTACCCTCATTTGTTTCCTTAGGAGATTCTGAGGACAGAATCCTTTTAAGGGGGGAAGGATGTAATATCTGGGATATATCATGTAATTATTTTCGCTAATAAATAATTATTATATGTGTTCAGTATCTATTCTGTGAATTATTTGTTAAGTGTTAAAGGTGTTTGGATGTTTAAAAATAATATTAATTGAGTATTTTAATTTTTATATGTCCAAAATAAAATATAGGTAATTGTCATATCTTCCTAATTATTTTTATGTTGATTTATGATTTTATAGGAAATATATGAATTTTATAAAATCTTTTTCCGGGTATTTAAAACCTATTTTATAAAAACGGGAACCAACCGACGTCATCCGTTTTTACGTTTTTAGAACCCGAAACTCTTCTAAGAACTCCTTCCTAACCTAATTGCAATATTCCAAGCATTTTCCATATTTCGACTTTTTCGATCCGGCGTACGGTTTGTCCTGCGCGGGTCCCGGCGCAACATTTTCGATACGATATTCGTTTCGGTAAATCAATAAAACTCGTATTTTCGATAAACGGGAGCTTTTTATTAAACTATCACAATTATCACCTCATAATACGTGTAACCAGGCGCTGAGACCAAGACCGCAGTACAAATTGTACTGATTTGGATAATTATCCCGAAAACCGATACCGTTTGGATCAGTTTTTATAAATAAACGTACCGTTTTATATCCAGAATGATCCAACGGGTTACCATATTTTATTTCGTACCAGAAATCATTTGCAAACAACATTTACAGAGTTTTTACATAGAAAATACTATAATTATAAACTGTTCTTCGTAATCAAACACAAATTCGGAGGCGTTACCGATATCGGATTAAGGCGTGCATATACTCGAATCGAAGCCAGAAAAATTTCCTATCTGATTTAGCCATCAATTTCAACCCAGAATCAAAGGTTATTTTCTTATAAACTACTTTATATTCGAATTATTAAGAATTAAAAGTGTGAATTTTTGTTCGAGTTATTGTTTGGATGATTTGATGCTTGCATGTTGTAGATCTTTTCTTCCTGATCATTTTGGTATGTCATATGATCGATTTGGAGTTCAATAACATGTTCAAATTAGGGTTTGATTCTCGAATTATATAATTAGGATTTATATTCGTTTGAATGTTCTTGATTAAAATTGGGGGTTTCTTAAATAGGGATTAACATATGTTGAGAGATAGTGCGTTTTGTTCCCCTTGAAATTTGCAATCTATTCATATATACCTTGCTAATCGACGTTGCTTGTAGTGCCCGTGGTTGTGATTTGAAAGTTCGCCGGAGTTCTTCGTTTCTAGGCACAAATCCGGCTAAATAAGAGTTTGTTTGCTTGATTTGTTTGCTGGAATAAGTTCCTGGCAATTACCCACACATTTCCCTGAGTTTTTGAATCATTCTGAGCTTTATGGTGTGTTTCCGGCGAGCTTACGTGGCGGCGGGTCGCCGTTAATGGCTTCCGGCCGTCCGCCGGGGAGGTTGAGGAAGGAGGGTGGTCGAATTGCATTTCGACCCCCCTAGTTTGGAAAATTTGCAAATTATGCAATTCTGTTTTAAAAACCTACAAAAACCTGATTTCTGTTTTCAAAATTTATAAAAATGATATTTCTGGTTATAGTTTATTTTCAGAAATTATTTTAAATATTTTAAAATCAATATTTTAATTCTGAAAATTATTTTTAATTTAAAAAAATAAATCTAAATTACTTAATTAATTAACTTTAATTAATAATAATTATTCTATTGATCAATTAATTTAAATATTAATTGATTAATTAGTTTAATTATTTATTAATTGATTTAATTGATTATTTAATTGGATTTAATTATTTAAAATTGATTTAAAAATTCCGAAAAATAGTTGGAAGATTTCTCTTGGAATGTTGGAAGATTTTGATCATTTGGAAAGATTTTGTTAGTAAGCTTTAATTTCAGTAGGGATAATGTATTAATCTTGATTAGTGCTCCTTGATGCATGGTAATAATTCGTGTATGTAATTTATAAGAATATATAACTTGTTATTTTTAAAAACTTGATGACTTGTAAATTGTGTAATGTGATTTCCTTTGTTTTGCCATGTTGCACCCTAGGCAAGGATGATCTCCACCAAGATTATTTTGAGTTTAAGGGAGTTAGTTCAGTAGATCACCGTAGTTAAGTCATGGTTTGGGTATTTGAGTTGTTGGTGGTTGAGTTTGTCAAGTAAAAACCTTGGAGAAAGGAGAGTCTTAGTTTCTGCAGAAAATCAGTTTAGTACCCTGAGGTTTAGAGTGAGTTTTGACCATGTCATTGATGTGCACTTTGAGGCCCAAGCCACCAGAAGCTAGTATTAGGAGTATATAAAAGGTTTTAGTTGTTGGTTGGAGGTTTATAAGTCGTTTGGTTAGGTGCACAAGTGAAATCACAAAATCTGTCCAACAGGGGACAGTTTTGTTGCAACTTAGAAATAGGAAGTTTTGACCATGTCATGGGTAGGCCCTCATTAGTCCCTGTTGGGCCTTAGTTATAGGGAGTGTCAGAGAAGTTTTTCCAGCCATAGTTCATAAAATACGAGTTAGAACCATGTGTCACAAGTTAGTTCAAGTCAGGGCGTTTTCTGCCCAGAAAAACAGGGGAATCATATACTTTAAGCTTAGGCCCAAGGAGGCCCAAGCTAGGCCCTTGAGCCACATCAAGTTTGGGAGATGAATTATGGTCAGAAGAGTCTAATGTATGAGTTTTGGAGGAAAACTTGTAGTTTAAGGGTGTCTAATGCACTCAAGAAACCATAGATGTCATTCTGAAATTTACTCCAGTGAGCACTTTCACTTATCGCATAGTTTTAGAACACTTAGGAGTGAGATCTAGGTTGAAAACCATGGTTTTAAGATAGTATAGAGTCAGTAGAAAAAAAGGCCCAAGTGAGGTTCAATAGGTTTTGGATAGTTTAGTAAAGGCACATCAGGTTAAGAAGCCAAAATTTGGAGACTTTGTCTAAGTATAGTGACCAAGTGACTTAAGTTGGGGATCGAGATCATCCAAGCCTAGTTGCATTATGGTGTATGTGGTATTTTTTGGTATTAAAATATGATATGTGAATATATGTGGCTATGTGTACAATTATATTTATAAGGTGAATATAAATTAAGTGCATATAGGCCTAAGTGCCATTCGTGTTTAATTTCGGGTTGTAAATAGGTTAAGTGGGTGAGAATATATTATAATGAGGATTATTATTTATGTAGGATCTCGAGACGAGGGTAAACTTGCCATAAAGGTCGAGTGAAGTTTCCAGTTGCTCCTACCAGCCAGACCAGACTAGCCTTTCTCAAGGCAAGTGATTCAACCTGTCTTTCGTATTCACTGCAAATGTGTAACAATTAGTTCATATATATATTGATGCGATTATCCTGAGTCATTTTGATATACTTGAACCAAGCGTATCTTAAGTTATCTTTGAATTATATAGAAATGCCATGAACCCTCAAGTACGTATTGCAAGTAGTTCAAAAGTCTTATCATGATAGTATATTAAAGTAATTTAAATGCCATGATAAAATAAAAAGTTGTTATAACACTTGATTGATCCTCATGATTATCATGCTAATGATTCCTAGAGTATTGATATCTCACCCTGATGCTTGAATCCCTATAGAACTTTACCTTGATACCTAAAAGCCAGATATTCATCAAAGTTGTCCATAATTGATTGATACCTCTCTTTATTACCCTAAAGTTTAACAATCCTGATATACCCTGAGCTAAAGATCATTTCTTCATACCTTAACACCCTTATTATTCATGAAGCTTATCTTCTTGATGTTCTAGCACTTGTACCTTGTCGAAAAACCATTGCTTTAAGCCTAGCTTGGCATTACCCCTTTATAATATCCAATAGCCTCGCTAAATTTTCTTGCCCAAGTTTTGTATATGGAATCCTTTCAGTTACCCTAATAGAGTAAAGTCTAGTGGATCATGGCCCTGAGATTTAGTACCATATTTCCAGTGTTTCAAGTTGATCTATAATCCCTTGATAAAAATGTTTACTGTTAAAAGAGATTTTGTCATAAATCGGCATCAGTTTTTGAAATGAATAAAATGTGGATTTTTAGTCCCAAAGGGGGATAAATGTTTTCTTTGAATAGTGGATCTGGACTGAGACGCGAGTCCTTTCCACACTTATAATGTAGGCTTAAAAGTTGCCTAGGGATCCCATTAATGTTTTAGAACCCAGCGAGGTTCGGGATTACGTCGCGGCTGATCACCGGCTGTAATCCGTAGCGTCGTAAAATGATTTTGATTAAGATATGATTTTGAAAATGTTTTGATACAAGCAAATGATGCCATCACCCAAAGTTTTATCTCTTGTTATTATTGGTTATGTCTTCACATAGTCATTCTTTAATATAGATCTCGATTTATGTTTCGCATCGTATTGTTTAGCGCTTGTTGAGCATTTGGCTCACTCCTTGCTTTACCCTGATATTACAGCTAGCAGCTATGGTTATATTCAAGCAGACAACACGTAAGACCTGTGACGCTGATGCGTATGTTCGAGCTCAGGTAGAATAAGAGATAGTTTTGTGTGAGGACTCGAAATTAAAATCAGTTGTAATAGATGGTAGTGTTGGGCTGTTCCAAACCCTAAACTGTAAGATCTTGGATTTGGTTATGTTTACTTTCTTCTAAATATTGTAATAATTATATTTAATTTTGTTGGTTAAGTTTGAGGGTGTGACAGGTTTTGGTATCAGAGCTAAGGTTTAGAGTCCCTGGACAATCCAAATAGGTTATAGGATATAAGTATATGTTATAGATAATATACGAGAGAGTAGGTTGAGTAAATTTATTATTATTAATATTTATACTCCTCTTATTGGTTTGTCAGCAAAGGGCGCATTCCTCGACACCCTCTGGGTCGGACGACACTATTGCTTTCTCCGTGTATGCTGAGTTGAGGCGCGAGTTTGGCATGCTTCAGGGCAAGTACGACCGACTGATAGACCGACTGAAGAACGTGTACCCTAACAGTCGAAACTATGAAGGGAAACCCAAGGAGCAGATGACTGCGAGACTTGAGACTTTGGTTCAGTACGTCAACACTAAGCTTGAGGAGATACGCACCGGGACCGCACCAGCCAGTATGTCATCCAGATGGTGGCAGATGAGCTCCAGAGTATTGTGAAGACGCTTCGAGAGGAAAAGACTACTAAGCCCCGTTCAGATGGAATGGAGCCTTAGTTCTTTCCATTTACCTTTTCATGTTGTTGTACTATCAGACTTCGTAGAATTCCCAGTTGTTTGCTTTAAATAAGCATGTTGTTCCTAAAATCAAACTTTGTCCTAATCATGATGTATTTTGATCTTAAATTTTAGAAATTATGCACTATCGTTCCATTTGCTCATAACTGTTATTTTACGCTTTTATATGCATCGCCATATCTGTTTAATTTAAAATTTGACCTCATATGAAAATAAGAATGCCATGCGATACCCTCGAACTATTTCATTATTCATATCTATTTTGACATAACTCTTATTTCAGGATCATGCCTCCTAAAAAGAAGAACCCAACAACCACATCTACCACGGACCCAAATATTCTTCGACTATTGGAAACTTTGCAACAGCAAACCAATGCTATAGCTCAACAACAACTAACTCTTCAACAACGAATTGAAAACCAAGATAACCGTGAACCACACCAACCACCCGAGCCACCAGTACCACCCTGACAAATTGTCACTTTCAAGGCTTTTCAGAATGTGAATCCACCTGCATTTCATGATACCACTGATCCGGTAATAGCTAACACATGGATTAAGGAAATGGAAAGAGCTTTTGAGTTGGTACAGTTAGGAGATGATCAGAAGACGCCATATGCTACTTACTTCTTGAAGGGCGAAGTCATCTATTGGTGGGAATCAGTAAAAGCTATGGAAGCAACTCAGCAGGTTTCTTGGGAGAGATTTAAGAAGTTATTTCTGGAAAAGTATTACCCTAAGTACATGCAGAATCAGATGGAGCTTAAATTTCTGGAGTTGAAGCAAGGGAACATGACGGTACTGGAGTATGAGAAGAAGTTCACTGAGTTGTCAAGGTTTGTGACCAAGTATACCAGCACTGAGGAAGAAAACGCAAAGAAATTTCAGCAAGGATTGGAGCCTTGGATCAGAGATAGAGTGGCTATGTTTAAGCTTGAAACCTATGCGGGAGTAGGACAAAAAGCTGCTCTGATTGAGAATAATGGGATGCAGTCAAGGAAGTAAATGGATAACAAGAAAAGAAAGGTTCCGTTTTATGGAGAGAAGTCTGAAGCCGGAAATTCACAAGATCGGAGTGTTAAGAGGATTGGGTTTCATAAGGGTGGAAATGTTCAAAAGAAAGGGAATTTGGGCAAAAGACAAGAATCGAAAGGGAACAACCAGGCAAGACAAGGGCAAGCGGGAGAAAACAGGTTCCAGAGACCGGAATGCAAGCACTGTGAAAGAAGGCACCCCGGAGTATGTAATAAGCTGAGCATGACATGCTATATGTGCAACCAGAAGGGACATTTGGCGAATGAGTGCAAGATGCCGAAGCCAGGAGTTACATGTTACAAATGTGGAAAGACTGGACACATAGCTAGGGAGTGCAAGGCGACCGGACCAGTCAAAGCTTTAATGAATGTGGCAAGTACCAGTGCAAGCGTGCCAGCTGAGGTATTAGCATTACCTCCACCACCTACAACAACCCCGCTAGTAACAGCAAGGACATTTGATCTGAAGATGAAGGATGCTGTTCAGAATTCTGAGGTGATAGCAGACGAACTACCAGGCTTACCACTAGATCGACAAATCGAGTTCGAGATCAACCTTGCTCCAGGCACGGAACCAGTTTTAAAGGCCCCATATAGGATGACACCAACAGAAATGAAAGAGTTGGCGAGCCAGCTACAAGAATTGTTGGATAAAGGAGTGATACGGCCAAGTACATCGCCATGGGGAGCACCTGTTCTGTTTGTAAAGAAGAAATATGGAAGTATGCGGCTATGTATAGATTATCGGGAGTTGAATAAGGTAACGATTAAGAACCGCTACCCGCTACCAAGAATAGATGACCTTTTTGACTAGCTGAAGGGAGCAAAGTGCTTTTCAAAGATTGACTTGAGATCGGGATACCATCAATTAAAGATCAAGGAAGAAGACATTCTCAAGACAGCATTCAGGACCAGATATGGGCATTATGAATTCCTAGTAATACCGTTTGGATTGACCAATGCCCCGGCCGCATTTATGGATCTGATGAATCGGGTATTTAAGAAGTATTTGGACAAGTTTGAAGTGGTATTCATTGATGACATCCTTATTTATTCTAAGTCGGAAGAAGAACATAAGCAACACCTCTGGATAGTATTGGAGATACTTCGTCAAGAGAAGTTGTATGCCAAGTTTACTAAATGTGAGTTTTGGTTAAAGGAAGTTCAATTTTTGGGGCATGTCATTGGAAATAAAGGAGTTAAAGTGGATCCGACAAAGATTGAGGCGGTTATGAGTTGGGAGAGGCCAAAGACACCTACGGAAGTGCGAAGTTTTCTAGGATTGGCAGGGTACTATAGAAGGTTTGTCAAGGATTTTTCAAAAATTGCTACGCCATTGACCAAGTTAACCAGGAAGAATCAGAAGTTCGAATGGAGTGCAGAATGTGAGGATAGCTTTCAAGAGTTGAAACAGAGATTGGTAACCGCTCCCCTGTTAGTACTACCAGAGGACTAAGGGAACTTTGTGATATTCAGCGACGCTTCTCATAAAGGATTGGGTTGTGTGTTAATGCAACACAGTAAGGTGACCGTGTATGCATCAAGACAGTTAAAACCGCATGAGTTGAAGTGCCCGACGCATGACTTGGAACTAGCCGCCATAGTGTTCGCACTTAAGATTTGGAGATATTACCTCTACGGAGAAAAGTGTGAAATCTACACAGATCATAAGAGTTAAAGTACATTTTCACTCAAAAGGAGCTCAATATGAGGCAGAGGAGATGGCTGGAATTGATCAAGGACTATGATTGCTCGATAAATTACCATCCTGGAAAGGCGAATGTTGTGGTCGATGCTCTAAGCAGGAAGGAGAGATTGAATACGATGGCAACACCAAAGGAACTGACTGAAGAGATCAAGAGATTTGGACTGGAACTCTGTGATTGTGGAAAAGTTGAAGAAGTTTTTCGTGCGATGACTTTTCAGCCAACACTAGTGGAAATGATAAGGAAATATCAGGAAGAAGTGATGGAGAAAGAGAAGAATCAGCTAATTGGAGAGGAGATTAGCACTCAAAAGGATGAGCAAGGTATACTAAGGTGTTCGTCAAGAATTTGGGTTCCTCATGTACCTGAATTGAAGAATGAAATCCTACAAGAAGCCCACAATTCGAAATTTTCAATCCACCCGGGAAGCACCAAGATGTATCGGGACTTAAAACGGAACTTCTGGTGGCCAAATATGAAGCGAGACGTGACAGAATGGGTTACGAAGTGTTATACTTGTTAGAAAGTGAAGTCAGAACATCAACAACCAAGCGGATTAATTCAGCCCCTAAAGATTCCAGAATGGAAATGGGAAAATATTACTATGGACTTTATAGTGGGACTACCGCGAATGAAATCCGGACATGACGCTATATGGGTGATAATTGATCGTCTTACGAAGTCAGCACATTTTCTTCCAATTATTGAGAAGTCGTCATTGGACAAATTGGTTCATCTGTACGTGTGTGAAATCGTACTAAGGCATGAAGTACCCGTATCGATAGTTTCAGACAGAGATCCCCGATTTAACTCGAGATTCTGGAAGCAATTTCAAGAAAGTCTTGGCACGAAGTTGAATATGAGCACGGCGTACCACCTGCAGACTGATGGTCAGAGCAAAAGGACAATTCAAATGATCGAAGACATGTTGCGCAGTTGTGCAATCAATTTTGCAGGAAGTTGGGATGACCACTTGCCATTGATTGAATTCTCTTACAACAATAGCTATCATTCCAGTATTGGCATGCCACCATACGAAGCTTTGTACGGGCGAAAATGTAGATCACCGACAAGTTGGGATGAAGTAGGAGAAGGAAGGATTCTCGGCTCAGAATTGGTACAACAGTTGCATGACACAGTCAAGTTAATTCAGAGAAGGCTACTTGCTGCTCAAGATAGACAGAGGAAGTATACGGATCCAGCGCGTAAGGATGTTCGATTCCAAGTTGGCGAAACTGTTTTGTTGAAGGTGTCGCCTAGAAAAGGGTTGTCTAGATTTGGCAAGAAAGGGAAGTTAGCACCTAGATATATAGGTCCTTTTAAAATTTTGAGTCAAGTGGGGAAGGTAGCCTACGAGTTAGCCTTACCAGCTCAGTATCAGCATGTGCATAATGTGTTCCATGTGTCGTTGCTTAAGAAGTACAATCCTGACGCCAACCATGTGATAGACTATGAACCTGTAGAAATTCAGGCAGACCTGTCATTCGTGGAGCAACCTGTCAAAATACTCGACTGGCAAGAGAAGAGTCTTAGAAATAAGTCAGTAAAGTTAGTAAAAGTACTTTGGAGGAACCCTAAGGTCGAAGAATCGACTTGGGAGTTAGAGTCTGATATGCGTTCCTGGTATCCTCATCTGTTCTCTTAGATTCTGGGGACAGAATCCCTTAAGAGGGAGAGGATGTTACGACCGACATTTTCGTGTAATATTATTTGTGGTTTTGGTATAATATTAAAGTCGAAAGTAAATATGTTCAATGATTGCGCGTTTGAGTTAGTGAGAATTTCTGCATTATAAAATTTTTAAGTGTAGTACATGATTTTTCAAAGTAAAAGTTTATTTATTTCCTTTATTCTTGATTAATAAGGAATATTCTAAGCCCTGGAGAAATTTTCTTTTAAAAGATATTTTGCTCACAAATTTTGAAAGTGATTTTATAAAATTTCTAAAAATCCAAATTATTTTATGGTATAAATTTTATAATTTTTGAACTTTTATTTTATTATATAAAAATAAATCTTTGAAAATAAGTTGCTTATTAATTATCAAATTACATGGTTGCCCTTCCATGCAAATCCTTTTCTATTCAACTTAAAGGGCTAAAAAGACAATTCCAACCCCACTAACTCTCATCTTACTAGCCAAATTACTTCTTTGTCCTTGCATGCAAAATGACCTAACGTTGCTAGAGGGCTACTTTTGTCAATTACCAATTCCACTCACATTTGTTCAAATCAAAACCATAAAAATAAGCACAAGTTGTCATGATCATTTCACACTCCACCCTCACCTCACTCTCTCCTCCCTCCCTTCTCCCTCTCCTCTCGGCCCTCCCCCTCTCCTCTCGGGTTTTAGCCGAAAACCTACCCCCTCCCCTTTTCTTCATTCCTCATTCAAGCTCCCACCTTCCATACAAGTAAATATTACTTCTCATATCATGATCATATATAATTTAAAGAGTTTTGAGTAAAAAGTTTAAGTTTTAAGTTAGCATGTCAAGGTTTTAGTTGGAACTCAAAGTACAATCTTGATTCTTATGGATTTAAGGTTGTTTTTGAGAGGACTACAAGGAATGGTGAAATGCCAAGTCTTGAGAAAGAGACTATTGATGTTGAATGGCCATTTCCCTTCCATTTCATTCGGCCATGACCTTAAGGGAGCCGAATGAATGGTCCTTGAGATCATTCTTGTTGCTTTGATTCATTTCTATGTGTTTTTGGTAGTGATAACATAAATTTTGTATCAAAAACTTGATAAAACCCTTTTCATGCTAAGTGATCATCTAGATATAGCTATTTATGGGCTTGCATGTCGATTTCATGGTAGAATATATTTAGAAAATATGTTGTTTTGGTTTGTAAAACTCGAAGTCATGCATGCATGTAGATTTCTCTTGGAATGTTGGAAGATTTTGATCATTTGGAAAGATTTTGTTAATAAGCTTTAATTTCAGTAGGGATAAGGTATTAATCTTGATTAGTGCTCCTTGATGCATGGTAATAATTCATGTATATAATTTATAAGAATATATAACTTGTTATTTTCAAAAACTTGATGACTTGTAAATTGTGTAATGTGATTTCCTTTGTTTTGCCAAGTTGCACCCTAGGTAAGGATGATCTCCACCAAGATTATTTTGAGTGTAAGGGAGTTAGTTCAGTAGATCACCATAGTTAAGTCATGGTTTGGGTATTTGAGTTGTTGGTGGTTGAGTTTGTCAAGTAAAAACCTTGGAGAAAGGAGAGTCTTAGTTTCTGCAGAAAATCAGTTTAGTACCCTGAGGTTTAGAGTGAGTTTTGACCATGTCACTGATGTGCACTTTGAGGTCCAAGCCACCAGAATCTATTATTAGGAGTATATAAAAGGTTTTAGGTGTTGGTTGGAGGTTTATAAGTCGTTTGGTTAGGTGCACAAGTGAAATCACAAAATCTGTCCAGCAGGGGACAGTTTTGTTGCAACTTAGAAATAGGAAGTTTTGACCATGTCATGGGTAGGCCCTCATTAGGCCCTATTGGGTCTTAGTTAGAGGGAGTGTCAGAGAAGTTTTTCCAGCCATAGTTCATAAAATAGGAGTTAGAACCATATGTCACAAGTTAGTTCAAGTCAGGGCGTTTTCTGCCCAGAAAAATAGGGGAATCATGGACTTTAAGCTTAGGCCCAAGGAGTCCAAGCTAGGCCCTTGAGCCACATCAAGTTTGGGAGATGCCTTATGGTCAGGAGAGTCCAGTGTAAGAGTTTTGGAGGAAAACTTGTAGTTTAAGGGTGTCTAATGCACTCAAGAAACCATATATGTCATTCTGAAATTTACTCCAGTGAGCACTTTCACTTATCGCATAGTTTTAGAACACTTAGGAGTGAGATCTAGGTTGACCACCATGGTTGTAAGATAGTATAAAGTCAGTAGAACAAAAGGCCCAAGTGAGGGTCAATAGGTTTTCGATAGTTTAGTAAAGGCACATCGGGTTAAGAAGCCAAAATTTGGAGACTTTGTCTAAGTATAGTGACCAAGTGACTTAAGTTGGGGATCGAGATCATCCAAGCCTAGTGTTGCATTATGGTGTATGTGGTATTATTTGGTATTAAAATATGATATGTGAATATATGTGGCTATGTGTACAATTATATTTATAAGGTGAATATAAATTAAGTGCATATAGGCCTAAGTGCCATTCGTGTTTAATTTCGGGTTGTAAATAGGTTAAGTGGGTGAGAATATATTATAATGAGGATTATTATTTATGTAGGATCTCAAGACGAGGGTAAACTTTCCATAAAGGTCGAGTGAAGTTTCCAGTTGCTCCTACCAGCCAGACCAGACTAGCCTTTCTCAAGGCAAGTGATTCAACCTGTCTTTCGTATTCACTGCAAATGTGTAACAATTAGTTCATATATATATTGATGCGATTATCCTGAGTCATTTTGATATACTTGAACCAAGCGTATCTTATGTTGTTAGGTCACACATACACACTGTAGAGGGGGTGAATACAGTGTATAGTACACTCAAATCGAACTATAAGAACTTAAGTAACAGAAAACAAACTTTATTGAAACAATAAACTCTGTTACAGTATGGAACTGTTACCTCTCAGTGATGAACAAATATCACGAGAGCTGCTAGGGTTATATAGAATAATAACTTCGATAATGATAACACTTATAGTGTAAACCCTATGCATGTGTTTATATATTACACAGTTACAAGATAATCGCTAATTGATATGGAATATAATTCTGCTTCCTAAAATATATCAATCAGATATCTTTTCTTCCAAGTATTCCATTCTTCACGGAATTCCTTCTTCATGCATATCTCTTCTTATGTTTATCTCGATCTTCTTTCCTTTAATCAGCTACTGTCCTTATCTGATTGTCCTTCAGCACTTAAGTTCTGATATCTATCTTCTGATGATTATCTCCTGATAATATAAGTACTGATATCCTTAAGTCCTGACTTCCAGTATAATTACTGATCAACAGTTAAGTACTGATTTATCCTGTTCAATAAGATCTGAAAGCTAAACATAAAACATATTAGCCATGACATTATCAAATATATCTAACAATCTCCCCCAACTTGTAAATTAGCAAAATATACAAGTTTAACAGATATTTGATGATGTCAAAAATATTAAGTACAAATGCATGAGAAATAGACTAGATAACTACAACTTACAATCCTTAAAGTTTTTACCAATTTCAACTTCTGATAACAACTTCAATCTGTATAAATATCATAATTTAAGCAGTTGTAGATCTTCGACTTGGCTTCTTCATTTTCTGATCTCTCTGATGTCAGGAGTTGTTCTGAGATAGTTCTTCAACAAACATTTCTCAGCATATCTTAGTTCATCAATCATTCTCCTTTTAACACCTTTAAGCTCTGCAGTATCTTCACCAGTTTGAAAGATTGCAGCTCTGAGATCATTAATCTTTGCTTTTCTTAACTCCTGATCTAGTCTTATGACATAAGCTTTGTCAGATTCAAGATTGAATTCAAGTCCCTTAATACCAAGATACGTTCTGATCTGTGCAGTATTAGGCTTCATATCAACAATATCACCATTGTGATCTCTGTACTTTGGAACATATATGCTGTCAGACTTAACAGAATAAAGCCTTTTCTGTCTCTGAATCTGTTCTTTTAAGTAGTTTGCAGCAGTCTCTGTTATTCTGTCATCCACTTGAAGTAAGAAAAGTACATGCTCCAATTCTTCAAAATACTTCAAAGGAATGGCATTTTGTCTTATCTGATAAACCCTACCATCTGTCATGAAATACAACATGATGTATTCTTTCAAGTAGGTATGGTAAACCATCTGTACAGATTCCAGTTGATTCAATCTCTCAGGAGTTGCTCCAATACCTGGTTCACTCAAGGAAGTTGGATCATTGGTAGTGTTGTGTACTCTTCTTTCATCAGCACTTCCCAATCCAGTTTTATCTCTAGCTTCCTTTCCAGTAACTACTCTTGCTTCAAAACCACTTGCAGTAGTCTTCAAAGATTGAGTTTGTTTTGCTTTAGTGAATCCTGGTAGGAGTGTTTTAGATCTATTTTCTGATATCAAGTTAACTTGAGCACTGTCAGAGGTTACTTGCTTCTTCTGAATATCAGAACTTACAATTTCTTGACTCTGAACAATTTGAGCCATGTCAGAGGTTGTTTTAAGAACTTTTCTTGTAGTCAGAGCAAGATCATCTTTTCCATCAGTAATTTCTTCTTCCTCAGGAGGTACATAAGGCTTGATAGGTTCACCAACCTTTTCTTTACCCTTGGATCTTGGATCTATCTGTGGTTGTGATATAGCCAAAGTTGCTTCAGTATGTATCCTTTCTTTGATCACAATGCCTTTAGGTTTTGGAAGTAACTTTTTACCAGAAGCTTCAGATTTAGATGTGACTTTCTCTGATTTAAGTCTGGCTTCTTCTTCCTTTAAACTTTCCAAGTCCATCCCTGGATTTTCTTGAAGAAATAACTGTCTTGACATTTCCTCATCAAGATCTAGAAGTTCATCAGAACTTATCCTTTTACCAGCAGCAGAACTTATTCTTTTCCCAGTATCAGAACTTGTTCTGTGACTAGCTTGTCTTGATGTAAACCTTCTACCTTGACTATGACCACTACCCATTCCAGAGGTTCCTTGGTAATCTTTTCCATCATCCTTTCCTTGCAGTGTCTTGTTGGTTTTGCATTTGGACTTAATTAGCTTCTCCCCCTTTTTGGCATCAGCAGGTAATAAAAGAGAGATAAGTAGTTCCACTGAGGTCTGGATTTCAGTAAGTTGCGATTGCTGAGAAGCTTGATTTGTCAGAATTTGATCAATCTGAGCTTGTTGCTTCTCTTGAGTTTTCTCAATATAAGCAACCCTGTCAATGGTAGGTTGGAAGAACTTTTTCTTATCAATTTTCCAAACTTGTTCCTGTTTGATAAAGTTCTCCTGAATCTTGTGTAGCTCTGCATGAGTATTGGAATGAAGACCTTGTAGATGTTTAGTACTCAATGCAGTGACTCTAAGCTGGGTTTTAAAATCATCAGAATTTAACATTTCATCAGCTTTAGTCAAGTGCTCAGCAAGATGTAAAGCATTTGGAACACATGAAACTGAGTTCCATTCCTTAGTCCACTCCTGACCTGCAGGAGTTTCACTACAAGGTACTGGTGCATCCCTGATAACAAACTCCTTTACCAGTTCAGACTTAGGAAGAGTCAGTGGAGGAGTATGTCCTGAAGGACCTGCTTCATCAGCATCTACAGTTGTAGCAGCCTCACCAGTATCTCCAACATTTGCAGCATCAGAACTTAAAGAATCAGTATCTTCTGATAAGACAACAGTGTGAGTAATAATGGAGGCTTCAGCATCCTCTAATTGCTGATCTGATAGTAAGTTCTGATCAACAGCCATATCCTGATGCTCACCTAAAATCTGATCATCAGCATCTTGATGCAGAGAAGGTGTTGTTGATAACTCTGGAGTTTGAACAGCATCAATAACAGGTGTTGTAGAAGTAATATTTGTTGTTGGAGCTTCTAAGAAAAGTATTTCAGGCACAACCAGGTTCTGAATATCAATTTCAGCACTTGTGCCTGGATCAACAAGAGACACAGATGGTGAGTTAGCCTTGTCAGATACAGCTTCCTGAGATGGAGTTGATGGAGAAGAAGTGACTGGAGCAAATTCCTTGCCTTGTGAGATCAGAGATTCCTGATCCCCTTCCTTAGCTGCATCCTCCTCATCATCTGAAACTGGCCTTTGTGCCCTCTGTTTCTTGTACTTCCTTGTTGATTTGGATTCCTTGGGAGTTTCAGGAACTATCATACGTCTAAGCCTCTTGAGTAGCCTAGAACCCCCAATGTAAGAATCCTTCTGAGAAGTTGCTTTCTCAGCTTCAACCACCACAGGTTCTGAAGAAGGAATCTGTTCCTCAGAATCTGATTCATCTCTCAAAGTAAATCTCCTCCTCTTTTGAGGTGTTTGAGGAACAGTCTTTGTTCTCTTTGGCTTAGAGGATGTAGGCTTCACAGTAGGTACTGAAGAAGAAGGTTGAGCAGTCTGTGAAGTGGAGAGATAGGATTTGAGATAAGTTCTGAGGGTAGGTTGAGTAGAATGAGAGGTAGGTACTGAGGTTCATGGATTTTGGTTATGGTGAGTTGGTTGAACATTGGAGTAAACAGATTTGTAAGTAGCAGGATCAACATTTACCAGAATCTCTTTCACAGACTGAGGGATCTGTAATTGTCTCACCATTGATTTCTTTGTGTCAGCATTTATCAGGTCGTTAAAGTACCTTTTTGCAACCTTAAAAGGTGGGGTTTGAGTGCTGACTAACTTGGGTTCAGCAGTACAATACGTGTAAATAAGTTGACAGAATCTAGCAAAATAAACAACATCTCTATCCTCTATCATCCTATCCCCAATAAAACCAATTATTCCAGTTGCAAAATCAAAATGAGTTTGATGGATAATAGCATACCCTATGTGCTGACTCAGAATTGGGATAGCATCAAAATTTGAACATTTGTTCCCAAAAGCTTTGGTGATGCAATCAAAGAAGAAACTCCATTCTCTTCTGATATTAGCCCGTTTCAACTGTCCAAGTTTCGTCAGACTCTTTTCATATCCCAATTCAGCCATTAACTCCCGAAGGGTTGAGTCCTCTGGAACTGAGAAAGTACAATCCTCGGGAAGATGTAAAGCCCTGCGTACTGTACCAGGAGTGACTACAAAAGATGAATCACCCACTTGGAAGATAATACTGGGAATTCCACGGTTACCACCATCATCAAAAACGCCAGTCCTCCAGAACCTCGGAACTTGTTGACTTGAAAATAATTCAGGCTGAGTTAAGGCGTACCCAACCTCACTATGTGCAAGAAGATCTTGCACAAAGTGTAATTCAGATGGAGCTTCAGCATGATCAAGAATTGCAGCATAGTTGTTTGGAACAAACTTTGCTCCATCAATGATTAAATCCTTTGGTGCCATGGGAAAAAAAATTGAAAATTAAGTATGCCTGATAGGTGTTTAATATAATATCTGTATGAAAACAACAGAAATAGTAAAGTGAAGGAGAGTAAAAGTAAGAAGAGAGATAAAAGATGAAGAAATTAAAAAGATTAAAGAAATCTTCTCTCTGCTGTACTTATACAAAAAAAATATTACCGTTGGACACCTGTCAGACATGCAGTAATAACGGATAGTTACTGGGCTCGAGAAAACAGTAATCATTACTTACCCATTTGCCGAGTTTCAAGGAAAAACTGTTCCATTTATCAAGGGAAACAATTCAAATTTTAACCCGTTATCACTGATTGAATTATTTGTCACTGCAACATTAATATTCTGAAAATAAATCATGTTAAAAATGACCGAGATAATTTCGATGAATAAGTGCTGACAGAGAATCAGAACTTAACTAAAAGCACAATTTAAATGGTCATTAGAATATCAATCAGGATTTATCAACACAAGATAAAATAACTCAGAGACACAATCTTGAAGTAAAAACAGTTTTCATTAATATATCAAGTCAATACATTTATGAAATGGAAATTACATTAATACAAGATTTTCCCTAAGCTTCTAACCCTAACATCAACAGCTTTAGTCCTAGCTAAGAAGCCTGACAAAACTGAGGATGAAGAAGAACAGGAAGAAGACGAGATTAAGTCATCTTCCTCTTCCTATCTTCGACGAACAAGATGGCGAGTCGTATGATTCGCTCTTGCTGACGGATAGCTTCCCGCCTTTCCTCCTCCAATCGCTCCAGATGGCGATGGTAGTCCATATAGAAGAATAGGAGGTGAGTTAGCACCTCCTGTGGGACAGAATCCCAGATCTCCTCAGGAATGGCTGTTACATGCCACTCCTGCTGCCAATCGGCACAACTTAGCTCCATTGTGAAGGTTTGGTTGTTCAAAAACATGTTGTATCGAACCATTGTGTTTTTGATAGAAGAAGGAGGATAAGTGTGTGAGAAGAATGTGATGGAAAGACTGATGTGAAGTGGTTGCTTATATAGGCAAGAAAATGCCAAGAGACGCAAAGATATTTAATGCTGACAGGTAGAATTAATTCTACCTCGTCTCCCTAGACTTTGAAAAAGAATAACAGTCATTGGAAAGAGGAAGCATGGTCTAGACCGCACAAAACACAAGAAACAGTGGTCTGTTCAAGTACAAATACCATTAATCCTAATCACAATGACTATTAATCTTCCACTTCAACATATTCGAGTACAAACTGAGACTGTTATCAAATTTTATTCAAAGATAAGTCAAGTAAAGGATTAGACTGAGAAATCAGAACTTAGACCTATACCAGTACTTAACAGTCATCAGAACATAATTTCTTAACTCGAAAAAAAAATGCCTATCTTAGTAAATACTCATACAAGTTCTGAGTTATGGACGTCAGTACTTAATCATCAGAACGTGTAACTTAGAACTTGTCCTCAGAATTTGTGCAATAATGACACATTGACTGTTTTATCTAAAATAACATAGACCACCACAGAAATTTTTATCATTCAGATGGAGTGATTAGTGTGTGCATTAAGCTAAAAACAGACAAAGAGTAAAGTCTGATTCACTGCAGTACATCTTAGAAATAAGGCATAACTAAAATTTTGCTAAAGATCTGTCATTGTCCTGAAACCGACTGAAGAATGAGTTTATGCTTGAGTCCACCTCAACTATTTTGTGCTAATTTTATGCATCTTTTGAAATTCTATTTTACAGTGGCTTCTCAGTGTAAGTGAGTCACGACTGTTTATCAGAATTTATGCTATTTTCAGAGTATTTCTCCAGTAATCATAGAGTGTGAAAAGTCACCAAGAAAATATTTTGCTTTTCTGATGCATATTTACTTAATACCAGCAATACACTTGGGTCGTCCCTTCCACATTTTTACTCTAGATCTCAAAGGAGTACCTGATTTTAATCTTTGATCTTTTTGCTTTTGCTTTTGATAAGAGAGGTTTATCAGCACTTAGTACATTCAGCAGTTTTACTAGTATCAGAACTTAACAGATGAGTAGCATTATTCTAATTTGTGACTTAGTAATAAGATATACAGAGTGAACTTAACTAAGCTCAGTTTCAGAATTTGCTAGTGTCATAAGATTTCCACTGAAATAATTACTTCTTCCATGGAATCATTTGTTTATTGAAGACTACTAGGTCAGTATCTAGCACAGTTATCCTCATAGGATTGAATAGGTACTAGAACAGACATATCACTTATCAGAGTTTAGAAACATATATCAGACAACAGTCAGTACTTAAAGACATTTATCAATTAAGCACAGAATACACAATGAGATTAATTCTGTGAATACTGAGCATAAAGTCTGATAACACAGAACAAGTCTAAGCAGATTTAGAGAAGGAACCTGAAACCATTCCAAGTTCATTTACCAATCTTGTAAAAGTAGCTTCACATAATGGTTTTGTGAAGATATCTGCCAACTGTTGATCTGTGGGAACAAAATGCAATTCCACTGTACCTTCATCCACATGTTCCCTGATGAAGTAGTACCTGATGCTGATGTGCTTTGTCATTGAGTGTTGAACTGGATTACCTGTCATAGCAATAGCACTTTGATTATCACAGTATATAGGGATTTTGAAATATGTTAACCCATAATCCAGTAACTGATTTTTCATCCAAAGAATCTGTGCACAACAGCTTCCTGCAGCAATATACTCTGCTTCTGTAGTTGATGTGGAAATTGACTTTTGTTTCTTGCTATACCAAGAAACCAATCTGCCTCCAAGAAATTGGCAGCTTCCACTTGTGCTTTTCCTGTCAATTTTGCAACCTGCAAAATCTGTATCTGAGTAACCTATTAGTTTAAAATCTGATTCTCTAGGATACCATAATCCCAGAGCAGCTGTTCCTTTAAGATACTTAAAGATTCTTTTTACAGCTGTTAAGTGAGGTTCTCTTGGATCTGCTTGAAATCTTGCACAAAGACATGTAGCATACATGATATCAGGTCTACTAGCAGTTAGATAGAGTAGAGAGCCAATCATACCTCTGTAGTCAGTAATATCTACTGATTTACCGGTATCCTTATCCAGTTTTGTTGCAGTGGCCATTGGAGTGGATGCACTTGAACAATCTTGCATTCCAAATTTCTTTAGCAAGTTTCTGGTGTACTTGGTTTGACAAATAAAAGTGCCTTCCTCATTCTGCTTGACTTGAAGGCCCAGAAAGTAGCTAAGTTCCCCCATCATACTCATCTGATATCTTGACTGCATAAGTTTGGCAAACTTCTTGCAAAGTTTGTCATTTGTAGATCCAAAAATGATATCAACAACATAAATCTGGACCAGAAGTAAGTCCTTTCCATGGTTGAGGTAGAACAGTGTTTTGTCTATTGTCCCTCTGTTGAATCCACTTTCCAGAAGAAACTGAGCTAAAGTCTCATACCATGCTCTAGGAGCTTGCTTAAGTCCATAAAGTGCTTTGTCAAGTCTGTAGACATAATCTGGATGTTTGGTATCTACAAAACCTGGAGGTTGTTCAACATATACCTCTTCCTCCAATTCTCCATTGAGAAAAGCACTTTTCACATCCATTTGAAAGACAGTAAACTTTTTGTGAGCAGCATAAGCCAAAAATATCCTTATGGCTTCTAACCTAGCAACTGGTGCAAATGTTTCATCATAATCAATTCCCTCCTGTTGAGAATATCCTTTTGCAACCAGCCTTGCCTTATTCCTTGTAATTATGCCATCACTATCAGTTTTGTTTCTGAATACCCACTTTGTACCAATAACAGATTTATTCTTTGGTCTTGGTACTAGGGTCCAGACTTTGTTTCTTTCAAATTCATTCAACTCTTCCTGCATTGCTTGCACCCAATCAGCATCTTGAAGAGCTTCTTCCACTTTCTTTGGCTCAGTCTGAGAGAGAAAAGAATTGTAAAGACACTCATTTGAAGTACCTGTTCTAGTTCTGACACCTGCATCAGGATTTCCAATTATCAAATCAGGTGTATGTGATTTTGTCCACTTCCTTGCAGATGGAAGGTTTTCTCTAGAACTGGATGCTCCCCCATAATCCATGATATCTCCATTTTCTGATGCTCCCCCTGAAACTATGCTTTCTGAGTTGGATTCTTCAGTATTTAGATTTTCAGTACTATCAGAACTTGGCTTATCAGAACTTGACGAATCAGAACTTGAAGAGCCAGATGCATGTTCGAATGTTTCTTGAGATGTGGTAGGATTTTGAGTATGCTCCCCCTGCATAGGGGCATCTTCATTTATCGTAGTCACCACAGTTTCAATAACATCAGAGTTTAATCCATCAAAGTTTGCAGTATCAGGATTTAGACTGTCAGGATTTTCAGTATCAGAATATGAGTCTTCATTTTCAAATCTCAGCTGATCATGGTCAATGAAATCTTTAAGACCAGTGATCTTCTTGTCATCAAAAGAGACATTGATAGATTCCATGACCACTTTTGTTCTCAAATTATAGACTCTGAAGGCTTTTGTGGAAAGTGGATATCCAACAAAGATTCCTTCATCAGCTTTTAGATCAAACTTTGATAGCTGTTCAGGATGAGTCTTGAGAACAAAACACTTGCATCCAAATACATAAAAATATTTCAGATTTAGCTTCTTTTTCTTCACCATCTCATATGGTGTTTTTCCATGCTTGTTAATGAGTGTTGCATTTTGAGTAAAATAAGCAGTCTGCACAGCTTCAGCCCAGAAATAGGTTGGAAGCTTTGCTTCTTCAAGCATTGTACGTGCAGCTTCAACGAGAGTTCTATTCTTCCTTTCAAAAACTCCATTTTGTTGTGGAGTTCCAGGAGCAGAAAATTCCTGCTTTATTCCATGGCTTTTGCAGAACTCTTCCATTATCAAATTCTTGAACTCAGTGCCATTATCACTCCTTAAAATTTTCACAGAATCTTTGACCATTTTATCCAGCTGTTTGACATGATCAATCAAGATAGATGCAGTTTCACTTTTTGTGTGCAAGAAATACACCCATGTGTATCTGGTGAACTCATCCACTATGACCAACGCATACTTCTTCCTTGCAATAGACATGACATTTACTGGACCAAATAGATCAACATGTATAAGATGATAAGGCTCAAGAATTGATGATTCAGTCTTGCTCTTGAATGAAGATTTTCTTTGTTTGGCTTTCTGACATGAATCACAAAGACCATCAGGAGCAAATACTGTGTTTGGCAATCCTCTCACAAGATCTTTCTTGACCAGTTCATTTATATTGTTGAAATTAAAATGAGAGAGTTTCTTATGCCAATTCCAGCTTTCTTCAATTGATGCTCTACTTAACAGACAGATTGCAGAGCCATCAGTACTTGTTGAAAGCTTAGCTTCATAAATGTTACCACGTCTGTATCCTTTCAGAACAACTTTACCTTTAGATTTACTCACAACTTCACAGTGTTCTTTAAAGAAATCAACATGATAACCTCTGTCACAGATTTGACTTATACTCAGTAGGTTGTGTTTAAGTCCTGAGACCAGAGCTACTTCTTTAATGATGACATTCCCAAGATTGATATTGCCATATCCCAATGTTTTTCCAATGTTACCATCTCCATAAGAAACACTTGGGCCAGCTTTCTCCACAAAGTCTGATAGCAGGGCCTTATTTCCAGTCATATGACCTGAACATCCACTGTCCAGAACTAGAATATTTTTCCTGTTGCCCTGCAATCACAAAGACCACTAATTATTAGTTTTAAGGACCCAGACTTGCTTGGATCCTTTGGCCTTATTAAGTTTGTTAACATTTGCAGCGGATTTAGCATCAGAGTTTATGTTAACATTTTTCTTATCAGAATTTACATTATCAGACTTTGAATCAGAATTTACACTAGAAGGAACACTGGAAACTTTCTTTAAAGAAGGTTTTATTTGATAATAATCATAGTACAAACTATGATATTTTTTACAAGTATAAATGGAATGCCATAAACTACCACAATGAAAATAAGGATTTTGTGGTTTGTATCTAATTGACTGACTCTTAACTCCTGATTTTGAAGGTAAGGAGTTAATATTCTTATTTTTCCTGCAAAAAGAAGCCAGATGGTTAGAACTTCCACAGTTATGACATATTTTCCTAGGAGCATCAGGAACAGGTTTATAATCATTGCTTTTATTCACACCTTCCTTTCCATTCCTATTTTTCCTAGGTGATTTTACCTTGTTTGCATTCTTGACATCTTTCAGCTTATGCTTAAGCTGCTTCTTTGTCATTAAGCCTATGTTTACTTCAGCTATCTTTTCCTGTTTTAGTTTGTCAGAAGTTAATTCCTCTTTAACTTCTGATTTCTCATTATCAGACTTTACAGTTACAAACTTAACAGGTTTTAACTTTGGCTTTTGCTTAACAACAGGCTTAATTTCTTCAGTTCCTTTATCATTCTTATTCTCTCCATAACCTAAGCCCTCTTTCCAATTTTCACTACTTAGCAAATTTTGAGTTGTTCTGCCAGAGTTAGTCCAAGTCTTGATTATCTCTCTTTCCTTTTCTAACTCAGTTTTTAGAGATTCATTCATTTTTAGCACTTCATCCCTAACATAAAAAGCATCATCTCTATCCTTCTGAGTTTGATGGAATATAACTAACTCTTTTTCTAAGAAATCATTTCTTTTCTTAAAAGCAAGATTTTCAGAAGTTAATCTTTCACATGTTAAGGTTTGATCTCTATAACTAACAAACATGGTTTTAAGATATCTTCTCAACTCATTAATATCATCAGTATGAAAAGCATAAGTAGTCTGAGGTACCTTTGTTTCAGCAGCTTCAGAACTGCTCTCAGCACTTTCTTTATCAACATTTGCCATCAATGCATAGTTCTCCTCATTTTCAGAGTCTGAAGTGTCTGTCCAACTTTTCTGCTTTGTGACAAGAGCTTTGCCTCTGTCACCCTTTACCTTCTTGCAGTCAGGAGATATGTGGCCTTTCTCACCACAGTTATAGCATTTAACATTGGTGTAATCTCCTCTGTCAGACTTTCCTCCTCTGCCTTCAGATCTTTTGAAATTCTTCTTATCAGAACTTATGCTTTTTCTGGAAAACTTCTTTCCCTTCCTGAACTTCCTGTATGCAATCTTGGTGATTCCTTTCACCATAAGAGCACACAGCTTCATCATCTCCTCATCAGCATCGGTCTCAGGCAAGCTTTCAGAATCTGAGTCATCATCACTCTCAGAACTTGATGACTCAGTATCAGACTTTATGAAAAGAGCTTTACCCTTGTCTTTCTTTGAGGAAGCTGCCTTGGGGAATTCTTCTTCAGCCTTAAGAGCGACTGTCCTTCACTTTCCTCCTTTCCTCTTGCTTTTTTGTTCCATCTCCAGCTCATGAGTCTTGAGCATTCCATAGATTTCGTCAAGAGTTGTTTTATCAAGATTGTAGTTGTCTCTTATTGTCGTTGCCTTTAAATCCCAGCATTCAGGAAGAGCTAACAGGAACTTAAGGTTTGAATCTTCAAGATCATACTCTTTATCAACCAATGACAAATCATTCAAAAGTTTGACAAATCTATCATATAAATCATTCAATGACTCATTAGTCTTTGAGTCAAAGTGTTCATACTCTTGAGTGAGTATTGTCTTCCTGTTCTTCTTAATTGTGTCAGTTCCCTGACATCTTGTTTCCAGAGCATCCCATATCTCCTTAGCAGTCTTGCATTTGATTACCCTGTTTGACATTACATTATCAATGGCACTATGCAGTAAGTGTCGTACCTTAGCATCCTTAGCAATTGATGCTATGTCTTCAGCAGTATAATCACTCTTCTCCTTTGGTACGGTCATTGCTGCTTCACTTGCAACTGCAACTGCGAGTTTGGTTGGTTTGTGAGGACCTTCCTTGATTCTATCCAGGTATTCTAGATCTGTTGCTTCCAGGAACATGGTCATCCTTACCTTCCATATGGGATATTCAGATGGTCTCAGTATGGGGACTCTGATGGTCTCATACCGACTCTGAATTAGTGTCTTTGGTGGTTCCTCAGTTGTGGTAGGCTTAGTTGGAGTTTCTGTGTCCGACATGATTGTGTTTGGATCTTTAACTGTATGTAAGTTAACAGATTAGCTCTGATACCAATTGTTAGGTCACACACACACTGTAGAGGGGGTGAATACAGTGTATAGTACACTCAAATCGAACTATAAGAACTTAAGTAACAGAAAACAAACTTTATTGAAACAATAAACTCTGTTACAGTATGGAACTGTTACCTCTCAGTGATGAACAAATATCACGAGAGCTGCTAGGGTTATATAGAATAATAACTTCGATAATGATAACACTTATAGTGTAAACCCTATGCCTGTGTTTATATATTACACAGTTACAAGATAATCGCTAATTGATATGGAATATAATTCTGCTTCCTAAAATATATCAATCAGATATCTTTTCTTCCAAGTATTCCATTCTTCATGGAATTCCTTCTTCATGCATATCTCTTCTTATGTTTATCTCGATCTTCTTTCCTTTAATCAGCTACTGTCCTTATCTGATTGTCCTTCAGCACTTAAGTTCTGATATCTATCTTCTGATGATTATCTCCTGATAATATAAGTACTGATATCCTTAAGTCCTGACTTCCAGTATAAGTACTGATCAACAGTTAAGTACTGATTTATCCTGTTCAATAAGATCTGAAAGCTAAACATAAAACATATTAGCCATGACATTATCAAATATATCTAACATAAGTTATCTTTGAATTATATAGAAATGCCATGAACCCTTAAGTACGTATTGCAAGTAGTTCAAAAGTCTTATCATGATAGTATATTAAAGTAATTTGAATGCCATGATAAAATAAAGAGTTGTTATAACACTTGATTGATCCTCTTGATTATCATGCTAATGATTCCTAGAGTATTGATATCTCACCCTGATGCTTGAATCCCTATAGAACTTTACCTTGATACCTAAAAGCCAGATATTCATCAAAGTTGTCCATAATTGATTGATACCTCTCTTTATTACCCTAAAGTTTAACAATCCTGATATACCCTGAGCTAAAGATCATTTCTTCATACCTTAACACCCTTATTATTCATGAAGCTTATCTTCTTGATGTTCTAGCACTTGTACCTTGTCGAAAAACCATTGCTTTAAGCCTAGCTTGGCATTACCCCTTTATAATATCCAATAGCCTCGCTAAATTTTCTTGCCCAAGTTTTGTATATGGAATCCTTTCAGTTACCCTAATAGAGTAAAGTCTAGTGGATCATGGACCTGAGATTTAGTACCATATTTCCAGTGTTTCAAGTTGATCTATAATCCCTTGATAAAAATGTTTACTGTTAAAAGAGATTTTGTCATAAATCGGCATCAGTTTTTGAAATGAATAAAATGTGGATTTTTAGTCCTAAAGGGGGATAAATGTTTTCTTTGAATAGTGGATCTGGACTGAGACGCGAGTCCTTTCCACACTTATAATGTAGGCTTAAAAGTTGCCTAGGGATCCCATTAATATTTTAGAACCCAGCGAGGTTCGGGATTACTTCGCGGCTTATCACCGGCTGTAATCCGTAGCGTCATAAAATGATTTTGATTAAGATATGATTTTGAAAACATTTTGATACAAGCAAATGATGCCATCACCCAAAGTTTTATCTCTTGTTATTATTGGTTATGTCTTCACATTGTCATTCTTTAATATATATCTCGATTTATGTTTCGCATCATATTGTTTAGCACTTGTTGAGCATTTGGCTCACTCATTGCTTTACCCTGATATTACATCTAGCAGCTATGGTTAGATTCAAGTAGACAACACGTAAGACCTGTGATGCTGATGCATATGTTCGAGCTCAGGTAGAATAAGAGATAGTTTTGTGTGAGGACTCGAAATTAAAATCAATTGTAATAGATGGTAGTGTTGGGTTGTTCCAAACCCTAAACTGTAAGATCTTGGATTTGGTTATGTTTACTTTCTTCTAAATATTGTAATAATTATATTTAATTTTGTTGTTTAAGTTGGGGGTGTGACACTTATAATATTGCACAATTAGTTAACAATATATATGTTTTAAGATGACTTAAATCAAACATTACCTCTAGTATTGTCGTTAAGCCATATTAATGAGAAACTCATTTCCTGAGTTACATATAAATAAATACTTGGATAAGTTTGATTTTGAATCATACGAAACATGCGAACTTTGTCTAATTGGCAAAATGACTAAAACTTCTTTTACCTGATCAAATGAAATGGCCACCGCACGATTAGGACTTATACATAATGATATATGTGGTCGAATACGTATGATGGCAATAGGTGGCTTACACTACTTCATAACATTTAATGATGATTTCAATAGATATGGATATGTGGTTCTTATGAAGAACAAATCCGATTCTTTTGAAATGTTCAAAGATTATAAGGCTGAATTAGAAAAACAAACAAGGGAAAAGTATAAAAGTTTTACGATTAGATCGTGGAGGAGAATACTTAAGCCTCAAATTAAGATTTTCTTGAGTCAAGCGGATCTTCCAGTCAGTTTTCGGGCTTGTGCTCTAGAAACGGCTGTATATACACTTAACCGAGTTCCGACAAAAGCGGTTCAAAAGACTCCATAAGAGATATGGACTGATAGATGTCATAGCATGTCATTTATGAAAATTTGGGGACGTGAAGCGTTTGTGAAATATTTAGCCTCTGACAAGCTTGGACCAAAATTAGATATATGCGGACCGCTGTATTTCTTGAGGGAGAACTACTTTCTAAGAAAACTAGTGGGAGGATAATATATCTCGATGAAGATCGAGAACCACATGATAACATTGAACTAGAGTTGGAACAAGATCAGGATGTACATCAAAATATTGAAAGTACTTCTTTTCTGGAAACAAGGGTTGTTCATAGATCTAATAGGATTCACTATGAGCTCGAGAAAAAATATAGATTTCTCTTGACTCAAGATGGTGATGTGATGCTTACGGATAAAGATGAGCCTCTCACATACCAATATGCTATGACCCATCCAGACTCCAAGAGATGGCTGAAGGCCATGAAATACGAGATGTAATCCATGTATTGAAATTAAGTATTGACTTTAGTTGATCCACTAGAAGGGGTAAAACCTATAGGGTGCAAGTGAGTTTTCAAGAAGAAAATTGACATGGATGGTAAAGTACTGATCTATAAGGCACAACTAGTGGCAAAAGGTTTAAAAAAATTCATGGTATAGATTATGATGAGACTTTTTCACCAGTTACTGTGGTCAAGTCCATCAGGATTTTGCTAGAAATAGCTTCTTACTTTGACTATGATATTTGGCAAATGGATGTCAAAACCGCTTTCTTATATGGGAGCATTGAAGAGGATGTATATATGATACAACCTGAGGGTTTTTTCGATCCAAAGTTTGCTAAGATGGTCTGTAAGTTGCTTCTTGTTGGATTTATATCGCAGCGGAGGCATGGTAAAATACTTTTACACATATAAAATCCAAATAAAAGCATATAAATCGTGATTAAAACGTAGGGATCGATTACTAACCTTTAATATGCGATCCAAGAGCAACAATCGGAGATCCTTAGCAGCCGCTCCTCAAACGTGAAGCACTCCACCGGTATCCACCAAGAAAACGACGTTAAGGAGAAGGAGGAGGTGGAGAGAATTAGGTTCTATAAAATTTTGGGGTTAGAATAAAAATAGGGTTTATAATAGTATATTTATAGGCAAAATTTTCAGCTGAAATTTTCCCATAAAATATTATTATTATTAACCCATTTATTATTTTTATTAATAATTAAAACACCTTTTAATTATTAATCCTTTTTCTAAACACTTTAGAAATAATTCTCTCTCTTGATTTAATTTCCAAAAAATTAAATCCTTAATTAATAATATTAAGAACTTTTCTTAATTAATTTATAATCAATTAAATCTCATTTAATTAATTATTAAATTTTCCAATTAATTATTTATTTCACAAATAAATAATTATTAGCCATTATTAAATAATTCCTCCACCATTAAATCATTCTCTTTTTATGGTGTGACCCTGTAGGTTCAATATTAAGCCGGTAGTAGAAATAAATAAAAATAAAACTATTTTATCATTATTTATATAAATTCTCTAATTTATTAAATATGATTAATTAATTAATCACATTTATTCTACATCGTGAGGGATACTTCTCAGCATATCGCGACTATCCGGATAATATGAATTCACTGCTTAGAATACCAAGAACCTATTCAGTGAATAATTACCGTACAATAAACTCCTTCTACCCTACAATGTCCCGATTAAATACAAGGCATGGATCTCGTGTCAAGCCTATCTAATCTAATCACTTGCTTACCATTTACTATGCTTAGTTCTATACAAATTAGAAACTCCTTTCTAATTTCATTCACTCTGGCCAGAGATTCCTGAACTAGCATAAGTGGATCAGCCTTGAACATTCGCTTCCTTCACTGGAAGGGGTAGATCCTTTATTGATCATACACTATCTTCGTGTACAAATTTCTATACCCAGTAGAGCCCTAATAATTGTCCCTGGAGACTAAGAACTAAACCAAAGCATAGTTCAGTGTACACAAGATGACTATGATGACCTCAAGTCTAAGGATACTTGTACAACTATCACTATGTGAACAACTGCTGACACGTGAGTGAACTCCATCAGTTGTTCAGCTGGGCGAGTCATGTTCAGTGAACTTATTCTATAATAAGCACCTACATACTAGCTATAGTGTCATCACACAAATATCTATGAGAACAGACATCCTTCATAATGAAGCAAGCATAGTATGTACCGATCTCTGCGGATTATTAATTACCAGTTAGTAATCCTACGACCAGGAACTATTTAATTTTAGAGTTATCATCTTTTAGGTCTCACTATTATGATCTCATCATAATCCATAAAAAGCTTTACTCTAAACTATGGTATATCTTATTTAAACACTTAAATAGATAAAGCCCGTAATAAAAACAAAACAAGTCTTTTATTAATATCAATGAAATCAAAACAGATTATATAAAAAGTTATTCCTAAATCCTAATACATGATTGGACTTAAGACATATTCCTTTCAATCTCCCACTTGTACTAAAGCCAATCACTCTGGTATCTAATACCCATCTTGTCTTTATGATGATCAGAGTGACTTTCAGAAAGTAGCTTTGTGAGTGGGTCTGCTATGTTGTTATGTGTGTCAACTCTATTTCAATACAATACAAGAAATGTTACCACGCTCCCACTGACCCTTTTGTAGACGCATGGTTCATCTACGTTTTTGATAAAATCAAACTCTTTGATTGTCTCATCAAAATGAATGTTCCATATTTCGAGAAGCTTGCTTTAAACCACATATGGTTCGCAGCAGCTTACACACTAGGTTTTCATTTCCCTTGGAAAGAAAACCATCTGGCCATTTGCCATATTTCATAGTCGTAGTAAGCAGCAATCGCAAGCAAAATCCGAACTGATTTTAACAGGGCTACAGGTAAAAGGTTTCATCAAAGTCAATCCATTGCCTTTGTTTGAATCCTTTTGCCACAAGCCTAGCCTTTTAGGTCTCCACCTGGCCATCTGCTCTAATCATTCTTTCGTATACCGTATACATAGATTCCATTCTGGATTTCATGGCACTATGCCATTTCTCTGAGTCAACACTACTCATAGTCTCATTATAGGTCACAGGGTCGTCATCATCAATGATCGACAACTCATTGTCATTCTTAATGACAAGGCCATATTACCTCTTAGGTTGGCGAGACACTCTCCCTGTTCTATGAATGGGATGTTCCACAAAAGGTTGTTCAATCAGAACAGGTGTTTCCACTTGATCCGTAGTAGTTTGTGCTTCTTGAACTTCATCAAGTTCAAATTTTGCTCCCACTGTTTCCTTCAAGGATAAACTCCTTTTCCAAGAAGGTAGCATGTCTGGAGACAAACACCCGATGATCGGTGTAAAAGTAATACCCTAAAGTCTCTTTAGGATATCCCACAAAACTACATTTTACGGATCGATATTCCAGCTTATCTGGGTCAACTTTCTTGACATAAGCTGGACATCCCCAAATCTTAACGTGTTTAAGACTCGGTTTCCTTTCTTTCCATATCTCATACGGAGTTTGAGGAACAGATTTGGAAGGCACCTTATTCAGTAAATATGCTGAGGTTTCCAATGCATAACCCCATAGGAATACTGGAAGATTTGCATAGCTCATCATGGACCGAACTATGTCTAACAAAGTTCGGTTTCTCCTTTCAGATACTAATCTGGAGGAGTCCACTGGGAGACTATACCATTTACTTTGAGATAATCCAGAAACTCTCCATTCAAGTATTCACCACCTCGATCTAATCAAAGAATTATAATACTATGTTTGGTTTGTTTCTCCACTTCATACTTATACTCTTTGAACTTTTCAAAGGCTTCAGACTTGTGTTTCATCAAACACATATCCAAATCTAGATCTATCATCTATGAAAGTAATGAAGTATGAAAATCCACCCATGGCTTGCTTAGACATTGGTCCACATACATCTGTGTGTACCATTCCTAGCAAATTTGCAGTCCTCTCTCCATGTCTACTAAATGGAGGCTGCAATGCCACTATAAAGTGAGATTTTCATCATTCCTTTTCTTTTATTAGTTTGTTCAGTCTGAAGTAAATTATGTCACATATATATAGACCATTATTTAAAGCACCGCGTCCATAAAGAATATTATCTCTAAGAATATAACATTCATTATTCTCAATAATAAATGAAAATCCAGCCAAGTCTAACATGGGAATAATATTCCACACAATCGAGGGAACAAAATAACAATTATTTAAAATAATAGTCTTGCCCATAGGCATATGTAAATGAAATGATTCTACATCTTCAGCAGTAACTCTTGCTCCATTTCCCATCAGTAGAATCACCTCCTCTTCCTCAAGAGTCCTACTTCTCCTTGGTCCCTGCAACAAATTGCAGATTTGAGAACCACAGGTGGTATCTAATACCCAAGTAGAAATTTGATTTAATGACATATTCACTTCTATCATGAACATACCTGAATCAGAAGCGGTAGTCTCACTACCCTTCTTCTTCTTCAATTCTGCAAGGTAAACCTTGCAGTTCCTCTTCCAGTGCCCCACCTTGTTACAGTGAAAGCAAACAACTTTGCTCTTGGGGTCTTCAGCTTTTGGTGGAACCGGCGTTTTCTCACCTACTTTCTTCTTCTTGGAAGGGTGCCTCTTCCCTTTCTTATGATTGGACCCTTCACCAATTAGAAGAACAGAACTCTTCTTAGGGGGAAAATTCGATTCCGCAGTCTTCAACATGTTGTGGAGTTCAGGTAGGCTGACATCCAACTTATTCATGTAAAAGTTCACAACAAACTGCGAGAACGAACTCGGAAGCGATTGCAAGACCAAGTCTTGGCTCAGCTCCCCATCCATGGCAAAACCAAGTTGTCCAAGACGTTCAATCAAATTGATCATCTTAAGTACATGGTCATTCATAGATGATCCCTCAGACATCCTACAACCGAACAGCTCTTTCGATATCTCATATCGAGCTATCCTCCCTGCCACATCATACAACTCTTGTAGATGCATGAGGATAGTGTGAGCATCCATATGCTCATGTTGCTTCTGTAGCTCAATGTTCATGGAAGCTAGCATGATGCATTGAACAACATTTGCATCATCTATCCACTTACGATACACAACATGTTCATCATTATGTGCATCACTAGCAGGTTCAGTAGGCTTAGGTGAGTCAATCACGTATTCCAGCTTCTCAATCCTGAGAACAATTCTCAAGTTTCGAAGCCAATCAGCATAATTAGGACCAGTCAATTTGTGAGCATCTAGTATGCTCCTGAGCGATAGTGCATAAGACATAATGTATATTGTAAATCTGTAAATGATAAACACATAACAACACTTAAAAAATATTCGATTTCATTTTAAAACACTATATGAATCGGGTCTTTATTCATAAGTGGCTCCCACTAGTTTATCTAATTTATTTAACCCCCTACGTGAAAAATTAAGCATTCATAATGCTAGTGGGAATAGGGATCCTACATTCCATTACACAACCCCGGCTGTAGAACGAACCGCCATGTAATGTTCAATAGGCAGACAACTCTTGTCAATTACATCTTATGTTATTCCCTAATCAAACTTTAGCCTCTTGAATAATTGAGTCACGGCTGTGGCACGACAAACTCAATATTCTAAGTCAAGTCTAACCCAACATTCCGTACAATTGAATCAGTCCCCAAAGGCCCACGGCTGTGGCATGTACCGACCTTTAGATTCTTATTCAATGTACACATCTCTATGTAATAGACAAGTATTTCTTATTTCGAAATCAAAGCCCTCGGCTGTAGCACGAACCGACAATGATTCAAAAATGAGAACTACTTTTCTATTATGTTGGAAGGCTATGACCGACAGAAGCCCGTTGTGTCATTGGCCAATTACTACTTGATATTATTTAATTTTAGAGGGATTATATTACGTTACAATCATAATCATATTATAAAGAGATTCTTCCTTTTAAATTAAATATTTCAAATCAATAATCAATAATCAGATGATTCTCAGATCGGGTGGAGCATTGTCAAGAGGCGTCACTTAATAACCCTTTCTTACAGATAGAAATCTGTTGTTGACAGAATCATCCTTTCTCTCATATCGAAAATTCATATTCAATTGCGTGTTTCATAAACACAAGAATCTCATGATTGTATTTATAATATTGTTATTAAGGTTATGAAACAATTTCACTATACTAGGTTGTCTTACAAACACCTTATGTTCATTTAAGTTCACCTAAATCTATCATCGCATGATAAACTAAGCATATATCACATATATAAACATGAATAAACATCAAGGTAGGCATGTTACATCATCTAGCATATTGGTCTAAGCATTATACATCTCTATGTATCACATGAAGCATTTAAAAGCAATTAAAACAGTTAAAAACAGCTTTAAAACACTTTCGGAAATATAAACAGTTCAAAACTTTTATATAAACTAAAATTTAATCACTCCATTAGATCCTTCTCAGAAAAACGAATCAAACGATATATTGCACGCCTAAAACGGAGTTACGAAACTCCCAGAAAATCAATTTTAATGTGGACAGTCGGGCTGTAACGCATTACAGGAACGCGTTACAAGCCCTGTAACGCATTCCGGTGATGCGTTACAACCCTTTTAACCAATTAAAAGGTGTAACGCATTCCGTGAATGCGCCACAGGGTGTAACGCATTCCCGGAATGCGCGACACACCCCCGCGCGCGCGTGCGCTACACGCGCCTGACAGCTTCCGCCGCCTGACAGTTCTCGATCGCCGTACCTGTTCTTTTCTCTTTCTCCGTGCAATCAGTCAGACAACAGCAGATGTACAACAGCACTTTATGATTTCCATCATCAAACAAATATATATATATATATATATATAGAAACTTACAATTTATATATATATACTTATTTAATTACGAATTTTAATTGCAACAACTTCAAAAATTTATAATAAATAATCTATACATCATAAAAATATAAGCAAAATATCCAGACGATCTACAACACTTGTAGAACCCAGATCAACATTCAAAATTATTATGAGAAACAATTTCTCATCAGACAAAATTAAACCATGATATAACTTGTAAAAATCATAATTAATTTATACAAGCACATAAAATTCTGAAATTTTTACCACAGATCTATATGCTTACAACCTATGCTCTGATACCATTGTTGGATTTATATCGCAGCGGAGGCATGGTAAAACAATTTTACACATATAAAATCCAAATAAAAGCATATAAATCGTGATTAAAACGTAGGGATCGATTACTAATCGGAGATCCTTAGCAGCTGCTCCTCAAACGTGAAGCACTCCACCGGTATCCACCAAGAAAACGACGTTAAGGAGGAGGAGGAGGTGGAGAGATTTAGGTTTTATAAAATTTTGGGGTTAGAATAAAAATAGGGTTTAGAATAGTATATTTATAGGCAAAATTTTCAGCTGAAATTTTCCCATAAAATATTATTATTATTAACCAATTTATTATACTTATTAATAATTAAAACACCTTTTAATTATTAATCCTTTTTCTAAACACTTTAGAAATAATTCTCCCTCTTGATTTAATTTCCAAAAAATTAAATCCTTAATTAATAATATTAAGAACTTTTCTTAATTACTTTATAATCAATTAAATCTCATTTAATCAATTATTAAATTTGCCAATTAATTATTTATTTCCCAAATAAATAATTATTAGCCATTATTAATTAATTCCTCCACCATTAAATCATTCTCTTTTTATGGTGTGACACTGTAGGTTCAATATTAAGCCGGTAGTAGAAATAAATAATAATAAAACTATTTTATCATTATTTATATAAATTCTCTAATTTATTAAATATGATTAATTAATTAATCACATTTTTTCTACATCGTGAGGGATACTTCTCAACATATCGCGACTATCCGGATAATATAAATTCACTGCTTAGAATAACAAGAACCTATTCAGTGAATAGTTACCGTACAATAAACTCCTTCTACCCTACAATGTCCCGATTAAATACAAGGCATGGATCTCGTGTCAAGCCTATCTAATCTAATCACTTGCTTACCATTTACTATGCTTAGTTCTATGCAAATTAGAAACTCCTTTCTAATTTCATTCACTCTGGCCAGAGATTCCTGAACTAGCATAAGTGGATCAGCCTTGAACATTCGCTTCCTTCACTGGAAGGGGTAGATCCTTTATTGATCATACACTATCTTCGTGTATAAATTCCTATACCCAGTAGAGCCCTAATAATCATCCCTGGAGACTAAGAACTAAACCAAAGCATAGTTCAGTGTACACAAGATGACTATGATGACCTCAAGTCTAAGGATACATGTACAACTATCACTATGTGAAAAACTGCTGACACGTGAGTGAACTCCATTAGTTGTTCAGCTGGGCGAGTCATGTTCAGTGAACTTATTCTATAATAAGCACCTACATACTAGCTATAGTGTCACCACACAAATGTCTATGAGAACAGACATCCTTCATAATGAAGCAAGCATAGTATGTACCGATCTCTGCGGATTATTAATTACCAGTTAGTAATCCTACGACCAGGAATTATTTAAGTTTAGAGTTATCATCTTTTAGGTCTCACTATTATGATCTCATCATAATTCATAAAAAGCTTTACTCTAAACTATGGTATATCTTATTTAAACACTTAAATAGATAAAGCCCGTAATAAAAACAAAACAAGTCTTTTATTAATATCAATGAAATCAAAACATATTACATAAAAAGTTAATCCTAAATCCTAATACATGATTGGACTTAGGACATATTCCTTTCACTTCTATCTATTTATAGATTGAAGCAGGACTCAAGGAGATGGAATATTCATTTTGAAGAAACAGTCAAAAAGTTTGGTTTTATTCAAAACAAAGACGAACCATGTGTTTGCAAGAATGTTAATGGGAGCCATGTGACATTCCTAGTATTATATGCAGATGATATGTAATAAAAAAGGAATGACACACCTTCTCTATAGGCTGTTAAGACTTTGTTGAGAAATAGTTTCTCGATTTAAGATTTAGGCGATGCCACCTATGTATTAGGGATCAAGATCTATAGAGATAGATTGAGGAGATTAATCGACCTAGTCAGAGTACATACAATGATAAAGTATTGCATCATTTTAGTATGAAGGAGTAAAAGAAAGGATATGTTTCGATGCCTCATGGGATAGTGATCTCAAAGGATAATTTTCCCCTAAATCATTAAATGATAAGGACCATTCAAGAAAATTCCACATGCTTCAGTAATTGAATCTGAAATGTGTGAAATGATATGTACTTGTACTGATATTTTAAATGCTTTGATCATGACGAGCATATACCAATCTAATCCAGGTGAGGATCACTGGATAGTTTTCAAGAATATTCTTAAGTACTTAAAAAGAACTAAAGATTTATTTTTGGTATATGGAGAAGATAGGGAACTAATTGTAAAGGGTTACACTGATGCTAGTTTTTGAACCTAATTTTTGGACAAACAATGATGAATATATATTTATGTCTTTTTTGTGTCTTGTCTAAATATAAGTGATGTTAGCTGAAATAGTTCACAGCAAGAAAACTGATGATTCTATAATGGAAGCCAAATATATTGATGCTTTCGAAACAGCCAAGGAGACTGCTTAGGCATGTTCTTAAGCGATATCACCTTATTAATGAGATTAATGATCAAGGAGAAATAAATGTAAAGTGCATAGTAATGATAATGTTGCAGACCCACTGAATAAGGCTTTATTGCAGGAGAAGCACATTGGTCATACTAGTTTCATGAGTATTATATACATGAGTGATTGGATCTAGTGCAAGTGAGAGATTGTTATTGTTTGTGCCATAGAGACAACACTATGATGTTTTAGTTTAAGACATTTGGATTATTAATGTTTATGTTTTATCGATTATTCCTTTTATAGTTTATTAATTCTTAGTTTACTGTGATATAAATGTTAGATTAATAAATGTCGTTGGAATATGATATGTGAATTCTATATCTCGAAGTACGTGACTTAGAAATGAGATTATGAGAATAGTTTCAAAAAGGTCCCTAGTTGAGTATTATTATTAAGGGATAATAATAATACATTAAGACTGGTGTGTTTGTTGACCGATGATCACATCTCATTAATCATAGGTATAGTGATACTAAAGTCAAAAACATAGGAAGATGTAAATATACATGGTGTTGGACAAACCCAAAGTGAGATTTTACATGTGTGTTGTGTCAGAAGTAATTCTAACTGTGATAATGATGTAATGTTCCTTAGACTTGAAATCATTATATTTTTATACGAGAATTAATGTACTTTTATTACATTAAAAGTTAGCTTTGACCGGGTAATGATAAAAGTGTATTTCGGGTATATTATGAATCGTATGAGAAATATGAATGATCTAGAAAGGATTTAACCCTCCTAATTTAAGGAGTGAAATTATTAGCCTCTTGTGTGAGCTATATTATATAAATGCGTGGCCACGCTCAAATGTTGATTTGATATGATAATATACTCATTGATCAAGGAAACTTGGATTAAACTACGATGATGATGACACATTACATGCCTCTAATTTAATCTATAATATTTGGTTAAATGAATTATATTACATTGTACATTATTCACGACAGGATTAATCGATTGCCGATTTAATTATTATTTCTTGGGTAGCAATGGTGTATTACTACATGTCGCTCATTATTTATGATTTTAAATTAGATTTAAAATTCGTTGCCAACGTAATAATAATTGGCTGGGTCACACACAAAGAATGTTTGAAGGATTATTTAGTTTAAATTGGATTTAAATTAAATTAAATTAATTTGAATTATTGATAATACTAATTAAGTTTGACTTAATTAATTAGATAAATAATGATATTCAAATTTACTAATATTATTTATGAAATTTATTTGTTAAATAATTAAGTGAGACTTAATTATAATACAAATAGGAATTTTGAATTAGTAATAACTCTGAATTAGTTAGGAGTTATAATTCATTTTTCTACCCTCTTTATAATATTTCTTATGTTGCTGATTTTGGAGGTAAGACTTTTACTAAAACCCTAGCCACCACGAGAGAAATGGAGAGAGCAAGAATAAATGACTTTTGTGCTAGTACACATCCAATTCTTGAATCAATCCATTATGGATTCATTATAATGAATTGATTGTTGAGAGGTGAAGTTAAAGTCGTGAGAGTCAATTGCTACAGAATAGAGTTAGCCTGTGTGTGTATTTTACCTAATGTCAGCTATTAATTATACTAAATATAACTTATTAATAATACTAATATTTATTTAATATTAATATTTTCAGAAAATCGGTTAATTTTTCAGTTTTTCGATTATAAAATAAACAATACAGAATAAAAACTTATATAGAAAACATATATAATGAGTGACATAAAGTGAAAAGTAAAAAAAATATGAGAAACATGAATCGATTCCATGAAATAATTACATAGATATGTCAAAGAGGTTAAAAAAAGAACATTAAATGAGAAAAAACTAAATTATGCCATAAAACACTTGGCATACACTGAGTCACCTACTCTAGGTATATAGTAAAATACTGCAAGTTCAAGAAAAATCAAACTGAAAATAATATGCTACAAGGACTTGAAAGCTAAATTAACCTCACATACTCCAGCTGCAACAGCAGCGCTTGAAGCTCAATAAAAAAACCTATATTCACAAACAATTCAAGATTTATAACACACACATTCAGGATTTGTTAAAAAAAGCTAAAATCACAATAAGTATTAAAATGACTAATTCAACAATTCGACAATGTAAAATACAAAATTAGACTAGTTGCAATTATGTAAAATGTAATAAGTATTCTAATGCAGATGCGAGCAAGACAAATATTTATACTTAATTTTCTTAGTTTTTGTCTATATTGTATATAGATAATAGATTATGAATTTTGTTTATATGATACATTAGTTTTAATGAGTTTCTGAAAAATACTTAGTTGGTATTAAATACAAAGATCCCACATGAGGCGCTTTATGGCTGTACTTCTCCTATGCTGAACAATTTTCAGTTGCAGCTAAAAGTTCTGATCACGAGCCTTGCTAAACATTCCATCCCACAGTTCCTTCCCGCAAGCAGAACTGCTCTTTCCAAATTCAGGGTTTGGTGCTCAAGGTAGTACTAGTAACAGCTAACTCTGGCAAAATCTAGAGGAATGTATTCTGCTCCTCTGACCAATGATCTACGAGTAAAGAATTTGTGAAAAATTTATTTTGTATCTTGTTTATACTACCAACTGAAACCTAATCAGTTTTTTTTAATACAGTTTAGTGGTAGCAAATTTAATGTTGTCAACGTCTCAGGTACTAGCGGTTACTACTAGTGTGACAGAAGTTATAACACTTTCAGTAGGCTCAGCCTTCTTAATGAATACCACGTGTATACTTTTTTTCTTTCTTTTCCTGCAAACTTCTATTTTTATTGTATATGTATAGATTTTTGAAAGATAATCTATATAGTATATACTAATAACTCCCCGACTCTATGTTAGGTAATGAATAACACACAGAGGGGGTGAATACGTTGATATTATATTTATGCTTTTCTTGATTTATGAATCGTGGTGAACAAAGTAAAATAAATCTTGTAGTGAAATATGTTAGTATTGAAAGTAAGTAGTTAACAATAAAGAACACAGATCTTCAAAACTCATTTAATTTTATATTAAAATTAAGAATGTATTGCTAAAAAATTTCTAGGCTCTTTGACAAAGAGCTTAGCTGCTTCCTTGAGAGAATATAAAAATTATGATCTAAATTGTTACTTCTAACAAAGGATCCGTGTTAACTTTATATGATAGTTAACTACTGGTTTACACAGTGTGTAATAAGAGATGCTATTCACTTTAGTAAGTTGTTACTAATCATTCCATTTTAGGAAAAGTATATCTTCCATATATGGCTTAACATATCTTTACATACTGTGTTAACTTTGATCTTCCTTTGTCTATTAATCTTCACCCTTGATTTTGCACTCTTCAAACTGCTTTTTGTAGACTTGTCAATCTAACTTGATTAGATTATTTGTTGCTTGATAATCTTGAATATTGAATTGGTCTGTAATTTGTACTTTGAGATTTTACCTCGAGATCTCCAATTACGCATATAGAGAACATGACATCTTGATAAGTATATTGGCTTATCAAGATCTCTAATACTCCATAGTTGTTTTGACTTGTAGAGGTCTCTGAGTTCTCTGTAAGAGAATTTAGCTTGTCGAGATCTCTCAGCTTCATGTCGTCACTTGACTTGTCGATATCTCTTAGATCACTAGTGATATTTTGACTCGTAGATATCTCAGAGATCTCTAGTGATATTTGATTTATCGATATCTCAGAGATCTCTAATGATATTTTGACTTGTCGATATCTCCAATCTTTATGTCTTCAATTTGGCTTGTCGATATCTCTGAGTTCTCTACTAGCTTTCCTAACTTCTCGATAAGTCATTTGGAGTTCTCGAATGACTTCTCTATAACACTAAATCTGTGACTTGTAGAGATCTTGACTTAGAATATTTTTCTCCAAAAATATTTATTCAACTCCAAGATTCTATATTATTCTGAGGCATGATCTTCTTGATCTTCTTCCAGATAGAATTCTTAGGCTTGATACTGTTTAAAAAAAAGAATCCAGTCTGATCTTTGACATTTTTATAGACCTTAAATACTATAATATAAAATGCAAACTAAGATTACGATTCAACTTACTTAGGGTTGTTAATTTGACTTAGTCTTGTTAATGTACATGCATTTCTTGCACAACGATCTCCCCCAATTTGTGAGAAGATTTCTTAACACAAATTCATGTCTGTTAACAAGACTAACCCCAAGCTAAAATAGAAAATGAAACTAATATATAAAAATTGACACAATTTCATTCATTTATACATTTAGGTTAAGATAGTTTTTGCTTCTGCTTCTTCTCTAATGCGATCCTTTAAGTACACAAGAATTTCTAATTCTTCTATGATTGAAGTCCCACTTAGAGGTTCCACAAGCTTGAGTTTGTCTGGCTTTGAATGGCCTATCTAGTATATCAATCTTAAACCTTGTGAATTTGCCAACTTTTACATTCATCATTTTTCCATCCTTTGAAATTCTACTCATTCCTTTTTCCTTCAGTTCTTCTGATCTTTTTATGAACATATCAATCTCCTCATCATACTTCCTTTTTCTTTCTTCATATTCAGTCTCATTTCTTTTTCTTCTTTCTTCATTACAATCAACCACTCATCCAAAATTGAACTTCATGCTCTTGTAGCAGTATCCTTATCTTTTAGCAAGCTTATCACTCTCTTGATTTTTGTGGGAGAGAGAGAGTCCATTAAAGTATAGCCAAGAAATCTGAAGGACCCATCTTCATAGTAAATTCTAACTTGCCTTAGAGATACAACCCAGACTCTAACTATTTTCTCAGCTAGTTGTGGAAAATAATCTTCATCTGAAATGCACCAATTTAAAGGTGGAAAGTCACTTTGCTTGAAACAGTTCCAGATGGCCCTTTCAGTAACTTGTACTTTTTCAGCATCCTTAGCCTTCTTAGGTTTCCTCCCAACAGTTTTGTGGTGAATTTTGAGTGAAGGCTTGTCTAAAGGTAAGTTTGTGATTTTCTTGAGAGATGTTTCGTGTAAGGTGATTGGTGTTTTTAGGAAGGTGTTTGCAGTTTGTTTGTATAGAAACCTTAGCTTAGAGGTTAGAGGTGGTTTGATGATTGAGGTTGTTGGATTTGAAGGTTGAGCTAGATTTTTTTGGATTTTTAGGATTTGTTGTAGTTCTGAGCCATCATGCCTTTGCTTGCTTCTTCTTTCTCTCCTTTTATTTTCACCATCCTTCTTCTCATCCTCCCTTTTCTCTCCTTGATTCTTATTCTTGCTGCCAGTTGCTTTAGAAGCTTGACTTGGATTTGAGTCAGAAGGATTTTGTTTGTCATCCTTCTGCTCATCATCATCCTTGTCTTTTCTTAGATTGTATAGATTATTTGGCAGCATGGTGTCAGTATTTACAAGATATCTATCCAAGATCTTTATCATCTCCACATCCACATCCTCATCCTTCTTGTTTCTATTGTACTTTAGATCAGACTGCAAAGTCATGATCATCCTCATATTTGATCTGACATAATGTTTAGGAACAAGCAGATGTCTGGCTTGTTTGGTTGTTGGACATACATAAACTACTCCTTGGTTTGTATATAGATAGGCTTCTAGAAAAGCTGATATCTGTGCCTTTTTGAGCTCTTGGAGAAGTTGAGTGTCTTCTGGAATAACCGGATTCACTCTTTCAATCATTACATCCAGTTCAGATGCTCTTAAAGTTTGAAGATTTGTGAGAGTCACCTGAAGACACCTGTCGACACCACCATCATTGATGTTCATGAAAATCCTTTTCTCCAAAAAGTTATCAATTTTCACCACCATTGCCCTTATGAAGTTGATGTTCTTGGCCAAACCTTTCTTGCAGGTTACATATTTGTTTTGAAGAGACACTCTTAGTGCTGCAAGAAGGTCATTGAATTCCTGATCTTGATTGGGTCCTTCTGCAGCTTTTAGAAGTCTTTCTTTTCCAAAATCAACTTGAGAAGAGCTTTGACCAACCTTAATAGGCTGTTTAGATTTTGCCTTAGCATCTCTATATTGTTGAATCCTAGCCTCAATCTCCCCCTTAGTCTTGGTGAGAGGCATGAGTAGGGGAATTGGAATTTCTGGCCTTATTTGTTCAGGTAGTGAGGGCAGTGGTATGTTGAGTTTCCCCATAATGGCTCCCAAAGCAATACAATTTTTCATTTGGAGATGCTTGTGAGAATCCACCAGGGTTTTGATGTCTGATTGTTGACTCTTGACTAGAGAAGTCAAAGCATGAAATTAAGCATTGAGAGATGCATTGGAGATCTCTAGAGACGCTACTTGTGTCTTAAGACCTTGAAAGTCTTGTGGAGAGGAGCTTAAAGTAGAGAGAGCAGTAGATGGTCCAAATGTAGCTTGCACATGTTTCTGAATTTCATCCATGACCAAAGTTGAATGAGTGTATCTTGCAGTGTGCATTTGATCCAACTTCCACCTTGTGTCATTGGAGTTTTTAATGTGATCTTGAACTACCTTATGCAAGGCTACAAATGAGTTTTTCACCTGTGTGACACTCTTATCAATCCCACCGAGATCATACCTTGACATTTGTTCTGAGAAGGTTTTAAATTGGCTTTTGATCTCAGTCTGAGAGGGGATGATTTGATCCATCTTTTCCCTGACCATTCTCATAATCTTGTCTTGACGTCCATTCAATGTGATTTGAAATGCTTTTCCAAAATTATGGAAAGCCTTAATTTGAGCTTTGTAGACATCATTGATGGCATCATACACCTCTTGGGGAGTTAGGGATCTAGCATTGCTTCCCAGAATGGTGATGTATTCCTCCCTGAACTTAGCTAACACATTATCCATTTCAATGGCGAATTCCTTATCCATCCAAGCATCACAGTTAGCATCCTTACCAGCTTTATCAATAATTTTTGCTTGATTTTCTTCAACATCAGCCTGGTAGGTGAGCATGATAGCTTGATAGTCCTGATTTGACATGTTGGATGTGAGTAACTGTTGTGATATTTGTGAAAGGCCTCCAAGCTGATCAACCCTAAGATCTTCAATGGTTGAAGGTTAATTTTCAGTTTCATGAAGCCATTGGGATATTAAGTGTGGTTGAGATGTTGAGGATCAGAACCACCTGTGACAGAAGTTACAGTTTTACTCACAGATTGCTCTTTGGTTATGACAAGTTATTGTTCCTCACATGTAGTGAGTACCTCCAATTGAATTGGAGGGGATTTGACCGGGTTACTATCATATGCACCAGTCTCAAACCCCTTTGCTTCTTGCAAAGCACTGTCACATGAATTTGAAAAACTTGCCTCTCCCATAACAGGGTCATTGGAAATTGTACTCCTAATATTTATTGCTAATGCAATTTCTGCTAGGGTTTTGAAGGAAATTGTTCGTGGGACAGGAACCTCCAATGGAATTGGAGAGGATTTAGATAGCTCCCCCTCAAGAGTACTACCCTCCAACCTAACAGCCTGTGAAGGCTAATTTGCACATGAAGGTGCATTTGTAACATCCATGGGGTCTTCAATAAAAACTGATGAATCCCCCATGGTTTTGATGGTGTCATCAAGGTCTACCCCAGCTAGTAGCCTCTCACCATCTGATTGTGGTGTCTGGGTGGTGGGCAAGGTTTCTTGAACCAAGTCATTTGAGTGAGTTTGTACTTGAGGAATGGATTCAAGTGTTGTATGTGAAGAAAAAATTTAGAGATTAAGATTTGTTGTTCAGAAGTGAGTGTTGGAAGCTCCCCTTAAATGGATGAGGGAGCTTTAATAGTTGTGCTCTCACTGTGTGTGCCATCCTTATTTCTTTTACTATATTTCTAATAGTTGTGTAATCTATAATATTTGGTTAAAGGAATTATATTACATTGTACATTATTCACGAAAGGTTTAATCAATCACCGACTTAATTATTATTACTTGGGTTGTAATGATGTATTAATAGATGCCGCTCATTCTTCACGATTTTAAATTAGATTTAAAATTCGCTGGCAACGTAATGATAACCTATAAGGTCACACACAAGAATGCTTGAAGGATTATTTAATTTAAATTAAATTAAAGTAATTTGAATTATTTAAAATATTAATTATGTTTGACGTAATTAATTAAATAAATAATGATATTCAAATTGACTAATATTAATTATGAAATTTATTTGTTAAATAATTAAGTGAGACTTAATTATAATCCAAATAGGAATTTTGAATTAATAATAACTCTTAATTAGTTAAGAGTTATAATTCGTATTTCTACCCTCTATATAATATCTCTTATGTGGCTGATTTTGGAGGTAAGACTGTTACTAAAACCCTATCCACGAAAAGAGAAGATGCAGAGAGTAAGAATAAACGACTTTTGTGCTAGTACACATCCAATCCTTACGTCCAAGCATTCGTGTAGATACCAATAGAGCGTAGATCGCGAGAGCGGTATGCGTTGTGATTGAACAAGCTTTGGATCTCCATTAGTCAACCAATTTGTAAAGCTTCTTAAGGTAAAAAATCTAGTCTATGAATTAAATATAAATTTTTCACATGGATCTTGGGGGGTTTCAATTTTATTCTGGTTTTAATTTAATTTTACACCATTTCCGTTGCGTTTATGTGCTGGAAACCCTTCAATGATATCAGAGCTACTTGCGAAAAGTGTTTAATTTGTTTATGTGTTTACTGATTTTATGATGATAGCATGTATACAATCCGTTATGACTGTTATGTATGTGATTTTGTATATTTTACATGTTGTTATGTTTACATATATATATATATACATGTTTGTATATGTTTTGAATATATGATATTCATGCATTTGAGTTGTATAATCATATGATGATTATATAATCTGTATATATACTGATTTTGTTCTTATTATGAGAATTGAATTAGATACGGATTCTGAATCAGATATTGTGGATTCTCTGAAATATGGGTCTGGTGTCCGATTTTCGAGAACGAATACTCTATTCGATAGGTGTTTGACGCTGTTTAGACCTTGTAATCTGCGATTTAATGTTATCAGATTTAATTTTGAATTTTCTGATTTTTGTCATATTTGTTTTTTATGATTAGATCATTATGGTTATGATATGTTAAGATCATATTATGTGTTCTAACATGTTATTATATGTTAATTGAGCATGGTGGATGGCTATGACTTATGAACTTAGGTTAATGGTTTTGGTTTTTTAAATACGGCTTGCATGTCATTTGATCTTGTAGTTATTAAATCTCGAATGTAACTCGAGTTCTTCTTGTAAGTTCATTAGATTAGGTTTTATATTTCATTCTTGTAATGTATATTAAGATATGAATATTCAAAGATAAAGGAAGGATAATTCCAATGGAGGCCATCAAAGAAAGCAATACAAGGAAGAGACGACTGAAGAAAGAAGATGTGTTATAATTAGCTTGTATTTATTTACCACCTTAGATTGACCTAGATATTTTTCATTAGCTTGATGAAGATCACATAGGATAAAACCATAACCAACCACGTTTAATTTATTGCACTTTATATATATATGCTCATATGATGAATATATGTGTAGAGTAATTTAGTGATTCATGTTTAATTAGATTAAAGATGTATGCATTAGATACAACACCCATGCCATGCATGCTAAATAAGATAAAATCTGTAACGATTCAAGATTTTAAAAATGAACAAGAGATTGTGAGATTTTTGTGTTTATGAAACATAAAATAAAATACCAATATTCTTTATTTCCGACATAGGGCAATTTTGTCAAAAGCGAGTTCATTGAACTTGTAAGGTTGTGGGTTTTAAGCGAGACCGTTGTGACTCCCTCACTACCTTGAAATTAAACCATTGACGAATATTGTTTTGAAACATTTTATTCAAGAAAAAATTGAGAATCTCTTTATGATGGGATCATGATCGTTTTAAAATTAACAAACACTACTAGAAAAATGTCAATAGACATCGGCTAAAAACCGATGTCTATGAATGAAAAAATCTGCTGTCTTCGTGGGTGATGTTAAAGACCCCCCAATTAACATAGGTTTTAAACTGATGTTAAATACAGCATATAACATCAGTCCTTTATTTAAAACCGATTTCTATATCTTGATATTTAATTTCTCATGCATATCTAATCTTTATATATCATCATAATATGATATTTTTATCAGTTTAAATATATGTGAGCTAAGCAAAATCTTTCAATTTAACCAATGAACTAATGTTACTAGTACCAGTAACAACAGTTTTCATCAAAAACCGATGTTAACAATACCTTTGACATCGGTTCCTAATTGGTAACCGATGTCTATTTGTAACAAACTGATGTCTATAATACTTAATAACATCAGTTTTTTGTTTTAAGAATTTTTTTGTTGTAGTATTTAACATCGGTTTTTACTGATGTCAATGGTCCACTACAACTGATGTATTAAGCTTTGACAAATATCATTTTCCATTGTAATGATGTTTGTACCTGTTTTATTAATGCACATTTTAAAATTATAGATTCCAAAAACCAATGAACTACCAAAACCAATTACTGCATAATACCAGTTATCTATAAATCTAACAACCAATATTCAAACATCCGGTACAACAGATTCATCTAATCCAAATATCAAGTACTACACATATCCATCCATATATTCTACTACTGTCTATACAAATACTTTGACTTGGTACCGACAATAGCATGTAAAATATCATTTGAGGAACGCCCTTATTCTTCTGCATCTTCCCACTCCTTAGTAAAGCTCCTGTAGCCTCTGGTCCCGTACGATGATAATAAGTTTTTGATAGACTTGAGAAGATTAATTTTGTTGTAGAATACTTCAAGCTATTAAAACAGATGTAACAAATAACTATCCTAAAACAACAGAAACAAAGAAAAACACCAAAAAAAGCATGACATTCACCTACCACTTTACTGTCTCAAGACTAGTTGCTAGTTGACGCCTATGATTGTTTACCGACGCAAGTAGCCTATGGTCAGGATTACGGGTTTCTTGAGCAAGACTTTGCTCGAGCAATAAAACTCAAAACACTGATTCCATCCTATAACAAAAATTAACCATTTTAAGACATAATAAGCAATAACTTAAACATATTCTCTTATAAAGTATAAGATAACACTCATACTCAATATACAGAGCAAATAAATCAAAAACAAGTTTTAAAATTACCATTTCAAGGACTTCTATTCTATTGTATGCCCTGTCAGAGATCACAATAAGATCTTCAACAACCGGGACTGCCACTTCTTCATACTTGCAGGCGAGAAGAAGAGCTGTAATCCCAACCAGTTGGAGCTTTTTTCGAACCAGGTTCAATGGCCAAAAACCTGTCAATCAGACTCACTGTAAGATACAGGGTCTCCTGCATCAACACAAATTTATAGGGTCTCCTGAATCAGATAGGAACAGGTCGAGATTTAGTATCATGCAATTGAAAAGAATAAAAGGTACAAGTTTTTTAGGTTCTGTAAATGAATGTTCAACAAGTTTAGATCAAATGTTGCATTAATTAGAGTCGAAAGACAATTACAATTTACACATTTAAGTGTTGAAACAAGCTTAGAGCTAATTTTACCTTGCCCTGCTTTAGAACCAGCTGAAAATATGGATGCTAAAGAAAATGGAATGTTATAGGTCACCTGTATCGAATAATTAAGAAACCAGAATGTGGCTGTTAGCATATCGTATATTGATGTGATCTCCTAAATTCCATATAACCAAACCACACTATGCACTCACCACAAGAGGAATTCCCAGTACTGCAAAAATAGCAAGAGCACCAGCCCTGACTTCAGGAGAAGGTGTTAGAACATCCCTATCAGGACCAAACTGGCGTTGGGAAGCAGCAACTTTGCTCACAATTCATATCATACCAAATCCTATCGCCAATATGAAGTTGACGAACCCCCACAACAATTTCAGAGCACTAACACCATGTATGCAGAGCTCGACGACCAAAGATGTAAGTCCCAAGACTATTGAGTTAAGCATCAATCCCAATGAACCTGCATGCACTCCGGCATCATAGGCCTTGCCTTTATTTGGAACTCCACCATACACTTCTTTACCCATCCAGTCTATATCGAACAACAAAAATGGAAACCACGCAATCCAATTCAAACATGTCACAACTAGTAACAACACCATTGGATGTGACAATCCCATAAATGCACCAAATATTTGACCAAAAAATGGGACACTGCCACTTGAGCCATCGTCTTCAATTTCTTCAGGTGTCAGTCTTTTCTCCTCTACTAAAGAAATTGCTACCAGGGTAATGGTCATGAGTAATAATATACCAATGATAAAACAAGTCTTGAGGTTTGCATAATATACATCACACGCCTCAGTTTTCGAAAATGGGAGAATCTTGTATAGCTTCTGATAGGAACCAGCAGCATACCCGAGGATATTACCAACAGCCATAAAAAATGAAAAGACTGTGTTGGACCTGCTCATGAGATTTGTATCTCCGGCACTTAAGTCAGCAAGAAAGGCCGGCCATGGACCCTGCAACATGTTGTTAGCAACATCCAGTACCCAAAACCTGACGACAAACACTGTAATGGCACGTGGCTTCAACTTACTTGTCAGGTCATCACCAACTGCATATCCAATATCGGCTGCAAAACCAATCAATACAACAGAAATGGCAATACAACAGAAATGGCAATGCAACACGCACCACCTAGAATAAACGGATGACGACGGCCAAAGGAAGCAGTGCAACGGTCAGAGTAGTAACCAACAATTGGCTGGACTAACATGCCAGAGACAGGGCCACAGAGCCAAATATATGCAGACCAGGTGTGGGGAATTTTGAGAAGCTGAACGTAGGGTGTGAGTAGAGAGAGCTGCAGAGTCCAGCCAAATTGAACACCAACAGCAATGGCTGAAACAAGAACCAGCTTCCACATTGGCGCTGGTTCATCATAGCTGGAGGAAGGTTTATCGATTTGTTCCATTTTGAAGTACCTCTGTGTACCTTTTATGTAGAGTGTGAGGGTGTTCTATAGAAAGTGAAAGGGGTCACTTGCCAAGAAGAATAACAACCTAAAATCCTCCGAATCCAATAAAACCTGTCAAATTCAAACTATCATCAACATTTTATGTAGTTGATACTTCTGGTTTTGTGAGGTTCTCCTTTTTATTAGGGCAACCTTTTCTTTTTAGAACATTTTGTACAGACAAAACTAGTGATGCTATCTAGAGTATTTGTAAATGCCCAAGTTTTGTTATAACTCCTTAGATTACATAATTAAACCTGATTTCCTGTAGTGTTTTTTGCATAGGGAAATTAACATCTAGAGTACATACAAATTAAACCAGAAAAGAAAATCTGTTAGCTTCGAATATAAATCATTTGTGTCTGGTAGTTTTCAGGCTTCTTAACTTGTTATGTTGCTGATAATATACGCCTGAACACTGGCTTCTGAAACTGAAGGAGTGTTAGGGGTATCAGAGCTGGCCTTCTTGTACCTATCTAAGAAACACAGTAGTAAACTCATACAAATATACTCAATAGGGCATTAGTTGGGAGACTAGGAAGCATATTGAGGTAGTATATTCCTATTAAGGACCTCCTTCTGTCGGAATCACAAGCGAGGTGTATCTGTAGATAAATTAACAGCCTGTAAATCCATAACAAGAAACGAATTCATAACAATGCTCAAGAATATTAAAAATAATTAAAATATTGAAAAATTACCCAATGTAGAACACTACTGAAAACGATTAAAAAGATGAAAAATTGCACAACTTATATTAACATGCTCAATGTATTATGCACAATAAGAACAATCACTCAACTAATTAAAAATTAAAAAATTAGGTTTTCAAATTGAAACCCCCAATTCTGAATTAAGGTTTAAAACTTACTTAATTCAAGCTTTAGCCTCCAACTCAGACTTGAACCCCAAGTTGAACCCCGACTTAAACTTGAACTCCGACTTGAACTTCGACTTATCTTTAAACATACAACACAGAGAGATATGAGAGCAGAGAGAGAGATAAGAGCCCATAGAGAGAGAGAGAAGACAACACAAGGGAGAGACAACATTCCACACAGAGAGATAACATATTGAGAGAGTGGTGGGTGTTCTTGAATGAGAGCACAGAAGAGTGAGAGACGAGAGATGGGACTTTTTGTTTTAATGTTACGATCTATGTTTAATGTTTTATGATTTTGATTATGATTTTTAATTTTTTTTAACTTAAAAGAGCGGAACATTTGGTTGAAAAGAGGGGGGAATTTTTCTAAGGCAAAAAATAAGGGGGAAATCTTTAAGAGGGAATGAATTATTTGGTTAAGGGGGAAAATGGGGAAGGCACGCTGATTAAATTTTTTAAAATAGACTTTTAACATCAGTTGGGCTAAAACACCGATGTTTATAAACACAAAAGACATCCCTTGCTCAAAACCGATGTCTTTGAAGCGATGTCTATTCTACTTTTTCTAGTAGTGAAAACCCTAAAGTTAATATTAAGTTGATCAGATTCCTTCCATTGAGTCCAATGCGTTAATCCCTAGATTGAAAAGGAGTGGGTTCGCCAAAGTAGAGTACTCACATTTATCGTGGGAGATGTGTTGAAGTATATTGATACTTTTTTACTATTGGATTTGACTTAATTAAGTTACCACAATAGGACTGTGAACTTAGAGGCATAGAGTTTGGCGAGATTTATTAGATAAATATGAACAAATGTTCTTCCACCAAGTTATCCAAGAGTTATATAGTTGATATAATTGACAAATGTTGTATACCTACATAATCATGTTTTAGGAGAAAAGCCAAAGTTGATCTAATGCATGGTGAAAATGGATCTTGGCTCACTAGAAAGGATATATAAGATATTCTTTCCGAATTACTAGTCAGGGCTATTGATTTGATAAAAATAGTGGGAGATATATATTTTGAATATATGAATGATCACTTGAACATAGTTTAATGATCATATGTAGACTAATTCATTTTATGCACTTTAATATTATAGATATCAAATGACAAATAACATAAATAACTTCTCTATGTAATAGTCCTTGGGAAGAACAAGCTGACATAAAATAATTTTCTCAGCTGACATGGGAACTTGATGATTGTCCTCAGGTTCAAGGATGTCGCTCAAACCCTCCCTTATTTCTTCTAGCTGAGAATGACACATGTGTTGAACAAAATGCTTACTAGAAGCAAATTGATTATGCAACTGATATTTCATGTCTCATGCTTGTAAATATGAGTGCCGAGCTTTAGAAACAACAAGAGCATGGTGATGTTTCTGATATGATTGATCACCTTCAAAGGATGTTTGAAGGATAGGCTCGTCATAAAGATTTAACGATAATAAGGCACTATAATTTTTGTATTAATGGGAGAATGATATCCGGTTGGACCACATGTTCTAAAGATGATAGGTATACGTACCTTGATATTTTGGGTTTCATGATTGATCTAGAGACTCAGTTTAATTTGTTTAAGCACTCTTTGAACAACTTATATTCTTAGTTTGTTATGAACAAAATGAATGAGATAGAACATTCACTTACTTGTTAGGCATGTTTAGAAATGCTGAAAATAACACGGTAAATAAATGAATTACGTCCATTTTGATGGTGTACACATGCAATGCAAATGGAAAAGAAAGTGGACAGACAAGGTGAAGATTTGATCTTAGTCGGTGCCAAACCAAAGTCCAATCCCAAAGGACTTTTAAAGCCTGATAGTGATGTTGCTAAATGAGATGATTGTCACTTCTGTGGAAATAACTGGATGATAGGAAGCTAAATTCTCGAGCTTGTTTGGAAGATATAAAGAAGAAGACCATCAATGATCAAGCTTCGGGTATCGGGTTAGAATTAGAGCAAAAGTTATTTCTTTAGTTGAAGGAACTCGATACCTAATTTTGCCCATATGACGAGATTGAGAACTTGATATATTGTTATTACGTGCCTGCCTTTAGTGGATATATTAAATCAATTTGATGACTTAAATGACGAGTTTAATTTTTCCCATATGACGAGATTGAGAACTTGATATATCATATGATGAGTTTTCATTTTAATTAAATAAACAACAGTTGTTTATTCTATTTTGATGATAAGGCTTATAATATTGCACAATTAGTTAACAATATATATGTTCTAAGATGACTTAAATCAAACATTACCTCTAGTATTGTCGTTAAGCCATATTAATGAGAAACTCATTTCCTGAGTTACATATAAATAAATACTTGGATAAGTTTGATTTTGAATCATACAAAAGATGCGAACTTTGTCTCACTGGCAAAATGACTAAAACTTCTTTTACCTGATCAAATGAAATGGCCACCGAACGATTAGGACTTATACATAATGATATATGTGGTCGAATACGTATGATGGAAATAGGTGGCTTACACTACTTCATAACATTTCTTGAGGGAGAACTACTTTCTAAGAAAACTAGTGGGAGGATAATATATCTCGATGAAGATCGAGAACCACATGATAACATTGAACTAGAGTTGGAGCAAGATCAGGATGTACATCAAAATATTGAAAGTACTTATTTTCAGGAAACACGGGTTATTCATAGATCTAATAGGATTCACCATGAGCTCGAGAAAAAATATAGATTTCTCTTGACTCAAGATGGTGATGTGATGCTTACGGATAAAGATGAGCCTCTCATATACCAACATGCTATGAACAATCCAGACTCCAAGAGATGGCTGGAGGCCATGAAATACGATATGTAATCCATGTATTAAAATAAAGTATTGACTTTAGTTGATCCACTAGAAGGGGTAAAACCTATAGGGTGCAAGTGAGTTTTCAAGAATAAAACTGACATGGATGGTAAAGTACAGACTTATAAGGCACAACTAGTGGCAAAAGGTTGAAAAAAATTCATGGTATAGATTATGATGAGACTTTTTCACCAGTTACTGTGGTTAAGTCCATCAGGATTTTGCTAGCAATAGCTTCTTACTTTGACTATGATATTTGGCAAATGGATGTCAAAACCGCTTTCTTATATGGGAGCATTGAAGAGGATGTATATATGATACAACCTGAGGGTTTTGTCGATCCAAAGTTTGCTAAGATGGTCTGTAAGTTGCTTCTATCTATTTATAGATTGAAGCAGGACTAAAGGAGATGGAATATTCATTTTGAAGAAACAGTCAAAAAGTTTGGCTTTATTCAAAACAAAGATGAACAATGTGTTTGCAAGAATGTTAATGGGAGCCATGTGACATTCCTAGTATTATATGTAGATGATATGTAATAAAAAAGGAATGACACACCTTCTCTATAGGCTGTTAAGACTTTGTTGAGAAATAGTTTCTCAATGAAAGACTTAGGCGATGCCACCTATGTATTAGGGATCAAGATCTATAGAGATAGATTGAGGAGATTAATCGACCTAGTCATTGTACATACAATGATAAAGTATTGCTGTAACGGCCTCAACCCCGGGTTAGGAGTTGACGTCACTAACAAAATGAAACTATAATTATAAGACAACTACTTACTTTATTTCAATATAAACAACTCTTCCACAAGACCTTTTCCAGGTTCAAGTATAACTTAGGTTACACACTTATTACAAATCATCTTATTAAAAACAACCTGCCATCTGTGACTATTATTCTATAGCAACTCACAGACCACACTTCCCAGACACAACCTATTCAGAGGAGCTCGACACAGGAGGAGTTGGAAACTGGCCCTTAGCAAAACAGCAACATCCCCTAAGCATCTGCAATGCGAAAATATACAAACACATTTGCAAGAGTGAGCGATCAACCGCTCAGCAGTACCACTATATGATTACTAACTAAAACAGTTTATAATAAACAATTGTAGGAACAGAAATTACAACTTGATAGTGGAAAACAAGTAAAATAAGTGTAAATAGATAAAAACTGATAAACTGTTGAAACTGGATCTTTAATAGCTAGCATGCTCTCTAAACATTTTATTAATAGTGCTGTGTAAATAGCAGGATTAAATTTAGCATGCTACTTACATTTCCAAATCATTTGTCCCATCGCAGGACCTATAAAACTAATTGTTCCTTTACGGGAACCATAAAACTAGTCCCTTTCCGGGAACCTCAAAATCGCTTGCTCAGATATACATGCATTGGATGATTCCTGGTGAGACAGCTGATCAGGCTATCATATGAAACTTGTTCCGGAACTCAGAGACTAGCTAGGTCTCTGTCACGCTGGGCTGGTGGTTATAATAGGGTGCGCAACCACTTCGCCTCTTACGCTAACTTCCAGGCCGTTACGGGCCTTCTGCGCACACTCATCCAATTATCTGATCATTTTTATCCAGTTTTCCAATTCACTTACCTATCTCTTGTTAAAACAATTATAACACAGCACATTTTCCCAAAACATTTCCATTTTATTCAAAGCTTAGAGATAGGTATTTTCAGAAGTTACTTTTCCCCCAAAACACAAGTTAATAAAATAATTTGAAACCCAGGGAATACGTAACTTAAATCATTCTGTTCCAGTACGAGAATAAGACAACATTATATTCATATATACTGAACCATAAAGATATGATCAGGGGTACTTGCCTTAATACGCTTTAACACTAATTTCTGACTGGCTTTGCACTGACCGGGATGCTAAGGATTTCAACTAGAATCTACAGGAACCAAATTACCCTAAATTAGACGTCCGAATAAGCTTGACTATCCTTGCTAACAATCTACCCATATGTTAACAAACCCAACTCGTAACATTTTCAATATAATAATACACGTATCAATTAGGGTTCACGTCTTCAAAAGCCGGTTCAGTGCTCGTGTTCGTAATATAGGTATATTTGTCCTTTTACGAAATTAGGGTTATCGGTTTCGAAAAGTATTCCATCGCAACACATAATCAGGTTTTGTACAAAATAGTTACATATAATCGATCGACGTTCCGATAGCCATTGGGTACGGCCTCGTATTTCCGTAATTTAATTTTCCGAAAATCGGGCAGCACCCCTTTATTTATCGGACTACCCGTCGAACATCCCGACGTCCAAACAGACACAACTACAATCAATCGCAACTTAAACCCAACCACCGATTTCAGTCATCAATATCAGTCCAAAATTCTCAGTTACCAATTAAATATAATTATTAATTATTAGCCGTGTTTTTAAGGTTTAATAGTATTTTATTCGCAATTCGCACCTTAGATCGTATTTTGTATTTTAAATTGTAGGACTCAGATCGAATCATCATAGTCCACCGTCGGCTCGCCGAAGCTCATCGCCGACGGCGATAAAATTTACGGGTTCCCGTTTATACCGGGTATCCTACGTAAATTCCATCGATTAATCTATAATCCTCGCATATAAATTATTTATTTCACGAAATCAATCAAATAATCTTTCCTACAAAGAAAAAAAAAATAAAATAAAATAAAATAAAATTTTTAATCAGAATAATTCGAACCAAGGCAACACAGGGCAACACACTCGCGTGCTAAGCACGCGCCACCACAACAGAAACGGGGAAGAACACGGCCAGAACATGCCAGAAAATATCACACAACACACACACTCTGACAGCCTGAAACACACACGATTTCACACACACAGAAACGTATACATACAGCAAGTATGTATATACATAAACATGAAGCAATCGGTGAATCAATAGAAAGAAGGGCGACGATCTCGCCGGAAAACAGAACGGCGCGGTGACTTACCGGAAGCAAGCAGCGAGAGGAAGAAAATAAATCGAGGAGAACAAAGAACGAGAGGGATTAAGGGAGGAAAGAAATTCAGAAGAGAAGAGATTAGAGACGGAGTGAAATCGAGAGGCGAGAGAGACAAGAAGCTGATGTTTAGAAAGAGAGGAACTAGGGATTAACTGGGAAAGGGAATGAAATCGGGTTTATTTACCCGGTTTCTTTTCCTTAATACCGCAACTGACACACCGATCTATTTAATCACGATACACTTCCCGAACAGAACGAATTGAAATAGTCTTAAAATAAACCTCAAAATTCCAACAATATTTAAAATTGATAATACACAACATTTTTATAATTTTTTTTTAAAATCATTTTGAAATCGCACACCAGACCCGCATTTAACAATCTAACGAGTTCACGCACGGTTAAATAAAAGCCAAAAATTTACCGGAATAATTTTAAAATTCTTGAAATAATTAAAAAGTAATAAAATAAAATTTTCATAATTTTTGAAGAATTCAAAAATTATAAACTAATTTTTACAATTAAAAACATTCATAAAATCATTTAAGGGTAAATAATCAATAAAATATTGATTTCTCAATTTTAAAAACTCCTAGAAATAATTAATAAAGTTATGAAGCCATAAAAATAATTTTAGAGATAATCCCCATATTTATGAAAATAAATCTTGAATATAACCACTTTTAACCATAAAACAAATAACACAACGCCACAACTAATTACACCAACGATCCTCGAACACCCATAATCACACATAATTAATAAAATATTAATAAAAATAATATTCAACTGATAGATCCCATACACATAACTTATTTAATAATTACACATTTAAATATTACAAAAATGTACGAGTCGTTATAATTGCATCATTTTAGTATGAAGGAGTAAAAGAAAGGATATGTTTCGATGTCTCATGGGATAGTGATCTCAAAGGATAATTTTCCCCTAAATCATTAAATGATAAGGACCATTCAAGAAAATTCCATATGCTTCAGTAATTGAATCTGAAATGTGTGAAATGATATGTACTTGTACTGATATTTTAAATGCTTTGATCATGACGAGCATATACCAGTCTAATCCAGGTGAGGATCACTGGATAGTTTTCAAGAATATTCTTAAGTACTTAAAAAGAACTAACGATTTATTTTTGGTATATGGAGAAGATAGGGAACTAATTGTAAAGGGTTACACTGATGCTAGTTTTTGAACCTAATTTTTGGACAAACAATGATGAATATATATTTATGTCTTTTTTGTGTCTTATCTAAATATAAGTGATGTTAGCTGAAATAGTTCACAACAAGAAAATTGATGATTGTATAATGGAAGCCAAATATATTGATGCTTTCGAAACAGCCAAGGAGACTGTTTAGGCATGTTCTTAAGCAATATCACCTTTTTAATGAGATTAATGATCAAGGAGAAATAAATGTAAAGTGCATAGTAATGATAATGTTGCAGACCCACTGAATAAGGCTTTGTCGCAGCAGAAGCACGTTGGTTATACTAGTTTCATGAGTATTATATACATGAGTGATTGGATCTAGTGCAAGTGAGAGATTGTTAGTGTTTGTGCCATAGAGACAACACTATGATGTTTTAGTAGAAGACATTTGGATTATTAATATTTATGTTTTATCGATTATTCCTTTTATAGTTTATTAATTCTTAGTTTACGGTGATATAAATGGTAGATTAATAAATGTCGTTGGAATATGATATATGAATTCTATATCTCGAAGTACGTGACTTAGAAATGAGATTATGAGAATAGTTTCAAAAAGGTCCCTAGTCGAGTATTATTATTAAGGGACAATAATAATACATTAAGACTGGTGTATTTGTTGACCGATGATCACATCTCATTAATCATAGGTATAGTGATACTAAAGTCAAAAACATAGGAAGATGTAAATATACATGGTGTTGGACAAACCCAATGTGAGATTCTACATGTGTGTTGTGTCATAAGTAATTCTCACTGTGATAATGATGTAATGTTCCTTAGACTTGAAATCATTATATTTTTATACGAGAATTAATGTACTTTTATTACATTAAAAGTTACCTTTGACCGGGTAATGATAAAAGTGTATTTCGGGTATATTATGAATCGTATGTGAAATATGAATGATCTAGAAAGGATTTAATCCTCCTAATTTAAGGGGTGAAATTATTGGCCTCTTATGTGAGCTATACTATATAAATGCGTGGCCACGCTCAAATGTTGATTTGATATGATAATATACTCATTGATCAAGGAAACTTGGATTAAACTACGATGACGATGACATATTACATGCCTCTAATTTAATCTATAATATTTGGTTAAAGGAATTATATTACATTGTACATTATTCACGACAGGATTAATCGATAGCCAATTTAATTATTAATTCTTGGGTAGCAATGGTGTATTACTACATGTCGCTCATTATTTATGATTTTAAATTAGATTTAAAATTCATTGCCAACGTAATAATAATTGACAGGGTCACACACAAAGAATGTTTGAAGGATTATTTAGTTTAAATTGGACTTAAATTAAATTAAATTAATTTGAATTATTGATAATACTAATTAAGTTTGACTTAATTAATTAGATAAATAATGATATTCAAATTTACTAATATTATTTATGAAATTTATTTGTTAAATAATTAAGTGAGACTTAATTATAATACAAATAGGAATTTTGAATTAGTAATAATTCTTAATTAGTTAGGAGTTATAATTCATTTTTCTACCCTCTATATAATATCTCTTATGTTGCTGATTTTGGAGGTAAGACTTTTATTAAAATCCTAGCCACCACGAGAGAAATGGAGAGAGCAAGAATAAATGACTTTTGTGCTAGTACACATACAATCCTTGAATCAATCCATTATGGATTCATTATAATGATTTGATTGTTGAGAGGTGAAGTTAAAGTCGTGAGAGTCAATTGCTACAGGATAGAGTTAGCCTGTGTGTGTTTTACCTAATGTCAGCTATTAATTATATTAAGTATAACTTATTAATAATACTAATATTTATTTAATATTAATATTTTCAGAAAATCGGTTAATTTTTCGGTTTTTTGATTATAAAATAAACAATACAGAATAAAAACTTATATAGAAAATATATATAATGAGTGACATAAAGTGAAAAGTAAAAAAAATATGAGAAACATGAATCGATTCCATGAAATAATTACATAGATATGTCTAAGAGGTTAAAAAAAGAACATTAAATGAGAAAAAACTAAATTATGCCATAAAACACTTGGCATACACTGAGTCACCTACTCTAGATATATAGTAAAATACTGCAAGTTCAAGAAAAATCAAACTGAAAATAATATGCTACAAGGACTTGAAAACTAAATTAACCTCACATACTCGAGCTGCAACAGCAGCGCTTGAAGCTCAATAAAAAAACCTATATTCACAAACAATTCAAGATTTATAACACACACATTCAGGATTTGTTAAAAAAAGCTAAAATCAGAATAAGTATTAAAATGACTAATTCAACAATTCGACAATATAAAATACAAAATTAGACCAGCTGCAATTATGTAAAATGTAATAAGTATTCTAATGCGGATGCGAGCAAGACAAATGTTTATACTTAATTTTCTTAGTTTTTGTCTATATTGTATATAGATAATAGATTATGAATTTTGTTTATATGATACATTAGTTTCAATGAGTTTCTGAAAAATACTTAGTTGGTATTAAATACAAAGATCCCACATGAGGCGCTTTATGGCCGTACTTCTCCTATGCTGAACAATTTTCAGTTGCAGCTGAAAATTCTGATCACGAGCCTTGCTAAACATTCCATTCCACAGTTCCTTCCCGCAAGTAGAACTGCTCTTTCCAAATTCAGGGTTTGGTGCTCAAGGTAGTACTAGTAACAGCTAACTCTGGCAAAATCTGGAGGAATGTATTCTGCTCCTCTGACCAATGATCTACTAGTAAAGAATTTGTGAAAAATTTATTTTGTATCTTGTTTATACTACCAACTGAAACCTAATCAGTTTTTTTAATACAGTTTAGTGGTAGCAAATTTAATGTTGTCAACGTCTCAGGTACTAGCGGTTACTACTAGTGTGACAGAAGTTATAACACTTTCAGTAGGCTCAGCGTTCTTAATGAATACCACGGGTATACTTTTTTTCTTTCTTTTCCTGCAAACTTCTATTTTTATTGTATATGTATAGATTTTTAAAAGATAATCTATGTAGTATATACTAATAACTCCCCGACTCTATGTTAGGTAATGAATAATACACAGAGGGGGTGAATGTGTTGATATTATATTTATGCTTTTCTTGATTTATGAATGGTGGTGACAAAGTAAAATAAATCTTTTAGTGAAATGTATTAGTATTGAAAGTAAGCAGTTAATAATAAAGAACACAGATCTTCAAAACTCACTTAATTTTATATTAAAATTAAGAATGTCTTGCTAAAATATTTCTAGGCTCTTTGATAAAGAGCTTAGTTGTTTCCTTGAGAGAATACAACATTTCTGATCTAAATTGTTACTTTTAACAAAGGACCAGTGTTAACTTTATATGATAGTTAACTACTGGTTTACACAGTGTGTAATAAGAGATGTTATTCACTTTAGTAAGTTGTTACTAATCATTTCATTTTAGGAAAAGTATATCTTCCATTTATGGCTTAACATATCTTTACATACTATGTTAACTTTGATCTTCCGTTGTCTGTTAATCTTCACCCTTGATTTTGCACTCTTCGAACTGCTTTTTGTAGACTTGTCAATCTAACTTGATTAGATTGTTTGTTGCTTGATAATCTTGAATATTGAACTGGTCTATAATTTGTACTTTGAGATTTTACCTCGAGATCTCCAATTACGCATATAGAGAACATGACATCTTGATAAGTATATTGGCTTATCGAGATCTCTAATACTCCATAGTTGTTTTGACTTGTAGAGGTCTCTGAGTTCTCTGTAAGAGAATTTAGCTTGTCGAGATCTCTCAGCTTCATGTCGTCACTTGACTTGTCGATATCTCTTAGATCACTAGTGATATTTTGACTTGTAAATATCTCAGAGATCTCTAGTGATATTTGACTTGTCGATATCTCAGAGATCTCTAATGATATTTTGACTTGTCGATATCTCTGGAGTTTTCTAGTGAAGAACTGACTTGCGATATCTCCAATCTTTATGTCTTCAATTTGGCTTATCGATATCTCTGAGTTCTCTACTAGCTTTCCTGACTTCTCGATAAGTCATTTGGAGTTCTCGAATGACTTCTCTATAACACTAAATCTGTGACTTGTAGAGATCTTGACTTAGAACATTTTTCTCCAAACATATTTATTCAACTCCAAGATTCTTTATTATTCTGAGGCATGATCTTCTTGATCTTCTTCCAGATAGAATTCTTAGGCTTGATACTGTTTAAAAAAAAGAATCCAGTCTGCTCTTTGACAGTTTTACAGACCTTAAATACTATAATACAAAATGCAAACTAAGATTACGATTCAACTTACTTAGGGTTGTTAATTTGACTTAGTCTTGTTAATGTACAGACATTTCTTGCTCAACGATCTCCCCCAATTTGTGAGAAGATTTCTTAACACAAATTCATGTCTGTTAACAAGACTAACCCCAAGCTAAAATAGAAAATGAAACTAATATATAAAAATTGACACAATTTCATTCATTTATACATTTAGGTTAAGATAGTTTTTGCATCTGCTTCTTCTCTAATGCGATCCTTTAAGTACACAAGAATTTCTAATTCTTCTATGATTGAAGTCCCACTTAGAGGTTCCACAAGCTTGAGTCTGTCTAGCTTTGGATGGCCTATCTAGTATATCAATCTTAAACCTTGTGAATTTGCCAACTTTTACATTCATCATTTTTCCATCCTTTGAAATTCTACTCATTCCTTTTTCCTTCAGTTCTTCTGATCTTTTTAGGAACATATCAATCTCCTCATCATACTTCCTTTTTCTTTCTTCATATTCAGTCTCATTTCTTTTTCTTCTTTCTTCCTTACAATCAACCACTCATCCAAAATTGATCTTCATGCTCTTGTAGCAGTATCCTTATCTTTTAGCAAGCTTATCACTCTCTTGATTTCTGTGAGAGAGAGAGAGTCCATTAAAGTACAGCGAAGAAATCTGAAGGACCCATCTTCATAGTAAATTCTAACTTCCCTTAGAGATACAACCCAGACTCTAACTATTTTCTCAGCTAGTTGTGGAAAATAATCTTCATCTGAAATGCACCAATTTAAAGGTGGAAAGTCACTTTGCTTGAAACAGTTCCAGATGGCCCTTTCAGTAACTTGTACTTTTTCAGCATCCTTAGCCTTCTTAGGTTTCCTCCCAACAGTTTTGTAGTGAATTTTGAGTGAAGGCTTGTCTAATGGTAAGTTTGTGATTTTCTTGAGAGATGTTTCGTTTAAGGTGATTGGTGTTTTTAGGAAGGTGTTTGCAGTTTGTTTGTATAGAAACCTTAGCTTAGAGGTTAGAGGTGGATTGATGATTGAGGTTGTTGGATTTGAAGGTTGAGCTAGATTTTTTTGGATTTTTAGGATTTATTGTGGTTCTGAGCCATCATGCCTTTGCTTGCTTCTTCTTTCTCTCCTTTTATTTTCACCATCCTTCTTCTCATCCTCCCTTTTCTCTCCTTGATTCTTATTCTTGCTGCCAGTTGCTTTAGAAGCTTGAATTGGATTTGAGCCAGAAGTCTTTTGTTTGTCATCCTTCTGCTCATCATCATCCTTGTCTTTTCTTAGATTGTATAGATTATTTGGTAGCATGGTGTCAGTATTTACAAGATATATATCCAAGATCTTTATCATCTCCACATCCTCATCCTTCTTGTTTCTATTGTACTTTAGATCAGACTGCAAAGTCATGATCATCCTCATATTTGATCTGACACAATGTTTAGGAACAAGGAGATGTCTAGCTTATTTGGTTGTTGGACAGACATAAACTACTCCTTGGTTTGGATATAGATAGGCTTCTAGAAAAGCTGCGATCTGTGCCTTTTTGAGCTCTTGGAGAAGTTGAGTATCTTCTGGAATAACTGGATTCACTCTTTCAATCATTAAATCCAGTTCAGATGCTCTTAAAGTTCAAAGATTTGTGAGAGTCACCTGAAGACACCTGTCGACACCACCATCATTGATGTTCATGAAAATCCTTTTCTCCAAAAAGTTATCAATTTTCACCACCATTTCCCTTATGAAGTTGATGTTCTTGGCCAAACCTTTCTTGCAGGTTATTAAGGCTTTTTTGACAGATAAAGGAATTTGGAGGGGTCTTAACACAGCCTTCTTATTATCAGTAGATAATAAGTCATTAAAAGCTCTTTTAGCTAGTCTAAGTGGTGGAATTAATTCACTAGCTAATTGGGGCTTATCAGTACAACAAAAATTATAAATAAGCTGACATAATCTAGCAAAATAGACAGTATTCCTATCTTCTGTCATCCTATCCCTAATAAAGCCTAAAAAAGCATTTGCATAATCAAAATCAGTTTGATTAATGAGAGCATACCCAATTTGTTGACTGAGTATAGGGATTGCATCGAAATTAGAACATTTGTTGGCGAAGGCCTTTGTAATGTAGTCAAAGAAGAAACTCCATTCCCTCCTTATGTTGGATCTCTTCAATTGACCCAACTTTGCCAATGTCTTTTCATACCCCAGACTTGCCATCATCTGTTAAAGAACTGACTCCTCAACAGTCGAATAAATGCAATTCTCTATATTATTGAATCCTAGCCTCAATCTCCCCCTTAGTCTTGGTGACAAGCATGAGTAAGGGAGTTGGAATTTCTGGCCTTATTTGTTCAGGTAGTGAGGGCAGTGGTATGTTGAGTTTCACCATAATGGCTCCCAAAGCAACAGAATTTTTCATTTGGAGATGCTTGTGAGAATCCACCAGGGTTTTGATTTCTGATTGCTGACTCTTGACTAGAGAAGTCAAAGCATGAAATTAAGCATTGAGAGATGCATTGGAGGTCTCTAGAGAAGCTACTTGTGTCTTAAGACCTTGAAAGTCTTGTGAAGAGGAGCTTAAAGTAGAGAGAGCAGTAGATGGTCCAAATGTAGCTTGCACATGTTTCTGAATTTCATCCATGACCAAAGGTGAATGAGTGTATCTTGCAGTGTGCATTTGATCCAACTTCCACCTTGTGTCATTGAAGTTTTTGATGTTATCTTGAACTACCTTATGCAAGGCTACAAATGAGTCTTTCACCTGTGTGACACTCTTATCAATCCCACTGAGATCATACCTTGACATTTGTTCTGAGAAGGTTTTGAATTGGTTTTTGATCTCAGTCTGAGAGGGGATGATTTGATCCATCTTTTCCCTGACCATTCTCATAATCTTGTCTTGATGTCCATTCAATGTGATTTGAAATGCTTTTCCAAAATTATGGAAAGCCTTGATTTGAGCTTTGTAGACATCATTGATGGCATCATACACCTCTTAGGAAGTTAGGGATCTAGCATTGCTTTCTAGAATGATGATGTATTCATCCCTGAACTTAGCTAACACATCATCCATTTTAATGGCGAATTCCTTATCCATCCAAGCATCACAGTTAGCATCCTTACCAGCTTTATCAATAATTTTTGCTTGATTTTCTTCAACATCAGCCTGGTAGGTGAGCATGATAGCTTGATAGTCCTGATTTGACATGTTGGATATGAGTAACTGTTGTGATATTTATGAAAGGCCTCCAAGCTGATCAACCCTAAGATCTTCAATGGTTGAAGGTTGATTTTCAGTTTCTTGATGCCATTGGGAGATTAAGTGTGGTTGAGATGTTGAGGATCAGAACCACCTGTGACAGAAGTCACAGTTTTACTCACAGATTGCTCTGTGGTTATGACAAGTTATTGTTCCTCACATGTAGTAAGTACCTCCAATTGAATTGGAGGGGATTTGACTGGGTTACTATCATGTGCACCAGTCTCAAATCCTTGTGCTTCTTGCAAAGCACTGTCACATGAATGTGAAAAACTTGCCTCTCCCATAACAGGGTCATTGGAAATTGTATTCCTAATATTTATTGTTAATGCAATTTCTGCTAGGGTTTCGAGGGAAATTGTTCGTGGGACAGGAACCTCCAATAGAATTGGAGAGGATTTAGATAGCTCCCCTCAAGAGTACTACCCTCCAACCTAACAGCCTGTGAAGGCTAATTTGCACATGAAGGTGCATTCGTAACATCAATGAGGTCTTCAGTAAACACTGATGAATCCCCCATGGTTTTGATGGTGTCATCAAGGTCTACCCCAGCTAGTAGCCTCTCACCATCTGATTGTGGTGTCTGGGTGGTGAGCAAGGTTTCTTGAACCAAGTCATTTGAGTGAGTTTGTACTTGAGGAATGGATTCAAGTGCTGTATGTGAAGAAGAAATTTAGAGATTAAGATTTGTTATTCAGAAGTGAGTGTTGGAAGCTCCCCTTAAATGGATGAGGGAGCTTTAGTAGTTATGCTCTCACTGTGTGTGCCATCCTTATTTTTTTTACCATACACTTGAATTTGTTCAATTGTTTGCTGTGCAGACTCCTTACTGGGTGCATTGGGGAGAATGCTCTTTTCAATAGAAACACCCTGTTGAGAGGATGCTTCTAGAGTCTGTTTAGGCCTCACTCTTATAACTGCATCCTTTTGGGAGGATACAGAGGTGGTTAGAGTGGTCAGCTCAGATTTCTTACTCTTCTTTGTCTTCTTGACCAAGGGTGAGTCAGCTTCTGTTTGTTCCTCACCACTCTCATGCATAAAATTTAAGGTTATCTCCTTTCTCATCTTTTTATTCACTTCACCCTTTTGGGAGGATGAAGTGGTTGGTTTCCTAGTTGCTATTGGTTGTGAAGGAATAGGCTCAACATGGGTAGGTTCCTGTGGGTATGCCTATGTTTGTGCTTCCACAGGCTCAGGAACCATTATTGCATTAGGTTGACTTGCACTGGTTCTCATGTCTGGCATAGAATAAGGGTAGGTCTTAAATCATTCAATCATGAAAGGTATTAACTTAAGACCCACTGGAACCTTATTCTTAGTAAGAAGTGATCCAAATAGAATTTTGGACACTTGCTTACATTTGCCAATCAGTGACCTATTTATTCCTTCAAGCATGTGTATGTCATTGACTTTATGGTTTAAAGCTAACATAATGAATCTAGGTAGAAAAATTTCCTTACCTCTTGACTCCAATGGAATTGTTAGCCTGGTGCTCAATTCCTCAGTATGTAGTGTCCTACATTGATTTGTTTGTTATGAGCCATTGACCAGCTTCTGGACAATACTTGATATGTTGTCAAACCCTGACTTCCTGCAGGTGAATTCCCTTATCACTGAATCAAAAAGAAAGGACCATTCCCTCCTTAGATGCTTCTTGTTCATGCTGGCCAGGTTGATCTTCTCAAAGTAATTGATGAAGTCCATGAATTCATTTAGATCATCCTGAGTTGGAGCCTCCACCAACTTGTCAGTAGGACTTCCTAATGCCTTATTGAGATTATTTTCAGATATCTCCACCTGTTGGCCCTTTATTGTACAATTTATCATAATTATTGCAGCCTGGTTCTCATGCACAATTGTCCTTGTTGTTGCTGTGTTCCAAAAGTCCCCTAACACATCCAAGTAAAACACTGGATTAACAGTAAGAGCCCCTACAAAGTAGGTCTCAGAAAAGAACTTGACAAAACATTGAAAAGTTTCAGGTGCTTGGTTTGCATCTAAGAATGCAAGGAAATTAGTCTCCTTTCGGATGAATGGTACAATATTGTTGGCTGCCATTGTTATGAGTATGATGTTTAGTGGGTAAAAGAAATTTGTGAGAAAGGAGTGAAAACGAGAGAGAAATTGGTTTTGGATTGAAAAGTTAGGTCACTTGAGTTCTCGAAAGTTGTAAGTATGTATATGTATCGAGATGTCTGGGTATTCATTGTAAAAGCTAGTAACTTGTCGAGAAGTCAAAAATAGACGTTTGAAGTATACTTATCGAGAAGTCATTTTGAGATGTGAAAAATATATTGATAAGTCATATTATTTATTATTGTAGAGAACTAAAAATTGACTTATTGAGATGTCAAATAAATACCCAGTTTGTCCAAAATGGATTGAATTGTTTCCAATTTTTATTTGAATAAATTCAATATAAAATCAGAATAAATTTGCCAAAAGTATTTTACCAAAATAATTTATTAAATTAAATTATTTCAGTTTTGAGTTATTGAGAAGTCTGAAAATTATACTTGTAGAGAACTCTGTAAGTTAGCACTTGTAGAGAACTTTACAATGACTTATCGATAAGTCATAAGCTTATCGAGAAGTCACTCGAGAAGTCAGTAAATTGACTTATCGAGAACTCATTCGAGAAGTCATAAAATGACTTGTCGATAAGTTAGTTAGACTTATCGAAAACTCGGTTCTCAATATACTTTTGATTACTTTGATTCTGTCTTATATTTATTTTACATATTAAAGATGTAAATTAACATTTGTCATTTTTCTTAGAATTGAAAAATTCCAAGCTGAATTTTTATTTTAAATAATAAATATGCAGAGATTTCTGAAATATTTATAATTCATATTTCAATTAATTTCTAATAAAATTAAATTTATTTTAATTTACTGAAAATTAATCTGCTGCAACATATTAGATGAGTTCTTGCCTTAGGATGAAGAATTTAGCATTCTAATTTTACCTATAAGTCTAGTGAAAGTTGCTTCATCCAAAGGTTTAATAAAAATGTCAGTTAATTGTTTTTCTGTTGGAACAAAAATGAGCTCAATGGTACCATTTGCAACATGTTATCTTATAAAATGGTATCTTACATCAATGTGCTTTGTTCTAGAGTGATTAACTGGATTAGCCACAATAGATATAACACTAGTATTGTCGCACATAATTGAAATTTTGTGTAACACTAGGCCATAGTCCATTAGCTGATTTCTAATCTAAAGCACTTGAGCACAACAACTTCTAGCAGCTATGTATTCTGCTTCAGCCGTGGAAGTTGATACATATTGTTGTTTCTTCCTATGCCAGGATACAAGTCTTTGTCCAAGAAACTGACAGCTTCCACTAGTACTCTTTTTGTCCACCCTGCATCCAGCAAAATCTGCAATCATGTATCCAACAGCTTCAAAACCAGTTCCCTTAAGTTACCATAATCCCAAGTTAGGGGTTCCCTTCAAAAATCTGAAAATTCTCTTAACAACCATCAAATATAATCTTTTTAAATTGGCTTGAAATCTTGCACATAGACATGTTGCAAACATGATGTCTGGTCTACTTGCAGTTAAGTAAAGTAATAATCTAATCATTCCTCTATAGCTTGAAATATTTACACTCTTCCCTTTTCTATCTTCATTTAACTTTGTTGCGGTAGACATATGTGTAGAAGCAGGTGAACAATCAACCATACAAAACTTCTTAAATCCTTGACATACTTAGTTTAGTAGATGAAGATCCCATCACTTCTTTGACTAACTTGAAGTCCAAGAAAGTAACTTAATTCCCCCATCATGCTCATTTCATATTCACCCTGCATAAGCTTAGAAAATCTTTGGCAAAGCTTTTCATTTATAGAACCAAAGATAATGCCATCCATATAGATTTGAATTAGGATCATATCATGACCATGGTTTTTATAGAAGAGAGTCTTGTCTATGGTACCTCTAGTAAAACCATGTTTAAGCAAGAATTCTAACAATGTATCATACCAAGCTCTAGGTGCCTACTTTAGTCCATATAGAGCCTTGAGTAACTTGTACAAAAAATTTGGAAATTCTGGATCTTCAAATCCAGGTGGCTGTTGCACATACACTTCTTCTTCTAACTCACCATATAGGAAGGAACTCTTAACATCCATTTGATACACTTTGAAATTTGAATGTGCAATAATTGGTAGAAAAATTCTTATTGCTTCAAGTCTTACAACTGGAGCAAAAGTTTCATCATTACCAATTCCTTCTTCCCGTGAGTAGCCTTTTGCAACAAACCTTACCTTATTTCTGGTAACTACACCATTTTCATCCATCTTGTTCCAAAACACCCATTTTGTTCCAATTACACTTCTATTCTTTGGTGCAGGAACTAGCTCCTAAACTTTATTTCTTTCAAACTGATTAAGCTCCTCTTGCATTGCAGATATCCAATCAGGATCCATTAGAACTTCTTCAGTTTTCTTGGACTCTACTTGAGACAGAAAGCATGCATGTAGGCACTCATTAGCAATTGCACTTCTAATCCTTACACCAGTATTTGGATCACCAATAATTGCATTTGGATTGTGACTTCTATCCCATTTTCTGGTGTGGGTTTGATGACTAGTGCCTTCATCATTTTCTTCATTATTGGTATGATTTGTAGATCCTTATTCTCTTTCTCCCCCTGAGTTTGTGCCATCAAAATCAGGTGTTTGAGATGAGCTTCTATTTCCATGATTTTCCTGTTCAGTAGACTCTTCATTCATTATTTGTTGTGCATTGACTTCACCTACTTCATCAGAATCACCGTTAATATTGAGATTTTCAAATGTAAGGGCTTCAGCATCATTCTCATCAAGGCATTCAAAGCCTGGACATTTGTCATCATCAAAAGTCATATCTGTACTCTCCATGATTTTCTTTTGATCAACTACATAAACCCTGTAGGCAGTTCTCTCCAATGAATATCCCAGAAAAATTGCTTCAAAAACCTTTGAGTTAAATTTTCCCACATATTCAGAGTTGTCTTTTAAAATGTAACACTTGCTTTCAAACCCATGAAGATGCTTTACAGTAGGCTTTCTTTTAGACATGATTGAGTAGGGTGATTTTCCATGTTTTTTTGTTGATGAGATATCTGTTTTGAGTGTAGCATGCAGTGTTAACAACTTCTTCCCAAAAATTACTTGGCAACTTTGCATCTTGCAGCATTGTCTTGCAGCTTCTACTAATGTTCTGTTCTTTCTATAAACTACACCATTTTGTTGAGGTGTTCTAGCAGCAGAAAATTCTTGAACAATGCCTTTGCCTTTGCAGAATTCACTCAATATTGCATTTCTGAATTCTGTCCCATTATCACTTCTCAATCTTTTCACACAGTTTTGATCTTCAGCCTGTTTTTCTATCTTCTTTATGTGCTCAATTATGATGTATGGAGTTTCATCCTTAGAATGCATGAATTATACCCAAGTATATCTTGAGAAATCATCCACCATGACAAGTGCATATTTGTTCCTTAAAATTGATAAGACATTTATTGGCCCAAACAAGTCCATGTGAATAAGTTGCAATGGTGCACTTATGAAATTCACAGTTTTTGACTTGTGACTTGATCTTTTCATTTTTCCTTTCTAACAGGCTTCACAAACTTCAATTTGAGCAAACTCTAACTTTGGTATGTCTCTCACCAACTCCTTCTCGACCAGAGTGTTGATTTCCTTGTAGTTTAGATGTTCGAGTTTCTTATGCCATAATTTATTTTGCTTTGTGGATACCTTGGTGTAGAAGCAACAAATTTCATCCTCATTTGTTGAGTCTAAGTCTGCAACAAACAAGCTTCCTTTCCTTGCTCCTTTTAGAGCAATTTCATTGGTTTTCTTGCCGATGAAGATGCATTCTTCTTTATCAAATAGAACTTTAAAACCTTTGTCTGCAAACTGGCCGAAACTGAGAAGATTAACTACAAGACCATCTACCAATGCTACATCATCAATGACAACATTTCTAGAAACAATTTTGCTATATCCCATTGTGAATCCTTTGTTGTTGTCACCAAATGGACAACATTCTCCTCAAATCATTATATCAGGGCCTTATCACCTGTAATATGTCTGGAGTATCCACTGCCTATGATCCATATGACCTTCTTCATTTCTCCCTGCACACAATAAGTTGTAAGTGTGTTTAGAAAACCAAGCGGTGTTGGATACTTTCTTCTTGTAAACTGATTTAGAAGAAGTAGAGTTAGAAGTCTCAGAAAGAATAGTGTTCATAGATGTTTGTGTATTCTCCCATGCATAATCCAATACTAACTTCTTTAAGATCTACTCTCATCTTGTGGCAACTCGTCATTACTTTTAAATTATAGGGAATGCAGTTAAACTTATCACATAATGAATAGGGATCATTTGCGTTGTCTTCATTATACTTGTAGGCTCTCTTAAATGGCTGGCTAACTATCTTTTTACAAAGATAGGTTAGGTGATTTACAGATCCACACTTTTCACATTTCTTTCTTGGAGCATCTGCAACATAAGCAAAGTTGTTGCTTTTGTTTATTCCAATTTTCCCATTCCTATTCTTCTTCTTCTTCTTTGCATCTTCAGTATTTATTTCCTTGATAGGTGTCTTGCAGTCTTGATTATTCATGAGCTTCTTTTTAACTTCAGTAACAGGAGAGCTTTCTTTACTTGTCTTTACAGCATCTTCATCTGCTAGCTCCTATTTAATTATTAACTCATTTTTACTAAAGTTAATTTTTCTAGCCTTGAACACAGGTGACTTTACTTTTCTCAGAATTACCGGGACATCTTCACTAGCAATGCTCTTGTCTTTGTCATCTACAACTTTCTTTTTTCTATTCAAGGCCTCATAATCAAATCCAATGGCTGTGTTAGCACATTGTTTATTTTTCTCATGATATAATCCAACTAACACAGATGCATTCTTGAAGGACTTTAATTTAACTTCATTTTTATCTAGCTTCTCCCTTAGCACAACTTCAATCTCATTTGCACACTTGAGCTCATTTTTCAAGTAAGCATTTTCTTGTTTTACAGCTTCAAGCTCCATCATCAACAATTCAGTTTCTTGTTTCTCATTTTCAAGCTTCTCATTTATCTTTCTCAGTCTGTTAACTTCTTCATTAGCAGCAACCATGCTTGTATAAATGTGAAACGTTTCTATGCTCATCTTTTCAACAGTTTCCTAATATTGATTCACATTTAAATCAATGGTGGTAAGAGTTGGTACCTGTGTTTTTGATGAGGATGACTCTCCTTGCTCCAAGGCCATTAGTGCATAATTTTCAACTTCCTCATCTTCATCATTATCAGAATCATCCCAACTTTTACCCTCTGTAATATAAGTTTTGCTTTGTTGTTTCTTTAAAAGAGCTTCATACTTTGCTTCCAATTCAAGATAAGCTTTATCTTTCTTTGCTTTCTTGGGTTTCCTACATTCTGTAGCAAAATGGCCTAACTCATCACAGTTAAACACCATATCTTTGATCTGTCAACAGATCCAGTTTTGTAACCATTTTTGCTATCAGATGTGTACTTCCCTTTTCCTTTCCAGCTGTTGTCTTTATTGAATGATTGTCCTTTACCCTTGAAGAATCTTTGCTTCTTTACTCTAATGTTAGAGAACTTTCTTGCCAGGTAGGCCATTGATTAATCTAGCTCATCTAGTTCATCCAAGGTGTAAAATTCATCTTCTTCCAATTCCAGTATGACTTGTCCTGTGAATCATTGTTTCTTTGCTCACTTGTTGAGGCAACTGGAGTCTGGAATCTTGGCTCATCACTAGAGGTCTGGCTTTCATTGACAATTAGGGCACTTGAACCATCCACAACATGCCCTTGACCAACTCTTAATGATTTTCTTTGAATCATTTCTAGTTCATATGTTTTTAAGATTTCATAAAGAACTTCCAGAGTTATTCTGCTCAACTCTCTCCCTTCTCTGATTGCTGAGATATTTTGTTCTAAATGATCAGGAAGAATGAGCAAAAACTTCATGTTTACTTCTTCAGCTTCATTATATTTATCAAGAAGTTGCAAGTCATTAATCAGCTTGTTAAACCTTTCAAACACATCAATAATGCTTTCCTTTGGCTTAGCCATAAAACCCTCATACTGTGAAATCAGTATCCTTCTTTGATTTGACCTAATGTCCTTGGTTACTTCACATAATATTTCTATCTTTTCCCAGATCTGTTTTGCAGTTTCACAATTGAGAATGTTGTTGTACATCACATTGTCTAGTGACTCTATTAAGATTAACTTCAAGCCACTATCTAGGGAGACTTTTTTTTCTCAAGCTTAGTGTATTCTGAAGGATCCTTAGGAGCATAATGAGCTGGGATAACCATGTCTCCATCTGTAGATTCCTCAACTTTAACCATAGGAGTGAAGGGCCTTTTTTGAGGATCTGAATGTATAGTAGATTGGCCATCCTGACACATATCATCATTTTCTTCTTCCATAGAGTGTAGTTAGCTTTATCAAAAGTAGGGATTTTGATGCTACTGATTTTTTGTGTATTCATTCTTCCAAGATCTTGAATCTGTTTACTTTCAGATTTTGCTCTGATACCACTTGTTAGGTAATGTATAACACACAGGGGGTGAATGTGTTTTTGGTATTTTTATGCTTTTCTTAAGTTTTGAATGGTGGTGAACAAAGTAAAATAAATCTTGTAGTTAAATGTGTTAGCATTGAAAGTAAGAAGTTAACAATAAAGAACACAGATCACTTAATTTTATTTTAAAATTAAGAATGTCTTGCTACAAAATTTCTAGGCTATTTGATAAAGAGCTCAGTTGTTTTCTGGAGAGAATACAAAATTTCTGATCTAAATTGTTACTTCTAATAAAGGACCAGTGTTAACTTTATATGATAGTTAACTACTAGTTTATACAGTGTGTAATAAGAGATGCTACTCACTTTAGTAAGATGTCACTAATCATTCCATTTTGGGAAAAGTATATCTTCCTTTTCTGGCTTAGCATATCTTTGCATACTGTGTTAACTTTGTTCTTTCTTTGTCAGTTAATCTTAACCCTTGATTTTGCACTCTTCAAGCTGCTTTTTGTAGACTTGACAATCCAACTTGATTAGATTGTTTGTTGCTTTATAATCTTGAATATTGAATTGGTCTGCAATTTGTACTTTGAGATTTTACCTCGAGATCTCCAGTTAGGCATATAGAGAACTTGACATCTCGATAAGTATATTGGCTTATCAAGATCTCTAATACTCCATAGTTGTTTTGACTTGTAGAGGTGTCTGAGTTCTATATAAGTGACTTTAGCTTATCGAGATCTCTCAGCTTCATGTCTTCACTTGACTTTTGGATATCTCTGAGATCTATAGTGATATTTTGACTTGTAAATATCTCAGAGATCTCTAGTGATATTTGACTTGTCGATATCTCAGAGATCTCTAATGATATTTTGACTTGTCGATATCAAAGGAGTTCTCTAGTGAAGAATTGACTAGCCGATATCTCCAATCTTTATGTCTTCAATTTGGCTTGTCAATATCTCTGAGTTCTCTAGTAGCTTTCCTGACTTCTCGATAAGTCATTTGGATTTCTCGAATGACTTCTCTATAACACTAAATCTGTGACTTGTAGAGATCTTGACTTAGAATATTTTTCTTAAAACATATTTATTTAACTCCAAGTTTCTTCATAATTCTTCTGAGGCATGATCTTCTTGATCTTCTTCCAGATAGAATTCCTAGGCTTGATATTGTTTAATGAAAAGAATTCCAGTCTGCTCTTTGACATTTCTACAGACCTTAAATGTTATAATACAAAATGCAAACTAAGATTACAATACAACTTACTTAGGATTGTAAATTCGACTTAGTTTTGTTAATGTACAAGCATGTCTTGCACAACACTCTATCAAATAATCTCAAACATTTTTGGGGTTCTATATAACCAGGCACAAGTTATTTTATGTCACTAATTTTTTGAAATTTGTTTATTTTGTATCACCACAGAAACATGTGTCAATATGGTGGAATAAGTTTTATGCGGAAAGTTCTGTGCACGAGAATATAATGGAAAGGCCTTTCTTTCTTTATATATTCTTTTCTTTCTTTATTTCTTTCGAACAACCCTGGAATATCAGTTACTGTGGATAAACATTTTTCAAATGATGAGGGGCATGGTTTATATAACATACTTTATGGTACTAATTTACTAATTGTTTTAGCAGTTTCTACAGTATGCGTCACTCAACTACTGTATTTTATTCAATACAGTTAATGGTATGTTAGTACTTATACAATTTTTATTTCTACCATCTTGGAAATGCACCTTTGCTAAGTTCAATATATAATATAGAATTATTACATGCAGCTTTGTTGATTGATTAATTTTTTACAGGTTTCATATAATTTTTATCTCGACAAATTTGGTGGCTTGAAGTGGATGGAAACAACTTTACAGGAAACAGCAACACAAATTTGACATTTTTGATTTAGAAAATTTTTAGAGAACTTGTTGATATAAATGTATTTTTACAGAACTTGATTCATTTTTTTGTAATAATTCATGAGTTCGTATTTATTAATTTAGATTGAGTAATTAGTTCAATTATTTTTGAAATATCTCAATTTATTTTTTTAATTTAAAATTTGACTATTTATGATAATATTTATGAAAATGAAAGTAAAAATAAAAAAACAAATAATTAAAATATGAATTTTTAAGAATTATTTATGTGGGTCCTACATTTGGGGTCCCCCAGTGGGGCCTGGCAGGCCGCACCATTTTGAAAGAAATTTTAAGATCTATTGCACAAAAAAATATATTACTATAGAGTCCAAAAGATGTTGCTATTGATGTCTATAGTAAAAAAATATATTATATTACAATAGAATTGTAGGTATGTTGCTATAGATATCTATACTAACTAGCTACGAGTCAACATAGCTTTGATGTCGCCTTAGCCATTTTCGGGCCTTTAGCAATATTTTTTTGGTTCTATAGCAACACAGCTAGGGGGTTGCTTAAAGCATTCTATGGCGTAGTATAATTAGTCAAATACAAAATCGAAGGGGAGAGAAGAATATGCTAAGAAGTTCAAATCCCTAAATATTAGCTCCAGAATCATACAAATAATCAAAATTGAGAAAACATAAACGGAGTGAGGAAGATGTATTTGTAATTGTTGTTGTAGTGAACGGGAGATGAAGCAAATGTAGATACCGGAAACTATTTAATGCTAAGGAATGATGAGTAGCTCTTGTTTTGGACACCGTGTTTGGAGAGAGAGGGGGGTTTGAGAAAGGGGGGTGCGAGAGATTTGACCAGGTCTTTTTTCCTGGGAATGAATACAAGCGTGTGTTTTCATTTGGGGGGGGGGGAACTACCGTCCGATATTTCACCTAGAAAATCATGTTAAAATTTTGTTATAGTTCTTCAATTTTTATTATTAAATTTTTATTTATTTAATAAAAAATAAAAAAAATTCTTTTTCATTTATGTACAAAGTATGAGAAATATAAATGATCCAGAAATAATTTAACCCTCCTAATTTAAGATGTGATTTTATTGGCCACTTGTGTGAGCTAAACTATATAAATGCGTGGCTGCGCTCAAATGTTGATTTGATCTGATAATCTACTTATTGATCAAGAAAACTTTGATTAAACTATGATGAGGATGACACATTACATGTCTCTACTTTAATCTATAATATTTGGTTAAAGGGATTATATTACATTGTACATTATTCACGAAAGGTTTAATCAATCATCGACTTAATTATTATTACTTGGGTAGTAATGATGTATTAATAGATGCCGCTCATTCTTAACGATTTTAAACTAGATTTAAAATTCGCTGGCAACGTAATGATAACCTATAGGGTCACACACAAAGAATGCTTGAAGGATTATTTAATTTAAATTAAATTAAAGTAATTTGAATTATTTAAAATATTAATTATGTTTGACGTAATTAATTAGATAAATAATGATATTCGAATTGACTAATATTAATTATGAAATTTATTTGTTAAATAATTAAGTGAGAATTAATTATAATCCAAATAGGAATTTTGAATTAATAATAACTCTTAATTAGTTAAGAGTTATAATTCGTATTTCTACCCTCTATATAATATCTCTTATATGACTGATTTTGGAGGTAAGACTGTTACTAAAACCCTATCCACGAAAAGAGAAGATGCAGAGAGTAAGAATAAACGACTTTTGTGCTAGTACACATCCAATACTTACGTCCAAGCATTCGTGTAGATACCAATAGAGCGTAGATCGCGAGAGCGGGATGCGTGGTGATTGAACAAGCTTTGGATCTCCATTAGTCAACCAATTTGTAAAGCTTCTTAAGGTAAAAAATCTAGTCTATGAATTAAATATATATTTTTCGCATGGATCTTGGGGGGTTTCGATTTTATTCTGGTTTTAATTTAATTTTACACCATTTCCGTTGCGTTTATGTGTTGGAAACCCTTCAATGATATCAGAGCTACTTGCGAAAAGTGTTTAATTTGTTTATGTGTTTACTGATTTTATGATGATAGCATGTATACAATCTGTTATGACTGTTATGTATGTGATTTTGTATATTTTACATGTTGTTATGTTTACATATATATATACATGTTTGTATATGTTTTGAATATATGATATTCATGCATTTGAGTTGTATAATCATATGATGATTATATAATCTGTATATATACTGATTTTGTTCTTATTATGAGAATTGTATTAGATACGGATTCTGAATCAGATATTATGGATTCTATGAAATATGGGCCTGGTGTCCGATTTTCGAGAACAAATACTCTATTCGATAGGTGTTTGACGCTGTTTAGACCTTGTAATCTGCGATTTAATGTTATCAGATTTAATTTTAAATTTTCTGATTTTTGACATTTTTTTATGATTAGATCATTATGGTTATGATATGTTAAGATCATATTATGTGTTCTAACATGTTATTATATGTTAATTGAGCGTGGTGGATGGCTATTCCTATGAACTTAGGTTAATGGTTTTGGTTTTTTCAATACGGCTTGCATGTCGTTTGATCTTGTAATTACTAAATCTCGAATGCAACTCGAGTTCTTCTTGTAAGTTAATTAGATTAGGTTTTATATTTCATTCTTGTAATGTATATTAAGATATGAATATTCAAAGATAAAGGAAGGATAATTCCAATGGAGGCCATCAAAGAAAGCAATACAAGGAAGAGACGACTGAAGAAAGAAGACGTGTTATAATTAGCTTGTATTTATTTACCACCTTAGATTGACCTAGATATTTTTCATTAGCTTGATGAAGATCACATAGGATAAAACCATAACCAACCACGTTTAATTTATTGCACTTTATATATATATGCTCATATGATGAATATATGTGTAGAGTAATTTAGTGATTCATGTTTAATTAGATTAAAGATGTATGCATTAGATACAACACCCATGCCATGCATGCTAAACAAGATAAAATCTGTAACGATTCAAGATTTTTAAAATGAACAAGCGATTGTGAGATTTTTGTGTTTATGAAACACAGAATAAAATACCAATCTTCTTTATTTCCGATATAGGGCAATTTTGTCAAAAGCGAGTTCATTGAACTTGTAAGGTTGTGGGTTTTAAGCGAGACCGTTGTGACTCCCTCACTACCTGGAAATTAAACCATTGACGAATATTGTTTTGAAGCATTTTATTCAAGAAAAAATTGAGAATCTCTTTATGATGGGATCATGATCGTTTTAAAATTAACAAACACTACTAGAAAAATGTCAACAGACATCGGCTAAAAACCGATGTCTATGAATTCAAAAATCCGATGACTTCGTGGGTGATGTTAAAGACCCCCCAATTAACATAGGTTTTAAACTGATGTTAAATACAGCATATAACATCAGTCCTTTGTTTAAAACCGATTTCTATATCTTGATATTTAATTTCTCATGTATATCTAATCTTCATATATCATCATAATATGATATTTTTATCAGTTTAAATATATGTGAGCTAAGCAATATCTTTCTATTTAACCAATAAACTAATGTGACTAGTACCAGTAACAACAGTTTTCATCAAAAACCGATGTTAACAATACCTTTGACATCGGTTCTTAATTGGTAACCGATGTCTATTTGTAACAAACTGATGTCTATAATACTTAATAACATCAGTTTTTTGTTTTAAGAATTTTTTTTGCTGTAGTATTTAACATCGGTTTTTACTGATGTCAATGGTCCACTACAACTGATGTATTAAGCTTTGACAAACATCATTTTCCATTGTAATGATGTTTGTACCTGTTTTATTAATGCACATTTTAAAAATATAGATTCCAAAAACCAATGAACTACCAAAACCAATTACTGCATAATACCAGTTATCTATAAATCTAACAACCAATATTCAAACATCCGGTACAACATATTCATCTAATCCAAATATCAAGTACTACACATATCCATCCATATATTATACTACTGTCTATACAAATAATTTGACTTGGTACCAACAATAGCATGTAAAATATCATTTGAGGAACGCCCTTATTCTTCTGCATCTTCCCACTCCTTAGTAAAGCTCCTGTAGCCTCTGGTCCCGTATGATGATAATAAGTTTTTGATAGACCTGAGAAGATTAATTTTGTTGTAGAATACTTCAAGCTATTAAAACAGCTGTAACAAATAACTATCCTAAAACAACAGAAACAAAGAAAAACACCAAAAAAGCATGACATCCACCTACCACTTTACTGTCTCAAGACTAGTTGCTAGTTGACGCCTATGATTGTTTACCGACGCAAGTAGCCTATGGTCAGGATTACGGGTTTCTTGAGCAAGACTTTGCTCGAGCAATAAAATTCAAAACACTGATTCCATCCTATAACAAAAATCAACCATTTTAAGTCATAATAAGCAACAACTTAAACATATTCTCTTATAAAGTATAAGATAACACTCATACTCAATATACAGAGCAAATAAATCAAAAACAAGTTTTAAAATTACCATTTCAAGGACTTCTATTTTATTGTATGCCCTGTCAGAGATCACAATAAGATCTTCAACAACCGGGACTGCCACTTCTTCATACTTGCAGGCGAGAAGAAGAGCTGTAATCCCAACCAGTTGGAGCTTTTTCCGAACCAGGTTCAATGGCCAAATACCTGTCAATCAGACTCACTGTAAGATACAGGGTCTTCTGCATCAACACAAATTTATAGGGTCCCCTGAATCAGATAGGATACAGGTCGAGATTTAGTATCATGCAATTGTAAAGAATAAAAGGTACAAGTTTTTTAGGTTCTGTAAATGAATGTTCAACAAGTTTAGATCAAATGTTGCATTAATTAGAGTCGAAAGACAATTACAATTTACACATTTAAGTGTTGAAACAAGCTTAGAGCTAATTTTACCTTGCCCTGCTTTAGAACCAGCTGAAAATATGGATGCCAAAGCAAATGGAATGTTATAGGTTACCTGTATCGAATAATTAAGAAACCAGAATGTAGCTGTTAGCATATCGTATATTGATGTGATCTCCTAAATTCCATATAACCAAACTGAAAGGAATATGTCCTAAGTCCAATCATGTATTAGGATTTAGGAATAAATTTTATGTAATCTGTTTTGATATCATTGATATTAATAAAAGACTTGTTTTGTTTTTATTATGGGCTCTATCTATTTAAGTGTTTAAATAAGATATACCATAGTTTAGAGTAAAGCTTTTATGGATTATGATGAGATCATAATAGTGAGACCTAAAAGATGATAACTCTAAACTCAAATAGTTCCTGGTCATAGGATTACTAACTGGTAATTAATAATCCGCAAAGATCGGTACATACTATGCTTGCTTCATTTTGAAGGATGTCTGTTCTCATAGATATTTGTGTGGTGACACTATAGCTAGTATGTAGGTGCTTATTCTAGAATAAGTTCACTAAACATGACTCGCACAGCTGAACAACTGATGGAGTTCACTCACGTGTCAGCAGTTGTTCACATAGTGATAGTTGTACAAGTATCCTTAGACTTGAGGTCATCATAGTCATCTTGTGTACACTGAACTATGCTTTGGTTTAGTTCTTAGTCTCCAGGGACAATTATTAGGGCTCTACTGGGTATAGGAATTTATACACGAAGATAGTGTATGATCAATAAATGATCTACCCCTTCCAGTGAAGGAAACGAATATTCAAGGCTGATCGACTTATGCTAGTTCAGGAATCTCTGGCCAGAGTGAATGAAATTAGAAAGGAGTTTCTAATTTGCATAGAACTAAGCATAGGTAATGGTAAGCAAGTGATTAAATTAGATAGGCTTGACACGAGATCCATGCCTTATATTTAATCGGGACATTGTAGGGTAGAAGGAGTTTATTGTACGGTAACTATTCACTGAATAGGTTCTTAGTATTCTAAGCAGTGAATTCGTATTATCCGGATAGTCGCGATATGCTGAGAAGTATCCCTCACGATGTAGAATAAATATGATTAATTAATTAATCTTATTTAATAAATTAGAGAATTTATATAAATAATGATAAAATAGTTTTATTATTATTTATTTCTACTACCGGCTTAATATTGAACCTACAGGGTCACACCATAAAAAGAGAATGATTTAATGGTGGAGGAATTAATTAATAATGGCTGATAATTATTTATTTATGAAATAAATAATTAATTGGCAAATTTAATAATTGATTAAATTAGATTTAATTGATTATAAATTAATTAAGAAAAGTTCTTAATATTATTAATTAAGAATTTAATTTTTGGAAATTAAATCAAGAGAGAGAATTATTTCTAAAGTGTTTAGAAAAAGGATTAATAATTAAAAGGTGTTTTAATTATTAATGAGAATAATAAATGGGTTAATAATAATAATATTTTATGGGAAAATTTTAGCTAAAAATTTTGCCTATAAATATACTATTATAAACCCTATTTTTATTCTAACCCAAAAATTTTAGAAAAACCTAATTCTCTCCAACTCCTCCTCCTCCTTAACATTGTTTTCTTGGTGGATACCGGTGGAGTGCTTCACATTTGAGGAGCAGCTGCTAAGGATCTCCGATCGTTGCTTTTAGATCTCTATTAAAGGTTGGTAATCGATTCTTATGTTTTAATCACGATTTATATGCTTTTATTTGGATTTTATATGTGTAAAAGTGTTTTACCATGGCTCCGCTGCGATTAAAAATCCAACAATGGTATCAGAGCATAGGTTGTATGCATATAGATCTGTGGTAAAAATTTCAGAATTTTAGGTGCTTGTATGAATTAATTATGATTTTTACAAGTTTTATCATGGATTAATTTTGTCTGATGAGAAATCGTTTCTCAGAATAATTTTGAATGTTGATCTCGGTTCTACAAGTGTTGTAGATCGTCTGGGTATTTTTTCATAATTTTATGATGTATAGATTTTTTATTATGAATTTTTGAAGTTGTTGCAATTAAAATTCGTAATTAAATAAGTAAATATATGTATATATAGTATATATATATGGTTGTTTTGTTGGCTGCTAAAGAGAGCAGTCTGCTGTGATGTTACTGCTGCACGGAAAAAGAAGAAGACAGAGAAGGACGGCGGCACGCTGTTCGAAAAAGAATGTCAGACGGCGAATCGCAGAAAGGAGAGGACCGCGCGACTGCCACGCGCGCGTGGGGTTCACGCGCTCCTGGCCCACGCGCGGCGCGTGGCTGACACGCGCTGGTCAAAGGTCAGATGTCATGCTGACGTCATCAGATGATGTCATGCTGACGTCAGCACAGGGGTTAGGGCGTGTGAGGCGCGTGTGCGCGTGGGGGCGCGTGGGGAACCTTGTTTCGGCGCGTGAGGGCGCGTGGTAGCTCAGATTTGGGCGATTTTGGTGCCGTTGGATTCGTCTTTTCGAGACGCTTCTAATGGTATATTGTATGATATTTTATGAAATTGTTTCGAACTATTTATAGCTAACAGAAGTGTTTTAAAGCTGTTTTTGACTGTTTGAATTGCTTTTAAATGCTTCATGTGATACATAGAGATGTATAATGCTTAGACCAATATTCTAGATGATGTAACATGCCTACCTTGATGTTTATTCATGTTGATATATATGATATATGCTTAGTTTATCATGCGATGATAGATTTAGGTGAACTTAAATGAACATAAGGCGTTTGTTAGACAACCTAGTATAGTGAAATTGTTTCATAACCTAAATAATAATATTATGAATACAATCATGAGATTCTTGTGTTTATGAAATACGTAATTGAATATGAATTTTCGATATGAGAGAAAGGATGATTCTGTCAACAACAGATTTCTATCTGTAAGAAAGGGTTATTAAGTGACTCCTCTTGACAATGCTCCACCCGATCTGGGAATCATCTGATTATTGATTATTGATTTGAAATATTTAATTTAAAAGGAAGAATCTCTTTATAATATGATTATGATTGTAACGTAATATAATCCCTGTAAAATTAAATAATATCAAGTAGTAATTGGCCAATGATACAACGGGCTTGTGTCGGTCATAGCCTTCCAACATGATAGAAAAGTAGTTCTTATTTTTGAATCATCGTCGGTTCGTGCTACAGCCGAGGGCTTTGATTTCGAAATAAGAAATACTTGTCTATTACATAGAGATGTGTACGTTGAATTAGAATCTAAAGGTCGGTACGTGCCACAGCCGTGGGCCGTTGGAGACTGATTCAAATGTACGGAATGTTGGGTTAGACTTGACTTAGAATATTGAGTTTGTCGTGCCACAGCCGTGACTCAAGTATTCAAGAGGCTAAAGTTTGATTAAGGAATAACATAAGATGTAATTGACAAGAGTTGTCTGCCTATTGAACATTACATGGTGGTTCGTGCTACATCCGGGGTTGTGTAATGGAATGTAGGATCCCTATTCCCACTAGCATTATGAATGCTTAATTTTTCACGTAGGGGGTTGAATAAATTAGATAAACTAGTGGGAGCCACTTATGAATAAAGACCCGATTCATATAGTGTTTTGAAATGAAATTGAATATTTTCTAAGTGTTGTTATGTGTTTATCATTTACAGATTTACTATATACATTATGTCTTCTGCACTATCACTCAGGAGCATACTAGATGCTCACAAGTTGACTGATCCTAATTAAGCTGTATGCTTTCACTGTAACAAGTTAGGGCACTGGAAGAGAAACTGCAAGGTTTACCTTGCAGAATTGAAGAAGAGGAAGGGTAGTAAGACTACCGCTTCTGATTCAGGCATGTTCATGATCGAAGTTAATATGTCACTAGGTCAAATTTCTACTTGGGTATTAGATACCGCCTGTGGTTCTCATATTTGCAATTCGTTGCGAGGACTAAAGGGAAGTAGGAATCTTGAAAAAGATAAGGTGATTCTACGTATGGGTAATGGAGCAAGGGTTGCGGCCATAGCTGTAGGATCATTTAGTTTACATATGCCTACGGGCAAGACTATTATTTTGAATAATTGTTATTACGTTCCCTCTATTGTGAGGAATATTGTTTCTATCCCTATGTTGGATTTGGATGGTTTTTCATTTATTATTAAGAATAATGAATGTTCTATCCTTAGAGATAATGTTCTTTATGGACGTGGAATTTTAAATAATGGTCTGTATGTATGTGACGTAGAGCATGATTTACTTCAGATTGAACAAACTAATAAAAGAAAACGAGATGATGAAAATCTGACCTATTTATGGCACTATAGGCTAGGTCATATTAGTGAAAATAGACTTCGGACATTGAATAAGGAAGGGTTACTAGACCCCTTTGATTTTGAATCATATCCAACATGCGAGTCTTGTCTATTGGGTAAAATGACCAAATTTCCATTTAGTGGACATGGAGAGAGGGCTGCAGATTTGCTAGGATTGGTACACACAGATGTATGTGGACCAATGTCTACGCAAGCCATGGGAGGATTTTCGTACTTCATTACTTTCATAGATGATAGATCTAGATTCGGATATGTGTATTTGATGAAACACAAGTCTGAAGCCTTTGAAAAGTTCAAGGAATATAAACATGAAGTGGAGAAACAAACCAAACATAGTATTATAATTCTTCGATTAGATCGAGGTGGTGAATACTTGAATGGAGAGTTTCTAGATTATCTCAAAGAAAATGGTTTAGTCTCCCAGTGGACTCCTCCATATACTCCACAGTTGAATGGGGTATCTGAAAGGAGAAATCGAACTCTGTTAGACATGGTTCGGTCCATGATGAGCTATGCAAATCTTCCAGTATTCCTATGGGGTTATGCATTGGAAACCTCAGCATATTTACTGAATAAGGTGCCTTCCAAATCTGTTCCTCAAACTCCGTATGAGATATGGAAAGAAAGGAAACCGAGTCTTAAATACGTTAAGATTTGGGGATGTCCAGCTTATGTCAAGAAAGTTGACCCAGATAAGCTGGAATCTCGATCCGTAAAATGTAGTTTTGTGGGATATCCTAAAGAGACTTTAAGGTATTACTTTTACACCGATCATCGGGTGTTTGTCTCCAGACATGCTACCTTCTTGGAAAAGGAGTTTATCCTTGAAGGAAACAGTGGGAGCAAAATTGAACTTGATGAAGTTCAAGAAGCACAAACTACTACGGATCAAGTGGAAACATATATTCTGACTGAACAACCTTCTGTGGAATAGCCCATTCGTAGGTCAGGGAGAGTGTCTCACCAACCTGAGAGGTAATATGGCCTTGTCATTGAGAATGAAAATGGGTTGTCGATCATTGATGATGACGACCCTATGACTTATAATGAGGCTATGAGTAGTGTTGACTCAGAGAAATGGCATAGTGCCATGAAATCTGGAATGAAATCTATGTATACGAGATACAAAAGAATGATTAGAGCAGATGGCCAGGTGGAGACCTTTAAGGCCAAGCTTGTGGCAAAAGAATTCAAACAAAGGCAATGGATTGACTTTGATGAAACCTTTTACCTGTAGCCCTGTTATAATCAGTTCGGATTTTGCTTGCGAATGCTGCTTACTACGACTATGAGATCTGGCAAATAGCCAGATGGTTTTCCTTCCAAGAGAAATGAAAACCTAGTGTGTAAGCTGCTGCGAACCATATGTGGTTTAAAGCAAGCTTCTCGTAGATGGAACATCCGTTTTGATGAGACAATCAAAGAGTTTGGTTTTATGAAAAACGTAGATGAACCATGTGTCTACAAAAGGGTTAGTGGGAGCGCGATAACATTTTTTGTGTTGTATTGAAATAGAGTTGACACACATAACAACATAGCAGACCCACTCACAAAGCTACTTTATGAAAGTCACTTTGATCGTCATAAAGACTAGATGGGTATTAGATACCAGAGTGATTGGCTTTAGTACAAGTGGGAGATTGAAAGGAATATGTCCTAAGTCCAATCATGTATTAGGATTTAGGAATAAGTTTTATGTAATCTGTTTTGATTTCATTGATATTAATAAAAGACTTGTTTTGTTTTTATTACGGGCTCTATCTATTTAAGTGTTTAAATAAGATATACCATAGTTTAGAGTAAAGCTTTTATGGATTATGATGAGATCATAATAGTGAGACCTAAAAGATGATAACTCTAAACTCAAATAGTTCCTGGTCATAGGATTACTAACTGGTAATTAATAATCCGCAAAGATCGGTACATACTATGCTTGCTTTATTTTGAAGGATGTCTATTCTCATAGATATTTGTGTGGTGACACTATAGCTAGTATGTAGGTGCTTATTATAGAATAAGTTCACTGAACATGACTCGCATAGCTGAACAACTGATGGAGTTCACTCACGTATCAGCAGTTGTTCACATAGTGATAGTTGTACAAATATCCTTAGACTTGAGGTCATCATAGTCATCTTGTGTACACTGAACTATGCTTTGGTTTAGTTCTTAGTCTCCAGGGACAATTATTAGGGCTCTACTGGGTATAGGAATTTGTACACGAAGATAGTGTATGATCAATAAAGGATCTACCCCTTCCAGTGAAGGAAGCGAATGTTCATGGCTGATCCACTTATGCTAGTTCAGGAATCTCTGGCCAGAGTGAATGAAATTAGAAAGGAGTTTCTAATTTGCATAGAACTAAGCATAGTAAATGGTAAGCAAGTGATTAAATTAGATAGACTTGACACGAGATCCATGCCTTGTATTTAATCAGGACATTGTAGGGTAGAAGGAGTTTATTGTACGGTAACTATTCACTGAATAGGTTCTTGGTATTCTAAGCAGTGAATTCGTATTATCCGGATAGTCGCGATATGCTGAGAAGTATCTCTCACGATGTAGAATAAATATGATTAATTAATTAATCATATTTAATAAATTAGAGAATTTAAATAAATAATGATAAAATAATTTTATTATTATTTATTTCTACTACCGGCTTAATATTGAACCTACAGGGTCACACCATAAAAAGAGAATGATTTAATGGTGGAGGAATTAATTAATAATGGCTGATAATTATTTATTTATGAAATAAATAATTAATTGGCAAATTTAATAATTGATTAAATTAGATTTAATTGATTATAAATTAATTAAGAAAAGTTCTTAATATTATTAATTAAGAATTTAATTTTTGGAAATTAAATCAAGAGAGAGAATTATTTCTAAAGTGTTTAGAAAAATGATTAATAATTAAAAGGTGTTTTAATTATTAATGAGAATAATAAATGGGTTAATAATAATAATATTTTATGGGAAAATTTTAGCTGAAAATTTTGCCTCTAAATATACTATTATAAACCCTATTTTTATTCTAACCCAAAATTTTTAGAAAAACCTAATTCTCTCCACCTCCTCCTCCTCCTTAACTTTGTTTTCTTGTGGATACCGGTGGAGTGCTTCACGTTTGAGGAGCAGCTGCTAAGGATATCCGATCGTTGCTTTTGGATCGCTATTAAAGGTTAGTAATCGATTCATATGTTTTAATCACGATTTATATGCTTTTATTTGGATTTTATATGTGTAAAAGTGTTTTACCATGCCTCCGCTGCGATTAAAAATCCAACACAAACCACACTATGCACTCACCGCAAGAGGAATTCCCAGTACTGCAAAAATAGCAAGAGCACCAGCCCTAACTTCAGGAGAAGGTGTTAGAGCATCCCTATCAGGACCAAACGGGCGTTGGGAAGCAGCAACTTTGCTCACAATTAGTATCATACCAAATCCTATCGCCAATATGAAGTTGATGAACCCCCACAACAATTTCACAGCACCAACACGACGTATGCAGAGCTCGACGACCAAAGATGTAAGTCCCAAGACTATTGAGTTAAGCATCAATCCCAATGAACCTGCATGCACTCCGGCATCATAGGCCTTGCCTTTATTTGGAACTCCACCATACACTTCTTTACCCATCCAGTCTATATCGAACAACAAAAATGGAAACCACGCAATCCAATTCAAACATGTCACAACTAGTAACAACACCATTGGATGTGACAATCCCATAAATGCACCAAATATTTGACCAAAAAATGGAACACTACCACTTGAACCATCATCTTCAATTTCTTCAGGTGTCATTCTTTTCTCCTCTACTAAAGAAATTGCTACCAGGGTAATGGTCATGAGTAATATTATACCAATGATAAAACAAGTCTTGAGGTTTGCACAATATACATCACACGCCTTAGTTTTTGAAAAGGGGAGAATCTTGTATAGCTTCTGATAGGAACCAGCAGCATACCCGAGGATATTACCAACAGCCATAAAAAATGAAAAGACTGTGTTGGACCTGCTCATGAGATTTGTATCTCCGGCACTTAAGTCAGCAAGAAAGGCCGGCCATGGACCCTGCAACATGTTGTTAGCAACATCCAGTACCCAAAACCTGACGACAAACACTGTAATGGCACGTGGCTTTAACTTACTTGTCAGGTCATCACCAGCTACATATCCAATATCGGCTGCAAAACCAATCAATACAACAGAAATGGCAACACAACACGCACCAGCTAGAATAAATGGACAACGACGGCCAAAGGAAGCAATGCAACGGTCAGAGTAGTAACCAATAATTGGCTGGACTAACATGCCAGAGACAGGGACACATAGCCAAATATATGCAGACCAAGTGTGGGGAATTTTGAGAAGCTGAACGTAGGGTGTGAGTAGAGAGAGCTGCAGAGCCCAGCCAAATTGAACACCAGCAGCAATGGCTGAAACAAGAACCAGCTTCCACATTGGCGCTGGTTCATCATAGCTGGAGGAAGGTTTATCAATTTGTTCCATTTTGAAGTACCTCTGTGTACCTTTTATGTAGAGTGTGAGGGTGTTCTATAGAAAGTGAAAGGGGTCACTTGCCAAGAAGAATAGCAACCTTAAATCCTCCGAATCCAATAAAACCTGTCAAATTCAAACTATCATCAGCATTTTATGCAGTTGATACTTCTGGTTTTGTGAGGTTCTCCTTTTTATTAGGGTAACCTTTTCTTTTTAGAACATTTTGTCCAGAAAAAACTAGTGATGCTATCTAGAGTATGTGTAAATGCCCAAGTTTTGTTATAACTCCTCAGATTGCATAATTAAACCTGATTTCCTGTAGTGTTTTTTGCATAGGGAAATTAACATCTAGAGTACATACAAATTAAACCAGAAAAGAAAATCTGTTAGCTTTGAATATAAATCATTTGCATCTGGTAGTTTCCAGGCTTCTTAACCTGTTATGTTGCTAATAATATAAACCTGAACACTGGCTTCCGAAACTGAAGGAGTGTTAGGGGTAATAGAGCTGGCCTTCTTGTACCTCTCTAAGAAACACAGTAGTAAACTCATACAAATATACTCAATAAGGCATTAGTTGGGAGGCTAGGAAGCATATTGAGGTAGTATATTCCTATTAAGGACCTCCTTTTGTCGGAATCACAAGCGAGGTGTATCTGTAGATAAATTAACAGCCTGTAAATCCATAACAAAAAACAAATTCATAACAATGCTCAAGAATATTAAAAACAATTAAAATATTGAAAAATTACCCAATGTAGAACACTACTGAAAACGAATAAAAAGAAGAAAAATTGCACAACTTATATTAACATGCTCAATGTATTATGCACAATAAGAACAATCACTCAACTAATTAAAAATTAAAAAAATAGGTTTTCAAATTGAAACCCCCAATTCTAAATTAAGGTTTAAAACTTACTTAATTCAAGCTTTAGCCTCCAACTCAGACTTGAACCCCAACTTGAACCCCGACTTAAACTTGAACTCCAACTTGAACTTCGACTTATCTTTAAACATACAGCACAGAGAGATATGAGAGAAGAGAGAGAGATAAGAGCCCACAGAGAGAGAGAGAGAGAGAGAGAGAGAGAGAAGACAACACAAGGGAGAGACAACATTCCACACAGAGAGATAACATATTGAGAGAGTGGTGGGTGTTCTTGGATGAGAGCACAGAAGAGTGAGAGACGAGAGAGGGGACTTTTGTTTTAATGTTACGATCTGTGTTTTATGTTTTATGATTTTGATTTTGATTTTTAATTTTTTTAACTTAAAAGAGCGGAACATTTGGTTGAAAAGAGGGGGGAATTTTTCTAAGGCAAAAAATAAGGGGGAAATCTTTAAGAGGGAATGAATTATTTGGGTAAGGGGGGAAATGGGGAAGGCACGCTGATTAAATTTTTTAAAATAGACTTTTAACATCAGTTGGGCTAAAACACCGATGTTTATAAACACAAAAGACATCCCTTGCTCAAAACCGATGTCTTTGAAACAATGTCTATTCTACTTTTTCTAGTAGTGAAAACCCTAAAGTTAATATTAAGTTGATCAGATTCCTTCCATTGAGTCCAATGCGTTAACCCCTAGATTGAAAAGGAGTGGGTTCGCCAAAGTAGAGTACTCACATTTATCGTGGGAGATGCGTTAAAGTATATTGATACTTTTTTACTATTAGATTTGACTTAGTTAAGTTACCACAATAGGATTGTGAACTTAGAGGCATAGAGTTTGGCGAGATTTATTAGATAAATATGAACAAATGTTCTTCCACCAAGTTATCCAAGAGTTATATAGTTGATATAATTGACAAATGTTGTTTACCTACATAATCATGTTTTAGGAGAAAAGCCAAAGTTGATCTAACGCATGGTGAAAATGGATCTTGGCTCACTAGAAAGGATATAGAATATATTCTTTCTGAATTACTAGTCAGGGCTATTGATTTGATAAAAATAGTGGGAGATATATATTTTGAATATATATGAATGATCACTTGAACATAGTTTGATGATCATCTGTAGACTAATTCATTTTATGCACTTTAATATTATAGATATCAAATGACAAATAACACAAATAACTTCTCTATGTAATAGTCCTTGGGAAGAACAAGCTGACATAAAATAATTTTCTCAGCTGATATGGGAACTTGAGGATTGTCCTCAGGTTCAAGGATGTCGCTCAAACCCTCCCTTATTTCTTCTAGCTGCGAATGACACATGTGCTGAACAAAATGCTTACCAGAAGCAAATTGATTATGCAACTGATATTTCATGTCTCATGCTTGTAAATATGAGTGCTGAGCTTTAAAAGCAACAAGAGCATGGTGATGTTTCTGATATGATTGAGCACCTTCAAAGGATGTTTCAAGGATAGGCTCGTCATAAAGATTTGACGATAATAAGGCACTATAATTTTGTATTAATGGGAGAATGATATCCGGATGGACCACATGTTCTAAAGATGATAGGTATACGTACCTTGATATTTTGGGTTTCATGATTGATCTAGAGACTCAGTTTAATTTGATTAAGTACTCTTTGAACAACTTATATTCTTAGTTTGTTATGAACAAAAGGAATGAGATAGAACATTCACTTACTTGTTAGGCATGTTTAGAAATGCTGAAAATAACACGGTAAATAAATGAATTACGTCCATTTTGATGGTGTACACATGCAATGCAAATGGAAAAGAAAGTGGACAGACAAGGTAAAGATTTGATCTTAGTCGGTGCCAAACCAAAGTCCAATCCCAAAGGACTTTTGAAGCCTGATAGTGGTGTTGCTAAAGGAGATGATTGTCACTTCTTTGGAAATAACTGGATGATAGGAAGCTAAATTCTCGAGCTTGTTTGGAAGATATAAAGAAGAAGACCATCAATGATCAAGCTTCGGGTATCGGGTTATAATTAGAGCAAAAGTTATTTCTTTAGTTGAAGGAACTTGATACCTAATTTTGCCCATATGACGAGATTGAGAACTTGATAAATTGTTATTACGTGCCTGCCTTTAATGGATACATTAAATCAATTTCTTGTCAGAAGAAGAAAGGTTTTCATTTTAATTAAATAAACAACAGTTGTTTATTCTATTTTGATGATAAGGCTTATAATGTTGCACAATTTGTTAACAATATATATGTTCTAAGATGACTTAAATCAAACATTACCTCTAGTATTGTCGTTAAGCCATATTAATGAGAAACTCATTTCCTCAGTTACATATAAATAAATACTTGGATAAGTTTGATTTTGAATCAGACGAAAGATGCGAACTTTATCTCATTGGCAAAATGACTAAAACTTCTTTTACCTGGTAAGATGAAATGGCCACCGAACGATTAGGACTTATACATAATAATATATGTGGTCAAATACGTATGATGGCAATAGGTGGCTTACACTACTTCATAACATTTAATGATGATTCAGTAGATATGGATATGTGGTTCTTATGAAGAACAAATCCGATTCTTTTGAAATGTTCAAAGATTATAAGGCGGAAGTAGAAAAACAAACAAGGGAAAAGTATAAAAGTTTTATGATTATATCGTGGAGGAGAATACTTAAGCCTCAAATTAAGAGTTTCTTGAGTCAAGCGGATGTTCCAGTCAGTTTTCGGGCTTGTGCTCTAGAAACTGCTGTATATACACTAGACCAAGTTCCAACAAAAGCGGTTCAAAGGACTCCATATGAGATATGGACTGATAGATGTCATAGCATGTCATTTATGAAAATTTGGGGACGTGAAGCGTTTGTGAAATATTTAGCTTCTGACAAGCTTGGACCAAAATTAGATATATGCGGACCGCTGTATTTCTTGAGGGAGAACTACTTTCTAAGAAAACTAGTGGGAGGATAATATATCTCGATGAAGATCGAGAACCACATGATAACATTGAACTAGAGTTGGAACAAGATCAGGATGTACATCAAAATATTGAAAGTACTTCTTTTCAGGAAACACGGGTTATTCATAGATCTAATAGGATTCACCATGAGCTCGAGAAAAAATATAGATTTCTCTTGACTCAAGATGGTGATGTGATGCTTACGGATAAAGATGAGCCTCTCACATACCAACATTCTATGAACAGTCCAGACTCCAAGAGATGCCTGGAGGCCATGAAATACGATATGTAATCCATGTATTGAAATAAAGTATTGACTTTAGTTGATCCACTAGAAGGGGTAAAACCTATAGGGTGCAAGTGAGTTTTCAAGAAGAAAACTGACATGGATGGTAAAGAACATACCTATAAGGCACAACTAGTGGCAAAAGGTTTAAAAAAATTCATGGTATAGATTATGATGAGACTTTTTCACCAGTTACTGTGGTCAAGTCCATCAGGATTTTGCTAGCAATAGCTTCTTACTTTGACTATGATATTTGGCAAATGGATGTCAAAATCGCTTTCTTATATGGGAGCATTGAAGAGGATGTATATATGATACAACCTGAGGGTTTTGTCGATCCAAAGTTTGCTAAGATGGTCTGTAAGTTGCTTCTATCTATTTATAGATTGAAGCAGGACTCAAGGAGATGGAATATTCATTTTGAAGAAACAGTCAAAAAATTTGGCTTTATTCAAAACGAAGATGAACCATGTGTTTGCAAGAATGTTAGTGGGAGCCATGTGATATTCCTAGTATTATATGCAGATGATATGTAATAAAAAAGGAATGACACACCTTCTCTATAGGCTGTTAAGACTTTGTTGAGAAATAGTTTCTCGATGAAAGACTTAGGCGATGCCACCTATGTATTAGGGATCAAGATCTATAGAGATAGATTGAGGAGATTAATTGTGGCGCCTTCCAAACCCGGGTCAGAAGTGTGGGGTCCACAACACAAACATAATATATCAACCTGTATAAGAAATATTATTTGTAATGACCCTGCTTCACAAAACCACGGATCGCAATAGGTTAAAGTATGAAAACAAACCACAACCTTAATTTATTACATCGTACCAAATCCCAACTAATTTAACTTACAATTGATAATAAAATCATTCGTACAATCTGACTATCTCTTTACCGCATGAAACTTCTGCTAGCTCGATCTAACTCGACTGGAACCTTAGCCCGCACTTTGGACTGAGGAACTTCACTATCATCCATATTCTTTTCAACTGTAAAATATATAAAAGAATCGCAAGGGTGAGTTAACTAGCTCAGCAAGTCATGATAACAATAACTGAGGTTAAACAATGATCAAATGATATGATTCAAAGGAATCAAGTTTCTTTTTAACTAATCATCAGAATTGGATATTCATTTTAAGTTTTAAAAACCAAGGTTAGGCTGCTGATCAGTCACGCACTAACCCCGAGCAAAGCACACAACACTGCTCTAATTACTGGATCCAAGGCACACATTGGCCTAACTTGACCATTGGTATGGTCTGACCACGAATCTGGTCCACACATATATAAAAACTATCCAATCCTAAAGCAGTTCAATATGATAACAATATGATTTCAATAAAACAAGATCATAATCAATGATGGTTAAACATTTGCATAAAAATGTAAGGAAACTCATGGATATTTCAAGGGTATATCAGGGTATGTATAAGAAACGGTTTTCAGTTTGTACAAGGGTCAGGTATTAGAGCAATAATGATTTTTCAGGATATGGTTCTTTGATATTATTAAGAATGTTTGGAGCATAAAAGTTTCTGTGTTTTCAAATCATTCTCTTTCAGTGTTTGGTGTTTGGTAGTTATACCTTTGGGGAGTAGTATCATATTTGTGTGATTTGCTATCTGAGGCTCAACAAAGGATGGTTTACAAAGAATAAGGCTTACGGCTCAAGATCAAGAAAATCAGGGTTCAAGGTTAAATGGTTTAAAGCTCTTGCAATATAAAACAGGAGTTATTTTGAATAATAGCTAGATGTTATATAACAGTTCAAAAACATTGGTAATATATATATATATATATATATCTTGAAGAAAAGTTCAGAAATACTTGCCTTACATGGCTTTACAACTATTACTGATCAATTATGGGCCAACTCTGCCTTTTAGGCTTTTACGTCCAACCACTATATCACTCTGGAGTCGACCTCAACACTTAAATCCATTGATTGGGACCTTACTGAGCTTTTCGACTCACCACCAACTATCTTTTGTCCAATTCCAATTCTCGGGCATTCCAACTAGAACCTACAAGGTCGAAACATCCTAACTTAGACATTCAATTATGCTTGACATATCCTCGCTAACAATCTACCCGAACGTTAACAAAATCCGACTCGTAACATACTTCATATAATAATACACGTATTACAGGGTTCACGTTCTCGAAAATCGGTTCAGTGTTCGTTTTCGGAAAATACCTATATTCTTTATTTTACGAAATTAGGGTTATCGATTTAGAAAAATATTTCATCACATCGTATAATCTAGTTTCGTATAAAACACACACATATATATAGTCACTCAACGTCCCGATATTCATCAGATACATTTCTGTATTTGCGTAGGTAAATTTTCCGGAAATCGGGTAGCGTCTCCTTTGTTTAGCGGACTACCCGTCGAAACATCAATCGACGTCAAACCAGCCACAATCAAATTCACAACAAGCACAATTTCAATCCACCAATTCAACCCAACAATCAATCCAATCACAATTTGTCAACTACATTACGTACTCGTCTTTAATGTAAAAACAAATTCTCGTTTCAAAGATAATTTTACGAATTAATTAATTTATTTTAAAATATTAGGACTCAGAATTATATCATCACCGTCCACCGTCGGCTCGCCGAGGCTCATTGCCGACGACGGTAAAAATACGTCGGTACCTGATAAATTTCGGGTTTCCTCATGGATTCTACCAATTAATTAACTAAATTATTTGCCTCACATATCGATCAACTTGATCAAAATTTTCAGAAATAAAAATAAGATACAATCGACTGAATTAAACACACACAAGCGCGTGCGCTTCATCAAATCGAACAAACAACAGAAAGAATTAAGCGAAACAAGTACGCAACAGATATGCACACCACACAGCCCCTTACGCCACCACACCCTTCGACGACAAACAAAAGGGGCGGCGAAAGGAGGCGACAAAACCAACGAACTAACCACACACACATATATACATACAGTATATACATACATGTAAGCCCAATTACAGTCACAACATCAACCCAGGAGAACGGACGGCGGAGCAAGCTCGCCGGAAATGGAAGAAACCGGCAGGGAAAATGAGGGAAAGAAAAGAAGAAAAAGAAGAGAGATTTCCTGGGAGAGAGTCTGCAGAGAATCAAGAAAACGGTGAATTATTGAGAGAGAATGGAGAGCGAGGGGATTGAGAGATGATAACCAAGAGTCTGCGTTTTGCATTTGTTTTATATGCATATATTTTTATTCTGCTTAACCAATTACCTGCCACGTATCTGTGGCTTAACAAAAACGAAACACGAGTACAAATATTCACCTGAGAGCTTAATTTCTATATCGTATTTCGCAATTTATCGAACCAAGGTGGGCATAAAACAAATTCCTAAAATTACGAAAATATTCTTAAAATTTTCTAAAAATCCCGAAACTAATAAAATAAAATTTTCATAATTTTTAAAGTATTTTTGAAACGTAACTTGTACCCGCATTTAACAATTAACGAACCGAGCTGCTCTTAAAACAAATTCTGAAAATTACGAAAATAGTCTTAAAATGTTATAAATATCCCGAAGTTTATAAAAACATGAATTTCGAAATTTTTAAACGATTTTTAAATCGCAACTGGTACCCAATTTTTAACAATTAACGAAATAACACGCGGGTGAAATTAATCCCGAAAATTCCCAAAATAATTTTAAAATTCTCCGAATAATACGAACTTAAAAAAATATAATTTTTATAATTTTTGAAGATTTCCATAATTAAATATGAATTTTACCATTAAATATACTCAGAAAATCATTTAAAAATAAATAGTTACTGAAATATTGATTTCTCAATTTTATAAAGTCCTAAAAATAATTATTGGAATTATGAAACCATAAAAACAATTTTAGAGATATTCCAATTATTTATGCAAATAAATTTGCTCTAAGTTCATTATTGAAACTGAAAACGATTCGATACAACTCAATAGTTAATTATACAAGCAACCCGGTACACCTTAATTCACACAGGGATCATAATAAAACAACACATAGCGATTGGAACCAATACACATATTTTAGTTATTTAATAGTTTTCATAATTACATAATTAAATAATTCAAAAATACACGAGTCGTTATATCCTTCCCCTTAAAAAGATTCTGTCCTCAGAATCTAGTCTAATTACACAAGTGAGGATATTTGTCAAGCATATCTGACTCTAATTTCCAAGTAGACTCTTCTACTCGAGGATCTCAAATGTACTCATAATAGGTATACACTCATTTCCAAGGACTTGCCTTTGACGTTCAAGAATTTGGATTGATCACTATATGCGGAACAACTTGGACAAGAGCCCCATTGGCTCCTGATCAATTACTTAATTCAAACCCAATACTTATCACTTTAACATTGACAAGTAAAATACATTAGGTGTACACACGGGTGTGACGGTCATATCATTTATGAACTAATTTATCTATATTTACCAATACCTCGAATGGTTCATTAATTTTAGGACTTAGCTTGTCCCTTCTACTCAAACTTATCCAATCTCTTTCAAGATGACACTTTTACTAACACTACTGGTCTTATTTCTATACTCATACTTTCTCTCAATACAATTTCGTCTTCTTTCTTTGTCTACTCCGAGCTACTTTAATCGATATCACTACGTTCTTTGTGTACTGAATTAACTTAGAATTTGACAACCTTCTTTCTCCCACTTTATCTCAATAAAGAAAATGGGGACCTACACGTGCGTTCACATGAAGCTTGGTAAAGTGGCATTTCAAAGCTGAAATTGATAACAATTGATCATCCCAGTTTTCCTTAAAACTCAACTTCTCCACATATCTAGTTTTTCCTGAATCGCTTCCTCACTTTAATTCTCCGTTTAAGGATGATAGGCGGTGCTTATTTTCAACTTTAGCTTTCAAACATTTAAACATCTTCTATTCGTTTATTAACTCCTCGATGGTCTTAATTACATCCAATCCTTTCTTTCTGTATAAGGCATTTGTTATCATACAGCTTTGCTTAGGTAGTTGTTAATGGATTAATTCAGAATCTTTTGTTAACCTTAGTCAAAATTTCATTCTTGAAGACTTAACGCATATTTTCTTTCCTTCTGATCCTTGGAGAAAAATTCTTGGGCATTCCACACAGACTTTCTTATTCTTTGAGTAGCTGAGGATGTTATCAATAAATACAGTTTGCTTATCTAAGTACTCCTTATACATCATGATCCTTAATTCCTTATAGTCACCTAATACACTTGTTATTTCACATAATATCACCAAAGCTTGCAATGCTCTTAACTCACTTTAATCGTAATCTCTAATATATTCTCAGGTTGGATCTTAAATTAATACTTGAGGTATAACACACATCTTAGATTAGGTCTCATAGGTAATCAATCTTTATAAGGGTTACTTTTTCTTTAAATTTCTATATATCTTGGCATTTCTTCAATAGATTAATACTCGATATTTTGAATTCCCTACGGGATTTCATTTCTTAATTCTTCTGCTTGTAGCATCCAAGTGCTGGAAGAATACCGGGGAATATCGTGATTTTTTTTTCTGGGCGCATAAATTTCCTCTTACTAACTGTTAACTCCGTGATCCGTTATCTTCTCTTGACATCTTATCTTTCCCTTCACAACTTCAACTGAAAGTTCATACTATCCATCCTTGTCCCTTTTTGGATTATGATCTTTAGCTTTCCATTCCAACCTCCAGAATTCTATAGTTAATTCTTCTGGTGCAGTCTCTATGTTCGTTCTCTCCTTTTTGCTTATCATTTGCCACTACATTCGCTTTTCACCGTAAATACTTCAAACTCTTATGGTCTGTATACATCTTACATATTTCTCCATTCATATCATGTTTTCCAATCTTTCAAAACAAATATTATTACTGTTAGTCCCAATTACGAATAAGATACTTCTGCTCATAAGGTTTCGGTTGTCAAGGTGCATATACAATAACGTTATTGTGCTGCATCAGCACACCTCCTACTCCCTTATGAGAAGCATCACTATAACTACTATAACTCCTTGATACTCTCGAAATGACAAAGCAGGTGCTGTAACCATTCTTTCACTTATCTCCGTAAAACTTTATTTATCCTTCTCTACTTCATATAAACTTCTTGCTTCTCCTGGTTAGCTTCGTCCAAGATATGGCAACTTCCAAGAAATCTTGCACAAATTTTCGATAGTAACCGGCTTATGATAACACTTCTGACTTTTGTTGGTGTTTCTGGTTTCTTTTCATTCATAGTAACTTTAATTTCTACTGAATCCCTTTTTGATCTTTTCCACATTGCCTATTTATGCTAAAAACTATGCTTCATACAACTTCTTCCTTTTCTAACTTTCCAATCATCCTTAAATGCTTTTCCTGGTCCTTCGTTAACTTTAAGTATCACAACTACAGCTTCTCCAGATATTCCTTAAAGATTATGTCCATCAAGTTCAAATATCACTGGTATATTGGTTAATCCAAATGACAATATGAAAACAGTACTTGGTTCTGAAAATTTTCTTTGATACATCCATAGGTTTAATCCTTAATTGGCGAAATACCAAGTCTTAAATCAGTCTTATAAAAATACTTTGCTTCCTTCGTTTGATCAAACAAATCATTGGGTCAAGGTAACAGATACTTTCTTTTGATAGTAAACTTGTTAAGCTTTCGCTAGTCGACGCATAATCTCATACTTCCATTTTCTTATTAACAATTAGTACTAGTGCACCTTATAAGATCTGTTGGGTTTAATCGCTTCTTCCTCGAATATCTCTTGCATTTACTTTGCTAACTTCCGCATTTTAACTGGTGCCATTTTGGGTAAGGCTGTAGTCACTGGCTACATTTCAGGCGCTAAGTCAATCGCGAGCTTCCTTTCTCTATCGGGAAGAAATGTTGATAACTCATCTAAAACATATCTTGAAACTCCTTAATTGCTATTGAATCTTCAAATTTTGTTTGCTTCTGACTTTTATGTATCCCATAATCACCATAATGCTCACATATTGATCACCGTAATCATTGCTGGCAAATTCTTTACCCTCCTTCTTCCTTTATACCTCATCATATTCTCGTTTAACGTCTTCAGGACTATCTTTTCACCACGACAGTTTGACTGGGCATCACGCTTAAATAGTTAATCCATTCCTTAGAATAATGTCAAATCCTCTTATCTCAATGATATCAATTCTTCACAACTTATTTCCATAAATCTCAATCCCACTATTGGTACTTATTTAACAACTACACGTTCTTGACTCGCTAGTCCTTTAATCACGGTCTTAATAAATCAACAGGGTAATTCATCTTATCAACATAACCTTGGGAGCTAAACAATCAAGTTGCTTTCAGATCTTTTAATTCTTTAACACATAAAGTATCCACGATAATTATTTACATCACCACATCCGAATTCTGAATAACATATTTCACAGAAAAATCATAATTTCTCGTTCTCGAAGATGTATTCCTGATTGGAGTAGATTCATTTAACTCTTAGTGCATCCCTGACTGGGTTAGTGATTTGTTATTCTCTCCATATGCCCTTATTTGCTTTTCATGCATGAGAAGTAGATGGAACTTTGCCCGCTTGGTCCATAATTCGTTGATTTCAGTTTGAAAAATTCTTACAAAGAACGACAGTACAACGAAGCAACTAGAAGGATTCAAAATTCAACAAAATTGAGAGTTGAAAAGAAAGAAGAAACAAGGATTTGAATATGAATGAGATAACCACATTCGTACTTAAGATGGCCAGTCTTTCGTACCATATGGCATACAGCACATGATTAGGTGGCATCCCACCCGACTCTTTGTCATTCTGACAAAGTGTCTCATCATAACACTGTTTGTCCCAATCAGAAAGCAAAACTTGAGGGAAGCAAATAAGTTTGAAAGGAATGGAATATCCTCATTTTCGATATTATAGAAAAGAGTTTATTTTAGAAAAGAAGTTCATACATTTTTAGGGATTGAGAAGGAATATATGCTGTAATATTGAAAACTAGAACGATACCATTGGTCACCATCCACATTTCACTTGTATTCATCTTTCGAGCTCGTTCGATCATATCCCAATTGTATCATATAATAACTTTAGAAAGTACGCTGAAATGCCTTCGCAAATTAAGCATTATGGTAAATTCCTACTCGTCACATCTTGCGTCTTGAATATCGCACCTACACGGATAATACTTTAACAATTCGATCATAATGGTGTTCCTACTAGGTAACTTCGAGATTCCTCTTTTAATTTAAAATAACCACGTACCGTTCGACATAACGATCCTTTTGTTAATAATATTCTACTTTTAGAGAGGTCTGGAAATCTTTCCAATATTCTGCGATCACGCTCCGGCTTCTGTTAAATCAATAAATTCTTCGAACTCTGATAGTCCTAGTAATTGAATGTATAGTTACTCCGTGCGTTGATTCTGTTTTAAATTTTATCAAACAATACTTGCACTTTACTGCTAGGAATAATCAACTTCTTCATAATCATAGGTTACTTCGTTCTCGAAATTAGCAATACTAAGTCTGAAGTAAGTATCCTTCCAGGCAATCCAGGTTTTTAACAAACAAGAAACTCAAGTAGTAACTTGACAACCAAGGTTTAAAACTTATTTTATTAAAAAAGGCTTTTGGAAATTTTGTAAGGAAAATCTTCTTCGAAAACTTGTTAAAAATTTTGAAAATCACAAATCTGGTTGTCCTTACTATATAAGTTGGTTGTTGTCCTTCCGACCTATAACAAGGTACCAATTTAAAGAAACAATCACATAAAGGTCCGTTCACTTCGATCTACTTTTTCTCCTTTATCGAGTCCACTTACCTTCCTTAATCGACGAAACTTCAATTGTTGTCGTACATTATCTTATTCGTAGCTTCACATCAAGGCTCCCGTATATTATCGTTGCAGTAGTTAAGTAGAACAGGCTATCCAATAGTCAACAAGTCTATTTCATAGAACAAAGTTTGTCCATATCACATCACATCACTAATTTACATATCGCATTTATCATAGCACCATCATTTAATTCCACCAAAAATTTCAGATTTATACCTTTCTCTCTAACTCTTTTCAAAATTCAGCTAATCCATCCCATAATTATTCACGAGTGGCTTAGTCACTAATGGCTTCTTTTAACCCGATAACAGCTATCCTCTGAAACACTTAAATCTTCTCTCTAAACTTCTTCTCACCTTTATTTATATCTCAAGCGCTCACCATTCACTGTAACTCTCGAATCCATCCTCGTAGATACAATCGCTTCATATAATAAGTTCTAAACTGGGGGTATAGAACAGGATGTAAGGTAAACTAAAGAGATACACTCACAGTCGAATGTCCAGGGAAACAAGAATAAGCAGATGGAGGTTCTTGAATAGGTAATCTCATATCAAGAGGTGGAAAAGTAGCGTAGAATAGCTTGAAAAAGTGCAACCGTTATAACAGAAGGTAGTGCCATTAATACTGGTGGAGGAACAATGTGGCGCCCTCCAAACCCGGGTCAGAAGTTTGGGGTCCACAACACATGCACAATATAAACCTCTATAGGAAATATTATTTGCAATGACCCTGCTTCACATAACCACGGATCGCAACAGGTTAAATTATGAAAACAAGCCACAATCTTAATCCTTATTACAACATACCAAATCCCAACTAATTTAACTTACAATTGATAATAAAATCATTCTTACAATCTGACTATCTCTATACCGCATGAAGCTTCTGCTAGCTCGATTCAACTCAACTGGAACCTTAGCCGCACTTTGGACTGAGGAACTTCACTATCATCCATATTATTTTCAAATGTAAAATATATAAAAGAATCGCAAGGGTGAGCTAACTAGCTCAACAAGTCATAATAGTGATAACTGAGATTAAACAATGATCAAATGAGATGATTCAAAGGAATCAAGTTTCTTTTTAACTAATCATTAGAATTGGATATTCATTTTAAATTTTAAAAACCAAGGTTAGGCTGCTGATTAGTCACACACTAACCCCGAGCAAGCACACATCACTGCTCTAATTACTGGATCCAAGGCACACATTGGCCTAACTTGACCATTGGTATGATCTGACCACGAATCTGGTCCACATATATAAAAACTATTCAATCCTAAGCAGTTCAATATGATAACAATATGATTCAATAAAACAAGATCATAATCGATGATGGTTAAACATTTACATAAAAATATAAGGAAACTCAGGGATATCTCAAAGGTATATCAGGGTATGTATAAGAAATGGTTTTCAGTTTGTACAAGGGTCAGGTATCAGACCGGTAATGATTTTTCTGGATATGGTTCTTTGATGTTATTAAGAATGATTGGAGTATAAAAGTTTCTATGTTTTCAAATCATTCTCTTTCAGTGTTTGGTGTTTGGTAATTATATCTTTGAAGAGTAGTATTATATTTGTATGGTTTTGTGTCTGAGGATCAACAGAGGATGGTTTGCAAAGAATAAGGCTTACGGCTCAAGATCAAGAAAGAATCAGGGTTTAAGGGTAAATAGTTTAAAGCATATGCATTATAAAACAGGAGTTATGTTTAATAATAGTAACATATTATGAAATAGTTCGAAAATATTGGTAATATATCTTGAAGAAAAGTTCAGAAATACTTGCCTTACAAGGCTTTACAACTATTACTAATCAACTCTGAGCGGACTCTGCTGCTCAGGTTCCAACGTCCAACCACTAGATCCCATTGGATTCGACTTCGACACTCAGGTCTTTCTGTTGAAACTCTACTGAGCTCGTCGACTGACCACTATGTTATCTTTAGTCCATCATCCACTTTCAGGTTCCCGACTATAACCTACAGGGTCGAAATACCCTACGTTAGATGTCTAGGTATGCTTGACATATCCTCGATACTAATTCTTACCCCACGATATTCAAACCCGACTCGTAATCATTCATATTAGAATAATACAAACCACAATTTAGAGTTCACGTTTTCGAAATCGGTTCAGTGTTCGTTTCCAGAAAATACTTATACTCATCATTTTAAGAAATTAGGGTTACTGAGTTTTGGACAGAACATTTACCACAACATACAATCAAGTTTGTATAAAGTATAGGTATATATATATGTTCACTCGACGCTCTGATAATTATCGGATACGCTCCCGCATTTCCATAGTTAATTTCCCGAAAATTGGGCAGCGTCTCCTTTGTTTATCGGACTACCCGTCGAAACATCAATCGACGTCAAATCTCAAACACAACAACATCAACGACAATCCCAATCACAATCCCAACCACCGATATTATTCACTTTTACTAATATTCATATTTTATATTTTTATTCGTATTAGGACTCAGAATTGGATCATCACTGTCCACCGTTCGCTCGTATAAAGTCATCACGAATGGCGGCAAAATTTATCGGTGCCCGATAAAATTCGGGTTTCCAGATAAATTTCACCAATTAAATTAATTATTCTCGCACGATTAAATTCATTTCAAGAAACCTTAATCAAATAATCTGCAAAATTAAAAGGTTAGTTAATAAATAAAATAAACAGTCCACACAGCACACGCGCCACAGGGCACAACCAAGCAAGAGAAAAAGAAACAGGGCCGAACAACACCGCACGGCGGCGATAACAGAAGACACGCACACAGCAGCTGAACACACACATAATTACACATATATACATAATGCATATATATATGTATATACCCAATGAAACAACAGGGGCCAAGCCGAAGCAAAGCCGGAAATAAACCGGAAAGAAAGTCGCCGGAATCAGAACGGAGAAGTTAAACGGAGGACAGGGCGGCGCAATACTGTGATTACCAAAAATAGGCATAACAAGAAGCAACCGTCGAAGAGCAGGAAGGAGGAGAAGAGGAACAGAGTTTAAACCAAGGCAGCAAGATGCACAAAAGGGGGTGGGGAATTTGGGGTGATTTATTAATAAATAAAAGAATTCTTAGTTTGACAGGTGGTTGCAGCCGAACACAGGGAAGCAACACGTGTCCCTCCCCAATTTTATAAAATTGGCACGTCTTATACGGGATAAATACGAAAATTTAAAGGCTTGCTTTACCTCGAAATTCAAAATTAACAGACCGAGGTACACTTAATATAATATCCAAAATCTACGAAAGCAGTCTTAAAATATCATAAATATCCCGAATTAAATAAAAACATAAATTTCAAAATTTTAAAATAATTTCTAAAACGCACTTTATACCCGTTTTTAACAAATAACCGAAACAACGCGCGGGTGAAATTAATCCCGAAAATTTCCAAAATAATTTTAAAATTCTCGGAATATTCCAAACTTAAATAAATATGAGTTTCATAATTTTTGAAGAATTCTAGAATTAAATATGGATTTTACAAATAAAAGTATTCAGAAAATCATTTAAAGATAAATAATTAATAAAATATTGATTTCTCAATTTTATAAAATCCTAAAAATAATTATTGTAATTATAAAATCATAAAAACAACTTTAGAAACATTCCCAATATTTATGCAAATAAATTTACACTAAATCCACTTTTGAAATTGAAAACAATTCAATACGATCCCATAATTAATCGCGCGGACAACCCGGTACACTATAAATCACATATGGATAATAATCAAACAACACATAGCGGTCAAAACCAACACACATATTTTATTTACTAATTTCCATAATAATCACATATTTAAATAACTAAAAAAATACACGAGTCGTTATAAACAAGGTGCAAATCAAATCTGAGAGAAGATGACGGTCCTTGAACGAGAAGCTCCAAACGATCAGATGATATAGGGAAATCAGGATCTGCCATTTCCGTTGTTTGGAAATCACATCGCAAGCTAAGAATCCCGAATCGCAACACGAACCGTGCCGGAGACCTACTATGTAGTCGCACTCATCCTTACGATGTCTTAGCTTTCTATTTCCTAATCCTAATCCTAACCCTCTACCCAGTCCCGACAATCTAGGCTTGTTTCAGTGACTTATAACCTGTAGCTCTGATACCAACCTGTGGCGCCCTCCAAACTCGGGTCAGAAGTGTGGGGTCCACAACACAAACATAATATATCAACCTGTATAAGAAATATTATTTATAATGACCCTGCTTCACAAAACCACGGATCGCAATAGGTTAAAGTATGAAAATAAGCCACAACCTTAATTTATTACATCGTACCAAATCCCAACTAATTTAACTTACAATTGATAATAAAATCATTCTTACAATCTGACTATCTCTTTACCGCATGAAACTTCTGCTAGCTCGATCTAACTCGACTGGAACCTTAGCCCGCACTTTGGACTGTGGAACTTCACTATCATCCTTATTCTTTTCAACTGTAAAATATATAAAAAAATTGCAAGGGTGAGCTAACTAGCTCAGCAAGTCATGATAACGATAACTGAGGTTAAACAATGATCAAATGAGATGATTCAAAGGAATCAAGTTTCTTTTTAACTAATCATTAGAATTGAATATTCATTTTAAGTTTTAAAAACCAAGGGTAGGCTGCTGATCAGTCACGCACTAACCCCGAGCAAAGCACACAGCACTGCTCTAATTACTGGATCCAAGGCACACATTGACCTAACTTGACCATTGGTATGGTCTGACCACGAATCTGGTCCACACATATATAAAAACTATACAATCCTAAAGCAGTTCAATATGATAACAATATGATTCAATAAAACAAGATCATAATCAATGATGGTTAAACATTTGCATAAAAACGTAAGGAAACTCATGGATATCTCAAGGGTATATCAGGGTATGTATAAGAAACAGTTTTCAGTTTGTACAAGGGTCAGGTATTAGACCAGTAATGATTTTTCAGGATATGATTCTTTGATGTTATTAAGAAGGTTTGGAGCATAAAAGTTTCTGTGTTTTCAAATCATTCTCTTTCAGTGTTTGGTGTTTGGTAGTTATACCGTTGGGGAGTAGTATCATATTTGTGTGATTTGGTATCTGAGGCTCAACAAAGGATGGTTTACAAAGAATAAGGCTTACGGCTCAAGATCAAGAAAATCAGAGTTCAAGGTTAAATGGTTTAAAGCTCTTGCAATATAAAACAGGAGTTATTTTGAATAATAGCTACATGTTATATAACAGTTCAAAAACATTGGTAATATATATATATATATATATATCTTGAAGAAAAGTTCAGAAATACTTGCCTTACAGGGCTTTACAACTATTACTGATCAATTATGGGCCAACTCTGCCGCTTAGGCTTTTACGTCCAACCACTATATCACTCTGGATTCGACCTCAACACTTAAATCCATTGATTGGGACCTTACTGAGCTTTTCGACTCACCACCAACTATCTTTTGTCCAATTCCAATTCTCGGGCATTCCAACTAGAACCTACAAGGTCGAAACATCCTAACTTAGACATTCAATTATGCTTGACATATCCTCGCTAACAATCTACCCGAACGTTAACAAAATCCGACTCGTAACATACTTCATATAATAATACACGTATTACAGGGTTCACGTTCTCGAAAATCGGTTCACTGTTCATTTTTGGAAAATACCTATATTCTTTATTTTACGGAATCAGGGTTATCGATTTAGAAAAATATTTCATCACATCGTATAATCTAGTTTCGTATAAAACACACACACATATATATATATAGTCTCTCAACGTCCCGATATTTGCGTAGGTAAATTTCCCAGAAATCGGGCAGCGTCTCCTTTGTTTAGCGGACTACCCGTCGAAACATCAATCGACGTCAAACCAGCCACAATCAAATTCACAGCAAACACAATTTCAATCTACCAATTCAACCCAACAATCAATCCAATCACAATTTGTCAACTACATTACGTACTCGTCTTTAATGTAAAACCAAATTCTCATTTCAAAGATAATTTTATGAATTAATTTATTTATTTTAAAATATTAGAACTCAGAATTATATCATCACCGTCCACCGTCGGCTCGCCGAGGCTCATTGCCGACGGCGGTAAAAATACGTCGGTACCCAATAAATTTCGGGTTTCCTCATGAATTCTACCAATTAATTAACTATATTATTTGCATCACATATCGATCAACTTCATCAAAATTTTCAGAAATAATAATAAGATACAATCGACTGAATTAAACACACACAAGCGCGTGCGCTTCATCAAATCGAACAAATAACAGAAAGAATTAAGCGAAACAAGTACGCAGCAGATATGCATACCACACAGCCCCTTACGCCACCACACCCTTCGGCGGAAAACAAAAGGGGCGGCGAAAGGAGGGGACAAAACCAACGAACCAACCACACACACATATATACATACATGTAAGCCAAATTACACTCACATCATCAACCCAGGAGAACGGACGGCGGAGCAAGCTCTCCGGAAATGGAAGAAAACCGGCAGGGAAAACGAGGGAAAGAAAAGAAGAAAAGAAGAGAGATTTCCTGGGAGAGAGTCTGCAGAGAATCAAGAAAACGGTGAATTATTGAGAGAGAATGGAGAGCGAGAGGATTTAGAGATGATAATCGAGAGTCTGCATTTTGCATTTGTTTTATATATATATTTTTTATTCTGCTTAACCAATTACCTGCCACGTATCTGTGGCTTAACAAAAACGAAACACGTGTACAAATATTCACCTGAGAGCTTAATTTCTATATCGTATTTTGCAATTTATCGAACCAAGGTGGGCATAAAACAAATTCTTAAAATTACAAAAATATTCTTAAAATTTTCTAAATATCCCGAAACTAATAAAATAAAATTTTCATAATTTTTAAAGCATTTTTGAAACGCAACTCGTACCCGCATTTAACAATTAACGAACCGAGCTGCTCTTAAAACAAATTCTGCAAATTACGAAAATAGTCTTAAAATGTTATAAATATCCCTAAGTTTATAAAAACATGTCAAAATTTTTAAACGATTTTTAAATCTCAACTGGTACCCGATTTTTAACAATTAACGAAATAACACGCGGGTGAAATTAATCCCGAAAATTCCCAAAATAATTTTAAAATTCTCCGAATAATACGAATGTAATAAAATATAATTTTCATAATTTTTGAAGATTTTCATAATTAAATATGGATTTTACCATTAAATATACTCAGAAAATCATTTAAAAATAAATAGTTACTGAAATATTGATTTCTCAATTTTATAAAGTCCTAAAAATAATTATTGGAATTATGAAACCATAAAAACAATTTTAGAGATATTCCAATTATTTTTGCAAATAAATTTGCTCTAAGTTCATTATTAAAACTGAAAACGATTCGATACAACTCAATAGTTAATTATACAAGCAACCCGGTACACCTTAATTCACACAGGGATCATAATAAAACAACACATAGCGATTGGAACCAATACACATATTTTAATTATTTAATAGTTTTCATAATTACATAATTAAATAATTCAAAAATACACGAGTCGTTATATTAATCGACCTAGTCAGAGTACATACAATGATAAAGTATTGCATCATTTTAGTATGAAGGAGTAAAAGAAAGGATATGTTTCGATTTTTCATGGGATAGTGATCTCAAAGGATAATTTTCTCCTAAATCATTAAATGATAAGGACCATTCAAGAAAATTCCATATGCTTCAGTAATTGAATCTGAAATGTGTGAAATGATATGTACTTGTACTAATATTTTAAATGCTTTGATCATGACGAGCAGATACCAGTCTAATCCAGGTGAGGATCACTAGATAGTTTTCAAGAATATTCTTAAGTACTTAAAGAGAACTAAAGATTTATTTTTGGTATATGGAGAAGATAGGGAACTAATTGTAAAGGGTTACACTGATGCTAGTTTTTGAACCTAATTTTTGGACAAATAATGATGAATATATATTTATGTCTTTTTTGTGTCTTGTCTATATATATGTGATGTTAGCTGAAATAGTTCACAGCAAGAAAACTGTTGATTCTATAATGGAAGCCAAATATATTGATGCTTTCGAAACAACCAAGGAGACTGTTTAGGCATGTTCTTAAGCGATATCACCTTATTAATGAGATTAATGATCAAGGAGAAATAAATGTAAAGTGCATAGTAATGATAATGTTGCAGACCCACTGAATAAGGCTTTGTCGCAGCAGAAGCACGTTGGTCATACTAGTTTCATGATTATTATATACATAAGTGATTGGATCTAGTGCAAGTGAGAGATTGTTAGTGTTTGTGCCATAGAGACAACACTATGATGTTTTAGTTTAAGACATTTGGATTATTAATATTTATATTTTATCGATTATTCCTTTTATAGTTTATTAATTCTTAGTTTACTGTGATATAAATGTTAGATTAATAAATGTCGTTGGAATATGATATGTGAATTCTATATCTTGAAGTACGTGACTTAGAAATGAGATTATGAGAATAGTTTCAAAAAGGTCCCCAGTCGAGTATTATTATTAAGGGACAATAATAATACATTAAGACTGGTGTGTTTATTTACTGATGATCACATCTCATTAATCATAGGTATAGTGATACTAAAGTCAAAAACATAGGAAGATGTAAATATACATGGTGTTGGACAAACCCAATGTGACATTCTACATGTGTGTTGTGTCATAAGTAATTCTCACTGTGATAATGATGTAATGTTCCTTAGACTTGAAATCATTATATTTTTTATACGAGAATTAATGTACTTTTATTACATTAAAAGTTACATTTGACCGGATAATGATAAAAGTGTATTTCGGGTATATTATGAATCGTATGAGAAATATGAATGATCTAGAAAGGATTTAACCCTCCTAATTTAAGGAGTGAAATTATTGGCCTCTTGTGTGAGCTATACTATATAAATGCGTGGCCACACTCAAATGTTGATTTGATATGATAATATACTCATTGATCAAGGAAACTTGGATTAAACTACGATGACGATGACACATTACATGCCTCTAATTTAATCTATAATATCTGGTTAAAGGAATTATATTACATAGTACATTATTCACGACAGGATTAATCGATAGCCGATTTAATTATTAATTCTTGGGTAGCAATGGTGTATTACTACATGTCGCTCATTATTTATGATTGTAAATTAGATTTAAAATTCGTTTCCAACGTAATAATAATTGACAGGGTCACATACAAAGAATGTTTGAAGGATTATTTAGTTTAAATTGGATTTAAATTAAATTAAATTAACTTGAATTATTGATAATATTAATTAAGTTTGACTTAATTAATTAGATAAATAATGATATTCAAATTTACTAATATTATTTATGAAATTTATTTGTTAAATAATTAAGTGAGACTTAATTATAATACAAATAGGAATTTTGAATTAGAAATAACTCTTAATTAGTTAGGAGTTATAATTCATTTTTCTACCCTCTATATAATATCTCTTATGTTGCTGATTTTGGAGGTAAGACTTTTACTAAAACCCTAGCCACCACGAGAGAAATGGAGAGAGCAAGAGTAAATGACTTTTGTGCTAGTACACATCCAATCCTTGCATCTAAGCATTCGTTTGGATATCGATAGAGCGTAGATCGCGAGAGCGGGATGCGTGGTGATTGAACAAGCTTTGGATCTCCATTAGTCAACCAATTTGTAAAGCTTCTTAAGGTAAACAATCTGGTCTACGAATTAAATATATGTTTTTCGCATGGATCCTGAAGTGGGTTTTTATTTTATTCTGGTTTTAATTTAATTTCACATCGTTTCCGTTGTGTTTATGTGCTCGAAACCCTTCACATCAAACAGAAAATGGAAATGTATGTGAATGTACTTGAACGTAATCTACTCAAGAAATTCCTTGATGAAGCTACTGATTATACTAAAGTTCAAGATTAAAGATGAGGTCCATAGAACACTAATTGTAATACTGTATTTTCATTTGTATTTCTGCATTTAGATAGTTTTGATATCATCAATTTAGAACTTGTACATATTTTCATAATCCACAAGTTGGGGGAGATTGTTAGAAGAAATTGATGATATCAGCATATAAATTATCAGAGTTTATTTATCAATATTTGATATCAGAGCTTAGTAGAGGTGACGTCATCGGCATTTGTCATCAACATTTGCTGATTAGCATTTGATATCGACATTTGGTCATTTTAGTTGAAAGTCAGGAGATATCGAAGGAGGAAAGATTTGCAAAATGCATGTTGGTGTAGGACTTTACTTATTGTATCAATCAGTACATTGATATGTTTTAGGATTTCTTATTCTAATAGAATAGGATTCCTTATTGATTGTGAAGTTGTGCAGTATATAAGCACATATTAGGTTTACACTATATGTGTCACGAATTGATATATCTTTTATGTAACCTACAAGCTCTCAAGGATTATTGTTCATTATTTGAGAGAGTAGTTTTGTAATCAGTTTTTATCATTCAGTACAAAAAACTGTTTCATTCTGTTGATTACTTAATTCGATTTATTCGCATAAACTATATTCACCCCCCTCTACAGTTTTATTAAGAAGCTACATATAGAGATGTAGAGATATCGACAAGTTAAACCTTCATGTAGAAGAATAGAGATATCGACAAGTCAAAATCCTATGTAAAGAACTTAAGATATCGATAAGTTATTCGACATATAGAGAAGTGGAGATCTCGACAAGTCATTAATACATGTAGAGAACTCAAGATACCGATAAGTCATTTTACTTATCGATGTGTGACATCTCTATTGAACAAAAAGAGATCTTGACAAACTACTTCATAATTCCGAATGCAGATTAATTAAAGATTCAAGATTATCAGTCAACAACAATTCTATCACTGAATTGGAAAGACTATAAATGCAGATTGAAGAATTCAAGATCAATGGCCAAGATTCACTGGACAAAGGAGGGTCACAGACCTATTAGATTCTGCACAGATTTTTTAAAACTGGAAATAAAAAATAAACAAAGTAGCTTTAGAAACTATATTAGTCCATTTTAGTACAAGTTTTGTAATCCTGTGCATGTTGATCTATAAAGCATTCAGAGGACCTCTATTTTAGTAGTAACAAACAGATCTAGCAAAAATATTGTATTCTCTCTCAAGAATTGTAGCTGAGTTCTTATCTTTAAGAACACTGATTTTGTAGCAAAACATATTTGATTAATTCAAGTGAGTTTCTGATAATTTGTTTGTGTGTTTGCAGTTAAACATTTTATCACTACTAGTTCATATCTGCTTTGTTTAAATATAAGCCAAACACTTTTACAAGTAATCTAAGAAAACACATCCACCCCCCATGTGTTGTATTTCACTGCACCTAATATCTAACAAGTGGTATCAGAGCAAAATCTAAAAGAAAATATTTAAAGATCTTGGAAGTATGAGTGCACAAAAAATAAGCAGTATCAAGATACCTGTCCTTGACAAGATAAACTACACCTTATGGGAAAAAATGATGTTGTTTATAAGGATGGCCAATCTAATGTATATTGAGATTCTCAAGCATGGACCCTTTATTGCTATGGAAAGGGTTCCTGAATCAATAGATGGAGACATGGTCATACCTGCACACTTTGCACCTACAGATCCCTCTACCTACACAGAAATAGAGAAAGAGAAGGTTGACTGGACAATGGCTTACAACTCATATTAATTGAGTCTCTTGATAATGTGTAATGTACAATAACATTATTAATTGTGAGTTAGCTAAACAAATATGGGACAAGATAGAGATCTTGTGTAAAGGAACAAAAGAGGTTAGATCAAATCAAAGAAGGATCTTGGTTTCACAGTATGAGGGTTTTATGGCTAAACAAAATGAAGGCATAACTGATATTTTTGAGAGATTTAATAAACTGATAAATAATTTACAGCTTTATGACAAGTATTATGAAGCTGAATAAGTTAATCTGAAATTCTTGTTCACTCTCCCTGATCACTTAGAACGGAAAATTTCTGCAATTAGTGAAGGGAGAGATCTAGGGAGAATAACCCTGGAGGTTTTTTATGGCATAATAAAAACCTATGAGATGGGGATGTTGCAGAGAAAGTCATTGAAAGCTAGTCAAGGACATATGTTGGATGTGTTAAGTGCCTTCATAGAAAATGATAACAAACTGAGTGAAAATGAAACTAAATCGCAGTGTGGCGCCCTCCAAACCCGGGGTCAGAAGTTTGGGGTCCACAACACAACACAAACACAATATATCAACCTGTATAAGAAATATTACTTATAATGACCCTGCCTCACAAAACCACGGATCGCAACAGGTTAAAGTATGAAAACAAGTCACAACCTTAATTTATTACATCATACCAAATCCCAACTAATTTAACTTACAATTGATAATAAAATCATTCTTACAATCAGAATATCTCTTTACCGCATGAAACTTCTGCTATTTCGATCCAACTCGACTGGAACCTTAGCCCGCACTTTGGACTGAGGAACTTCACTATCATCCATATTCTTTTCAACTGTAAAATATATAAAAGAATCGCAAGGGTGAGCTAACTAGCTCAGCAAGTCATGATAACGATATCTGAAGTTAAACAATGATCAAATGAGATGATTCAAAGGAATCAAGTTTCTTTTTAACTAATCATTAGAATTGGATATTCATTTTAAGCTTTAAAAACCAAGGTTAGGCTGCTGATCAGTCACGCACTAACCCCGAGCAAGCACACAACACTGCTCTAATTACTGGATCCAAGGCACACATTGGCCTAACTTGACCATTGGTATGGTCTGACCACGAATCTGGTCCACATATATAAAACTATCCAATCCTAAAGCAGTTCAATATGATAAGCAATATAATTCGATAACACAGGATCACAATCAATGATGATTAAACATTTGAATAAAATGTAACGAAACTCATGGATATCACAAGGGTATATCAAGGTATGTAAAAGAAACGGCTTTCAATCTGTAAAAGAATCATGTATTAGACAAGTAGTGATTTTTTTCGAGGTATAGTTCTTTGATGTTATAAAGGATGGGTAGGGTATAAAAGTTTCTGTGTTTTCAAACAATTTTCTTCCAATGTTTGGTGTTTGCTAGTTAAACATTTGGGAAATAGTATCATATTTGTGTGGTTTGGTGTCTGAGGATCAACAAAGGATGATTTACAAAAAAACAAGGCTTACGGTTCAAGATCAAGATCAAGAAAAAAATCAGGGATTCAAGGGTAAATAATTTAATGCACTTGCAATGTAAACAAAAGTTATTTTGAATAATAGTGACATGTTATAAAATTGTTCGAAAACATTGGTAATATATCTTGAAGAAAAGTTCCGAAATACTTGCCTTACAAGGCTTTACAACTATTACTGATCAATTCTGGGCCAACTCTGCCGCTTAGGCTTTTACGTCCAACCACTATATCCCTCTGGATTCGACCTCAATACTTAAGTCCTTTGATTGGGACCTCACTGAGCTTTTCGACTCACCACCAACTATCCTTTGTTCAATTCCAATTCTCGGGCATTCCGACTAGAACCTACAAGGTCGAGACATCCTAACTTAGACATTCATTTATGCTTGACATATCCTCGCTAACAATCTACCCGAACATTAACAAAATCTGACTCGTAACATACTTCATATAATAATACATATATCACTTAGGGTTCACATTCTCGAAAATCAGTTCAGCGTTTGTTTTCGGAAAATACTCATACTCTTTATTTTACGAAATCAGGGTTATCGATTTAGAAAAATATTTCATTACATCGTACCATCAAGTTTCGTATAAAACACACACAGATATATATATATATATAGTCTCTCGGCGTCCGGATATTCATCGGATACGTTTCCGTATTTGCGTAATTCAGTTTTTTGAAAATCGGACAGCGTTTCCTTTGTTTATCGGACTACCCGTCGAAACATCAATCGACGTCAAATCCAAAACACAACAATCGCAACAATTATCCAATCCAAACCCACACATATTCAAATTCTAACTCAATCACAATTATTAATTACTACTCGTATTTTATTTTTATTAATTAATTTAGGACTCAGAATATGATCATCACGGTCCACTGTTGACTCGTTAAAAGTCATCGTTAACAGCGGCAAAATTTATTGGTGCCCGAAAAATTCGGGTGTCCAAATAAATTCTACCGATTATTCAAAGATATTTCCCGCACGAAATATTAATATCACGAATATTAATCATAATTAGTCCTGCAGAAAAATAAAATTAAATAGTTAAAATTCTAAATTAGGCAAGACCACACGCGCGTATCACGCGCCAAGTCCACAGTAGCAACCGGAAGCACAATGGCCGCCGGGAACCAAACCGGAAAAATAGCAGATCGGAAAAAAAGAGAAACCAGACCGGAAAGGACAACACCAGGAACAAACCACATCTCTCAGCTGCAATACACATATACATATACGCATACGCGTATGTATATATATACAAGGACAGTCAAAACCACGACAACAATTACCGGAATCGGGAATCAACAAGCGGCCGGAACAGAGAAGTGATGAAGCAACGCTAGCGGCGAAACTGCATGAAAACAATAGGGGAATTCAAGACAGAGGAGAGGAAGAAAGAACACAGGAGAGACACCGTAGAGAGAAGCATCCGGAGAGAGTAGAAAAGAATCGAGAGCAAGAAGAGAGACACAGGCTCGACCGTGTTTTTGTGATTTCTTTTTTTTATTATTATTATTTCTCAGCTGTACAAAGCAGTACAGTACACCTGATAGTACAATTGTTAGTACAATTCCTGTTATTCAAACGCGTATTATTGGATAATTAGGAAAATTTAAAGGTCTCGTTTTGCCCCGAAATTCGAAATTAACGAAACGAGGTGCGAATAAAACAGCCCCCAAAAATTACGAAAATATTTTTAAAATATCATAAGTATCCCGAAGTTTATAAAAACATGAATTTTGAAATTTTAAAAAGATTTTTAAAATGCACTTTATATCCGCTTTTATCAATGAAGCGAAACAACGAGCGCGTGAAATTAATCCCGAAAATTTCCAAAATAATTTTAAAATTCTCGGAATATTCCAAACTTAAATAAATATGAGTTTCATAATTTTTGAAGAATTTTAGAATTAAATATGGATTTTACAAATAAAAGCATTCAGAAAATCATTTAAAGATAAGTAATTAATAAAATATTGATTTCTTAATTTTATAAAATCCTAAAATAATTATTGTAGTTATAAAATCATAAAAATAATTTTTAAAACTGATAGGGATAAATAAATCCTGATTGTATAATTAAATATTGCAAGGTGTAGGGCTGCTAGGCCCAATAAGAAGATGTATGACATTCAGACTAAGAAGGTCAACACATTGATCAGGCCTGATGGACCAGATCAGGCCTGATGGAATAAAGAAGGCCCAAAAGCCCTGATTATTTATTAATTTTGTAATTAATAAATAAAGGAGGAAAACAGCTATTAAGATAAGTCCTAGTGGGGATATAAATCCTTGTAGATTGGCCTCAAGGGGACCTAAAAGGATAAGGAATCAGTTTCCTACTATCTAGGACTCCAAAGTCCATTCTAATTATGAGACTTGCCCACGAAGTCTCCTATACCAAGTCCAATTCAAGGACTCTCAACATCTATATAAGGGGTCTCACCCCACAAATCAGAACTACGTTTTTTGGCTTGATTCTCTAATTCACAGAGATACGTAGGCATCTCGTAAAGGCAGAATTAAGCTACGAAACACGAGAGCAGCCATTAAAGGCCTTGAGCTCCCGAATCTTAGTAATAAATACAGCAAATAATAACCTTAGTTTTTTATCCATAACATTTGGCGCCGTCTGTGGGAATCGAACCCACGACCACGGGATGAACACGGAGAACAACTAGCGCTCTGGAGGAGGGAACACATCAGGGACAACTCAGATGATTTCGTCAACCGTGGAGATTCCTCCCCACTCAACTTATGCATCTACTCAAGCGGAAACCCAGATAGGGGCAACTCAACCTCAGCCATAAGGGACGACTCCCCCGACTATTCAAGGAAGTGGATATGTTGGGCGAAGTAAAGCACGAGGGCAATCGCCCCCTTATATATGAGGTTTGGCTCCTATCCCCGAGGATCGGGAATTTTCTGGTCCTTACACTGAGAGAGATTCCGAATCTTCGGATGATGAAGTGGCCCCAAGAAGGAAACTTCCAGGCAAGGAGCCGATGGCCGATGGAAGGCAACGCCCTCGAAGCACCCAAGGGGCGAATCCCCAGGAAGTGCAGGAAAGGATAAGGGCTCATGAGGCTGAGATCCAAAGGCCGAGGCGTGACTTGGAAGCTCACCAGGCCACCAGACCCCAGATACCTCCTAGGGGGTGAAATCTTCCTCCTGTCATAGTCCTGGATGGTCCGGTACGAAGAAGGGCTGTCTTCCCAAGAACTGATCCAAGCAATCTCCTTCCCCTTGGAGATCCTGATGATCCAACTCCACCCTTCACAGAAGAAATAATGAATGCCCATATCTCAAGGAAATTCAAGATGCCCACTATCAAAGCTTATGATGGCACCGGAGGCCCCGCTAACCATGTTAGGACATTCTCTAATGCACTGCTGCTGCAACCCGTGAATGATGCTATTAAGTGTCGGGCCTTCCCTCAAACCCTGTTAGGTATGGCTCAAAGATGGTACAGTCGCTTACCCCCAAACTCTATTAGATAGTTCAGAGAGTTAAGTCAGGCTTTTAATAAGCAATTCATCAGCGGGAGAGTCCATGAGAAAAGTTCAGCATCTCTTATGAGTATTGTGCAGGGAGCTAAGGAATCCTTGAGAGATTACCTGAATCGTTTCACAAAAGAGGCTTTAAAAGTCCCGGACCTTGATGATAAGGTAGCCATGATAGAACTGCAACAAGGAACTAGGGACGAGTTTTTCAAGATGTCCTTGGCCAAACGTCCCCCTGAAAGCATGTTGCAGCTCCAAGAGAGGGCAGGGAAGTATATCAAGGTTGAAGAAAGTATGAGGAAGACCGTAATAAGTAATGAGCCCACTGGAGGCAAGAAGCGGAAAACTGATGTAGAATATATTGCAAAGGACAAATATCCTAGAACCGAACAAAACCCTGATTCAACCCCCAAGAAGGGAGGACCTGGGCAAAAGTTCACTGAATACGCTAAGCTGAATGCTCCTAGAAGTCAAATTTTGATGGAGATTGAGAAAGATAGAGATATTCGCTGGCCTAAGCCCTTGAAGGCTGATCCCGTCAAGCTAGATAAGAGCAAGTATTGCAGGTTTCACAAGGATGTTGGCCATGACACCGATGAGTGTAGGCAATTAAAATATAAAATTGAGTTTTTGATTCGAAAAGGAAGATTGAACAAGTATACTGGAGATGGAGGGGACAGAAATAATAGTGGAAGGAAGAATTTTGAAGATCGTAGGAAGGACCAAGACGATCAGGGGCGGAATCCCCAACCTAGAGGGCCGGTTATAAATGCAATTTTTGGAGGACCACGACGCCCTCGAGGACCTGTGATAAACACGATCTTTGGAGGTCCGACTGCTGCTGGATTGTCCAAAAATTCAAGAAAGGCATATACTAGAGAGGTTATGCATATTGTTGGAGAAGCCCCGAAGAGGGCCAGGACAGAAGTAACATTGGCTTTTGATGATTCTGACCTAGAGGGCGTAAAGTTTCCTCATGACGACCCGTTGGTCATAACACCAATAATAGGATATAGCCCGGTTAAGAGGGTTCTTGTGGATAATGGTGCTTCTGTGGATATATTGCTCCACGACGCCTTTCTAAGGATAGGGTATAACGATTCCCAGTTGACACCAACTGACATGCCGATATATGGATTTGCTGGAGTAGAATGTCTTGTGGAAGGAATAATCAAACTGCTAACCACCATAGGTACGGAACCAAGACAAGCAACGCAGATGTTGGATTTCGTGGTAGTAAAGGCTAGTTCAACTTATAATGCTATCATGGGGAGAACAGGGATACATGCCTTTAAGGAAGTCCCCTCTTCCTACCATTCAGTTATGAAGTTTCCCACCAGAAACGGGATTGGAGAAGAGAAAGGAGATCAAAAAATGGCTAGAAGCTGTTATGTGGCCTCTTTGAGGGCAGATGGAGTCGGGGGGCAGGTTCTTCCTATTGAAGATATGGATGTCCGAGAAAATAACGAGAAGAGAGGAAAGCCAGCAGAAGACTTGGTTTCGGTTCTTTTAGACCCCGAGAATCCTGAGAGGATGACTTTCATTGGAACCACACTAGAGGAGCCCCTTAGAGGGAAGTTGATGAAATTTTTGCAAGAAAATAGTGATATACTTGCATGGTCAGCAGCTGATATGCCAGGCATAGACCCGGAGTTGATTACTCACAAGCTAAACGTGGATCCAAGTCGGAAGACAGTGAAACAAAAGAAAAGAAATTTTTCCCCGGAAAGACAAGAGGCTATAAAACAGGAAGTAGAGAAGCTCCTAGAGACTGGTTTCATTGAGGAGATTCAATTTCCGGAGTGGTTAGCAAACCCTGTAATGGTGAAGAAGGCTAATGGAAAGTGGAGGATGTGTATAGACTTCACTGATCTGAATGATGCATGCCCTAAAGACTGTTTTCCATTGCCAAGGATTGATACTTTGATTGATGCCACTGCTGGGCATGAGATGCTGAGTTTCATGGATGGATTTAGCGGATATAATCAGATTAAGATGCACAAGGATGACATTCCAAAGGTATCATTTATCACTGACTTTGGTGTTTATTGTTATCTTGTTATGGCGTTTGGTCTTAAGAATGCGGGAGCCACCTATCAAAGGTTGGTAAATAAAATTTTTAAGGATCTTATTGGTAAGACTATGGAAGTCTATGTTGATGACATGTTAGTCAAGAGTCTAGTAAAGACTGATCATATAACCCATTTGAGGGAAGCTTTTGAGATCCTGAGGTACCACAAGATGATGTTGAATCCTACGAAGTGCGCTTTCGGAGTAGGATCTGGAAAATTCTTGGGATTAATGGTCTCAAAGAGAGGAATTGAGGCTAACCCTGATAAAATAAAGGCAATCCTGGACATGGAACCACCAAAAACTGTCAAGGATGTTCAGAAGCTCACAGGAAGGGTCGTTGCGCTAGGACGATTCATCTCCAAGTCAGGAGACAAGTGCTTGTCATTCTTCAAGTCACTAAAGAATATCAAAGACTTTGTATGGAATGAGGAAAGCCAGAAGGCATTCGAAGAGTTAAAGAAGTATATGGCTCAGGCCCCGTTGTTGGCCAAACCATCTTGGAATGAAGTTTTATTCTTATACTTGGCCATTTCAGAGAGCGCCTTGAGCGCGGTGTTGGTTAAGGAGGAGCTAAAAGTCCAGAAACCCGTATATTATGTCAGCAAAATTCTGCATGGTGCTGAATTGAATTATTCAACTATTGAGAAATTTGCTCTAGCCTTGGTAATGGCTTCGAGAAAACTGCGTCCTTACTTTCAGGCTCATCAGATTGAGGTGCTAACGAATCAGCCACTGAGAAATATCATTCACAGTCCCAAGGCAAGTGGGAGATTGATTAAATGGGCAATAGAGTTGGGAGAGTTCGATCTCAAGTATAAGCCACGTACGGCCATAAAAGCCCAGGCACTAGCTGACTTTATGGTGGAATGTACCATACCCAACCAAGAAGTCGGGGGGCAGGAAGATACCATACCTCAAGACAAGGGAGTCGATAATGGGGACAGAGAGAAGGATGATAAGGAGAAAGAATATTGGGTTCTCTATTTTGATGGAGCATCAAAAACAAATTCCAGTGGAGCAGGGTTGGTTTTGCAAAGCCCTGATGGATTCTTAATTGAGTATGCTATGAAGCTAGACTTCCCAACCACAAATAATGAGGCAGAGTATGAAGCCCTGATTGCTGGCCTTGGTCTAGCTGGGACACTTAGAGTCAAAAACTTAAAGGTCCGTGGAGACTCGAAGTTGATCATATCCCAGGTAAAGGGAGAATTTGAGGCAAGGGATGATACGATGGCTAAGTATGTCCGCCTAGTAAGGGCTGTGATGACCCAATTTAATGAATGCCATGTTGAACACATTCCAAGGGAAGAAAATGCTAAGGCAGATTCACTATCAAAGTTTGCTTCATCTGAGATAGAAGAAAGTTCGGGAAGTGTGTACTTCCGTGTTTTGAAGACACGAAGCATAGATGTTAAGCTTGTGGCTCCCATAGGCCTGGGGACGTCATGGATTGATCCTATCAAGGCTCACATTCAAACCGGTTGGTTGCCAAGTGATGTAACTGAATCACGGAAGTTAACTGTTCGAGCGCTAAGGTACTCTTTGATAGATGGGATTCTTTACAAAAGATCTTTCGTGGTTCCCTACTTGAGGTGTCTCAGGCCCGATGAGGCACGCTTGGCTCTTGAAGAAGTGCATGAAGGTATTTGTGGACAACACTTGAGGGGCAGGGCCTTGGCTCATAAGATAACTCGTCTAGGCTTTTATTGGCCGGAAATGATGGCTGATGCCAATGAATATGTGAAGAAGTGCGACTGCTGTCAGAAGCATGCACCTGTTATTAGACAACCTCCCGAGATGCTGACATCTATCAACTCGCCTATTCCCTTTGCAATGTGGGGGGTGGATATTCTAGGGCCTTTCCCTATGGCCACGACACAAAGGAAGTTCCTGATTGTAGCCATTGATTATTTCACTAAGTGGATTGAAGCCAAACCCTTGGCCAAAATCACAACTAAACAAGTTGCACAATTCCTGTGGGAAAACATTATGTGCCGATATGGAATTCCCCGTGTCCTAGTCACCGACAATGGAACGCAGTTTAACAACGAGGAATTCAAGAAGTATTGTGAAGAAAATGAAATTGAGTTACGGTTCACCTCCGTGGCTCACCCACAAGCCAATGGGCAAGCAGAAGTAGCAAATCAAATAATCCTGGATGGACTATAGAAGAGGATCGAGAAGTCAAGAAATAATTGGGTGGATGAGATACTTCCCATATTGTGGGCCTATAGGACTACTTGTAGAGTCACGACAGGAGCAACTCCCTTCATGTTGGCGTATGGGGCAGAAACAGTAGTTCCAGTGGAGATATCACATTCCTCTCCAAGGATTCAGGCTTTCAATGCTGAGGAAAATGAGGAAGGACAAAGGTTGGCTCTAGACTTAATCGATGAAGTGCGAGATGAAGCACATGCAAAGATAGTAGAGTATCAGAAGAAGGCTTCATTCTACTACAACTTAAGGGTTAAAGAAAGGTTCTTTAAACAAGGTGACCTAGTCTTGAGGAAGATAGAAGCTTCTGGGGTAGGACAGAAAGGGAAACTTGCCCCAAATTGGGAAGGGCCGTACAAAGTCAAGAGCGTTCAGGGTAGAGGAACCTACAAGCTGGAAACTATGGATGGTTTTGAAGTCCCGAGAACCTGGCACGCACAAAACCTGAAGGTTTACTACGTGTAAGATAGTCGAAGTACGATTCTCACTTTTCATTGTGACAAGTAGGTTTAAAAGCACCTTGAAGCTTTGTTTGCGTAGGATTTTTATTTTCTAGCTATTATTGATCAGGGTCGAACCCATATTATGTAAGGTTTTGGAAAACCAGACTTGAAATTGAAGAGTTCGAAATTATTTCAACCTATGGATGTTTGAGTTATGATAATACTTGTGTGGCCCATTAGGCCAAGTTTGAATATTAAAGTATCGGAAAAATAAAGGAGAGAGATGCGAATAAGGAAAGTAGCATATAAAATAACCCCGGAGGGTAATAAGTTTTAATATAAACCAAAGTCCAGACATAAGTTAAGGATAAAATTACAGAATAGAAAAACTACTCCTCCATGCGGGAGCCTTCATTCTCTTGCTCCTTATCAGCGCCTTCAGCATCCTTCGCAGGAGAAGCGGGAGGAGAAGCATTGTTAGGATCCAAGATGCGATCATCTGGCTGAGAGGAGTTGAAGAGGGCATCTATGGTGTCCTCCGACTCAGCCTGCTCGGGACTTATAAAGTCCTTAGGGTCGACTAAGCCCGGGTGCTTCTCAGAAACCGCCTTTACGGCCGCATCCCATCCCTGAGTAAACTGTAGGGAATAAAGACCCTCATCATGAATCTCCATGAGATTCTTAAACTTGTCAGAATCCATGTAGTCATCAATGAGCTTATCCTTATCGCTCCTAAGTTTCACCAGCTCGGAATGAGCCTTAGCCAGCTCCTCTTTCTTCGTGTCCAGCTTCTTCTCCAGGACCTTGGCTCTCTCCTCCCATTTCTTCATCTCCTTCTCAAACCCATCTGAGTTACCCTTCCAGGACCTAGCCTGGTGGAGGGCCGCCTGGAAGTAGGTATTACTCTGCAAAGAAATATGTATGAGTTAGCACAAGTTCGTTGAAATACGAGAAAGTTGGGATTCAAAGAAAAAGAGAAAAAAGAAAGTTACCGCAACTTGGGCTTGAGAACCCAGAAGCTCAATAGTCTCGATATCACTCCCCGTAACAATGTCAGTAAAGTCATGGGGAGTGATGGAATGGTACGACCAATCCTTAGCATGTTTGGTGGATCCAACCACCGTATCACTCCTCCTGAAGCCCCAGTTAGGCCTGAAGGAATGTGCCTTAAGTGGAGGATCCACATCGTCCCCCAACTCGACCACCGGGACGTGGGGCTTAAGAAAAGAAGGACCGTCAGGTTTGCTCCTGGGGTCCTTGTTTAGCTTGGCCCTCTTCTGGCGGCCTGACTCCCCTTCCTTGGGCCTGTTGACATTATTGATGACCTCGCAAGCTGAAAAAGAAAGATAAAAAGAATATTAAATTGCAGGAGAGATAAAACGTTACAATTAAAGGGAAGGAAAAATGGTTATCCAGTTATAAATTTACCCTTATCACTGGCCTGAGAGAGACCGACTTTCTTCAAGGAAAACTCCTCTAAGAGGGTCCAGGTGTCTGTTTTCCCATCATCTGAAATTAAGGCTTGGTAGGCCACCTCCTCCTCATGAGATAATCTGATGCTACCTGGACTCCCATCTGACACTTTGCAAAAGGGCCTACGAAAGAGTGTGGCCCAATCACCCCCAGCCCAAGTCAGCCTCACAAACTCGTCCCTCCATTTGGGGTTGTTCTCAACTATGGAATTACTATCAAAGATATGAGGGATTTTGGGCCGTTGACGAATTAAAACCCAACCTGGTTGACTCATGGCGCTATTATAGAATTGGAAAACTTTCCTAAAGACAGCTACGGAAAGAGGAAAATTGTTTCTAAGACAAAGGACCATAAAACAGATAATGTTCCTCCAAGCGTTAGGAGGGAGTTGACAAGGGTTAATTTGTACATCGGCAAGCAAGCGACGAATAAATTCATGGAATGGGAACCTAAGACCCGCGGTCAGGGCTCCTCGATAGATAAACAAAGTATCCCCCTCCCAATTACAAGTCCTATCCCCGGGGGCGGCTGGAGTGATCCTAAGGTGGGGTGGAAGTCTGTACAGGGTGTTCATGGACTCTATCCTACCATTTAACTCATGAAAGGTGTTACCATGGTTATACGAATCTAACTCAGATAGAGAGGGATATTCATCACCTCTCGAGTTAATCATATCAAGTAGGGAAGTATATGGAGATTGAATTTGAATGTTTGTACCTCTCTTAGAGACATTCATCTTCTGCAAACGAGCCAAGTCACGATCCGCCATTGATATGCTTCGATTGAAGGCTTGAAACCCAGAAAAACTGAGAAAGGTGGAGCTGCGGTGGCTGAGGATGCCGGAAACCGCCTTCTCAAAAGGAGAACTCTAGAGAGATTTATGAGAGAAAATGAGAAATGTGAAGTGAAGTGAGGATTCTCACTTTACACTACACTTATATAGGAGGAAAGCTCGGAATACGAGGCGTTTCTAGGCCCATTTAGCCAGGCCCAACCTAAAAGCCCATCTACCAGAAATATCAGGAATAATCTAGAAGCTACTATGGAAAATGAAGGGTCGAAAATCGACCAGAATTTTAAAATGGTTCGATCAGAGTCCTAATCGACAAAGAAAAAAATCCTAATCGATACTTCAATCGATCAAGAGGGAAGAAACCTATTAATTTTGATCAGAGTCCTGATCGACGCCAAACAGGATCCTGATCGATACTTTATTCGAACAGAAGGAAAGAAATACCCTAAGTTCGATCAGAGTCCTGATCGACGCCAAACAGGATCCTGATCGATACTTTATTCGAACAGAAGGAAAGAAATCCCCTAAGTTCGATCAGAGTCCTGATCGACACCAAAAAGGATCCTGATCGATATCTCATTCGAGCAAGAAGGAAGAAAAACACTAAGATCGATCAGAGTCCTGATCGACACAGAAGAGAATCCAGATTGATATTTCATTCGATCAGAACGGTAGAAAGCCACCTAGTTCGATCAGAATCCTAATCGAAATCGATCAGGAATTTTGGTCGATTAAGCCCATGTTTCAGTCGACTAAAGTGTCACTTTGAAGGCCAGTTCGATCAGAGTCCTGATCGAAATCGATCAGGAATCCTGGTCGATTCCGCATAGATCCTGATCGAAGATTACGTCGACCAGAATGTTAGTTCCTGAGCTAGTTCGATCAGGATCCTGATCAAAATCGGTCAGGAATCCTGATCGATTTTTTATACATCCTGATCGATTTTAAGGCAAAAAATTAGGGAAAAATCCAGAAATTAAGGATAAAATCCCAGAAATTAAGGATAAATCCCAAAAAATTAGGGAAAATCCAGAAATTAAGGATAAATCCCAGAAAATTAGGGAAAAATCCAGAAATTAAGGATAAATCCCAAAAATTAAGGATAAATCCCAGAAAATTAGGATAAATCCCAGAAAATTAGGGAAAAATCCAGAAATTAAGGATAAATCCCAGAAAATCAGGGAAAAACCCAAAAATTAAGGGAAAAATCCAGAAAATTAGGGAAAAATTCATGGAAATTAAGATAATTCCTGAATTAAAGGAAAAGTCATTGTAAATGTGTAGGTCGCTCCACACTTTACGCAAAAATGAAACCCTGTAAGGGAATGAATAGACTTAACTTCTGCGAAACCTAATCAATGTTTCCCAAAAGCTGGGGGCAAATGATAGGAATAAATAAATCCTGATTGTATAATTAAATATTGCAAGGTGTAGGGCTGCTAGGCCCAATAAGAAGATGTATGACATTAAGACCAAGAAGGTCAACACATTGATCAGGCCTGATGGACCAGATCAGGCCTGATGGAACAAAGAAGGCCCAAAAGCCCTGATTATTTATTAATTTCGTAATTAATAAATAAAGGAGGAAAACAGCTATTAAGATAAGTCCTAGTGGGGATATAAATCCTTGTAGATTGGCCTCAAGGGGACCTAAAAGGATAAGGAATCAGTTTCCTACTATATAGGACTCCAAAGTCCATTCTAATTATGAGACTTGCCCACCAAGTCTGCTATACCAAGTCCAATTCAAGGACTCTCAACATCTATATAAGGGGTCTCGCCCCACAAATCAGAACTATGTTTTTGGCTTGATTCTCTAATTCACAGAGATACGTAGGCATCTCGTAAAGGCAGAATTAAGCTACGAAACACGAGAGCAACCATTAAAGGCCTTGAGCTCCCGAATCTTAGTAATAAATACAGCAAATAATAACCTTAGTTTTTTATCTATAACAGAAACATTCCCAATATTTATGCAAATAAATTTGCACCAAATCCACTTTTGAAAATGAAAACCATCCAATACGGCTCCATAATTAATCACATGAACAACCCGGTATATTATAAATTACACCTATATAATAATCAACCAACATATAGCGTCAAAACCAATACACATATTTTATTTAATAATTTCCGTAATAATCACATATCTAAATAATTCAAAAACACACGAGTCGTTATATTCATCCCCCTTAAAAGGATTCTATCCTCAGAATCTGGTCTAACTAATTAAGTGAGGATATTTGTCAAGCAAATCTGACTCAAATTTCTAAGTAGACCCTTCTACTCGAGGTTTCAAACGTACTCACAATAGGTATGCACTCATTTCCAAGGACTTGCCTTTAACGATCAAGAATTTGGATTCATCACTATATGCAGAACAACTTGGACAAGAGCCCCATTGGCTCCTGATCAATTACTTAATTCAAACCCAATACTTTTCACTTTAATATTGACAAGTAAAATGCATTAGGTATACACACTGGTGTGATGGTCATATCATTCACGAATAACTTTATATGTATTTATCCATACCTCGAATGGTTCACTAATTTTAGAACTTATCATGTCCCTTCTACTTAGACTTATCCAGTTTCTTATAAGACGACACTTTTACTAACACTACTGGTCCTATTTCTATATTCAAATTCTTTCTCAATATAATTTCGCCTTCTTTCTTTGTCTACTCCGAGCTGCTTCAATCAATATCATTACGCTCTTGGTGTGCTGATCTAACTTAGAATTTGACAACTTTCTTTCTCCCACTTTATTTTAATAAAAATGGGGACCTATACTTGCATTCACATGAAGCTTGGTAAAGTGGCATTCCAAAGCTGACATCGCTGATAAATGATCATTCCAGTGTTTCCTTAAAACTCCACCTCTCAACATATTTTACCTTTCCAGAATCACTTTCTTACCTTGATTCTCTATTCAAGGATGATAGGCGGTACTCGTTTTCAACCTGGTTTCCAAACATTTAAACATCTCTTACTCTTTCCAATTCGTTTACTAACTCCTTGGTGGTCTTATTTACATCCAATCCTTTCTGTCGATATAAGGCATCTGTTACCATACAGCTTTGTTTATGTAGTCGTTAATGGATTAATTCAGAATCTTTTGTTAACCTTGGTCAAAATTTTATTCTTGAAGACTCAATGTATAGTTGCTTTCCTTCTGATCTTCGGAGAAAAATCTTTGGGCATTCCATGCAGGCTTTCTCATTCTTTGAATAACTGAGGATGTTATCAATAAATACAATTTGCTTACCCAAGTACTCCTTATATACCACGTTCCTTAATTCCTTGTAGCCACCTGATACACTTGTTATTTCACATAATATCATCAGAGCTTGCAATGTTCTGAACTCACTTTGATCATAATCTCTGATATTTTCTCAGGTCAGATCTTAAGTTAATTCTCAATACATAACACACTTCTTAAATTAGGTCTCATAAGTAATCAATTCTTTATAGGGTCTCACTTCTTCTTATTCATTATTTTGTTAGACTCCCGATAATCAATACATACTCTTATAATTTCATTCCTTTTCTCCATGAACATTACTGGTACCTTTCACGATTTACTTCTTGTAAAACCATTCCCTGGGTCTGCCTTATCCATTAAGCCTCCAATAATTCACCTTAATTCCTTGACGTGTCCAACACTTTCTAATCCATTTTAAAATATCCTTCTTATACCTGGTTATCGCTGTTTTTGTTTTATTTCCATATATCTTGACATTTCTTCAATAAATTAAATACTTTATATTGTGAATTTCCCGTGGGATCTCATTTCTTAATTCTCCTACTTGTAGCATCCAAGTGCTGGAAGAAAACCTGGAGATATCGTGATCGTTCTCCTGGGCGCATAAATTTCCTCTTACTAACTGCTAACATCGTGATCCATTATCTTCTCTTGACATCTCCTCATCTTTCCCTTAACAAATTTGACTGAAAGGTCATACTATCCATCCTTGCTCTTTTTGGATTATAAACTCTAACTTTCAATTCCAACTTCTAAAATTCCATAGATAATTCTTTTGGTATAGTTTTTATGTTCGTTCTCTCCTTTTTGCTTATTGTTTGCCTCTACCTTTGCTTTTCCTCGTGAATACATATTTCAAACACTTATGGCCCATATAGATTTTACACCTTTCTCCATACATATCATGTTTACCCAATCTTTCAAAACGAATATTATTTCTATTAGTCCCAATTTATGAGTAGGATACTTCTGCTCATGAGGTTTCGGTTGTCTGGATACACATACAATAATTTTATTGTGCTGCATCAACACACATCCTATTCCCTTATGAGAAGTATCACTATCAACTACCAAACCTCCTTGATACTTTTAGGTTGATAAAACAGGTGCTGTAACCATTTTTTCATTTAACTCCGTAAAACTTTCTTTACCTTTCTCTACTTCACATAACTTCTTGCTTCTCCTGGTTAACTTCGTCCAAGATATGGCAACTTCCAAGAAATCTTGCACAAATTTTCAATAGCAACTGGCTTATAATAACACTTCTTACTTTTGTTGGTGTTTCTGGTTTCCTTTCATTTATAGTAATTTTTAACTTCTGCTGAATCTCTTTTAATCTTCTCTACATTAACTATTATGCTAAGAACTATATTTCATACAACTTCTTTCTTCTCCAACTTCCCAGTCATCATTAAATGCTTTGCATGGTCCTCCGTTGACTTTAAGTATCACAACTATAGCTTACTCGGATATTCCTTAAAGATTATGTCCATCAAGTTCGAATATTACTGGTATATTGGTTAATACAAATGACAATACGAGAACAGTACTTAGTTCCGAAAATTATCTTTGATATATCCATAGGTTTAATCTTTAATTGGTGAAATACCAAGTCTTAAATCAGTCTTATAAAAGTACTTTGCTTACTTCGTTTGATCAAACAAATCATTGGGTCAAGGTAACAGATACTTGCTCTTGATAGTAAACTTGTTGATCTCTTGCTAGTCGACGCATAATCACATACTTCCATCTTTCTTATTAACATTTAGTACTGGTGCACCTTATAGGGTATGCTGGGTCTAATCGTTTCTTCTTCAAATATCTCTTGCGTCTACTTTGCTAACTTCCTCATTTTAACTGGTACCATTTTGTGTAAGGCCGTAGTCACTGGCTTCGTCTCAGGCGTTAAGTAAATCGCGAGCTTCTTTTCTTTATCGGGAAGAAAATTTTGGTAATTCGTCTGGAAATACAACTTGAAACTATAAAATCTTCAAATTCTGTTTACTCCTGACTTTTATTTATCTCATATTCACCGTAATGCTCACGTCTTGATTACCGTAATCATCATTAACAAATTCTTTACCTTCTTTCATCTTCTGAACCTCATTACTATCTCATTTGGCATCCTCGGAATTTATCTTTTCATCACGACGGTCTGCCTGGACATCACGCTTTAATAGTTAATCCATTCCTTAGAATAATATCAAAACCTGTTATCTTCCATGATATCAATTCTTCATAACTTATTTCCAGGAATCTCAATTTCACTATTAGTACTTCCTTATTCAACACTTTCACATTCTTAACTTGTTAATCTTTTGATCCTAATCTTATCAACAAAACCTTGAGAGATAAACAATTAAGTTTCTCTCACATCTTTTAATATTTTAACGCATAAGGTATTCACCCTAATCATCCATGTCATCACGTACGTATTCTGAATAACATATTTCACAAGAAAATCGCAATTTCTCGTTCTCGGAGACGTATTCCTCATTGGAGTAGATTTCCTTGGCTCATAATGGATTCTTCACTGGGGCTAGTGATTTGTAATCCTCTTCATGTGCCCATGTTTCCTTTCCATGCATAAGAGGTAGATGGAACTTCGTCTGCTTGATTAAGGATACGTTGATTTCTGCTTGAAAACCTCTTGCAAAGAACGACAGTACAACAAAGCAACTAGAAGGATTCACAATTCAACAAAATTGAAAGTTGAAAAGAAAGAAGAAACAAGGATTTGAATATGAATGAGACAACCGCATTGGTACTTAAGATGGCCAGTCTTTCATACCATATGTCATACAGCACATGATTAGGTGGCGTCCCACCCGACTCTTCGTCATTCTGACAAAGTGTCTCACTATCACACTGTTTGTCCCAATCAGAAAGCAAAACTTGAGGGAAGCAAATAAATTTGAAAGGAATGGAATATCCTCCTTTTCGATATCATGGAAAAGAGTTTATCTGAGAAAAGAAGTTCATACATTTTTAAAAATTGAGAAGGAATATATGCTGTAATATTGAAGACAAGAACGATACCGTTGGTTACCATCCATATTTCATTTGTATTCACTTTTCGAGCTTTTTCGATCATATCCCGATTGCGTCATATAACAACTTTAGAAAGTCCGCTGAAATGTCTTCGCAAATTAAGCATTATGGTAGATTCCTACTTGTCACGTCTTGCGTCTTTAATATCGCACCCACATGGATAGTACTTTAACAACTCGATCATAATGACGTTCCTTACCAGGTAACTTCAAGATTCCTCTTTTAATTTAGAATAACCACGTACCATTCAACATAACGATCCTTTTGTTAGTAATAATCTGCTTTTAGAGAGGTCTGGAAATTTTTCCAATCTTCCTCGATCACGCTCTGGCTTCTGCTAAATCAATGAATTCTTCGAACTCTGATAGTCCTAATAATTGAATGTATAGTTACTCCGTACACTGATTCTGTTGTAAATTTTATCAAACAATACTTGTACTTTACTGTTACCAATAATCAACTTCTTCATAATCATAGGTTACTTTGTTCTCGAAATTAGCAATACTAAGTCTAAAACAGCATCCTTCCAGGTAATCCGGGCTTTCTAACAAACAAGAAACTCAAATAGTAACTTGACAACCAATGTTTAAAAATCATTTTATTCGAAAAGGCTTTTAGAAATTTGTAAAAAAAATCTTTTTCGAAAATTTGTTTAAAAGTTTGGAAAATCACAAACCTGGTTGTCCTTACTATATGAGTTGGTTGTTGTCCTTCCGACCTATAACAAGGTACCAAATTAATGGATCGATCATATAAAAGTCCATTCGCTTCAATCTACCTTTTCTTCTTCATCGTGTCCACTTACCTTCCTTACTCGATGAAACTTCAGTTGTTCTCGCACATTATCTTATTCGTAGTTTCACATCAAGGCTCCCATACTGGTATTACTTCCGACATTACCGTTGCAGTAGTTAAGTAGAACAGGCTATCCAAAAGTCCACAAGTCTATTTCATAAAACAAAGTTTACCCGTATCACATCACATCACTACTTTACATATCGCATTTATTATTGCATCATCATTTAATTTTACCAAAAATTCCCGATTTATACCTTTCTCTCTAACTCTTTCAAAATTCATCTAATTCATCCCATAATTATTGACGGGTGGCTTAGTCACTAATGACTTCTTTTAACCCGATAACAGCTATCCTCTGAAATACTCAAATCTTCTCTCTAAACTTCTTCTCACCTTTATTTATCTCTCAAGCGCTCCCCATTTCCTGTAGCTCTCGAATCCATCCTCGAAGGTACAATCGCTTCATAGGACAAGTTCTAAACTGGGGATATAGAACAGGATGTAGGGTAAAGTAAAGAGATACACTCACAGCCAAATGTCCAGTGAAACAAGAATAAACAGATGGAGGTTCTTGAATAGGTAATCTCATATCAAGAGGCAGAAAAATTTTAGCGTAGAATAGCTTGAAGAAGTGCAGCCGTTATAACCGAAGGTAGTGCCATTAATACTAATGGATGAACAAGGTGCAAATCAAATCTGAGAGAAGATGACGATCCTCAAACGGAAAGCTCCAAACGATTGAATGACATCGGGAAATCAGGATTTGCCATTGCCGTTGTCTGGAATCCATATCGCAAGCTAAGAATCCCGAATCGCAACACGAACCGTGTCAAAGACTTACTATATAGTCGCATTTATCCTCACAACGTCTTATCTTTCTGTTTCCTATTCCTAATCCTAACCCTCTATCCAATCCCGACAATCTAGGCTTGTTTCAGTGACTTATAACCTGTAGCTCTGATACCAACCTGTGGCGCCCTCCAAACCCGGGGTCAGAAGTTTGGGGTCCACAACATAACACAAACACAATATATCAACCTGTATAAGAAATATTACTTATAATGACCCTGCCTCACAAAACCACGGATCGCAACAGGTTAAAGTATGAAAACAAGCCACAACCTTAATTTATTACATCGTACCAAATCCCAACTAATTTAACTTACAATTGATAATAAAATCATTCTAACAATAAGACTATCTCTTTACTGCATGAAACTTCTGCTATTTCGATCCAACTCGACTGGAACCTTAGCCCGCACTTTGGACTGAGGAACTTCACTATCATCCATATTATTTTCAACTGTAAAATATATAAAAGAATCGCAAGGGTAAGCTAACTAGCTCAGCAAGTCATGATAACGATATCTGATGTTAAACAATGATCAAATAAGATGATTCAAAGGAATCAAGTTTCTTTTTAACTAATCATTAGAATTGGATATTCTTTTTAAGTTTTAAAAACCAAGGTTAGGCTGCTGATCAGTCACGCACTAACCCCGAGCAAGCACACAGCACTGCTCTAATTACTGGATCCAAGGCACACATTGGCCTAACTTGACCATTGGTATGGTCTGACCACTAATCTGGTCCACATATATAAAACTATCCAATCCTAAAGCAGTTCAATATGATAAGCAATATAATTCGATAACACAGGATCACAATCAATGATGATTAAACATTTGAATAAAATGTAAGGAAACTCATGGATATCACAAGGGTATATCAAGGTATGTAAAAGAAACGGCTTTCAATCTGTAAAAGAATCATGTATTAGACAAGTAGTGATTTTTTTCGAGGTATAGTTCTTTGATGTTATAAAGGATGGCTGGGGTATAAAAGTTTCTTTATTTTCAAATAATTTTCTTCCAATGTTTGGTGTTTGCTAGTTAAACATTTGGGAAATAGTATCATATTTGTGTGGTTTGGTGTCTGAGGATCAACAAAGGATGGTTTACAAAAAAACAAGGCTTACGGCTCAATATCAAGATCAAGAAAAAAATCAGGGATTCAAGGGTAAATAATTTAATGCACTTGCAATGTAAACAAAAGTTATTTTGAATAATAGCGACATGTTATAAAATAGTTCGAAAATATTGGTAATATATCTTGAAGAAAAGTTCGGAAATACTTGTCTTACAAGGCTTTACAACTATTACTGATCAATTCTGGGCCAACTCTGCCGTTTAGGCTTTTACGTCCAACCACTATATCCCTCTGGATTCGACCTCAATATTTAAGTCCTTTGATTGGGACCTCACTGAGCTTTTCGACTCACCACCAACTATCCTTTGTCCAAGTCCAATTCTCGGGCATTCCGACTAGAACCTACAAGGTCGAGACATCCTAACTTAGACATTCGATTATGCTTGACATATCCTCACTAACAATCTACCCGAACATTAACAAAATCCAACTCGTAACATACTTCATATAATAATACATGTATCACTTAGGGTTCACATTCTCGAAAATCAGTTCAGCGTTCGTTTTCGGAAAATACTCATACTCTTTATTTTACGAAATCAGGGTTATCGATTTAGAAAAATATTTCATTACATCGTACCATCAAGTTTCGTATAAAACACACACAGATATATATATATAGTCACTCGACGTCCCAATATTCAGCGGATACGTTTCCGTATTTGCGTAATTCAGTTTTTCGAAAATCGGACAGCGTTTCCTTTGTTTATCGGACTACCCGTCGAAACATCAATCAACGTCAAATCCCAAACACAACAATCGCAACAATTATCCAATCCAAACCCACACATATTCAAATTCTAACTCAATCACAATTATTAATTACTACTCGTATTTTATTTTTACTTATTAATTTAGGACTCAGAATATGATCATCACGGTCCACTGTTGACTCGTTAAAAGTCATCGTCAATAGCGGCAAAATTTATTGGTGCCCGAAAAATTCGGGTGTCCAAATAAATTCTACCGATTATTCAAAGATATTTCCCGCATGAAATATTAATATCACGAATATTAATCATAATTAGTCCTGCATAAAAATAAAATTAAATAGTTAAAATTCTAAATCAGGCAAGACCACACGCGCGTATCACGCGCCAGGACCACAGTAGCAACCGGAAGCACAATGGCCGCCGGGAACCAAACCGGAAAATAGCATATCGGAAAAAAGAGAAACCAGACCGGAAAGGACAACACCAGGAACAAACCACAGCTCTCGGCTGCAATACACACATACATATACGCATACGCGTATATATATATATATACAAGGACAGTCGAAACTACGGCAACAATTACCGGAATCGGGAATCAACAAGCGGCCGGAACGGAGAAGTGATGAAGCAACGCCAGCGGCGAAACTGCATGAAAACAACAGGGGAATTCGAGACAGAGGAGAGGAAGAAAGAACACAGGAGAGAGACCGTAGAGAGAAGCATCCGGAGAGAGTAGAAAAGAATCGAGAGCAAGAAGAGAGACACAGGCTCGACTGTGTTTTTGTGATTTCTTTTTTTTTTTTTATTTCTCAGCTGTACAAAGCAGTACAGTACACCTGATAGTACAATTGTTAGTATAATTCATGTTATTCAAACGCGTATTATTGGATAATTACGAAAATTTAAAGGTCTCTTTTTGCCCCGAAATTCGAAATTAACGAAACGAGGTGCGAATAAAACAGCCCCCAAAAATTACGAAAATATTTTGAAAATATCATAAGTATCCCAGAGTTTATAAAAACATGAATTTTGAAATTTTAAAAAGATTTTTAAAATGCACTTTATATCCGCTTTTATCAATGAAGCGAAACAACGAGCGCGTGAAATTAATCCCAAAAATTTCCAAAATAATTTTAAAATTCTCGAAATATTCCAAACTTAAATAAATATGAGTTTCATAATTTTTGAAGAATTTTAGAATTAAATATGGATTTTACAAATAAAAGCATTCAGAAAATCATTTAAAGATAAATAATTAATAAAATATTGATTTCTTAATTCTATAAAATCCTAAAATAATTATTTTAGTTATAAAATCATAAAAATAATTTTTGAAACATTCCCAATATTTATGCAAATAAATTTGCACCAAATCCACTTTTGAAAATGAAAACTGTCCAATACGGCTCCATAATTAATCACATGAACAACCCGGTATATTATAAATTACACCTATATAATAATCAACCAACACAGAGCGTCAAAACCAATACAAATATTTTATTTAATAATTTCCTTAATAATCACATATCTAAATAATTCAAAAACACACGAGTCGTTATACGCAGTCTCTGGTTACTCAAGCTGTTGAGCAGAAGAGTAAGGAACCTCAAAAGAAAGTCATTTTAGAGTTGGAAGAAGATGAGTATTACTCTCTTGATGAACTGGATGAAATGGACTAGTCAATGGCTTATCTTGCAAGAAATTTTTTAAATATTAGATTCAAGAATCCTAAGTACTTCAAGAATCCTAAGTACTTCAACAACTGGAAAGGAAAAAATCAGTTTAATGCAACTGACAAAGGTGTCTACAAGTCAGGATCTGTGGACAAATCAAAGATAAGGTGCTACAACTGTGATGAACTTGGTCACTTTGCCACAGTGTGCAGAAAGCCAAAGAAGGTGAAAAAAGATAAGGCTTATTTGGAACTAAAAGCAAAGTATGAAGCAATTTTGAGAAAGCAACAGAGAAAGTCTTGTATTACTGAGGGCAAAAGTTGGGATGATACAGATGATGGGGAAGATGGTGAAGAATATGGAAACTATGCTCTCATGGCTTTGGAGTAAGGAAAATCATCTACATCTAAATCAAAGGTACATATCCTTACTAAAATTAATTTAAATGCCACATAATATAAAGAAATTGTTGAGAAAATGAGTGTAGGAATATTTCACATTCATACAAACATGGTGGCAGCTACTCAGGAAGTAAGTAGGCTGTCAAAAATTAATGAAAAATCTGAGATTGAGAAGTAGGAGCTAAAACTGTAGCTTGTTGGTCTTGAAGCTGTTAAACAAGAAAATAAGTATCTCAAGAACAAGCTTAAGTGTGCTAAAGAAGTAGAGGCAGTGTTGAGAGAAAGAACTGAGAAAAATGATTTGAAGCTCAAATCATTCAAGAATGCATCTCAGTTGATTGGTCAGTACCATGAAAAAATAATCATGTGCTAGCATAACTATTGGTTTTGATTATGAGGCTTTGAACTCTTACAAGAAGAATAAATTTGACAAAGGAAAAGACATTGTGAAACTAGATGTTCATGTGATACTGAAGAATATATATGCACCTTTGTTCAAAGATTGTGAAGTGAATTTCTGTAAAGTGGAGTTGGTCATCAAGCAGAAAATTGCAGATAAAGACAAGAAAAAGAAAGATGCAGAATCCACTCCCAACACTGAATGTTTGAAGATGCCTAAAGTGAACCAAACTACTAAGACACCAACAAAAGAGATCAAGACTGAAAATACTGGAAAGAAGAAAAAGAACAGGAATGGAAAAATAGGTGTGAACAAAAGTAACAACTATGCATATATTGCAGATGCTCCAAGAAAGCAGTGTCAGAAATGTGGCTGAACAAATAATCTAACTCACCTTCGCAGAAAGGATGTTAGTGACCAAAATATGGAGCATACAAGTACAATAAGGCACAAACAGATGATCCCTATTCTTTTTATGACAAGTTTGATTGCATTCCATGCAATAGGAAAGTTATAACTAGATGTCATAAGTTGAGGAAGCTCTTAAAGAAATTAACTTTAAATATGTGATTAAAGATGAAAATGTTGATCAAACTAAGAATGTTATTCTTTTTAATGTTCAAGTTCTACTTCTGAAAATTCTGTGAAAAAAGAAAGTTCCCGATACTGCTTGGGTAGCTAAACACACTTAAACCTCATTGTGTACAGGGCAAGAAAAATAGAGTCATACGGATCATTAATAGTGGATGTTCCAGGCATATGATAGGTGATAAAGCCTTGTTATCACAGTTTGAGGAGAAGGATGGCCCTTTGGTGACCTTTGAAGACAATATCAAATGATTCATAATGGGATATGGCAAGTTAATTTCTGAAAATATTATCATTGATGATGTAGCACTAGTTATTGGTCTTGAAGTAAATCTTCTGAGTATCAGTCAATTTACTGACAAAGGTTTCAAGGTCATTTTTGGAAAAGAAGACTGTTCAATCAGTAGCAAAAAAACTAGTGAAGTTGCTCTAAAAGGAGTAAGGAAAGGAAGCTTGTTTGTGGCGCCCTCCAAACCCGGGTCAGAAGTTTAGGGTCCACACACATGCCTTATTTATAACCTGCTTATAACAATACTAAAGTTAATAATAATATGCAATGACCCTACTTACCAACTACCACGGATCGCAACAGGTTAAAGTATGCACACAAGCCAAACACATTAATATATTACATACCGATTAAATCCCAACCATTCAAACTCAAACTGAGTATTAAACATGTTACAAACTTTTACAAATTTACATTATTCCAAAAAAAGCCTACTAGCTCAGCTTCAACAGCCTTAATACCTAGCTCTCGCACTGGACCGGGGATCCTTGCTACCAACTGGTTCCTTCTTAACTGGAAAGAGTATAAACAACATCGCACAAATGAGCTAACTAGCTCAGCAAGTCACAATGACAAAACTGAGAATAATGATCATCAAGTGAATATGGTTATGATATCAAGTGAACAATGGATTATGATTTAGAATTGGATACTATATTTTTATTTTAAAACCAAGGTTAGGCTGCTGATCAGTCACGCACTAACCCCGAGCAAAGCACACAACATTGCTCTAACTACTGGATCCAAGGCACACATTGGCCTAACTTGACCATTATATGGTCTGACCACGAATCTGGTCCACAATTTTATAAAAATAATCCAAGTCTAACATAATAACAAAATTAAACAATAATAAACAATAACCAGAATCATTAACAACAGTGAGTTTTTAACAATGAAAGGGTTTCAACCCTTGTGTGGATCAACAAGGTACTTTCAAGGCTTGGATGTTGGGTAATGAAAGAATTGGATAACAAAGGAATCAATGTTTCAGGGTTTCAAGAATTTGGTCTTTCAAAGCATAAGATACTATGGGTTGAGTATATAATATAATTCAGTTCAGTGTCTGGTATTTAGTTTGTATGTATTTGTGGAGTAGTATCGTAGATTTGTGGTTCGTGTTTGGGTATACAATAATCAATGGCTTAGAAATAATATGGTTCATGGCTCAAGAACAATAACTGAAATCAGGGTTTAGGTTTCTATGCTTCAAAGCACTTGCAATGTCAACAAGACTATCAAGTACTACAATATCTCGAGAAAGTTCAGAACACTTGCCTGGTATTAGCTTACTATCCTGCACTCGCTTCCAATCACAATCGTCTTACTTCTCAACTACCTGTTTCCCTTTCCTACGTCTTGCCTCTTCTACTCACATATGATAAGCATCTATCAATCATCAACTCACAGGATTCTAATCAACACAAACTTCTATCTACCCTTCGTTTCACCCAAATTCGATTAACGGATTGAAAGTTATGCAATAACCAAGTAAACACCGAATATATAGACCGATAGTCAATCAACAAGTCACGTATAACACATAATACATCACGTAATCAATGACATATCATTTATAAAGAAGTCTCGGGTCATAAATATGCTTTCGGGTATTTAAAATGATTTTTAAAGTATTTTTCAGAATTAATACGGGTCGTTGGATCAATTTCGGGTTAATAAACAGGGTTCGGTTGGCCAATTCTGGCTCCGAAACAATTTTGTAATAATTATCGAGCCTTGGAAATAATTTAGAATAATATTTTAAAGCTCGAAACTATTTTTCGGAATTTTTAAATCATTTTTAAATAATTAAATCTAATTAAATAATTAATTAAAATCAATTAATAATTAATTAAATCAATTAATCAATTAATTTTTGAATTAATTAACCAATTAATCAATTAAAAATCAACTGAAATTAATTAACTAATTAATTCAGATTTATTTTTGAATTAAAAATAATTTTCGGAATTAAAATACTAATTTTTAGAATATTCAGAAATTAAAAATGAATTTTTATAATAAAAATAAATAGGAAATATGATTTTTAAACATTTTATAAACAGGAATCCTATTTTTGAAAACTTTACAAACTACAGGGACTAAACTTCATCATCTACAAAACTACAGGGGCCTGTTTGCAATTTTGCCAGCCCAGCCGTCGACTCACCGGAGTGTGGCCGGAGAACACGATTCCGGCCACCTCAGGCCACCAAACTGTCCAGGTTAAATCTATAGGTTACCAGCAACTTATTCATGTAATCAAAACTCAATAATCATCTCTGTTCTGGCCGGAAATTGGCCAAGAACATCGCCGGTTTCCGGCGAACATCGAAAACTTTCAAAACACAACTCCCTTCGATCCATTAATCCTCTGTTAACGAGCTATATACCAATCGATTGCAAATTTCATAAGGAATACAACCCACTATAAATTAACAGCTAATAACCCTTGAATCAAAAACCCCCAAATTTCAATTGAAAACATTTATACGGGCTATAAACCCTAATTTGGAAATTCGAAAATTAAACCTACTTTTGAGCATGTTATTGAACTCCAAATCAGACGTATAATATATCAAAATCATCAGGAAAACAAGCTCTACCACATGCAATCATCAAATCATACAAACAATCATCCGAACAAAAATTCATATTTTCATAAAAATAATTCGAAAATAATTAAATTTATATAAAATCAACCTTTGATTCTGCAGTAAAACAGGTCCTGGAATCTGATAGTACTCCTTGAGACCTTCAAATTGGTTACTCCAACTTTCCAAACGGATTTCACTAACACCTTGAATTTGTGGTTTGATTCTCCGAAAGGTTTATGAATATATAATTTTTCTCTGTAAAATTATATAATTATCTGTATGCAAATGATTTTGATATGAAATAAAATACGGTAAAAGGCTATTTATATTTACGGGAAATTAGTATCCCGTTGGATCATTCCGGATATAAAACGGTACGTTTATTTGTAAAAATTGATCCAAACGGTATCGGTTTTCGGGATAATTATCCAAATCAGTACAATTTGTACTGCGGTCTTGGTCTCAGCACCTGGTTACACGTATTACGAAGTGATAATTGTTATAGTTTAATAAAAAGCTCCCGTTTATCGAAAATACGGGTTTTATTGATTTACCGAAATGAATATTGTATCGAAAATGTTGCGCCGGGACCCGCGCATGACGAACCGTACGCCGGATCGAAAAAGTCGAAACATGGAAAATGCTCGGAATATTACAATTAGGTTAGGAAGGAGTTCTCGGAAGAGTTTCGGGTTCCAAAAATGTAACAACGGTTGACGTCGGTTGGTTCCCGTTTTTATAAAATAGATTTTAAATACTCGGAAAAAGATTTTATAAATTTCATATGATTCATATAAATTCATAAATCAACATTATAATAATAAGGAAGATATGACAATTATCTATATTTTATTTTGGAGATATAAAAATTGAAATACTCAATTAATACTATTTTTGAATATTCAAATACAAATAACACTTAACAGTTAATTCACAGAATAGATACTGAACACACATAATAATTATTTAATAGCAAAAATAATTACACGATATATCCCGGATATTACATCCTTCCCCCTTAAAAGGATTCTGTCCTCAGAATCTCTTAAGAAAACAAATGAGGGTACTTTTCTCTCATATCACTTTCTAACTCCCAGGTTGACTCTTCAACCTTTGGGTTTCTCCCCAATACTTTTACTAACTTTACCACTTTATTCCTCAATACCTTCTCTCGCTCTTCTAGAATCTCTATCGGATTCTCTACATATGACAAATCTGCCTGAAGCTCTATTGGCTCGTATTCTATTACATGCCTGGAGTCTGGATTATATTTCTTGAGCATCGATACGTGAAAAACATTGTGAATGTGCTCCATGTGCGGTGGTAACGCCAACTCATAAGCTACTTTTCCAATGCGCTTTAAAATCTCAAAAGGTCCGACATATCTTGGGCTTAGCTTCCCTTTCTTCCCAAACCTCGTTAGTCCTTTCCATGGTGATAGTTTCAATAATACCAAGCTCCCTTCTTCCTTGACTGGTCTGCATACTTTCTCTGACGATTTTGTGTGGCTAATAATCTCTTCTGGATAATTTCAACAACTTCCTTTGTCCGCTGCACCAATTCAGGTCCAAGTATTTTGCGTTCTCCTACTTCGTCCCAATATACTGGAGATCTACATTTGCATCCATAAAGGGCTTCATAGGGTGGCATCCCAATGCTGGCATGATAACTGTTGTTATAAGCAAACTCTACCAGGGGTAAATGCTCGTCCCAACTTCCTTTGAAATCAATATCACAAACACGTAACATGTCCTTGATTGTCTGGATCGTTCTTTCACTTTGGCCGTCCGTCTGCGGGTGATAGGCCATACTCATATTCAATCTTGTTCCCAAACATTCTTGAAAACTCTTCCAGAATCTTGAGTTAAACCTTGGATCTTGATCAGATATGATAGACACTGGAACTCCATGACGAACTATAATTTCTTTTAGGTACATATGGACCAACTTATCGAGCGAAAATCTTTCATTTATAGGCAGAAAATGAGCTGACTTGGTAAGTCTATCCACTATAACCCAAATGGCATCATGATTAGCCCTTGTCCTTGGTAATCCAACTATAAAATCCATGGCAAGGTGTTCCCACTTCCATTCTGGAATATCCAATGGCTGTAGCAGTCCGCTTGGTCTCTGATGCTCTGCTTTAACCCTCTGACAGGTATAACATTTGCTAACCCATCCCGCAATTTCCCTCTTCATGTCTGGCCACCAATAATTCTTCTTTAAATCTCTATACATCTTGGTACTTCCTGGATGGATGGAATACCTTGAATTATGTGTCTCCTGTAGAATTTCATTCTTTAACTCCGTCACCGGTGGAATCCAAATTCTAGATGAAAACCTCAGAATACCTTGGTCATCTTGTTGCGTGCATAATTCCTCACCTACCAAACGATTTATATCTTGATCCATTACCTCTTTCTGGCATTTCTTTATTTTCTCCCATAACTCCGGTTGGAAAATCATACTGTACACTTTTGCTTCCTCAGGCTTGCAAATTCTAATCTCCAATTCAAATTTCTGAAATTCTTTATATATCTCTTCAGGTACGGATAACATATTTAACCTTTCCTTCCGACTTAACGCGTCTGCTACAACGTTCGCCTTACTGGGATGATAATTAATCGAGCAATCATAATCCTTGATCAATTCTAACCATCTCCTTTGCCTCATATTAAGTTCCTTCTGGGTAAATATATACTTCAAACTTTTGTGATCCGTATAAATCTCACATTTCTCTCTATACATATAATGTCTCCAAATCTTCAAAGCAAATACTATGGCTGCTAACTCCAAATCATGAGTAGGGTACTTCTGTTCGTGTGGTTTCAATTGCCTTGACGCATACGCAATCACCTTGTCGTGCTGCATAAGAACACATCCTAATCCTTTATGAGAAGCATCACTATAAATTACGAAATTCCCTTGATTGTCTGGAAGTGACAAAACAGGTGCCGTGATTAATCGTCGCTTCAATTCCTGAAAACTTTTCTCGCATTTGTCGTTCCATATAAACTTCTCATTCTTTCGTGTAAGCTTTGTTAATGGTGTGACAATCCTTGAGAAATTTTGAACAAATCGACGATAATATCCCGCCATCCTAGGAAACTTCTTACCTCAGTGGGTGTTCTCGGTCTTTCCTAATTCGTAATTGCCTCGATCTTTGCCGGGTCCACTTTGATCCCTTCATTAGTAACTATGTATCCTAAGAACTGATCCTCTTGTAACCAAAATTCACACTTCGAGAATTTAGCATACAACTTCTTTTTCCTTAAAATCTCCAAAGCTGTTCTTAAATGTTCCGCATGATCCTCTTCTGTCTTTGAATAGATCAAAATATCGTCTATAAATACAATAACGAACTTGTCCAAATATTCCTTGAAAATTCTGTTCATCAGGTCCATAAATGCTGCCGGGACGTTGGTCAATCCAAAAGACATTACTAGAAATTCATAATGTCCATACCTTGTTCGAAAAGCTGTCTTTGGTATATCTTCTGGCTTGATCTTCAGTTGATGATATCCCGATCTTAAATCGATCTTGGAGAAATACTTGGCTCCCTTCAATTGGTCAAATAAATCATCAATTCTAGGTAACGGATACTTATTCTTGATTGTAAGCTTGTTGAGCTCCCTATAGTCGATACATAGTCTCATGCTTCCATCTTTCTTCTTGACAAATAATACCGGTGCTCCCCATGGGGATACACTGGGTCTGATTATTCCTTTCTCTAACAACTCCTGCAATTGCTTCGCTAGCTCTTTCATCTCAACAGGCGCCATTCTGTACGGGGCCTTGGATACTGGTTCTGTTCCAGGTGTTAAGTCGATCGCAAATTCAATTTCCCTATCTGGAGAAAGTCCTGGCAATTCGTCGGGAAACACGTCTGGAAATTCATTCACAACTGGAATATCTTCAAGTTTTGCTAGCTCTTGACTCTTGTCAATCACGTATGCTATAAAATGCTTGCATCCTTGCCGTAATAACTTCTTAGCTTGAATTATTGTTAAGAACTTCTTTACTTGCTTCTGTCCCTTGAACGTTACTATCTTTTCGTCAGGCGTCTTCACCATTACCTTCTTATTTCGACAATCTATCTGGGCATCATGCCTAGATAACCAATCCATCCCTAATATAATGTCAAATTCTCCTAACTTAAATGATATCAAATCTACACAAAACTTACTACCAGAAATCTCAACCTCACAATTCCCACAAACTTGATTCACAGTTACACGTTCTTGATTTGCTAATTCCACAGTCATTATTTCATTTAAATACTCTACTGGAAAATTTAACTTGCTAACAATATCTTGTGAAACAAACGATCGAGTTGCTCCCGAATCTATTAACACTTTGACACATAAAGAATTCACATTGAGCGTACCTGCCATGACATCTGTATCCTGGATTGCATCCTTCACTGACATGTCGAAAAATCTAGCCCTTGGAGCCTCATTTACTGCTGGGGTAGATCCCATAATCCTCAATGCATTACTGACTGGGGCTGATATCTTGCAATCCCTGGCCATATGTCCTGGCTTTCCACATTTGAAGCACGTAAATTCAATGGCTGGAACCTTTACTGCTAGATTTCGGATAGGCTGATCCTTATTTGCTGGCTCTCTAGCTGGCTGATTTCGGCACTCCCTCGAATGGTGCCCTTTCTGGTTGCATTTGAAACATACCACATTCAACTTGTTACAAACTCCTCCATGCTTCTTTCCACAAACTTGACAATCTGGAAAAGTTAATCTCAACTGATTCGGCTGATTCACATTAGCTGAACGGTTGCTCTGGCCTCCGTCTCCTGCATTTTGTCTCCTGAAATTAAAATTTCTCCCTGGCTGGAACTTGCCCTTCTTAAAGTTTGGAAACTTCCCTGGGTGTAACTGACCCTCACTTCCCTCAACCTTCCTTTTCTTTCTCTCTTTTTCCTTCTGTGACATCTCACTTTCGGTCTCCGCAATCATAGCCTTCTGTACAACCCCTGCATAGGCCTCCAACTCAAAAATAGCTACCTTCCCTCTGATCCATGGCTTCAAGCCTTGCTGGAATCTCTTAGCTTTCTTTCTATCAGTATCAACATACGACGGCACATACCTTGGCAATTCTTCAAATTTACTCTCATAATCTGCCACCGACATAGTTCCTTGCTTTAACTCTAAAAACTTCAGCTCCATCTGATCTTGAACAAACTGAGGAAAATACTTTTCTAGAAATAATTCCTTAAACCTCTCCCAAGTAATAACATTTGTACCTTCCAATGTCTTCACCATCTCCCACCAGTAGGTGGCCTCATTCTTCAAATAGTAACTTGCAAACTCAACCTTCTGCTCCTCTTTCACTTTTACCAAGGCAAATGCCTTCTCTATTTCCTTTAACCACACATTTGCTTCAATTGGCTCTAAGGAACACTAGAATTCTGGTGGGTTTACTGCCTGAAAAGTTTTGAAAGTTACCTGGGGATTGGTCTGTCTTTGTTGTTGTTGTGCCAGGTGAACTGTTTGTTGGGCCAAGATTTGGAGAATCTGGGCTATTGCTGGGTCTATGGGTCCTGGGTTCATATTCTGGTTTGTCTCATCTTGGTTGTTATTGTTGTGGTTGTTGGTTTCTTCATTCTGGGTGTGGGTGCGGGTATTTCTTCTGAGAGGCATTTTCTGTAAAGAATCAATCAATTTATTTAGCTTTTGAATCAAATCTTTGCATAAAGGAAAAGTTTTGTAAAACAGGAATATCTCTTTTTGAAAACAGTTGTAACTAAGTAAATTGCATGCTTCTTTACAGAATATAAACAGTTATGGAAAACAGGGTACATGGTATCACAGGGTATACTGGTGCAATAAATAAGGTAAAGTAAAACAGGTGTGATAAAGTAAATGACAGTGCTGGAAAAGAAAAGGTACTGATATATAGATCAAAAGTTTTAGGTAGTACAAACGTAAAAACGCTTCGGAAGTAAAAGCAAAAGGGTACAACAACCTACTCACTAGTCAGCATCGCTAGTCTATAAATACGACTCAAAAGTCTACTGATACACACTACACACTACTGTACATACTATGTAATCACAACAACACTGCTCCACATCTCCATCTCTGAGTTTCTATCTTATGGCAAGTTTGGACCTCCAATCTCCTCAAGCTCCTCTAGAACCCACTTAGCCCACTCCACTAGGAAATTAGGGGTGATGTCCTCATGTGTAGCCTCAGCAATCCTCACTGCAGCTGTCCTATGAAACGCCTGTAGCCTCTCTCTGAGTCGCCTCTCACCACTCCCAACCTCTCTGGTACGCATGATATGTAGTAACTCCTGAATCTGACCCTGAAGGAATCGCTGCTCCATAAGGCAAGCCTTAAACTGATGATATGGGACAGGATAAGAAGAGAACTGAAAAGGTACTCATGTAACTGAATGACCAGTAAAGCCTGAATCAGCAGGTGGGGGTCCTCTAACAGGTGGCCTCATGTCTGGAGGTGGAATAGCCTGCAGTGGTACGGGTTGCAACACCGGTGGAGGTAGAATAGCCAATGCTGGTGGAATAACAGGACGTGGATCCGATGTTGGTGCTCCAACTGAAGGCTCTGAGTGATCAGCTGATATAGGAATAAAAGAGTCGGCCATTGCTGCTATCTGAAATTATATCGCAATATAAGAATCTCGAACCACGACGTGAACTATACTTTCAATTGAAAACATTCATACGGGCTATAAACCCTAATTTTGAAATTCGAAAATTAAACCTACTTTTGAGCATGTTATTGAACTCCAAATCAGACGTATAATATATCAAAATCATCAGGAAAATAAGCTCTACCACATGCAATCATCAAATCATACAAACAATCATCCGAACAAAAATTCATATTTTTCATAAAAATAATTCGAAAATAATTAAATTTATATAAAATCAACCTTTGATTCTGCAGTAAAACAGGTCCTGGAATCTGATAGTACTCCTTGAGACCTTCAAATTGGTTACTCCAACTTTCTAAACGGATTTCACTAACACCTTGAATTTGTGGTTTGATTCTCAGAAAGGTTTATGAATATATGATTTTTCTCTGTAAAATTATATAATTATCTGTCCGCAAATGATTTTGATACGAAATAAAATACGGTAAAAGGCTATTTATATTTATGGGAAATTAGTATCCCGTTGGATCATTCCGGATATAAAACGGTACGTTTATTTGTAAAAACTGAACCAAACGGTATCGGTTTTCGGGATAATTATCCAAATTAGTACAATTTGTACTGCGGTCTTGGTCTCAGGGCCTGGTTACACGTATTACGAAGTGGTAATTGTGATAGTTTAGTAAAAAGCTCCCGTTTATCGAAAATACGGGTTTTATTGATTTACCGAAACGAATATTGTATCGAAAATTTTGTGCCGGGACCCGCGCAGGACAAACCGTACGCCGGATCGAAAAAGTCGAAACATGGAAAATGCTTGGAATATTACAATTGGGTTAGGAAGGAGTTCTCGGAAGAGTTTCGGGTTCCAAAAACGTAACAACGGTTGACGTCGGTTGGTTCCCGTTTTTATAAAATAGATTTTAAATACTCGGAAAAAGATTTTATAAATTTCATATGATTCATATAAATTCATAAATCAACATAATAATAATTAGGAAGATATGACAATTATCTATATTTTATTTTGGACATATAAAAATTGAAATACTCAATTAATACTATTTTTGAATATTCAAATACAAATAACACTTAACAGTTAATTCACAGAATAGATACTGAACACACATAATAATTATTTAATAGCAAAAATAATTATACGATATATCCCGGATATTACATCATTTGTTGCAGATTTAAACTCAACAAATAAGAATAATATTTGTTGCTTCTATACCAAGGCAACCAGTGAACAAAATAAGCTATGGCACAAGAAACTCTCTCACTTGAACTACAGGGCAATCAATACTCTGGTAAAAAAAAGAATTGGTGAGAGACATTCCAGCTTTGGAATTTGCTCAAGATGAGGTCTATGAAGCTTGTCAAAAAGGGAAATGAAGAGGTCCAATCACAAGAGCAGAGCTATAAATTCCATAAGTGTTGTATTACAGCTTATTCATATGGATATGTTTGGACCAGTTAATGTCATGTCTTTATCCAGAAAGAAGTATGCTTTGGTGATGGTGGATGACCACTTAAAATACACTCCAGTGGAATTTATGCATTCAAAGTATGAAACTCCACACATCATCATTAAATACATTAAGAAAATTGAGAATCAGACTGAAGATCAAGAATCTGTCAAAAGATTGAGGAGTGACAATGGCACATAATTCAAAAAAGCAGTTATAAGTGAGTTCTGCAAAGACAAAGGCAATGTTCAAGAGTTCTCAGCTACAAGAACACCTCATCATAATGGTGTGGTTGAAAAACAAATAGAACTCTAGTTGAAGCTGCAAGAACAATGTTGCAAGATGCCAATCTGCCAACCAGTTTTTGGGAAGAAGCTGTTAACACTACATGTTACACTCAAAACATATATTTAATCAAGAAAAACATTGTCAAGTCACCTTACTAAATTTTGTCAAAGAAAAAGCCTACTGTTAAGCATATGCATGTGTTTGGAAGAAAATGTTTTATGCTCAAGGATAACTTTGAATATGTTAAAAAAATTGACTCTAAAGTATTTGAAGCTATTTTTCTGGGATATTTATTGGAAAGGACTGTCTACAGAGTCTACGTGCTAGAGCAGAAGAAAATAATGGAAACACATACGTGACCTTTGATGATGACAAGTGTCAAGGCTTGTAATGCCATGATGAAAAGCAAGCTGAAGCCATAAAGTTTGAATATCTCAATATTGACAGTGATTCTGAAGATGAAGCTGAGGTCAACACAAATAATAGACTGCAGGAAGAATCAAGTGAATCAGTGAACCGTGATAATAAAAATTCATCTTAAGAAAGAAAATACAGACAATTCTAGTCAACAAGATCACACCAGAAAATGGGATAAGAGTCATACAAGAGATGCTATATTTGGTGATCCCAATATTGGAGTAAGGACTAGAAGTGCCACTGCAAATGAATTCTTTGATGCATGTTTTTTATCTCAAAATGAGCCTAAGAAAACTGAGGAAATTCTACTTGATCCTGATTAGATAACCGATATGCAAGAAGAGCTAAATTAGTTTGAAAGAAAAAAAGTTTGGGAATTGGTTCATGAACCAAGAAACTGAAGAATCCTTGGAACAAAATAGGTGTATAGGAACAAGATGGATGAAAATTGAATTGTGACAAGAAACAACGTAAGGCTGATTCCCAAGGCTACTCACAAGATGAAATAATTGATTATGATGAAACTTTTGCTACAGTTACAAGACTTGAAGCAATAATAATTTTTCTTGCATTTGCTGCACATTCTAATTTTAAGGTCTATCAAATGAATGTAAAAAGTGCATTTCTTAATGGTGAATTAAAAGAACAAGTTTATGTGCAACAACCACCTGGCTTTGAAGATGCAGAATTTCTAAACTTTGTTTATAAACTGTTAAATGGTCTCTATGGATTGAAGCAAGAACCTAGAGCATGGTATAACATATTGTCATAATTTTTTATTCAAACATGTACTCGCTAGAGGAACATTTGACAAGACTCTATTCAACAAACAACATGGTGATGACATCATTCTAGTTCAAATTTATGTGGATGATATCATTTTTGGTTGTACCAATGAGAAGCTATGTCAAAGATTTTCAAGACTCATGCAAAGTGAGTATGAGATGAGCATGATGGGGGAACTAAGTTACTTTCTTGGCCTTCAAGTTAGCCAAAGAAGTGATGGAATCTTTATCAGTCAAACCAAGTATGCCAATGATCTGTTGAAGAAATTTTGAATGGTGGACTGCTCACCTACATCAACTCCTATGTCTATATCTACCAAGTTGGATGAAGATAAGAAAGGAAAAAGTGTAGACATATCAAGTTATAGAGGAATGATTGGATCTTTGCTGTACTTAACTATAAATAGACCAGACCTCATGTTTGTAACATGTCTGTGTGCTAGATTTCAAGCAAATCCTAAAGAAATACATTCAATGGTTGTCAAGAGGATTTTCAGATATTTGAAGGGAACAACAAACTTGGAATCATGGTATCCTAAGGGAAATGGTTTTGAAGTTGTTGGATACACAGATGCTAATTTTGCTGGATGTAGGGTGGACAAAAAAAGTATAAGTGGAAGTTGTCAATTCCTTGGTCCAAGGCTTGTATTATGGTATAGTAAGAAATAACAATCTGTGTTAACTTCCACAGGTGAAGCATAATACATAGCTGCTGGTAGTTGTTGTGCTCAAGTGCTTTGGATTAGAAACCAACTGATTGATTATGGTCATATGTGATAATACTAGTGCAATATCCATTGTGGCTAATTCAGTTAATTATTCAAGAACTAAACACATTTATGTAAGGTATCATTTTATTAGAGAACATGTTGCAAATGGTACTATTGAGCTTATTTTTCTTCCAACACAAAAACAGTTAGCTGGCATTTTCACTAAACCTTTGGATGCAGCAACTTTCACTAGACTTGTAAGTGAAATTGATTTGTTAAATTCTTCATCCTAAAGGCAAGAACTCAGCTAACTAGTTGCAACAGATTAAATCCAGATAAATCAAAATTGATTAATTTAATTAGAAATTAACTGAAATATGATCTGTAAATATTTTAGAATTCTTTGTATATTTATTTTACAAAATTAAATCTCAACTTGGAAGTTTTCTAATTCTGAGAAAAACTGTCTAAATATTAGTTCATATAATTCATATGTGAAATTATTACAAGACATATATAAAGAAGATCAAATCTTTGTAGAGAACCGGGTTCTCGATAAGTCTAAATGACTTGTCGATAAGTCATTTTATGACTTCTCTATAGAGTTCCCAACAAGTCTCACCTATGAGTTCTCGATGGACATCTCGATAAGTCATTTTATGACTTCTCGACAAGCACTATAGAGATCTCAATATATTTATCGATATGGAGTTCTCTACAACTTTAAATTTGAGACTTATCAATAACTCAGAACTGAAACTATTTAATTCAATAGATTAGTTCAGTAAAATATTTTTGACATAAAATCATTCTAATTTTATGTCAATTTATTCAATATAAATTGGAATAATTTAGTCTAATAAGGACAAACTAGGTATTTTTACAACATCTCGATAACTCACTATTTAGTTCTCGATAGGAATCAACAAAGTGACATTTTAACATGAGTTCTCTATAGGTCATGTGACTTCCCTACAAGCAAATATCAACAGTTCATTATTCACTTGTCGAAAAGTCACATCTCTACCCTATAAATACCCAGATGAAACCAACTACTTGGCATTTGTTGATGCAAATAAAACACCTGACAATTTTAAGTGCTTTGTATCTGGATGTACTGAATGAGTTTTGGAACACAACAGTTATCAACACTATAGTTCATGAAAATCAAGCAATTTCTCTTGTGGTTAACTGCACAAGTCAAAGTATAGCTCTTGAGTTCAATGCAGATGACATCAACAAAGGATTGGGCATCCCTACAAATAATCTGGTTGACGCTCCTACTACTAAAGAGTTGGCTAAATTCATGGACTTCAACAACTACAGTGAGAAAATAGATTTGGATAGCATCAACAAGAAAAATCTGAGAAGGGAGTGGTTCTTTATCTTTGGATCAATAATGAAGGCTTTCACATACAGGAAGACTAGTTATGACAACATCTCTAGTGTGGTCCAAAAGCTAGTGTACTCAATGGCCTACAACAAACACCTCAATATTGGAAGCTTGACCCTGGAAGAACTGAGCACAAGGCTAACTATGCCTTTGGTAAGTAGAGGTAAATAGATCTTCTTTCCTAGATTTATTATATGTACATTAAATCATAAATTTAATGACATATGTTAGATGGTATTGATAGAAATCAAATAGGAATCTGTAAACAAGTGTCCAAAATTCTATTTGGCTCACTAATTGCAAAGAATCAGGTAAAGGCAAGTCTAAATGTCGCTGACTTCATGTTAGAGAAATTTAGAACTTACCCTTATCTTATGTCTGATATAAGGACAAGTGCCATATCTAGTACAACTATGGCCCCTTACCTGTAGATGAACCCAAACAGGATATCACAGAGGGGCCTTCCATAGCTGAGACCTTTTCTTCGAAACCCCTAGATGCTAGGAAATCAACTACTTCATTCTCTCAAAAGGGTGGATTTAGTAAAAAAAAGAGAATGCAAACACCTCTAGTAGTAGTTAGTGAGAATGATGAAGATCAAACAGAAACTAAGTCGCCCTTGGTCAAAAACCCAAAGAAGCAAAGGAAGGTTGAGTTGACCACTCAAATGACCACATATGCATCTTCTCAAAGAGATGCAGTTGTAACAAAGGGGCATAAACAGACTATAGTGGCACCTTCTCAACAAGGTGTCACTATTGAAACAAATATTCTCCCCAATCACTACCACATAAATGGCCTTAACCAACATCCAAAAATGGTGTTGCCACAAAAAATGTTGCCTTATGTGACCAGAAATTAAAAAAATGATTTATGCCAACATCATAACCAAATGTCGGTATACAAGTTGCCTTAGATTTCCTATACCAACACCTTTTTTGTTGTTGCCTTAGACCTGCGAAAAAATTGAAATAGAAAAAAGCGGGGGAATAATCCCGCTCAAAGTTAAATTGATAGCCCGAACAAAATAAAAAAAAGTATAATAGAAAACACAGCTCTCTCTGTCTCAGTCTCTTCGCATAAAATCAAACACAAAGCATACTCTCCCCACAAACCCTCATCTCCGTTAATGTATCGGGGCCGCCATAAACTCAGACATAAAAAATGACTCTCTTGTACTCATATCTGTTAATATATCGCTATGGATAGTAATTACGGATGATGTTGTTTTCCACATGCAAACCCCTAACAAGTATATCAGTTCGATATGTTTGGTTTAGAATCAAACACTCATGTGGACCAAAAATAACGTAGATACACAATTAATCTTGCATCAAGAAAGTATAATTGCTTCCTAAGCTCTATTATGCCTCATGGGTCAGAATCCTCTACCACGATTCTTCCTTCCCAAACCATAAATGACCAAGGAAATGCAATTTTATATTCATAAATTGCATGTATTTTTCATATATAATTTTCATTATAACAGTTATGTTCATGCAAGAGGATTGGCAAAAGAAAATTTGTTCTATAAAATTTCACTTAATATTTTAATTTCAGAATATATGTGGACTCCGGTATCTCAAAAAATGAGTATGTGTTTATGTATATGGGTCGATGATCTTCTTTATTTTTTAATTTATAAATGATTAAACTAGATAATTTTAGTAGGTTTCTAGCAAGTGTTATTGTATACTCACACTCTATCCCACAATACTCGTCTCATTTGATAATTTTTTTTTCCATAATTATTGTCCATTCCAACTTCCAAAGCAAATAGGTGGTCAACTGTCGTAAACTGCCCTTTTTAAAATTGTATAACAATTAATGAGATGTGAGTATGGGTCTAGAATAGTTTATATTTTTATAGAAACAATGCATTTACGATGGATAGAATTGAAAAAATATCATCAAACTAATACTTTTAATATGAGTAATTTTTTCAAAAGAGACTTGTACAGGGAGTTTACCAAAGATTTTATACTTTATAATATTTTTTTAGCAAAGTGGAGACAGACTTATGAAAAAGTAATTTTTTTTGAGAGGCTAAGTTAAGTTGGGATTGTCCACGAGAATATGACAACAATTATGTATTCGGATTTGTGATACACCACATTCTATTTGAGAGGTGTTTGACTGGTTATTTTGTTTTCCTTAGGTCGTCTTTTATTTTTCGAAAGACTAATAAACAACTTAACTTTTCTTTCCATCTAACAGAAGCTAAATATCTATGAGACAGGATTTATAAGTACTGAGATTAACGCATGTCATATTAATATTGGACCCTGGTCGAAATATAGTCGCACAATTATATGAATTACAAATAGGCCTTTATACAATCTTAAAAATTCAGCAATCTATCAGCTATGACCTTGGGTGGTTCAAAAATAAGCAAATTTATTTATTTATTTTGTATGTTTTAATTTTTGACCCAAGGTGTACATGTACAACCTAATAACCAAATGACTTGACCAAGAAAAATTACGAGTCTTATTTCTCATGCATATACATCAACATCAATATTAACCTATTACATATTGACATATTGTGACACACATATAAATAAGATTCTTCTCCATTGGTTTTGTGTCACTTGTGAGGTAAGCCACGAGAATTTTTTGGGAAACATTTCTCCATAACAAAAACATCAAATTTTGATCAAAAGTGTCTCATCATTTTCTTCAAATCAAAGGGTTTCATATAGGGTTTTAATTGTTCTTGATACAAAACTTTTTCTTTTGATTTATTTGTGTTCATCATCACTGCGGCACATCCTTCTTCAATAAACAGAAGAAGGCTCTATTCTGAGAAATCATATACACACAGTTACTAGATTTTACATACAAAAGATTCATGATATAGCTGAATTTATGATATAGTTGGTTTTAAACCAAAAACAGCGTTTGCAATACTAATGACTCCTGGATTTTGGCTGCTAAGACCTGCAATAGCTATGGCATTGCCCTTTCCTATGTTTTGCTGGTAGTGAATGAGACCAATAGGGAAGATATGTTGGGATTATTATTAATCTAAACATATTTATTTAGTTGATTTTCATATTGTTAAATAAAGCAGTATAAATATTGTACTGCAGATTTGGTTGTTGGAGTTAATACATATGATTAGGAAACAAATAAGTGAGAGATAAGTTAGGAATTTGATTTCCTGATTTACAGGAACACTGCTAGGACATCTTATATGTATTAGTCATTTCTCTTCTGCAATTTCAATTCAATCAAGTGTATTCCATATCAATAATCAAACAACTCTGTTTCGCATATTACATTCTACACTAACATCTGGTATCAGAGCTCTCAATCACCTGTAAATCGCATCGAAAGCTGACAGCAAATGGAGACAAATAAGAACAAGGAAGGATCAATCGGACTGAGTTATCCATTTTTGACAAAGATAAACTATACTACTTGGTCTATAAAGATGAGGGTTATTATGCAAGCTTATGGAGTGTGGGAAGCAATAGAACCTAAGGATCTCAAGGGTACCATTGATGACAAGATGGATAAGCGAGCGTTGGCCATCATCTACCAAGGTATTTCCGAGGATATGTTGTTGACTATTGCAGAAAAGAAAACATCCAGGGAGGCATGGGGAGCGCTTAAAACATTGTGTCAGGGTGCGGACAAGGTGAAAAAGGCCAAGGCACAGACCATCAAAGCAGAGTTTGAGTCATTAAAGATGAAAGATACGGAACAGTTGGATGATTTTTGTATGAGACTGAATGGCCTGGTAACTAATATCAGGGCTTTGGGAGAAACGATTGGAGAGGAGTATGTCGTTAAAAAGTTGTTAAGGGCTGTTCCAACTAAATTTCTCCAAATTACATCTGCCATCGAGCAATTTGGGAATTTAGAAACCATGTCGGTAGAGGAAGTGATGGGTTCACTTAAGGCTCATGAAGAGCGTTTACAAGGACATGTGGAGAACAACGAAGGACAACAACTTTTGTTAACGGAAGATGAGTGGGTTAAGCGAGAGAATAACAATGGGAAACTTCTTCTTACACGAGAAGAATGGCTAAATAAGTCGGCGAGAACAGGACAGAACAGTGGGGGTGATTATCGAGTGAGAGATAATCGTAATACTCGTGACAGAAGTCAGGTAAATTGTTTTAATTGTGCAACTTATGGACATTTTGCATACGAATGTCGTAAGCCAAAGAAGAATAAACAGCAGAGGGGGGAAGCAAACTTGGCACAATTAAATGATGAGGAGCCAGCCTTGTTAATGGCATTGTGCGAAGATGATATAAACGATATAAACACATTTACTGAGGGCAAAGGCATGGGTGAAACTAAGGAAGTGGAAGAAAATACCTGGTACCTTGATAATGGTGCCAGTAACCACATGACAGGACGGAGAGAAAAGTTTGAAATGATGGATAAATCAGTGAAAGGAGTGGTAAAATTTGGCGATGGTTCATTGGTGAAGGTCGAGGGAAGGGGTCCATTAGAATTATTTACAAGAACGGGGAAACGAGGATGCTTCACGAAGTGTATTACATACCTGCTCTTCGAAGTAATATCATAAGCTTGGGTCAGCTATCAGAGGAAGGTAATCGCGTAGTTATGAACGGCGAAAATTAATGGGTCTATGACAGTTGCAGGAGATTGCTGATTCATGTCAAAAGATCTGCAAATCGACTCTACAAACTTCTCATCAAAGGAGCTGAACACCAGTGTCTATTAACCAAAAGTGAGGAAGAAGCCTGATTATGGCACAAACGACCGGGGCATGTAAATTTTAAGGCGATGCAATTGATGTCGAGGCACAATATGGATCATGGAATGCCTCATATAAACCAACCAAAAGAAATTTGTGACGGTTGCCTAATGTCGAAGCAAACACGTAAGCCTTTCCCTACTCAATCTGATTTCTCTGCGAAAGCTGCTTTAGAATTAATTCATCTAGATCTATGTGGTCCTATATCTCCATCTACTCCAGCAGGAAATCACTATTTTATGCTTCTAGTTGACGACTATAGTCGGATGATGTGGGTATATATGCTTAAAACAAAAGATGAGGCTCTAAATTGTTTCAAGAAATTTAAATTATTTGTTGAGAAAGGTGCACCACAGGGCATTCGTGTTTTGAGGACATATCGTGGAGGAGAATTTTGTTTAAAAAATTTTAACACATTTTGTGAAGCACATGGGATTCTAAGACATTACACGGCACCCTACACACCGCAGCAAAATGGTGTGGTAGAGCATCACAACCGCACCGTAGTAGCCATGGCAAGAAGTATGCTTAAAGAAAGAAACGTGCCAGCACAGTACTGGGGAGAAGCTGTTACACACGCAGTCCATATCTTGAACAAAGTACCAACATGAGCATTGTCAATTATCACCCCTCACGAAGCTTGGTTTGAAAAGAAACCAAAAATGAATTACTTGAGAATTTTTGGGTGTACAGTTTACATGAAAATTCCAGCCGTGAAAACCAAGAAACTTGATAATAGAAGTAAGCTTATGGTGTACTTCGGTAGAGAGCCTGGAACTGAGGCATTCTGTTTATATGATCCAAGCACAGGTACTGTTCATGTCAGTAGGGATGTGGTCTTCAACGAGAATAAGGCCTGGGATTGGGACACGACAATGAGTTCTGAAACAACCAGAAATGGACAATTTATTCTGGAAGATTATGCACCAGTACAAGATGAAGAGCATACACAGTGGGAAGCAGAACCACACACACCTACTCCGGTCACTAGTCCTCAAACCTCGCGAGTTATAATCTCGAGTTCTCAATCTGATGGTGAAGGCACATATAGCTCGAGTGTTTCCAGTACTAGTAGTTGACAACCACAAAAATTCAGATATCTCGACGATATCTATGATCATACTACAGAAGTAGAGCTGGCAGACGAACTTTTGTTGATGGGTATTGATGAGCCCATCTGCTTCGAGCAAGCAGTACAAGAAGACGTTCGGAAGGAAGCAATGGATCGAGAAATCGAGTCTATTGAAAAAAATAAGACTTGGCAGCTAACAACCTTACCTCAAGGTCACAAGGCCATAGACCTTAAATGGGTTTACAAGTTGAAGATATATCAGAAGGGAGAGGTCACCAAACATAAAGCTCGCCTCATAGCTAAAGGCTATGTACAACGCCAAGGGGTAGATTACGAGGAAGTATTTGCCCCCGTAACCAGACTTGAGACGGTAAGATTACTTTTGGCACTAGCAGCGAAACTTGATTGGGAGGTTCATCACCTCGACGTGAAGTCCGCATTTTTGAATGGAATTATTTAGAAAGAAGTATATATGTCCCAGCCTAAAGGTTATATTTGGAAAGGATCCAAGCACAAGGTCTATAAACTACTTAAAGCTTTATACGGCCTTCGTCAAGCTCCGCGTGCCTCGTACTCCCGTTTGAACCAATATCTGCTGAAACTTGGCTTTGTCAAATGCCCATTTGAACATGCTGTTTACATGAAAAAAGAAGGTGATAATTCGTTAATTGTTGGAGTGTATGTCGATGACTTATTGGTCACGGGAACAAGCTTGTCGCACATTGCCAAATTTAAGGGGGAAATGAGTCGTGAATTTGACATGTCCGACCTTGGAAAATTATCATACTATCTGGGTTTAGAAGTAAGTCAAGGCATAGGTTCTATCGAGTTAAGACAGTCGACTTATGCAAAGAAAGTTCTCGAAAAAGCTGCAATGGCGGAGTGCAACCCTGTTAAATACCCCATGGAAACAAAGCTGCAACTTCATGCTGATGAAACGGGAAAACCTGTGAACTCCACACACTTCAAAAGCATTGTTGGTGGTTTACAATATCTAGTACACACAAGGCCTGATATTGCCTATGCCGTTGAGATTGTCAGTAGATATATGGAGAGGCCAACAGAGATTCATATAAGTGTTGTAAAGAGGATTTGTCGTTACTTGAAGGGAACTTTGCAATTCGGTCTAATTTATACAAAGGGGAAAGGGAATTATATTCTTTCTGGTTTCTCTGACAGTGACTTGGCAGGTAGTTTGGATGATCGAAAGAGGACATGAGGAATGGCCTTTTATCTCAACGATAATCTGATTACATGGGTTTCATAAAAACAACGGTGTGTGGCACTTTCATCGTGCGAGGCAGAGTTTATGGTAGATACAACTGCTTCTTGTCAAGCTATTTGGCTGCAAAGAGTTCTAAGTCATATAATGGGTGTCAAGCCAGTGTTAGTCATGTTGTACATTGATAACAGGTCTGCTGTGGACCTAGCTCGGAATCCAGTATTTTATGGTAGGAGCAAACATATTGACCTGAGGTACCACTTGATCCGAGATTGTGTTGAGCAATATCTGATAGCCATAAAGCATGTTCCTACGAATGAACAGCGGGCTGATATTTTAATTAAAGCATTGGCAGTGTCCAAGTTCGAGAAAATGAGAATTTTACTGGGAGTCAAGCAACTTGAGGATGTTTAGATTAAGGGGGAGTATGTTGGGATTATTATTAATCTAAATATATTTATTTAGTTGATTTTCATATTGTTAAATAAAGCAGTATAAATATTGTACTACAAATTTGGTTGTTGGAGTTAGTACGTATGATTAGGAAACAAATAAGTGAGAGATAAGTTAGGAATTTGATTTCCTGATTTACAGGAACACTGCTAGGACAACTTATATGTATTAGTCATTTCTCTTCTGCAATTTCAATTCAATCAAGTGTATTCCATATCAATAATCAAACAACTCTGTTTCGCATATTACATTCTGCACTAACAAGACAAACACATCACCCTTGTGTAGTATTTTTGAAATTAATCGGGATTTGAGGTGACAAAACCAACTTCAAGGATTCCTTCCATGACGGTGAAGATCTCTGTAGCACGAGGATGTGTGTGAGGAGGATTGATGCCCCATGGTGCATAGTCAATGCGGACAAGGGAGATGCCTAGTGTATTTAGTCCTGGAATTTGGGTTGTGGCCACAGGAGTTACCCTAGAGCCAACTGCATTGCTTGTGTTACCTGATATATGAAGTCCGCTAAAGGAAAAGTCACTGGCTTGGACCATGCTTGGATTCTTGCATGTTAATCCATTAAGAAGCACTGCAAAAAATAAGCACTGCATATTATACATATATATCATAGGTATACTGGGTACTAGAAGCCGCTTAAAACTATAAATTTAATATATTTGGATGGAGGTACCATTTACATAAACAATAAAACTGTAACAAAACACATAATAATCCCACACACTAGCCTAAAGTTATATTTTGGAAATTGATCTTTGCATGATTAATTCTATTATGAAATATCTATTATACACATCTCATGAAGGTAACATTACTTTCTTTAATCTAATTAGTTTTATGTCATTTCCCAATTTTAGTAAAACTAAATGTATATATTTTAATTAGTTGACCTTGCTATTTGTTATGTTGATGATTTTTTTTAATGATTAATATGGATGCTAAGATTTTATTTTCGTAAGTGGAAATATATGATTATTTGTATTTTGGGTTAAGAGGTTAAAATTGTAATACCCAACGATTTATAATTATCATTAAATTGGGGATTTTTGGATTGTTGCTTGGATGGAATTGTTGATGTAATTAGTTGGAAGGTGACGGGAGTGTAGTAAGATTGTCTGAGGACCACATGAGAAGATGCCCCACGTCAGCCGTTTCCGACGGGCGACGGTGGCAACGGGAGAAGAAAGGGAGTTTGGTGGAGTGTATATTTTTTGCTCTTGTGTGTATGGTGCTAGAGCTAGTAGTTTAGTGGTGTGTGTGTTTCAAAGTGTATATGTGTTTTGTGCTACCTTAAAAGAGCACATGGGTAGCGGTGGCCAAATGAGTGTGCCGGATGTTCCGTGCCGGGTCTCCTCACTCATGACTCGTAGATGACACATTTAACTATACGATCCGTGTCGGGTTCGTGCTGAGTCAGGGAAGTTGAAGTCACGTGTAACTCGCGCTTTATACGAGCTACACGGGTCAAGTAGATGTAAGACAAATGTGCAAGAATTTAAGACTATAAGCGGCGCATGTCTTTTATTTGCGGGGCGACACGGGTTGGGATGAGTTGCAGAATCAAACAAGAAGGCTATCGCTGTCAATTCATGCGTCTAAATCTAACGTGTGTTTATTTTTTTATTATATAAACAATGGATGGTTGCCACTTGCTGGCAAGTTATCTATTCATTTAGTTATAATATATTATAAAAATCAAGCAGCTCGTTTATAAATCTGTTTGTGCAAGTTGCAATAATTTTAGTTATAATATTAATCCACTATTTATTTACAAAAATTCTTCTTATTCTTGTTACAGACTTACATGTGCTGCACAGGTGAAGCTCGTAACGGTTCACGCGGGTTGGCGGTTCACACGGGCTGGCGTGCAGGCGGGTCTGCAAGTTGTCGTGTCATGCCGATGATGCAAGTCGTGCCTTTCTGGTCTGCAGTTAACAAATATTCAACCTGTACTCGCCTCGTTACTATTTCCGAGTCGTGCCGAGTTTAAGCCGCCCCGCGACGGATTGAATTTACACGGTTTGGTTGGCGAGCCGGGGCGAGTTCGGCCGGTTCGAACCGCCCTCCTGGCCACCACTTGGTGTTGTTAAGTGAGAGAATAAATAATATTAAAATGAGTAAAAATATTATTTTGAAATATTTTTTTAAGAAGTGGAAGAGAACAATAATTTTGGCAATTAGACTATTAAATACAAATAAAAATATAATAATTTATAAAAAAATTAGTTGATGGAAAGATTATAGTTAATTATGAACTATTTTATTTGAAACTATGTATAATGAACATATTTTGAGTATATTAATAAAATAATAGAGATGTTGCATTATGCTGAAATTTATTTTAATTGGTTAACTAATTTAAGGTTAAACACTATAATGATTTTTGGATGACTTTTTAAGAAGCTAAATTGAATAAAGAACGAATTATATAATTTTTTTAAAAATCGTGGTACATACTTTAATTATTTTGAATAAAAGGCATTATCTAAAATTTTAGATTTTTGTTAATAATTAATCTTTTGAAAATTGAATACAAAACTAATTATATAATTTTGTAAATATTATGATTATTAATTTCATTATTTTGAATATAGGCTTTGTATAAAAAAATTAGATTTTGGTTATTAATTAAAGGTGGAAATGTAGTAATTTTTAAGATATTTACAAGTGGTGATGGTGATCAGATAAAATAGTTATTAAATTTAAAAAATAGCATAAAAATAGAAATTTGGATGAATTATTAAAAATGGTTTGAGTATTTAAACTTTCAGAAACTAATTATATTTGAGCTAAAATATTATTTGGAGATTTATTAGTTATTTTTATGTGAGGTAACAGATGATGGAGGTTGTTTAACATAATTATTTTAGAAATTGATATTATTTGATTAATATGTTTTTAGGAAGCAATTAGTGTGTTATTTATTTAAAACAAAACTCGGATTTTCAGTATAATATATGGTTACGGTCGTGAAATAAAGGCTAGATATTTTAAAAAAAAATTGATGATGGAATAACCTTCAAACTTTTTGAATAATATTTATTTGAGCATTTAGATTTTTGAATTTTTACCAAGTACCGCAAATTAGCATATTATAAATAGATAGGTTAAATTTTGATTCTTGTTTTTAAAATGTTTTTGCTATGTGTTGGTTATAGAACCATACAAGGAGAAGAAATTGATATAGTTCATATATGTAAGAGTAATAACTTATATTGTGAATTTATATATCATATGAGAGGCAACTTTATTCCCTTTGTGCGTGTTATTTTTAATGTTAAATTATGACTCGGGTTTATAGTTGAAAGCTATATGAGAGGCAAACTTTGTTTAACTCTTTTTCCCATATTATAAATTTTCTCGCGGTCATTTTAACTATCTTTTATGGTCAAATATTCATTAAGGATTGTTTATTCTTCAAAGAACCCTATGTTTGTTTGATTCTCGATGATTTTCACTTACCCGAGAAAAATCATCATATTGAAAATGTGATCGACACATTGTTCGTGCTAATAATTCATTTTGCTTCATAACTGGTACATTGTTCAAACCGGCTTAAAAATCGGTTTTTAATAAAAAAATTTAAAATTTCATGTCAAATGAATTGTGATAATCACCCCAGGATTCTTTCATCTGTACTGGTCAATATGGGGGTACCCATGGTTTATTTATCGGCTCGTGTGGGGCTATAGGTTCAAGGTGGAACATATTTTTAATGTTAGGAACTGTGTGTTCGGCGTTCTTACAACGAGCCATGATCTGGTAAACATAAGATACGCAGAATGACAGTATACTGTGGTAGTTGATCGCATCACTGATGTACCGAGTAGAAATATGACCAAAATATTATCGTGACTATTTTGGAATCAAGTGCCAGATAAGAGTTTGTTTCTCTTGTATGGCAACTCAAATATGATTCTGATATGAGATTGTTTATAGTTTGTATATTAAAACCGTTTTGGCACTCTATTCCTTTTTGAACCTTTCAAAATTTTGTTTTACAAATTATTGTCTCATGAGATAAATTTGCTGAGCATTTAGATGATCATCCTTGTTATTATGAATATTTTACACTGTTAAAGGTGAAGAGGATAAACATTCAGAACTGTACAGGCATAAAAGGGCAAGCACTATGTCATTATAAATTAAGTTCAGTTTTGACATACCAGAAACAACCTATTCAAATTGGGGATCAGAAAGTTCAAGAACTAAGGAATCAAAAAGTAAACATGATCAAGGTTGTTTGGTAAAACCATGTAGATTTTAACTCATTTTATAATTTTTTTATGTTTTGAATACAGATGTAATTGTTTGCTAAGCAGAAAACAAGAATTTGGGGGGATCGTTTGCTGGCTCATGATGTTATCAGTACATCTCCAGGCTTGTTTTGTAAACTAAGTAATTGTTGAAATGATTAAAAACCACCATTTGATCCTTATAAAATTTTGGACCGTTGGTTTTTTTTATGTGGAACAACAATTTTCGCTGTTTTTTAAAAAATGGTTTCTTAAAATTGATCGAATTCGGTTGAGTTTATGTTGCAACCAAGAATAGTTGAAATTAATTTTCGATTGCATACGGTCGAATTTAACATTTTGGAGGTTTTTTTAAATTTTTTCAAAAAAATATTTTTTGGCCGAGATTTTTAAATTGTTTCAAAAAATTTAATTATTTGGGGGGGATTATCAAATTTAGGTGAAAAAATAAATTCGATTCCCTCGGTTGAATTTCTTCGGTTAAATTTAAGCCGTCGTAAGTATCTGGTCGTAATTAGCTAGTCGAATTTAGTTAAATATAAGTGAACTCCTAAATTTGATTCCCTTTATTACAATAGATTCAAAATCGACCGATTTAGTTAAATTCGACCGCGCGAGGTCGAATTAAGCTAAATTTGATTTATCTGTTTTTTCTTGTAGTGGGTATTGATCAGGCGTCAGGTGTCAACACAGACCATTTGCCAGGCAGTGAAACGGATTAGTTACAACGCCCCCAAATCCGGGGTCAGAGGATTTGGTCGTCACGATGAATCCTTAATCCAGAATAACCTGTTTAATTAATAAACAAATGCCAGTAGTTGAAATATAGGTTACAGTTCTGGAAACAAGATATCCAATTCTCATAAATAGATTTTTTCAACTTTCTTTAAAAACTCTTTTCAATATTTTAAATATTAAGACTAACCCGCTAGTATAATTTCAAAAGGAAGTATACACTACAAGAAAAACGGGTAAATATGACCGGTTAAAAATCAGTTGTATTTAGTTAAATTCGACCGTTTTCGGTCATATTTAACTAAATACGACCGATTTTTGGACCGGTCGCATTCGCTCGAGTCATATTTAGTAAATCAGTCGTATTTAGTATACGCGTGGCTAAATTCGACCGAATGCGGTCAAATTTGTTTTTCAACAAAAATTTGAAAATCCCGCCCAAAAATTTGAATTTTTTGAAAAAATTTAAAAAGTCCACCTAAACTATAAATTCGACCGTATATGGTTAAAAATATTGTTCTAAATTCGACCGAATGCGGTCGAATTAATGAGCACCAGATTTTTTAAAAAAAATCTCACCGGAAAATTCTCAGATTCCGCTGAGCTTCAAAAAATCCGGCAACCATTCCGATAATTCCGATATTGCCAAAAATGAGATTTTTTCGTTTTAATTTCACACAATAAATCATTTCCAAAATCTAAAACTAACATCACTAACAATACAATCCATTTTCCGATCAAAATGACAACTTTTCCGGCCAAACTCGAAATAATGTAAACTCGACCAAATTCAACACTCAATATCACAAAATTAAGTCAATAACCTATACAATCAATTATCAATAATTATACTAACATATAACCCTATCAAGAACACAACAAATGATTCAAAAATAATACCAAATCACAAATATCAAGTTTTCAATTCGAAATTTTTACATATATACCCCTATAATTTTCCTAAATACAAACCCACAATCAAAAATGATATAAAAACACAAAATTTTGAAGACCCATTTAATATTTTGTTCAAGAAAATGAAGATAAAAGATGGGTGTTGGGGGCGGATGTTTGTACGAATAGAAAATAAAAAGAGGTGGTCGGGAAAAAAGGGATTGGCCGGAAAAAAGAACGAAAAAGGGGGAGGGAGGGGGTTGAGTGGTGACAGAGAGGGGGGAGGGGGAGGGGGAGGGGCACAGGATAGGGGGGTGTGGGTGGTTTAACTTAAAAAAATATTGAATTTCAGTTTTTTTTTAAAATGTAAAATCATCCGTTGGATTATAGTTTAGTGATTGAATTTGACACGTTGGATGTAAATCACGCGGATCTCTGACATGGACATGCTAAATACGACCGCAATCAGTTGAATTTAGGAGTGTCAATTTATAAATTCTTATATTACATATTTTCTGTTATAAAATTAAAATCTGAATAATTTATCTAAAAATATATTGTAATTTGTTAATCTTTTTCTTAAAATATTATTTAGAATAATGTTTATTTATATTTTATTTGTAAAAATAATCGAGATCTAATGATTAAAATACATTTAATTTTTAATTTTTTTTTATCATATCACTAAAATATATAGATCTTAATATCTATAATGTTGGATCATTCATAAACATATTTAAAAAAACAAAATATCATTATGGGACTAAACACTAGTAAAAAATACAGGTCAAAATACTATTTGACTGTTAAAATAGCAAACTAAATACATTGATTTTTTTCTAATTTTTTTATCATATCACTAAAATATATAAATATTGATATCTGTAAGGTTAGATCATTCATAAACATTTTTTAAAAAATCGAAACATCGATATTGGACTAAAACTAGTAAGAAGTACTCGTCAAACTACAAGTTGACGGTTAAAATATCAAATCAAATGCATTTATTTTTTTCTGAATTTTTTATTATATCACTAAAATATATATATATATATCTTGACATCCTTACAGTTGGATCATTCATAATTGTTTTTAAAAAAATTGAATATCAGTATATGACTAAACACAAGTAAGAAGTACTGGTCAAACTACTTGTTGACTGTTAAAATAACAAACCAAATACATTTATTTTTTTCTAAATTTTTTATCATATCACTAAATTATATAATTCTTGATATCTTTACGGTTGGATCATTCATAAACATTTTTTAAAAACTTGAAACATCAGTACATGACCAAACACCAGTTAGAATAACTGGTCAAACTACCAGTTGACTGTTAAAATAGCAAACCAAATACATTTATCTTTTTCTAAAAAAATTATCATATCATTAAAATATATAGATCTTTACATACTTACGGTTCGATCATTCATAAACATTTTTTAAAAAATCGAAACATCGGTACGGGACTAAACACTGATAAGAATAACTGGTCAAACTACCAGTTGACTGCTAAAATAGCAAACCAAATATTTTTTTCCTAAAAATTTTATCATATCATTAAAAGATATAAATCTTGACATCCTTATGGTTGGATCATTCATAAACATTTTTTAAAAAATTGAAATATCGGTACGGGACTAAACACTAGTAAGAATAATTGGTCAAACTACTAGTTGACTGTTAAAATAGCAAACCAAATACATTTATTTTTTTCTAAATTCTTATCATATCACTAAAATATATATATCTTGACATACTTACAGTTGGATCATTCATAAACATTTTTAAAAAAATTGAACATCAGTATGTGACTAAACACTGGTAAGAAGTACTGGTCAAACTACTAGTTGACTATTAAAATAGTAAACCAAATTTATTATTTTTTTCTAAAAATTTACCAGATCACTAAAATATATAGATTTTGATATCCTTTCGGTTGGACCATTCATAAATATTTTTTTAAAAAAATCAAAATATTAGTTTGGAACTAAACACTAGCAATAAGTAGTGGTCAAACTACTGAATGATTGTTAAAATAGCAAACCAAATACGTTAATTTTTTTCTAAAATTTAAATCATATCACTAAAATATATAAATCTTAATATTTATTTCGTGAACAGCTCGGTTCGCAAATAACTTGTACAAAGTTAATAAGTTACTTAAATAATTTATTTTAAAAAAATTAAATTCTGAAAATAATTATTATTACCGAATGCATTCATAATAGATAAATACAATTGATTTTACTAAAATTACAATTTTTAAAAAAGCGGAAAATTTCCCCCACTTTTGCAACCAATGTTTTAAAAGTGTAGGAAATTTCCCGTCAATTCAAAATATCAAATTCGATCGAAAATGGTTGAATTTAGGAGTGTAAAAAAAATGGCTGGCGGCAAAATTTCCCTCATTTTTTTGGTAAGGCTAAATTCGACCGAATGCGGTTGAATTTAGGAGTATTGCTAAATTCAACCGCATACAGTCACTTTTCTTGCTAAATTCAACCGCATAAATATGACCGTAATAAAATACGACCGCATGCGGTTGAATTTAGCGCACCCCTTAAATTTAACCGAAAGGGGTTGAATTTGACCCTGGTTGTATTTAATCGGTTTTATTTAGCCTTATTTTCTTGTAGTGATATTAGGCCCAATTATACAATCATACAACCATAATATATACAAACAACTTTACACAATAAAACTTACTCTAGTTCCGTAAACCCTGGACCAACCATCTTCCAAAAGCTTCTTCTTTACTTTCTCGAATTACACGGCAAGTATGAGCGAGAGAAACGCTCATCAAGTTCATTATAACATATATATGGTCTTTTTGATATGAAACCGACATTTGCAATAGAGCAGAACATTTAAAATCATAATTGCTGAATCAGAAAATTTTAGTTAAGGAATCCCAGAATTCGTTCTTCGTCTGTATTCAAAACACTTTTGATGTTTTTAAGCGAAATGCTTTACCAATACTTTGAATCTCGTCGAGAATAAAACTCGTAAAATAATGTTTACGGAAATATCATAAATAACAATATGAAACAGTCACTATGGACTGAATCATAAACTTATATCCATTTTAATCAAAACCCCCAACATGATAACAATACTTATTTTGTTATCACATCAAATTATATATCGATACTAACTTAGATGCCCACAACATACGAGTACTGAAGTATTAACGTTAATATCAATCATACATATCAATACCACTTTTGATATTAACAGAAAATTAAGTATCAATATCACTCAGAAACTGAATCAAAACTACATCTCACATTTTTATTCAAAACAAAAGTACTGGATAAATAATTATGTATCTCAACTGAACAATGCAGTATGCCATCAAAATGAACTAACTGCTCGAAATAAATATATAACAGCCATACATGCAATATGGATTGGATACACTCAACTAAACATTATTGCCCCTGATTAGGTTCAAAAGCAATAGGACCCGATTATAGCTTATCAGTACATTTCTATACACATAGATATAACTGGGATTTCCAAACGTAGGTACCAAAATAGGCAAATAAGTTAGCCTATGGGAAGATGGAATTGTTAACATATCCTCCTCAAAAGTTGGATTCCTATCTCAGGGCCTCTAACAATAAACTTTCCAATCCTATAGAGCAACCCTGAATAAAATACGGCTATGTTTAATTTTAAAAATAGGTCATATCCCCAGTATTTACTACGACGTGTTTATTATAATCAACTTCTAGTATTTGGATACATAAAATAGTAAATTATTCTGAAATTAGAATAACATAAGAGTACTTGCATAATAAGCATTTAATTCAGATATGTAAAACAATTATCTATTCTGAAGTGGGAATAGAGAAGAATACTTGCATAATCATAAGCAGTTTGATATGTAAAATATTAAACTATTCTGGAATTAGAATAGTGTAGAAAACTTGCCTTTGATTTTTAGCAGTTAGGCATACTCGCAACATCACAATTATCTCAGTCTGACATCTCATAAACTCGTTGTCTTTCTATTTCAACAATCCACTGATATGCTGCTCATGCTATTGCTAGAAGCCAGATATCTAATACCATCCCATTTTATTCTTTCCAATGTCTGGTCCTGATCAACTCAAACGATCCATATCTATAATACTTACTCAACGAATTACGCGTCAAAACCCTATCATCTACCCATAAGATAACCCACATATAAGGAAAACAGTCAACCAAAAGAATTCTGACTCACATACGCACGCAATTCATATATCATGTACACACATAATCCACGTATCACATGATTCATTATATATTTGACTCAGCACTTTTATAATTGAAATCAGGGCAAAAATATGATTTATCGATCATAACCGACTTACGATGACTTGTAAAAGAAGAGAACTTTCGATACAAAAGGATTTAGGTCTCGAAAGAATTTTTATTGAAAGCGAAATATTTTTCTTAGTCTAGACGCGTTCGTTTCGTAGTAATCGGATGAACGATCTATTTATTACGAATAAAATAAGAATAAATCAATTAATAATAATATTTATTGATTTTTAAATACCTAAATATATTTTTAAAAACTCAAAATAATATTTAGGAATTATATGATTTAATTATAAATAATTGTATTTTATTCAACTATTTATAATTAAAATTAATTTATTAAATGAATTAATAATTTAAATCATAAATAATTAATTAAAATATATTATTAATATTTAAATCAAATTTGAATTTTTAAAAATAATAAAAGAAAATAATTTTTGGAATTTAAAATTATTCAGTTAATTATTAAAAATAATTAACTAAATTATTTTTGAATTAAAATGATTTTTAGAATTAAAAGAATTAAATTTTCAATTAATTTAAAAAATGAAATGCAGAAACAAATTTTGAAATTGGGAATTGGGAATTTTCGGATTAAAACCGGATCATATAAAAGAGAAACGGGTCGGGTTTAAATGTCCACCGCTATCCGGGTGTTCCCAGATTCCGGTGACCTCTCCTGTCGCCGGTGGACTTCCGACAACCTATCTCGACCTCTAAAACAAACCCAACAGCTCTGTCCTTAATTTGAATCGTCAAAACACGTAACAAAATTTGAAACGTAGCAACAGTAATCAAAATTAATTCGACGATCATTGATTCCGGCCAACCGACCATTAAAGCCGACGATAATCCGAGCTTTTCCGATGAAAGTTAGAAATTGACCATTTCTCGAACAAATACCACGATTTAACTACCAAATAAAGCCAGAACGATTTACAATCCAATAATATCATTATAAATAACAACCAACCCATCTTAAAAACAGAAAATCGAAAATAAAAACGAGTAAATCAAAAAAACTTGATTAACACATTCTTGTAATCAAACAATTGAAATTTACATGTTAATCGACTGTGACAATCATTGTAAAGCTAGACCAATCAACAAAACAAGCCCAATATCACTTAACAAAAAACTCCAAATTCGGGTATAAACCTTAAAATTTTGAATTGAAAAATTATCAATTATTTGATGATTTTGATGATGAATAGGGATATAACAGAAAACGGCCTTCACTTTGGTTACTGATGTCTCAAATTATGACACTCCCATCACTACCAAAATCAGGTTTGATTTTTAGGAACTTGAAGAACCCTAAATGCCCAAATTGAAAGAATAATCTGATTTTCTGAAAATAAAAAAATAATAAAACCTGATTTTTTTATAATAATTATTAATAAATAAAAATCTATTTATACTAACACAAAAATACCTTTAAAATTATTTGGGTCTTAATAATATCATTTAATAAAAATTATTAGCCCAAAATTATTAATTAACACGAATAATTTTAATCAAATAAATATATAATATTTAATTGACTATTTGAAATTCCTACGATTTTCTAAAAATGAAAATACAATTTTTGGGGGTTTTGACATACCGGTAGGGGCTCGGTTCGTTAAATTTTTGAGAAACCGAAATATTTCCTAAATTAACAGAAAACCCCGAAAATACATATAACATTTGTAAATGCATGCACACAAAACGAGATAAAACAAGTACCTCCATAAAAATGCAGTTTGACACGCGTCTAAATTGCGTATAATTTCATATAAATGTATTTTAAACACAGAACGAGTATCCAAAAAGTAATCCGGTCCTTACGGGACCAAACATAAATCCACTACATCTTAAATCTTGGCAAGACACATTTTTAAATCATATTAAACACATAATAATTCATTTAACATGTACCAAAATAGCTGTAAAATTTTATTTTTAAATATTTTCTCAACTCACCCGCTATCAGGGTGGGCCTGGACAAATACCAAATAAAATATTTGACGCAAACAGAATATCCACTCAATCCCTAATATTATAAAATGAACTTAATTTATCGATATCAATAAAATGATTGGCTTTCAAATAAACTTTCAAAAATAATACATTTAAGTAATATTTTCAGAAATTAACAAGGATCGATACAACACTTAACAATTAGCACATTGCCATTTAATGACATGAGCTCATCAAACAGGAATATAATATCACCATTATATTCCTTCTAAATCATAAAATCACATAAACATATTCAAAGGATAATAATAATAATTTTGAAAAATACGGGATATCACATTAGGCTCCAGGCGGTGACACGGACTAGTCGCCAGCCGGCGGCATAGATTTAAGCTATTGTGTTTGTGTGGGATTGTTGGCCGGTTTAAAAGTAGGCGAAACTGAGCTAGGAGCTAAATTGGGAGTCCAAAAAGACTAAGGAATGGTAAAAGAAGTAGACACAAATGTGTCACATGGGGCTGATATACATATGCTTTATATATGTATAAATGTTGGAATATGCACTAGTGGGTAGCGGGAATAACTACCTTGCAGTTATGGTTCAAGGTTTAGTGGGAAATAACATGTTGGAGGCATTCAAAACAGGAAATAGCTTTTAACCGCCGGAAGTTGCTTCTGCTGGGCTGCTTAGGCTACATAAGCAGTTGCTTCTTTCCGGGACAAGTCTTGTTAAGGAAGAGCACTAATCTCGGGTTTTGGTTAGTCGACTGTGGTATAGTTAGCACAGGTGGGCTTAGTGACAACCTATGGTCATCACTAATTGGTTTATTATGACTTGGTGAAAATTTTTGGGGTTGGACAAATTGGTTTGGATCTGATTTTTTCCAGGTTGGTGGAGATTAAGGTATGTAATCTCTTGCGAGATTAGTTATGGGTTATGTTGGCTTCTAAATAGTTAGCATGGTTGGGATATGTTTAGCCTATGGTCGCTTATATGGATTGAAGTGACTTGGGGGAATATGATCATGGTTGAAGCATATTCTTATTTTATGATGGATGTGTTCCTATCGGTTTGACAGGGGTAATGAGAAGATGCTGAAGTTGGGGGATGTTCAAGTATTAGTCAGAGACATGGTTTGTGGAATTGGATCAGGGGTTAGCGACGCATCTCTATAAGGCAACAAACTTGGTAATTTTCTTATGGGCCGAAAGTCAATGTCTCCAAGGGTTGGAGGCGCTCCTGGAACTCAATTCAGGATAGTATTAGATATGTAGGCGACTGTGCGACTACACATGGTCATCTGAATTTTGGTGACTAAAGGGGAGAAACCTTGGAGGTTAATCTAATCAACTAGTGATAGATGATTGGGTTGGGCAATGGCGGAAACCGCTAACGAATTTGCAGTCTTGGTTCAACGGTGTTGGTTTCGCTACTAGGGGAGTGTTATGGATAAAAAACTAAGGTTATTATTTGCTGTATTTATTACTAAGATTCGGGAGCTCAAGGCCTTTAATGGCTGCTCTCGTGTTTCATAGCTCAATTCTGCCTTTACGAGATGCCTACGTATCTCTGTGAATTAGAGAATCAAGCCAAAAAATGTAGTTCTGATTTGTGGGGCGAGACCCCTTATATAGATGTTGAGAGTCCTTAAATTGGACTTGGTATAGGAGACTTGGTGGGCAAGTCTCATAATTAGAATGGACTTTGGAGTCCTAGATAGTAGGAAACTGATTCCTTATCCTTTTAGGTCCCCTTGAGGCCAATCTACAAGGATTTATATCCCCACTAGGACTTATCTTAATAGCTGTTTTCCTCCTTTATTTATTTATTACGAAATTAATAAATAATCAGGGCTTTTGGGACTTCTTTGTTCCATCAGGCCTGATCTGGTCCATCAGGCCTGATCAATGTGTTGACCTTCTTGGTCTGAATGTCATACATCTTCTTATTGGGCCTAGCAGCCCACACCTTGCAATATTTATTTATACAATCAGGATTTATTTATCCCTATCATTTGCCCCCAACTTTTGGGAAACATTGATTAGGTTTCGCAAAAGTTAAGTCTATTCATTCCCTTACAGAGTTTCGTTTTTGTGTAAAGTGTGGAGCGACCTACACATTTACAACAATTTTTCCTTTATTTCTGGATATTTCCCTAATTTTCTGGGATTTATCCTTAATTTCTGGATTTTTCCCTAATTTTCTGGGATTTATCCTAATTTTCTGGGATTTATCCTTAATTTCTGGATTTTCCCTAATTTTCTGGGATTTATCCTTAATTTCTGGATTTTTCCCTAATTTTCTGGGATTTATCCTTAATTTCTGGATTTTCCCTAATTTTCTGGGATTTATCCTTAATTTCTGGATTTTTCCCTAATTTTCTGCCTTAAAATCGATCAGGATGTATAAAAAATTGATCAGGATGTATAAAAAATCGATCAGGATGTATAAAAAATCGATCAGGATTCCTGACCGATTTTCGATCAGGATTCCTGACCGATTTCGATCAGGATCCTGATCGAACTAGCTCAGGAAGTAACATTCTGGTCGACGGGATCTTCGATCAGGATCTATGCGGAATCGACCAGGATTCCTGATCGATTTGGTTCAGGACTCTGATCGAACTGGCCTTCAAAGTGATACTCTAGTCGACTGAAACATGGGCATAATCGACCAGAATTCTTGATCGATTTCGATCAGGATTCTGATCGAACTAGGTGGCTTTCTACCATTCTGATCGAATGAAATATCGATCTGGATCCTCTTCTGTGTCGATCAGGACTCTGATCGATCTTAGTGGTTTTCTTCCTTCTTGCTAGAATGAGATATCGATCACGATCCTTTTTGGGGTCGATCAGGTTTCTGATCGAACTTAGGGGATTTCTTTCCTCCTGTTCGAATGAGGTATCGATCAAGATACTGTTTGGCGTCAATCAGGACTCTGATCGAACTTAATAGGTTTCTTCCCTCTTGATCGATTGAAGTATCGATTAGGATTTTCTTCTTTGTCGATTAGGACTCTGATCGAACCATTTTAAAATTCTGGTCGATTTTCGACCCTTCATTTTCCACAGGAGCTTCTAGATTATTCCTGATATTTCTAGTAGATAGGCTTTTAGGTTGGTCCTGGCTAAATGGGCCTAGAAACGCCTCGTATTCTGAGCTTTTTGCCTATATAAGTGTAGTGTGAAGTGAGAATCCTCACTTCACTTCACATTTCTCATTTTCTCTCACAAATCTCTCTAGAGTTCTCCCTTTGAGAAGGCGATTTCCAGCGACCTAAGCCACCGCAGCTCCACCTTTCTCAGGTTTTTCTGGATTTCAAGCCTTCAACCGAAGCATATCAATGGCGGATCGTGACTTGGCTCGTTTGCAGAAGATGAATGTCTCTAAGAGAGGTACAAACATTCAAATTCAATCTCCATATACTTCCCTACTTGATTTGATTAACTCGAGAGGTGATGAATATCCCTCTCTATCTGAGTTAGATTCGTATAATCATGGTAACACCTTTCATGAGTTAGATGGTAGGATAGAGTCTATGAACACCCTGTACAGACTTTCACCCCACCTTAGGATCACTCCAGCCGCCCCTGGGGATAGGACTTGTAATTGGGAGGGGGATACTTTGTTTATCTATCGAGGAGCCCTGACCGAGGGTCTCAGGTTCCCATTTCATGAATTTATTCCTCGCTTACTTGCAGATGTACAAATTAACCCTTGTCAACTCCCTCATAACGCTTGGAGGAACATTATCTATTTTATGGTCCTTTGTCTTAGAAACAATTTTCCTCTTTCCGTAGCTGTCTTTAGGAAAGTTTTCCAATTCTATAATAGCGCCATGAGTCAACCAGGTTGGGTTTTAATTCGTCAACGGCCCAAAATCCCTCATATATTCGATAGTAATTCCATAGTTGAGAATAACCCCAACTGGAGGGACGAGTTTGTGAGGCTGACCTGGGCTGGGGGTGATTAGGCCACACTCTTTCGTAGGCCCTTTTGCAAAGTGTCAGATGGGAGTCCAGGTAGCATCAGATTATCTGATGAGGAGGAGGTGGCCTACCAAGCCTTAATTTCAGATGATGGGAAAACAGACACCTGGACCCTCTTAGAGGAGTTTTCTCTGAAAAAAGTTGGTCTCTCTCAGGCCAGTGATAAGGGTAAATTTATAACTGGATAACCATTTTTCCTTCCCTTTAATTGTAATGTTTTATCTCTCCTGCAATTTAATATTCTTTCTATCTTTCCTTTTCAGCTTGCGAGGCCATCAATAATGTCAACAGGCCCAAGGAAGGGGAGTCAAGCCGCCAGAAGAGGGCCAAGCTAAACAAGGACCCCAGGAGCAAACCTGACATTCCTTCTTTTCTTAAGCCCCATGTCCCGGTGGTTGAGTTGGGGGACGATGTGGATCCTCCACTTAAGGCACATTCCTTCAGGCCTAACTGGGGCTTCAGGAGGAGCGATACGGTGGTTGGATCCACCAAACATGCTAAGGATTGGTCGTACCATTCCATCACTCCCCATGACTTTACTGACATTGTTACGGGGAGTGATATCGAGACTATTGAGCTTCTGGGTTCTCAAGCCCAAGCTGCGGTAACTTTCTTTTTTCTCTTTTTCTTTGAATCCCAACTTTCTCGTATTTCAACGAACTTGTGCTAACTCATACATATTTCTTTGCAGAGTAATACCTACTTCCAGGCGGCCCTCCACCAGGCTAGGTCCTGGAAGGGTAACTCAGATGGGTTTGAGAAGGATATGAAGACATGGGGAGAGAGCCAAGGTCCTGGAGAAGAAGCTGGACACGAAGAAAGAGGAGCTGGCTAAGGCTCATTCCGAGCTGGTGAAACTTAGGAGCGATAAGGATAAGCTCATTGATGACTACATGGATTCTGACAAGTTTAAGAATCTCATGGAGATTCATGATGAGGGTCTTTATTCCCTACAGTTTACTCAGGGATGGGATGCGGCCGTAAAGGCGGTTTCTGAGAAGCACCCGGGCTTAGTCGACCCTAAGGACTTTATAAGTCCCGAGCAGGCTGAGTCGGAGGACAGCATAGACGCCCTCTTCAACTCCCCTCAGCCAGATGATCGCATCTTGGATCCTAACACTACTTCTCCTCCCGCTTCTCCTGCGAAGGATGCTGAAGGCGCTGATAAGGAGCAAAAGAATGAAGGCTCCCGCATGGAGGAGTAGTTTTTCTATTCTGTAATTTTATCCTTAACTTATGTCTGGAATTTTGTTTGTATTAAAACTTATTACCCTCCGGGGCTATTTTATATGCTACTTTCCTTATTTGCATTCTCTCCTTTATTTTTCCGATACTTTAATATTCAAACTTGGCTTAATGGGCCACACAAGTATTATCACAACTCAAACATCCATAGGTTGAAATAATTTCGAACTCTTCAATTTCAAGTCTGGTTTTCCAAAACCTTACATAATATGGGTTCGACCCTGATCTATAATAGCTAGAAAATAAAAATCCTATGCAAACAAAGCTTCAAGGTGCTTTTAAACCTACTTGTCACAATGACAAGTGAGAATCGTACTTCGACTATCTTACACGTAGTAAACCTTCAGTTTTTGTGCGTGCCAGGTTCTCGGGACTTCAAAACCATTCGTAGTCTCCAGCTTGTAGGTTCCTCTACCCTGAACGCTCTTGACTTTGTACGGCCCTTCCCAATTTGGGGCAAGTTTCCCTTTATGGTCCTACCCCAGAAGCTTCTATCTTCCTCAAGACTAGGTCACCTTGTTTAAAGAACCTTTCTTTAACCCTTAAGTTGTAGTAGAATGAAGCTTTCTTCTGATACTCTACTATCTTTGCATGTGATTCATCTCGCACTTTATCGATTAAGTCTAGAGCCAACCTTTGTCCTTCCTCATTTTCCTCGGTATTGAAAGCCTGAATCCTTGGAGAGGAATGTGATATCTCCACTGGAACTACTGCTTCTGCCTCATACGCCAATATGAAGGGAGTTGCTCCTGTCGTGACTCTACAAGTAGTCCTATAGGCCCACAATATGGGAAGTATCTCATCCACCCAATTATTTCTTGACTTCTCGATCCTCTTCTTTAGTCCATCCAGGATTATTCGATTTGCTACTTCTTCTTGCCCATTGGCTTGTGGGTGAGCCACGGAGGTGAACCGTAACTCAATTTCATTTTCTTCACAATACTTCTTGAATTCCTCGTTGTTAAACTGCGTTCCATTGTCGGTGACTAGGACACGGGGAATTCCATATCGGTACATAATGTTTTCCCACAGGAATTGTGCAACTTGTTTAGTTGTGATTTTGGCCAAGGGTTTGGCTTCAATCCACTTAGTGAAATAATTAATGGCTACAATCAGGAACTTCCTTTGTGCCGTGGCCATAGGGAAAGGCCCTAGAATATCCATTCCCCACATAGCAAAGGGAATAGGCGAGTTGATAGATGTCAGCATCTCAGGAGGTTGTCTAACAACAGGTGCATGCTTCTGACAGCGGTCGCACTTCTTCACATATTCTTTGGCATCAGCCATTATTTTCGGCCAATAAAAGCGTAGACGAGTTATCTTATGAGGCAGGGCCCTGCCCCCCAAGTGTTTTCCACAAATACCTTCATGCACTTCTTCAAGAGCCAAGCGTGCCTCATCGGGCCTGAGACACCTCAAGTAGGGAAGCACGAAAGATCTTTTGTAAATAATCCCATCTATCAAAGAGTACCTTAGTGCTCGAACAGTTAACTTCCGTGCTTCAGTTGCATCACTTGGCAACCAACCGGTTTGAATGTGAGCCTTGATAGGATCAATCCATGATGTCCTCGGGCCTATAGGAGCCACAAGCTTAACATCTATGCTTCGGGTCTTCAAAACACGGAAGTATACACTTCCTGAACTTTCTTCTATCTCGGATGAAGCAAACTTTGATAACGCATCTGCCTTAGCATTTTCTTCCCTTGGAATGTGCTCAACATGACATTCATTAAATTGGGTCATCACAGCCCTTACTAGGCGGACATACTTAGCCATCGTATCATCCCTTGCCTCAAATTCTCCCTTTACCTGGGATATGATCAGCTTCGAGTCTCCCCGGACCTTTAAGTTTTTGACTCTAAGTGTCCAAGCTAGACCAAGGCCAGCAATCAGGGCTTCATACTCTGCCTCATTGTTTGTGGTTGGGAAGTCTAGCTTCATAGCATACTTAATTAAGAATCCATCAGGGCTTTGCAAAACCAACCCTGCTCCACTGGAATTTGTTTTTGATGCTCCATCAAAATAGAGAACCCAATATTCTTTCTCCTTATCATCCTTCTCTCTGTCCCCATTATCGACTCCCTTGTCTTGAGGTATGGTATCTTCCTGCCCCCGACTTCTTGGTTGGGTATGGTACATTCCACCACGAAGTCAGCTAGTGCCTGGGCTTTTATGGCCGTACGTGGCTTATACTTGAGATCGAACTCTCCCAACTCTATTGCCCATTTAATCAATCTCCCACTTGCCTTGGGACTGTGAATGATATTTCTCAGTGGCTGATTCGTTAGCACCTCAATCTGATGAGCCTGAAAGTAAGGACGCAGTTTTCTCGAAGCCATTACCAAGGCTAGAGCAAATTTCTCAATAGTTGAATAATTCAATTCAGCACCATGCAGAATTTTGCTGACATAATATACGGGTTTCTGTACTTTTAGCTCCTCCTTAACCAACACCGCGCTCAAGGAGCTCTCTGAAACGGCCAAGTATAAGAATAAAACTTCATTCCAAGATGGTTTGGCCAACAACGGGGCCTGAGCCATATACTTCTTTAACTCTTCGAATGCCTTCTGGCTTTCCTCATTCCATACAAAGTCTTTGATATTCTTTAGTGACTTGAAGAATGACAAGCACTTGTCTCCTGACTTGGAGATGAATCGTCCTAGCGCAGCGACCCTTCCTGTGAGCTTCTGAACATCCTTGACAGTTTTTGGTGGTTCCATGTCCAGGATTGCCTTTATTTTATCGGGGTTAGCCTCAATTCCTCTCTTTGAGACCATTAATCCCAAGAATTTTCCAGATCCTACTCCGAAAGCGCACTTCGTAGGATTCAACATCATCTTGTGGTACCTCAGGATCTCAAAAGCTTCCCTCAAATAGGTTATATGATCAGTCTTTACTAGACTCTTGACTAACATGTCATCAACGTAGACTTCCATAGTCTTACCAATAAGATCCTTAAAAATTTTATTTACCAACCTTTGATAGGTGGCTCCCGCATTCTTAAGACCAAATGCCATAATAAGATAACAATAAACACCAAAGTCAGTGATAAATGATACCTTTGGAATATCATCCTTGTGCATCTTAATCTGATTATATCCGCTAAATCCATCCATGAAACTTAGCATCTCATGCCCAACAGTGGCGTCAATCAAAGTATCAATCCTTGGCAATGGAAAACAGTCTTTAGGGCATGCATCATTCAGATCAGTGAAGTCTATACACATCCTCCACTTTCCATTAGCCTTCTTCACCATTACAGGGTTTGCTAACCACTCCGGAAATTGAATCTCCTCAATGAAACCAGCCTCTAGGAGCTTCTCTACTTCCTGTTTTATAGCCTCTTGTCTTTCTGGGGCAAAATTTCTTTTCTTTTGTTTCACTGTCTTCCGGCTTGGATCCACGTTTAGCTTGTGAGTAATCAACTCCGGGTCTATGCCTGGCATATCAGCTGCTGACCATGCAAATACATCACTATTTTCTTGCAAAAATTTCACCAACTTCCCTCTAAGGGGCTCCTCTAGTGTGGCTCCAATGAAAGTCATCCTCTCAGGATTCTTGGGGTCTAAAGGAACCGAAACCAAGTCTTCTGCTAGCTTTCCTCTCTTCTCGTCATTTTCTCGGACATCCATATCTTCAATAGGAAGAACCTGCCCCCCGACTCCATCTGCCCTCAAAGAGGCCACATAACAGCTTCTAGCCATTTTTTGATCTCCTTTCTCTTCTCCAATCCTGTTTCGGGTGGGAAACTTCATAACTGAATGGTAGGAAGAGGGGACTACCTTAAAGGCATGTATCCCTGTTCTCCCCATGATAGCATTATAAGTTGAACTAGCCTTTACTACCACGAAATCCAACATCTGCGTTGCTTGTCTTGGTTCCGTACCTATGGTGGTTGGCAGTTTGATTATTCCTTCCACAGGACATTCTACTCCAGCAAATCCATATATCGGCATGTCGGTTGGTGTCAACTGGGAATCGTTATACCCCATCCTTAGAAAGGCGTCGTGGAGCAATATATCCACAAAAGCACCATTATCCACAAGAACCCTCTTAACCGGGCTATTTCCTATTATTGGTGTTATGACCAACAGGTCGTCATGAGGAAACTTTACGCCCTCTAGGTCAGAATCATCAAAAGCCAATGTTACTTCTGTCCTGGCCCTCTTCGGGGCTTCTCCAACAATATGCATAACCTCTCTAGTATATGCCTTTCTTGAATTTTTGGACAATCCAGCAGCAGTCGAACCTCCAAAGATCGTGTTTATCACAGGTCCTCGAGGGCGTCATGGTCCTCCAAAAATTGCATTTATAACCGGCCCTCTAGGTTGGGGATTCCGCCCCTGATCGTCTTGGTCCCTCCTACGATCTTCAAAATTCTTCCTTCCACTATTATTTCTATCCCCTTCATCTCCAGTATACTTGTTCAATCTTCCTTTTTGAATCAAAAACTCAATTCATCTTTCAATTGCCTACACTCATCGGTGTCATGGCCAACATCCTTGTGAAACCTGCAATACTTGCTCTTATCTAGCTTGGCGGGATCAGCCTTCAAGGGCTTAGGCCAGCGAATATCTCTATCCTTCTCAATCTCCATCAAAATTTGACTTCTAGGAGCATTCAGCTTAGCGTATTCAGTGAACTTTTGCCCGGGTCCTCCCTTCTTGGGGGTTGAATCAGGGTTTTGTTCGGTTCTAGGATATTTATCCTTTGCAATATATTCTAGATCAGTTTTCCGCTTCTTGCCTCCAGCGGGCTCATTACTTATTACGGTCTTCCTCATACTTTCTTCAACCTTGATATACTTCCCTGCCCTCTCTTGGAGCTGCAACATGCTTTCAGGGGGACGTTTGGCCAAGGACATCTTAAAAAATTCGTCCCTAGTTCCTTGTTGCAGTGCTATCATGGCTACCATATCATCAAGGTCCAGGACTTTTAAAGCCTCTTTTGTGAAATGATTCAGGTAATCTCTCAAGGATTCCTTAGCTCCCTGCACAATACTCATAAGAGATGCTGAACTTTTCTCATGGACTCTCCCGCTGATGAATTGCTTAATAAAAGCCTGACTTAACTCTTTGAACGATCCAATAGAGTTTGGGGGTAAGCGACTGTACCATCTTTGAGCCATACCCGACAGGGTTTGAGGGAAGGCCCGACACTTAATAGCGTCATTCACGGGTTGTAGCAACAGTGCATTAGAGAATGTTCTGACATGGTTAGCGAGGTCTCCGGTGCCATCATAGGCTTTGATAGTGGGCATCTTGAATTTCCTTGAGATATGGGCATTCATTATTTCTTCTGTGAAGGGTGGAGTTGGATCATCAGGGTCTCCAAGGGGAAGGAGATTGCTTGGATCAGTTCTTGGGAAGACAACCCATCTTCGTACCGGACCATCCAGGTCTATGACAGGAGGAGAATTTCTCCCCCTAGGAGGCATCTGGGGTCTGGTGGCCTGGTGAGCTTCCAAGTCACGCCTCGGCCTTTGGATCTCAGCCTCATGAGCCCTTATCCTTTCCTGCACTTCCTGGGGATTCGCCCCTTGGGTGCTTCGAGGGCGTTGCCTTCCGTCGGCCATCGGCTCCTTGCCTGGACGTCTCCTTCTTGGGGCCACTTCATCATACGAAGATTCGGAATCTCTCTCAGTGTAAGGACCAGAAAATTCCCGATCCTCGGGGATAGGAGCCAAACCTCGTATATAAGGGGGCGATTGCCCTCGTGCTTCACTTCGCCCAGCATATCCACTTCCTCCAACCTCGGGGTAAAGGGGCATCCCATAAGGGGGGTTAGTGGTAACAACAGTTGAATATTCATACCCGACGGGTCGAGAATTCACAGGTATATGTACTTGTTGAACTTGAGGATTCGTACCTTGAATAGTCGGGGGAGTCGTCCCTTGTGGCTGAGATTGAGTTGCCCCTATCCGGGTTTCCGCTTGAGTAGATGCATAAGTTGAGTGGGGAGGAATCTCCACGGTTGACGAAATCTCCTGAGTTGTCCCTGATGGTGTTCCCTCCTCCAGAGCGCTAGTTGTTCTCCGTGTTCTCGCCATAGTTGTTGTTCACTTCCCACAGACGGCGCCAAATGTTATGGATAAAAAACTAAGGTTATTATTTGCTGTATTTATTACTAAGATTCGGGAGCTCAAGGCCTTTAATGGATGCTCTCGTGTTTCGTAGCTCAATTCTGCCTTTACGAGATGCCTACGTATCTCTGTGAATTAGAGAATCAAGCCAAAAAACGTAGTTCTGATTTGTGGGGCGAGACCCCTTATATAGATGTTGAGAGTCCTTGAATTGGACTTGGTATAGGAGACTTGGTGGGCAAGTCTCATAATTAGAATGGACTTTGGAGTCCTAGATAGTAGGAAACTGATTCCTTATCCTTTTAGGTCCCCTTGAGGCCAATCTACAAGGATTTATATCCCCATTAGGACTTATCTTAATAGTTGTTTTCCTCCTTTATTTATTAATTACGAAATTAATAAATAATCAGGGCTTTTGGGTCTTCTTTGTTCCATCAGGCCTGATCTGGTCCATCAGGCCTGATCAATGTGTTGACCTTCTTGGTCTGAATGTCATACATCTTCTTATTGGGCCTAGCAGCCCACACCTTGTAATATTTATTTATACAATCATGATTTATTTATCCCTATCAGGGAGACGGACTTCTCAGAGTTGTTGTTGATTTGATGAGGACATCAAACTCAGGAGGTGTGGAATGGTTTGTAAGACCTTTAGGCTGGAATGAATTTTGTAGCCAGGATTCACTTGGAGGTGACACAAATTAGTTGCCAGGCGGAGATATTGAACAGGCGCCAAGCGGTAACAAGGACCAGTCGCCTGAAGGCGACACAGTTGAGGCGTCAGGCAACGAAATGGACTAGTCTCTAGGAGGCAACACAGATTTGAGCTGCTGTGTTTGTGTGGAATTGTTGGTTGGTTTAAATGTAAGCGACACTGAGATAGGAGCTAAGTTGCAGTCCAAAATGACTATGGCATGGTAAAATATATAGGCACATGTGTGCCACATTCAGGCTGATATATATATCTATATATATATACCCATATATATTAGATATATGCATAAGTGCTGGAATATGCACTAATGGGTATCCGGAATATCTAACTTACAGTTATGGTTCAAGGTTTGATGGGAAATAACTGGTCAGAGGCAGTTAAAATCAGGAAACCGCTGTTAACCGCCATCAGTTACTTTTATATTTGAGCTAAAATACTATTCGGAGATTTGTTAGTTATTTTTATGTGATTTAAAGGATGACGGAGGTTGTTATACATAATTATTTTAGAAATTGATATTATTTGGTTAATATATTTTTAGGGAGCAATTAGTGTGTTATTTATTTAAAATACTTTGTCAACTCAGATTTTCATGTATAATATATGATTACGATCGTGACATTATAAAGGTCAAGTTTTTAAAATTACTTTGACGATAGAATCACCTTCAAACTTTTGAATAATATTAGAATATTGTAAATAGATAGGTTAAATTTTGATTCTTGTTTTTAAAGTATTTTTGCTATGTGATGGTTATAAAACCATACAAGGAGAAGAAAATAATTTAGTTCACATATTTAAGAGTAATCGCTTATATTGTGCATCTATACATCGAAAGTTTATTCCGCTCTCCCTTATTTGTGCCTACTATTTTTAATGTAAATTATGACAATGAAAGCTATGTTTCAAATTAAATTATTTTGTGAATGTCCTTGTTGACCCTCGTGCTTGCAAATTTTTTTAACTCTTTTCCCCATATTATAAATACTTCGCGGTCGTTTTAACTAACTTTTATGGTCAATCTTCAAAGAACCCTATATTTGTTTGATTCTCGATTATTCTCACTTATCCGTGAAATATCATCGTTATTGATCACATGATCGACACATTGTTAATGCCGATAATTCGTTTCGCTTCGTAACTGGTATATTGTTTAAACTAGCTTAAAAAAAATTTAAAAAATTTCATGTCAAATAAATTATGATAATCATCGGATGATTCTTTCATCTTACTGGTCAATATGGGAGTACTCATGGTTTATTTAACCGAGATGCGAATATTATTTATTTATCAACTTGTGTGGGGCTGTTGGTTCAAGTTGGAAAATATTTTTAATGCTAGAAAGTGTGTGTTGGTCGTTCTTACAATGAGCCGTGATTAGGTAAATGTAAGGTACGAGGGAAGACGGTACAATGTGATAGTTGATCGCATCTTTGATGTACCATGTAGAAATATGACCAGTTTATTCTCGTGACTATTTTGGAATCAAGTGTCAGATAAGAGTTTGTTTCTTTTACTTGTATGGCAACTCAAATAAGATTTTTTACCATTTGAATATTGAAATTATTTTGACACTCTATTCCTTTTTGAACCTTTCAAAATTATGTTGTGTTACGAGACAAATTTGCTGAGCATTTAAATGCTCAGCCTTTCTATTATGAATATTTTACACAGTAAAAAATGAAGAGATTAAACATTCAGAGCAGCAGAGGCATAAAAGGGCAAGAGCCATGTCATGATAGAAAGTTATTAGCTTCAACTTACCCGATGGACGATCTCGAACTAGCTGTGAGCTTTATCGGTATTAAAATAAAACCATAATTTATCAAAATCAGTTGGTACTAATACTTTATTATATTGTAAATTATGTGTGAGTGTTAACTCGATCCGGAGATTTGTGGAGTGGTGATCCACTATAGATTTTTTATGATATTATATGTTGTATTAAAATAGGTTTCACCTGGGCGTCACATAATTGGTTTCAGAATTGCACTTATATATATTTCTAGGATTACGTGAAACCTAGGATAATAGTATAATGGGATAGTATAGTTAAAAGAGAGCTGACGAGTATAAGTATGTTAATATTATTATTACTAAAAGAGAAATGAGGATAAAATATTTTGATAACCATGACTCCGTGAGCTATATGACTCCGTGAGCTATATGTGTTATATGACTCCATTTGTTTGATAAGACTGAGATCAGAACAATTAAAGATAGATTATCTTGGGAATTAGTACGTTCAAGTCCGGACAAAAAACATAATAGAGAAGTATAAGATCTTGGCTTTCTACTAGAGGATCCTTCGAGGTACAAATACGCATTCACATATGAATATTGACTAAATAGAGTTAATGTTCACCACATGATGAGAATTTGGTTGATTTCCCTAAACTTATACGAGAGAAATTGACTTCTCCATTTATTAGTTTATCCACTGAAGAGCCTTTGACTGATAATTTACTTTTTAGTTAATGGTCGTTCAAATTTCGTCGATAATAATACCAATGACCACTTTTACTACAACTTTGGTATCTCCAATTGTAGGAAAAAGGGATCATTTGGTACCAGTTTTGGATAAGTTATTTTCATCTGAGATGCTAAATTGATAGATATCACCTTAAAGATTTTATCTTATGTTAAGACTGAACAAGTCAGTGCTTTAAGATATTCACCAGTTTATATCTAGGATTCACAAAGGATTAGACATACATCTTCTGAAATAAGAATACAAGTTTTGATAACTACGACCTATAAACAGTTAGATCTCAGCCGAATGTTTGCTAAAAAATTTTGTTGCATCCCCAACCATACTGGGTTGTGTTATTACACCATTTAAAGAGACCACTGTGGTAGTAAATTTTTTTTAATGACTATTATGACTAAGTTATCTTTTATTTAGAGGGATTCACTATGACAATTCTTTCAGTGTCCTTATAAATGGTTAGAATGGACAGAGACGTCAGTGATGGTATAAGAGAACCTTGTTTACAGATATCATAATGAGTATGCTAGGAATGAGGATGAATTATGTACCTGTGATGTTTTGCTTACGATAATTACGACTTCACTACCGACTGAATAATGTTGTAGATTGAACATGTTTAATTTACTTTGATAATGACGGATTATGGGAATAAGTTATTTTGACCAATGAGGGATGACATATACCTATAATTTCACACCAGTACTCATTTGATTAGAGGATATATTTTATTATGCCGACAGGTGTACATGTTGAGTCAAAATTGGATTGTGATGGATACGGACTTTTATGTGGATTTAGTGCCGAGTATCTTAGATCTATATAGGATCATGCTCTAGATTAGATAGGAAATGAGATATCTTCTATCAGTATTTATTATGTTGATTAGAGGTATATAATATCCCAAACTATTAGATAATACAGTCTAAACCTTTATTCCCTAAGTGTCAATGTTATTGACCCTGATGATTACTATGATATTGACACGATTAATATTTTTTGGCATTGATTGTGTTAACGCCCGTGCCCCACTAGTTGTCGTTACTGTTACACTAACCCTCACGTAATATATTAATAAACTTGTCAATGAAAGCCAGGACCCGAAATTTTATTAAACATTTAAAATCATGTTTTCTGCTACACACAAGCTACATCAACCCTTGAGTTTTCTAAACCTCACCATTTTACAAGTTGTCTTTTCAACCACATTAATGAATTTATTTTATAAAGAAATCTCTTAACCCAATTTTTAATGGAAACCTATTTATTTTAAAAATAAAAAAAGGTTTAAAAACCAATTTGATTTAGTATCTTTGTTTTATAAAAGTCATCCCAAACATTTTCTCAACTTCGAATACTTGTTTTATAAAGACTTTACCAAAATGTTTTCTTGACTACTCATGAACCCAGAAGACCTCCATTAGTGATTTTTCAAAGGAGTGTTTTCTAGAAACATCGAACTCGGACTCCAGGAAAAGATAGTTTTAGCATGATAAGTTTAAAAAGATTTTGTGCGTTTATGTTGATTTCATATTTGGGACATATATTAATTTTTTTAGTATTCTCAGATATATTGGTTTAGTTTGATGGAACCTAACATTTTGGATTTTCTTAGAGAGATGGAAGAGATCTCAAAAGGACCATCAATCTTCACCAGAGGTAGAAAAATATGAGAATACCCGATCTCGCCATGAGAATCAAGATCGAAGGCGAAAATATTAAGTAACAAGTCCAAAATCCGAGTAACAATGAACTTAGGAATATGTTGTTAGATATTATCTGACCAAATACTCAGAACCCCCTAAAGTCATAAAAAGACCTTCATAGAGACATAGACAGTTTGCAATGAATTTTTTAGTTCTTTAAAATAATAAATTACCCTAATTTTGAAGAAGCTATTGACCCGTTGAAACTAAATCTTCTCTTAGGGAATAAAAGAAATCTTTTGGTATAGTGGTAAAACATTGAATAATAATATAAATTTGTTTCTTATATGCTAAAAGGTGAGACTAATTAGTTGTTGAAACCCAAAAAAACTCTGAAAGGAAAAGTGACTACACTGAGGATTAGGTTCACAACTTTGTTCTTAGGAAAGTAAATTACAAAGTATTTAGAGACTGAGATGGAGCTATATTTCTAGATATGAAGCATGGTAACATGTCAGTTGCAAGCTCTCAACTTAATTTTTATGAACTTTTTAGTTTTGTGCCCTATAATGTATATACTAATGAACAAAGAGTGAAATATTATTGGCAATAACTGAAATTTTGAATCGAATCGAGTTGATTTTTTTCGAAACCATAATTTATTAATACAAGAAGTAGCTATTCTGGAAATTGGAAGTGAACTATTTTTCCAAAGACCAATAGTAAAGAGAGAAAGTTTCATATTTAAGAAGAAATTTTTTAAGAAGATAATATAAAATTATTATGGAAAGAAAGTGTTTATAAGATGTGAAGATTGAAAGATCAACAACTGAAGATTTTAAAGTAAGAATGTTCAAACAATGAACCTAATGTATAATGGGACTTAAGAAAATAAGTTAGATTGAAAGAAACCCTGGTACAAGAGTGTAATACTTACAAAAAGGAGCATCGATGATAGTGCCATTAAGATATTACTACATGTATAGTTGTGGAATAAAATGAAATTAAGAGGACTATTTGATGCTCTGGTGGAAAGAAAAGCAGTTATGCGGGTAAGTGCAACCAAACTCCAAGGGATAATCTAATACCGAGATTTATCGTCTCCCCAAGCAGAAATAACTACAATAACAACCTTACCATTCGCACCCCTAAAACAATTATAAGAGAAACTATAGATGGCGATGATATGACTATAGGTACATTACTAGTAAACTTTGTGTATCCACATGTGTTGATTGATTCAAGGGCTTGTAAATTCATACCTTGAAATATCTTGAAATAATTTGGGAATAAAGTCAGAGCCACTCGACGAAGCTATGACAATAGAATTTGCAAATCGTGAAATCTTTTTGGTAGATAGAGTGTGTTATAATTACAGATTGGAAAATTCAAGGACAAATTTTTGGCGATAATGTTATGTCAGGAGAATCCTACGCATTAGAAAGAATGGATTGGTTGTCTGTCTATGATGCTTAGATTAATGTTTGAAATTTTTAATAATAAGAGAGTGTTGTTACATGTTACGTAAGTGGACACAAGAAATTTTCAGTGATTCAGGCTAAAAGAGTATTACCCCTAGGGTATTAGGTATAAGTTGTATATGATGTGAATATAGGAAATCAAGAACCTAAATTTATGGAAATTTATGAGAGTAACGAGTTGAGGGATGTATTTCCTAATAGATTGCAAGGATTACCACTTGAGAGAGAGAACTGATATTCATTAGATATTTCCCAATAATAACAACCATTTTAAAAAGATGGAGTGAATAACACTCATTAGAAATAAATGAACTGACAATCAAGTTACCAGAAATCTTTAACAAAGGATTGGTTAAGGTTAGCCTATTTACCATGGAAGCGTCATTTCTTTTTATAAAGAAGAAAGGTAGATTTTTGAGATGGATTATTTATAATAGAATATTAAACAAATTAACAGTTAAAAACAAGCATCCACTTCTAAGGATTGAGTATTTCTTTGATTAAAATGAGTAATTTATCTCTGGGAGACCTACGGTCATATTAATATTGGTTAAGATATACCCCTAAAGTTTTGCTAAAAGATGACCTTCTGGACAAAATACGAAACTTATGAGTTTTAGTGTTGCCTTTTTATTAGCCAAGAACTCCCGTGTTTGTTAATCCAGTGAACTGTATATTTCAAAAATTATTTGGAAAGTGTTATGATTGTATTTTTTTATGACACGTTAATAAATCCAAAGTTCCCTGAAGAATATGTAGAACACCTTAGGTTATATTTAAAAACCTTGAGAAGAGAGAAATTGTATGCTAAATTTTCAAAGTTTGATTTTGATTAGAAATGGTTAATTCATTGAGATATGTTGGGAGTAATGAATGAATTGCCACAAACCTGGAAAAAGAAGAAGTAGTGGAAAAGTAGGAGCAAGCAAATCAAGATGTCAAAAAAAGAGAAAAGTTATTTTAGTTCAACATTATGTTTCTAAGATATCTACACCATTAAACTAGCATATAGTGAACAATGAGAAAATTGAAAGGACCACCCAGGGTGAGAAAAGTTTTCATGTGAGTTGTATAATCATATGATGATTATATAATCTGTATATATACTGATTTTATTCTTATTATGAGAATTGTATTAGATACGGATTCTAAATTAGATGTTATAGATTCTCTAAAATCTGGGTCTCGTGTCCGATTTTTGCGAACGAATACTCTATTCGATAGGTGTTTGACGCTGTTTAGACCTTGTAATCTGCGATTTAATGTTATCAAATTTAATTTCAAATTTTCTGATTTTTGCCATATTTGGTTTTTATGATTAGATCATGATGGGTATGATATGTTAAGATCATATTATGTGTTCTAACATGTTATTATATGTTAATTGAGCATGGTGGATGGTATGGCTTATAAACTTAGGTTAATGGTTTTTCATTTTAAATACGGCTTGCATGTCATTTGATCTTGTAATTATTAAATCTCGAATGTAACTCGAGTTCTTCTTATAAGTTCATTAGATTAGGTTTTATATTTCATTCTTGTAATGTACATTAAGACATGAAGATTCAAAGATCAAGGAAGGGTAATTCCACATGGAGGCCATCAAAGAAAGCAATACAAGGAAGAGATGACTGAAGAAAGAAGACATGTTTTAATTAGCTTGTATTTATTTACCACCTTAGATTGACCTAGATCTTTTTCAGTTGCTTGATGAATATCACATAGGATAAATCCATAACCAACCACGTTTACTTTATTGCACTTTACATATATATGTTCATATGATGAATGTATGTGTAGAGTAGTTTAGTGATCCATGTTTAATTAGATTAAGGATGTATGTATTAGATACGACACTCATGTCATGCATGCTAAACAAGATAAAATCTGTAATGATAAATGATTTTAAAATAAACAAGCGATTATGAGATTCTTGTGTTTATGAAACATGGAATAAAATACCAATCTTCTTTATTTCCGATATAGGGCGATTTTGTCAAAAGTGAGTTCATTGAACTTGTAAGGTTTTGGGTTTTAAGCGAGACTGTTGTGACTCCCTCACTACCTGAAAATTAAACCATTGAAAAATATTAATTTGAAGTATCTTATTCAAGAAAAAATTGGGAATCTCTTTATGTTGGGATCATGATCGTTTTAAAATTAACAAAACCCTAAAGTTAATATTAAGTTGATCGGAATTCCTTCCATTGAGTTCAATGCTTTAACCCCTAGATCGAAAAGGAGTGGGTTCGCCCAAGTGAAGTACTGACATTTATCGTGGGAGATGTATTGAAGTATATTGATACTTTTTGACTGTTGGGTTTGACGTAACTAAGTTACCACAATAGGATTGTGAACTTAGAGGCAAAGAGTTTGGAGAGATTTATTTGATAAATATTAACAAATGTTGTTCCACCAAGCTATCCAAGAGTTATATAGTTGATTTAATTGACAAATGTTGTCTACCTACATAATGATGTTTTAGGAGAAAAGCCAAAGTTGATCTAACACTACTAGAAATATGGGATCAGACATCGGTTCAGAACCGATGTTAAAAAAAATCTGAACCGATGTCTTCGCGTGTGATGTTAAATGTCATCAGTCTTTGACATCGGTTAACAGCCGATGTCTATTACCGTGATATACATCGGTTTTAGGATTAAATGTGATGTCTTTGCAGTAAATTTTAGCTTATATTACAGTATTTCTAGGTGAATATCAGTATATTATGAGGTATTTATCCATTAAAATATGAAACTTACAAGCTCTAAAAGCCATTTATTAAAATTCTTTCGAACAAACCGATGTGAAATGCTAGATCAGACATCGGTTAGATTAGTTGCCCGATGTGAAATGTTTGATCAGACATCGGTTAAATTAGTCCCCCGATGTGAAATCTTTTTGTTTAACATCAGCCAATTTCTCTAACCGATGTTATTTAACTTAAAATACATTGAGTTTTTTTTCTGAACCGATGTCAAATGACTATTTCACATCGGTTTTTTTAGTTCTTTTTAGTTTAATATTATTTTGTATGATATCTTTTGTACATGTTTTATATCGCTTTACATGTACCATTGTGATGTTAATGTTCTGTAAATTGCATGCCATCCTGATATTATTTACAACCACAGGGAACCAAAACAATGCAACATCCCAACAAAAAACATCCATTAAGAAACATAAAGGTAATCATCCAAATTACAAATCTAATACCAAAATATTACTCGTACCATACTATACATGCATTTCAAATAAAATACAAGCACCAGGACAAGCACCAGTACCAGGAGACATTGTCTTGTTTCCACCTGTTGCACCAGGACCAGGAGATATAGTTGTGATTTGTTTTGGTTGTCCATGATGTCTTTAGATGAATCATAGCTTATCATTGAAGTGCTTATCTGGAGAGGGTTCAGCAGCGAATCAGAGCAAACAAGTCCAAATTCACTCCTAGAGGGTTCTTGATATAGATTCCTCCACTTTTGAGTCAAAAATTGATTTTCTTTCAGACCAATGTTCGAAGATAGCATGGAGAGTCCTGTACCACCTTGTAATTTCTCATCAACATTTTTGTTGTTTAGGTAACTTCTGCTGAAGAAATACATAACATCAGGTTCAGGTTCAATACTTGAAAATTTCGAATGTAGAATAAAAAGTGAAATTTATGTATAAAGCCTTTTGCTAGTAGGAACTAGGAAGTCGTAGTACCACAATAATATGCCTAAGGGTAAAAATTATGTACTACTACTTGACAGAGTAGTATAATATGCATATAAATTCATAGCACATGCATCAACTAGCTATGTAAATTCAGAGAATATAGCGTATAAGGTAAATATGTGCCAAAAGATTAAAGAATATAAAAAAGCCCAAAAGTAAATTCTCCATCGCCTGTTAAGATGAGGATTTGCAGAAGGATAAGATGCACCATGCTTCAAGTGGGTTAGTTGGTGGTGCGAGAGGCCAATATTGTTAGATGTACCGTTGGCCGTAACCACCGAGGCAGAGGATGCAGGCAGAAACTTAATAGTAGTGTTGGTGGTTCCAGAGACAGAATGGCCATTTTGACCTTCCACAGGCTTTCTTGAATGATGGCGTCCTCGGTTGACATGCTGCACACAATATTTTTGGTCAGGAACATGAACAACATCTCTCGAGCATCGCCATTTCTTGCCGTCAGTCCGACGACACCTCCCTGTCTCAGGATCAGTGTTGTTGGAAAATCCTAAATGAAAAGCACCCCATCCCACTGTTTGACATAGAACAAAATTACTTACACACATGACTTCCCTAAAAATTCAGTACTTCTCTACTTATTCATATTTGGATTTACATGATATATAATGCTATAATAAACAGTACACTAAAATCAAACAATTATTGTCCCCAAATGGCTAAAATATAGTACAAACAGTTCTATCTTTCCAGGGGATAAGTAAAACTGATCAAGCAAAGAGAGACAGATAGAGAGAAACATAAAAATTAGACAAAAGGCTAAAAAAAAGACCAAAATGCAAACTTACAAGTGTTGGGTCTTAGATAGGAACCTGAAAAGCAGGGATATCTATCAGGTAATTACTCATTATTCAATATACTATACTATACATACAACAGTCAATATCTATCAGGTAATTTCAAAGTTAATACTACTACTAACTCTTCGGTGCAGAACTTTTCCAGCTTTAATCTGTCGAGCAAGGACCCCGGTCACGAAACGTCTAGTAAACCTCAATAAAATGGCCTGATTACTTCCCTTAGACAAATCATATTGCTTATTTAAGAATATTGGTTCTTCAAGATCCCCAAGAAGAGACAGTATATATCATCAAACCCACAAAACAAACTGGAAAAATACAATCACAAGACTAAGCTAATATCAGCAAGAATAATGCTAAATGCTAGAAATTATATAAGATTACTATAATTTAGGTGAACTAATAAGAAGAACAATTATTTGCAATAAAGAAGCTGGTTAGGAAATCAAAACTTAAATACCATATGTACAATTGCCCCTATGTCTTACAAAGTACCTCTATAACTGAGTCTTTGGCTTCCTTCATTAAACAATCAGCAATTGCAGCTTTGTGAAGGAGTTTTGCTTACTTTCAAAGTATAGTTTTTGCCCACTTCTTTGTACTTTTTTCGTTGTTTCCATGGCTTTGTTACACTCTTCTTGCGTACAAGATAATAATATACACAAGAATGCAAACAAATTGAAAGTACGACATGGAAGTCTTTAAATATCATAATCATTGAACTTAACTTTTTAACAATCAACAAGTCTTATCTCATATACAAAAAATATCAAAACTCTTATTTCTTAATTAATTAAACTGTGTTTAATTTTTAGCACATGAATTTTAACTCACATTAATCATAAAACAGTAATATTCAATACTAAACTTTGGCCCACTATACATACAATAACTTATGTAAATACAAAATCTAGGCATATTCTACAGATCTAAATTTTAAATATCAAAGAACACTCACTGGACATTATATAACTACTAGAGGATATGACATATTTAAATCTTTTGCAATTGATTATATTTAACCAATTGTACAAGATTTAAACAAATTTTATAAAAAAGGAAAGGAAAGAAAGAACCTTGGGTGCTATGAATGGGAATCCCTGCGCATAGAGGCTGCATAAACATGAACCAAGAGTAAAAAACACATAGAGAAATTATCAAAAAACATAGCAGAGAGGTATATAAATACTACCTTATATGAATCTTTTCAAAGCTAATTTGCACAAATCTTACCAATTTCAAGCTCGATTTGTGGTTAATTAGAATTAAGCTTGATTTATGAGGTGTAAATTAGGGTTTATTAGAAAGTATGATGTATAAGTTAAGGTTTATGAGAAAGGAGACAAATGAGAGAAACAATGGACAGATGAAGTAGACGGAGGTTTATGAGAGAGAGATAGTCCGGGTGTTTGAGATGGAGTGTTTAGAGAGACAGAGAGTCGCGACTGAGATTTGAGAGATAGATTTGGGTGTGAGTGTATTAGTAAAGGGGAAATGAGGGTGGTTTTTGGGAAGGGGTGAAATAAAATATGTGCCTAAGGGGGAATAAATTTTTTGTTAAAAAGGGTGGAGGGAAAATTATGTACTGAAGGGGGGAAATGACAAGTTATTTGGTAAATTTCTGAAATCAGTCATAGACAAAGGGCAGTATAAAAAACCGATGTTAAAGTGAAAACTAATTATTTGACATTTTTATAAAGTTGAACATAGACAACAGTTAGTATACAAAACCGATGTCAACATTCCAGTTTAACATCGCTTTATGAAAAAACGATGTTAAAAATTCTTTTAACATCAGGTGCATTACATGCCGATGTCAAAGTACCGATGTCGTATGCACTATTTTTAGTAGCTTAACACATGGTGAAATATGGATCTTGGCTCACTAGAAAAGATATAAAAGATATTCTTTCCGAATTACTAGTTAGGGCTATTGATTTGATAAAAATACTGGGAGATATATATTTTGAATATATATGAATAATCACTTGAGCATAATTTAATGATCATCTGTAGACTAATTCATTTTATGCACTTTAATATTTTAGAAGATATCAAATGACAAATAACATAAATTACTTCTCTATGTAAAAATCCTTGAGAAGAACAAGCTGACATGAAATAATTTTCTGAAACCCCTTCCTACTTTCTTTTAGCTGAGAATGACACATGTGATGAACAAAATTCTTACCAGAAGCAAATTGATTATGCAACTAATATTTCATGTCTCATGCTTGTAAATATGAGTATTGAGCTTTAGAAGCAACAAGACCATGGTGATGTTTATGATGTGATTGAGCACCTTCAAAGGATGTTTGAAGGATAGGCTCGTCATAAAGATTTGATGACAATAAGGCACTATAATTTTGTATTAATGGGAGAATGATATCCGGTTGGACCATATGTTCTAAAGATGATAAGTATACGTACCTTCATATTTTGGGTTTCAAGATTAATCTAGAGACTCGGTTTGGTTTGATTAAGCAATATTTGAACAACTTTTATTCTCAGTTTATCAAGAACAAAAGGAATGAGATAGACAGAACATTCACTTACTTGTTAGGCATGTTTAGAACTGCTGAAAATAACACGGTAAAGGAATGAATTACGTCCATATTGATGGTGTACACATGCAATGAAAATGGAAAGGAAAATGGACAAACAGGGTGAAGGTTTGATCTTATTCGGTGCCAAACCAAAGTCCAATCCCAAAGGGCTTTCGAAGCCTGATAGTGGTGTTGCTAAAGGAGATGATTGTCACTTCTGTGGAAATAATTGGATGATTAGAAGTTAAATTATCGAGCTTTTTTGGAAGATCTAAAGAAGAAGAACATCAATGATCAAGCTTCGGGTATCAGGTTAGAATTGGAGCAAAAGTTGTTGCTTTAGTTGAAGAAACTCGATACCTAATTTTGCCCATAAGGAGAGATTGAGAACTTGATAAATTATTATTACGTGGCTGCCTTTAGCGGATACATTAAATCAATTTCTTGTTAGGACAAGAAAGGTTTTCATTTTAATTAAATAAACAATATTTTTTATTCTATTTTGATGATAAGTCTTATAGTGTTGCACAATTAATTAACAATTAATATGTTCTAAGATGACTTAAATCAAACATTACCTCTAGCATTGTCATTAAGCCATATTAATAAGAAACGCATTTCCTGAGTTACATATAGATATATACTTGGATAAGTTTGATTTTGAATCATACGAAAGATGGGAACTTTGTCTCATTGGAAAAATGACTAAAACTTCTTTTAACTGATCAGGTGAAATGGACACCGAACGATTAGGACTTATACATAATGATGTATATGGTCAAATGCGTATGATGGCAATAGGTGGCTTACACTACTGCATAATATTTATTGATAATTTTAGTAGATATGGATATGTGGTTCTTATGAAGAACAAATCCGATTCTTTTGAAATGTTCAAAGAATATAAGGCCGAAGTAGAAAAGCAAACAAGTGAGAAGTATAAAAGTTTTACGATTAGATCATGGAAGAGAATACTTAAGCCTAAAATTCAAGAGTTTCTTGAGTCAAGCGGATCTTCCAGTCAGTTTCTGGGCTTGTGCTCTACAAACGGATGTATATACACTTAACCAAGTTCTAACAAAAGTGGTTCAAAAGACATCATATGAGATATGGACTGATAAATGTCATAGCATGTCATTTATGAAAATTTGGGGATGTGAAGCGTTTGTGAATTGTTTAGCCTCTGACAAGCTTGGACCAAAATTAGATAGATGATATTTTGTGGGATACCCAAGTGAGACTAAAGGGTATAGTTTTATAATGCTTCCTAGAACAAAGTGTTAGTTGTTCGAACCGCTGTATTTCTTGAGGGTGAACTACTTTCTAAGAAAACCAGTGGGAGAATAATATATCTCGATGAAGATCGAGAACCACACGATAATATTGAACTAGAGTTAGAACAAGATCAGGATGTACATCAAAATATTGATAGCAATTTTGTTCTAGGAAACACAAGTTGTTCGTAGATCTAATAGGATTCACCATGAGCCCGAGAAAAATTATTAATTTCTCTTGACTCAAGATGGTGATGTGATGCTTACGGATAATGACGAGGCTCTCATATACCAAGATGCTATGAACAGTCCAGACTCGGAGAGATGGCTACAGGCCATGAAATCCGAGATGGAATCCATGTATCAAAATAAAGTATTGACTTTAGTTGATCCACTAGAAGGGGTAAAACCTATAGGGTGCAATTAAGTTTTGAAGAAGAAAAATGACATGGATGATAATGTACAGACCTATAAGGCGCAACTAGTGGCAAACAGTTTCAAATAAATCCATGGTATAGACTATGATGAGACGTTTTCACCAGTTACTGTGGTCAAGTCCATCAGGATTTTGCTAGCAATAGCTACTTACTTTGACTATGATATTTGGCAAATGGATGTCAAAACCACTTTCTTATATGGGAACATTGAAGAAGATGTATATATGATACAACCTGAGGGTTTTATCGATCCAAAGTTTGCCAAGATGGTCTGTAAGTTGTTTTTATCTATTTATAGATTGAAGCAAGCCTCAAGGAGATGGAATATTTATTTTGAAGAAACAGTCAAAGAGTTCGGTTTTATTCAAAACAAAGATAAACATGTGTTTGCAAGAAGGTTAGTGGGAGCCATGTGGCATTCCTAGTTTTATATGCAGATGACATGTAACAAAAAAGGAATGAAAACCTTCTCTACAGGCTGTTAAGACTTTGTTGAGAAATAGTTTCTCGATGAACGACTTAGGCGATGCCACCTATATTTTAGGGATCAAGATCTATAGAGATAGATTGACGAGATTAATCGACCTAGTCAGAGTACATACATTGATAAAGTATTGCATCATTTTAGTATGCGGGAGTAAAAAAAAGGATATGTTTTGATTTCTCATGAGATATTGATCTCAAAGGATAATTTCCCACTAAATCATTAAATGATAAGGGCCGTTTGAGAAAATTCCATATGCTTCGGTAATTGGATCTGAAATGTGTGCAATGATATGTACTTGCCCTGATATTTTAAATGCTTTGATCATGATGAGCATATACCAGTCTAATCCAGGTGAGGGTCACTGGATAGTTTTCAAGAATAATCTTAAGTACTTAAAGAGAATTAAAGATTTATTTTTGGTATATGGAGAAGATAAGGAACTAGTTGTAAAGGGTTACACTGATGCTAGTTTTTGAACCTAATTTTTGGACAAACAAGGATTATTATATATTTATGTATGTTTTGTATTTTGTCTAAATATAGGTGATGTTAGCTGAAATAGTTCACAGCAAGAAAATTGATAATTCTATAATGGAATCCGCATATATTGATGCTTTCAAAACAACCAAGGAGACTGTTTAGGAATGTCCTTAAGCGATATCACCTTATTAATGAGATTAATGATCAAGGAGAAATAAATGTAAAGTGTACAGTAATGATAATGTTGCAGACCTACAGATTAAGGCTGTGTCGCAGCAGAAGCACGATGGTCATACTAGTTCTATGAGTATTAGGTACACATGGGTGATTGGATCTAGTGCAAGTGGGAGATTGTTAGTGTTTGTGCCCTAGAGACAATACTATGATGTTTTAGTTTAATACATTTGGATTATTAAAATTTATGTTTTATCGATTATTCCTTTTATAGTTTATTAATTCTTAATTTACTGTGATATAAATGTTAGATTAATAAATGTCCTTGGAATATGATATGTGAATTCTATATCTCTATGTACGTTGACTTAGAAATGCATTAAGACTGGTGTGTTTGTTGACTGATGATCACATCTCATTGATCATAGGTATAGTGCTACTAAAGTCAAAAACAGAGGAAGATGTAAATATACATGGTGTTGGACAGACCCAATGTGAGATTCTACATGTGTGTTGTGTCATAAGTAATTCTCACTGTGATACTGATGTAATGTTCCTTAGACTTGAAATAATTATATTTTTTATACGAGAATTAATGTACTTTGATTACATTAATTTAACCCTCCTAATTTAAGGAGTGAAATTATTGGCCTCTTGTGTGAGCTAGACTCTATAAATGTGTGGTCACGCTCAAATGTTGATTTGATTTGATAGTATACTCATTGATCAAGAAAACTTGGATTAAACTACGATGAGGATGACACATTACATGCCTCTAATTTAATCTATAATATTTGGTTAAAGGAATTATATTACATTGTACATTATTCATTAAAGGTTTAATCGATCACCGATTTAATTATTATTTCTTGGGTAGCAATAATGTATTAATACATGCTGCTCATTGTTTACGATTTTAAACTAGATATAAAATGCTTTGTTAACGTAATAATAACTGATAGGGTCACACACAAAAAATGATTGAAAGATTATTTAATTTAAATTGGATTTAAATTAAACTAAAGTAATTTAAATTATTTATAATATTAACTAAGTTTGACTTAATTAATTAGATAAATAATGATATTCGAATTTATTAATATTATTTATGAAATTTATTTGTTAAATAATTAAGTGAGACTTAATTATAATACAAATAGGAATTTTGAACTAGTAATAAATCTTAATTAGTTAAGAGTTATAGTTCGTTTTTCTACCCTCTATATAATATCTCTTATGTTGCTGATTTTGGAGGTAAGACTTTTACTAAAACCCTAGCCACTATGAGAGAAGATGGAGAGAACAAGAATAAATGACTTTTGTGCTAGTACACATCCAATCCTTGCGTCCAAGCATTCGTGTGGATACCGATAGAGCGTAGATCGCGAGAGCAGGATGCGTGGTTATTGAACAAGCTTTGGATCTCCATTAATCAACCAATTTGTAAAGCTTCTTAAGGTAAACAATCTGGTCTATGAATAAAATATAAGTTTTTTCGCATGGATCCTGCGGTGGGTTTTTATTTTATCTGGTTTTAATTTAATTTTACATCGTTTCCGTTGTGTTTATATGTTCTAAACCCTTCATATCATAAGAAAATGGAAATGTATGTGAATGAAGCTGAAGAAGTTAATCTGAAATTCTTGTTCACTCTCCCTGATAACTTAGAACAGAAAATTTCTGCAATTAGAGAAGTAAGAGATCCATAGAGAATAACCTTGGAAGTTTTGTATGGCATAATAAAAACCTATGAGATGGGGATGTTGCAGAGAAAGTCTTTGAAAGCTAGTCAAGGACATTTGTTGGATGTGTTAAGTGCCTTGATATAAAATGACAACAAATTGAGTGAAAATAAAACTGAATCGCAGTCTCAGGTTACTCAAGTTGTTGAGTAGAAGAATAAGGAACCTAAAAAGTAAGTCATTTTAGAGTTGGAAGAGGATGAGTATTACACTCTCGATGAACTGGATGAAATGGACTAGTTAATGGCTTATCTTGCAAGAAAATTTTTAAATATCAGAGTCAAGAATCCTAAGTACTTCAAGAGTAAAGGCCAAACATCCAACTACAGTAACTGGAAAGGAAAAAATCAGTTTAATGCAACTGACAAGGTGTCTACAAGTCAGGATCTGTGGAAAAATCAAAGATAAGGTGCTACAACTGTGATGAACTTGGTCACTTTGCCACAGTGTGCAGAAAGCCAAAGAAGGTGAAGAAAGACAAGGCTTATTTGGAACTGAAAGCAAAGTATGAAGCATTTTTGAGAAAGCAACAGAAAAAGGCTTATATTACTGAGGGAAAAAATTGAGATGATATAGATGATGGGGAAGATGGTGAAGAATATGGAAACTATGCTCTAATGACTTTGGAGCAAGGAAAATCATCTACATCTAAATCAATGGTACATATCCTTACTAAAATTAATTTAAATGCCACATAATATAAAGAAACTGTTGAGAAAATGAGTGTAGAAATATTTCACATTCATACAAATATGGTGGCAGCTACTCAGGACGTAAGTAGGCTGTCAAAAATTAATGACAAATCTGAGAATAAGAAGTAGGAGCTAAAACTGTAGCTTGTTGGTCTTGAAGTTGTTAAACAAGAAAATAAGTATCTCAAGAACATGCTTAAGTGAGCTAGAGAAGTAGAGGCAGTGTTGAGAGAAAGAATTGAGAAAAATGATTTGAAGCTCAAATCATTTAAGAATGCATCTCAGTTGATTGGTCAGTACCATGAAAAAAACAACCACGTGCTAGCATAACTATTAATTTGGATTATGAGGCTTTGAACTCTCACAAGAAGAATGAAGTTGACAAAGGGAAAGAAAGTGTGAAACTAGATGTTCATGTGATGCTGAAGAATATATATGCACCTTTGTTCAAAGCTTGTGAAGTAAATTTCTGTAAAGTGGATTTGGTCATCAAGCAGAAAATTGCAGATGAAGACAAGAAAAAAAGATACAGAATCCACTCCCAACACTGAATGTGAGAAGATGCCTAAAGTGAACCAAACTACTAAGACACCAACAAAAGAGATCAAGACTGAAAATAATGGAAAGAAGAAAAAGAACAGAAATGGAAAAATAGGAGTGAACAAAAGTAACAACTATGCATATGTTGCAGATGCTCCAAGAAAGCAGTGTCAGAAATGTGGCTGAATAAATCATCTAACTCACCTTCACAGAAAAGATGTTAGTGACCAAAGTATGGAGCATGCAAGTACAATGAGGCACAAAAAGAAGATCCCTATTCTTTTTGTGACAAGTTTGATTGCATTCCATGCAACATGAAAGGTATAACCAGTTGTCATAAGTTGAGGAAAGCTCTTAAAGAAGTTAACTTTAGATTTTTGATTAAAGATGAAAATGTTGATCAAACTAAGAATGTTGTTCTTTTTGAATATTCAAGTTCTACTTCTGAAAATTCTATGAAATAAAAGAAAGTTCTCAATACTGCTTGGGTAGCTAAACACACTTAAACCTCATTGTGTGCAGGGCAAGAAGAATAGAGTCATACGGATCATTGATAGTGGATGTTCCGGGCATATGACAGGTGATAAAGCTTTTTTATCACAGTTTGAGGAGATGGATGGCCCTTTGGTGACCTTTGAAGACAATATAAAATGATTCACAATGGGATATGGAAAGTTAATTTCTGAAAATATTATCATTGATGATGTTGCACTAGTTATTGGTCTTGAAGTAAATCTTCTGAGTGTCAGTTAATTTAGTGACAAAGGTTTCAAGGTCATTTTTGGAAAAGAAGATTGCTCAATCATTAGCAAAAAAACTAGTGAAGTTTCTCTAAAAGGAGTAAGTAAAGGAAACTTGTTTGTTGCATATTTAACTCAACAAATAAGAATAAGATTTGTTGCTTCTATGCCAAGGCATGCAGTGAACAAAACAAGCTATGGCACAAGAAACTCTCTGATCAAAAGAGAATTGGTGAGAGACATGCCAGCTTTGGAATTTGCTCAAGATGAGGTCTATGAAGCTTGTCAAAAAGGGAAAATGAAGAGGTCCATTCAGAAGAGAAGAGCAGTGAATTCCATAAGTGCTGTAGTACAGCTTATTCACATGGACATGTTTGGACCAGTTAATGTCAAGTCTTTATCCAAAAAGAAGTCTGTTTTGGTGATGGTGGATGACCACTCAATATACACTCCAGCGGAATTTAGGCATTCAAAGTATGAAACTCCACACATCATTATTAAATATATAAAGAAAATTGAGAAACAAACTAGAAGATCAAGAATGTGTCAAAAGATTGAGGAGTGACAATGGCACAGAATTCGAAAATGCGATTCTAAGTGAGTTCTACACAGACAAAGGCAATGTTCAAGAGTTCTCAGCTACAATAACACCTCATCATAATGGTGTGGTTGAAAAAAAATTGAACTCTAGTTGAAGCTACAAGAATAATGCTGCAAGATGCCAATCTGCCAACCAGTTTTTGGGAAGAAGTTGTTAACACTACATGTTACACTCAAAATAGATATTTAATGAAGAAAAACATTTTCAAGTCACCTTACTAAATTTTGTCAAAGAAAAAGCCTACTGTAAAGCATATGCATGTGTTTGGAAGCAAATGTTTTGTGCTCAAGGACAACTCTCAATATTTTAAAAAAATTGAATCTAAAGTATTTGAAGTTATTTTTCTGGGATATTTATTGAAAAGGACTGTCTATAGAGTCTGTGTGCTAGAGCAGAAGAAAATAATGGAAAGCACATATGTGACCTTTAATGTTGACAAGTGTCAAGGCTTGTAATGCCATGATGAAAATAAAGTTGAAGCCATAAAGTTTGAATATCGCAACATTGATAGTGATTCTGAAGATGAAGCTGAGGTCAACACAAATAATAGACTGGAGGAAGAATCAAGTGAATCAGTGAACTGTGATAATAAAAATTCATCTCAAGAAAGAAAATGCAGACAATTCTAGTGAACAAGATCATACCAGAAAATGGAATATGAGTCATACAAGAGATGCTATAATTGGTGATCCAAATGTTGGAGTAAGGACTAGAAGTGGCACTAAAAATGAATTCTTGGATGCATGCTTTTTTGTCTCAAATTGAGCCTAAGAAAACTGAAAAATTCTACTTGATCCTGATTAGATAACCGCTATGCATGAAGAGCTAAATTAGTTTGAAAATAAAGGTTTGGGAATTGGTTCATGCACCAAGAAACAGAAGTATCATTGGAACAAAGTAGGTGTATAGAAATAAGATGGATGAAAATGGAATTGTGACAAGAAATAAAGTAAGAATGATTTCCAAGGCTACTCACAAGACGAAGGAATTGATTATAATGATTGCACCAGTTGCAAGACTTGAAGCAATAAGAATTTTTCTGGCATTTGTTGCACATTCTAATTTTAAGGTTTATCAAATGGATGTGAAAAGTGCATTCGATAATGGTGAATTGGAAGAAGAAGTTTATGTGCAAAAGCCATCTGGCTTTGAAGATGCAGAATTTCTAAACTTTATTTATAAACTGTTAAAGGCTCTCTATGGATTGAAGTAAGCACCTAGAGCATGATATGAAACATTGTTCATAATTTTCTACTCAAACATGGACTCACTAGAGGAACATTTGACAAGACTCTATTCTACAAACAACATGGTGATGACATCATTCTAGTTCAAATTTATTTGGATGATATCATTTTTGGTTGTGAGAAGCTATGTCAAAGATTTTCAAAACTCATGTAGAGTGAGTATGGGATGAGCATGATGGGGGAACTAAGTTACTTTCTTGGCCTTCAAGTTAGCGAAAGAAGTGATGGAATCTTTATCAGTCAAACCAAGTATGCAAAAGATCTGTTATTGGAATGGTGGACTGCTCACCTGCATCAACTCCTATGCCTACAGCTACCAAGTTAGATGAAGATAAGAAAGGAAAAAGTGTAGACATATCAAGTTATAGAGGAATGATTGGATCTTTGCTATACTTAACTGTAAGTAGACCAGACCTCATGTTTGCAACATGTCTGTGTGCTAGATTTCAAGCAAATTCTTAAGAAACACATTCAATGGTTATCAAGAGGATTTTCAGATATTTGAAGGGAACAACTTGAAATTATGGTATCCTAAGGAAAATGGTTTTGAAGTTGTTGGATACACAGATGCAGATTTTGCTGGATGCAGGGTGGACAAAAAACGTTAATGTGGAAGTTGTCAATTCCTTGGTCAAAGGCTTGAATCATGGTATATTAAGAAACAACAATCTGTGTTAACTTCCACATTTATGTAAGGTATCATTTTATTAGAGAATATGTTGCAAATGGTAATATTGAGCTTATTTTTATTCCAACACAAAAACAGTTAGCTGACATTTTCACTAAACATTTGGATGAAACAACTTTCACTAGACTTGTAAGTGAAATTGGTATGTTAAATTCTTCATCCTAAAAGAAAGAACTCAGCTAACTAGTTGCAACATATTAAATCCAGATAAATCAAAATTGATTAATTTAATTATAAATTAACTGAAATATGATCTATAAATATTTCAAAATTCTCTGTACATTTATTTTACAAAATTAAATCTCAACTTGGAAGTTTCTAATTCTGAGAAAAACTGTATAAATGTTAGTTCATATAATTCATATGTGAAATTATTACAAGACATATATAAAGAGGGTCAAATGTATATTAAGAATCGAGTTGTCGATAAGTCTAAATGACTTGCCGATAAGTCATTTTATGACTTCTCTATAGAGTTCCCGACAAGCACTGTAGAGTTCTCAATATACTTATCGATATGGAATTCTCTACAACTTCAAATTTGAGACTTATCAATAACTTAGAACTGAAACTATTTAATTCAATATATTAGTTCAGTTATATATTTTTGACATAAATCATTCTAATTTTATGTCAATTTATTCAATATAAATTGGAATAATTTAGTCCAATAAGGACAAACTGGGTATTTTTACAACATCTCGATAAGTCACTATCTTGTTCTCGATAAGAGTCAAAAAAGTGACATTTTGACATGATTTCTCTATAGGTCATGTGACTTCCCTACAAGCAAATATCAACCGTTCACTATTCACTTGTCGAAAAATCGCATCTCTACCCTATAAATACCTAGATGAAACCAACTACTTGGCATTTGTTGATGCAAACCAAGCACCTGGCAATTTTAAGTGCTTTGTCAAGTTTATTTCTGATTTCTATCTCTCAGGGGCTTTGAATGCAAATCCTGTATTGTATCTGGATGTACTGAATGAGTTTTGGCACACAGCAGTTATCAACGCTATAGTTCATGAAAATCAAGCAATTTCTCTTGTGGTTAACTACACAATTCAAAGTATAGCTCTTGAGTTCAATGCAGATGACATTAACAAAGGACCGGGCATCCCTACAAACAATCTGGTTGAAACTCTTAGGACTCAAGAGCTAGCTGAATTAATGGACTTCAACAACTACAATGAGAAAATAGATTTGGCTAGCATCAACAAGAAAAATCTGAGAAGGGAGTGGTCCTTTATCTTTGGATCAATAATGAGAGCTTTCACATATAGGAAGACTGGTTATGACAACATCTCTAGTGTGGTCCAAAAGCTAGTGTACTGAATGGCCTACAAAAAATACCTCAATATTAGAATCCTGATCCTAGAAGAACTGAGCACAAGTCTAACTATGCCTTTGCCAAGTAGAGGTAAATAGATCTTCTTTCCTAGATTTATTATATCTACATTAAATCATAAATTTTATGACATATGTTAGATGGTATTGATAGAAATTAAATAGGCATCTGCAAACAAGTGTCCAAAATTCTATTTGGCTCACTAATTGCAAAGAATCAGGTAAAGGCAAGTCTAAATATCACTGACTTCATGTTAGAGAAATTTAGAACTTACCCTTATCTTATGTGTAATATGAGGACAAGTGACATATCTAGTACAACTATGGCCCCTGCACCTATAGACGAACCCAAACATGATAGCACACAGGGGCCTTCCATAGCTGAGACCTTTTCTTCGAAACCCCTAGATGCTAGGAAATCAACTACTTCATTCTCTGAAAAGGGTGGATTTAGTAAAAAAAAAGAAAGAAAACACCTCTAGTAGTAGTTAGTGAGAATGATGAGGACACAAACCAAGTCGCCCTTGGAGAAAAACCCAAAAAAGAAAAGGAAGGTTGAGTTGACCACTCAAATGACCACATATGCATCTTCTCAAAAAGATGTAGTTGTAACACAGGAGTATAAACAGACTATAGTGGGACCATCTCAACAAGGTGTCACTATTGAAACAAACATCCTCCCCAATCACTACCATATAAATGGCCTTAACCAACATCCAAAAATGGTGTTTCCAAAACAAATGTTGCCTTATGTGACCTGAAACTTAAAAAAATGATGTATGCCAATATCATAACCAAATGTCGGTATACATGTTGCCTTAGATTTCCTATACCAACACCTTTTTTGATGTTACCTTAGACCTGCAAAAACATTGAAATAGAAAAATGCGGGGGAATAATCCCGGTCAAAGTTAAAGTGATAGCCCGGACAAAATAAAACAAAAAGTAATATAGAAAACATAGCTCTCTCTGTCTCAGTCTCTTCACACAAAATCAAACACAAAGCATACTCTCCCCACAAACCCTCATCTCCGTTAATATATCGGGGCCACCAAAAACTCAGACATAAAAAACGACTCTCTTTTCCTCATCTACGTTAATATATCGCTACTCATAGTAATTACGGATGATGTTGTTTTCCCCCTGCAAATCCCTAACAAGTATATCAGTTCGATATGTTTGGTTTAGAACCAAACACTCATGTGGACCAAAAAGAATGTAGAGATACAATTAATCTTGCATCAAGAAAGTTTAATTGCTTCCTAAGCTCTTGTATGCCTGATGGGTCAGAATCCTCTACCACGATTCTTCCTTCCCAAACCATAAATGACAAAAAAAATGTAATTTTATACTCATAAATTGCATGTATTTTGCATATATAATTTTCAATATAATAGTTATGTTTATGCAAGAGGACTGGCAAAAGAAAATACGTTCTATAATATTTTAATGAATATTTTAATTGCAGAATATATGTGGACTCCGGTATCCCAAAAAATGAGTATGTGTTTATGTATATGGGTCGATGATCTTCTTCATTTTTTAATTTATAAATGATTAGACTAGATAATTTTAGTAGGATCCTAGCAAGTGTTGTTGTATACTCACACTCTATCTCACAATAATAGTCTCATTTGATTGAATTTTTTTCCATAATAATTGTCCATTCCAACTTTCAAAGCAAATATGTGGTCAATTGTCGTAAACTGCCCTTTTGATAATTGTATAAGAATTAATGAGATGTGAGTATGAATCTAAAATAGTTTATATTTTTATAGAAACAATGCATTTGTGATGGATATAATTAAAAAAAAATATCATCAAACTAATACTTTTAATATGAGTAATTTTTTCAAAAGAGACATATAGGGAGTATACCAAAGATTTTATACTTTATAATATTTTTTTAGCAAAGTGGAGACAGACTTATGAAAAAGTAATTTTTTTTTGAGAGGCTAAGTTAAGTTGGGCATTGTCCACGACAATATGACAACAATTATGTATTTGTATTTATGACAGACCACATTCTAGTTGAGAGGTGTTTGACTGGTTATTTTGTTCTCCTTGGTCTCTTATTTCTCCAAAGACTAATAAACAACTTAATTTTTCTTACCGTCTAACACAAGCTAAATATCTACGAGACTAAGGAGTGTATAATTTTTCACTGATGGTTGCATTGGTAGATTAATCCCGTGGACATCCATGGAAGCAATATGTTATAAAATTTATATTTCACCAGCAAGAAAATAAAAAATAACTGCAAAGAACCAAGAACCATCTGAGTATACAATGATACAAAGCTAAAGCAGGAGTGTCGTTGGTGCTAGAACAGTTGCAGCATTTCTCTCAAACTACTAAAAAGAATAAGAAAATAGAATGGCGTCAAATGTAATCAATAATATATCTTATAACTTGGACTGTATACAGGAGACAACCCTCTTGTCCACAAGGAATTCTTTGACAAGTATATCACTTGATATAGCTGGTTTTGAACCAAAAACAGCGTTTGCAATGCTAATGACTCCTGGATTTTGGCTGCTAAGACCTGCAATAGCCATGGCATTGCCCTTTCCTATGTTTTACTGGTAGTGAATGAGACCAATAGGGAAGACAAACACATTACCCTTGTGTAGTATTTTTGAAATTAATCGATTATCGGGATTTGAGGTGACGAAACCAACTTCAAGGCTTCCTTCCATGACGGTTAAGATCTCTGTGGCAGGAGGATGTGTGTGAGGAGGATTGATGGTGCATAGTCAATGCGGACAAGGGAGATGCCTAGTGTATTTAGTCCTGGAATTTGGGTTGTGGCCACAGGAGTTACCCTAGAGCCAACTGCATTGCTTGTGTTACCTGATATATGAAGTCCGCTAAAGGAAAAGTCACTGGCTTGGACCATGCTTGGATTCTTGCATGCTAATCCATTAAGAAGCACTGCAAAATATAAGCACTGCATATTATCCATATATATCATAGGTATACTGGGTACTAGAAGCCGCTTAACACTATAAATTTAATATATTTGGATGGAGGTACCATTTACATAAACAATAAAACTGTACTTGTAAATATTTTATACCTTGGCTGTTTGATTGAGCCACGCAAAAATCTTGAAGTGGACTATGGTCAGCTGCCATGGCAATGCAGAAAGAAAGAGCTAATAGGCCAACCAAGACAATCATATTTACCATTTCCTTTCAAATTTTGTGTAAACAGAGAGATGGGTTATCATTAAAAGTATATGCCTAAATGGCCACACAGGTGTTTCCTTATATACTAAGTGATATGTCCTATTTCCACCACGACTGTCGTCCTAAGTTTGGATTTCATGAAACAGTCTGATAGATATACAAATGATATTCAAGGAAACAAAACTAATGAGATTTCTGAATAAAGCAAACAATTGGGATAAAAACTTGATAAATGCAGTTACACAGACTTATTATATTTAAACACATATAGACTCCTATTTTTCCTCCACGATCATCTAACTGGTTTCCTACTAAAATGCAACTACTACTGACTATTTCTGCTGCAACGTTCACTAATAGACACTTTGGATTATTCACAAATAAATAAACTCAACATGTTTAGATTAAATTCCTAACATGCTCGCCCTTAATTTAAACATGCTCAAGATTCTTTACTCCCAGAAGATCCCTCATTTTCTCGAACTTGGTTGCAGATAGGGCCTTGGCTAAACTGACATGTTTTATAATTATCAACCCCTGCTCAACACAATCACGAATAAAGTGATAACGCACATCAATGTGCTTGCTTCTCCCATGAAAAACTGGGTTTTTTGCTAAATCAATGGCTGACCTATTATCTATGTATAGAAAAACTGGACCTGGTTTTATATCCGCAACTTAACTGAGCACTCGTTGAAGCCATATTCCTTGACACGCTGCAGTAGTGGTAGCCATGAACTCCGCCTCACAAGATGAAAGGGCAACACAACGTTGTTTGTGTGAGACCCAAGTAATTAGACTCTCATCAAGGTAGAAAGCCATCCCTCCTGTACTTTTTCTATCTTCAACATTTCCATCTAGATTGCTATCAGAGAAACCAGATAAAAGATAATTTCTACGACCCTTTGTGTAAACCAAACCATAGTGCAAAGTACCATTCACATACCGACAGATTCTTTTTATAGCATTCAGATGAAGTGTTGTAGGCCTTTTCATATATCTTGAGACAACACCTACTGCATACGCAATGTCAGGTCGGGTGTAGACTAAATAACGAAGACTTCCACTAAGCTCTAGTAGTATGTTGAGTTTACTGGTTCACCTGATTTATCAGCATCAATTTGCAACTTTAATTCCATAGGATACTTCACAGCATTACATTAACTCAAACCAGCCTTTTGTAGAACCTTCCTTGCATAAGCTGCTTGTTTAATCTCGATACAACCTTTACCTTGCTCCACCTCTAAACCCAGATAATAAGACAATCTTCCGAGATCTGTCATGTCAAATTCTTTAAACATATCATTACATTCACTCAAACCAGCCTTTTGTAGAACCTTCCTTGCATAAGCTGCTTGTTTAATCTCGATACAACCTTTACCTTGCTCCACCTCTAAACCCAGATTATAAGACAATCTTCCGAGATCTGCCATGTCAAATTCTTTAAACATCTCTCCCTTGAATTTGACAATTTTCAGAAGGCTGGTTCCAGTGATTAAAATATCATCAACATATACACCAATAATTAATGACTCGTAGCCTTCCCGTCGTGTATAAACAGCATGTTCATAAGGACATTTTGTGAAGCCCAATTTTAGTATACATTTGTTCAGCTCTGCGTACCACGCTCTAGGCGCTTGATGTAGGCCATACAAGGCCTTGAGCAATTTATAGATCTTTTGCTCCTGCCCTTTCTTCACAAATCCTTTTGGTTGACGCACATATACTTCTTCTTGGAGAATACCATTCAGGAAAGCAGATTTGACGTCGAGATGGTGCACTTCCCACTCGTTTTTGGCTGCAAGAGCTAATAGCAACCGAACTGTCTCTAATCTAGTTACGGGGGAAAAAACCTCTTCATAATCAATCCCAAAACGCTGCACATATCCTTTTGCTACAAGGCGAGCTTTATGCTTTATCACATCACCATTGCTATCCTTCTTTAATTTAAAAACCCACTTAAGATCGATCGCCTTTTTCCCCTCAGGTAGGTCTGTGAGTTCCCATGTGTGTTTTTTCTCTATTGTGTCGAATTCAACTTGCATAGCTTCTTTCCGAGCTTCATCCTGAACTGCTTGTTCGAATGTGACAGGTTCATCAATACCTGATAAAAGTAACTCATCCTCAATTTCTACAACTTCTGTGGTGTCATAAATGTCTGAGAGTAAGCAAAAACGATGTGGTTTGCTGCTGGCACTTGAGTTGCCGGGACTGTCACTTCTCTCACTCTGAACAGACTGTATGGAAGACACAGGTGTTGAAGGTGATGACTGAGTTGCTGTACTTTCTTCAGTGGTAATATCTGGTGTATCTGATTCTTGTTCTTCCAACATGAAATGACCTAACATCTGAGCACCTGAATTTTTAAGTTCTTCCCAACTCTAACCTTTTCCCTCATCAAACACAACGTCCCTGTTTACATGCACACGACCTGTAATTGGATCGTATAGCCTGTAAGCTTTTGTTCCTGGTTCACGACCAAAATGAATGACCATTTTACTTCGATCATCTAATTTTTGTGTATGAGCAGCTGGTACCTTCATGTAAGACACACACCCAAAAACCTTTAAGCAATCAACACTCGGTTTTGTACCATACAATACCTCATGTGGAGTAACATTTGAAGGGCTCGTGTGGGCAGCTTGTTCAGAATTAAAACCGCGTGTCTGACTGCTTCTCCCCAGTATTTCGAGGGCACTGATCTTTCTTTTAACAAGCTTCTAGCCATTGCCACTACCGTGCGATTACGATGCTCTACCACACCATTTTATTGTGGTGTGTAGGGTGCCGTATAGTTCCTCAATATGCCTGTCTCTTCAGAAAAAGATTCAAACTCTTTGGAACAAAACTCTCCTCCTCGGTCAGTTCTAAAAGTTTGAATTCCCTGTTTGACTCCATTTTCAACCAATAGTTTAAATTTCTTAAAACAACTCAGAGCTTCATCTTTGATTTTTAACATATAGACCCACATTTTTCGATTAAAATCATCAACGAGAAGCAAAAAGTAACGATTCCTGGCAGGTGTTGGAGGGGAAATAGGTCCACAAAGATCTCCATGAATTAATTCTAGAGCATATTTAACAGTGAAGTCTGAATAAGTAGAAAATGACTTACGAGATTGTTTTGACATGAGGCACCCGCTTCAAATTTCTCGTGGCAAACTAATTGATGGTAGACCATGTGCCATTTTATTTCGTGACATCAATTGCATCGCCTTGTAATTCACATGCCCAAGCCTGAGGTGCCACAACCGAGCTTCAACCTCCACCCTTGTCATTAAACATATTTCACTGCTCCCTTCTATATGAACTTTATACAATCGATTTGCTGAGCGCTTTACTTGCATCAATAGACGTCCATAACTATCATACACCCAAAGGTTTTCTCCATTAAGAACAACTCTGTTGCCCTCTTCTGACAACTGGCCTAGACTTATAATATTGCTCCGGAGTGTAGGAATGAAATACACTTCGTGCAACATTCTAGTCTCACCATTTTTGCACGCAAATCTGATAGATCCCTTGCCTTCTATCTTTACCATCGAACCATCACCGAACTTTACTTGTCCTATGATTGATCTGTCCAACTTTTCAAATTTCTCACGGCGGCCAGTCATGTGATTGCTGGCTCCATTGTCAAGGTACCAAGTATTTTCCTCTACCTCTTGTTGAGTACTTGTAGTCCCACCTTCTGTCAAGAGTATCATTCCATCTGCAATTTCTTCGCACATAGCCATCAAAAGTGCAAGTTCATCGTCTTGTATTTGTGTCAGGTTGGCCTCCCCTCGTTGAAATCGTTCTTTCTTCAGTTTTCTGCATTCAGCAGCATAGTGGCCATAAGCTCCACAATTGAAGCATTTAATCTTGCTTCGATCCACCCTGTCACGAACACCTTGATTATCTCTTCCATGATAATCGTTTCCAGCTTGAGTCGCTCCTCGACTCGATTTTCTCAACCACTCCTCGCGTGTGAGCAGCAGCTTGACATTCCCATTCTCACGTTTTACCCAATCCTCCTCAGTTAATAAGAGTTGTTGTCCTTCCTTAATAACTCCCTGTCCTGCCAATCGCTCCTCATGAGCTTTCAAAGATCCAATAATCTCTTCCATTGACATTGTCTCTAAATTTCCAAATTGCTCAATTGCTGAGGTAATTTGCAGAAATTTAGATGGCACAGCTCTTAACAATTTTTTCACAATATACGCTTCTCCAATTGTCTCTCCTAATGCCCTGATCCGTGTGACCAAACCATTCAACTTCATACAGAAATCATCCAATTGCTCTGAATCCTTCATGGTCAAAGACTCAAACTCAGCTTTTAATGTTTGAGCCTTCGCCGCTTTCACTCTCTCAGCACCCAAGGACGCAGTTTGTATTGCTCCCCAAACATCTTTGGCTGTTTTTCGCTCGGCAAGGGTTAGTAATAGTTCTTCTGAGATGCCTTGATAAATCATTGCTAAAGCTCATTTGTCCTTCTTGTCCTCAACCATACCTTTTGGGTCTTTGGGTTCTTTTGCATCCCACACGCCATGGGCCTGCATAAAGACTCTCATTTTCATGGCTCAGGCAGTGTAGTTAGTTTTAGTTAACATCGGATAACTCAACCCTAGCTGTCCTTCTTTACCCTTACTTGACTCTGCCATGTCTCTCAGCAACAAAGATGTTTACGATCTGAAACGAGAGCTCTGATACCACATGATAGATATACAAATGATATTCAAGGAAACAAAACTAATGAGATTTCTGAATAAAGCAAACAACTGGGATAAAAACTTGATAAATGCGGTTACACAGACTTATTATATTTAAACACCTACGGACTCCTATTTTTCGTCCACGATCATCTAACTGGTTTCCTACTAAAATGCAACTACTACTGACTATTTCTGCTGCAACGTTCACTAAAAGACACTTTGGATTATTCACAAATAAATAAACTCAACATGTTTAGATTAAATTCCTAACACAGTCGTACTCCCCTTGCATGCGTATCTAACGCCGAGTAGGAATTAACATGATTTAGACAGATCAAATAGTACTGTAAAAAGTTCAGATTCAAATTAACGATAACACACACTGGCATGGACAATAATCTAGTCAGCTAACCTTGGTGGGAGGACGGATTTGTACAAAACTAATACCATTGTTTACTTAATTTAATTGCATATATATTTCATTTGACGTAGTTCACAGACGCGTGCATGCATGAACTAGCAGCTGTATGATTGCCGTTTGATATATATACCCTCTGTCTTTCTCCACGAATTAGTAATGAGACCAAATTGAATCCGCACATCCATTTTTCAGTATTTCAACGGCTGAATTTGAATCTTTCAAATGCACAGATAATTCCTAGTTCCTATTACATCACTTTAACCCAAAGTTATTATTTCATTAATGTTAATGGTTAAATATTTCAAACTACATAATTTTTTTTTAATACTCAAAGTATAAGTGCTTTGTTTATTTTTATTTTTATTACATTTAATATTTTAATTCTTTTAAATTCAATAAAATCTAAATTATTATTTTCTCTGAACTATTTATAACATTTTTTTCTTACCCTTGAAGAGCTTGAGTATTTATATTATCCCTACTTCTTATCATCAAATTTGCTAGTTGAAATTTTGGTGATGTGTGTTTCATTATTGAATTTATTTAATTTTAAATATTTTTCTATTTAGTAGTTCGTCACCTAATATATTTACTTTATTTTAGGAAGTTTTTTAAGGAAGTTGTCCTCGTTTACAAATATAGAAAAAATCATTATAATAATAAATAAATATTTTTGCACTGCCTAATTTTATATAGAGAGAGATTAAAAATAATATATATATATATATATATATATATATATATATTACTCATTACTCCACTAAAACACATCATAATCCCACACACCAGCCTAAAGCTGTATTTTGGAAAGTGATCTTTGCGTGATTAATTCTATTATGAAATATCTATTAACCACATCTCATTGAAGGTAGCATTACTTTCTTTAATCTAATTAGTTTTATGTCATTTCCCAATTTTAGTAAAGCTAAATGTATATATTTTAATTAGTTGACCTTGCCATTTGTTATGTGCACAATGGTCAGTTTAAAACCAGAAGCCAACTTAACTATACATAACGGACCAACATATAACCGACCACCCTATCAAGAACGTGGTCGGTTTTATGAAGAAGATGGTCGGTTATGTGCATAAACGGTCGGTTTTTTGGGAATTGTAATGGTAAAAAATGATCGGTTATGTCGTCTGTCGGTCGGTTTTGAATCTAAATTTAAAAAAAAAATGTAGGTTTTCAGCAGTCCCATACTAAACCAATTCAAATCAATAAAACACCAATTCTCTACACATCCAAATCAACAGAATACCAGTATACAATCAATACATCAAATCAAGCAAAATACTAAATCCGATAAAACTCTACTATATAAAATGTCATAACCATAATATATCCATTCAAAAAAAATACTAACTCTGATGCCCGGAGCATCAAACCGCAAAGTAGCTTTAAAATCAACACAAAAAAGTGTCACACTGCAAACATAGCATCATCCCATAAACGATAAACTTTTAAATTACAATCATCCCATAAACGATAAATTTAACTAATCCGACAAAGAAACTTCGAACAATTCACCGTCTTTATCTTCCTGCCCACCATCCCCACCGACATCATCAACGTCCTCATCAACTGTCACCTCGTCCTCGGATGTATAATCCTTGTCATCTTCCAAAGCACGTCGATTGTTTTCCTATATGCAAAATTATAAACTAATAATAAAAAAGAAATAAATTATTTGCAAATGAGAACAAATAATTAAACAACGCAAATTAAGTTTATACCCTAGCAATACAAGTTTCGGTTTTCTGGACGATGTCTTCAACCAAACTTCCAACAAAGTGTACAATCTCACCACCGATTAGGTTATTCCATTGCAATCTTTGACTTGGATCGGAGGCTGGATCTGAGGCATCAAAGGGCGGTACGAGCAAATGTGGCTATCTCCTCATCGGATAGTTGACGAGCAAACCGACTTGGATTAGCACGAATCTCTGTAAGCCCGTTCCTCACGATGGCAAGATAGACATTGTCGGGGATGGCTTCACGTTGTCTAGGAGCGGATGATGATGAGCCGGCTTCATTTCGGGTGAAATCTCGGTAGCGCGTAGCTAATGTAGGCAAAAGATCGGTGGCTCAAGCATTGGGGAATCCAACAACATTATTTTTCTTTGGCTTTTTACCTTCGGGGACCCCCAATGCTTCCATCCACCAATCCCATGGCTCATCTCTATCACCCGTTTATGTCACCTCCACGCACATACGCTCAAGAATAGCGGCATATCGTTCCTACACAAGTTTCAAGTTTTATTGAAATAATTAAATCTATAAATGAGAATGCACACTTAATTCTATTTAATAAAAATGAGAATTCACATATAGACTTAAAAAAATTTCATTACCGCAATACGCATGGAAGTTGGAGTAGTGAAGACGGGATTTTCCGGATCTAATCCAACTCTCATATGACAATAATCCCAAACCTCAAGTCTCGTCGGTTTCTTCTTGTTTTTTTCGTCATTACCTTTCAACATATTAAAGAACTTATATTAGCACGAGCTTAGTTGACATTATTAAACAAAATAAATGTGTATGTGTGTGTGTGTGCGCGCGTATGTGCGTGTTTGAAAAAAATGTCATTACCACTCGCACTTTGTTAAATGACCGAGCACCGGCACTATGCAATCTTTCCACTTGTTGCCGGTTAGCGGATCCAACCGACGACCTATGTAAGTGCCCTTCATTTGTATCCCAATACTTTAAAAGATCTTTCCAAAAAGCAACGGACCAATAAGGCGGCTTTAAAGATTCCTTTGAAACACCCTCTTTTTTTGCTTTTCTGTCAACTCTTTTTAAGCTCATTCAACGTCCTTTTGATTGTCACCTTGATGTGATCTTCAACATTTTTTTGGGCTTTTGCACGGCTTTGCCACTTAAGATGTTTATAATATTTCTAAAAATTGTAACAAAGGTTAAGGATAAATGCATCATAAAATCAAGAAACAAATGCAAAAAAAGGGTTTTAAACTTACTTGAAACTCTAAAACCCTTGCATTTAACCAACCGTGATTATGTTCTTCAATGTCCGTAAAAGTATAAAAAGTCAGGTCACTCAAAACTTTCTCAATTCATTATTATAAAAAGTCAGAGGAATGCTCTACTCATTGATGCTGCTCATTGTCCATTGCTTCTTGCCGATTTCTTTTATTACTTTTTAGATTGTTAAAGAATCATGAACCATTTTATGTAAGGATGAAACCCGTTTATGTTAGGGTTTTAAAGTTAGATCTTTGTAAATATAAGTATGTTTTCAATAATATAAAATCCAGTAAATAAGTTAATAATACGTAGATTTTGACTCATTTTATAATTTTTAATGTTTTGAATGGAGATGTAATTGTTTGTTAAGCCGAAAACAAGAATTTTGGTGGATTGTTAGCTTTCTTATAATGTTATCAGTACATCTCCAGACTTGTTTTGTAAACGAAGTAATTGTTGAAATGATTAAAAACCACCATTTGATTCTTATAAAATTTTGGACCTTTGGCTTTTTTATGTGGAACAACAATTTTCGCTGTTTTTGTAAAAAATGGTTTGTTCAAATTGATCGAATTCGGTTGAATTTATGTTGCAACCAAGAATAGTTGAAATTAATTTTCGACTGCATACGGTCGAATTTAACATTTTGGAGGTATTTTTAGAATTTTTCAAAAATATAATTTTTTGGGCGGGATTTTTAAATTGTTTCAAAAAAATAAATTATTTGGGCGGGATTTTCAAATTTAGGTGAAAAAATAAATTCGATTCCCTCGGTCGAATTTCTTCGGTTAAATTTAAGCGTTCGTAAGTATCCGGTCGTAATTAGCTAGTCGAATTTAGTTAAATACAACTGAACTCCTTAATTCGAATCCCTTTATTACAATAGATTCAAAATCGGTTGATTTACTTAAATTCAACCACACGAGGTCGAATTAAGCTAAATTTGACCGATTTTTTGGGTCGAATTTATATTTTTTTTTCTTGTAGTGGACATTGATCAGGCGTCAGGCGGCAACATGGACCAGTTGCTAGGCGGTGACACGGATTAGGTGCCACGCCCCCAAATCCGGGGTCAGAGGATTTGGTCGTCACGATGAAACCTTAATCCAAGATAACTTGTTTAATCAACAAACAAATGACAGCAGTTGAAATATAGCATCTACGACCCCAAACTAATCCAAGATCTTTTAGGTTACAGTTTTAGAAACAAGATATCCAATTTCCATAAATAAATTTTTATAAGTTTCTTTACAAACTCTTTTCAATATTTTAAATCTCAAGACTATCCCGCTAGTATAACTTTGAAATGAAGTATACTAGGCCCAATTATACAATCACACAACCATAATATATACAAACAACTTTCCACAATAGAACTTACTCTAGTTCCGCAAACCCTGGACCAACCATCTTCCAAAAGCTTCTTCTTTGCTTTCTCGAATTACGCGGCTAAACAATGTAAGCTAATCCTCACTGGATGGTTAAATTAAAAAAATATACAAGTATGAGCGAAAGAAATACTCAGCAAGTTCATTATAACATATATATGGTCTTTTTGATATAAAACTGACATCTGCAATAGAGCATAACATTTAAAATCATAATTGCTGAATTAGAAAAATTTAGTGTAGGAATCATAGAATTGGTTCTTCGTCTGTATTCAAAACCTTTTGATGTTTATGAGCGAAATGCTTCAGCAATACTTTAAATCTCGATGTGAATAAAACTCGTAAACCAGTGTTTACAGAAATATCGTAAACAATAATATGAAACAGTCACTCTGGACTGAATTATAAACTTATATCCATTTTAATCAAAAACCTCAACATGATAACAATACTTATTTTGATATCACATCAAATTAGATATCGATACTAACTAAGATGCTCACAACATACCAGTACTGAAGTATTGACGTTAACATCAATTATACATATCAATACCATTTTTGATATTAATAAAAAATTAAGTATCAACATCACTCAAAAACTGAATCAAAACTGCATCTCACGTTTTTATTCAAAACAGAAGTACTGGATAAATCATTATGTATCTCAACTGAATAATGCGGTATGCCATGAAAATGAACTAACTGCACTAAACAAATATATATTAGCCACACAGGCAATATGGATTGGATACACTCAAATAAACATTATTGCCCCTGATCAGGTTCAAAAGCAATAGCACCCGATTATAGCTTATCGGTACATTTCTATACCCATATATATAACTGGGATTTCCAAACATAGGTACCAAAATAGGCAAATATGTTATCCTATGGGAAGATGGAATTATTAACATATCCTCCTCAAAAGTTGGACTCCTATCTCAAGGCCTCTTACACTAAACTTTCTAATCCCATAGAGCAACCCCGGATAAAATACGGGTATGCTTAATTTTAAAAATAGGCCATATTCCTAGTATTTACTACAATATGTTTATTATTATCAACTTCCAGTACTTAGATACATAAAATAGTAAACTATTCTGAAATTAGAATAGCAGAAAAGTACTTGCATAATAAGCATTTAATTCAGCGATATGTAAAACAATTATCTATTCTGAAGTGGTAATAGAGAAGAATACTTTCATAATCATAAGCAGTTTGATATGTTAAATATTAAACTATTCTAGAATTAGAATAGCGTAGAAACTTACCTTTGATTTTTAGCAGTTAGGCATACTCGCAACATCACAATTATCTCAGTCTGACATCTCATGAACTCGCTGTCTTTCTATTTCAACAATCTACTGATGTGCTTCTCATGCTATTGCTAGAAGCCAGATATCCAACACCATCCCATTTCATTTTTTCAAATGTCTTGTCCTGATCAACTCGAACAATCCATATCTATAATACTTACTCAACAAATTACGCTTCAAAACCCTATCATCTACCCACACGATAACCCACACAAAAGGAAAACAGTCAACCAAAAGAATTCTGACTCACATACGCACGTAATTCATATATCATGTACAGACATAATCCACGTATCACATAATTCATATAACACTTGACTCGGTTTGTCAAAACATTTGACTCGACCCTTTTAGAATTGAAATCAGGGCAAAAATATGATTTATCGATCAATAAATGACTTACGATGACTTGTAAAAGAAGCAACCTTTCGATATAAAAATATTTAGGTCTATTTTTATTGAAAGCGAAATATTTTTCTCAGTCTAGACGCGTTCGTTTCGTATTAATCGGACGAACGGTCTATTTATTATGAATAAATTAAGAATAAATCAATTAATAATAATATTTATTGATTTTTAAATACCTAATTTATTTTTAAAAAATCAAAATAATATTTAGGAATTATATGGCTTAATTATAAATAATTATATTTTATTTAACTATTTATAAATAAAATTAAATGATTAAATGAATTAATCAATTAAATCATAAATAATTAATTAAAATAAATTATAAATAATTAAGTCAAATTTGAATTTTTAAAAATAATAAAAGAAAATAATTTTTAGAATTTAATATAATTCAGTTAATTATTAAAAATAATTAACTAAATTATTTTTGAATTAAAATGATTTCAAACCTAAAAGAATTAAATTTTCAATTAATTTTAAAAAAAGAAATGCAGAAACAGATTTTAAAATTGGGAATTGGGAATTTTTGGATTAAAACCGGATCATACAAACAGAACCGGGTCGGGAAGATCCAAACCGGGTCGGGTTTGAATGTCCACCGGTATCCGGGTGTTCCGAGATTCCAGTGACCCTTCCTGTCGCCGGTGGACTTCCGACAACCTACCTCGGCCTCTAAAACACATCCAACAGTTCTGTCTTTAATTCGAATCATCCAAAAACGTCACAAAATTTTAAACGCAGCAACAACACTCAAAATTAATCCGACGATTGTTGATTCCGGCCAACCGACCATTAAAGCCGGCGATAATCCGAGCTTTTGCGATGAAAGTTAGAAATCGACCATTTCTCGAACAAACACCACTATTTAACTACCAAAATAAAGCCAGAAAGATTTACAATCTACTGATATCATTATAAATAACAAACAAAACATCTTAAATACAGAAAATTGAAAATAAAAATGAGTAAATCCAAAAAACTTGACTAACACATTCTTGTAATCAAACAACTGAAATTTACATGTTAATCAACTGTAACAATCATTGTAAAGCTAGACTAATTAACAAAACAAGCCAAATATCACTCAACCAAAAATCCCCAAATTCTGGTATAAACCTTAAAATTTTGAATTGAAAAATTATCATTTGTTTGATGATTTTGATGATGAATAGGGATAGAACAAATAAAGGCCTTCACTTTGGTTACTGATGCTTTAAATTATGACACTCCCATCACTGCCAAATTCGAGTTTGATTGTCAAGAACTTGACGAACCCTAAATCCCCAAATTGAAAGAATAATCTGATTTTCTGAAAATAAAAAAAAATAATAAAATCTGATTTTTTTAATAATTATTAATAAATAAAAATCTATTTATACTTACACAAAAATACCCCTAAAATTATTTGGGGCCTAATAATATCATTTAATAAAAATTATTAGCACAAAATTATTAATTAACAGGAATAATTTTAATCAAATAAATATATAATTTTTAATTGAATATTTGAAAGTCCTACGATTTTTTAAAAATGAAAATATAATTTTTGGGGGTTTTGACATCCCGGTAGGGGCCTGGTTCGTTGATTTTTGAGAAACCGAAATATTTTCTAAATTAACAGAAATCCCCGAAAACACATATATTGTATGCACTGATCTCGGGTTTTGGTTAGTCGACTTTGGTATAGTTGGCGCAGGTGGCCTTAGTGACAGCCAATGGGCATCACTAATTGGTTTATTGTGACTTGGTGAAATTTTTTGGGGTTGGACAGATTGGTATGGATCTGATTTTTTCCAGGTTGTTGGAGATTAAGGTATGTAATCTCTCGCGAAACTAGTTATGGGTTATGTTAGCTTCTAAATAGTTAGCATGGTTGGGCTATGTTTAGCCAATGGTCGCTTATATGGATTAAAGTGACTTGGGGGAATATGATCATGGTTGAAGCATATTCATATTTTATGAGGGATGTGTTCCTATCGGTTTGACAAGGGTAATAAGAAGATGCGGAAGTTGGGGTATGTTCAAGTATTGGTCGGAGACATGGTTTATGGAATTGGATCAGGGCTTGGCGACGCATCTCCAATGGTTGGAGGCGCTCCTGGAACTTAATTCAGGATAGTATTAGATATGTAGGCGACTGTGCGACTACACATGGTCATCTGAATTTTGGTGACTAAAGGGGAGAAACCTTGGAGGTTAATCTAATCAACTGATCATAGATGATTGGGTGGGTAGTGGTGGGAACCGCTAACAGATTTGCAGTCTTGGTTCAAAGGTGTTGGTTTCGCTACTAGGGGAAACAGACTTCTCAGAGTTGTTGCTGATTTAATGAGGACATCAAACTCAGGAAGTGTGGGATGGTTTGTATGAATGAATTTTGTGGTCCAGATTCACCTGACAGCGACACGAATTAGTCTCTAGGCGGCGACACTGAACAGGCGCCAGACGGTAAAAGGGACCAGTCGTCAGACGGCGACAACACATCTCTACAACGCAGCAAACTTGCTGATTTTTTTGTCGGGCCTAAGTCAATGTATCCAAGGGTTGGAGGCGCTGCTGGAACTTAATTCAGGATTGTATTAGCTGTGTAGAAGACTGTGCGACTGCATATGGTCATCTGAATTTTGGTGATTGAAGGGGTGAAACCTTGGAGGTTGATCAAATCAACTAGTGAGCTGATTGGGTTGAGCAGAGGTGGGAACTGCTGACGGATTTGCAGCCTGTGTTCCAAGGTGTTGGTTTCACTACTAGGGGAGACAAACTTCTCAGAGTTGTTGCTAATTTGATGAGGTCGTCAAATTCAGGAGGTGTGGGATGGTTTGTAAGACCCTTAGGCTTGAATGAATTTTGTGGTCAAGATTCACCTGGCGGTGACACGAATTAGTCGCCAGGTGGAGATATTGAACAGGCGCCAGGCGGTGACTGGGACCAGTCGCCAGAAGGCGACACAGATGAGGCGCCAAGTAGCGAAATGGACTAGTCTCCAGGAGGCGACACAGATTTGAGCTGTTGTGTTTGTGTGGAATTGTTGGTTGGTTTAAATGTGAGCGACATTAAGATAGGAGCTAAGTTGCAGTCCAAAATGACTAAGGCATGGTCAAAAATATAGGCACATGTGTGCAACATTGAGGCTGATATATATATACATATATATTAGATATATGCATAAGTGCTAGAATATGCACTAATGGGTTGCCGAAATAATAACCTTACAGTTATGGTTCAAGGTTTGATGGGAAATAACTAGTTAGAGGCAGTTAAAATCAGGAAACCGCTGGTAACGGCTGGCAGTTGCTTTTATATTTGAGCTAGAATACTATTTGGAGATTTGTTAGTTATTTTTATGTGATTTAAAGGATGACGGAGGTTGTTATACATAATTATTTTAGAAATTGATATTATTTGATTAATATATTTTTAGGGAGCAATTAGTGTGCTATTTATTTAAAATACTTCCTCAACTCGAATTTTCATATATAATATATGATTACGATCGTGAGATAAAGGTTAAGTTTTTAAAATTACTTTGATGATGGAATAACCTTCAAACTTTTGAATAATATTAGAATATTGTAAATAGATAGGTTAAATTTTGATTCTTGTTTCTAAAGTTTTTGCTATGTGTTGGTTATAAAACCATACAAGGAGAAGAAATTATTGTAGTTCACATATGTAAGTGTAATCGCTTATATTGTGCATCTATACATCGGAAGTTTATTCCGCTCTCCTTTATTTGTGCCTACTATTTTTAATGTAAATTATGACAATCGAAAGCTATGTTTTAAATTAAATTGTTTTGTGAGTGTCCTTGTAGACCCTCGTGCTTGCAAATTTTTTTAACTCTTTTTCCCATATTATAAATACTTCGCGGTCGTTTTTACTATCTTTTATGGTCAATTATTCATCAAGGATTGTTTATTCTTCAAAGAACCCTATATTCTTTTAATTCTCGATTATTTTCACTCATCCGAGAAATATCATCGACACACTGTTTGTGCCGATAATTCGTTTCGCTTCATAACTAGTTTATTTTTTAAACTAGCTTAAAAAAAATTAAAAAAAATAATGTCAAAACCGAGATACGAATATTAATTATTTATCGGCTCGTGTGGGGCCGTGGTTTCAAGGTGGAACATATTTTTAATGCTAGAAAGTGTGGGTTGGTCGTTCTTACAGTGAGCCGTGATTAGGTAAACATAAGGTACGAGGGAAGACGGTACAATGTGATAGTTGATCGCATCTTTGATGTAACGTGTAGAAATATGACCAGTTTATTCTCGTGACTAATTTGGAATCAAGTGTCAGATAAGATTTTTTTTATCTTTTACTTGTATAGCAACTCAAATAAGATTGTTTACCGTTTGAATATTAAAATTATTTTGGCACTCTATTCCTTTTTGAACCTTTCAAAATTATATTTTATAAATTATTGTGTCACGAGATAAATTTGCTGAGCATTTAGATGCTCACCCTTGTTATTATGAACATTTTACACAGTCAAAGATGAAGAAAATAAACATTCAGAGTAGTAGAGGCATAAAAGGGTAAGAGCCATGTCATGATAGAAAGTTATTAGCTTCAACTTGCCCGATGGACGATCTCGAACTAGCTATGAGCTTTATCGGTATTATAATAAGACCAGAATTTATCAACATCAGTTGGTACTAATACTTTATTATATTGTAAATTATGTGTGACTGTTAACTCGATTCGGAGATTTATGGAGTGGTGATCCATTGTAGATTTTTTATGATATTATATATTGCATTAATATAGGTTTCAGCAGGGCGTCACATAATTGTTTTCAGAATCGCAGTTATATATATTTCTAGGATTACATGAAACCTAGGAATATAGTATAATGAGATAGTATAGTTAAAAGAGAGCTGACGAGTATAAGTATGTTAATATTATTATTACTAAAAGAGAAATGGGGGTAAAACATTTTGATAACCATGACTCTGTGAGCTATATGATGTTTTATCTACTAAAGATTATATAAGAACACTATCCATTTGTTTGATAAGACTGAGATCAGAACAGTTAAAGATAGATTATCTTGGGAAGTTGTACGTTTAAGTCCGGACAGAAACATAATAGAGAAGTATAAGATCTTGGCTTTCGACCAGAGGATCCTTCAAGGTACTAATACACATTCACACATGAATATTGACTAAATAAGTTAATGTTCACCACATGATGAGAATTTGGTTGATTTCCCTGAACTTATAGGAGAGAAATTGACTTCTCCATTTATTAGCTAGTCCGCTGAAGAACCTTTGACTGATTTACTTTTTAGTTAACGGTGGTTCAGATTCCGTCAATGATAATACCAATGACCACTTTTACTACAACTTCGGTATCTCCAATTATAGGAAAAGAGGATCATTTGGTACGAAATTTGGATAAGTTATTTTCATCTGAGATTCTAAATTGATAGATATCACCTTAAAGATTTTATCTTATGTTAGGACTGTACAAGTCAGTGCTTTAAGATATTCACCAGTTTGTATCTGGGATTCGCAAAGGATTAGACATACATCTTCTAAAATAAGAATACAAGTTTTGATAACTACGACCTATAAACAGTTAGAATCTCAACCGAATGTTTGCTACAAAATTTTGTTGCATCCCCAACCACACTGGATTGTGTTATTACACCATTTAAAGAGACCATTGTGGTAGTAAAATTTTTTTAATGACTATCATGACTAAGTTATCTTTTATTTAGAGGGATTCACTATAAAAATTCTTTTGGTGTCCTTATAAATGGTTAGAATGGACAGATTCGTCAGTGATGGTATAAGAGAACCTTATTTACAGATTTCAGAATGAGTATGCTAGGAATGAGGATGAATTATGTACCTGTGATGTTTTTACGATAGTTACGACTTCACTATCGACTGAATAATGTTATAGAGTGAACATGTTTAATTTACTTTGATAATGAGAGATTATGAGAATAAGTTGTTTTGACCAATGAGGGATGACATATACCTATAATTTCACACCAGTACTCATTTGATTAAAGGATATATTTTATTATGCCGACCGGTGTACAGGTTGAGTCAAAATTGGATCGTGATGGATACAGGCTTTTATGTGGATTTAGTGTTGAGTATCCTAGATCTATATAGGATCATGCTCTAGATTATATAAGAAATGAGATATCTTCTGTTAGTATTTATTATGTTGATTAGAGGTATATAATATCCCAAACTATTAGATAATACAGTCTAAACCTTTATTCCCTAAATGTCAATGTTCGTGACTGTTATATATTGAATTTCTCAATGATCAGAAGAAGCTCAGGATCTGGCTGTTCGGATGTCATCAGGAACTGATGTATCGTCAGGATTTGGCATGTCATCAGCATTTGGATGTCATCAGTATTTGAAGACAGTCAACATTAGAGGATTTGTTCTGTTTCTTATAATATGGAGCAAATATCCTTTACGTCTGAGTTATAGGTCTTTATCTATTCAGTTTAAGATATGTATCAGTTTCAGTTAGCTTTTGATAATGCATATCTTAGATTGATTTATTGTAGCTGTGTAGTATATAAACATAGTTTAGGTCATCACTTAGTGTATCGATCTCGAGTATGATTCGATCTAGAAGCTCTCAAGAACACCAGTATTTCTTGAGAGGATTTTGTAACAGTTTTTATCAGAAATATAAAAGGCTGTTATATTTTATTACTTGTTCGAAACATTTATACAATTGTATCCAACCCCCCTTAAACAATTGTATCTTCACTGGGCAACAATTGGTATTAGAGCTCACTGATAAATTTACAATCAGAAACGATCTAGACATGTCTCTAAACAAGTATGAAAGCATTAAAATTCCCATTCTGAAAAAGGCTGAATATCCAACATGGAAGGTGAAGATGCTCATGCACTTGGAAGCTACAGATTCAAATTATCTCGATGTAATCAATGATGGACCCTTCATGCCAACAGAACTGGTGCCTGCAACTCCCACTGTTGCTGAACATTATCAGTTGAAGGAGAAGACTGAGTGGACACCAGAAGAGAAAGTAGTTGTGCTGAAAGATGCAAATGTAAGAAACATTTTGCATAACAGTCTTGATTCTGTTATGTCAAACAGGGTTATAGCCTACAAGACTGCCAAAGAGATCTGGGATGCTCTTGAAACTCAATGTCAAGGAACCATGGCCATCAAGAAGAACAGAAGGGCTGTTCTGATTCAAGAATATAAACACTTTGAGGCCAAGCCTGATGAAAGTCTCACTGACATCTATGATAGATTTCTGACCCTGCTCAACAGTCTGTCTTTGGTGGGAAAGGTGTTTGATCGAGAGGATTCAAACACCAAGTTTTTGAGATCTTTGAGTGAAGAATGGGAGACTCAGACTTCAATCATATGACATCAGTATGATCTGGAAGTAATTACTCTGGATGAAGTCTATGGCATGCTGAGAATCCATGATTTGGAAGTTCAGCAAAGGAGAGAGAGGAAAAGCAATAAAGGGAAATCTGTTGCTTTGAAAGTAAATGATAAAGCTTCAAAAGAAAAGTATGTTGGAGCTATACAAAAGAAGAACAATTTTCCAGAATCAGATATTGATGATTCATCATCAAATCCTGATGATGATACTGATTCTAAAACTGATGAGAACATGACAGATTCTGATGTCACGCAAATGGCCACATTGCTGGTTAAGGGCTTCAGGAGAATGCAATTCAGGAAATCTAAGAGAGACAGAAGTTTCAGGAAGAAGTTCACTAGAGGTTAAAGGAAGTCAACTGGGAAAAAAGATGGAAAGGACTCTAAAGCTGAAAAGGTAGATATGACAAAGATCAAGTGCTACAATTGTGATAAACCTGGTCACTTTGTCTCAGAGTGCAAGAAAAAAAAGCATGATAAAGGATGAACAAAGCCCTGATCACTTCAAGTAAGAATTGGATGGACTCATCTGATTCTGAAGATGAAAACACATAATATGCACTGATGGCCAGTCTTGATGATCCTTCTGCTTCTGAGCCTAAGGTACAAACTCCTTTCTTCTCTTTTGATACTGAAAATATATCTGAATTGAAAATTATTCGTAAATCTTTGCATGGTAGTTTTAAGAATAAGAATCTAGAAAATGATAGACTTATAACTGAAATTGAGATCTTGAAATCTAGGAATGAACAGTTAGAGCCTGACTTAATAAATCAGATAGATTTGAAGAAAGAATGTGGGAGAGCTAAACATTCAGTTAATGTGACGGCCTCAACCTCGGGGTCAGGAGTTGACGTCATCAACAACAACCATAAGATAAACAATTCAATAACAGGATATAACTACGACCCCTTTACCAAGATCTTTTCCAGGTTTAAGTATGACTTAGGTTATAACTATTAGAACACCAACTTACTACAATTTATCCTGATGTAATTAACCTAATACAGCAACACAACATACCATCTTTGGTCCAGCACAACTACCTCAGAGGAGCCTGACACCAAAAGGAACTGGAACTCTGCCCTGACTACCGCGGAAGAATCTCCTAAGCATCTGCAATATATATAAAATATTCTGCAAGGGTGAGCAATTGCTTGCTCAGCAGTACCGCAGAGCATTACAACTATCTTTGATTGGCCTTGAACCGATTCGAGACACTCGACTTTATCACTTTACTATTTGACTATCCTCGATCCGACTTCAACGCTCAGGTCTTTCGCTTAAGAACCTCGTTGCGCTTGCCGACTGATGACTAGGTTATCTTAGTTCGATCTCACTTCTGAAGTCCTTCGACTAGAACCTACAGAGCCAAAATACCCTACATTAGACGTCTATGTATGCTTGACATATCCTTTCTTTAATCCTACCCCGACGATAACAATCCTGAATCGCACATAAACGAATTATAAACACGCATACTATAATTAAGACTCACATATTCACAATCCGACTCCGTACTCATATTCTGAAAATACATATACCCGTCGTTATAAGAAAACAGGGTTATCCGATATAGTTATAACATATTTTATTATAACACGTAGGTATGATTATAAATGAGAGTTGTTAACCATTTATGGAAGGTTCATTCACCACACATCAGTACATTCCATAAAGTATTTATAATTATGATTATACATGTATAACTGGTAGTCCCGATATTCACAGGGTATGCCCTACATTTTTAAACTTACTTTTTCCGGAAAAAAAAATCGGGCAACACTCCCTCTGTTTGTCGGTCTACCCGTCGAAAACAATCGACGTCAACATACAATAACAACCACATTAATTCACAGTCACAATCCACCCAGTATCATCCCTGAAATTCACTTCACAAATCCCAATCTTAAATTCCACCCAATATATTATTATAATTCGCACTTTATATTTTATTCGTATTTATTTATTTGAAAATATTAGTACTCAGATATACATCATCATCGTCCACCGTCCGCTCGTCGAAATTCATAGCGGACGGTGGTAAAATTCGTCGGTGCCCGAATAATTCCGGGTTTCCACACGAAATTTCACCGATAAATAATTAAATAATTTTCCGCATGAAAATTACATCACGAATACTAATCAAATTTATTCCTGCAGAAAATAATTAAAACCGAGTTGAATTAACAAAAGCCACGACAAAGACACAGCAACAATACAAACATACGCGCGCCGGCCACCACGCCGGAAAATACACGGCAGCGGCCGAAAATAAAAACATACGGTAGAACCGGAACAGAAACACAAAGAAGCACAACAACAGTTATACCACCACATCACTCAATTGTACCTATACACGCGTATATACACACACGCATATACGCACGATCGACCAAGAATAAGACTGAAGCTGGCACCCAGGAACCGATATAGCGGCTGGAACCTTACCAGAAACGGGTAATCGGGAAGCCACAAGAAGGGGAACATAGAAATTGAGAGATTAAGATAGAGAGGTAACGAGAGAAGAGAGGAGAGAGTGGAGAGGTACATGTGATAAGAACAGGGGAGGAACCGTGTTTGCTGTTTTGTTTTCTTTTTCTTTTTTTTTATAACACCAATGCAGCAATGCCATAAATCATAATAGCTGAAAAAAATAGACATGTATCAGCCCATAGGCTAATAATTAGACATGTGTCCTGCCCCTTCCCGAAAATCTGGTTTTTGACTCGAAATTTAAAATATATCGAATTAATTTGCACTTAAAACAGACTCTGAAAATCACAAAAATAATCTTAAAATGTTATAAATATCCCGAAGTTCATAAAAATGTAACTCTCATAATTTTAAAACAATTTTTGAAACACAATTTATACCCGCTTTTAACAAATACACGAATCAACGCGCGTGTAAAATTAATCTCAAAAATCCCCAAAATAATTTTAAATTTCCCGGAATATTCCCAACTTAAATAAATATGAGTTTCATAATTTTTGAAGAATTCAGGAATTAAATACAGATTTTTCAAATAAATGAAATCAGAAAATCATACAGGGCTAAATAATTGAGGAAATATTGATTTCTAAATTTTATAAAATCCCAAAAATAAATATTGAGATTATAAAGTCATAAAAATAATTTTAGAGAGATTCCAAGTATATATGGAAATAAAACTACAATAACACCATTTTTAACAACGATACAAAATCATACAATTCATTAATTAACCACGCAATTCAATTCCATACACTAGTAATCAGATACACATAGTGACAGAGTAATAACTTACAAAAATATTTTATTTAATTATTTATTACATAGTTACTCATTTAAATAATAATAAAAATATACGGGTCGTTATATCCTTCCCCCCTTAAAAAGATTATGTCCTCAGAATCTGATCTAACTAAACAAGTGAGGATATTTGTCAAGCATATCTGACTCTTACTTTCAGGTAGAATCTTCGACTCAAAGATTTATTCCAAAGCATACTCACTAAAGACATAAATTCATTACTAAGGACTCGTTCTTAACGTTCTAGGATTTGGATCGATTATTCCACGCAGAACAAATTTGGATGAGAGCCCGTTGGCTCCTAATCAATGGCTTGATTCAAATCAGAAACATATCGCTTTAACATTGACACTTATAACATATTATATATATACTGCGACTGCGGCGGTGATACCAACTTATAGACAACTTTACCTATATTCCTTTATACCTCGAATGGTTCAATACAATTTGGACTTTACTTGTCCCTTCCATTCAAATTTAACCAACCTCTTCCAAGGTAAACTTTTTCTTGTACCATGATCCTCATTCTATATTTTCATATTCTTTCGATGCAAATCCGCTTTCTCTCTTTGTCTATTCCGAGCTGTTTCAACTTTTTTCTGAGTCAACACCATCACACTTGGATGTACTGAATTAGTCCAGGACTTAACACTATCTCTATTCCTACTTTATTTTAATAGAGTGATGACCCACAATTATGTCCATACGACACTTCACAAGGTAGCATTCTCTTACTAACATGATAACTATTATCATAGAAAACTCAATCTATGGTAAGTGATTACCTCAGTTTGCTTTTTGATCCAAAATATATACATACTCTTAAGGTTTAATATACAATTGCTATTGTTCAACCCTTTGCGGCATTTCTTTAGGTTTTCAACTTTGCCTTCCTTAGCCCTTAGATGGGCGAGGATGTTATCAATAAATACGATTATACCATGCGCGTACTCCTGATGCACCATATTCCTTAATTCCTTATAGACAACTGATACACTCGTTACACCGCCTATTATCACCAAAACTTACAGCGCTCATAACTCATTCTAATCGCAGCCTTTGGTATGTCCTCAGGCTTACCTTTAGCTGATAGTAGTCTGATCTTAGGTCTTCCTCCAAGAACCAACACGTTCCTTTCACGAATAATTAATTCTATGCAGGGTTACTTATTCCTATTCGTCAACTTTTCCAATTTCTGATAATCATCACGTAACTTCATACATCCATTCTTCTTTCCTATGGATCACATCAGTGCACAACACGGAATGCACCTTGTCTCATTATTCTTTCATCCCACAATCCTGAAGTTTCCTTCTTAATATCCCTTATATGCGCTAATTACGCCTTATCTTCTTGCTTATGTCCTTGAATACTTACCCTAATATTAGCTTCCGTAGAGATTATCGTTTGCTTCTTCCGGTAATCAATTATTTCCCTAGTTCCTTATCAGGGTCCTGAGTAGCTAAACTTTTAATCACATTACAACTCTTAGCCTTGGCTGTACTGCACGTCAAACCTTTTGATGCACTACCTCCAATGCTATCTCGGGAAGTACTTCTACAATTCTTGGCAACATGCCCTACCTTGCCACAGTTGTAACAGACGACTCTTGGATTTTCTACCTTACATTCTGACGCATAATGTCCCTTCTGACTACACCTAAAACATTCAGTATATTCCTTACACCTTTCATCATGCCTCTTACCGCATTGCTTACACTCCAATATAGGTGACTTAACCGAATTGGCCTGATTAGAGCTGGCTGAGGTGTTACTAATTCTATTTATAGAAATACTTTTCTCTCTAAATTCTTTATTCTTACTCCTTCCGACCTTTTTATGAGACTTCTGACTGGATCCTTCTTGACCTGTTGCTTCTTCTATACCATCAATCTTTCGCTTCGTATCTTCTTTTTCTCTAGCGGCTAACTTCTGATCAAATTCAATTACTAAGGCGGCCTGAACTACGAAAGGATACGTCTTGAGTTGCAATGCCACCACTCCACTACGAATTTCAGGCTTCAATCCTTGTTGAAACCTCCTTTCCTTCTGAGCCTTGGAGCATACATAATCTGGTACAAACCTAGCCAACTCTGTGAATTTAGCCTTATATTCAACTTCTGTCACCTTGCTTCAGTTCTAGAAACTCAATCTCCATTTGATTCTTCACGCAATCAGGAAAATACTTTTCCAAAAATAACTCAGTAAACCTAGCCCATGGAGGAGGGCCTTCTCCTTCTAATGCCCTGGTTGACTCCCACCAATAATTCACTTCATTTTTTAAGAAATAGCTTGCATAATCAGTCTTAAGATTCTCACTTACTTGAACAAGATTGAAAGCTTTCTCCATCTCTTTTAACCATGCTCCAACAGCTACTGGATTAGGTTCACCTTTAAATTCAGGAGGGTTAACATTCTAAAAAGATTTAAAACTAACACTTCGGTTTACTCCTTGCTGATGCTGCTACAATAGTAGTTGCTGTTGCTGAACCTGTTGAATTAACTGCAACTGTTGTTGTTGCTGCTGACACAACAAGTCTAGAATTTCATTTATACCTGGCCTCTCCGTAAAACTACTACTATTTCCTTTAGACTGGGTAGCTTTCTTGGGTGGCATCTTTCTGAAATATATATAAATGAGTTTATTCAATAACAAAAATATTTGATAAAAGGTATCACCATTTAAACGGTGCACCTATATCAGGAAAATGCTGCCCAATCATAGTACCAATGTCTTTAATATCGGGGTCCATTTACAAAAGAAATTTAGATTAGCAGCATTAGCAACAATAGCAACAATGACAGTAACAGAATCGAGGACAGTACAGAAAAATGAAAATATAAAGATAATAATCACCGTAGCATGGCTCCTTAAGACAACAGCAACTGACTAACTTTCCGTCATTGCTCCATTACCACATCAACACTAATCTGCTACACTACGGAACTTGGATGGCTATATCAACCACCAATTGCATAGATCAACTGGTATATCAGGTCGGCTTAAGGAGCACTACACTCTTCCAGGCACCATAGTACAATTCCAACCAATCATTCTTCTAAGGAGGATTTCTTCTTACCCACAAATAATTCCCTCAACCACTGATTTACTCTCCCAAGGCTATAACTCCGTCATTAAGTCCTAAACTCTCGTGGTTAACATTATTTTAAATAATATTCTGATATAGGACTCTCATATTTCTCAACAGTTGCTCTTACTTGCTTTCAATAACGAGGACCATCTAATCGCAGAAATTCATTACCATAGAAAATCCAATGAAATTTCCAGTTCGAGGGAATCGAATAAGAAGAAACAGTGACGAAGATGTAGGTATGACTGGGAGCAACTATACAAGTACATAAGATGGTCAGTCCTAGTACCGTATAGCTCACAACACATACTTCGGTGGCATCCCACCAGACCCTTTTGCGACACAGACAAATGGTCAAATCATATGCATTGTTTGTCCCAATCAACCAAAAGAGTCACCAAGGAAAGAAACAATATTCAGATAAGAAATTCACAAATAGAAAAGAAAGAATCTGATTTATAAGGAGATCAACAGAACCCTAAGTAGCTTACCTCGGGTTCATAACTTTCTCACAAGAAAGATAAATAACTTATGGAATAAAAAACAATTACTCTGGAGATAAAATACATTTCACGGAAGAAATAAAAGAGTTCAAAGATATCACCTCCCATTCTAATCCACATTCACTACCAAACTTAGTCGTCATAATGCCCCTGACTATTATCACGCTATCCGAACTCACCAAGGTCACACAATAAGTCCAATAACATTCCTCGTCACATAAAATGCGATATTTAGAAATAACGTTGGTGTCTCTCCAGCTGACACATCAAAGGTCTGCTCAAAAGTTGAATTTGCTCAATCAGGCTCGAATTCTCGAGGGGAATCTAGAAATATCTATCGAACATTACTAATAATACATATATGAAGGAAACGTACTCTAAACTAGGGCAGTTCCAGTCACTCCTCAACAAACGTCAGGGTTTCGCTTCCGAAACCCTTGAATAAACTCATAGACTTGCTCCTCTGACTGAGTTGCTTACTCACATCTATATATATATATACCCTTCTACACTCTTTCGGCCCTACTCCTAACCCAAATCAGGGACTCAAACCTGTAGCTCTGATACCAACTGTGACGGCCTCAACCCCGGGGTCAGGAGTTGACGTCATCAACAATAACCATAAGATAAACAATTCAATAACAGGATATAACTACGACCCCTTTACCAAGATCTTTTCCAGGTTTAAGTATGACTTAGGTTACAACTATTACAAACACCAACTTACTACAATTTATCCTGATACAATTAACCTAATACACCAACTCAACAGACCATATTTCGTCCAGCACAACTACCTCAGAGGAGCCTGACACCAAAAGGAACTGGAACTCTGCCCTGACTACCGCGGAAGAATCTCCTAAGCATTTGCAATATATATATATAAAATATTCTGCAAGGGTGAGCAATTGCTTGCTCAGTAGTACCGCTATATAAAAAAAATGAAACAATGTATGATAAAACAATGATAGGAACAGAATTCATAACTCGTTAGAAAGCATTCATAACTGGATATTCAAAACTAGCATGCTATTAGAAACAACAATATCAGTCGTGTGTTGCGTATAATTGCCAGAATCAAGGCTTAGCATGCTATTTCATTTTCACATCATCTGTCTCAATAAGTTGATTTGTTAAATAAATTTTAAAACTGAATCAATCAAATCTATTGAACGTTTAATGGGTGAAGATAGATGATCAGTCTACCCTCACCGGACAGCGACTAGAGGCCATCCATAAATAGAATGTGTTCCGGAACTTGGGAAAAGACTAGCTAGGTCTTTCCCCCATGCTGGACTAATCGGTTAAACAGAATGCCCAACCCAATTAGCCACTTACACAACCAAATGCTGGGCCGTTACCGAATAACGGGCCTCTTACGCAACTCCAATAGATCAACTGAATTCCCTTTTTGCCTCTTTCCAAAATTCCACGAGATAGGTGGATCAAAACCTTCCACGATATAGGTGGATTAAAAAAGTCTCTTTATCCAGTTTCCAAAATCACTATCACCTATCTCTTTTTAAAACTATTCTGCCACAACACACTATTCAAAACTTCCTTTCATTTTAACCATGTTTAGAGATAGGTGTTTTCAGAAGTTACTTTTCCCCAAAACAATTTGAAAACAGTGATTTACAACTACAGGGGATACGTAACCTAAAATGTTTCCGTTCTATTACGAGAATAAAACATTTAGCTATTCATATGTACTGAACAATAAAAGAATGGTCAGGAGTACTTGCCTTGCAGAGCGTTACAACTATCTCTGATTGGCCTTGAACTGATTCAAGACACTCGGCTCTATCGCTTTACTATTTGACTATCCTGGATCCGACTTCAACGTTCAGGTCTTTCGCTTAAGAACCTCGCTGTGGTTGCCGACTGATCACTAGGTTATCTTAGTTCGATCTCACTTCTGAAGTCCTTCGACTAGAACCTACAGAGCCGAAATACCCTACGTTAGACGTCTAGGTATGCTTCACATATCCTTTCTTTAATCCTACCCCGATGATAACAATCCCGAATCGCACATAAACGAATTATAAACACGCATACTATAATTAAGACTCATATATTCACAATCCGACTCCGTACTCATATTCTAAAAATACATATACCCGTCGTTATAAGAAAACAGGGTTATCCGATATAGTTATAACATATTTTATTATAACACGTAGGTACGATTATAAAAAAAAATTGGGCAGCACTCCCTCTGTTTGCCGGTCTACCCGTCGAACACAATCGACGTCAACATACAATAACAACCACATTAATTCACAATCACAATCCACCCAGTATCATCTCTGAAATTCACTTCACAAATCCCAATCTTCAATTCCACCCAATATATTATTATTATTCACACTTTATATTTTATTCGTATTTATTTATTTGAAAATATTAGGACTCAGATATAAATTATCATCGTCCACCGTCCGCTCGTCGAAATTCATCGCGGACGGCGGTAAAATTCGTTAGTGCCCGAATAATTCCGGGTTTCCACACGAAATTTCACCGATAAATAATTAAATAATTTTCCGCACAAAAATTACATCACGAATACTAATCAAATTTATTCGTGCAGAAAATAATTAAAACCGAGTTGCAACAATACATACATACGCGCGCCGGCCACCACGCCGGAAAACACACGGCAGCGGCCGAAAATAAAAACATACGGCAGAACCGGAACAGAAACACAAAGAAGCACAACAACAGTGACACCACTACATCACTCAATTGTACCTATACACGCGTATATACACACACGCATATACGCACGATCGACCAAGAACAAGACTGAAGCTAGCACCCAGGAACCGATATAGCGGCTGGAACCTTACCAGAAATGAGTAATTGGGAAGCCATAAGAAGGGGAGTAGAGAAATTGAGAGATTAAGATAGAGAGGTAACGAGAGAAGAGAGGAGAGAGTGGAGATGTACATGTGATAAAACAGGGGAGGAACCGTGTTTGCTGTTTTATCTTTTTTTCTTTTTTTTATTCCACCAATGCAGCAATGCCACGATTCACAATGGATGAAAAAAATTAGACACGTATCAGCCCATAGGGTAATAATTAAACACGTGTCCTGCCCCTTCCCGAAAATCTGGTTTTTGACTCGAAATTTGAAATATAAAGAATTAAGTTGCACTTAAAATAGACTATGAAAATCACAAAAATAATCTTAAAATGTTATAAATATCCCGAAGTTCATAAAAATGCAATTCTCATAATTTTATAATAATTTTTGAAACGCAATTTATACTCGCTTTTAACAAATAAATGAATCAACGCGCGGGTGAAATTAATCTCAAAAATTCCCAAAATAATTTTAAAATTCCCGGAATATTCCGAACTTAAATAAATATGAGTTTCATAATTTTTGAAGAATTCGGGAATTAAATACAGATTTTTCAAATAAATGAAATCAGAAAATCATATAGGGCTAAATAATTGAGGAAATATTGATTTCTAAAATTTATAATATCCCAAAAATAAATATTGAGATTATAAAATCATAAAAACAATTTTAGAGAGATTCCAAGTATTTATGGAAATAAAACTACAATAACACCATTTTTAACAATGATACAAAATCATACAATTCATTAATTAACCACGCAATTTAATTCCATACACTAGTAATCACATACACATAGTGACAGAGTAATAACTTACACAAATATTTTATTTAATTATTTATTTCATAATTACTCATTTAAATAATAATAAAAATATACGGGTTGTTATAGTTAAGATTCTTGAGGCAAGATACGTATGTTAGAAAAGGATCTAGAAAATGAGAGAAAACCCCTTAAAGCCTGGACTGTTTCAGGCAAAAAGGTTCATGAGATAATCTTAAAGAAAAACTGGAAAGAATGCTTAGGCTATAAAGATGGAGTTAATGATGTTGACACTGAAAATAAAATTACTCTTAAAACTCCTGTTAAGTTTATCTCTTCAGAAGCTGATGAACCCAAATCCACTTTTGAAAAGGGTTCAACATCAGTATCACAAGAAAAAACTGGTAAGTGATAAAACTCAAAGAAAGAAAAGCAAGAAAATTATTAAGTCTGTTAAGAAAGAAAAGAAGATAGGACTTTTGTCAGCAAGACAATTGAAAAAGAAAATATCTGAGGTTACTGAAAAACCTCAAGTAAAAAGTCTAAAAGAAACAAGAATGGTAAGCAAGGTATTTCTAAGGATTCAAATTACAAGGTTGTTCCCAATGCTTCTAGAAAAACTTGTTTTAACTGTGGAAATACTAATCATCTTGCTATTGGTTGCAGGAGGAATAAGAAAGTGAAAATTGCTATTCACGAGTCTGATGTTAGGGGTAGATCAGTATTTTATAAACCACAAAATCCTTGTTTTCATTGTGGTAGTAGCTGACATTCAATTTATACTTGTATTTCTTATCACAAGTTGTATCACAATTACTATGAACCTTTGCCTAAGTTTAATAAAGTTGCTTGTATGCTTAATTATGTTGGTTTTACTAAATCTGCTTCTGACAAGACAAATCCTGAGAAAGGAAAAACTTTCAAAAGTACTCCTGATACACAAAGGCTTAAGTTGTCCAAAAAGAGGGCCCAACAAGTGTGGGTCCTTAAAAATCCTTCTAATTAATTATTCTTCTGATTGCAGGGTAACAAGAAAAATACACTTGTTTGGAAATAAATCCCTGCTATCAGAATTTGAGAAGAAGGTTGGCCCAGATGTATCTTATGGAGATGGAAATATATGACACACTCTGGGATACGACAACTTGATAATTGGAAAGGTAGCAATAGAGAATGTAGCTCTGGTGGACGGACTGAAACATAATCTTCTGAGCATCAGTCAAATCACTGACAGAGGTTATCATGTTGTATTCTACGACTCACACTGTGAAGTTGTTCATAACAAATCACTGAAAATTATCTTGATAGGATACAAACATGGTAGCATTTATGAAGCAAGGCAACATGAAAGTCTTGAAAAGGAAGCTACTTGCCTTATCTCTAAGGCCTCAGTAGATGAGAGCTGGAACTGGCATAAGAAGCTCTCACATCTCAACTTCAATTCAATCAATGAACTTACCAACAAGGAGCTTGTAAGAGGGTTGCCAAACATGCTATACTCATCTGATGGTCTTTGTGATGCTTTCCAAAAGTTCAAACAACGAAGATTATCTTTCAAAAACAAAACTGAATTCTCCATTTCTGAGCCATATCATATGCTACATCTGGACCTCTTTGGACCAGTGAACATAATGTCCATCAACAAGAAAGGTACACACTTGTAATTGTTGATGATTTCACTAGATATACATGAGTTTATTTTCTACACAGGAAGAATGAAACTCCAGAATTTCTTCTGGACCACATAAGGAAAATTTAAAATGGATCCACTCATAAAGTGAAAATTCTGAGAAATGATAATGGCACTGAATTCAAGAACCCAAAAATGGAGGAATTCTACAAGTACAAAGGCATAGAATAATAATTCTCAGCTCCTGGTATACCTCATCAAAATGGTGTTGTTGAGAGGAAGAACATAACCTTGATTGAAGTTGGCAGAACTCTGCTAGAAGAAGCAAAACTACCCACTTACTTTTGGGCTGAAGCAGTAAACATAACATGTTATACTCAGAATATCACTGATAAACAGACATGGTGTTACTCCTTATCAAATGCAAATAGAAAAGAAGCCCAGTCTCAAACATCTTCATGTATTTGGATGTAAGTGCTTTGTTTTGAGAACTCATACTGATCAGCTTGGAAAGTTTGAATCAAAGGCCGATGAAGGAATCTTTGTTGGATACTCACCATCAAAAGCATACAGAGTGTTCAATCTAAGAACATACACTGTAGTAGTCTCCATAAATGTATCTTTCAATGATAAGAAGATTCCTGGTTTTGCAAATGAAAATGCATTGTTGGAATCTGGATCAAACTCTAATGAACTATGAAATCCTGATGATCCAAATCCTGACACTCCTTCAGATTCTAAAGATAATCACTGTACTAATGAACCTGCACATATTGAGGGGGAGCAACAGCAAGGGTCAGCTGATGGTACTAACATTGAAGAATCATCTCAAGTTTCTTCTCAATCTAATCTCTCAGAATCCAATGCTGATTCAACATCAGATGAACATGATTCAAGTCCCAATATCTCATCAGGAGATAACACAATATATTCAGGGGGAGCCTCAAATGCATTTGAAGAGGCATACAATTCAGGGGGAGCATCTAGCTCCAGAAGGACACTTTCAAGTGCCAGAAAATGGACTAAGGATCATACTCGTGATCTGATCATTGGAAATCCTGATGATGGTGTAAAGAGAAGAAATGCAACTTAGAATGAATGTTTATACCATAATCTACTTTCAAAAGAAGAACCAAAGAAAGTAGAAGATGCACTTAAGGATGCAGATTGGGTCATGGCTATGCAAGAATAACTGAATGAGTTCGAAAGAAATGAAGTATGGAAGCTGGTGCCTAGAACTAAGAACATGTCAATTGTGGGCACACAGTGGGTCTTTAGAAATAAGACTGATTCTGATGGAACTATCATTAGAAACAAGGCAAGATTGTGGCAAAAGGATATTCCCAACAAGAAGGTATTGACTATGATGAGACATTTGCTCATGTTGCTAGGTTGGAAGCAATCAGAATCTTCTTGGCATATGCTGCTCACAAGAAGTTCAAGGTCTTCCAGATGGATGTGAAGAGTGCATTTCTCTATGGAGAACTTGATGAAGAAGTCTATGTTGAACAACCACCAGGATTTGTGGATCCTAAATATCCTGACTATGTTTACAGACTTGATAAAGCACTCTATGGACTAAAACAAGCACCTAGAGTATGGTATGAAACGCTTGCTCAGTTTCTACTTAAAAGTGGATTCAAAAGAGGTACAATAGATAAAACCCTATTTTATCCAAATTTTTGTGGATGATATCATTTTTGGATCAACTAATCAAATACTGTGTGATAAGCTTTCAAAGTTGATGCAATCAAGATATCAAATGAGTATTATGGGAGAGATGAGCGACTTCCTAGGCTTGCAGATTAAACAGGCTGATAATGGCATCTATATCAATCAGTCCAAGTACACAAGAAATCTACTGAAGAGGTTTAATATACAAGAAAGTGCAACTGCAAGTACTCTTATGGCAACTGCTACAAAACTTGATCCAAATGAAGGTACATCAGTTGATGTCACATCTTACAGAGGTATGATTGGTTCTCTGTTATACTTAACTGCTAGCAGGCCAAACATTATATTTGTCACTTGTTTGTGTGTGAGATTTCAGGAAAATCCAAGGGAGCCACATCTTATTGCAGTAAAGAGAATTTTCAGATACCTCAAGGGTACTGTTTCACTTGGACTTTGGTATGCAAGGGAAGCTGATTTTGCATTATGTGGATATTCAGATGCTGATTTTGTTCGATGCAAAATAGACATGAATAGTACATCAGGGAGCTGTCGGTTCTTGGGAGGTAGATTAGTCTCATGGTTTAGCAAGAAGCAGAAATCTATTTCTACTTCAACTGTTGAGGCTGAATATATTGCAGCTGAAAGTTATTGTGCTCAGTTGTTATGGATGAGAAATCAGCTCATAGACTATGGATTATCATTCTCAAAAATTCCTATTTATTGTGATAATCAAAGTGCTATTTCTATGACAGGAAATCCGGTGCAACACTCTCTTACAAAGCACATCCGTATCAGATATCACTTCATAAGAGAGTATGTCATGGAGAGAACCATATAGCTTCATTTTGTTCCTACTGATCAGCAGCTGGCTGATATCTTCACAAAGCCATTACCTGAAGCAACATTTACAAAGCTTGTGAATTAACTTGGTATAGTTAATTGGGACAATTAAATTTATTTCAATTTTTATGTGATCAAATCCTGATGTATACTGATCAAATCCTGATATGTCCTAAATACTATGTTTTACGATATTAAGCCAGAAATATTTGATGTATTTCAGTTTTATATACATGATAAATTAAGTAAATTTATTTGCTAAATGTGCATGTATGAATAAATATCTCATTGTCATCATTACACATCAGTCTAGGGAGACGCTCCTTAAAAAGAAATCTTTTGGTTAAATCATTAAGTTAACTCTACACTTAATCATTAATCAGTCCTCTAGTTCCTTGATATTCCTTTGACTATTTAAATGTCATTTCATCTCAGTCATGTCATCTTCTATTCTCATACAAAACTATTCTCTCTCTCTCTCTTATTCCTCACTATTTTCTTCCTTCATAAAAATGGTTCTTGTAAACATGTTTATGAACTATAAAAACTTCAACGTCAAGTTCAGTTATGATGACTGGGAGTAGGAATGGCACGTCACTGCCATTCCCGATGAGATATGGAATTTGGTTCCACAAGAGATTCAGACAAATCTCTTGTTCTTTGAGATGGACTATCAACTCCATCTTGATCTCTTGGAAGAAGAACAGAGAGAGGCTCTTCTTTAGCAAGAACGGATCATCCGTCTTGTAGTGCTAATTGTCAACATTAGGAGGAACTAATCGACAGCCTTACTTCTTAGACCAGGGCGGTTGATGTTCACCATCTTAGACTAAGATTATCTTGTAATCTTTTGCATGTAATCTACAAATTTCATGAAATGTACTCTTTTGATATATTAATGAAATTTCTTTTGATTGCAAGATTTAGTCTATGCTTATCTCGTATTATAAGCATGTGAATGTTCTTGTTGAAGCCTGTTAATCTTTACATCATCAACTTAATCATATTTCTTGATGATTGTTTTGATTAAAATTATGGTTTCTAATAATTTTTGATGCTTTGACAAACAAATGTTCAATTTGAATCGACATATCCTGAGTTAGTCAAATCCTGACAGAAGAAAGGTTTCAAATCCTGACGACAGGTCAGCATGTTCAAATTCAGATTATTAGTGTTAATGAATCTCTGAGTAAGTTTTATTGTTGCAATTAAGTGTCTCACTTAATTAATGATTAATGGTGGATTATATAATAAACAAATTTCTATGGTTGTGTCTTGATATAACTGTATGTATTTTTTCTTTACTTCCGTAATTTACTCCACCGTCAAACTCAATTACTCAGTAATTGGTCCTTGTTCGAAGTCAAATTCACTAAGTCACCTTTTTTATACGAGGGTGTTATACCTATTTCTGAATAGTGAATCTATAAAATCAGAAGAAATCCTGTGACACAATTCATCATACACATAGTTTCACTGTGCACATCTCACACTTACTCTCTCTCACAAACTATTCACATCATGACAACTTCTGAAGCTTCACCACTCTTCAGTCAAACCACAATCATGGAAATACATTTGGCACTAACAATTACTTAGCTCTGCTTACACATCAGCAGCTACTATCATCTTTTCATGATATTCAGGATTTTCTCCTTCTATGTCCAATTGGGTATGCTCTCACAAATTCTGTTAAGGTATCGTACAGGGCTGTCATGCAGGTCTGGAACATAGCTGTTGTAAATTTAACCCATACTGGCTTTTATTTTGAATATAAGGACCAAATATATGAAGTTGATGTTGACATTCTGCTTCAAGCCTTGAGATTTCCTGCACTTGATGGTGCTCCTGATACTCATACCACTGAGCAGCTGTTTGATATGCTCAGGACTTTAGGCTGTCAAGGAGAAAGCACAACAATTGGAAAACTGGCCAGGACCAAACTTAAAATAGAGTGGAACTTTTTCTTTGACTTTATCAGTAGGTGTTTCTTGAATAAGACAATAAACTTTGATGCTCTTCCATCCACTTCTCTGAGAATTGGGTACTCTCTTCTTTACTCTGGTAATTTTGATTATGGTAATACTATCTTACAGTTCATAATTTCTAGGAGAGAAGATTCTTCAGGAGTAATAGGGTATACTAGATTTTTACAACTGATTTTCAATTATCTATGCCCTAATGCTATTTTTGATGATGATGAATTACTCCCTTTTTTCAAATTTCTGAAAAAGCAATCACTGATCATATTAAAATGGATGAAAAGAATAAATTTTCGGGACCACCCTTTCTTTCTAGAGAGGTCAGGCAATTTTTGTTAAGAAATAGACCTACTCCTACACAAGTGCCTACAAATCCTGATCCTGGCACCTCTGTCACAGTTCCTGATGCTGAGAATGAAGAAACCACCCATCTTGTTTCTAACCCAAGCATTTTTTCTTCCAAACAACAAACACATCAAGCTCATAAATTAGCCTCCTTTGTTGTCTCTCAAAAGACATCAGTTGTAACAAAGAAAAGGCTGTTTAAGAAATTCGTCACGTCTGGATAGAAAGCTAAACAAGCCTCACTGAGTAAGAGTGAGAAGAAAGAAGACTGCTTTCCAATCAGGAAAAGAAGACTAATCATACACAATAGTTATGACTCAGATGATCAGATGCCAATAGGATCCTTATCAATAATCAAGAAGTCCATTGATCAACATCCTGATGACTTGATTGACACTACTAGAACTAAGGAGCCAACTACTGATACTAGGGCTCTGCCTGACAAGCTTCTGGTACTTGAAGCAACTGCTGAACACAAGAAAACTGCAAAGAGCTAATTGAAAAGAAGAAGTGAAGAAGTAGTTGGATATATGAGAAAGAAGAAGAAGACTCAGCCTCTTAACAAGGATGTTAGTACACAAGAACCTAGGTCTCAAAGGGATTTAGCAACCGCAACACATCCAGTCACACAAGAACCATCTTCTCAAAGGGAAGATGTAGACACTGAGGTTGCACATATCATTGTTAATATTGCTCAGAGTGATCTTCTTGCTGACTCTATTCAACTACTCCAGGAAAAGAAAACTCATCAGGAGATATCGTCACAGGTGGATGCAATTATTGATGATCCTATTTTTGAGAAGAGCACACAAGAACCTTCACCAAGCATTGCTGAAGCAGCTCACATGTCTCAGAATCTACAAGAACCATCAGTTCAAAGTACTGATGATGGTCTTTCACCTTCTATTGACATATCAAATCCTGATGTTGCAATAGCTCCTACTAAGAATCATCCTTCAACTATACTAGCTACAATTGATGATCCATTACTGGTTGCTAGTTTGAAAAAGCATCCTGATGTGCTGTTTGTTCCTCCACTTTCTTCACTTCCACTTGAAGAGTCACCTTCAGGAATTGCTAACTTTTCATATATTTTCATGCCTGTATTATTATAAATAGTCTCTTCTTTGAGGTTATCTCTATTTATATGACAAGCATACAACTCTTCTCAGCCATCTCTTATTTCTTTGCTAAATGTGTGATTGAGCCTTTCATGAGACTGTGTGAAAATATCAGATTAAAAATTTGAGTGGTAGTCTCCTGTACTGGCAAAAGGAGAGGTGGCTTTGAGACAAGAATCTTATAAGTTTTCTTTACTTATAAAGGTTCTTCTGTGAGAATAATATTACTCTTAAAAAAAATACATTATGTGAGAAGTGATGAGATCATTTGAAACGAACAGATAAATTTAGATGTTACCATGTTTCTGTTTCAGGATCACATCAGCCACATGCATCTCTTGCAAAGAATCTAGACAAAGGCAAGGCAATTCGGCCTGACTCTGCAAATTCTTCTGACGGCTTGTCTGATTCTGATAATGATAGTGATGCAGATGATTCTGACACAGCTCAGCTTAAGACTGTGATTGATGCATCTAAGAAGTCCAATTTTGGTTCTTCTTCGCACTTCAATGAAAATCCTTCTTATTACAATCCTGATGCTGAGCACTTTAGACAGAGAGAATGGGATTATAAATGGAGAATTGCAAATATTTCTATCTCGTCTGCTGTTGGCCTGCAATATATTCATCGTGCCTATAATAAAATTCAAACTCCTGATCTAAAGTTGCATCTTAAGGCCTCCACTATTTTGGAATTCACTCCGATCTTGATGAAATGAAGAAGTCTCATGCTTGTGTCAAGGAGAAAATTGATGGATTTTTGCTTCACACACCTAACTCAGCTGAAATCAAAAGTGTGAAAAATACCATCATAGAAGTTTTTAAATCTCAAGACAACATGGCCTCTAGACTATACTCCTTAGAAGATAATTTTTCTTCTATAGGTGACAAACTGGATGCTCTATTTTCTCTTTTTTCAAATACTGATGCCAAAAAGGGGGAGAAGATAGTTGCTACAAAATGTACACCAGATTCTATCCAGACAAAAGATAAAGATATTGATGGTGATGGTGATAAGAATAATCCAGTTACAGATGTTCAAATTGCTTCTACTGCTCAACAAACTCAACATTCCAAAAAGAATGATTTTTCAGGACAAAGAAAGTCTATTGGTGCTTATAAAGCCAAGCACAAGACTACTGCTGGTGGTCCTAACGATGATGACATTACAATCTCTAATTTAGTAGATGCTAAAGGGTTGTTCTTTCAGGCATAAGGAAACATGTGAAGAGATTGTCTTGTATTACAAAGACAAGAAGTTTGAGAAAAAGAATGCTAGGAGTGCTCTTGGGTATATACCTGTAGAATTTCCTGATCTAACACCTGAAAAAGCAGTTATGCAATTAAAGGAGCTTTTGGCTCAAATTGAAGCTGAAGCTAACACTTCTAAGGGAAGAGGAAAAAGTGATGGTAGATCTGCAAGAGCAAGAGGAAGAGGAAGAGGAAGAGGAGGAAGAACTTTTAAATCAAGTCAAGTGGCTACATTCAACTCTACTTTTCTGAATTTTCTATCCAGAGAAGGGTATGTTCCTGTACAAGGACATAAAGGTCATGAAGAAAATGAAGAAGTTCAGAAGCCAGAAGAGTTGATTATACCAAGGAAGAAAAGATCAGCCACTGACATTGATCAAGCTGATACAACAAATCAGAATGTAAATCCTGATGCAGACACAAATCCTGAAGTAAAAGCAGATCTTGATGCTATGAACTTGATAACTGATTTTGACTCAGATGAAAAGGTGATCGAAGCATTAAATGATTCAGCCCTTACTCCAGTAGTCACTCCTCATACATCAGAGGTTGATGAAAAAGAAAAGGTTGATAGGAGGATAGCTGATCAAGCATACAAAGAATATTTGCAGAGAGTCTTAAAATCAAAGAGAGAGTTATGGCATAAAACATAAGGGAAGATTAAAGATCTGTCTACAAGTTATGCTCCTCTCAGCAAGAATGATAGAAGATGGAAAGATATTTATACATTTGACTATCCTAAAGGGTTCAAGCATGTTGAATTTGTGTCAGCAGGGTTAAGAAATTCTATTCCAGAACAGAAAGGTGTTGATAAGTCCATCAAGAAACCTTCTTGGGTGGAATACAATGAAAAACTGAAACTTATCAAATCTCGAACCAGAGGAGGGATTGGTCATTCTGACATGGAGATTCTAATATTTGATCTGCTGGATACAAATACTCTGACAGGGAATCTTGGTGAAAAAGTTTCTCCTTTACATCTTTAGAAAGTTGAAGCTGTGAAGATTGTTCATAGAAAGATAAATGATAATTATGTCAAAGAAGAGATTCTGTACTTTTTCAGGGACGGTAAAGTAAAGAGCTTTACATTGTAGCAACTCTTAATGAAGACTGTGACAGAATTGAAATACATTCACTATCTTCTTAGAGTTTAGAACAGTGTCACCAGAAACTGGTCTTCTATGATACTTGAAGTCATCAGAAGAAGATTCATGACAAAAGATGATAAATACAATGGTGATTATGTTCCTGAGTACAAAACTTATACTGGTCAAGAAATGCAGATGAAAAAGGGAGCTGCAGTACTATAATTTTTTCTTAACAGTCCTCAGTTATCCTTCAATCCTGACCATGAAGATGTCAGTTTAAGCTACATGTTGATAAGTGATCTTGAGATTAGCAAAAGCTCAATTTCTAAGTTGAGATCAGCCATCTATCAGCTTGGAAAAGACACTGAAGAGAAGAGAGAGTTGGAGAAAAAGCTTGTTAAAGTCCTACGAGACAAGGAGGAAGAAAGATTGAAAAACTTTCTGGGAACAACTGTCAGTTGTCTGAAGATACTGAAGTAAGCTTTACTTTTTGTACATTTTGTAGATTGGTTTTTGCATCATTGAGAATGGAATTTATGCTTCATTGCATTAAACATAAATTGGGGGAGATTGTTACATATTGAATTTCTCAATGATCAGAATAAGCTCAGGATCTGGCTGTTCGGGTGTCATCAGAATCGTCAGGATTTGGTATGTCATCAGTATTTGGATGTCATCGGTATTTAAAGAAAGTCAGCATTAGAGGATTTGTTCTATTCCTTATAATGTGGAGAAGATATCCTTTACGTCTGAGTTATAGGACTTTATCTATTCAGTTTAAGATATGTATCAGTTTCAGTTAACTTTTGATAATGCATATCTTAGATTGATTTATTGTAGCTATGTAGTATATAAACAAAGTTTAGCTCATCACTTAGTGTATCGATCTAGAGTATCATTTGACCTAGCAGCTCTCAAGAACATCAGTATTTCTTGAGAGGATTTTGTAATAGTTTTTATCAGAAATATTAAAGGCTGTTATAATTTATTACTTGTTCAAAACATTTATATAATTGTAAGCAACCCCCCTTAAATAATTGTATCTTCACTGGGCAACAGTGACCTTGATGATTACTATGATATTGACACGATTAATATTTTTTGGCATTGATTATGTTTACGCCCGTGCCCCACTAGTTGTCATTACTATTACACTAACCGTAACGTAATATCTTAATAAACTTGTCAATGAAAACCAGAACCCAAAGTTTTATTAAACATTTAAAATCATGTTTTCTGCTACACACAAGCTACATCAACCCTTGAGTTTTCTAAACCTCACCATTTTACAAGTTGTCTTTTAAACCACATTAACGAATTTTTTTATAACGAAATCTCTTAACCCAATTTTTAAAGGAAACCTATTTATTTAAAAAAAAAAAGTTTGAAAACCAATTTGATTTAGTATCTTTGTTTTATAAAAGTCATCCCAAACATTTTCTCAACTTTGAATACTTGTTTTATAAAGACTTTACCAAAATGTTTTCTTGCCTACTCATGAACCCAGAATACCTGTACTAGTGATTTTTCAAAGGAGGGTTTTCTATAAACATCGAACTTGGACTTCGGTAAAAGATAGTTTTAGCATGATAAGTTTATAAAGATTTTGTGCATTTATGTTGATTTCATATTTGGGACATAAATTAATTTTCTTTTAGTATTCTCAGATATAGTGGTTCACTTTTGGATTTTCTTAGGGAGATGGAAGAGATCTCAAAATGACGATCAATCTTCACCAGAGGTCGAAAAATATGAGAATACTCGATCTCGCCATGAGAATAATGATCGAAGGCAAAAATATTATGTCACAAGTCCAAAATTCGAGTAACAATGAACTTAGGTATCTGTTGTTAGATATTATCTGACCAAATACTCAAAACCCCCTAAAGTCATAAAAAGACCTTCATAGAGACATAGACAGTTTGCAATAAATGTTTTAGTTCTTTAAAATAATAAATTCCCCTAATTTTGAAGAAGCTATTGACCCGTTAAAACTAAAGCTTCTCTTAGGGAATAAAATAAAACTTTTGTTATAGTGGTAAAACATTGAATAATAATATAAATTTGTTTCTTATATGCTGAAAGGTGGGACTAATTAGTTGTTGAAACTAAAAAAAGCTCTGAAAGGAAAAGTGACTACACCGAGGATTAGGTTCACAACTTTGTTCTTAGGAAAGTAAATTACAAAGTATTTAGAGACTGAGATGGAGTTAAGTTTCTAGATATGAAACATGGAAACATGTCAGCTGCAAGCTCTAAGCTTAATTTTATAAACTTTTTAGGTTTATACCCTATCATGTATATACTAATGAACAAAGAGTGAAATATTATTGACAAGAATTGAAATTTTAAATCGAATCGAGTTGATTTTTTTCGAAATCATAATTTATTAATGCAAGAAGTAGCTATCCTGGAAAGTGGAAGTGAACTATTTTTCCAAAGACCAATAGTAAAGAGAGAAAGTTTCATATTTAAGAAGAAAATTTCAAGGATATAATATAAAATTATTATGGAAAGAAAGTATTTATAAGACGTGAAGATTGAAGGATCTAAAACTGAAGATTTGAAAGTAAAAACGTTCAAAAGTTAGAAATGAGATTTGAAAGTAAAATTATTATGTATAAAGGGACTTAAGACAATAAGTTAGATTGAAAGAAACCCCGGTAGAAGAGTGTAATACTTACAGGAAGCAGAATCGATGATAGTGCCATTAAGAGATTACTACATGTATAGTTGTGGAATAAAATGAAATTAGGAGGATTATTTGATGCTCTGGTGGAAAGAAAAGCCATTATGCGGGTGAGTGCAACCAAACTCCAAGGGATAATCTAATACCGAGATTTATGGTCTCCCCAAGCATAAATAACTATAAGAACAACAATAACAACCTTACCATTCGCACCTTTAAATTATTTTTGAGAGAAACTATAGATGGCGATGATGTGACTATAGGTACATTACTAATAAACGTTTTGTATCCACAGTGTTGATTGATTCAAGGGCTTGTAAATTCATACCTTCAAATATCTTAAAATAATTTGGGAATAGAGTTAGGGCCACTCGACGAAGCTATGACAATAGAATTTGCAAATTGCGAAATCTTTTTGGTAGATAGAGTGTGTTATAATTATAGATTGGAAAATTCAAGGACAAATGTTTGACGATAATGTTATGTCAGGAGAATCCTACACATTAGGAAGAATGGATTGGTTGTCTGTCTATGATGCTTAGAATAATGTTTGAAATTTTTTAAGAATAAGAGAGTGTTGTTACATGGTACGTAAGTGGACACAAGAAATATTCAGTGATTCAGGCTAAAAGTGTATTACCCCTAAGGTGTTAGGTATAATTTATATATGATGTAAATATAGGAAAATAAAATCAAGAACCTAAATTTGAGGAAATTACGAGAGTAACGAGTTGATGGATGTATTTCCTAATGGATTGCAATGATTATAACTTTAGAGAGATAATTGATATTTATTAGATATTTCCCAATAATAACAACCATTTTAGAAAGCTGGAGTGAACAACACACAATAGAAATAAATGAATTGGCAATCAAGTTACCAGAAATCTTTAACAGAGGATTGGTCAAGGTTAGCCTATTTACCATGGAAGCGGCATTTCTTTTTATAAAGAAGAAAGGTAGATTTTTGAGATGGATTATTTATAATAGAAAATTAAACAAATTAACAGTTAAAGACAAGCATCCACTTCTAAGGATTGAGTATTTCTTTGATTAAATGAGTAATTTATCCCTCGGAGACCTACGGTCATATTTATATTAGTTAAGATATACCCCAAAGTTTTGCTAAAAGATGACCTTCTGGACAAAGTACGAACACTATGAGTTTTAGTGTTGCCTTTTTATTAGCAAAGAACTCCCGTATTTGTTTATCCAATGAATTCTATATTTCAAAAATTATTTGGAAAGTTTTATGATTGTATTTTTTTATGACACGTTAATAAATCCAAAGTTCCCTAAAGAATATGTAGATTACCTTAGGTTAGATTTAGAAACCTTGAGAAGAGAGAAATTGTATGCTAAATTTTCAAAGTTTGATTTTGATTAGAAATGGTTTAATTCATTGAGATATATTGGGAGTAATGAATGAATTGCCACAAACCTGGAAAAAGATGAAGTAGTGGAAAAGTAGGAGCAAGCAAATCAAGATGTCAAAAAAAGAGAAAAGTTATTTTGGTTCAGCATTATGTTTCTAAGATATCTACACCATTAAACTAACTTATAGTGAACAATGAGAAAATTGAAAGGACCACCCAGGGTGAGAAAAGTTTTCATGTGAGTTATATAATCATATGGTGATTATATAATCTATATATTTACTGATTTTGTTCTTATTATGAGAATTCTATTAGATACGGATTGTAAATCAGATGTTGTAGATTCTCTAAAATCTTGGTCTAGTGTCCGATTTTCGCGAACGATTACTCTATGTGATAGGTGTTTGACGTTGTTTATACCTTGTAATCTGCCATTTAATGTCATTAGATTTAATTTCAAATTTTCTGATTTTTACCATATTTGGTTTTTATGATTATATCATGAAGGGTATGATATGTTAAGATCTTATTATGCGTTCTGACATGTTATTATATGTTAATTGAGCATGGTGGATGGTTATGGCTTATGAACTTAGGTTAATGGTTTTGGTTTTTTAAATACGACTTGCATGTCATTTGATCTTGTAATTATTAAATCTCTAATGTAACTCTGTTCTTCTTGTAAGTTCATTAGATTAGGTTTTATATTTCATTCTTGTAATGTACATTAAGACATGAAGATTCAAAGATCAAGGAAGGGTAATTCCACATGGAGGCCATCAAAGAAAGCAATACAAGGAATAGACGACTGAAGAAACAAGACATGTTATAATTAGCTTGTATTTATTTACCACCTTAGATTGAACTAGATCTTTTTCATTAGCTTGATAAAAATCACATAGGATAAATCCATAACCAACCACTTTTACTTTATTGCAATTTACATATATATGCTCATATGATGAATGTATGTGTAGAGTAGTTTAGTGATTCATGTTTAATTAGATTAAGGATGTATGTATTAGATACGACACCCATGCCAAGCATGCTAAACAAGATAAAATCTGTAACGATTCAAGATTTTAAATTGAACAAGGGATTATGAGATTCTCGTGTTTATGAAACACGACATAAAATACCAATCTTCTTTATTTCTGACATAGGGCGATTTTGTCAAAAGCGAGTTCATTGAACTTGTAAGGTTGTGGGTTTTAAGCGAGACCGTTTTGACTCTCTCACTACCTGGAAATTAAACCACTGACGAATGTTGATTTGAAGCATTTTATTCAAGAAAAAATTGGGAATCTCTTTATGATGGGATCATGATCATTTTAAAATTAACAAAACCCTAAATTTAATATTAAGTTGATCAGATTCCTTCCATTGAGTCCAATGCGTTAACCTCTAGATCGAAAAGGAGTGCGTTTGCCAAAGTGAAGTACTCACATTTATCGTGGGAGATGTGTTGAAGTACATTGATACTTTTTGACTATTGGGTTTGACTTAACTAAGTTACCGCAATAGGATTGTGAACTTAAAGGGATAGAGTTTGGCAAGATTTATTAGATAAATATGAACAAATGTTGTTCCACCAAGCTATCCAAGAGTTATATAGTTGATATAATTGACAGATGTTGTCTACCTACATAATCACGTTTTAGGAGAAAAGCCAAAGCTGATCTAACGCATGGTGAAATATGGATCTTGGCTAACTAGAAAGGATATAGAAGATATTTCTTTCCGAATTACTAGTTAGGGCTATTGATTTGATAAAAATAGTGGGAGATATATATTTTGAATATATATGAATAATCACTTGAACATAATTTAATGATCATCTGTAGACTAATTCATTTTATGCACTTTAATATTGTAGATATCAAATGACAAATAACACAAATAACTTCTCTATGTAAGAATCCTTGAGAAGAACAAGCCAACATGAAATAAATTTCTCGACTGACATGGGAACTTGAGGATTGTCCTCATGTTCAAGGATGTCACTCAAACCCCTTTCTTATTTCTTTTAGCTGAGAATGACACATGTGCTGAACAAAATGCTTACCAGAAGCAAATTGATTATGCAACTGATATTTCATGTCTCACGCTTGTATATATGAGTGCTGAGCTTTAGAAGCAACAAGAGCATGGTGATGTTTATGATATGATTGAGCACCTTCAAAGGATGTTTGAAGGATAGGCTCGTCACAAAGATTTGATGATGATAATGTACTATAATTTTGTATTAATGGGAGAATGATATCTGGTTGGACCATATGTTCTAAAGATGATAGGTATACGTACCTTGATATTTTGGGTTTTAATATCGATCTAGAGACTCAGTTTGATTTGATTAAGCACTTTTTGAACAACTTCTATTCTCAGTTTGTTAAGAACAAAAGGAATGATATAGACAGAACATTCACTTACTTGCTAGGCATGTTTAGAACTGCTGAAAATAACACGGTAAAGGCATGAATTATGTCCATATTGATGGTGTACACATGCAATCCAAATGAAAAGGAAAGTGGATAGATAAGGTGAAGATTTGATCTTATTCAGTGCCAAACCAAAGTCCAATCCCAAAGGGCTTTTGAAGCCTAATAATGGTGTTGCTAAAGGAGATGATTGTCACTTCTGTGGAAATAACTGGATGATTGGAAGTTAAATTGTCGAGCTTGTTTGGAAGATCTAAATAAGAAGACCATCAATGATCAAGCATCGGGTATCGGGTTAGAATTGGAGCAAAAGTTGTTGCTTTAGTTAAAGGAACTCGATACCTAATTTTGACCATAAGGTGATATTGAGAACTTGATAAATTGTTATTACGTGCCTGCCTTTAGCGGATACATTAAATCAATTTCTTGTCATGACAAGGAAGGTTTTTATTTTAATTAAATAAAAAATAGTTTTTTATTCTATTTTGATGATAAGTCTTATAATGTTGCACAATTAGTTAACAATTTATATGTTCTAAGATGACCTAAATCAAACATTACCTCTAGCATTGTCATTAAGCCATATTAATGAGAAACGCATTTCCTGAGTTATATATAGATATACACTTGGATAAGTTTAATTTTAAATCATACTAAAGATGCGAACTTTGTATCATTGGCAAAATGACTCAAACTTCTTTTAACTAATCATGTGAAATGGCCACCGAACGATTAGGACTTATACATAATGATGTATATGGTCGAATGCGTATGATGGCAATAGTTGGCTTACACTACTTCATAACATTTAATGATAATTTCAGTAGATATGGTTATGTGGTTCTTATGAAGAACAAATCCGATTCATTTGAAATATTCAAAGAATATAAGGCCCAAGTAGAAAACAAACAAGGGAAAGGTATAAAAGTTTTACAATTAGATCGTGTAGGAGAATAATTAAGCCTCAAATTCAAGAGTTTCTTGAGTCAAGTGTATCTTTCAGTCAGTTTCTGGGCTAGTGCTCTAGAAACGACTTTATATACACTTAACCGAGTTTCGAAAAAAGCGGTTCGAAAGACTCCATATGAGATATGGACTGATAAATATCATTGCATGTAATTAATGAAAATTTAGGGACGTGAAGCATTTGTGAAATGTTTAGCCTCTGAAAAGCTTGGACCAAAATTAGATAGATACTATTTTATGGGATACCCAAGTGAGACTAAAGGGTATAGTTTTATAACCCTTCCTAGAACAAAGTGTTAGTTCCTCGGACCGCTGTATTTCTTGAGGGAGAACTACTTTCAAAGAAAACCAGTGGGAGGATAATATATCTCGATGAAGATCGAGAACCACATGATAATATTGAACTACAGTTGGAACAAGATCAAGATGTACATCAAAATATTGAAAGTAATTATGTTCAGGTGACACAGGTTGTTCGTATATCTAATAGGATTCACCATGAGCCCGAGAAAAATTATTGATTTCTCTTGACTAAAGATGGTGATGTGATGCTTACGGATAATGATGAGCCTCTCACATACCAAGATACTATGAACAGTCCAGACTCCAAGAGATGGATGGAGGCCATAAAATCCGAGATGGAATCCATGTATCAAAATAAAGTATTGAATTTAGTTAATCCACTAGAAGGGGTAAAACCTATAGGGTGCAAGTGAGTTTTCAAGAAGAAAACTGACATGGATGGTAAAGTACAGACCTATAAGGCGCAACTAATGGAAAAAGGTTTCAAACAAATTAATGGTATAGACTATGATGAGAATTTTTCACCAGTTATCGTGGTCAAGTCCATCAGTATTTTGCTAGCAATAGGTGCTTACTTTGACTATGATATTTGGCAAATGGATGTCAAAATCGTTTTCTTATATCGGAGCATTGAAGAGGATGTATATATGATACAACCTGAGGGTTTTGTCGATCCAAAGTTTGCTAAGATGGTCTATAAGTTGCTTCTATCTATTTATAGATTGAAGCAAGCCTCAAGGAAATAGAATATTAATGTTGAAGAAACAGTCAAAGAGTTTGGCTTTATTCAAAACGCAGATGAACCATGTGTTTGTGTTGTGCATATATTGTATACTTGATGATTTCATGAACAAAACACCTTAGTAGATTTTACTTAGTGAAATAATGCAGCACTCGATGAATAAGAATTTTAATCCTGACGGATGACTCAATATAGTCCCGACGGATGATGACTTATTTATCCATCGAGTGAGTAGCTTATGTAATAATAAGTCTGTAGCACATTTCTGCATTCACCATTGTATAAATTCTGTAAGTAGTATTCAAGTCATGTTGACTTTAATTAGATATGTAGAATAGGTTGATTAATTGTACATAAATGATGTCTTGTAATTCTGCATAAGCTAAATGAAGTCAAGTGCCAGTTTGCTACCCGACGGATAACCTACAATGAACCCGATGGATGATCAATATCTCGACGGATGATCATGAACCCGATGGATAAAGAATTCAAATATCAGTTAACAGTGACAACACAGTCACATGCGTCGAGTGGATGCAAATGGAATGTGGTAGCCTATTCAACTGGGTTTTCGAGAACAAAAAAGCATTGCCATTTCCATGCTATTATGAAGATATTCAAAGATGCTGGAATAGAGTAATGAAGTAGCATTGTAATAGATTAGATAGTTTTTGTTTTTATTATCTTGTCTTATTACTTTGTAATCTTGGTGATATATAAACCAAGAAATAGCAAATAGAAACAAGAATCTGAGAAACAGCAAGAGAAACATTTGTAAGCAGAATTCTTAGCATTTCTCTGTATTCTCAGCAGTTCAATATTTGTAAGCAGCTGTGAGCATTTTTGCACACAGGGTTCTCTCGATATATAATATATCTGGTGGAATCATTCAAATTCACCAGAAAGTTTTTAAAGACTCTTGTTTTTAATTACTTGTGTTTTGATTCACTTAAGTTTATTCCGCATTGTGCTAATCAATACACTTATATTTATATTTGAGTTAGAACATTTTATTTCAAGAAAAAGTTTCAAGAATTCCATTCAACCCCCTTCTGTAATTCTTGGCATATTGTTAAGGGATTAATAATTGGTTTAACGATCAAAACAATACATAAAGATGAACAAGAAGGATGTTGGAGTCAAGATTTCTTTTCTGGATAAAGATAATTACCATCATTGGAAGGTAAAGATGCATCGTCATATGCTTTCTCAAGATGAGGCCTATGTAGACTGCATAGAAAGAGGCCCTCATGTTCCAATGAGAGCTGCAACAGGAAATGAGCCATCAGTCCCCAAGCTAAGGCATGAATGGTCTGATCCTGACATTGAACAAGTCAGGAGGATAAAAAGGTCATGAATATCCTGTTTAATGGAGTTGATGGAGATATGTTTGACAACATTATCAACTGCAAAACTGCCAAGGAAGTTTGGGATACAATACAGATCATCTGTGATGGCACTGGGCAAGTTAGAGAAAACAAGATGCAGCTCCTGATTCAGCAATATGAGCATTTCCATAATGAAGAAAGTGAGTCTCTCACTGACATCTTTAGTAGGTTTCAGAAACTACTAAATGCTCTAAAATTGCATGGAAGGGTCTATCAAACTAAAGATTCCAATATGAAATTCCTTAGTTCTCTTCCAAAGGAATGGAAACCAATGACAGTCTCATTAAGAAACTCACAAGACTATAAGGAGTTTACTTTTGAGAGACTGTATGGCATCCTGAAAACCTATCAGCTTGAAATAGAGCAGGATGAAAGGATGGAGAGAGGAAAGAAGAAAGGAGGATCCATTGCACTAGTTGCTGAGTTGGAAAAGGAGAAGGAAGTGAAGATGGAAGCTGTTGAATCAACCTTAAGGGTCTGTGAGAACAAGGGCAAGGGGCTTGCAGTAGAAAGTGAAGATTCATTGAGCCAAGATGACATGGAGGACATTAATGAGCACCTAGCTTTTCTTTCCAGGAGATTTGCCAAGCTCAAGTTCAAGAAGAACTTTGGAGCAGCCAAGCCAAATAGAAACATGGTGGATAAATCAAAATTCAAATGTTTCAAATGTGGCTTGGCATGGCATTTTTCCAGTGAGTGTAGGAAGTCAGATTCCAGTAGGAAAAAGTTTGAGTCTGTGGATTATAAGCAAAATTACTTTGATCTATTCAAGCAAAAGGAAAGGGCTTTTATTGCACAAGAAAATGACTGGGCAGCAGATGGTCTGGATGAAGATAAAGATGTCACTTATGTCAATCTAGCCCTAATGGCCAAGTCTGATGAGACAGAAACTAGTTCCTCAAGCAATCAGGTAATTACTACAAACCTTGCACATTTATCTAAAGCTGAGTGTAATGATGCCATTAATGACATGTCTACAGAGTTATATCATTCGCGTGTTACACTTAAGTCTCTTACTAAAGAAAATGCTAAAATCAAAGAAAACAATTTGTTTTTGAGTGAGAGGAATAATGTGCTTGAGTCTCCGTTTATTATTTTTGAGAAATTAAAAATTGAGTGTAAGATTGCCAAGGAGGAATTAACTGAGTCCTTGAAAAAGGAAGAAATTTTGAAGAAGCAGCTCGAGCGTGAACAAGAGGTGATTAAGGCATGGAAAACATCAAGGGATGTCCACGCTCAAATCACCAAAGTTCAAGGAATCGAGTCCTTCTGTGATGAAGCCTGGAAAAAGAACAAAAAGAAACTAGAACCTAATTTGGTAGATGGACAGCTAACAGATGTAGACTCGACGGATGATGAGGATCATCCGTCGGATAACAAAAAGTGTTATCCGTCGAATGATGAAAATCATCATCCGTCGGCTGTGAGCAAGCCCATCAGTAAAGCTAAACTAGTTAAGCTGAATGAGAAGTATGGGTCTGTTTCCAAGAACTTTGTTTCAGGAGAGTCGAGTCAAGTTAAGAAAGGGAAAAAGGCTAATGTTGGACACATGACTGTCAAACAATTAAGTGACAGACTTGAAAAGATTGAGGTAAAAACAGAGACTAAAAGGAAAAACAATAGGAATGGTAAAGTAGGGATTAACAAACACAATAACTACACACCTGATAAATATGCTCCTAGAAAAATCTGTGTTAAGTGTGGTCGTGTAAATCATCTGTCTGTTAATTGCAAATCTGCCATGCCTACTTCCATGTCCGTGCAACCTCAATTTCCTATCATGAATGCCATGCCTCCCATACCTGTTAATGCTATGTCTACACAGAACATGAATGCACAGTTTGCTAATATGCCATTTGCACTAATCCTTATTATGTTGCATATAGTATGCCACAAATGCCATTTAGCATGCATTACTGGAATAACATGTTTACACATAGCATGCCATTTCCTGTTAGTCATAATATGCATGACAATTCTGTTGCAATGAATGGTTTCAAAGGCCCAACTCAAATGACTAAGGATGAATCTGAAATCCCTAAGCCAAATGAGATAAAGCCTAATAAACAGAAAAAGAAAGCTAACAAGGCAGGAACCAAGGAAACTTGGGTACCAAAATCAACTTGATTTGATTTTGATGTGTGCAGGGAAACAGAAAGAATCTTTGGTACTTGGATAGTGGTTGTTCAAGACACATGACTGGTGATTCTACCCTGCTCACAGAGTTTAAGGAGAGAGCTGGCCCAAGTATTACTTTTGGAGATGACATCTAGGGTTATACCGTGGGATATGGCTTGATTTCAAAGGACAATGTCATCATTAAGGAGGTTGCTTTAGTGGATGGTCTCAAACACAATCTGTTGAGTATCAGCCAGCTCTGTGATAAAGGCAATTCAGTAACCTTCAACTCAGAAGCCTGTGTTGTAACTAATAAAAGAAGCAACAAAATGGTTCTCACTAGTGTGAGAAAAGGAAATGTGTACCTAGCTGATTTCAACTCATCTAATGCAGAATCTGTAACTTGTCTTCTCAGTAAAGCAAGTCAGGATGAAAGTTGGCTATGGCACAAGGAGCTATCCCATTTAAACTTCAAGACCATGAATGAGCTAGTAAAGAAAGAACTGGTCAGAGGCATTCCTCTAGTGGAGTTTTCTAAGGATGGACTGTGTGATGCCTGCCAAAAGGGGAAGCTGATTAAAGCATCATTCAAGAAGAAACTTGATTCTGTTAGTGTAGGTGCCCTAGAGCCAATACATTATTCATTTAATTATTTATGTCAGTTGATCATTCAATAAATATATTTATTATGACCTTAATTACTGCGATATTTTGTTACAATAATAAATGTCCTTAGAATCATGATACACATTGTATACTTTAAGTACATGACTTGAACTTGAGATTATATAATATATCATATTCTTAAAGGTGCCTAGTCGAGTATTATTATATAGGAAAATAATAATACATAGATAGACTAGTATGTTGTTTGACAAGATAACCACATCTAATTGGTTATAAGTATGGGGATACTAAAGTCAATACATTGGTACATGTGAGAGTACATGGTACTGGACAGACCCACCATGAGATTCTTCATGTTTAATAAAGTCATATGAAAGACTCACAGTGATATTGGTGTAACGATCCTTTGACTTGAAATCATTATATTTCTATACGAGGATTAATATACTTTGACTACATTAAAAGTTACTTTTGATCGGGTGATGATAAAAGTGGACATCGGGTATATCATGAGTCGTATGAGAAATATGAATGATAGATAAAGGATTTAACCCTCATATAACTAGGAGAGATATTATTGGCCTCTTGATTGAGTGAGATTATAAAAGCATGGCCATGCTCAAATAATGATTTGTCTTGATAATCTACTCATGGATCAAGTAAACTCGGATTAAATGTTGAAGAGGATGACTAAATACATGCCTCGAGTTTAATCTATAATATGTATGGTTAAAGGGATTATATTACACGAAAAACATTAATCATGAAAGGTTTTATATAATCATAATTTAATTATTGTTTAATTGGGTAACAATGATGTATTACTAGATACTGCTCATTGTTTATAATTTTATTAGAGAATAAAATTATTGCCAATTAAATAATAGCCTATAGGGTCACACAAATAGAGCACTTAATGGAATATTTAATTTAAATTATGGATTTAAATTAATTGATGATTATTCGAATTTTATTATAATTAAGTAAGACTTAATTGAGATAATATAAATTCAAATTAAAAGGAATATTTTTTGCCTATAATAATTAAGTATGACTTAGTTATTAATTAAATAATAGAAATTCGTTTTTATTATTTAATCCAATACCTACTAGGGTTGGGCTTTGCTGTTATGGGCCTTTTTAATTAGCCATTATAAATAATAATGATAGGTTAAAGAGGCTTGTACATTTTTGGAGAAAACCGTAGCAGCAAAGAGAGGCAGAGGCAATTCGGATCGTCAAGAAGGAGGCTAGTACATTCATCCCATAGTCAAGTTCGTGAGACATTCTTGGAGGTGCTCGTGTGGATACCATAGAGGTGTTTCTCCGAGAGGTAGACACAAAGCGCGATAGCTAGGATCTCCGTTGAGTTCGTGAAAGTTAAGCTCTTGAAAGGTATGATTTGTTATCTCCATAATCTGCCCACAATTATACATGGATCCTGTTTTTGAGTTTCGAATTTTTTTTTGTTTTATTTACGTTTATCCGCTGCGTTTTATGCCTCAGAACCCAACAATGGCATCAAAGCTACGTGTATAAGGGGCTGATTTGGTTACGTATTTACTGTATTTTTATAAGTATGCATGTGTGACGATTCTGCCATGATAACAGTTATGTTATATGAGTCTACCATGATAACAGTTATGTTATATGAATGATATGATGAATCTGTTAATGATCTATATGATAATACTAGTATGTTTAAGATCTGCCATAACTCATATGTATGGGATCTCTTGTAATATGTATACTGATACATGTTTTTTGGTAACTGGGATATGGGTCGTGTGTATACTGATACATGCTTCTGGAATAGTATTCTGATACATGTTTTGTTAGTATTCTAATACTTGATTTGGCAAAAATTTCCGCCATCGGAGGTCGATCCGCGTGTTTAGGGTTTCGTTTTAATTTGTGCTTATCACATATGCTTTATTTATTTATTATTCTTGATTGGATCATGATAAGTGATAAATAGTATCTCATCTTTATATGATCTATCATGTTCTTTAATGGTTACTTGAGCATGGTGCATAGTTATGGCCTTAAGACCTTAGTTGTAATGGTTTAGTCTTTTGGTTTGTAATAAATATGACTTGCATGTCATTTTCTATTTGTAGTTGTTTTATCTCGAATGTAACCCAAGTTCTTTTGTAAGTTCATTAGTATAATTCTTAATGTAACATCCAAGAAGGACAAGGGAACAAGGAGGCATCCTATGGAGGCCAAAGAGACAATGGAAGCAATAGAGAAGACATATGTAATAGTTATTTTTACACCATAGATTGACCTTGATCTTTTCATTAGCCTGAAAAGATCACATAGGATTGGGCCATAACTATTGCACGTTTACTTTACGCACTTTTCATATGATGTATAAATAGTATGTGTAGGGTAGAAAATGCATGTTTTAATTAGATTAATGATGCATGTATATATTAGATACATCACCCATGCCATGCCTTTAAACAAGATAAAATCTGTAACGACTCTAGATTTAAAATTAACAAACGATCATGAGATTCTCGTGTTTATAAAACACGGAATAAAATACGAATTTTCTTTATTTCTGACATGGGGCAATTTTGTCAATAACGGGTTCATAGAACTTGTAAGGCTGTGGGTTTTAAGCGAGACCGATATGACTCCTCCACTAACTGGAAATCAAACCATTGACGAGTATTGATTTGAAGTATTTTATTCAAAGAAAAATTGGGAATCTCTTTATGATGGGATCATGATCGTTCTAAATTAAAAATCCCTAAGTAAAAATATTAAGTTTTAATCAGATGCTTTCAAATGAATGAACACTCATTGAATCCTAGATCGATAAGGGGAAGGGCTGTCAGTGGCAGGGGATTCCTATCTATCGTGGTAAAATACGACGAATATAAATGGTTATATTTGAGCGTTGTATCATTGGGTCTAACTTAACTGAGTCATCATAATAAGGTGAATATAAACAATTATATTCAACTATTATGAACTTAGAAGCATAGAGTTTGATTAAAAATCTATTAGATAGATAAGATCAATTATTGTTCACCAAATTATCCAAGAATTATATATGATATAATTGACAACTGTTGTCTACCTAAATAATCATGTTTTAAGGATACCAGTGGTTGACTTAGGACATGACGAAATATGGATCTTGGCTCACTAGAAAGATTTATGGGATATACTTTCCGAATTAATAGTTAGGGCTATTGATTTGATAAAAAATAGTTGGAGATATATTATGAATATATCATAATCATATGAACATAAAATTTTAACTCAGACAATCTAATATTTATTTTGCGCTTTTATTATTGTAGATACTGAGTAATGGCAAACAGCACAAACACACTATCTGTATGTTTAGTCCTTGAGAAGGACAAGCTGACAGGAGGAAACAACTTCCTAGACTGGCAGAGGAATTTGAGGATTGTCCTCAGGCAGGAGCGCAAGCTTCATGTCATTAATATTCCTCCTCCAGGCCCCTTTCTGAGGGTGCTACTGCTGATGAACGAGCAGCACGCACAAGGGATGAGAATGATGTAAATGATGTTGTATGTCTTATGTTGGCAACTATGAGTGCTGAGCTTCAAAGACAGCATGTGCATATGGATGCATATACTATCAATGAGCACTTGCAAAGCATTTTTGCAAGCCAAACTCGTCAAGAAAGGTTCAACATGAGTAAGTCACTTTTTAATTGCAAACAAGGGGCGAGTGAACCAGTTGGCCCACATGTTCTGAAGATGATTGGTTACATTGAGTACCTTGAAACTTTGGGTTTCCCGATTAGTCTGAAAACTGGTATTGACCTAATCATGAATTCTTTGAACAACAATTTCACTCAGTTTGTTATGAACTATAATATGAATGAATTTGACAAAACACCTACTGAATTGTTGCATATGTTGAGAACATATGAGACCAACATGAAGACAGCTGGACCTGTTCCCATACTGATGGTGGGAAATAAAGGTAAGGCCAAAGGGAAGGGCAAGTGAAAGGGTAAGAAGAAGATTGGATCTGATTCTACACCCAAGCCAAAGTAAAGTTCCAAACAGGATTTAAAGCCTAAAGGTGGTGTGGCCAAGGGTGAATGTCACTACTGTAAGAAAGCTGGTCACTGGAAGAGAAACTGTCCAAATTACTTAGAGGATCTGAAGAAAATGAAAGCAGTTCAGATTTATGGATCAGGTATTTATGTTATATAAGTCAATTTGTCTATTTCTACATCTTGGGTATTTGATACTGGATGTGCTTCTCACATTTGTATAAATGTGCAGGGCTTGCAGATAAGTAGGACTTTGGCTAAGGGAGAAGTGGACCTAAGAGTAGGCAATGGAGCAAAAGTTGCTGCTTTAGCTATAGGGACTTATTATTTATCTATGCCCTCTGGGCTTGTTTTAGAACTAGAAGACTATTTTTACGTGCCTGCGATTCACAGAAACATTATTAATGTTTCTTGTTTGGACAAGAAAGGTTTTTCGTTTACAATAAAGAACAACACTTGTTCTTTTGCTTTGAATGATTTAATCTATGGTGTTGCACATTTATTTAATGGTTTATATGTTCTTGATTTAGATAATCTTATCTGTAATATAGAAAACAAACGACTTAAAATGAATGACTCAAATCAAACATACCTCTGGCATTGTCGTCTAGGCCACATAAATGAGAAACGCATATCCAAATTACATAAGGATGGATACTTGGATAAGTTTGATTTTGAATCATACCAAGAATGCGAATCTTGTTTGCTTGGTAAGATGACTAAAGCCCCTTTCACTGGTAAGGGTCAAAGGGTCACTAAACGTCTGGAGCTAATACATAGTGATATATGTGGCTCAATGCGTGTAATGGATAGAGGAGGCTACTACTACTTCATAACATTTACTGATGATTTCAGTAGATATGGATATGTATATCTTATGAAGAACAAATCCGATTCTTTTGAAAAATTTAAAGAATATAAGGTTGAAGTAGAGAAACAAATTGGCGGAGATGCAAGTATTAAAATCTTACGATCCGATCGTGGGGGTGAATACTTAAGCACCGAATTTAGAGAGTATTTGAAAGAGTGTGGTATTGTATCACAATCCACTCCGCCAGGAACACCTCAATGGAATGGAGTTTCAGAGAGGAGAAATCGCACCTTGTTGGACATGGTGCGATCGATGATGAGTCATGCAGATCTTCCAATAAGTTTCTGGGGTTACGCTCTAGAAACAGCGGCTTTCACACTTAACCTTGTTCCTACTAAGAAGGTTCAAAAGACTCTATATGAGATATGGAAGGAGAAACGGTCAGGCATGAACTTTATGAAAGTTTGGGGATGTAAGGCTTTTGTGAAACGTCAAGAATCTGGAAAGCTTGGACCTAAATTCGAAGAGTGCATTTTTGTGGGATACCCTAATGAAACAAAGGCGTATTATTTTTATAGTCCTTCTGAGCAGAAAGTGTTTATTGCTCGAGATGCTATCTTCATGGAAAGAGATTTTGTTTCCAAAAGAAACAGTGGGAGAACTATAGATCTCGATGAAGATCGAGAACCGCAAAATAGCATTGAACCTGAAGTGGAACAAGAGCAGAATAATGATAATGCTCAACAAATACAGGTTGTTCGTAGATCTGGTAGATTTTGCCATGAGCCAGAGAGATATGGATTTCTCAAGACTCAGTGTGGTGATTTGATGCTCATAGATGAAGATGAGCCTCTCACATAACAAGATGCTATGAACAGTCCAGACTCTAAGAGATGGCTTGAAGCCATGAAATCCGAGATAGATTCCATGTACGAAAACCAAGTATGGACTTTGGTTGATCCACCTGAAGGGGTAAAACCCATAGGGTGGAAATGGGTTTTTAAGAAGAAAAAAGGCATGGATGGAAATGTTCAGACCTATAAAGCTAGGCTGGTTGTAAAAGGTTTCAAACAAATTCATGGTATTGACTATGATGAAACTTTCTCACCAGTGGCTATGGTCAAGTCTATAAGGATTTTACTTGCCATTGCAGCATTCTATGATTATGAAATCTGGAAAATGGATGTCAAAACAGCCTTCCTTAATGGAAGCCTTGAAGAGGATGTGTACATGACACAACCTGAGGATTTTATCGATCCAAGGAATGCTGGCAAGGTATGTAAATTGCGTCGATCCATTTATGGATTGAAGCAATTCTCTTGGAGATGGAATATCCGTTTTGATGAAATAGTCACAGAGTATGGCTTTGTTCAAAACAAAGATGAACCGTGTGTTTACAAGAAGGTTAGTGGGAGCTATGTGGCATTCATAGTACTATATGTTGATGATATACTACTAATGGGGAATGACATACCTTCTCAAAAGGCTATTAAGACTTGGTTAGGGAGCAATTTCTCCATGAAAGACTTAGGAGAGGCATCCTACATTCTAGGAATGAGGATCTATAGAGAAAGATCTAGAAGAATGATCGGTCTAAGTCAGAGCACATATATTGATAAGGTTTTGCATCGTTTTGGAATGCAAAATGCAAAAAGGGGATATGTCCCCGTGTCTCAAGGGATAACGATCTCTAAGGACCAGTGTCTGAAATCATTGGATGAGAAGGACCACATGAATAAAGTTCCATATGCTTCAGCAATTGGATCTCTCATGTATGCAATGGTATGTACTCGCCCAGATGTCTCCTATGCTTTGAGCATGACGAGTAGATACCAGTCTAATCCGGGTGAAGGTCACTGGACGGTAGTCAAGAATATTCTTAAGTACCTGAAAAGAACTAAAGATTCATTCTTGGTGTATTGAGGAGAAGAGAAACTCGTTGTAAAAGGTTACACCGATGCAAGTTTCCAAACAGACAGAGATGATACTGTATCACAGTCTGGTTTTGTGTTTTGTCTAAACGGAGGTGCTGTAAGCTGGAAGAGTTCAAAGCAAGAAACAGTAGCTGATTCTACAATGGAGGCTGAGTACATTACAGCTTGTGAAGCAGCTAAGGAGGCCGTTTGGATTCGAACGTTCATTTCTGATTTGGGAGTGGTTCCATCGATCGCAGATCCCATTGATCTATACAGCGATAATAATAGAGCCATTGCACAGGCTAAAGAACCTAGATCACACTCTCGGGCTAAACATATACTCAGGAGATTTTACCTTATTCGATAGATTAATGAAAGGGGTGATATACACATATGTAAAGTGCACACAAATGATAACATTGCAGACCCACTGACCAAAGGCTTGTCACAGCAGAAGCACGATGGTCACACTAGTTCCATGGGTATTAGATATATGGGTGATTGGCTTAAGTGCAAGTGGGAGATTGTTAGTGTAGGTGCCCTAGAGGCAATACATTATTCTTTTAATTATTTATGTCAGTTGATCATTCAATAAATGTATTTATTATGACCTTAATTACTGCGATATTTTGTTAGCATAATAAATGTCCTTAGAATCATGATACACATTGTATAGTTAGTGTACATGACTTGAACTTGAGATTATATAATATATCATTTTCTTAAAGGTCCCTAGTCGAGTATTATTATATAGGATAATAATAATACATAGATAGACTGGTATATTGTTTGACAAGATAACCACATCTCATTGGTTATAAGTATGGGGATACTAAAGTCAATACATAAGTACATGTGAGAGTACATGGTACTGGACAGACCCACAGTGAGATTCTTCATGTTTAATAAAGTCATAAGAAAGACTCACAGTGATAATGGTGTAACGATCCTTTGACTTGAAATCATTATATTTCTATACGAGGATTAATATACTTTGACTATATTAAAAGTTACTTTTGATCGGGTGATGATAAAAGTGGACATCGGGTATATCATGAGTCGTATGAGAAATATGAATGATAGATAAATGATTTAACCCTCCTATAATTAGGAGAGATATTATTGGCCTCTTGATTGAGTGAGATTATAAAAGCATGACCATGCTCAAATAATGATTTGTCTTGATAATCTACTCATGGATCAAGTAAACCCGGATTAAATGTTGAAGATGATGACTAAATACATGCCTCGAGTTTAATCTATAATATATATGGTTAAAGGGATTATATTACACGAAAAACATTAATCACGAAAGGTTTTATCTAATCATGATTTAATTATTGTTTAATTGGGTAACAATGATGTATTACTAGATACCGCTTATTGTTTATAATTTTATTAGAGAATAAAATTATTTCCAATTAAATAATAGCCTATAGGGTCACAAAAATAGAGCACTTAATGAAATAGTTAATTTAAATTATGGATTTAAATTAATTAATGATTATTCGAATTTTATTATAATTATGTAAGACTTAATTGAGATAATATAAATTCGAATTAAAAGGAATATTTTTTGCCCATAATAATTAAGTATGACTTAGTTATTAATTAAATAATAGAAATTCATTTTATTATTTAATCCAATACCTACTAGGGTTGGGCTTTGCTGTTATGGGCCTTTTTAATCAGCCATTATAAATACATAATGATAGGTTAAAGAGGCTTGTACATTTTTGGAGAAAACCCTAGCAACAAAGAGAGGTAGAGGCAATTCGGATCGTCAAGAAGGAGGCTAGTACATTCATTCCATAGTCAAGTTTGTGAGACGTTCTTGGAGGTGCTCGTGTGGATACCATAGAGGTGTTTTTCCGAGAGGTAGACACAAAGCGTGATAGCTAGGATCTTCGTTGAGTTCGTGAAAGTTAAGCTCTTGAAAGGTGTGATTCGTTATCTCCATAATCTGCCCACAATTATACATGGATCCTGTTTTTGGGTTTCGAATTTTTTTTGTTTTATTTACGTTTATCCACTGCGTTTTATGCTTCGGAACCCAACAGATTCAACAATTGAAGAGCCTCTGTAACTGCTTCACATGGATTTGTTTGGACCAGTCAATGTATTATCCATCTCAAGGAAAATATTTTGCCTAGTAATTGTAGATGATTTCTGAAAGTTCTCTTGGACATATTTCCTAAAGTCTAAAGATGAGGCTAGTGAAATCATCATCAATCACATAAGGCAAGCCAATAATCATCCTGATTTCAAGGTTAGAAGAATCAGGAGTGACAATGGAACTGAGTTCAAGAATTCTGTCATGAGAGAATTTTGTGAGGAAAATGGGATTCTGCATGAGTTTTCAGCAGCAAGGACTCCACAACAGAATGGAGTAGTGGAAAGGAAGAACAGATCACTTATTGAAGAACAACTCAGGAAGAATGTCTATACAACAGTTTTCTTTCCAAGGAAGAACCAAAGAAGGTAGAAGAAGCTTTGTTGGATCCTGATGGGATTTTAGCTATGCAGGAGGAGCTAAACCAATTTGAAAGGAATAATGTATGGAAGCTGGTGCCCAAGCCTAAAGGAAAGAATCCAATAGACACCAAGTGGGTATTCAGAAACAAGATGGATGAAAATGACATAGATGTCAGGAATAAAGCTAGATTGGTTGCCAAAGGCTACTGTCAACAAGAAGGAATAGATTTTGATGAAATATTTGCTCCTGTTGCAAGACTTGAAGCCATCAGAATCTTCTTAGCCTATGAGCTCATACCAATTTCAAACTCTATCAAATGGATGTCAAAAGTGCCTTTCTGAATGAAGATTTGGAGGAAGAAGTTTATGTCAGTCAACCTCCTGGTTTTAAAGATCCAAATTTTCCATAACATGTCTATTACCTTCTGAAAGCACTTTATGGACCGAAGCAAACACCTAGAGCCTGGTATGACATTTTGTCAAAGTTCCTTTTGGAAAATCACTTCACAAGAGGTACTTTATTTTTCAGAAATGTTAATGGCTCTAGTATACTTGTTCAAATTTATGTAGATGTTATTATTTTTGGCTCTACAGATGAGAAACTTTGCAAAAAGTTTGCCAAATTGATGCAAAGTAAGTATGAAATGAGTATGCTGGGAGAACTAACTTACTTTCTTGGTTTACAAGTTAAGCAAGTTAGTGATGGAATATTCATTAGTCAAACTAAATATATTTTTGATCTTTTAAAGAAGTTTGACCTAATGGATTGCATATCTGCAAAAACTCCAATGGCCACTGCAACTAAGCTTGAATTAAACACTACTGAAAAGTCTTTGGATATTTCAGGTTATAGAGGCATGGTTGGCTCACTTCTGTACTTAACAGCTAGTAGGCCAGATATAATGTTTGCTACATGTTTATGTGCTAGATTTCAGGCTGATCCTAGAGAATTTCACTTAATAGCTATCAAGAGAATTTTCAGATATCTCAAGGGAACACCAAACCTTGGCATTTGGTACCATATAGATTCTGGTTTTGATCTAACTGGTTATTCAGATGTAGATTATGCAGGTTGTAGAATTGATAGAAAGAGTACAATAGGAACCTGTCAATTTCTAGGAAACAAGCTTGTGTCCTGGTTCAGTAAAAAGCAAAATTCAGTTTCTACTTCTACAGCTGAAGCTGAATATATTGCTACTGGTAGTTGCTGTGCACAGATTTTATGGATGAGAAATCAATTGCTAGACTATGGTTTGCAAGTTGAGAGGATTCCTATTTTCTGTGATAACACAAGTGCAATTGCCATCACTGAAAATCCAGTACAACATTCAAGGCAAAGCACATAGATATCAAGTACCATTTCATAAGGGAACATGTAATGAATGGTACTGTGGAACTACATTTTGTTCCCAGTGAGAAGCAGCTTGCAGATATCTTTACCAAGCCACTGGATGAATCCACCTTTTCAAGGTTGGTAAGTGAGTTTGGTATGCTTAATTATTCTTAAATCTATCTGAGTTAATTTGCAAGTTAAAATGCAGCCAGAAATTTAATTTATTTTTCAGTCTTGGATGAAATTTTGGCTAAGTCAAAATTTACATCTCGACGGATGACCCTTATCCATCGAGTTTGGTCATCCGTCCAAATACAATTTGCTAATAAAAATCAATTACTTTTCTGGAATATTTTATGTCTCGACGGATAATGAGTGGAATTTTTATAGTTTATATTTAAATGGCAATTTTAGGCAATTTCTATTGGTTACTTTATTTTAGTTTATTATTTTTATCAGTTATTTTTGAGATAGTATAAAAGCTTATTTCATTGCAATTGCTTTTCTTTTATCATTCTCAATTCAACTGCTCTAATTTCATTCTCTCTCAAAGCACTTACTCTCTTTCTCTTCAAGCTCTTATTCTCTAACAATGACACCTGTTGTAAAGATTATGTCTCAAACTGGGTTCATTTATGAGAAGAATAATTTCACTGCATTAGTGAACAAGGGTATTCAGCAATCGGATGACTATCACAAGATGATGGACTTTGTGAAGAATTGCAAGCTCAATTATGCCATGCTGGAATCACCCACAATCTTCTGTGAAGTTGTTAAAGAGATGTGGACCACTGCTACCTACAACTCTACAGATAAGACCATCACTCTAACCATTAAAGGTAAAGAATTCTCTATAAATACTGATGTGATAAAATTATGTTTCAAAATTCCTGATAACAATGTGACTTCACCACACACTGACACTGATATAGTCAATATGCTCAATTCCATGCACTATGCACTTCCTACTTCTAAACTGAGTGATATTAGGAGAATGGGTCTTAGGAAAGAGTGAAGTTTCTTGTGTGATGTAGTTACAAAGGTTTTCTTAGGAAAGATCAGCAATTTTGATTCAGTGAATATTTCCTTGCTTAACATGCTATACATGCTAGTTATAGATAAATTTTATAATTTCAGTGATCTTGTCTTGTTTGAGTTAGGTTTTAAATTAGGGGAGTTAAGTAAAATAGGTAAAAATGTGTATCATGCTAGATTTCTTATGTTATTAGCTAACCACCTCTGTGAAGAGATTATGCTTGAGAACCCTAACAACAAACTGGATTGTTGGGTTCAAGAGAGAAGGCTCATTGCAGATTTGAACAGGGTCAATCATCACAATGATGTGCCAATGTTCTATTTTCCTGTAATGCAAGCACCCCAGGTGAGTGAGGTAACTTCATCCATCCCTACAACTATTACAACCTCCACAATTTCATTGAGTTCAAGAGTAGCTATGGCAACTGTGCCAATGACCAAACAGTTGCCCACCAAAGCTGCCAAACCTACTATTATTTTAAAATCCAAATCAAAGAAGCCCCCTCTGGTATCTCCCAAAAGATACCAGTTGAAAAATCCACTAAAGCCAAAGAGGGGAGTGTGAAGGAGGGTAAGTTAGGTGAGGGAAGGGGTGAACATAAAGAAACCCCAAGAATAAGGTTGGAGAGTTGAGTGAATCCCAGCCTAGCTACACTGCAGTTTCCCATCAAACTGCAGTGATTAAAATGGACAAAAACTCATTTCTAGCTGCATCCTCCCAAAAGGATGTAGCTATTGAACAAAGCTCACAACCAAGAGCACAGGCCAAAAGGGTTAGGGACACAAGCTCACCCCAAACTTATGCCAGAAAGAAGAAATCAAAAACCTTTGAGGATGCATAGGGTACACACACTGTGCAAACTGGTGCTAAAGACACAGTCACTGCACCTTCACAAATTCAGCTTGATGTGGCTCCAATAAATGTGGAGTCACAGCCAAAATCTCTAGTTATAGAAGCACCTCAAACACCATACTCACCAACAAATTCTCTGGATGTGGATATGATAAACACATCAATTCCTGATTCCCCTTCTTTAACTCTGTTGGGGAAGCCAAAATCTAGTGCAAGTGAGCATCATCTTTTAGATGATTTGTTGGCTCACTTGCCAATTCTTTCAGGAACTGTTGTGTCATCTGTGCCTAAAATATCTTCAATCAGCACAGAGTCAAAAATAGTTTCTATTCCCAGCTCATTCATTTCTACTCTCTCGACGGATATTGCTCATCCGACGAGTAGTGATTGTATCCCGATGGATAAGCCTAACAGTAGTTATCCGTCGAATAGCAAAACACTCACTCGATGGATATCACTCATCCTTCGAGTATCTCTGCACAGCTTCAAACTTCAATTCTTTCAAGTGCAGAAGATTTAGTGGTTGTACAGTCACTCTTAGGATTGAGAGAGAAAAGTGTTTTGAGTGAGAGTCTGGGTTGCTCCCAGGAAAAAGGAGAGGAAATGAGTGAAAATCTGCAATCTATTTCTTCAGGATTGGCAAAAGGGAGTGAGAGGAGTCCCACCTTAGTAGGTGAAGGTGAGGGTATGAGGGTGGGGAGCCAGGGTGAGACCCTGATGTAACAAAAGAGAGAAAATGAGAGAAATGCAGGTACTGGAGCAATAAGGATGGATGTCATTGCTAGTGAGTCAATGAATGCCCAGGATGCAGATAGGGAAGGACTATCTCAGCATTCTTAAGCTGTTATAGATTCTACTTCTCTTGATGCTGAGGTATTTACTCACCCTGTTCCAGCTTATCAAATTCTAGCTGAAAGGATGCTCAATCTGGTGCATACCACCCAGTCTATGCAAAGGGCTAAGGATGCCATCACAGCTTTGCCTTCTACAGCTGGTGATGTGGACTATGAGACTGGGGGTTCAGCTGATTTCTTTGGAGATGGGAGTGGTGATAGTGAAGATGAAGCAATGGACATAGGGGGAGAAGTAGGCTCAACCTCAAGGTCAGGTATGCCATCATGGGCATTCTCAAAGCACTGTGATGAACATTACTTCAAGACAACCCTGATCCAGTTAATTAATCAAACTCACACTGCTCTTCAAACCACTACCAATTCTAGCACCAAGAAGCTCCTTCATGCACATCTAGCCTGCCTGCAACTTCAGAAAATCCAGGGCTTCCAGCATGCTAGAGATGTGAACACCATGAAGGGTGATATTGAGGAGATGAAGAAGGCCATTTCAGATAAAATAGACTCTAAACTTCCAGACACTGCAATAATTGACATCAAGAGGCAATTAAGAAAAAATTCTGATCTTGCAACAAAGATAGAATCCTTGGATACAATAGTGTCAGCTATGGAAGCATCTTTGACTGCCATTCATCTCCATCAAGCCCAACAGACTGATCTACTTCAAAAACTGGTGGCAGCTCAAACCCCCTCCACAACTCAACTTGATGATAACAAAAATGGGGAGAAAGGACCAAGTGAGGGGGAGAAGCTTCAGATACAAATCAGTAAAGTAATTGTGCCTTCAATTACTATCTCAAAGCCACCAGTCACAGATAGTATAGATCTGATTCAAGCAGCAGCAGCCAACTTGAAAGTTGCTGAGAAGGTAAAGTTGAGTTTAGTCAACTGGGAGAAGATTAATGAGGAGATACAGAAGAAGTTTGAACTTGTCAAGGAGCCAGTTAAGTCAGCCATCCATCACTCTCAAGTCAAGCTAATGTGAATGAGATGAGCATGAACTATCTGGAAAAAGGACAATCTTCCTGCATCAAGTCTCCAAAGGCTGAAATGATTCTTAAACCATGGGAAAACTACTCTAAATCATCTTTGAAAACCCCTTGGACACTGTGTATGAGACACCCAAGCCTGATGAGAAGAAGATTTTGTCAAGATCAATTTCCTTCTATAAAGATCCAACTGATTCAGCTTCTAAAAGGAGGATTGCTAAGATTTTCAGAAATGGGAAAGAAATTTGTGTGGTGGCTGGACACCCTCAATTTGCTCAAGCAAAGAGAGAAGAAAAAGCTAGATTGAAGCAGGAAAAGAAGCAGGCTGCTCTAGATGCTAAAAAGGCTAAACAGAAGAAAGAGCAGATTGCTATCTTGGCCAAGCTACATGCTGTAAATTCATCACAACAAATTCCCTCTCAACCATCTGAAGCTACTGAATCAAGGAAGCAAGTTGAAGAATAGAAGAAATCTCCAAGAAAGAAAGAATTGGCTAAAAGAACTAAAAGGAGACTGGATATTGTTGACAAGGAATTGGAAGATCAATTTCCTAAGGAATCCACACCAGCTACAACTCAAGTAACAAAGCCCTCTGTGTTATTTGAAGACATAAGGGTGGTGGATCCCTACAGGAATATTCATGGTGAACCTATTGTGCCCAAGGATGAGCCAATAGAATGGGAGAACATGCCAATTCCAGATTTCAATCTACCAATCCTTAGCAAGCCAAAAAGGACAAAGTCAAGAGCAGTCAAGAAAGTGAAGCTGTCACCTCTCAAATCCAAATTTATAGTCAAAGTTCAGCCCAAAGTCAATAGGGGAGACTATATGTACTTGTGTGACATTAAAGAATTTCCCGATCTAAATCTCTATCTGGATGAACTAGATGAAGTATGAGGTATTGATGCATACAGAAACCTACCTGAAAGGTTAGTGTTCAAGTACAAAGGAGGAAAGGAGATTCAGTGGCCACTTCACAGGATTCTTCAAGTGAGTCAAGCTGTACTGATTAAAGTTTATTCATCCTTCAAGAAGAACTTTGGGTTCAATGTCACTGCAAGAAGACTAGTATTGAAGAAGATTGAAGAACTAAGGTGTGTTAGAGCTAAAGATGCACTCCCAAAGACTCTAATCATCCCATACACAGGGAGAAAAGTGCATCTAAGGCCCTACTGGCTGATGGAGTTCATAGATGACAAAGGTGTGAGAAGATTCTTCAGATTAGAAGACCAATTGAGCATCTCTAGCAATGAGACTCTTTTGGAAATGCAAGAAAAGCGAAATCTCTCAGAATCTGATGAACTGGAATTCCACAGGCAGCTCCAAAATCAGATTGATGAAAACAACAGAAAGCTTGGAAGAAGATCCAAACCTTCAAGAAACTAGATAAATCTGTTCAGGCTAGAGGAGCATCTTGAAAATGACTATGAGCAAAACTTTGTACATTTTGTTATTTGAAGCACTTTTCAGTATTATCTACTTTCTTTTAAAGTTGTATGTTTAGGGTGTTTTGTTATCATCAAGTATCTCTTAATTTATGGCTACAATTCCAGTAGACATAAATTGGGGGAGATTGTTGTGCATATGTTGTGTACTTGATGATTTCATGAACAAAACACCTTAGTAGATTTTACTTAGTGAAATAATGCAGCACTCGACGGATAAGAATTTTAATCCCGACGGATGACTCAATATAGTCCCGACGGATGATGACTTATTTATCCATCAAGTGAGTAGCTTATGTAATAATAAGTCTGTAGCACATTTTTGCATTCACCATTGTATAAATTCTGTAAGTAGTATTCAAGTCATGTTGACTTTAATTAGATATGCAGAATAGGTTGATTAATTGTACATAAATAATGTCTTGTAATTCTGCATAAGTGAAATGAAGTCAAGTGCCAGTTTGCTACCGACGGATAACCTACAATGAACCCGATGGATGATCAATATCTCGACGGATGATCATGAACCCGACGGATAAAGAATTCAAATATTAGTTGACAGTGACAACACAGTCACATATGTCGAGTGGATGCAAATGGAATGTGGTAGCCTATTCAACTGGGTTTTCAAGAACAAAGAAGCATTGCCATTTCCATGCTATTATGAAGATATTCAAAGATGCTGGAATAGAGTAATGAAGTAGCATTGTAATAGATTAGATAGTTTTTGTTTTTATTATCTTGTCTTATTACTTTTTAATCTTGGTGATATATAAACCAAGAAGTAGCAAATAGAAACAAGAATCTGAGAAACAACAAGAGAAACATTTGTAAGCAGAATTCTTAGCATTTCTCTGTATTCTCAGCAGTTCAATATTTGTAAGCAGCTGTGACCATTTTTGTACATAGGGTTCTCTCGATATATAATATATATCTCTGGTGGAATCATTCAAATCCACCAGAAAGTTTTTAAAGACTCTTATTTTTAATTACTTGTGTTTTGATTCACTTAAGTTTATTACGCATTGTGCTAATCAATACACTTATATTTATATTTCAGTTAGAACATTTTATTTCAAGAAAAAGTTTCAAGGATTCCATTCAACCCCCCTTCTGTAATTCTTATCATATTGTTAAGGGACTAACAGTTTGAAAGAAGGTTAGTGGGAGCCATGTGACATTCCTAGTTTTATATGCAAATGACATGTAACAAAAAAGGAATGACACACCTTTTCTACAGGCTGTTAAGACTTGGTTGAGAAATAGTTTATCGATAAAATACTTAGGCGATGCCACCTATATATTAAGGATCAAGATCTATAAAGATAGATTCAGGAGACTAATTGACCTAGTCAGAGTACATACATTGATAAATTATTCCATTATTTTAGTATGCAGGAGTAAAAGAAATGATATGTTTCGATGTCTCATGGGATAGCGATCTTAAAGGATAATTTCCCCCTAAATCTTTAAATGATAAGGGCCGTTTGAGAAAATTCCATATGCTTCAGTAATTGGATCTGAAATGTGTGCAATGATATGTACTTGTCCTGATATTTTAAATGCTTTGATCATGATGAGCAGATACCAGTCTAATTCAGGTGAGGGTCACTAGATAGTTTTCAAGAATAATCTTAAGTACTTAAAGAGAACTAAAGATTAATTTTTGGTATATGGAGAAGATATGGAACTAGTTGTAAAGGGTTACACTGATGCTAGTTTTTGAACCTAATTTTTGGACAGACAAGGATGTTTATATATATGTTTGTTTGTGTTTTGTCTAAATATAAGTGATGTTAGCTAAAATAGTTCACAGCAAGAAAATTGATGATTTTATAATGGAATCTGAATATATTGATGCTTTTCAAACAACCAAGGAGACTATTTAGGAATGTCCTTAAGCGATATCACCTTATTAATGAGATTAATGATCAAGGAGAAATAAATATAAAGTGCATAGTAATGATAATGTTGCAGACCCACTGACTAAGGCTTTATCGCAGCAGAAGCACGATGGTCATACTAGTTCCATGAGTATTAGATACATGGGTGATTCGCTCTAGTGCAACTGGGAGATTGTTAGTGTTTGTGCCCTAGAGACAACACTATGATGTTTTAGTTTAAGATATTTGGATTATTAATATTTTTATGTTTTCTTGATTATTCCTTTTATATTTTATTAATTCTTAATTTAGTGCGATATAAATGTTAGATTAATAAATGTCCTTGGAATATGATATATGAATTATATATCTCTAAGTACGTGACTTAGAAATGAGATTATGAGAATAGTTTCAATATTCCCAAAGGTCTCTAATCGAGTATTATTATTAAGGGACAATAATAATGCATTAAGGCTGGTGTGTTTGTTGACTGATGATCACATCTCATTGATCATAGTTATAGTAATACTAAAGTAAAAAATACAGGAAGATGTAAATATACATGGTGTTGGACAAACCCAATATGAGATTCTACATGTGTGTTGTGTCATAAGTAATTCTCACTGTGATAATAATGTAATGTTCCTTAGACTTGAAATCATTATATTTTTTATACGAGAATTAATGTACTTTGATTACAATAAAAGTTACCTTTGACCGGATAATGATAAAAGTGTATTTTGGGTATATTATGAATTGTATGAGAAATATGAATGATCTAGAAAAGATTTAACCCTCCTAATTTAAGGAGTGAAATTATTGGCCTCTTGTGTGAGCTAGACTATATAAATGCGTGGCCACGCTCAAATGCTGATTTGATATGATAATATACTTAAGGAAACTTGGATTAAACTACGATGAAGATGACACATTTCATGCCTCTAATTTAATCTATAATATTTGGTTAAAGCGATTATATTACATTGTACATTATTTACGAAAGGGTTATTCCATCACCGATTTAATTATTTCTTGGGTAACAATGATGTATCACTACATGCCGCTTATTGTTTACGATTTAAAATTAGATTTAAAATTCGTTGCCAACGTAATAATAACTGATAGGGTCACACACAAAGAATGCTTGAAGGATTATTTAATTTAAATTGGATTTAAATTAAATTAAAGTAATTTGAATTTTTTATAATATTAATTAAGTTTGACTTAATTAATTAGATAAATGATGATATTCGAATTTACTAATATTATTTATAAAATTTATTTGTTAGATAATTAAGTGAGACTTAATTATAATACAAATAGGAATTTTAAATTAGTAATAACTCTAAATTAGTTAAGAGTTATAATTTGTTTTTCTACCCTCTATATATATAATATCTCTTATGTGGTTGATTTTGGAGGTAAGACTTTTACTAAAACCCTAGCCACCACGAGAGAAGATGGAGAGAGCAAGAATAAATGACTTTTGTGCTGGTACATATCCAATTCTTGCGTCCAAGCATTCTGGTGGATACCGATAGAGCGTAGATCACGAGACTGGGATGCATGGTGATTGAATAAGCTTTGGATCTCCATTAGTCAAACAATTTGTAAAGCTTCTTAAGGTAAACAATCTGGTCTACGAATTAAATATATGTTTTTTGTATGGATCCTGCGGTGGGTTTTTATTTTATTCTGGTTTTAATTTAATTTTACATCATTTTCGTTGTGTTTATGTGCTTGAAATCCTTCATATCAAACAGATAATGGAAATGTATGTGAATGTACTTCAATGTAATCTACTCCAGAAATTCCTTGATGAAGCTGCTGATTATACTAAAGTTCAAGATTAAAGATAAGGTCTGAGAAACATTGATTGTAAGACTATATATTCATTTGTATTTCCGCATTTAGATAGTTTTGATATCATCAATATAGAACTTGTACATATTTTCATAATGCACAAGTTGGGGGAGACCGTCAGAAGAAATTGATGATATCAGCATATAAACTATTAGAGTTTATTTATCAATATTTGATATCAACATTTGTCATCAGAATTTGCTGATTAGCATTTGACATCGACATTTGGTCACTTTTGCTGAAAGTTAGGATATATCGAAGAAGGAAAGATTTGCAGGATGCATGTCGGTGTAGGAATTTACTTATTGTATCAATCAGTACATGGATATGTTTTAGGATTTCTTATTCTAATAGAATAGGATTCCTTATTGATTTTGAAGTTGTACAATATATAAGCACATATTAGGTTTACATTATATGTGTCACAAATTGATATATCTTTTATGTAACCTAGCAGCTTATTGTTCATTCTTTGAGAGCTTTGTTCTGTAATCAGTTTTTATCAGTGAATATAAAAAAAATTGTTTCATTCTGTTGGGTACTTAATTCGATTTGTTTGCATAAACTGTATTCACCCCCTCTACAGTTGTATTAAGATCCTACATATAGAGATGTAGAGATATTGACAAGCTAAACCTTCATGTAGAAGAATAGAGATATCGACAAGTCAAAATCCTATGTAAAGAATTTGAGATATCGACAAGTCATTCAATATGTGCTAGCATAACTATTGGTTTGGATTATGAGGCTTTGAACTATCACAAGAAAAATAAAGTTGACAAAGGGAAAGATAGTGTGAAACTAGATGTTCATGTGATGCTGAAAAAATATATATGCATCTTGTTCAAACCTTTTGAAGTGAATTTTTGTAAAGTGGAGTTGGTCATCAAGCAGAAAATTACAGATGAAGATAAGGAAAAGAAATATGCAGAATCCACTCCCAACACTGAATGTGAGAAGATGCCAAATGTGAACCAAACTACTAAGACACCAAAAAAGGGATCAAGACTGAAAATACTGGAAAGAAGAAAAAGAACAGAAATGGAAAAATAGGTGTGAACAAAAGTAACAACTATGCATATATAGCAGATGCTCCAAGAAATCAGTGTCAGAAATGTGGCTGAACAAATCATCTAACTCAACTTCGCAAAAAGGATATTAGTGACCAAAGTATGGAGCATGCAATTATAATGAGGTATAAGCAAAAGAGCCCTATTCTTTTTGTGACAAATTTGATTGCATTCCATGCAACATGAAAGTTATAACCAGTTGTCATACGTTGAGGAAAGCTCTTAAAGAAGTTACCTTTAGATCTGTGATTAAAGATGAAAATATTGATCAAACTAAGAATGTTGTTCTTTTTGAATGTTCAAGTTCTACTTCTGAAAATTCTGTGAAAAAAAAGAAAGTGCCCAATATTGCTTGGGTAGCTAAACACACTTAAACCTCATTATGTGCAGGGAAAGTAGAATAGAGTCATACGGATCATTGACAGTGCATATTTCGGGCATATGACAGGTGATAAAGCCTTGTTATCACAGTCTGAGGAGATGGATGGCCCTTTGGTTACCTTTGAAGACAATATCAAATGATTCACAATGGGATATGGCAAGTTGATTTCTGGAAATATTATCATTGATGATGTAGCACTAGTTATTGATCTTGAAGTAAATCTTCTGAGTGTTAGTCAATTTACTGACAAATGTTTCAAGGTAATTTTTGGAAAAGAAGACTATTCAATCATTAGCAAAAAAAACTAGTGAAGTTGCTCTAAAAGGAGTAAGGAAAAGAAGCTTGTTTGTTGCAGATTTAAACTCAACAAATAAGAATAAAATTTGTTGCTTCTATACCAAGGAATCCAGTGAACAGAATAAGCTATAGCACAAGAAACTCTTTCACTTGAACTACAAGGCAATCAATACTCTAGTCAAAAGAGAATTGGTGAGAGGAATGCCAGCTTTGGAATTTGCTCAAGATGTAGTCTATGAAGCTTGTCAAAAAGGGAAAATAAAGAGGTCCAATCAGAAGAGCACAGCTGTGAATTCCATAAGTGTTGTATTGCAGCTTATTCATATGGACATGTTTGGACCAGTTAATGTCATGTCTTTATCCCGAAAGAAGTATGCTTTGGTGATGGTGAATGACTACTCAAGATACACTTCGGTGGAATTTATGCATTTAAAGTATGAAACACCTCACATCATCATTAAATACATAAAGAAAATTGAGAAGCAGACTGATGAACAAGAATGTGTCAAAAGATGGAAACGTGACAATGTCACATTATATAAAAATGCAGTTTTAAGTGAGTTCAGCAAAAACAAAGGTAATGTTCAAGAGTTCTCAGCTACAAGAAAACCTCATCATAATGGCGTGCTTGAAAAAAATAGAACTCTAGTTGAAGCTGCAAGAACAATGCTGCAAGATGCCAATCTACGAACCAGTTTTTGGGAAGAAGCTGTTAACACTGCATGTTACACTCAAAACATATATTTAATCAACAAAAATATTGTCAAGTTACCTTATTAAATTTTTTCAAAGAAAAAGCCTATTGTAAAGCATCTACATGTGTTTGGAAGCAAATGTTTTGTGCTCAAGGACAACTCTGAATATGTTAAAAAATTTGACTTTAAAGTATTTGAAGCTATATTTCTAGGATATTCATTGGAAAGGACTATCTACAGAGTTTATGTGCTAGGGCAGAAGAAAATAATGGAAAGCACAGATGTGACCTTTGATGATGACAAGTGCCAAGGCTTGTAATGCCATGATGAAAATGAAGCTGAAGCCATAAAGTTTGAATATCTCAATATTGACAGTGATCCTAAAGATGAAGCCGAGGTCAACACAAATAATAGACTGAAGGAAGAATCAAGTAAATCAGTGAACCGTGATAATAAAAATTCATCTCAAGAAAGAAAATGCAGACAATTCTAGTCAACAAGATCACACCAGAAAATGGGATAGGAGTCATACAAGAGATGCTATAATTGGTGATCCCAATGTTGGAGTAAGGACTAGAAGTGCTACTGCAAATGAATTCTTGGATGCATGCTTTTTATCTCACATTGAGCCTAAGAAAACTGAGAAAACTCTACTTGATCCTGATTAGACAACCGCTACGCAAGAAGAGCTAAATTAGTTTGAAAGAAAAATAGTTTGGGAATTGGTTCATGCACCAAGAAACAGAAGTATCATTAGAACAAAATAGGTGTATAGGAACACGATGGATGAAAATGGAATTGTGACAAGAAACAAAGTAAGACTGATTTCCAAGGCTACTCACAAGACGAAGAAATTAATTATGATGAAACTTTTGCTCCTGTTGCAAGACTTGAAGTAATAAGAATTTTTCTTGCATTTGCTGCACATTCTAATTTTAAGGTCTATCAAATGGATGTGAAAAGTTCTTTTCTTAATGGTGAATTGGAAGAAGAAGTTTATGTGCACAACCACCTGGCTTTGAAGATCCAGAATTTCCAAACTTTGTTTATAAACTGTTAAAGGCTCTCTATGGATTGAAGCAAGCACCTAGGGCATGGTATGACACATTGTCAGAATTTTCTACTCAAACATGGACTCACTAGAGGAACAATTGACAAGACTCTATTCTACAAGCAACATGGTGATGACATCATTCTAGTTCAAATTTATGTGGATGATATCATTTTTGGTGGTACCAATGAGAAGCTATGTCAAAGATTGTCAAGACTCATGCAGAGTGAGTATGAGATGAGCATGATGGGGGAACTAAGTTACTTTCTTGGCCTTCAAGTTAGCCAAGAAAGTGATGGAGTCATCATCAGTCAAACAAAGTATGCCAAAGATCTGTTGAAGAAATTTGGAATGATGGACTGCTCACCTGCATCAACTCATATGTCTACAGCTACCAAGTTGGATGAAGATAATAAAGAAAAAAGTGTAGACATATCAAGTTATAGAGGAGTGATTGGATCTTTGTTGTACTTAACTACAAGTGGACCAGACCTCATGTTTGCAACATGTTTGTGTGCTAGATTTCAAGCAAATCCCGAAAAAAACATTCAATGGTTGTCAAGAAGATTTTCATATATTTGAAGGGAACAACAAACTTGGAATTATGGTATCCTAAGGGAAATGGTTTTGAGGTTGTTGGATACACAGTTGCAGATTTTGCTGGATGCAGGGTGGACATAAAAAGTATAAGTGGAAGTTGTTAATTCCTTGGTCAAAGGCTTGTATCATGATATAGTATGAAACAACAATATGTGTTAACATCCACAACTGAAGTAGAATACATAGCTGCTGGAAGTTGTTGTGCTCAAGTGCTTTGGATTAGAAACCAAGTGATTGATTATGGTCATATGTGACAATACTAGTGCAATATCTATTGTGTCTAATCCAGTTAATTATTCAAGAACTAAGCATATTTATGTAAGGTATCATTTTATTAGAGAACATGTTGTAAATGGTACTATGGAGCTTATTTTTGTTTCAACACTAAAACAATTAGCTGGCATTTTCACTAAACCTTTGGATGAAGCAACGATCACTAGACTAGTAAGTGAAATTGTTATGTTAAATTATTCATCCTAAAGGCAAGAACTCAGCTAACTAGTTGCAACAGATTAAATCCTGATATATCAAAATTGATTAATTTGATTAGAAATTAACTGAAATATGATCTATAAATATTTCAAAATTCTCTGTATATTTATTTTTTCAAAATAAAATCTCAACTTTGAATTTTTCTAATTCTGAGAAAAATTGTCTAAATGTTAGTTCATATAATTCATATGTGAAATTCTTACAAGACATATATATATAAGATCAAATGTATGTAGAGAACTGAGTTCTCGATAAGTCTAAATGACTTGTCGATAAGTCCTTTTATGACATCTCTATAGAGTTCACGAAAAGTCTCACCTGTAACTTCTCGATGGACATCTCGATAAGTCATTTTATGACTTCTCGACAAGCACTGTAGAGATCTCGATATACTTATCGGTATGGAGTTCTCTACAACTTCAAATTTGAGACTTATCAATAAATCAGAACTGAAACCATTTAATTCAATAGATTAGTTCAGTTAAATATTTTTGACATAAAATCAATCTAATGTTATGTTGAGTTATTCAATATAAATTGGAATAATTTAGTCCAATAAGGACAAACTGGGTTTTTTACAACATCTCGATAAGTCACTATCTAGTTCTCGATAAAAGTCAATAAAGTGACATTTTGACATGAGTTCTCTATAGGTCATGTGACTTCCCTACAAGCAAATATCAATCGTTCATTATTCACTTGTCAGAAAGTCGCATCTCTACCCTATAAATATCCAGATGAAACCAACTACTTGGGATTTATTAATGCAAACCAAGCACCTGACAATTTCAAGTGCTTTGTCAAGTTTATTTCTGATTTCTATCTCTCAGGGGATTTGAATGCAAATCATGTATTGTATCTAGATGTACTGAATGAGTTTTGGAACTCAGCAGTTATCAACACTATAGTTCATGAAAATCAAGCAATTTCTCTCATGGTTAACTACACAGTTCAAAGTATAGCTCTTGAGTTCAATGCAGATGACATCAACAAAGGACTTGGCATCCCTACAGACAATCTGGTTGAAGCTCCTACTACTCAAGAGTTGGCTGAATTCAAGGACTTCAACAACTACAGTGAGAAAATAGATTTGGCTAACATCAACAAGAAAAATCTGAGAAGGGAGTGGTGTTTTGTCTTTGGATCAATAATGAGGGCTTTCACATACAGGAAGACCGGTTATGACAACATCTCTAGTGTGGTCCAAAAGCTAGTTTACTCAATGGCCTACAACAAACACCTCAATATTGGAAGCTTGATCTTAGAAGAATTGAGCACAAGGCTAACTATGCCTTTGGTAAGTAGAGGTGAATAGATCTTCTTTCCTAGATTTATTATATCTACATTAAATCATAAATTTAATGACTTATGTTAGATGGTATTGATTGAATTCAATTAGGCATATCTGCAAACAAGTGTTGCCAAAGAAAATGTTGCCTTATGTGACCTGAAACTTTAAAAAATGACGTATGCCAACATCATAAATAAATGTCGGTCTACATGTTGCCTTATATTTCCTATGCTAACACCTTTTTTTATTTTACCTTAGACCTGCGAAAAAATTAAAGTAGAAAAAAGTGGGGGAATAATCCCGCTAGAAGTTAAATTGATTGCCCAAACAAAATAAAATAAAAAGTAAAATAGAAAATACAGCTCTCTCTCTCTCTCTCAGTCTCTTCACACAAAATTAAACACAAAGCATACTCTCCCCACAAACCCTCATCTCCGTTAATGTATCGGGTTCTCCATATACTCAGACATAAAAAATGACTCTCTTGTCCTCATCTCCGTTAACATATCGCTATTGATAGTAATTACGGATGATGCTGTTTTCCACAGGCAAATCCCTAACAAGTATATCATTTCGATATGTTTGGTTTAGAACCAAACACTCATGTGGACCAAAAATAACGTAGAGAAACAATTAATCTTGCATCGAGAAAGTTTAATTGCTTCCTAAGCTCTAGTATGCCTCATGACTCTGAATCCTCTACTACGATTCTTCTTTCCCAAAACATAAATGACGAAGGAAATGCAATTTTATACTCATAAATTGCATGTATTTTGCATATATAATTTGCATTATACTAGTTATGTTTATGCAAGCGGATTGGCAAAAGAAAATATGTTCTACAACGTTTTACTTAATATTTTAATTGCAGAATGTATGTGGACTCCAGTATCCCAAAAAACGAGTATGTATTTATGTATATGGGTCGATGATGTTCTTCATTTTTTAATTAAAAAATGATTAGACTAGATAATTTTAGTAGGTTCCTAGCAAGTGTTATTGTATACTCACACTCTATCCCACAATACTCGTCTCATTTGATAGAATATTTTTTCCATAATAATTGTCCATTCCAACTTCCAAAGCAAATACGTGGTCAATTGTCGTAAACTGCCCTTTTGAAAATTGTATAACAATTAATGAGATATGAGTATGAGTCTAGAATAGTTTATATTTTTATGGAAACAATGCATTTATGATGGATGGAATTGAAAAAATATCATCAAACTAATATTTTTAATATGAGTAATTTTTTCAAAAGAGACTTGTACAGGGAGTATACCAAAGATTTTATACTTTGAAATATTTTTTTAGCAAAGTGGAGACAGACTTATGAAAAAGTAAATTTTTCTTGAGAGACTGAGTTAAGTTGGGCATTGTCCACGAGAATATGGCAACAAATATGTATTCGTATTTTTGATACACCACATTCCATTTGAGAGGTGTTTGACTAGTTATTTTGTTTTCCTTAGTTCGTATCTTGTTTCTCAAAAGACTAATAAACAACTTAATTTTTCTTACTGTCTAACAGAAGCTAAATATCTATGAGATAGAATTTATAAGTTCTGAGATTAAGTATTTATATTCCATGTTCAACTCTCTTGATCTTTGTGACTGTAGTAGGAGTGTACAATTTTTCACTGATGAATTTTTCTAAAGTTCGCAGGGAAAGACTAATATAAATAACAATCTCTAGTCCCCTATTTCTCACAATTCAGAAGTGTGGAAAATAATTTGTGGGTGTGTGTAATTGTTAACTAATTAATCTAATAAATAGATAATACTATATAACAACTATAAGAGAAAACAATCCAAGAATCAGGGTTCTTCAATGGCTATCATGAATTTCTAATTTGTGTTCTTGTTTTGTTAAAACAATCATTATAATGTTTATAAAATCCTCTCCCAAGGTAGATTATAGTGCCTACAAGTATCCATTGAACGCCACTCCCATGGTCATACAAAGTATAATTATAAAATGTTAAGAATCAATGATTTTTAGTCTCACAATTCACATATTAATCTGTCGATCTAATACTTAAATTGTGTCTATCATATCATGTACTAGAATTACAACTCCTCTCCCAATTCGTTATAACTCAAAAGAATTCAGTTAGAAGTTAGCTACTACTTTAACTGTATAAAGTGCTCAATGAAAGATTAACAATAATAAGAAAATCACAATATAATCAAACAGACATATTAAGCCAATTGAATACTACCCAACTCTTGGATAAAGGAATTAGCTACTCATGATAAGATAAATAAAATATATATTAAGAACGCAAACCATGAGTTTAAGAAGTGATGCACAAAGAATACAACTTTAAAGTTCCTTTGGAATCTAGATGAATCCCTTCTCTCCTTCTTCCAATCTCCCTCTCAAGATGTTTCTCTCCCTTCTCTCCAGAATGGTTATCTATCTTTTACCCTTCTTAAAACCCTAATACATACATTTCTATATACTTGGATGGGCTTTTAAAAGTAATATAAGGTAAATAAAACAGAATTCAAAACAAGTTGGGAAAGCTATTTGATTATAATTTTCATCAGGTTCAAGCCCTGAACCTGATCCTCAGGTCCTGAATGATATCCTCAGGGCCTCTTGAGAAGAGCCCATGCCCTAAACTCCCTATTCTTCAAATCTGCTTCTCTCTGGACCTGAACTCACAAGCTCAGGCCCTGAGGTAACTGCATTTTCTCCACTGATTCCTTCAGACCCTGAGCCTCCCAGCTCAGGTCCTAAACTCCTCTAAATTCTTCTTTTATCATATACTCTTCTCTTTTCCACCTTGTTCCTCCATAATTTCCTATAAACATATAAAAGTAAGACTTAACATTCATCGAAGTTAAATAACAACTAGTACTTATTATTTAGACTAAAGCATCACAAAATAAGGTTAAAAGAAGTATAACACATGGCATAAAATGTTGGATTTTAAACGCAACGGGGGCATGGTAAAACACTTTTACACATATAAAATCAAAATAAAAAGCATATAAATCGTGGTAAAAACATAGGGATCGAATCTAACCTTTAAAAAAATTCGGAGACAACAATCAGAGATCCTTAGCAGTTGCTCCTCAAGTGTGAAGCACTCCACCGGTATCCACCAAGAAAACGATGTTAAGGAGGAGGAAGGAGGTGGAGAGAATTGGGTTTTCCAAACTTTTGGGTTTTGGGGTTCTTGTGTTCAAATAAAAATAGGGTCTATAATAGTGTATTTATAGGCAAAATTTTCAGCTGAAATTTTCCCATAAATATTATTATTATTATCCCATTTATTATTCTCATTAATAATTAAAACACCTTTTAATTATTAATCCTTTTTCTAAACATTTTAGAAATAATTCTCTCTCTTGATTTAATTTCCAAAAATTAAATCCTTAATTAATAATATTAAGAACTTTTCTTAATTAATTTATAATCAATTAAATCTCATTTAATCAATTATTAAATTTGCCAATTAATTATTTATTTCACAAATAAATAATTATTAGCCATTATTAATTAATTCCTCCACCATAAAATCATTCTCTTTTTATGGTGTGACCCTGTAGGTTCAATATTAAGCCGGTAGTAGAAATAAATAATAATAAAACTATTTTATCATTATTTATATAAATTCTCTATTTTATTAAATATGATTAATTAATTAATCACATTTATTCTACATCGTGAGGGATACTTCTCAGCATATCGCGACTATCCGGATAATATGAATTCACTGCTTAGAATACCAAGAACCTATTCAGTGAATAGTTACCGTACAATAAACTCCTTCTACCCTACAATGTCCCGATTAAATACAAGGCATGGATCTCGTGTCAAGCCTATCAAATTTAATCACTTGTTTACCATTTACTATGCTTAGTTCTATGCAAATTAGAAACTCCTTTCTAATTTCATTTACTCTGGCCAGAGATTCCTGAACTAACATAAGTGGATCAGCCTTGAACATTCGCTTCCTTCACTGGAAGGGGTAGATCCTTTATTGATCATACACTATCTTCGTGTACAAATTCCTATACCCAGTAGAGCCCTAATAATTGTCCCTTGAGACTAAGAACTAAACCAAAGCATAGTTCAGTGTACACAAGATGACTATGATGACCTCAAGTCTAAGGATACTTGTACAACTATCACTATGTGAACAACTGCCGACACGTGAGTGAACTCCATCAGTTGTTCAGCTGTGCGAGTCATGTTCAGTGAACTTATTCTATAATAAGCACCTACATACTAGCTATAGTGTCACCACACAAATGTCTATGAGAACAGACATCCTTCATAATGAAGCAAGCATAGTATGTACCGATCTTTGCGGATTATTAATTACCAGTTAGTAATCCTATGACCAGGAACTATTTAAGTTTAGAGTTATCATCTTTTAGGTCTCACTATTATGATCTCATCATAATCCATAAAAAGCTTTACTCTAAACTATGGTATATCTTATTTAAACACTTAAATAGATAAAGCCCGTAATAAAAACAAAACAAGTCTTTTATTAATATCAATGAAATCAAAACAGATTACATAAAAAGTTATTCCTAAATCCTAATACATGATTGGACTTAGGACATATTCCTTTCAATCTCCCACTTGTACTAAAGCCAATCACTCTGGTATCTAATACCCATCTTGTCTTTATGACGATCAAAGTGACTTTCATAAAGTAGCTTTGTGAGTGGGTCTGCTATGTTGTTATGTGTGTCAACTCTAATTCAATACAATATAAGAAATGTTACCGCGCTCCCACTAAATCTTTTGTAGACGCATGGTTCATCTACGTTTTTGATAAAATCAAACTCTTTGATTGTCTCATCAAAACGAATATTCCATCTTTCGAGAAACTTGCTTTAAACCACATATGGTTCGCAGTAGCTTACACACTAGGTTTTTATTTCCCTTGGAAAGAAAACCATCTGGCTATATGCCAGATCTCACAGTCGTAGTAAGCGGCAATCGCAAGCAAAATCCGAACTAATTTTAACAGGGCTACATGTAAAAGGTTTCATCAAAGTCAATCCATTGCCTTTTTTTGAATCCTTTTGCCACAAGCCTGGCCTTATAGGTCTCCACCAGGCCATCTGCTATAATCTATCTTTTGTATACAGTATACATAGATTCAATTCTGGATTTCATGGCACTATGCCATTTCTCTGAGTCAATACTACTCATAGCCTCATTATAGGTCACAGGGTCGTCATCATCAATGATTGACAACTCATTGTCATTCTCAATGACAAGGCCATATTACCTCTCAGGTTGGCGAGACACTCTCCCTGATCTATGAATGGGCCGTTTCACAAAAGGTTGTTCAGTCAGAATAAATGTTTCCACTTGATCCGTAGTAGTTTGTGCTTCTTGAACTTCATCAAGTTCAATTTTACTCCCACTGTTTCTTTCAAGGATAAACTCCTTTTCCAAGAAGGTAGCATGTCTGGAGACAAACACCCGATGATCGGTGTAAAAGTAATACCCTAAAGTCTCTTTAGGATATCCCACAAAACTACAATTTACGGATCGATATTCCAGCTTATCTGGGTCAACTTTCTTGACATAAGCTGGACATCCCCAAATCTTAACGTGTTTAAGACTCGGTTTCCTTTCTTTCCATATCTCATACGAAGTTTGAGGAACAGATTTTGGAAGGCACCATATTCAGTAAATATGCTGAGGTTTCCAATGCATAACCCCATAGGAATACTGGAAGATTTGCATAGCTCATCATGGACCGAACTATGTCTAACAAAGTTCAATTTCTCCTTTTAGATACCAATCTAGAGGAGTCCACTGGGAGACTATACCATTGACTTTGAGATAATCTAGGAACACTCCATTAAAGTATTCACCACCTCGATCTAATCGAAGAATTATAATACTATGTTTCGTTTGTTTCTCCACTTCATACTTATATTCTTTGAACTTTTCAAAGGCCTCAGACTTGTGTTTCATCAAACACATATCCGAATCCAGATCTATCATTTATGAAAGTAATGAAGTATGAAAATTCACCCATGGCTTGCGTAGACATTGGTCCACATACATCTGTGTGTACCATTCCTAGCAAATTTGCAGCCCTCTCTCCATGTCATCCCTTTTCTTTTATTAGTTTGTTCAATCTAAAGTAAATTATGTCACATTTATACAGACCATTATTTAAAGTACCACGTCCATAAAGAATATTATCTCTAAGAATAGAACATTCATTATTCTCAATAATAAATGAAAATCCAGCCAAGTCTAACATGGGAATAATATTCCTCACAATCGAGGGAACAAAATAACAATTATTTAAAACAATAGTCTTGCCCGTAGGAATATGTAAATGAAATGATTCTACATCTTCAGCAGCAATTCTTGCTCCATTTTCCATCAGTAGAATGACCTCCTCTTCCTCAAGAGTCCTACTTCTCCTTGGTCCCTGCAACAAATTGCAGATTTAAGAACCACAGGCGGTATCTAATACCCAAGTAGAAATTTGATTTAATGACATATTCACTTCTATCATGAACATACCTGAATCAGAAGCGGTAGTCTCACTACCCTTCTTCTTCTTCAATTCTGCAAGGTAAACCTTACAGTTCCTCTTCCAGTGCCCTACCTTGTTACAGTGAAAGCAAACAACTTTGCTCTTGTGGTCTTCAGCTTTTGGTGGAACCGGCGTTTTCTTCACCTATTTTCTTCTTCTTGGAAGAGTTCCTCTTCCTTTTCTTAGGATTGGAGCCTTCACCAATTAGAAGAACAGAACTCTTCTTAGGGGGAAAATTCGATTCCGCAGTCTTCAACATGTTGTGGAGTTCAGGCAGGCTGACATCCAACTTATTCATGTGAAAGTTCACAACAAACTGCGAGAATGAACTCGGAAGCGATTGCAAGACCAGGTCTTGGCTCAGCTCCCCATCCATGGAAAAACCAAGTTGTCCAAGATGTTCAATCAAATTGATCATCTTAAGTACATGGTCATTCAAAGATGATCCCTCAGACATCCTACAACCGAACAGCTCCTTCGATATCTCATATCGAGCTGTCCTCCCCGCCACATCATACAACTCTTGTAGATGCATTAGGATAGTGTGAACATCCATATGCTCATGTTGCTTCTATAGCTCAATGTTCATGGAAGCTAGCATGATGTATTGAGCAACATTTGCATCATCTATCCACTTACGATACACAACATGTTCATCATTATGTACATCACTAGCAGGTTCAGTAGGCTTAGATGAGTCAATCACATATTCCAGCTTCTCAATCCTGAGAAAAATTCTCAAGTTTCGAAGCCAGTCAGTATAATTAGGACCAGTCAATTTGTGAGCATCTAGTATGCTCCTGAGTGATAGTGCAGAAGACATAATGTATATTGTAAATCTGTAAATGATAAACACATAACAACACTTAGCAAATATTCGATTTCATTTTAAAACACTATATGAATCGGGTCTTTATTCATAAGTGGCTCCCACTAGTTTATCTAATTTATTCAACCCCCTACGTGAAAAATTAAGCATTCATAATGCTAGTGCGAATAGGGATCCTAAATTCCATTACACAACCCCGGCTGTAGCACGAACCGCCATGTAATGTTCAATAGGCAGACAACTCTTGTCAATTACATCTTATGTTATTCCCTAATCAAACTTTAGCCTCTTCAATAATTGAGTCTCGGCTGTGGCACGACAAACTCAATATTCTAAGTCAAGCCAAACCCAACATTTCGTATAGTTGAATCAGTCCCCAAAGGCCCACGGCTGTAGCACGTACCGACCTTTAGATTCTTATTCAATGTACACATCTCTATGTAATAGACAAGTATTTCTTATTTCGAAATCAAAGCCCTCGGCTGTAGCACGAACCGACAATGATTCAAAAATAAGAACTACTTTTCTATCATGTTGGAAGGCTATGACCGACACAAGCCCGTTGTGTCATTGGCCAATTACTACTTGATATTATTTAATTTTAGAGGGATTTTATTACATTACAATCATAATCATATTATAAAGAGATTCTTCCTTTTAAATTATATATTTCAAATCAATAATCAATAATCAGATGATTCCCAGATCGGGTGGAGCATTGTCAAGATGCGTCACTTAATAACCCTTTCTTACAGATAGAAATCTGTCGTTGACAGAATCATCCTTACTCAAGAATCTCATGATTGTATTCATAATATTGTTATTAAGGTTATGAAACAATTTCACTATACTAGGTTGTCTAACAAACGCCTTATGTTTATTTAAGTTCACCTAAATCTATCATCGCATGATAAACTAAGCATATATCACATATATAAACATGAATAAACATCAAGGTAGTCATGTTACATCATCTAGCACATTAGTCTAAGCATTATACATCTCTATGTATCACATGAAGCATTTAAAAGCAACTAAAACAGTCAAAAACAGCTTTAAAACACTTCATGGAAATATAAACAGTTCAAAACTTTTATATAAACTAAAATTGACCACTCCATTAGATCCGTCTCGGAAAAACGAATCCAACGGCATATTGCACGCCTAAAACGGAGTTACGAAACTCCTAGAAAATCAATTTTAATGTAAACAGTCGGGCTGTAACGCATTATAGGAACGCGTTACAAGCCCTGTAACGCATTCCGGTGATGCGTTACAACCCTTTCAAGCCATTAAAAGGTGTAACGCATTCCGTGAATGCGCCACAGGTGTGTAACACATTCCCGGAATGCGCGACACCCCTATATTTTTTTTTATTTTGCAACAGCCGCCGCCGCCGCCTCGATCAGCGTGCGCCTGTCATTCTTTCTCCGTACAACAGCAGACAAGCAGATGCTGATAACAGATGCATAGCATAGCAGATATATACATACATACTTACAAATAATATATATATATATATGATTATTTAATTATGATTTTAATTGAAACAACTTCAAAAATTCATAATAAAAAATCAATACATTATAAAATTATGAAAAAAATACCCAGACGATCTACAACACTTGTAGAACCCAGATCAACATTCAAAATTATTATGAGAAACGATTTCTCATCAGACAAAAATAATCCATGATATAACTTGTAAAAATTATAATTAATTCATACAAGCACATAAAATTCTGAAATTTTTACCACAGATCTATATGCATACAACCTATGTTCTGATACCATTGTTGGATTTTAAACGCAGCGGGGGCATGGTAAAACACTTTTACACATATAAAATCCAAATAAAAAGCATATAAATCGTGGTAAAAACATAGGGATAAAATCTAACCTTTAAAATAATTCGGAGACAACGATCAGAGATCCTTAGCAGTTGCTCCTCAAGTGTGAAGTACTCCACCGGTATCCACCAAGAAAACGATGTTAAGGAGGAAGAAGGAGGTGGAGAGAATTGGGTTTTCCAAACTTTTGGGTTTTGGGGTTCTTGTGTTCAAATAAAAATAGGGTCTATAATAGTGTATTTATAGGCAAAATTTTCAGCTGAAATTTTCCCATAAATAATATTATTATTATCCCATTTATTATTCTCATTAATAATTAAAACACCTTTTAATTATTTATCCTTTTTCTAAACACTTTAGAAATAATTCTCTCTCTTGATTTAATTTCAAAATATTAAATCCTTAATTAATAATATTAAGAACTTTTCTTAATTAATTTATAATAAATTAAATCTCATTTAATCAATTATTAAATTTGCCAATTAATTATTTATTTCACAAATAAATAATTATTAGCCATTATTAATTAATTCCTCCACCATAAAATCATTTTCTTTTTATGGTGTGACCCTGTAGGTTCAATATTAAGCCGGTAGTAGAAATAAATAATAATAAAACTATTTTATCATTATTCATATAAATTCTCTAATTTATTAAATATGATTAATTAATTAATCACATTTATTCTACATCGTGAGGGATAATTCTCAGCATATCGCGACTATCCGGATAATATGAATTCACTGCTTAGAATACCAAGAACCTATTCAGTGAATAGTTACCATACAATAAACTCCTTCTACCCTACAATGTCCCGATTAAATACAAGGCATGGATCTCGTGTCAAGCCTATCTAATTTAATCACTTGCTTACCATTTACTATGCTTAGTTCTATGCAAATTAGAAACTCCTTTCTAATTTAATTCACTCTGGCCAGAGATTCCTGAACTAGCATAACTGGATCAACCTTGAACATTCGCTTCCTTCACTGGAAGGGGTAGATCCTTTATTGATCATACACTATCTTCGTGTACAAATTCCTATACCCAGTAGAGCCCTAATAATTGTCCCTTGAGACTAAGAACTAAACCAAAGCATAGTTTAGTGTACACATGATGACTATGATGACCTCAAGTCTAAGGATACTTGTACAACTATCACTATGTGAACAACTGCTGACACGTGAGTGAACTCCATCAGTTGTTCAGCTATGCGAGTCATGTTCAGTGAACTTATTCTATAATAAGCACCTACATACTAGCTATAGTGTCACCACACAAATGTCTATGAGAACAGACGTCCTTCATAATGAAGCAAACATAGTATGTACCGATCTTTGCGGATTATTAATTACCAGTTAGTAATCCTATGACCAGGAACTATTTAAGTTTAGAGTTATCATATTTTTAGGTCTCACTATTATGATCTCATCATAATCGATAAAAAGCTTTACTCTAAACTATGGTATATCTTATTTAAACACTTAAATAGATAAAGCCCGTAATAAAAACAAAACAAGTCTTTTATTAATATCAATGAAATCAAAACAGATTACATAAAGAGTTATTCCTAAATCCTAATACATGATTGGACTTAGGACATATTCCTTTCATAAAATATCTATAAATTGGTCATGTATCAAATACCCCCAAACTTAACCTTTGATCGTCCTCGAGTAAAATTATAATTATATACTACTACTAATACCACTTCCGTAAGGTGATCACGGTTGCATTTGGCATATGCAACAAGCCCTTTAAACCCCAAGGTAGCCCTAGTGGACGAGTAAGGTCTCGTGAGGGCATATAGTGAATTTACCCATAAAATCCATCTAACCCATGTAATATGCAACTATATAAATGTAACTAAATGATTGACAATACAAAAGATCTCAAATATAACAGTTAATGCCAAGTCAGATAGAACCCTCAGCTCATGCACCAAGTTTAGACATATCAAACTCACACACAATATCACAACATAGTACACACAAGTACAGAGTGTGCGTGTGTGCTTTGCTTAACAAAATTCTCTCTAATGAACCAAGAACAAAGACACACAAATTTCAACATGACAAGTCATGCGAGTTAATAGCTCCCAATTTGAGTACTAGAATAGATCTTAAACACTTTGTTACTTAGCACTAGCCATCATTCGGGATTAACAAAGGATTTCCATATATTCCTTTATTGATATAATACTACTATATAACGATATATGTTTTTGTATATGCTCAGTCTAAGGTTAGGTGGCTCCTCAGTGTAAGTTAGTTATGACCGCCATAAGACTTCACAAGCTCGGTCTAAGGTTAGGTGGCTCCTCAGTGTAAGTGAGTTACGACCACCATAAGACTTCAAAAACCATATTTACACGTATATTAATTAAGTGGTTTATTCAACTGTGCAATGGTCGAGATCCCTAAAGATTTATGCACCAATACCCATGTAGCGAGTGTTAGGTCAGCAATCCTAAACCATAAAAGGCTTTAGGTTACTAGGAACAAAATCCCCTCAGACTTAATTACTCGAGTATTAATGAGCCTAACCTAGTTAAGTATACCACATTTTTTCGTGTAATTTATTACTAATATCATACATCTTTTTTTTCGAAGACATGTGCACCCCATATTTTCCCCCAAACTTAAGCGTTTACGTACTAAGCTCAAAAGAGAATAGTCAAGATTCTAATCATCAATAAGCGGATACCCCTCAAGAAACAAGCATATCTAAGTTTCAATTCAAGAGCATAATAAGAGTGTGTTAAGAAATAAGCTCTGCACAAGTGACACTACACATGTAACATCTTTAGCATGTGATCATAGCAAGACTTAGTCAACAACAAGGTACACATAGTATCATCATAGGTCACCAACTTGGACTACTAATAACTTGAGATCTGTTAGGTTTCGAAGGCATAAAACGCAGCGGAAAAATTTCGAAACCCAAAAATAGGATCCATGTATAATTATGGGCAGATTATGGAGATAACGAATCATACCTTTCAAGAGCTTAACTTTCACGAACTCAACGGAGATCCTAGCTATCACGCTTTGTGTCTACCTCTCGGAGAAACACCTATATGGTATCCACACGAGCACCTTCAAGAACGTCTCACGAACTTGACTACGGAATTGATGTACTAGCCTCCTTCTTGACGATCTGAATTGCCTCTGCCTCTCTTTGCTGCTAGGGTTTTCTCAAAAACGTACAAGCCTCTTTAACCTATCATTATATATTTATAATGGCTGATTAAAAAGGCCCATAACAGCAAAGCCCAACCCTAGCAGGTATTGGATTAAATAATAAAAATGAATTTCTATTATTTAATTAATAACTAAGTCATACTTAATTATTATGGGCAAAAAAAACATTCCCTTTAATTCGAATTTATATTATCTCAATTAAGTCTTACTTAATTATAATAAAATTCAAATAATCATCAATTAATTTAAATCCATAATTTAAATTAACTATTCCATTAAGTGCTCTATTTGTGCGACCCTATAGGCTATTATTTAATTGGCAATAATTTTATTCTCTAATAAAATTATAAACAATGAGCGGTATCTAGTAATACATCATTGTTACCCAATTAAACAATAATCAAATCGTGATTAGATAAAACCTTTCGTGATTAATGTTTTTCGTGTAATATAATCCCTTTAACCATACATATTATAGATTAAACTTGAGGCATGTATTTAGTCATCCTCTTCAACATTTAATCCGGGTTTACTTGATCCATGAGTAGATTATCGAGACAAATCATTATTTGAGCATGGCCATGCTTTTATAATCTCACTCAGTCAAGAGGCCAATAATATCTCACCTAATTATAGGAGGGTTAAATCCTTTATCTATCATTCATATTTCTCATACAACTCATGATATACCCGATGTCCACTTTTATCATCACCCGATCAAAAGTAACTTTTAATATAGTCAAAGTATATTAATCCTCGTATAGAAATATAATGATTTCAAGTCAAAGGATCGTTACACCATTATCACTGTGAGTCTTTCTTATGACTTTATTAAACATGAAGAATCTCACTGTGGGTCTGTCCAGTACCATGTACTCTCACATGTACCTATGTATTGACTTTAGTATCCCCATACTTATAACCAATGAGATGTGGTTATCTTGTCAAACAACATACTAGTCTATCTATGTATTATTATTGTCCTATATAATAATACTCAACTAGGGACCTTTAAGAATATGATATATTATATAATCTCAAGTTTAAGTCATGTACTTAAACTATACAATTTGTATCATGATTCTAAGGACATTTATTATGCTAACAAAATATCGCAGTAATTAAGGTCATAATAAATACATTTATTGAATGATCAACTGACATAAAGATTATAAAAGAATAATGTATTGCCTCTAGGGAACCTACACTAACAATCTCCCACTTGCACTAGAGCCAATCACCCATATATCTAATACCCATGGAACAAGTGTGACCATCGTGCTTCTGCTGCGACAAGCCTTTGGTCAGTGGGTCTGCAATGTTATCATTTGTGTGCACTTTACATATGTGTATATCACCCATTTCATTAATCTCTCGAATAAGGTGAAATCTCCTAAGTATATGTTTAGTCCGGGAGTGTGATCTAGGTTCTTTAGCCTGTGCAATGGCTCCATTATTATCGCAGTATAGATCAATGGGATCTGCGATCGATGGAACCACTCCCAAATCAGAAATGAACTTTCGAATCCAAACGGCCTCTTTAGCTGCTTCACAAGCTGCAATGTACTCAGCCTCCATTGTAGAATCAGCTATTGTTTCTTGCTTTGAACTCTTCCAGCTTACAACACCTCCGTTTAGACAAAACACAAAATCAGACTGTGATACAGTATCATCTCTATCTGTTTGGAAACTTGCATCGGTGTAACCTTTTACAACGAGTTTCTCTTCTCCTCCATACACCAAGAATGAATCTTTAGTTCTTTTCAGGTACTTAAGAATATTCTTAACTGCCGTCCAGTGACCTTCACCCGGATTAGACTGGTATCTGCTCGTCATGCTTAAAGCATACGAGACATCTGGGCGAGTACATACCATTGCATACATGATAGATCCAATTGCTGAAGCATATGGAACTTTATTCATGTGGTCCTTCTCATCCAATGATTTCGGACACTGGTCCTTGGAGATCGTTATCCCTTGAGACACGGGGACATATCCCCTTTTTGCATTTTGCATTCCAAAATGATGCAAAACCTTATCAATGTATGTGCTCTGACTTAGACCGATCATCCTTCTAGATCTTTCTCTATAGATCCTCATTCCTAGAATGTAGGATGCCTCTCCTAAGTCTTTAATGGAAAAATTGCTCCCTAACCAAGTCTTAACAGCCTTTAGAGAAGGTATGTCATTCCCCATTAGTAGTATATCATCAACATATAGTACTATAAATGCCACATAGCTCCCACTAACCTTCTTGTAAACACACGGTTCATCTTCGTTTTGAACAAATCCATACTCTGTGACTATTTCATCAAAATAGATATTCCATCTCCTAGAGGATTGCTTCAATCCATAAATGGATCGACGTAATTTACATACCTTTCCAGCATTCCTTGGATTGACAAAACCCTCAGGTTGTGTCATGTACACATCATCTTCAAGGCTTCCATTAAGGAAGGCTGTTTTGACATCCATTTGCCAGATTTCATAATCATGGAATGCTGCAATGGCAAGTAAAATCCTTATAGACTTGACCATAGCCACTAGTGAGAAAGTTTCATCATAGTCAATACCATGAATTTGTTTGAAACCTTTTGCAACCAGCCTAGCTTTATAGGTCTGAACATTTCCATTCATGCCCTTTTTCTTCTTAAAAACCCATTTGCACCCTATGGGTTTTACCCCTTCAGGTGGATCAACCAAAGTCCGTACTTGGTTTTTGTACATGGAATCTATCTCGGATTTCATGGCTTCAAGCCATCTCTTTGAGTCTGGATTGTTCATAGCATCTTGGTATGTGAGAGGCTCATCTTCATCTATGAGCATCAAATCACCACACTGAGTCATGAGAAATCCATATCTCTCTGGCTCATGGCGAAATCTACCAGATCTACGAACAACCTGTGTTTGTTGAGCATTATCATTATTCTGCTCTTGTTCCACTTCAGGTTCAATGCTATTTTGCGATTCTCGATCTTCATCGAGATCTATAGTTCTCCCACTGTTTCTTTTGGAAACAAAATCTCTTTCCATGAAGACAGCATCTCGAGCAATAAACACTTTCTGCTCAGAAGGACTATAAAAATAATACGCCTTTGTTTCATTAGGGTATCCTACAAAAATGCACTCTTCGGATTTAGGTCCAAGCTTGTCAGATTCTTGACGTTTCACAAACGCCTTACATCCCCAAACTTTCATAAAGTTCATGCCTGACCGTTTCTCCTTCCATATCTCATATAGAGTCTTTTGAACCTTCTTAGTAGGAACACGGTTAAGTGTGAAAGCCGCTGTTTCTAGAGCGTAACCCCAGAAACTAATTGGAAGATCTGCATGACTCATCATCGATCGCACCATGTCCAACAAGGTGCGATTTCTCCTTTCTGAAACTCCATTCCATTGAGGTGTTCCTGGCGGAGTGAGTTGTGATACAATACCACACTCTTTCAAATACTCTCTAAATTCGGTGCTTAAGTATTCACCCCCACGATCGGATCGTAAGATCTTAATACTTGCATCTCCGCCAATTTGCTTCTCTACTTCAACCTTGTATTCTTTAAAGTTTTCAAAAGAATCAGATTTGTTCTTCATAAGATATACATATCCATATCTACTGAAATTATGAGTAAATGTTATGAAGTAGTAGTAGCCTCCTCTAGCCATTACACACATTGGGCAACATACATCACTATGTATTAGCTCCAGACGTTTAGTGGCCCTTTGACCCTTACCAGTGAAAGGGGCTTTAGTCATCTTACCAAGCAAACAAGATTCGCATTCTTGGTATGATTCAAAATCAAACTTATCCAAGTATCCATCCTTATGTAATTTGGATATGCGTTTCTCATTTATGTGGCCTAGATGACAATGCCAGAGGTATGTTTTATTTGAGTCATTCATTTTAAGTCGTTTATTTTCTATATTACAGACAGGGTTATCTAAATCAAGAACATATAAACCATTAAATAAACGCGCAACACCATAGGTTAAATCATTCAAAGCAAAAGAGCAACTGTTATTCTTTATTGTAAACGAAAAACCTTTCTTGTCCAAACAAGAAACAGAAATAATGTTTCTGCGAATCGCAGGCACGTAAAAACAGTCTTCTAGTTCTAAAACAAGCCCAGGGGGCATAGATAAATAATAAGTCCCTACAGCTAAAGCAGCAACTTTTGCTCCATTGCCTACTCTTAGGTCCACTTCTCCCTTAGCCAAAGTTCTACTTCTCTGCAGGCCCTGCACATTTATACAAATGTGAGAAGCACTTCCAGTATCAAATACCCAAGATGTAGAAATAGACAAATTGACTTCTATAACATAAATACTTGATCTAGAAATCTGAACTGCTTTCTTTTTCTTCAGATCCTCCAAGTAAATTGGACAGTTTCTCTTCCAGTGACCATCTTTCTTACAGTAGTGACATTCACCCTTGGCCACACCACCTTTAGGCTTTAAAGCCTGTTTGCGACCTGACTTTGGCTTGGGTGTAGAATCAGATCCAATCTTCTTCTTACCCTTCCATTTGCCCTTCCCTTTGGCCTTACCTTTATTTCCCACCATTAGTATGGGAGCAGGTTCAGCTGTCTTCATGTTGGTCTCATATGTTCTCAACATATGCAACAATTCAGTAGGTGTTTTGTCAAATTCATTCATATTGTAGTTCACAACAAACTGAGTGAATTTGTTGTTCAAAGAATTCATGATTAGGTCAATACCAGTTTCCGGACCAATCGGGAAACCCAAAGTTTCAAGGTACTCAATGTAACCAATCATCTTCAGAACATGTGGGCCAACTGATTCACTCGCCCCTTGTTTGCAATTAAAAAGTGACTTACTCGTGTTGAACCTTTCTTGACGAGTTTGGCTTGCAAACATGCTTTGTAAGTACTCATTGATAGTATATGCATCCATATGCACATGCTGTCTTTGAAGCTCAGCACTCATAGTTGCCAATATAAGACATGCAACATCATTTGCATCATTCTCATCCCTTGTGCGTGCTGCTCGTTCATCAACAGTAGCACCCTCAGGAAGGGGGCCTGGAGGAGGAATATCAATGACATGAAGCTTGCGCTCCTGCCTGAGGACAATCCTCAAATTCCTCTGCCAGTCTAGGAAGTTGTTTCCTCCTGTCAGCTTGTCCTTCTCAAGGACTAAAACGTACGGATAGTGTGTTTGTGTTGTTTGCCATTACTCAATATCTACAATAATAAAAGTGCAAAATAAAATTAGATTGTCTGAGTTAAAATTTTATGTTCATATGATTATGATATATTCATAATATATCTCCCACTATTTTTTTTATCAAATTAATAGCCCTAACTACTAATTCAGAAAGTATATCCCATAAATCTTTCTAGTGAGCCAAGATCCATATTTCGTCATGTTCTAAGTCAACCACTGGTATCCTTAAAACATGATTATTTAGGTAGACAAAAGTTGTCAATTATATCATATATAATTCTTGGATAATTTGGTGAACAACAATTGATCTTATCTATCTAATAGATTTTTAACCAAACTCTATGCTTCTAAGTTCATAATAGTTGAATATAACCGTTTATATTCACCTTATTATGATGACTCAGTTAAGTTAGACCCAATGATACAACGTCCGAATATAATCGTTTATATTCGTCGCATTTCACCATGATAGATAGGAGTCCCATGCCACTGACAGCCCTTCCCCTTATCGATCTAGGATTTAATGAGTGTTCATTCATTGGAAAGCATCTGATTAAAACTTAATATTTTTACTTAGGGATTTTTAATTTAGAACGATCATGATCCCATCATAAAGAGATTCCCAATTTTTCCTTGAATAAAATACTTCAAATCAATACTCGTCAATGGTTTGATTTCCAGGTAGTGGAGGAGTCACATCGGTCTCGCTTAAAACCTACAGCCTTACAAGTTCTATGAACCCGTTGTTGACAAAATCGCCCCATGTCAGAAATAAAGAAAATTCATATTTTATTCCGTGTTTCATAAATACAAGAATCTCATGATCGTTTGTTAATTTTAAATCTTGAGTCGTTACAGATGTTATCTTGTTTAAAGGCATGGCATGGGTGATGTATCTAATACATACATGCATCATTAATCTAATTAAAACATGCATTTTCTACTCTACACATACTATTTATACATCATATGAAAAGTGCGTAAAGTAAACGTGCAATAGTTATGGCCCAATCCTATGTGATCTTTTCAGGCTAATGGAAAGATCAAGGTCAGTCTATGGTGTAAAAATAACTATTACATATGTCTTCTCTATTGCTTCCATTGTCTCCTTGGCCTCCATAGGATGCCTCCTCTTTCCCTTGTCCTTCTTGGATGTTACATTAAGAATTATACTAATGAACTTACAAAAGAACTCGAGTTACATTCGAGATAAAACAACTACAAATAGAAAATGACATGCAAGTCGTATTTATTACAAACCAAAAGAATAAACCATTACAACTAAGGTCTTAAGGCCATAACTATGCACCATGCTCAAGTAACCATTAAAGAACATGATAGATCATATAAATATGACATACTATTTATCACTTATCATGATCCAATCAAGAATAATAAATAAGTAAAGCATATGTCATAAGCACAAATTAAAAACGAAACCCTAAGCACGCGGATCGACCTAGCAAGTATCAGAATTTTTAACCCTAAGCCCCCCGATAGCGGAAATTTTTGCAAAATCAAGTATCAGAATACTAGCAAAACATGTATCAGAATACTATTCCAGAAGCATATATCAGTATACACACGATCCATATCCCAGTTACCAAAAACATGTATCAGTATACATATTTTAAGAGATCGCATACATATGAGTTATGGCAGATCTTAAACATACTAGTATCATCATATAGATCATTAACAGATTCATCATATCATTCATATAACATAACTGTTATCATGGCAGACTCATATAACATAACTGTTATCATGGCAGACTCATATAACATAACTGTTATCATGGCAGACTCATCACACATGCATACTTGTAAAAATATAGTAAACACGTAACCAAATCAGCCCCTTATACACGTAGCTCTGATGCCATTGTTGGGTTTCGAAGGCATAAAACGCAGCGGAAAAAATTTCGAAACCCAAAAACAGGATCCGTGTATAATTATGGGCAGATTATGGAGATAACGAATCATACCTTTCAAGAGCTTAACTTTCACGAACTCAACGGAGATCCTAGCTATCACGCTTTGTGTCTACCTCTCGGAGAAACACCTCTATGGTATCCACACGAGCACCTTCAAGAACATCTCACGAACTTGACTACGGAATGGATGTACTAGCCTCCTTCTTGACGATCTGAATTGCCTCTGCCTCTCTTTGCTGCTAGGGTTTTCTCAAAAACGTACAAGCCTCTTTAACCTATCATTATGTATTTATAACGGCTGATTAAAAAGGCCCATAACAGCAAAGCCCAACCCTAGTAGGTATTGGATTAAATAATAAAAATGAATTTCTATTATTTAATTAATAACTAAGTCATACTTAATTATTATGGGCAAAAAAAACATTCCCTTTAATTCGAATTTATATTATCTCAATTAAGTCTTACTTAATTATAATAAAATTCAAATAATCATCAATTATTTTAAATCCATAATTTAAATTAACTATTCCATTAAGTGCTCTATTTGTGCGACCCTATAGGCTATTATTTAATTGGCAATAATTTTAATCTCTAATAAAATTATAAACAATGAGCGGTATCTAGTAATACATCATTGTTACCCAATTAAACAATAATCAAATCGTGATTAGATAAAACCTTTCGTGATTAATGTTTTTCGTGTAATATAATCCCTTTAACCATACATATTATAAATTAAACTCGAGGCATGTATTTAGTCATCCTCTTCAACATTTAATCCGGGTTTACTTGATCCATGAGTAGATTATCGAGACAAATCATTATTTGAGCATGGCCATGCTTTTATAATCTCACTCAATCAAGAGGCCAATAATATCTCTCCTAATTATAGGAGGGTTAAATCCTTTATCTATCATTCATATTTCTTATACGACTCATGATATACCTGATGTCCACTTTTATCATCACCCGATCAAAAGTAACTTTTAATGTAGTCAAAGTATATTAATCCTCGTATAGAAATATAATGATTTCAAGTCAAAGGATCGTTACACCATTATCACTTATCACTGTGAGTCTTTCTTATGACTTTATTAAACATGAAGAATCTCACTGTGGGTCTGTCCAGTACCATGTACTCTCACATGTACCTATGTATTGACTTTAGTATCCCCATACTTATAACCAATGAGATGTGGTTATCTTGTCAAACAACATACTAGTCTATCTATGTATTATTATTGTCCTATATAATAATACTCGACTAGGGACCTTTAAGAATATGATATATTATATAATCTCAAGTTCAAGTCATGTACTTAAACTATACAATTTGTATCATGATTCTAAGGACATTTATTATGCTAACAAAATATCGCAGTAATTAAGGTCATAATAAATACATTTATTGAATGATCAACTGACATAAAGATTATAAAAGAATAATGTATTGCCTCTAGGGCACCTACACTAACAAGATCATGATATGATATACAATATAATACGACTAATATATATGTAACTATATGATACAATGCAATCTATATGCCTTTTTTTAACATGTTTAACACATTTACTAAAAACACATCCTCGCACTTAAATGAGTCAATGTCTTTATGCCACAATAAACTAATAATCTATAATATAAAAGAATGAAAGAAGTAATCCCCTATGCTGCTTGAAGTTTCATGATCCATAACAAGCTTGATTGAGTCAATGCTATCGTAGCGCTTGTTTTGTTGATGTAGTTATGCTGAATGAGCATGTGAATCACGAGCATGTCAATCCACTGCATGATCATGCTAAACCCTTCATTCTTATTCAAAATCATTCTTATAACCTGAATCACTTCAAACAAAAACATCAAGGCAACATGTGGTATTAAAAAACAAATATTATAAAATTGGGTTGCCTCCCAAGCAGTGCTTCTTCAATGTCATTAGCTTGACGTGTATATAGAACCAACATTATCAATGTGGTGAAAAAGGAAATAAATGAACATATCTTCAAATCAGTATTAGAATTGTGATGTGCAAATATATCTTAGATCCATACAAATATAAGAAACTTTTTATGACCCACATTTTCTCAAGAGACTTAGAAAAAACAAAGTAGCTAGAAAAGTCGTCAGGATAATCATCATAAGTATGACTCATAAACTCCTCCCAAATTGGATCTTTATATTCATAAGCACGACTTTCAATTTCATCAATCTTAAATCTCTCCTCATTTTTTTATGAACACTCATCAATTTTTATCTCGTCTACCAATTTATTAAGCTCGACAACATTCTCTAAATTCGGTAGAATTTCAATTGCATCCAAATTATCGTTATCACACATGGGACTATCATTAACTAAATAAGTAGACTCATCAGACACAAAATTATCATCAATTTCTAAATAAGAATCATGGATCATTGGAAAATTGACACAAGGAGGAACTTGAAGACAACCATCATTCATCACAAGCTGAACTTCCTTAATAAAACTATTCCTTTTAGCATTCTCCTCGTACCAACCTATTAATTCTACTTCACATGGAATATCACCTTTATTAACAATCTCAAAATTTGAGTCATTAAAGTGTTTAAGAAGTCCCAAAGAAAGTAAAGAAGGATTATAATGACTCAAACTCTCATCAACACCATTGCATACATATGAATCATCATGGTATTGATTATCAAAAGAATATGAAAAATCTATGCTAGGAGGATATGGAGCATAATATGAGTTGTAACAATCGAACAAGTTCACCTGATACACATTAAAATCCTGAAAAGAATTATAATTTTGATATCGTTCTTGATTGCTAAATTTTGAGCGATATCCCAGCCAAAATTGTTAACCATGCCGTGTCCTCAACTCAAATCTTTACTTTGTCTACCTCAAAGAAACCTGTAGACACACAAAAGAAAAACAAAAAGAAGGAAAAAAACTATATACAGAGATAAAATCCAAACTACAAGAAACAATTAACTCAAAATCAATACTGCTGCCTTCCCCGACAGCGGCGCTAATTTGTTGTTGTGAAGTTTTGTATAGTTTACAAGGAAGGGCTAATATCAATACCAATCTCATGTCTCCTATTTCTCACAATTCAGAAGTGTGGAGAATAATTTGTGGGTGTGTGTAATTGTCAACTAATTAATCTAATAAATAGATAATACTATAGAATAACTATGAGAGAAAACAATCCAAGAATCAGGGTTCTTCAATGGCTATCATGAATGTCTAATTTGTGTTCTTGTTTTGTTAAAAACAATCCTTCTAATGTTTATAAAATCCTCTCTCAAGGTAGATTATAGTGCCTACAATATCCATTGAACGCCACTCCCATGGTCATTCAAAGTACAATTATAAACTGTTAAGAATCGATGATTTTTAGTCTCACAATTCGCATATTAATCTCCCGATCTAATACTTAAATTTTGCCTATCATATCATGTACTAGAATTACAACTCCTCTCCCGATTTGTTATAACTCCTAAAAATTCAGTTAGAAGTTTGCTACTCCTCCAACTATATAAAATGCTCAATGACAGATTAACAATAATAAGAAAATCACAATATAATCATACAAACATATTAAGCCAATTGAATACTACCCAACTCTTGGATAAAGGAATTAGCTACTCATGATAAGATAAATAAAATATATATTAAGAACACAAACCATGAGTTTAAGAATTGATGCACAAAGAATACAACTTTAAAGTTCCTTTGGAATCTGGATGAATCCCTTCACTCCTTCTTCCAATCTCCTTCTCAAGATGTTTCTCTCTCTTCTCTCCAGAATGGTTTTCAATCTTCTACCCTTATTAAAACCCTAATACATACGTGTATATATACTTGGATGGGCTTTTAAAAGTCTTATAAGGTAAAAAAAAAGAGAATTGAAAATAAGTTGGGAAAGCTATTTGATTATAATTTTCGCCAGGTTCAGGCCCTGAACCTTAACCTGAGGTCCTGAATGATGTCCTTAGGGCCTCTTCAGAAGAGCCCAGGTCCTAAACTCCTTATTCTTCAAATCTGCTTCTGTCAGGCCCTGAACTCACAAGCTCAGGCCCTGAGGTATGTGCATTTTCTCCACTGACTCCTTCAGGCCCTGAGCCTCCCAACTTAGGTCCTAAACTCCTATAAATTTTTCTTTTATCATATACTCTTCTCTTTTGCACCTTGTTCTTCCATAATTTCCTATAAACATAGAAAGTTAGACTTAGCATTCATCCAAATTAAATAACAACCAGTACTTATTATTTAGGACTAAAGCATCACAAAACAAGGTTAAAAGAAGTATAACATGGCATAAAATATCTATAAATTGGTCATGTATCTGTGAGAGTGCACAATTTTTCACTAATTGTTGTATTGGTAGATTAATCCCGTGGACATACATGGAAACAATATGTTATAAAATTTATATTTCACCAGCAAGAAAATAAAAAATAACTACAAAGAACCAAGAACCATCTGAGTATACAATGATACAAAGCTAAAGCAGGAGTATCGTCAGCGCTATAGAATAGTTGCAGCATTTCTCTCAAACTATTTATGATCAATCATAATTTATAATATCATAAATCACATTATTATTCATTTAATATCATATAAGAAAGTCGTGTTTCACGGTAGTTACAACCTCTATAGCTTTAGGTGTGTAAACACTACACCATAAATGGCCTATTACAACATTTAAAGTTCATGTTGCCATTGATTTTGTTGGATTTGCCATGCATATTTTGGCTAATACAACATTGTCATTTTTATGTTGGCTTAGACATCCAAACAATGTTGCTGAAGAATTAAAGTGTGGTTATGTTATTGTAGGTATGAGGATGTGTTGCAATCATTTTTAATAAATAATATTACTGCTGATGTGGCATGGGTCCATGTGTGCTGACATGGCACTAGTGGAACCCACGTGGTGACGTGGCACTTTGTCATAATAGTTGGCTTAATTTTTTTTTATGTTCTATTTTCTTCACTATAGTGAATCAAATACATTGCCAATATATTGGGCTTGGGCCCAACTTTAACTTTAGGCTTAAGTGACTGTTGTTAAATATTGGGCTTAAAAATTATTAGGTTTATTGTGTTGCTGCACTTGCATATTGTGTTGGGCTTAAAAATCCGGCCCAGCTGCAAATCCGGCCCATAATCACCTTGTACATTTGCAAACATATTATGAATACAAACATATTCTTCTCCGACTAGAACTTGTTTTTAAGTTTTGGGTTTTTGTGTTTTTATGTGTTTGTAAATGAGTCGAGCTTCGATTTCTGGATTTTCTATGTATTTTCTGAATTTGGTTAAAAATCGAGTTTTGCCGAGTTTGGAGCTCGACTTGCCGGCTTTTATGGTTGTTTTTAAGTTTTGAATTGATTAATGTTGTTGTGGTTGAAGTGAATCTGGTAAATTAGCTAGTTCAATGATCAGTATTCTTGGGAGGTTGATTTAGCTGAGAAAGTTTTTGGAATTACTTTGAATGAAGGGTATGGTAAGAGTGGGTATTGTGATGAAACTATTCAATTTTTTGTGACTATGAAAAAATTGGGGTTAAAAGGGGGTTCCTTGATTAATGCTTGTGGGAAGGGGGTGCTGATTTTAAAAGGGCTTCGGAGATTTTTGATGATATGTGCAGCCTTGATTCTTTGCTTGCTGCTTGTAGTGGTCAAGGTTTGTGGGATACTACAAAGAAGTTGTTTAGTGAGATGATTGATAGATGGATTGATCAAGATATATATACGTATAATACTCTTATTGATGTCGCTTGTAGCTTATAGTACCATGATTCTTGGTTATGCGAAGGCAGGAAGATTAGAAAAGGCACTTAGCTTATTTAATGAGACTTGTCGGATTCTGTAATTTCTGGTGAGTTTGTTGTGTTCTTGATGACCCATTAACCCGATTTCCTGACCCGATGTTGACCCCGTTTCAATTCAAAAATATCCAAACCCGTTTTATGGAAATTATTTAAAGGATTTTTCTAAAAAAAATGATTTATTCTTCAAAAGTAATAATAAATCCAATTTTATTAGAAAAATGGATTTTAATTTTAAACAATTAACTACAGTACATGTCGCAACATATTATTGGTTACTTGTGCCACCTCAGACTCTTTGTGTTAGATATATTTGATAATGTCATGGCTAATATGATTTATGTTTAGTTTTCGGATCTTACTTAAACAGGATAAATCAGTACTTACTGAAAGTCACGACTTAAGGATATCAGTACTTATATTATCAGGAGATAATCATCAGAAGATGGATATCAGAACTTAAGTGCTGAAAGACGTTCAGATAAGGACAGTAGCTAATTAAAGGAAAGAAGATCGAGATAAACATAATAAGAGATATGCATGAAAAAGGAATTCTATGAAGAATAGAATACTTGGAAGAAAAGATATCTGATTGATATATTTTAGGAAGCAGAATTATATTCCATATCAATTAGCGATTATCTTGTAACTGTATAGTATATAAACACAGACATAGGGTTTACACTATAAGTGTTATCATATTCGAGAAGATTATTCATTGTAACCCTAGCAGCTCTCGTGATATTTGTTCATCACTGAGAGGTAACAGTTCCATACTGTAACAGAGTTTATTGTTTCAATAAAGTTTGTTTTCTGTTACTTGAGTTATTAGAGTTCGATTTGATTGTACTTTACACTGTATTCACCCCCTCTACAGTGTGTGTGACCTAACAAGTGGTATCAGAGCCTATTTGTTAACGCACATACAGTTTAAGATCCAAACTCAATCATGTCAGACACAGAAACTCCAACTAAGCCTACCAAAACTGAAGAACCTCCACAGACACAAATTCAAAGTCGGTATGAGACCATCAGAGTTCCCATACTAAGACCATCCGAATATGCCATATGGAAGGTGAGGATGACTATGTTTCTAGAAGCTACAGATCCAGAATATCTTGATATAATCAAGGAAGGACCTCACAAATAAACCAAGCTTGCTGTTGCAGTTGCAGTTGCAGGTGAAGCAGCAAAGACTGTACCAAAGGAGAAGAGTGATTATACTGCTGAAGATATCGCATCAATTGCTAAGGATGCTAAGGTACGACACTTACTGCATAGTGCCATTGATAATATAATGTCAAACAGGGTAATTAACTGCAAGACTGCAAAGCAGATATGGGATTCTCTGGAAACAAGGTGTCAGGGAACTGATACAATTAAGAAGAACAGGAAGACAATACTCACTCAAGAGTATGAACACTTTGACTCAAAGGCTAATGAGTCATTGACTGATTTATATGATAGATTTGTCAAACTCTTGAATGATCTGTCACTGGTTAATAAGGAGTATGATCTTGAAGATTCAAACCTTAAATTCCTGTTAGCTCTTCCTGAATGTTGGGATTTGAAGGCAACAACAATAAGAGACAACTATAGTCTTGATGAGACAACTCTTGATGAAATTTATGGAATGCTCAAGACTCATGAACTTGAGATGGAACAAAGAAGCATGAGGAAAGGAGGAAAGTCAAGGACAGTTGCTCTTAAAGCTGAAGAAGAATCCCCCAAGGCAGCTACCTCAAGGAATGACAAGGGTAAAGCTCTTTTCATAAAGTCTGATACTGAGTCATCAAGTTCTGAAAGTGATGATGACTCAGATTCTGAAAGCTTGCCTGAGACTGATGTTGATGAGGAGATGATGAAGCTGTGTTCTCTTATGGTGAAAGGGATCACAAAGATTGCATACAGGAAGTTCAGGAAGGGAAATAAGTTTTCCAGGACAGGCACAAGTTCTGATAAGAAGAATTTCAGAAGATCTGAGGGCAGAGGAGGAAAGTCTGATAGAGGAGATTATACCAATGTCAAATGCTAAAACTGTGGTGAGAAAGGCCACATATCTCCTGATTGCAAGAAAGTGAAGGGTGACAAAGGCAAGGCTCTTGTCACAAAGAAGAAAAGCTGGACAGACACCTCAGACTCTGAAAGTGAGGAGAACTATGTTTTGATGGCAAATGCTGATAAAGCAAGTGCTGATAAAGCAAGTGCTGAGAGCAGTTCTGAAGCTGCTGAAACAAAGGTACCTCAGACTACTTATGCTTTTCATACTGATGATATTAATGAGTTGAGAAGATATCTTAAAACCATGTTTGTTAGTTATAGAGATCAAACTTTAACATGTGAAAGATTAACTTCTGAAAATCTTGCTTTTAAGAAAAGAAATGATTTCTTAGAAAAAGAGTTAGTTATGTTCCATCAAATTCAGAAGGATAGAGATGATGCTTTTTATGTTAGGGATGAAGTGCTAAAAATGAATGAATCTCTAAAAACTGAGTTAGAAAAGGAAAGAGAGATAATCAGGACTTGGACTAACTCTGGCAGAACAACTCAAAATTTGCTAAGTAGTGAAAACTGGAAAGAGGGCTTAGGTTATGGAGAGGATAAGAATGATAAAGGAACTGTAGAAATTAAGCCTATTGTTAAGCAAAAGCCAAAGTTAAAACCTATTAAGTTTGTAACTGTAAAGTCTGATAATGAGAAATCAGAAGTTAAAGAGGGATTAACTTCTGACAAACTAAAACAGGAAAAGACAGCTGAAGTAAACATAGGCTTAATGACTAAGAAGCAGCTTAAGCATAAGCTGAAAAATGTTAAGAATGCAAACAAGGTAAAATCACCTAGGAAAAATAGGAATGGAAAGAAAGGTGTGAATAAAAGCAATGATTATAAGCCTATTCCTGAAGCTCCTAGGAAAACGTGTCATAACTGTGGAAGTTCTAACCATCTGGCTTCTTTTTGCAGGAAGAATAAGAACATAAACTTCTTACCTTCAAAGTCAGGAGTTAAGAGTCAGTCTGTTAGATATAAGCCACAAAATCCTTGTTTTCATTGTGGTAGTTTATGGCATTCCATTTATACTTGTAAGGAATATCATAGTTTGTACTATGATTATTATCAAATAAAACCTTCTTTAAAGAAAGTTTCCATTGTTCCTTCTAGTGTAAATTCTGATAGAAAGTCTGATGGTGTAAATTCTGATAAGAAAAATGTTAACATAAACTCTGATGCTAAATCCGCTGCAAATGTTAACAAACTTGATAAGGCCAAAGGATCCAAGCAAGTCTGGGTCCTTAAAACTAATCATTAGTGGTCTTTGTGATTGCAGGGCAACATGAAAAATATCCTAGTTCTGGACAGTGGATGTTCAGGACATATGACTGGAAATAAAGCCCTGCTATCAAACTTTGTGGAGAAAGCTGGCCCAAGTGTTTCTTATGGAGATGGCAACATTGGAAAAACATTGGGATATGGCAATATCAATCTTGGGAATGTCATCATTAAAAAAGTAGCTCTAGTCTCAGGACTTAAACACAATCTGCTGAGTATAAGTCAAATCTGTGACAGAGGTTATTATGTTGATTTCTTTGAAGAACACTGTGAAGTTGTGAGTAAATCTAAAGGAAAAGTTGTTCTGAAAGGATACAGGCGTGGTAACATTTATGAAGCCAAGCTTTGAACAAGTACTGATGGTTCTGCAATCTGTCTGATGGGTAGAGCATCAATTGAAGAAAGCTGGAATTGGCACAAGAAACTCTCTCATTTAAATTTCAACAATATAAATGAACTAGTCAAGAAAGATCTTGTGAGAGGACTGCCAAAGTCAGTATTTGCTCCTGATGGACTTTGTGATTCTTGTCAGAAGGCCAAACAAAGAAAATCTTCATTCAAGAGCAAGACTGAATCATCAATTCTTGAGCCTTATCATCTACTACATGTTGATCTATTTGGTCCAGTGAATGTCATGTCTATTGTAAAGAAGAAATATGCCTTGGTCATAGTAGATGAGTTCACTAGATACACATGGGTGTATTTCTTGCACACAAAAAGTGAAACTGCATCTATCTTGATTGATCATGTCAAACAACTGGATAAATTGGTCAAAGACTCTGTGAAAACCATAAGGAGTGATAATGGCACTGAGTTCAAGAAGTTGATAATGGAAGAGTTCTGCAAAAACCATGGAATCAAGCAGGAATTCTCTGCTCCTGGAACTCCACAGCAAAATGGAGTTGTTGAAAGGAAGAATAGAGCTCTCATTGAAGCTGCACGTACAATGCTTGAAGAAGCAAAGCTTCCAACCTGCTGAAGCTGTGCAGACTGCTTGTTTTACTCAAAATGCAACACTCATTAACAAGCAAGGAAATAAACCATATGAGATGGTGAAGAAAAAGAAGCCAAATCTGAATTATTTTCATGTATTTGGATGCAAGTGTTTTGTTCTCAAGACTCATCCCGAACAGCTATCCAAATTTGATCTAAAAGTAGATGAAGGAATCTTTGTTGGATATCCACTTTCCACAAAAGCCTTCATAGTCTATAATCTGAGAACAAGAGTGGTCATGGAATCTATCAATGTCTCTTTTGATGACAAGAAGATTACTGGACTTGAAGATTTTATTGATCATGATCAGCTGAGATTTGCAAATGAAGACTCAAATTCTGATACTGAAAATCCTGACAATCTAAGTCCTGATACTGTAAACTCTGATGTTATTGAAACTGTGGTAACTGCACCAAAGGAAGATGCATCTATGCAGGGGGAGCATACTCAAGATCTTACATCATCTCAAGAAGCATCAGAACATACATCTGGCTCTTCAAGTTCTAATTCGTCAAGTTCTAATAAGCCAAGTTCTGATAGTTCTGAAAATCTAAATTCTGAAGAATCCAACTCAGAGAGCATAGTTTCAGGGGGAACATCAGAAAATGAAAATAAAGACAACATGGATCATGGGGGAGCATCCAGTTCTAGAGAAAACCTTCCATCTGCAAGGAAGTGGACTAAATCACATACACCTGATTTGATAATTGGAAATCCTGATGCAGGTGTCAGAACTAGAACAGGTACTTTAAATGCATGTCTTTACTGAAAGGAATATGTCCTAAGTCCAATCATGTATTAGGATTTAGGAATAACCTTTTATGTAATCTGTTTTGATTTCATTGATATTAATAAAAGACTAGTTTTGTTTTTATTACGGGCATTATCTATGTAAGTGTTTAATAAGATATACCATAGTTTAGAGTAAAGCTTTTTATGGATTATGATGAGATCATAATAGTGAGACCTAAAAGATAATAACTCTAAACTTAAATAGTTCCTGGTCATAGGATTACTAACTGGTAATTAATAATCCGCAAAGATCGGTACATACTATGCTTGCTTCATTATGAAGGATGTCTGTTCTCATAGACATTTGTGTGGTGACACTATAGCTAGTATGTAGGTGCTTATTATAGAATAAGTTCACTGAACATGACTCGCACAACTGAACAACTGATGGAGTTCACTCACATGTCAGCAGTTGTTCATATAGTGATAGTTGTACAAGTATCCTTAGACTTGAGGTCATCATAGTCATCTTGTGTACACTGAACTATGCTTTGGTTTAGTTCTTAGTCTCAAGGGACAATTATTAGGGCTCTAATGGGTATAGGAATTTATACACGAAGATAATGTATGATCAATAAAGGATCTACCCCTTCCAGTGAAGGAAACAAATGTTCAAGGCTGATCCACTTATGCTAGTTCAGGAATCTCTGGCCAGAGTGAATGAAATTAGAAAGGAGTTTCTAATATTGCATAGAACTAAGCATAGTAAATGGTAAGCAAGTGATTAAATTAGATAGGCTTGACAAGAGATCCATGCCTTGTATTTAATCGGGACATTGTAGGGTAGAAGGAGTTTATTGTACGGTAACTATTCACTGAATAGGTTCTTGGTATTCTAAGCAGTGAATTCATATTATCCGGATAGTCGCGATATGTTGAGAAGTATCCCTCACGATGTAGAATAAATGTGATTAATTAATTGATCATATTTAATAAATTAGAGAATTTATATAAATAATGATAAAATAGTTTTATTATTATTTATTTCTACTACCGGCTTAATATTGAACCTACAGGGTCACACCATAAAAAGAGAATGATTTAATGGTAGAGGAATTAATTAATAATGGCTAATAATTATTTATTTATGAAATAAATAAATAATTAATTGGCAAATTTAATAATTGATTAAATGAGATTTAATTGATTATAAATTAATTAAGAAAAGTTCTTAATATTATTAATTAAAGGATTTAATTTTTGGAAATTAAATCAAGAGAGAGAATTATTTCTAAAGTGTTTGGAAAAAGGATTAATAATTAAAAGGTGTTTTAATTATTAATAAGAATAATAAATGGGTTAATAATAATAATATTTTATGGGAAAATTTCAGCTGAAAATTTTGCCTATAAATATACTATTATAAACCCTATTTTTATTCGAACCCGAAACCCAAAAGTTTTTATAAAACCTAATTCTCTCCACCTCCTCCTCCTCCTTAACGTCATTTTCTTGGTGGATACCGGTGGAGTGCTTCACGTTTGAGGAGCAGCTGCTAAGGATCTCCGATCGTTGCTCTTGGATCGCATATTAAAGGTTAGTAATCGATCCCTACATTTTTACCACGATTTATATGCTTTTATTTGGATTTTATATGTGTAAAAGTGTTTTACCATGCCTCCGCTGCGATTAAAATCCAACATTTACAATTCTTTTCTTTCTCAGACTGAGCTAAAGAAAGTGGAAGAAGCTCTTCAAGATGCTGATTGGGTGCAAGCAATGCAGGAAGAGTTAAATGAATTTGAAAGAAACAAAGTCTGGACCCTAGTGCCAAAACCAAAGAATAGATCTGTTGTTGGTACAAAGTGGGTATTCAGAAACAAAACTGACAGTGATGGCATAATTAAAAGAAATAAGGCAAGGCTGGTTGCAAAAGGATATTCTCAACAGGAGGGAATTGATTATGATGAAACATTTGCACCAGTTGCTAGGTTAGAAGCCATTAGGATATTTTTGGCTTATGCTGCTCACAAAAAGTTTAGTGTCTTTCAAATGGATGTGAAAAGTGCTTTTTTCAATGGAGAATTGGAGGAGGAAGTATATGTTGAACAACCTCCAGGCTTTGTAGATTCCAAATATCCAGATTATGTCAACAGGCTAGATAAAGCACTTTATGGACTTAAGAAAGCTCCTAGAGCATGGTATGAGACTTTAGCTCAGTTTTTTCTGGAAAGTGGATTTAACAGAGGAACAATAGACAAAACACTGTTATACCTCAACCATGGAAAGGACTTACTTCTAGTCCAGATCTATGTTGATGATATCATTTTTGGATCTACAAATGACAGACTTTGCAAAAAGTTTGCCAAACTGATGCAGTCAAGGTATCAGATGAGTATGATGGGGGAACTTAGCTATTTTCTGGGCCTTCAAGTCTAGCAGAATGAAGAAGGCACTTTTATTTGTCAAACTAAGTACACCAGAAACTTGCTGAAGAAATTTGGAATGCAAGATTGTTCAAGTGCATCCACTCCCATGGCCACTGCAACAAAACTGGATAAGGATACTGGTAAATCAGTAGATATTACTGATTACAGAGGTATGATTGGCTCTCTACTCTATCTAACTGCTAGTAGACCTGATATCATGTATGCTACCTGTCTTTGTGCAAGATTTCAAGCTGATCCAAGAGAACCTCACTTAACAGCTGTGAAAAGAATTTTCAAGTATCTTAAAGGAACAACTGATCTGGGATTGTGGTATCCCAGAGAATCAGATTTTAAACTAATATGTTACTCAGATGCAGATTTTGCAGGTTGCAAAATTGACAGGAAAAGCACAAGTGGAAGCTGCCAATTTCTTGGAGGCAGATTGGTTTCTTGGTTTAGCAAGAAACAAAAGTCAATTTCCACATCAACTGCAGAAGCAGAGTATATTGCTACAGGAAGCTGTTGTGCACAGATTCTTTGGATGAAGAATCAGTTACTGGATTGTGGGTTAATATATTTCAAAATCCCTATTTACTGTGATAATCAAAGTGTTATTGCTATGACAGGTAATCCAGTTCAACACTCTATGACAAAGCACATCAGCATCAGGTACCACTTCATCAGGGAACATGTGGATGAAGGTACAGTGGAATTGCACTTTGTTCCAACTGATCAACAACTAGCAGATATCTTCACAAAACCATTGTGTGAAGCTACTTTTACAAGATTGGTAAATGAACTTGGAATGGTTTCAGGTTCTTTCTCTAAATTTGCTTAGTTTTGTTAATAGATGCATCAGACTTTATGATCAGTATTTACAGAATTTACTCTCTTTGTGTATTTTGTGCTTAATTGAAAAATGTGCTTAAGTACTGACTGTTGTCTGATATATGTTTCTAAACTCTAAAAATGATATGTCTGTTTGTGTAACTATTCAATCCTATGAGGATAACTGTGCTAGATACTGACCTAGTAGTCTAATAAATAAGGGATCCCATGTTAGAAGTAATTATTTCTGTGGAAATTCATTGACATAAGCAAATTCTGATATTGAGCTTAGTTGAGTTTACTTTGTCTATCTTATTACTAAGTCACAAACTAGAATATTGCTTCTCATCTGTTGAGTTCTGATGCTAGTAAATCTGTTTGGATGTACTAAGTGCTGATAAACCTCACTTATCAAAAGAAAAAGAAAAAGAATTAAGGATTAAAGTTCAGGTACTCCTTTGAGATCTAGAGTACAAATGTGGAAGGAACGACCCAAGTGCATTGCTGGTATTAAGTAAATATGCATCAGAAAAGCAAAATATTTTCTTGGTGACTTTTCACACTCTATGATTACTGGAGAAATAATCTGATAATAGCATAAATTCTGATAAGCAGTCGTGACTCACTTACACTGAGAAGCCACTGTAAAATGGAATTTAAAAAGATACACAAAATTAGCACAAAATAGTTGTGGACTCCAGCATGAACTCATTCAACAGTAGGTTTCAGAATAATGACAGTTTTTTAGTAAAGTTTTAGCTATGCCTTATTTCTAAGATGTATTGAAGTGAATCAGACTTTACTCTTTGTCTGATATTTAGCTTAATGCACACACTAAACACTCCATATGAATGATGAAAATTACTGTGGTAATCTGTGTTGTTTTAGATGAACAGTTATTGTGTCACATTGCACAAATTTTGAGGACAAGTTCTGATTGCACGTTCTGATGATTAAGTTCTGAAGAATCTATATCAGAACTTGTGTGAGGACTTACTAAGATAGACATTCATTTATCGAGTTAAGAAATTATGTTCTAATGACTGTTAAGTTCTGATACAATTCTAAGTTCCGATATTAAATTCTGATTCTTTACTTGACTTATTTGTGGATAAAATTTGAAAACAGTCTCAGTTTAAACCAAAATATGTTGAAGTGGAAGATTAACAGTCACTATATTTGGGGATAGTGATACTCGTACATGCACAGTCAATTTTTACTTGCTACTTGTGCGCATTAAACCATGTTTTACCTTTCCAATGACTGTTTTTCTTTTTCCAAGTCTGGGGAGATGAGGTAGAATTAATTCTACCTGTCAGCATTAAATTTCTTTGCGTCTCCTGGCATTCTCTTGCCTATATAAACAACCACTTCACATCAACCTTCACATCAAATCTTTTATCACAAACTCACCTTCATATTCTTTATATCAAAAACACCATGGTCAATTACAATATGTTTTTGAACTATGAAACATTCAACATGGAGCTGAGCTGTGCCGATTGGCAGCAGGAATGGCACATCACTGCCATTCCTGATGAGATATGGGACTCCGTTCCCCAGGAGGTACTTACCCACCTCCTGTTCTTCTACATGGACTACCATCGCCATCTGGAGCGATTGGAGGAGGAAAGGCTGGAAGCTCTCCGCCAGCAAGAGCGAATCATACGACTCGTTATTCTGTTTGTCGAGAGTAGGAAGAAGAAATGATTTATTTTCTTCTTCCTATTTTTCTTCATCATCAGCCTTGCCCTGCTTCTTGAGCTAGGACAAAGGCTGTTGACATTAGGTTTAGCAGCTTAGGGCAATCTTGTAAAAGTTCTGATGTAATTTAAATTTCATGAATGTATTCTCTTGATATGTTAATGAAATTTGTTTTTTTTTCAAGATCTTGTCTCTGAGATATTTTGTAATGCATTGATAAATCCTGATAAATATTCATATTCTATTGACCATATAAATTTTGTTTTAAATTAAGTTCTGATTTTACTTAATCAGTACTTGCTCATCTGATTTATTTTGGTCATTTTCACTCGATTTTTTTTTCAGAATATTGGTGTTGTAGTGAAAAAAATTGAATAAGTGGGAACAGTTTCAATTTTGAATTAAAACTGATTCACCTTGATTAATGGAATAACTGGGTAAATGGAACGGTTTTTCCTTGAAAAACTGCGAGTGGGTAAGTAATGATTACTGTTTTCTCGTGCCCATTAACTATCCGTTATTACTGCATGTCTGACAGGTGTCCAACAGTTACATTTTTTTTTCAAAAGTATAAGTAAGACAAAGAGAGGATTTTCTAATCTTTTATTCACTTTTATACTTTTTCTCTCTATTTGCTTTTACTCTCTTTCTTCTTCTAACGTTGGTTTTTCATATAGACATTCTATCAAACACCTAACAGGCACTTATAAAACTCGATTAATTTCATGGCACCTAAGGGTTTAATCATTGATGGAGCTTAATTTATTCCAAATAACTATGCTGCAATTCTTGATAATGCTAAAGCTTCGTCTGAGTTGCATTTTGTGCAAGATCTTCTTGCACACAGTGAAATCGGGTATGCATTGACCCAACCTTCAGTCTTCTCAAGCCAACAAGTTCTGACATTTTGGAGGAATGGAAACTTTGATAATGGTGGTCAAAATGGTACTCCTAGTATTGTTTTCGAAGTGGGTGATTCTACATATGTCGTCACTCCTGGTACAATACGCAAGGCTCTACATCTACCAGAAGGATGTACTTTTTCAACTCCAGAGGAATCAGCTCTTCAGGAGTTAATGGCTAGTTTGGGGTATGAGCAGAGTTTGGCAAAACTTGGGAAGTTGAAACGGGCTCATATTAGGAGGGAATGGTGCTTCTTCTTCGACTGCATCACTAAAGCTTTTGGGAACAAGTGTTCAATTTTGATGCCATCCCTATAATGAGTCAGCACATCGGGTATGCTATCATTAACCAAACTCATTTTGATTTTGCAACTGCTGTAATAGGTTTTATTGGAGATAGGATGAGAGAGGATAGGAATGTTGTCTACTTTGCTAGATTCTGTCAACTTATATATACTTTTTGTACTGATGAACCTCGACTAGCCAGTACCTTAACTCCACCTTTCAAAGTTGCAAAACGTTACTTTAATGACCTGGTAAATGCTGACACTAAGAAACAAGTGGTTAGACCTTTACAGATTCCTCAGTCTGTAAAATAGATCTTAGTAAATGCTGATCCTGAATCCTATAGATCTATTTATCCTGATGTTCAACCAACAACCACCTCTCAAACACCACAACAACCATCAGAACATACCACCCATACTACTCAACCAACCCTCAGGCAATATCTCAAATCATATCTCACCACTTCACAGAAAGTTCAATCTTCATCCTCAGAACCTACTGTGAAGCCTTCATCTTCCAAGCCAAAGAGGACAAAGACTGTTCCTCAAACACCTCAAAAGAGAAGGAGGATTGCTTTGAGAGATGAGTCAGACAGTGAGGAATAGGTTTCTACATCAGAACCTGTTGTCAAAGAAGCTGAGAAAGTGACTTCTCAGAAGGATTCTGGAATTGGGGGATCTAAGCTTCTCAAAAGGCTTAGAAGAATGACTGTTGCTGAAACTCCCAAGGAATCCATATCTTCAAAGAGATACAAGAAACAGAGGGCAAAAAGACCAATTTCATCAGATGATGAGGAAGCAGCAGCTAAGGAAGGACATCAGGAATCTCTGATCTCACAAGAACCAGAATCTGCTACAGCCACTGTTTCTCCATCAACTCCAACTCAGGAAGTTGTTACTGAAAAGGCCAACACACCATCTGTGTCTCCTGTTCAAAAGTCTGTATCTCTTGTTAATACAGGCACAAATGCTGATATTGATATCCAGACCTTGGTTGTGCCAGAAGTAATTTTCTTAGAAGCTCCAACATCAACTAATCCATCAACAACACATGTTACTGATGCTGCTCAAACTCCAGAATTATCTACTACACCTTCTCTGCATCTAGATGCTGATGATCAGAATATAGGTGAGCATCAGGATATGGCTGTTGATCAGAACTTGGAACCAGATCAGCAATTAGAGGATGCTGAAGCCTCTATTGCTACTCATACTGTTGTTTGATCAGAAGATACTGATTCTATAAGTTCTGATGCTGCAAATGCTAGAGATACTGGTGATGCTGCTCCAAATACAGATGCTGATGAAGCAGGTCCTTCAGGACATGCCCCTCAACAAACTGTTCTTAAATCTGAACTTGTTAAGAAGTTTGTTACAAGAGAAGCACCAGTGCCTTGGACTTAAACTCCTGCAGGACAGGAGTGGACTAAGGAATGGAACTCAATTACTTGTGTTCCATCTGCAAAGAATCTGGCTGAGCACTTGACAAAAGCTGATGAGATGTTAAATACTGATAATTTCAAAACACAGCTTAGAGTCACTGCATTGAGTACTAAACATCTACAAGGTCTCCATTCAACTACTCATGCAGAGCTACACAAGATTCAGGAAGAATTCATCAAACAAGAACAAGTTCAAAAGATTGACAAGAAAAAATTCTTCCAACCTACCTTTGACAAGATTGCTTATATTGAGAAGACTCAAGAGACCCAACAAGCTCAGATTGATGATATTCTGAAAAATCAAGCTTCTCAGCAATTACAACTTAATGAAATCCAAGCCTCAGTGGAATTGCTTGTCTCTCTTCTATTACCTGCTGATGCCAAAAAGGGGGAGAAAGTAATTAAGTCCAAATGCAAGACTTATAAGACACTGAAAGGGAAGGATGATCAAGGAAACTCGGGAATGGGTAGATGTCATAGTCAAGGTAGAGGTTTCACATCAAGAAAAGCTGAAATCACAAGTCACAGGACAAGTTCTGATACTGGGAAAAGAATTAGTTCTGCTACTGGTAAAAGGAGAAGTTTTGATAAACTTTTAGATCTTGAATAAGAAATGTCAAGACATTTATTTCTTCACGAAAATCCAGGAATGGACTTGGAGAGTTTAATGGAAGAAGAAACCAGACTTAAATCAGAGAAAGTCACATCTAAATCTGAAGCTTCTGGTAAAAAGACACTTCCAAACTCAAAGGCATTGTGATAAAAGAAAGGGCAAATACTGAAGCAACATTGGCTAAATCACAACCGCAGATAGATCCAAGATCCAAGGGTAAAGAAAAGATTGGTGAACCTATCAAGGTTTATGTGCCTCCTGAGAATGAAGAAATCTCTGATGAAAAGGATGATCTTGCTTTGACTTCAAGAAAAGTTCTTAAAACAACCTCTGACATGGCTCAAGTTGTTCAGAGTCAAGAGACTGTGAGTTCTGATATTTTGAAGAAGCAAGTAACCTCTAACACAGCTCAAGTTAACTTGATATCAGAAGATAGATCAAAGAAACTCCTACCAGGATTCACTAAAGCAAAACAGACTCAACCTTTGAAGACTGCTGCAAGTGGTTTTGAAGCAAGAGTAGTTACTGGAAAGAAAGCAAGAGATACAACTGGATTGAGAAGTGCTGATGAAAGAAGAATACAGAACACTACCAATGATCCAACTTCCTTGAGTGAACCAGGTCTTAGAGCAACTCCTGAGAGATTGAATCAACTGGAATCTGTATAAATGGTTTACCATACCTACTTGAAAGAACACATCTTGTTGTACTTCATGACAGATGGTAGGGTTTATCATATAAGGCAAAATGCCATTCCATTGAAGTATTTTGAAGAATTGGAGCATGTACTATTCTTACTTCAAGTGGATGACAGATTGACAGGAAGTGCTGTAAACTATTTGAAGGATCAGATTCAGAGACAGAAAAGGCTTTATTCTGTTAAGTCTGACAGCACATATGTTCCAAAGTACAGAGATCACAAGGGCGATATCTTTGAAATGAAGCCCAACACTGCTAAGATTATAACTACCTTTCTGAGTTACAGGGCTGTGGAATTCAATCTTGAGTCCGATAAGGCATATTTGATCAGACTGGATCAGGATATAAGAAAAGCAAAGATTAATGATCTCAGGGCTGCAATCTTTCAAATTGGTGAAGATACTGCAGAGCTTAAAGATGCTAAAAGGAGGATGATTGATGAACTTAGATATGCTGAGAGATGTTTATTGAAGAACTATCTCAGAACAACTCCTGACATCAGAGAGATCAGAAGATAAAGCCAAGTCAAGATCTACAACTGATTAAATTCTGATATTTGTACAGACTGAAGCTGTTATCAGAAGTTAAATATTGGTAAAGCTTTAAGGACTGAGAGTTGTAGTTATCTAGTCTAATTCTCATGCATTTGTACTTAATGTTTTTGACATCATTAAATATCTATTAGACTTGTATATTATGCTAATTTACAAGTTGAGGGAGATTGTTAGATATATTTGATAATGTCATGGCTAATATGATTTATGTTTAGTTTTTAGATCTTACTTAAACAGGATAAATCAGTACTTACTGAAAGTCACGACTTAAGGATATCAGTACTTATATTATCAGGAGATAATCATCAGAAGATGGATATCAGAACTTAAGTGCTGAAGGACGTTCAGATAAGGACAATAGCTGATTAAAGGAAAGAAGATCGAGATAAACATATGAAGAGATATGCATGAAGAAGGAATTCTATGAAGAATAAAATACTTGGAAGAAAAGATATCTGATTGATATAGTTTAGGAAGCAGAATTATATTCCATATCAATTAGCGATTATCTTGTAACTGTGTAGTATATAAACACAGACATAGGGTTTACACTATAAGTGTTATCATATTCGAGAAGATTATTCATTGTAACCCTAGCAGCTCTCGTGATATTTGTTCATCACTGAGAGGTAACAGTTCCATACTGTAACAGAGTTTATTGTTTCAATAAAGTTTGTTTTCTGTTACTTGAGTTATTAGAGTTTGATTTGATTGTACTTTACACTGTATTCACCCCCTCTACAGTGTGTGTGACCTAACACTTTGTTTGTCACTTTAAAAATTATAAAGTCAATAGGAATTGAACCCTGCATCTCCACTCTAACAAAGTAAGGTGCTAACCACTGTATCAAAGCAGTACTTGTGTTCTGTTTTGCATGATTAAAATGTAAAGTGATGTTGCATTTAAAATTTTGATTTAAATAAAAATGAGGCTTTTAACTATTTAAATATTTTTAAAAATTTTTTGATAATGCATCATTACATATTTTAAAAGTCAATAATTCTGGTAATGTGATTATTTTTATTTATATTTATTTGGTAGAATTTTGTAATATTCAAGGTATTTTTATTAATAAATATGGATACTAGTTGCATTTTTTTTAAAATTATTTTTTAAAGATGAATCTGTATGGATGTTAATTTTAATGATGTTAATATTTTTAAAACACATTTTTTATGATTTATTTTTGTAGATTTTATAATATTCCAAACCCCAAACCCCAAACCCTAAAATCTAAAATTTAAATTTTATAACGATTAACATTGATATTGCATTTATGATGTCGGCCCAATATACATATTATGTATCCGTACAGGTGACACCCATTTTAACAACCCAAACAAATTAATTCGGGTTTTCAAAATTTCAACACAAATCAAATCGTTTAAATTTATATCCCAAGCCAATTTGTAGTTTTTAAATATTGTTTAAACGTTGAACTCGGTAAACGAGAACAGTGGTGATTTAATCGGGTTGACATATTTCCAACCCAAATATATATCGGGTTGGAAAAAAATCGATTTGGATCAGCCTAAATAGGGTCAAAACGGTTATATCGGTCAAAACGGTTATATCGGTCAAAACGGTCAAATATTGATTTTATAAATATAATCAATATTTTACTAAATCTCATAATTTATCAAAAAGAAGATAAAATAGTTAATTATTATTTTATGTTTTCAAGTGAATAATTAATAAGTTAAAATATTAATATATATTTATTAATATATATTTAGTAATATAAAATTGGATGAGCGACAAAATTACCGCCCAATCCAATCTACCAAATTTCACTTAATGAAATTCCCTCTAGTGAACATACTTACCAAAATTAAATTATCCTCTCTAGTGAGAACCTCTCTCTTAGCTCTTCTCTCTGTAAATACAAACACACATATTAATCTCCGCTCATATTAATCTTCGCTCTTATTAATCTTCGCTCTTCTCTCTTAGGCTCTTTTCTTCACTCACATTGATTTTGGGTTCTCTTTTCAGGGTTCTCTTCTCAGGATTCCGAATTGGGGCTTCGAGATTGATTTTGAAATTAGGGTTTCGGTTTGAAGGGTTTCAGGTTTAAGGTAATTCTCTCTTCTATTTTATGAATTTAGGGTTTCTATTCTCTCTTCAATTTTGATTTTGAAATTAGGGTTTTGATTTATTTTTTGGACTTTGTGTTATTTGTGTTTTTTTGAGAAGTTGTATATTAAGGTAAATCTTAAGTATACCTAGATATAAGTTCAGGTTTTTAGCAATTGCTTAATTTTTTATTTTGATTTTGCACTTGTAGCTGTGGAAAATGGCTAGTCAACTGGTTGGTTAGAGATGTCGAATTTAGGGTTTATATTCTCTCTTCGATTTTGATTTTGAAATTATGGTTTCGATTTGTTTTTTGGACTTTGTGTTATTTGTGTTTTTTTGATAAGTTGTATATTAAGGTAAATGCTAAGTATACCTAGATATAAGTTCAGGTGTTTAGCAATTGCTTAATTTTTTTCTTCTGATTTTGCACTTGTAGCTGTGGAAAACGGCTAGTCTACTGGTTGGTTAGAAATGTCGAATTGGGGATTTGGTTGATTACTATATCATTTTAGAATAATTTATTTGTGCTTTGAGTTTAATTCCCCATTCAAAGTTGTTTAGTAGTAATTGGTTTTTGCATTGTCCCCCTCCAGCTTCTTCCATTTTAGTTTTTGATTTTATTTTAAGTTCTTTGATTTTGTTAATATCATTATATTTATGTTTAGGAGCTAGAAAGAAATGAAATTGGATATTCATAAAGAATCAGTTGGTATCATCATTAGTAGATCTATTAGAACAAGCAAAAGGCACGAACCGTGTTGGTCATTTTCTGAACTAAAACTTGTCATGATAGAATTTGTCAAATAGCTGCTTAGTCTAGTTTATTTAGAAGAAACTAAGAAAAGTGAACCTATTTAACAAAAGGAAGTCTGAAGCTATTGTCTTATGATTGCATTTATTAATCTAGCATCAACCTAGCTATAAGCATGTAATTCTTAAAGGCTGCAAGATGTACAATTTTCGTCCTGAATTGGCCACCTTTGCTTATCATGCTTCATAATATTATCGAATGATGATAGATTCATGCTTGTTGGTTAAATAGATGTGTTTATCAGATGCCTTATGTTTTGTATTTTCTTTCTAGTAACAATAAGATTATATAAACACGATACATTAACATTGACAATGATTTAATATTCCACAGTACTCGGTAGATGAAGTACTTTGAATTTTAGCTTTGATCGTTAAATTGATAACATTCTCCAGTTTATTCTCTTTCTCGATATAATGGGTGACTGGCTTATAGAAAATATCTGAGAAAAGGACTTTGGATTAAGTCTTGAAGATTTATATAATTATGTTTGTGATGACTCATGACTGATGCAGAATTTAGAATTTGAAAACACAGAGTCATTTAGTGTTCTGTTTTTGTTAGATACCAATTTGAAAACACAGAGTCATTTAGTGTTCTGGAATAGGCCTGCCTAGGTTTGAGTTTGCAAACACACAAACACACAAATTATGATATTATAATATTTATATGTTTCTTAATTGTAGTGATGGACGACGAGGAAATTATTTGGATAAATCTCCCAAAGTATAGTGGACGGTACATTAGAGGGGTAGATACATTTATTAAAAATGCATTTGCCAAATTCTCTGTTGGTGATGAATTACTATGCCCTTGCAAGAATTGTATTAATCGCAAGTGGCAGAGGGCCGATGTGATCAACAATCATTTTATTTGGAGTGGTCCATGTCAATTATATGTTAATTGGATTTATGAGGTTTCACTGAAGAGCGACGAAAATAGGGATGAACATCATATGGATTTTGAAACCAATGTGAGTTTTGGAGATAACCTGGATGAGATGTTGCATCGTACTAGTGAACCAAATGACGATGTCAAAAATGTTTATCGCCATATTGAGGAGGGAAAGCAGCCTTTATATCCAGGTTGCGCAAAGTTTTCGTGATTAAGTTTTATCATTAGGTTGTATTCATTAAAGTGTGCTCATGGGATTTCAGAGTCGGGATTTGGAGATATACTAGGGTTGATAAGAGAAGCCTTTCCACAGGCACATATACCCTTATCTTTTAATGCCGCAAAAACTGTCATTAGAGATCTAGGTCTCGACTATAAAAAAATACACGCTTGTCCTAACAATTGCATGTTGTATTGGGGTGAGAATGAAAAAGAGGATTCTTCCAAAACTTGTGGTGCTTCAAGGTGGACCATAGTGTAAAAAGAAGGGACCAGCGACAATGATCCAAAGAAGTTGATTCATAAAATGCCAAAAAATATCATGTGATATTTTCCACTAAAGCCAAGACTGCAACGGATGTTTATGTGCAAGGAGTTTGCCAAACTAATGAAATGGCATGCAGTTGGATGGAAAAATGATGGGAAACTTAGACATCCAGCAGATGGAGAGGCTTAGAAAGAAATGGATACTAGGTATCCTCAATTCTTGTCTAAAATTAGGAATATTAGGTTGGGTGTCGCTGCTGATGGATTCAATCCATTCCGAACAATGAATACTTTACATAGCACCTGGCCAGTAATTTTGGTTAACTATAATCCGCCTCCTTGGTTATGTATGCATCAAGAAAACCTTATCCTTTCAACACTCAATTCTGGTCCAGAGTCTCCAAAAAATAATATAGATGTTTTATGCAACCTATAATTGCCGAGTTAAAAGAGTTATGGGAAGGAGGGATAGAAACTTATGATGCATTTACTGGTCAGAATTTTAGGTTACGTGCCGGTGTCATGTGGACCATCAGCGATTTCCCTAGATATATAATGTTATCCGGTTGGAGCACCAAAGGTAAACTCGGTTGTCCCGTTTGCAACTACGAGACTTCTTCAATGTATCTAAAACATAGTAGAAAGATGTGCTACATGAACCATAGGAAGTTTATGGATCCCGATCATAAGTGGCGGTTCGATAAAAAAAGATTTAACGGCAAAGTTGAAATGGGAGTCACCCCTGAAATTTTGACAGGAACAGACTGTGTGGAATTGTTATCAGGCTTCAGAAATCAGTTTGGGGGAAAACCAGGGCAAAAAAAGCGTAAGATTGATTCACCTTTCAAGAAGAAGTTAATATTTTTTGATTTACCATATTGGAGTCACAATTTACTTCGGCATAATCTTGATGTTAGGCACATCGGGAAGAATATTTGTGGCAACATAATTGGTACATTGCTAAATATAGCTCGCAACTCCAAGAAATGGGTATTAGGAAGGATCTTAATCCCGTTGAATCAAGTGACGGGAGCTATGTTGAAATTTTTGCTTCCATTTTTGATATGACAAATGAGGAGCAGGATATATTCTATACTATGCTAAAAAATGCTAAACTGCCACATGGTTGTGCATCTAAAATTAGTCGTTATATGCACACAAAGGAGAGAAAAGTAACCGGTTATAAGAGCCATGATGCGCATTTTATGCTGAACTCTTTGTTATAATTTGTCGTGAAAAAGTCTTTGAAACCTGAGGCCGCGGTCCCTTTTATTTGATTAGGTGCATTTCTAAGAGGTATTTGGGCCAAAGTCGTTGATTTGAGTGAGCTTTCTAGGTTCCAACAAGTAATTATTGAAATTCTTTGTAAATTTGAAACAATTTTCCCACAAGCATTTTTCGGCATTATGGTGCACCTGCTAGTTCACTTATGCAGAGAAGTACAGTTAGGTGGACCAGTACACTTACGGTGCATGTTTCCAATTGAGAGATATCTTGCTAAATTGAATTCCTATGCCCGTAACAGAAGCAAGCCTGAGGGCTCCATTGCTGAGGGTTATTTAGCAGATGAGTGCTTAACCTTTTGTTCATGATTCTTGAATGGCGACGAGGGAACAGAAGCTAACAATTTATCTGCCATACTTGGAAGCTGTCCACAGAAATCAGAATATCATATTGGTACAAGAAGAAACAAAGATGGAACAACCGTTCACTTAAAAGATTCTGAATTGAAAGCTTGTCATCAATATCTCTTGTTCAATTATGGAAACCAAGAAATAGAGAGTTTGATTGAGTAAGTTTACAAACTCTAAATTATTTTAGTAATTTGAAAGTAACATGTGATTTATTTACTTTCTATCCAAGAAACCTGATTATTGTAGGGAGCATCGAGCTCTTGTTGATGGTCAAAAAAACCTAAAAAAATACAAAAGGGACAGAGAACATACTGACGATTTCTGGAAGTGGTTAAAGGAAAAAGTTGCCGAAAAAACAGGTTTCAAAAGAATTAGAAGTCCTCGCAATGGGACCAAATCCAACATTTAAAAGGTTTAGTGTATATGTAATTAATTGAAGGAGATTCCATACGAAATATAGGGATAGTAAATGTACGACACAAAATAGTGGTGTATTCTTGACTGCGTTGACCACTAGTTTTGCAAGTTTGAAAGATCAGAACCCGCTAGTTGGGGATGTCAATTACTACGGAGCAATTGAGGACATATTTGAAGTTGACTATTGGGGAGAATTTAATGTTGTATTATTTAAATGTTGTTGGTATCAAGAGGAAAAAGACTTATATGGTCTGACTCGAGTAAACTTTAACAGATTATTCCACAAGTCTGATCCCTATGTTATAGCGTCACAAGTTCCCCAAGTATTCTATGTACAAGATTCAACAGAAAAAATGATGTATAATGTTATCAAGAGATTGCCGAGGGATTGGTCTGACTACGAGACTAAACATACAAATGAAGATGAAAAATAATCCAATCTTACATGAATTTCAAAGTGGTGTTGGAATGGAAAATAAAGTCAGCAGTTTTAGTTGGCGTAGAGATGATGTCCCGTCAACCCATTTCCGCGCTGAGCCATATAGAAGTCGAAAAGCATGCTTAAAATATATTTTATAATCTGAATAATAGACTAGTTAAAATTGTAATGTATTGAATCATTATATATTTTGCTTATTCTAAATATAGTCAAAAAGGAGGCTTAAGTTAATTATTTGATACTTAATAAGTAACTTGTTCTAAATATGTTCATTATATATTTTGCTAATTGCATTATTATTGAATTTCCCATTTATTTCATCAAATTAACTGCTTCTAAGTAGATAAATGGTTAGTTTATTTCTTGCTGAGTTGTGACTATATTTTGATTTCTTACTTAGTTATTTGTTCATATTGAACTTATTTTAATGTTGTTTTATGCTTTTTTTGTAGGATGGAAGACAAAATCTTGCATCTCACATTTCATCATAAAGGCGAATTTCAAGATATTCGATATGTTGGTGGAGTACAAACAGTGGTTGAGAGCATCAATTCTGATGTGTTCTCTTTCACAGTATTGATGGAGCATGTAAAAGAGGACCTACAATATTCAGAAATTGGAGGTATTTATGTAAAAAAAGGCGTGGATTCCGGGGGCTGGTAGATGGTGGGTAATGATGCTGAGCTGGATGCAATAGTGGATAAAGTAAAGAGTGGTGATCATGTAGATTTTTTTGTCGATACGGTAGTTGATGGTAAGACTGAACCACTCAAGCAAATGCAACCTCATGTAGTTATACAGCCAAGGAAGAATATTATTGCAGGTATTTAATCCAAATTCTGCATCCAATCTATCCATAAATATGGTTTATACACTCTGGTAACTAATTTTTTTTGTGTTTATCAGCTCAAAAGCCAATAAAGTGCAAGTATGTTACTGCTCATCACTTGAAACAACAACAACAACAACAAAAGAATAAAAAATTTGACAGCAAAAACGCCAAAAATGCCTACTAGAAAGTCGCCACGACTGAATAAGCTGCAAGAAATAAATGAAGCAAGTATGATTAAAAGTTGTGCAAGTGCTAGGAGGAAATTAGTTTTAAATGATCCATCACAAAAAGACAAACATAAGGGAAACAATCAGTCTGAGGTAATTATAAGCAATACATTGGCAACATGCATTTTTTAGAATTATTTGCATGATTTAAAATTATTGGCAACATCATAAGAAAATGTCTTGTAGGTTTCCTGTTTACCCCCTCCACCCCCTCCACCACCTTTAACACCAGCAAACAAAAAGATAGTTGTGCGTGTTGAAGAAGATGAAAAGAATCTGACCGAATACGAAATGCAGAGAGCTAAAAATGTGAAGAAGAAAAATGAATTTTTAATAGTTATAAATTTCCCTACACTAGTAGATTTCTTGAAATCTGCTAACACAAAGAGAAAGGGAAAAGAAAGGATAGGAAAGGACAGCGAAGATTATGTTCTAGAACCCGAGGAGGAACCTAGCGACAGTGATGCTTCTAAAATTCCATGAAAGGTGTGTCATAGTTATAGAATTAATTTTCCATTTTATACCCATACAAGCATAAATATTACCTCGGTACCTAATTGAATTTATATTTCAGAAAACCAAAAACATTCAGAAGACCAATTCCCTTTGTGGACCAAGAACTCGTTCGAGATCTAATATTGTTCCTACGAAGGAGGATGAAATTAAGAAGGAAGCGAACAATGCAGTTCATGAGGAATCTGCTATCATTGAGTTACCAAAGCCTGACGTTGGACAAGGTACAATGGCCGCTTTTAATTCTATGCGGAAACGCCAAAGGGAAAATGCTGAAAAAGCCGCTGCAAGTAAAAATGCAAATGTAACTGTAGAAACTGCCATGTCTGATTATGAAGCCGAAGACGATGTTGAAGATAAAGGTACATTTCTTCCTTCCTAACAATTTCCAAGCTCTTGTTTGTTAAAGCTTAGATAATTTTACAAAGGTGCTTTATTTTCCCTTGAAAAGTATGAATAAAAGTACCCTTTAAATAATCTGCTAAATTAGTCCTAAGTTACAACTTAATATCCCTTGTATTTTGTGACCTCGATAATTTAATCATCTCGAAAAAATAATAAAATCAACATGTCCCAATGTTATTAATTTAGAGAGGTTTTACTGTAGGAGAATGTTATTACTATTCTAATAATTTAATACGTATTGTTCTATATATTGTTCTTATTGGTCCGTATATTTTTTTTTGGTTCTTGAAAGTTGTTCTAAAGAAATTCAGAGGAGGAACACGAATGGACAAAGTTCACTCCAGGTCCTTTGACAAGAGAGTTGTGGTTGACATGAATAACCGTTATCAGCCCGTTTCAGATAACGACAATGAAGTATCTGAGCTTAGCAACTTTCTCGGGACAATTACAAAGCATTGTGTGCCACTTACTTATGTAAGTTGGCGTCATGTTCCTGACAACCTGAAGGACACGATATGGAATTATGTGAAGGTAATTTATTAACTGTAAATAAGTGAAAAAGTTTTCCTGAGTTTTTCTGGTTTTCTAGTTATACAGTACACTAAGAAAGATTAATTTAATAAATTTTATGTTTGATTTAAATGAAGCAACGATACATTATTCCTGAAGAATTAAGAGTCTGGTGTTTAATGACAATTCAAGTATCTTGGAGGGGGCGCAAGAGTCTCTTGAAGAAGGCACATTATTCTCATTATGACAATGATCAGGATAGGCTAGAAAATAGGCCTGACGATGTTCCACTTGAGACTTTTAAGGTGCTCTTCGAATATTGGGGAATGAAACTGTTCAGGTATATGTCTAACTTTCAAACTCTAAGCATCCATGTAGTTCAGTCTAAAAGAGATTAACTAGTGCAAATTATTTTATCATGTGTTTCCCAGGAAAGGGCTAGAAAAAATGCTGAGAGCCGTCGTCAAGTAGTTGACACGCATACTGCTGGCCCTAGAAGTTTTTCACAAGTAAAACACAAAATGGTACGTCATTCCTTGAATTCCTCGTCAAGTTTTTCACAAGTAAAACACCAAATTATTATTCTGTTTCTTAGAGTAGAAAACATGCAATTAAAAGAAAATATTTACATTAATTCAGAAGTAGACCATGGAATTAAAGAAAAAATTATTTCAGAAAATAAATAATAAAAGCTGGTCTACTAGACACTAGATGAAATTATTTTTTTTCATCAAATGTAATTAAATTATGCTTAGTAATCAACTGATATTGCAATACTTGTGATCCTTTCTTTTAGAAAAAAAAGATGCAACAGAAGATGCCTGATGCGGGTGAACCATCAGATGACTTGGTTATTGTTAAAACTCGTAAACGGAAAGAGGACGCACATATAAGACTGGTCCTAGTGTAATCAATTACAGACTTGTAAGCATTCAGTTTTTTTAAATCAATCGCATATAATTGATAAACCACTATATATTATAAGCACTGGATTAATTTCATTGGTTGATATTTCCTAATTTTGTTGGAAAAGATTAAAAAGAATCTCAGCACATCAGGAGAGGGTATCGACGAGCTGATCACATGTAACACCCCCAAATCCGGGGTCGAGGATCCGGGTTGTCACGAGTTCCATTTCCCTTAATAACACCCAATCTTAATAAACAATCAACTACTACGTGCTGTGACCCCACAATAAACACACACACCACAAGTTATAGTCTCAGAGATGAATATCCAAAAATAACACGAGTCATTTTATTCCACAATTATATGCCATTACACCTTAAAAGGGTTTCTGAATAAATTTACATTTCATTGCCATTATTACAATTCATAAAGATACATAAGTCTGGTACATCAAAAGTTGAAAGCCTAGCCTATTGGTAGTTCCTACCACAGCTACAGCGACATAAACACCTATAGGAAACTGCGGAACATTTCCTATCCACTCGCGAATTGGGAGCTTGGTCCTGTTCATCTTGTCTATCTGATGTTGTGTGATGAAAGAAGAAAGCAAGGGTGAGCAACAAGCCCACCGAAATAGTATGTATAATAATTTACAATATATGAGCATTCTCATAGTACTCAAGAAAGTCTTGGTTAAGAAGAAATGAACCAAGTTTGATATCTTAACGCGATAAGTCGCAAAATATTCAGTATATATATACATATATACTACTCAAAATCTTTGAAATCCTCTGACATGTATAATGTACACAGAGTTCCAGTTTATAACTGTATAAAAATATCGTTGCAAGGTGATCTCATATATCTAACCTTGTCTCAACATTTTTGTAAAAATCTTTGTCATGCATAAGATAATCATTAACCAGATATAAGTTGAAAAAATGAAGTTACAAGATACTCCAATATACTTATATCTTTTCCGAATACTACTTGAACTACCACCATTCAAGTTATAATTAGTTTCAAAAGTTCATCACATAGATGAGAATACAAGATAAGATTTGAATAGATTCAATCTTTGAAATATCATTCAAAAGAAATGACGTTACGAGATACTTCATTAAGTCCCGATATATATCCATATATATCTCTCATACATTTCCTGAAACCTCTGTCATGTAAAGTATGAACAGAGTTGTAATATCCAATGAATTTGGAAAGAAAAGAATTTTGGCATAAACCCGATATCTTGCTGATCAGCAAAGATACCAATAAGTAACCTTTTCTACTGTAGATGGATGAATTCCTCGCCGGTCATCACCCTGGCCGCATTCGGACCTCGCGCTAGACCGTTACTCGGCCACTCACGCGTGGATGGACTGTCACCCAGCCTCTTACACCTTCATAGACCGTACCCCGGCCTGTCGCTTATGCCGACTCAATCAGATGGACTTACTTCCCGAACATTGGGCGAGTAATCAAATTGTTGTCTCAAAACAGCAACCACGTTGCGAATATAAAATACACCACATAGCCGGATCCCTCAGGTTTTGAGCGAGTATTTAAATCCCCTTTGAAAGGAAGATCTTAAATATAAAAATGAGTTTTAGGATCCGCTCTAACTTTTAAAATCATTTTGAAGACTCGAAAACATTTTTAAGAATGTTTGGAGAAATGCTTATTTAATAAAGTAAATCGGTCCCGATATATTAGAAAATATCTGAATATTATTATTTAAATAATATTCCCATAAGTATAATCCTTATAAAAATAATTGAAGTAAAAGTTTTAAAACTCATACTTGAAATGAATAATAAATAACCAAAGATATACTTATACGAAAGTACGATCTTTATTTGAATAATCGAAAATAAGTTTGATTATCGAAACATTATTCTTTAATAAAATAAAGAATACTATTTAATAAATAAGCGGAGTCATAAGTCCTCAAATGAATATTCAAAATAATATTCATTAAATAAAATAAACGGAGTCTTAAGTCCTCGAATGAATATTCAAAATAATATTTATTAAATAAAATAAACGGAGTCATAAGTCCTCGAATGAATATTCAACTAATATTCATTAAATAAAATAAAGTTATCGAATAAAACTTATTCAATTAATAGTTTTGAAAACTATATCAATATATATATATATATATATATAAATATATATATATATATAATATACTCGGGAACATCGACACCCGAGTTTAGAAAATGTTCACCTTTGGGTCCCCTATACTAAGGGTATACGCAACTACTGCTTATCTCTAGCATAGGTATTATGCAACTTATAAGCAATTGAATCAACAGATATATATCAAGATTACGAAACAGACATGCATATATACCATATCACATGCTCCAATATATCACAAGATTTGTCAATTAACCATCATGCATCTATCACAAGATAATGTATATACATATGTATAGATCACAACAACAGTATAACGGGTAGAAAACTTGCCTGACTGCTCCCGGATAGACTTAAGCTTAGAGTGAGTCCGATAACCTATGAACAATAACATAAGTCGGAATTAAACCCCGGTCGCTTAAGAAACTAGACTTTAACCAATTGAACCCTAACGTTTGCTTTAGCGCTTAACGATTCACTTAAGTCGCTCGTGTACCCTCGGCTCCACCATTTTTAATAAATTAACCATTAAGAGTTTTAAGGCGATTCTTTCGCGAGCACCTTACCAACTTCCTAATCCACTTTACATAAATGTTTCATACCCCAATTAGTCATTTAAAGTTCTTAACCAAGGTTTCAAAGTAAGGAGAGGGGTAATGGTTCGGTCGCGAAATGCCGTTACTTAAAATGGTCGTTTCTCCTAAACCGTGCATCGGATTCATACGAACCACATATCAAAACGAAGCTCGTAACATGAACTATCTAATCATAAAAATAGTCAAAACCTAACAGTGAGTTCTCGGGTCCTGATGTTAAGAACAAAACAGTCTAAAGTAAATCGGACATTACGACGGCTATGTTTACGCGATTACCAAAGTTTATACCACTCCAATCAATCCACAATTCAACCCACAATCAACATTACAACCAAAATCCCTCCAAACCTCACCACATCAGTCCATTACTTCATGTTTTATCCAACTTATTCAATCACAACAAAAGCTACTAACCATACTAAGGTTCATTAACTAACAACCAAGATTCAACCATCAAAATCTCTACAAACTCAACCAAACTTTAAACAAACTAGCATCATGCTTCTCATATACTATATCAATCATAACCATTCCTAGTTACTCAAAACTAAAGCTAGGGTTTGGAGTTTATACCTTCTTGAAGCTTCTTAACACAACACAAGAGCTTTGAATGCCTAAAAGAACCTTGATCCTTGCTTGTATAACCTTAAACTTTAATAAAAATTCAAGAAAACTAAAGTTATTTTTTTGAAAGTTACTATTCACCATCTTCTTCCTTGAATTATTGGAAGAGATTGTGAAGGAAATTGAAGCTTAGATTCATGGGATAGCTATATCTATGTATAAGGAACCTTGGATAATTACCTCATGATTTAACAATGCTTGGATCTTGGATTTTGATTTTTTTATCCTTGAAAATGAAGGAAAGCCGAGAGCTTGATGTTCTTGAAAGTGAAAGTCAACTTGTTTTTTGTGTTTTTGATTTGTTTTGTCTTGGTTGCTTTATTTTTGTTGTTAATTAATCTTTTACCATGGTAAAATTTGTGTGGCTTGAAATCAACCAACAATACCTTCTCATTTGGTCATGCTTATATCATCCACTTATGTCATCTTCCCACACTTATCTTCTTCTTGTTGGTGTGATGACATTATCATAATTAACCTCTTTGATTAACTCCTAATTACTTGGCTAATGATCGCTGATCTGTTATACGGTTCGCTTAACTTTCGTTCTCGTTTATCGTTTGAGGGATCATACCCGGGATCTTATTACTTGGGTTCCCTTAACCTTTCTCAATACATTATATTCCTTTTTATGATCCCCTCTTATGATCCTTGAATTTAAATCCCTTTTATCCTGTTACGTTATACTCAATTCTTTCGGTATCTGGTGGATTTTCGGTAAAAAATCAAAGTGTTCGAATTTGGATTCTGACGATCTTTACATACACTTATATCCCATATAAAGTACTAATAAGATCTCAGAATAACAATAGAAGAACCCCTACATAGTGTGGCATGAAAAGTTTTCTTATTCAGCATAATCAGCAAAATCACTATTCATAAGGGTTTAAAAAAATTCCAAAAATTGGGGTTATTATAGTATCCCCTCCTTAAAAGGATTCCGTCCCGGAATCCGATAGAAAATGTGTAGGGATACTTTCTTAGCATTGCACTTTCTAACTCTCGAGTAAATTTTCCCACATTGTGGTCCTACCACCAAACTCTGCCTAGTTTGATAACCCTTCTCCTAAGCACTTGTTCCTTTTCAATCTATAACCCTTCCTGGTTGCTCCATTTAGGTTACGTCGGGTTGCATGTCTATGCGCTCATATGCCCCTATTTGTCTGGCATCCGAATTATACTTCCTTAATATTGATACGTGGAACACGTTATGAACTTGCTACATGTTCGGGGGTAGGGCTAGCTCATATGCTAACTTCCCAATAAGTCTTAATACCTCAAAGGGTCCAACAATTCGTGGGCTTAGCTTTCCTTTCTTTCCGAACCTCATCCATCCTTTCCAAGGGAATACCTATAACAACACTAGGTCCCCTACTTCCTATTCCTTGTCCTTTCGTGTCAAATCAACATACTTCGGGTGCCCATCTTGGGCTACTACCAGCCGTCCTCTGATTAAATCTATTATATCCTTGGTCCTTTGGACCACTGCTGGTCTAAGCATCTTGCGCTCTGCAACTTCATCATATCATAAGGGAGATCGACATTGTCTTCCCTCAAGGATCTTATAAGGCGACATCTCGATAACGACATATGATCTATTTTCGTAAGAAAACTCAATCCATGTTAAGTGACCATTTCAAATTCTTTCAAGTCTATTGCACAGACTCTCATCATAGCTTCTAGCATTATAGCTTTTGCTTCTCAATATCCATTCCAATACAACTCTCATGGTTGTAATCAACTCATTACTTGCAGAATCATTGCTGCATTACTATGGTCCACCACTGACCTACTGTCGTCATTCACTTTCCATGAAATCTTAATATCTAACCATACGGAGTCCATACATGTTGTATAGAATTCTTCTAAGGAGTTAACATAATCACCATTCATAATTCATGAAGAACACTCCAAATTCTAACGTACTTTCATGACATGAAGCAGATAAAATTGCAGAAGAGTTTCAAACAAAGCAACGATAGCAGGTTAATACCATTCTTAATCATATGCCTTAAATAGAAGACTTAACTCAAAGGTTCGTCTAGTCCTTTTTGAAACATGGTCCTGGCTTATCTCAAGATAGTACCTTCTGAGATAGATAGCCCGCTCATGGTGATTACACGAATTAAACCTTTACCAACTACTATTACGGTTGGGTATTGCACAGTCATCAGAAAGAATGTCAATCTTCTAAACCATAATACAACCTTCACAGCTTTAACCATCATCACTGTATTCCTTTGGCACAAGCTCCTATAATTATCCTCTTACCTTTAAAGTGTCGGCCACCTCTTTGGCCTTTCCTGATAGTAAAATTTCCTTACAGTCAATGTCATTTTAACCACCTCCAAATAAATTTTCTACCTCATTTCGATCACTGCTTATGTGAAGATGTTTTCCTTAAAATCTGATGAGTAAAAAAAATCACCATTTTTCCATAAGTTATTGCCTCAGTTTTTAGAGGTTAATCATTGTCACGACTGACTCTCAATCATACTTAGAACATCTTTTATCTTAGGTCCTAATTGCCCTGAACAGTTTCGACCTTTACTGGTTCGATCCATACTGTCTCGTGGTTTAACACGTGCCCCACTTGGCACCATTATAATTACGTCATATTTCATTTATCAACATTTCTATTCTTGAGAATTTTGAATATTACCTTTCTCCTTGTAAAACCTCTAAGGTTATCATTGAATCGTTCCTCCTGTATTCCCTAGATAAAGGGCATATCAAGATACCATTTATTAATACCAGAATCATTGTCTATATACTTCTGAAAAATTTCTCCACTGATTCTTAAAGGTTGTTATTACCTTAATCCTTTCCAATTCATACTGTCAAACCTCATACTATCCCTATTAAGGGTGAAATGCCAACCTTTATGCATTCCCCTAGGATTCATTTTAAGTTACTGATGTTCTATCCTTAATTCCACCTTTAAAAAGGTACATGCATCCTTCCATGAATAAATCAAGTCATATATCCCTGATAAGGGTGTCTTATTCAATCATTCCCACCTCGATAGTATATGCCTAATTTCACAATAACATCTGTATTCAAAATGAGGTCAATCAATATGGCCTCCAAAAGATAACAACGGTTATCTGCTTTTCTTGCCTAATTTGGTAACGATAACAAGGATGTTCTAGAAGATATTGGTCGTGTTCAACATGAACTTCTTCTTAATAATTCCTTATTTACTTTTGTTGTTTATCTCAACAGTCATCTCAATGTTGGGATATCTTTCATACCTGGCGTCTCCCTTTCTGGGTATCAAGCCACCGGTCTTACACTTCACATTCTTGAAGGTCACTTCCTTCATCCAATTTTTCCTAATTTCTTACTTCCTTGTCTCCTCAGTCTATCCGCGTCTCATTATTTATCCTTCGAACTGTCTCAAGGTTTCCTCGAATCCTCCCAACTTATAGGGATAAAATATATGTATCTCTTATTCCTTCAACCCATCAGCTTTAACTCATGGTGAATCAATCTTATCCTGATGATTACATACTTTTCTACTTCTATTGCTACGAGTCTTTAGGGTTTCCTCATACCCAACTCCCTTATCATTTCTCGAACTCTATTGCCTTTATAATCCTTTCTATTACAATCATTTCACGAACCCACTAATCATTGACTTCAAACATCACGTCGTTCTGGGATTCTAGTCCTCAGAACAAATCTTGACAACTTTTACAACTTAGCTTCATAATTCATCATACACGTCCGCCTTTGCTCTGGCTTTAAAGCTTTTACACTATCTCCATAACCTTGGGAATTACTTTCTCGAAAACAATTGACTGAACTTTAATCAGTTTATCATAACCTCTGGCTCCGTGCCTTCCTTGGCCTTTTACCAGCGGGTGGCCTCTCTTTTAGGAGGGTAAGTGACAAAAACAGACTTTTGTGATTCGTCCATCATTTAGAATCTCAAATGATTCCTATATTTCCTTTAGCCAGGCTCTCTCCTCTACTGGGTATGCTTGTTCCTTGGAACTCTGAGGGCTTAGTGACCTAAAGGTCCTGAAAGAATTTCCCACTGCATTCTCTCCTCAGGGTGGTGGTTGGGGATAATAGTCTAAGTTCTTTTTAGACAGGTCCATGAATTGCCGTATAGGAGTACCGTCTCGGGTCTCCTTTCCTTACTCGACTTCCGTTTCCTTAGTCTGACGGTTCCCTCCTTCTCCCCATAATCAGGGTCATCCTACATGTTTTAAATCCTCATTTTCCACTCCATTATGTTATGGGTTCCTTCTATCTTGATGGCGACCTCCCTGACTATCACGTTCAGGGTTTGCTCTAAATCTTATTCCTCAAACTAGCTTTCATCTAAGATCTCATCTTTAAGCTCTTGAACATTTGGAACCCAAATTCTGTAGGAATACCTCATTATTCCCTTATCATCTTTCTCAGTATTAATCTCTTATCTATTTGTTGGCTCTCTACCTTCATTCATCACTTTTTCTGGCAAAATATGTTCTTTTCTAATAATTTGGGCTGTATTGCAATCTCAACAGCTTTTCGGTATCGGCTCCGGTTACCTTCACTTCTATTTCCATTTTCTCAAAATCTCTTATCAACTCTCCCAAAGACAGTTTCATCTTGAGTCTCTCTTTTATACTAAGGGCATGAGCCACCATTTTGGCTTTCCCTGGATGATAAAGAATCTCATAATCGTTATCCTCGATTAGCTCTATCCACCTCCTCTGGTGCATGTTGAACTCTTTCTGCGTAAAAATGCACTAGAGCAATTATGGCTTGTGTAAATCTCGCACTTCTCTCCATACAAGTAGTGCCTCCAATCTTTAGGGCAAAACTACTACCCCGAGCCCAAGCTCATGGGTGGGGACATCGAATTTTATATTCCCTTAATTGTCTTGACGCGTACGCGATTACCTTGCTGTGCTGTATAAGAAGCACCCTAATTCTTTATGCGAAGCGTCATTACACATCACAAAATCTCCTTTTCCATCCGGCAACGCCAACATAGTAGCCGTCACCAACCTTTGCTTTAGTTCTTAAAAGTTGTTCTCGCATTTCTCTGTCCATCCGAACTTCTGAGTCTTACGAGTAAGTCGTGTTAAAAGGGCTACTATCTTTACAAACTTGAACGAACCTCCGGTAGTGACCAGCCAATCCTACCTCTGGTAATTCCCCTAACCATGGTCATCAATTCCTCAGTGGTCCTTTATTCATTCTTGTTAGGATCCTCCACGGGATTCTTCTCAGCAACAATCCCTTCTAGGACAACATCCTCAACTGCTACATCCTCAATATGAACATCATCCAGTCCCCCGTTAGGACGCTCTATCGGATCCATAATCTGATCTCCAATAAGTAATAAAACATCATCGCGTTGTTGCTCCTCAACCTCAGGGTTCGGAGTCCCGCTACCATATACGATAACGAACTACGCTTCTATCACGATATTTATAAGGGTTCCCATAAGGGTTTTAACTGTCAGTACTACGTTAGGTAGTCCGACTATGAACTTGGCAAGAGTTCTTATTATCTTAGTGGACTTATTATTTTAACGTCATATCATCTCTGAGGTTTATAACGCTTAGCTCTGATACCATTTCTGTAACACCCCCAAATCCGGGGTCGGGGATCCGGGTTGTCACGAGTTCCATTTCCCTTAATAACACCCAATCTTAATAAACAATTAACTACTCCATACTGTGACCCCACAATAAACACACACACCACAAGTTATAGTCTCAGAGATGAATATCCAAAAATAACACGAGTCATTTTATTCCATAATTATATGCCATTACACCTTAAAAGGGTTTCTGAATAAATTTACATTTCTTTGCCATTATTACAATTCATAAAGATACATAAGTCTGGTACATCAAAAGTTGAAAGCCTAGCCTATTGGTAGTTCCTACCTCAGCTACAGCAACATCAACGCCTATAGGAAACTGCAGAACATTTCCTATCCACTCGCGAATTGGGAGCTTGGTCCTGTTCATCTTGTCTATCTGATGTTGTGTGATGAATGAAGAAAACTAGGGTGAGCAACAAGCCCACCTAAATAGTATGTATAATAATTTACAATATATGAGCATTCTCATAGTACTCAAGAAAGTCTTGGTTAAGAAGAAATGAACGAAGTTTGATATCTTAACGCGATAAGTCGCAAAATATTCAGTATATATATACTACTCAAAATCTTTGAAATCCTCTGACATGTATAATGTACACAGAGTTCCAGTTTATAACTGTATAAAAATATTGTTGCAAGGTGATCTCATATATCTAACCTTGTCTCAACATTTTTGTGAAAATCTTTGTCATGCATAAGATAATCATTAACCAGATATAAGTTGAAAAAATGAAGTTACAAGATACTCCAATATACTTATATATTTTCCAAATACTACTTGAACTACCACCGTTCAAGTTATAATTAGTTTCAAAAGTTCATCAGATAGATGAGAATACAAGATAAGATTTGAATAGATTCAATCTTTGAAATATCATTCAAAAGAAATGAAGTTACGAGACACTTCATTAAGTCCCGATATATATCCATATATATCTCTCATACATTTCCTGAAAACCTCTGTCATGTAAAGTATGAACAGAGTTGTAATATCCAATGAATTTGGAAAGAAAAGAATTTTGGCATAAACCCGATATCTTGCTGATCTGGCAAAGATACCAATAAGTAACCTTTTCTACTGTAGATGGATGAATTCCTCGCCGGTCATCACCTTGGCCGCATTCGGACCTCGCGCTAGGCCGTTACCCGGCCACTCACGCGTGGATGGACTGTCACCCAGCCTCTTACACCTTCATAGACCGTACCCCGGCCTGTCGCTTATGCCGACTCAATCAGATGGACTTACTTCCCGAACATTGGGCAAGTAATCAAATTGTTGTCTCAAAACAGCAACCACGTTGCGAATATAAAATACACCACAGAGCCGGATCCCTCAAGTTTTGAGCGAGTATTTAAATCCCCTTTGAAAGGAAGATCTTAAATATAAAAATGAGTTTTGGGATCCGCTCTAACTTTTAAAATCATTTTGAAGACTCTAAAACATTTTAAAGAATGTTTGGAGAAATGCTGATTTAATGAAATAAATCAGTCCCGATATATTAGAAAATATCTGAATATTATTATTTAAATAATATTCCCATAAGGATAATCCTTATAAAAATAATTGAAGTAAAAGTTTTAAAACTCATACTTGAAATGAATAATAAATAACCAAAGATATACTTATACGAAAGTACGATCTTTATTTGAATAATCAAAAATAAGTTTGATTATCGAAACATTATTCTTTAATAAAATAAAGAATATTATTTAATAAATAAGCGGAGTCATAAGTCCTCAAATGAATATTCAAAATAATATTCATTAAATAAAATAAACGGAGTCTTAAGTCCTCGAATGAATATTCAAAATAATATTCATTAAATAAAATAAACGGAGTCATAAGTCCTCGAATGAATATTCAACTAATATTCATTAAATAAAATAAAGTTATCGAATAAAACTTATTCGATTAATAGTTTTGAAAACTATATCAATATATATATATAAATATATATATATAAATATATATATATATATATATATATATATATATAATTTACTCGGGAACATCGACTCCCGGTTTTAGAAAATGTTCACCTTTGGGTCCCCTATACTAAGGGTATACGCAACTACTGCTTATCTCTAGCATAGGTATTATGCAACTTATAAGCAATTGAATCAACAGATATATATCAAGATTACGAAACAGACATGCATATATACCATATCACATGCTCCAATATATCGCAAGATTTGCTAATTAACCATCATGCATCTATCACAAGATAATGCATATATATATGTATAGATCACAACAACAGTATAACGGGTAGAAAACTTGCCTGAGTGCTCCCGGATAGACTTAAGCTTAGAGTGGGTCTGATGACCTATGAACAACAACATAAGTCGGAATTAAACCCCGGTCGCTTAAGAAACTAGACTTTAACCAATTGAACCCTAACGTTTGCTTTAGCGCTTAACGATTCACTTAAGTCGCTCGTGTACCCTCGGCTCCACCATTTTTAATAAATTAACCATTAAGAGTTTTAAGGTGATTCTTTTGCGAGCACCTTACAACTGCCTAATCCACTTTACATAAATGTTTCATATCCTAATTAGTCATTTAAAGTCCTTAACCAAGGTTTCAAAGTAAGGCGAGGGGTAATGGTTCGGTCGCGAAACACCGTTATTTAAAACGGTCGTTTCTCCTAAACCGTACATCGGATTCATACGAACCACATATCAAAACGAAGCTCGTAACATGAACTATATAATCATGGTAATGGTAAAAACCTAACAGTGAGTTCTCGGGTCCTGATGTTAAGAACAAAACAGTCTAAAGTAAATCGGACATTACGACGACTATGTTTACGTGATTACCAAAGTTTATACCACTCCAATCAATCTACAATTCAACCCACAATTAACATTACAACCAAAATCCCTCCAAACCTCACCACATCAGTCCATTACTTCATGTTTTATCCAACTTATTCAATCACAACAAAAGCTACTAACCATACTAAGGTTCATTAACTAATAACCAAGATTCAACCATCAAAATCTCTACAAACTCAACCAAACTTTAAACAAACAAGCCTCATGCTTCTCATATACTATATCAATCATAACCATTCCTAATTACTCAAAACTAAAGCTAGGGTTTGGAGTTTATACCTTCTTGAAGCTTCTTAAGACAACACAAGAGCTTTGAATGCCTAAAAGAACCTTGATCATTGCTTGTATAACCTTAAACTTTCATAAAAATTCAAGAAAACTAAAGTTATTTTTTTGAAAGTTACTATTCACCATCTTCTTCCTTGAATTTTTTGAGAGATTGTGAAGGAAATTGAAGCTTAGATTCATGGGATAGTTATATCTATGTATAAGGAACCTTGGATAATTACCTCATGATTTAACAATGCTTGGATCTTGGATTTTTATTTTTTTTCTCCTTGAAAATGAAGGAAAGCCGAGAGCTTGATGTTCTTGAAAGTGAAAGTCAACTTGTGTTTTGTGTTTTTGATTTGTTTTGTCTTGGTTGCTTTATTTTTGTTGTTAATTAATCTTTTACCATGGTAAAATTTGTGTGGCTTGAAATCAACCAACAATACCTTCTCATTTGGTCATGCTTATATCATCCACTTATGTCATCTTCCCACACTTATCTTCTTCTTGTTGGTGTGATGACATCATCATCATTAACCTCTTTGATTAACTCCTAATTACTTGGCTAATGATCGCTGATCTGTTATACGGTTCGCTTAACTTTCGTTCTCGTTTATCTTTTGAGGGATCATACCCGGGATCTTATTACTTGGGTTCCCTTAACCTCTCTCAATACATTATATTCCTTTTTATGATCCCCTCTTATAATCCTTGAATTTAAATCCCTTTTATCCTGTTACCTTATACTCAATTCTTTCGGTATCTGGTAGATTTTCGGTAAAAAATCAAAGTGTTCGAATTTGGATTCTGACGATCTTTACATACACTTATATCTCATATAAAGTACTAATAAGATCTCAGAATAACAATAGAAGAACCCCTACATAGTGTGGCATGAAAAGTTTTCTTATTCAGCATAATCAGCAAAATCACTATTCATAAGGGTTTAAAAACATTCCAAAAATTGGGGTTATTACATCACAGATGGAAAATCACATGGTTCATCTTGGCTGGTAGGGAGAGCTGTAAATCCATCCAAGATTTCTGCCGCTGATCCAACAGAGACATATGCGCAGGACCTCACAAGAAAGATTCGGGAAAGTCTGGTTGAAGAAGTGGAGGCGAAAGTGAACAGAAAAGTGCAAACGGAGGTTGATACACAGGTTAACAGAAAGGTCCAGGAGAACTTGACCTATGTGCTTCAAAAATTGGGTGAAACAAACCCAAATATCAAGATTGAGCTTGGGGCCCTCTGTGCCACCATCTCGAGTGACAATGATAATGGCACTCCTATGAATGGTGGCGCCATCTCTTAGTTATTCTCTGCGTTAATCTCTGATATGATAATCTGACTTGCTTAGTATCTACTTAGTAATCTGCTTATTAGTATTTATGGTGGATTTTAATGTAGTTGAATTATGGTGGATTATTGTAGTTTGATTACAATGGTTTGTTGCTGGGCGTTGAAACTATTATGTAGTGGGTGGATTTGGTGAATTTATAGTAGTTGATGGATAATTGAAGTTTGTCGAATTATTGTTTCGGGTTATATATTAATTTGGTAATAGATTGGATAGGTAAAGTACAAGGAGTATATTTTTATTTTAAAACAGACAAGTGTTGCCATTGTTATTCCAAACTGTTGGGAAAACTGAACAAACTTGCATTTTATGTTGCTATTGTCATATAAATTATGTTGCCATAGCTATGGGTGGTGGGTTCCATAATAGGCCCCACATGTACTAACGTGGCAAAAGTGGGCCCCACATCTACTAACATGGAAGTGGTGGGTCCCACATATTCTAACGTGGCAATAGGTGGTCCCACATATGCTCACGTGGCAATAGTGGGTCCCACATATGCTTACGTGGAAAATATGGACCCCACATTTGCTTACGTCGAAAAAACCAACACCAAAAAAGTGTTGCCTTTGATTATTTTGGGCCTACAGCAACATATTTGAACCTATACCAACATTTTTTTAGTTGCAATAGGCTGTTTATGGTGTAGTGAAATTTAAGCAATGTAACATTCATAATATACACTCTGAATACTATTCTGCTCTTTCAGTTTTAATATACATATTAGTTGTTCTAAGTAGTACTAACAGATATAAACACAAGCTTAAGTTTACTATCTATATTTGTCTTTCCAAACACATGTATATATGATACATAATCTAGTTTAGTCTCTACACTTGGTATCCGATCCTATGGTCCTGAATGGTGGCCATACTCTTGTTAAATATGAAAACCCATGTACTTATCGTTAATTATGGGATCGGTCCTTTTGCTGGACGCATAAGTGCATACGACACTCATTCTTCTTCTCGATATGGTAATTTTAGATATCAAAATAAGCTTTGGTGTGCTTCAGGTATCTCAAGTTGTGATGCAGGTTCAGGTGGTTCTCTAGTGGTGGTGCTGTTGTGCACACGAGTCAATCTCCAAGTGGTACTAGATGGGAAAATAAGAGATATGGTGGACCTGATGAATCTTATGGAAATCAAACTGCATATATTATAATTAAGATTGGCTTAGGAGTAAGCATAGGAGTAAGAAATTCCTCTACCGGTGGAGAGCTACAACCTTGTGGTGGAAAGGTGGAGAATTCATGGGAGATAACTATGATGATGAACATGAAAATTCAGGATATGGATATGGAGTTTATGGGCAAAGAAGTATCTGTCTATGGTCAAATGCGAGGTGCTAAATGAGCAAATTAGAAGTGCCATACGGGCAATTATAAACTTGCCATACGACAAATAAAAAGCCAGATGGGCTATGTATTAAAAGCCATACGGTATATGTTGAAGTGTCAAACGGGTAGAGAAGTTGAAAGCCAAACGGGCTAAGTTGGAAGTCAAATGGGAAGAAAGCCAAACGGGCTAAGTTGATAACCAAACAGGTTCATGAAAAATTTAAGATTAAGGGGGTGATTGTTGGGATTTAATCTTAAATTTATTATTTAAATTTAAGTAATTGTTTATTTATTTATGTATTTTTTTCATTTATTTGGTGTTGAATAAATCAGTTGTAACAAAATATTTTTGTTAACCACGAGACTAGATTAGTGACATTTTATAATTATAATGTGGAATAATATTTTAGTAGTGTAGATAGATTAGAAAGTAGTTCCTTGTTTTTAGGTGCCACCTCTGTAGCTTTAGGTGATTAAATTCAAGCAATGTAATGTTCATAATATACACTCTGAATATTATTCTTCTCTTTCAATTTTAATATACATATTAGTTGTTCTAAGTAATACTAACACATGTAAATACAGGCTTAAGTTTACTATCTATATTTGTCTTTCCGTGCACATGTATATGTGATATATGATCTAATTTATTCTCTACACTTGGTATTCGAGTCTATGGTCCTCAATAGTGGCTATGCTCTTATTGATAATGAAAATATGTACTTATCGTTAGTTATGGGAGCGGTCGTTTTGCTGGACGCATAAGTTCATACGACACTCATTCTTCCTTTCGATATGTTAATTTGAGTTATCAAAATAAGCTTTGGTGTGTTTCAGGTATCTCAAGTTGTGATGCAGGTTCAAGTGGTTCTCTAGTGGTGGTGCAACTATGCACACAAGTCAATCTCCAAGTGGTGCCAGATGGGCAAATAGGAGATATGGTGGACCTGATGAATCTTGTGGGAATCAAGCTGCATATGTTGCGATTGAAGATTGGCTTAGGAGTAAGCATAGGTGTAAGTAATTCCTCTGCTAGTGGATAGCTAAATCCTTGTGGTGGCAAGGTGGCGGATTCATGGGAGATAACTATGATGATGAACATGAAATTTCAGGATACGGATATAGAGATTATGGGCAAAGAAGTATATATCATATGAGCAAATGCACCCTGACAGGGCGGTGCGCTGACCAATTGAACGACGTGCTAAATGAGCAAATTAGAAGTGCCATACGGGCAATTATAAACGTGTATACAACAAATAAAAAGGCATACATGCTAAGTATTAAAAGCCATACGGGATATGTTGAAGTGTCAAATGGGTAGAGAAGTTGAAAGCCAAACGGGTTAAGTTGGAAGTCAAATGGGATGAAAGCAAGACAGGCTAAGTTGATAACCAAATGGGTTCATGACAAATTTAAGATTAAGGGGGTGATTGTTGGGATTTAATCTTAAATTTATGATTTAAGTTTAAGTAATTGTTTATTTATTTGTGTATTTGTTTATTTATTTGGCAAGGCTAGGTCAATGGCATTTTATTAGGATAGCTTGGAATACTATTTTAGTAGTGGAGATAGAGTAGGAAGTAGTTCCTTGTTTTTAGGTGCCACCTCCCTAGCTTTAGGTGTTTAAATTCAAGTAATGCAGCGTTCATAATATACACTCCTAATATTATTCTTCTCTTTCAGTTTTAATATACATATTAGTTGTTTTAAGTAGTACTAACAATGTAAACACACGCTTAAGTTTATTATCTATATTTTTCTTTGCGTACACATGTATATGTGATACATGATCTACTTTAGTCCGTACACTTAGTATCCGAACCTATGATCATGAATGGTGAATATGATAACCCATGTATTTATCGTTGATAAATTGCATGTCGGCACGATTATTAGCAAAATAATATTTTCTACAATATTTTAGGTAGTATTTTAATTGCAGAATGTATGTCGACTCCATGACTCTATAGAACTTAAATCATATATATATGTATGTATATTGGTTGATGACGTTCTTCATTTTTTCATTTATAAACGATTAGACTACATAATTTTAGTAGGTTTCTAGCAACTTTATATTCCCTCTATGCCACAATATTAGTCACATTTGATATAAATTTTTTTCCCATAATACTTGTTCATTTCAAACTTTCAAAGCAAATATGTGGGCAATTTTCCTAAAGGGCCATTTTTGAAAATTATATAATAATTAATGAAATGTGAGTATGAGTGTGGAATACTTTATAATTATATAATAATTAAACTATATTTTACTTTCAGAACATATATGGACTCCAAGAATTCCACTGAAATAAGGGACTCTATAGAATATATATATATAATAAACAGTTATGTATTTGTGATTGGCTCCCTAGATGTGTCTCTTATTTAGCAAAAGACTAAAAAGTAGACCTGGCAAAATGGATCTAGATCCGAAAAACCGAACCGAAATTTGTGGAACCGAGATCTGATTATACATCCGAGATAAATTATCCAAAATTTAACCGAATCCGAAATGATCCGATCCGAACCGAATTTAGTACATCATAGTCAAATCCGATAATGATCCGGAAAACTGATTTGATCCGATCCGTAAATTATCTGAACCGGAAATTTAACCAAAAATTATCCGAAATATCAAATCTGATAATGACTTGAAACCGATAAAATCCGAGTTCAAAGTTATCCGAACCGAATATAATTTGAAACCAAAAATACCCGAACCGGAAATAATCCAACAAATATCACTATTATTTTAAACTTATCTAATATTCTAAATTAATCTAATATTGGTATAATAAGAGAATAAATTATGATGTTGCACTAGGCATAAATTTATATATTTGTTTGTTCTACTAACGTTAATATTGTTTATACATTTTCTTACCGATTTACTTAATTCAAATATATAAATCATGAGACCCAATTATAATATGTAAACATAATTATAGTATATGAACTTATTTAAACATGTGTTTTTGGAACAATATAGCAATATCTAAGATATGTACTTTTGCATATTCTAAAGAAGTTGCAAAACTTTAAGTCCAATTACTAATCACAGTTGAGACTTCCTTTACTCACAGGCATATGTAAAATGTAAATGTACGTACGAAATCAAATAGCAGAGACACAAAACAACAATATCTTTTTACATGGAAAGCACCTAGAAATAAAACTACATCTTAGCTGGTTTATTTTCGACTTAAGACCGGAAAGTTCTTATAGTCTAGCTAGGCCTTAAACAGGGGAACATTGATTAACATAGAAACTTCTGCCTACAAGCTTGACAAATGACTTTCGTGCAGGTTGGATCAATCATACGAGGAGCCCTTTCCTTCAACTTCTCAGCCTTGTCAACCTCCTCTCGAGCTCTCTCCCACATTTGTCTGGCACGCGAGAACTGTGACTGCGCCAGCTCCATTTCTCTCCTAGTTAGTTCCCTGACACGCTCTGCATACGCCTTCTCCAATGGAACTAAGCGAATCTGCTCCGATGCTTGCAATTTCAGTGTCTCAGCATATTCATCGAGATTCTCATGATCCAAAACTGGCCGCAACACCTTGCAATCATTACTTTCAGGTGGCTTAAAAGGCCTTAAACTTATGGAAAGTTGAAGATCCAGTGATGGTTCAAACTATGTGCCTACCTGGCTTTTGGCAAGATTAACAAGTGTCGATGGAGTCAGTGCACCATGCTCACATTGCACCACTCTACTTGTCATTCCCAAATTCTTTGCATAGACAACAAAAAGAAAAGACAAGGATGAAGTAATTTGAAGGTTATTCATCTTTGGCTTCTATATTAGTCCTCCTGGAGTATATTTAACACTTGGATTTGATGATCCAGGGATAATGCTGCAAACAAACTCATTTGCGTATGAAACAAATGGCTTCACATCCATCTTTTTGGAAAACAGGAAATGTAAATGTATGGAACATTCAGAACATGAATTGTATGTGAGATTTGGTTAAGCAAAAAAGGAAAAATATATGAAATTTAATTAGAAAATAGTAATCTACCTCAGAAAGAAGTACACTAATTTCAGCATCTTTTGAATCCCATCTGAATTCACCAATGTTCTAAGGCCTGCCCATTTGATATACGTTATTTAAAACGTAGTTCAAGTAAATTTCATTTTGAGTGGCTTTATGTAACCATGTTGCTCCCCATAGCAGTTCATCATGTTCATTAATATTGCAACTTCTTTTAATCATGGACCATATTTGAGCAACACTCATAAATTGTTATTCTTTGAAAGTTAAATTGCACGTGTATGACATTATACTGCACTGCAATATTGATTAGTGACATCAACAAACCTGATAGCCACTGTAGTCACAATGAAATGGACACACTCAATGTCCAACTTTAAAATTATTAAAAGATCCCCGGAAAGTATCCGCGAATTTGAAAACCTAATTCACAGCCAAAGTAGTAATCAATACATATTTTTTATAGCTCAGTAACAGAATGTAGCATAATGTGTTGTCAACGCGTACCTCCTGAGCTCTTGCAATTAACAAATTAGAATACTTGGGAAAAAATCGCCTTAAAACAATTGAAGAAGACGCTAAAACAATTGGGAAAATATCCGTTAGGTTACTGCTCCTAAAACCTGAAGGTGTTAGGAGGGCTTACACAATCCAGAAGGCGCATATCTATGCCACCTAAAGTTCAGAGTGCAGACTGATTTATAGGCAAAAACTTAACCTAACTTTTACTTTTGCCTGATCAATTGCAATATTAAGCTATAATTAAAAAGTTACTTAAGAACACCACAAGTGAAGCCTAATAACTATATATTACAGAACTGCAGTGCAGAGTCTTAAAGATCTCATCAGAATTTAAACATACAAGTACCATTTTAAACTGTAAATGACCTAAATGTTCAGTGACATAAATACAGTAATGCAGACCTAATTTGCTGCAATGGCTATTTGAAATCCAGAAATAAAAATGCCCATTGGGACCATTAAAATATCAAAATCCATAAATCAAGTAGAAATCTTAGAACTATTTGTTCTTTACTGAATAATAATGACCAAATATCTAACACAACTCAACAATAATGCTAGGCATAAGAACGTAATTTTGACGAATCTGGAAATACGATCTACGATGAACCTTCACCGCAATGCGCAGAAACCCATGATCTGTTATAAGAAAATAAAAATAAAAAACATTTATACTTGTAGAAAAAAGTTGATAAAACTATAGTTAAAATAATATAAATGTGAAATAAACTATAGTAAACCAGTAGGCTAAAATATAATTATACAAATTCATTTTAATTGACCTTAATGTAGATAATCCACTAAATTTATTCCTTTGAAGACCAATGCACTTCTGTACCAATGCATTCTGCTTCCTCCACTATACAAATACAAATAATTTGTTAATAAAAGAGCTAGTGTATTAAAAAGATTAGCATAAATATTTCTACGCACCTTCGTAACCATGTAGCCAACTACGAGTAGTAATAAGAACCTGTACATTTTCGGGGAGGTAAGAACTTCGCCATTTATTCAAAATCCTTCCACCAATACTAAAGGAAGACTCGGAAGCAACTGTCGTCAACGGAACAGATAAAATATCCCTCGCCATGTAAGAAAGCTCGCCATATTTTAATTCGTTTTTACCCCAAAACTCCAAAATGTTTAACTCTTTATCTCGATTCATTCTAGGCTCCTCCAAATAAAGATCCAACTTTGACCTTATGGCGACATCCTATGAATCTTGGTTATCCAAATCCTGAAAATAAAATTCAACTTAATAATTAAACTACATCATCAAAAGAAATTACATAATAAAATAAAATAAAAAACTTGAATTTAGATAACATATAAACTTACAACAAGATTAAATCTAGGCCTCTTGGAAGTTTCTGGGTTTGATGTGCTAGAAGATGCTTCTGTTGAGTTGTTATGCCCCTTTGACATGTACTCAACAAAGAGTTTTTTCAGCTTTAACATCACATTAGCAAGCTCAACTATACCACCTTGATCATAGTATAGTTTTTGAAAACATAGCTTAAGGGATTGTACCTTATATCGAGGATCAAGTATCAAAGCAAAGGCAAATAATGTGTTGCACTCTTGAACATCATCAACATCATAATTTAACCAATATTTTTCAAACTTATCTTTCATGCTTAATCCGATATATCCCAAATCGATGTCGTCACTAGTCGCTAATTCCCTTAAATGCATAGCTATCCTCCATACATTCTCAAAATACAAATTAGCAGTAGGATAATCACTTCCAGAAAACAACTTGGTTATATCATAAAATGGTTCCAAAACATCTCGAATTTTTTGAATTTTTTCCCATTCATCTGGATTTGGAAGATTTTTATACGAACTATCAGCATAACTCAGTTCCACAAATTCACTGCGATATAAGAGAGCCCTATCAAGCATCATATAAGAAGAGTACCACCTAGTTGGAACATCTAACCACAATCCATTAGTCTCGGTAATCCTAACATGTTTTACCGCTGTCTCAAATGATTGTTTTCTGATTTCTGACCACTTCACATACTTGACACTTTTCCTAACCTTTTCCACACTATGATCAATAATCTTGAGCCCTTCCTTAACAATGAGGTTTAGTACATGAGCAGCACAACGAATATGAAAAAACTCACCATTACATAACAATAACTCTTGGCGATTAAGAGAGTCTCTCAAGTAATCTTGCATTTTATCATTACTTGAAGCATTATCTAGTGTGATTGAAAAATTTTTATGTTCAATGCCCCAATCTCGAATTAATGTAGACACACTATTATACATAGCATAGCCAGTGTGTGGAAACTCAATATGAAGGAATTTAAGAACCTTACTATTTAAATTCCATTTAGCATCCATATAGTGTGTAGTCAAGAACAAATAACCTTCAGTTTGACATGAAGTCCACATATCAGAAGTTAAGCAAATCCGACCAGGAATAGTTTGAAGAATCTTAAATAACTGGGCTTTTAAAGTCTTATGCAATTTTACACAATCAGCTTTGGTTGTGTTCCTAGTAATGGATTGAACCTCTTGATTAAGATAGGTATGAATTTCTCTATTTCCCTCGTGCTTGACCCATGAAAAAGGATATCCATGCCTGATAATTGCCTTAGACAACAATTCCCTATAGCGAGTTTGAGTAAATTGTGGAATTGCTCCAGTTGACTTAAGATACTGAATATATGGTTTACATATTTTCATATGTTTATTCATGTTAGAGGTACCATTAACAGATTTAGCAAGATAAGTTGCTTTCTTATAGTAAGTGCATCGTGCCCTCCTTGAGGTTAGAGGAAGATCAGTTCCATCTATAATCCCAAACACAGTCCAACAATTGCTTCGTCTCCCATCAGATTTTTCTAAGGGTTGTAGATGAGTAGAAGTCATAGATGCAATACTATCACCATCTGTTTGACCTTCGCTCCTATCAACTTCTGTATCCGAAAGTTCTACCATAACTTAAATGCCACAATCGACAAGCCTGTAAATCAATAAAAACAACAAAAAATTACTATCAACATTATATTATACACAAATGTATTAAAAAAATCATATTATTACAAAAATAATTAAAATATATCATATCATTACTATTTACTTGTAGACTTGTAGTAGATGTAGACTAGTAGAGCGCTAAAGAGAAAACCCAAAAATTTTAAAAACCCCAAAACAAAACTAGGGTTTATCATCAAAATTCGAATTATTTATTTCGTACCTTCGTATACGATGAAGAAATGTGAGGAAAATTCTTTGATTGTGAAACCATACTTAAATAGGATACTCCAACTCCAAGGGTGCGAGAAAACGTGGGTGGGAGTCTGGGAGATGGAGTTTGGGACGGGGAGAGTGGGATAAAAACATGAGCGATTAATGAGTAAAGAGACATACCCGACACGATCATGATATTTTTCTGCCCCTTCAAAATAAAATGAGAATTTTTGTTAAAATTTCAATTTATTAACATTTTTTAATTTTTAATTTTTAATTACCCATTATTTTCAGATAATTTCTTAATTAATTTAAATATTTTAATTACCCGATATTTTCAGATAATTTATTATAGTAAAGGCACTATGCAAAAATAATATATGTTTTTAAAATTTAAAAAAATATTAAAGTAAATATAAATTTTGATATCTAACTTATCAATTTAGGTCAACTAGTTAACTAAGCCGCGCTTCGTATCAGCATTCTAAATTAATATTTCGCTATTTTTTCATATTTATTGTATGATCTTTATCATTCTAATATTATGTAATAAAATATATTAAGTTGATTTTGAGAGAAAAATGAAAGATGGTATTAAAAAAATAGGAAATATAATATACTGTAATACTGTGGGTAACGAACTGATTAAGCGAAAATAAGTCAAATATCGTATTTTACTAAAATTGGAAAAATAAACTAATATTTATTATTATCATATACGTAATTACTATTTATATTGGTAAATAATAAATTTTCATAATTTTTAATCTCAAATTGATCTCAAGTATGGAGGATTTGGAGAATATGGTGACCATTTAATCTTTAGAACAGTCTTAACGTGACGTGTTTCTCGCGAGCGTGTAAAGATACTGGTCATTCTCTGGTATGTTGAGTCTTTCCTTGCACTGTAACTTTTTTTTTGTCTACAAAATAAACAAAGATAATAATGACAGCCAATATAATAGTTCGTAAAGTTGTGCCTGATGTTTGAGAAGCATCCGTGTAAGGGGGAATACCAAGTAAATATAAAACACTGTTATCCTGAATAGCGAACTGATTAAGCGAAAATCAAGTCATATAGTGTGTTTTACTAAAATTGAAAAAATAAATTAATATTTTTTATTATCGTATACTAATTACTATTTAAATTGGTAAATAATGAATTTGCTTAAGTTTTAATCTCAAATCGATCTCAATTTATAGACAGGATCTTAAAAATTTTATTTAGTTTAAAATTGTTATATATTTTAAATTAAATTATATAAATATATATAAATAATAAATATTCAAAATAATAAATAATTATTTTATATATATTAATTATTAATCCATCAGTTATATATTATAACTTATAAGGCCTTGTTCTATATGAATGAATGATTGTGATAATCTTAAAATAATACTATAAATGGAAGATTCATTTTTTAAAGACATCCAAAAAAGAAAAAAAATGTCATATAAAATAGGATGGGGGAGTATATATATATATATATATATATATATATATATATGGTTAAGTTATATGGAGATCACTTTTTTGTGGAGACCTTGGAGACCACTTATGTTCTGCAAGTTAAATATTGCATAAAAACATTGCAAAACATATTATTTTACGAATTATGCTCTACAAAGTTCCTTATTTTATTCAAAATCTTGAATATCATATATGTACTGCATGTAAAACATCATAAAAATATTTTATTGTGCAAAACATGTTAAGTTTGCAGAACATTTATTCAGTTTGCAGAACATACACATTCTACTTATTAAACTTAAATGATCTTCAATAATTTTAATGAATTAGTGATACTAGTAAAACATACTTCACAAAATAATATATTTTATAGTATTTTGGTTGCAGAACATATGTGGGCTCCAAGGTCTCCGATGAATAAGAGGTCTCCATAAAACTTTCCTATATATATATAATATTAAATTAGTTACGATTAGTGAACCGATTAGTCATTTTGATTAATTTCTCATTACTTGATTAATCCAAGGACATTGACTAACTCCGCTGATTAAGTCTGATTTCGCTTTTTTACAACACATTTCGGCCAAAATTTGAATTTTTTTCATATATTTTTCTCTTTTTTAAAAAAACTTATACCTAATATATGTATGGGGTATTTTAGTGTGTTGTTCTCGAAATATTTCAAGAAATTACCAATTTAGATGCGCTTATTATTTTTTGGACACCTTACTAACTCCAATATAAATTGTGCTTGATTTTTCAAGAATATATCGACAAAATTTTGAAACGTTGCAGCTTTGAACTTTATTCATTTTTGCAAGAATAGTTCAATAGATTGATAATATTCGGTCTATTGTAAAAAACAATTCATGACATGATTTAAATATTTGTTTTATACAGTTTATAAAATACATTTCTCACAATTATACTCAAAATTCAAATTTAAATTCAAATACTAAAACTAAAATGGTATGTATAATATTCAAATAAGAAAGTTAAAATAAAATATATATTATTCAAGTGTTGAAAATATTAAACTATACTTAAAAACTATATCATGAGTGTTGACACTAGTTTTTTATGTAAACTATTACTTTAATAACACGAATAAATGGTTTTTTTTTGCTAAATAATAAATGGTTCTTTTTACTTATCTCTACTTGAAAGTTGGTTTGTTTTGTTTGTGCAATATTGTTAAAGTTAATTATTTTAGTTTATTTTTATAAAGCTGATGTGCGGTTTTCTCTCATATAAATTTTTTAATAATGATAAATATCGGTCTTACTAGCCATTTTTGATAATTGTTCATCAGTTTTATGAAATCCTGTTCGTTTTCGTCTAGTTAACTACTTGACTCCTTAAAAAAATATAAATATAAGAAATTAAATAAAAAATTTATCTGAATATATAGAAAATGCATTTTGTGTTAAAAAAGAAATTAATTTGTCTATCATCAACATAATTCATTTATTGAAAAGTTATTGAATGAATAATTTCAAATGTACTCATTTGTCAAGGTCCAAACCGATACGAACCAAATTTTATAATCCGAAAAAAACCTGAACCGAAATATAAAAATCCGAAAAAATCTGAACCGAATTTTATCTGATTTTAATCCGATTTGTAACCGATTTCAATCTGAATATGATCCGAGCCGAAATCAATCTGATCCAAACCGAAACTCATCCTAGTTATTCAAAACCGAAAGTAGATCTGAACCAAATAAAATCCGATCCGAACTGAATTAGACTCCAATATATCATAACTGAAGTTAATCCGATCCGAAAATTGATCCCATCTGAAACCGAACCGGTTATCCGAATTGCCAGGTCTACTAAAATGGAACTTACTTTTTCTTCTTGGTCTAACATAATCTAAATATCTACTCGACAGAATTTATCCTTTCTGAGATTAAGTGGTTACATTCCATGTTCAACTCTCTAGATCTTTGTGATAGTAGTAAGAGTGTGCAATTTTTCGCTGATGATTGCATTGCGTGGACATAAGGGTGACAAATATATTACAAAATTTATATTAGAGCAGCAAGAACATATGTAATAATTGCAAAGAACGAAATACAAAGTTAGAGCACTAGTGTCGTCGGTGCTAGAACAGTTGCAGCATTTCTCTCAAACTACTAAAAAGAATAAGAAAATAGAATGGCGTCAAATGTAATCAATAATATATCTTAGAACTTGGACTGCATACCGGAGACAACCCTCTTGTCCACAAGGAATGCTTTGACAAGTATATCACTTGATATAGCTGGTTTTGAACCAAAAACAGCGTTTGCAATGCTAATGACTCCTGGATTTTGGCTGCTAAGACCTGCAATAGCCATGGCATTGCCCTTTCCTATGTTTCGCTGGTAGTGAATGAGACCAATAGGGAAGACAAACACATCACCCTTGTGTAGTATTTTTGAAATTAATCGATTATCGGGATTTGAGGTGACGAAACCAACTTCAAGGCTTCCTTCCATGACGGTTAAGATCTCTGTGGCACGAGGATGTGTGTGAGGAGGATTGATGCCCCATGGTGCATAGTCAATGCGGACAAGGGAGATGCCTAGTGTATTTAGTCCTGGAATTTGGGTTGTGGCCACAGGAGTTACCCTAGAGCCAACTGCATTGCTTGTGTTACCTGATATATGAAGTCCGCTAAAGGAAAAGTCACTGGCTTGGACCATGCTTGGATTCTTGCATGCTAATCCATTAAGAAGCACTGCAAAATATAAGCACTGCATATTATCCATATATATCATAGGTATACTGGGTACTAGAAGCCGCTTAAAACTATAAATTCAATATATTTGGATGGAGGTACCATTGACATAAACAATAAAACTGTACTTGTAAATATTTTATACCTTGGCTGTTTGATTGAGCCACGCAAAAATCTTGAAGTGGACTATGGTCAGCTGCCATGGCAATGCAGAAAGAAAGAGCTAATAGGCCAACCAAGACAATCATATTTACCATTTCCTTTCAAATTTTGTGTAAACAGAGAGATGGGTTATGATTAAAAGTATATGCCTAAATGGCCACACAGGTGTTTCCTTATATACTGAGTGATATGTCCTATTTCCACCACGACTGCCGTCCTAAGTTTGGATTTCATGAAACAGTCGTACTCCCCTTGCATGCGTATCTAACGCCGAGTGGGAATTAACATGATTTAGACAGATCAAATAGTACTGTAAAAAGTTCATATTCAAATTAACGATAACACACACTGGCATGGACAATAATCTAGTCAACTAACCTTGGTGGGAGGACGGATTTGTACAAAACTAATACCATTGTTTACTTAATTTAATTGCATATATATTTCATTTGACGTAGTTCACAGACGCGTGCATGCATGAACTAGCAGCTGTATGATTGCCGTTTGATATATATACCCTCTGTCTTTCTCCACGAATTAGTAATGAGACCAAATTGAATCCGCACATCCATTTTTAAGTGTTTCAACGGCTGAATTTGAATCTTTCAAATGCACAGATAATTCCTAGTTCCTATTACATCACTTTAACCCAAAGTTATTATTTCATTAATGTTAATGGTTAAATATTTCAGACTACATAATTTTTTTTTTAATACTCAAAGTATAAGTGCTTTGTTTATTCTTATTTTTATTACATTTAATATTTTAATTCTTTTAAATTCAATAAAATCTGAATTATTATTTTCTATGAACTATTTATAACATTTTTTTCTTACCCTTGAGGAGCTTGAGTATTTATATTAATTGAAATTTTGGTGATGTGTGTTTCATTATTGAATTTATTTAATTTTAAATATTTCTCTATTTAGTAGTTCATCACCTAATATATTTACTTTATTTTAGGAAGTTTTTTAAAGAAGTTGTCCTCGTTTACAAATATAGAAAAATTATTATAATAATAAATAAATATTTTTGTACTCCCTAATTTGATATAGAGAGAGATTAATATATATATATATATATATTACTCATTACTCCACCAAAACACATAATAATCCCACACACTAGCCTAAAGTTGTATTTTGGAAAGTGATCTTTGCCTGATTAATTCTATTATGAAATATCTATTATCCACAACTTATTGAAGGTAGCATTACTTTCTTAATCTAATTAGTTTTATGTCGTTTCCCAATTTTAGTAAAACTAAATGTATATATTTTAATTAGTTGACCTTGCCATTTGTTATGTTGATGATTTTTTTTCATGATTAATATGGATGCTAAGTTTTTATTTTGGTAAGTGGAAATATATGATTTATTGTATTTTCGGTTAATGGGTTAAAATTGTAATACCCAACAATTTATAATTATCGTTAATTATCAAGCAGCTCGCTCGTTTATGAATTTGTTTGTGCAAGTTGCAACTATTTTAGTTATAATATTAATCCACTATTTATTTACAAAAATTCTTCTTATTCTTGTTACAGACTTACATGTGCTGCACAGGTGAAGCTCGTAACGGTTCACGCGGGTTGGCGATCGATTTACACGGGCTGGCGTGCAGGTGGGTCTGCGAGTTGTCGTGTCATGCCGATGATGTGAGTCGTGCCTTGCCGGTCTGCAGTTAACAAATATTCAACCCGTACTCGGCTCATTACTATTTCCAAGTCGTGCCGAGTTTAAGCCGCCCCTCGAAGGATTGAATTTACACGGTTTGGTTGGCAAGTCGGGGCGAGTTCGGCCGGTTCGAACCGCCCTTCTAGCCACCACTTGTGTTGTAAGAGAGAGAATAAATAATATTAAAATGAGTAAAAATATTATTTTGAAATATTTTTTTAAGAAGTGGAAGAGAACAATAATTTTGGAAATTAGACTATTAAATACAAATAAAAATATAATAATATATAAAAAAATTAGTTGATGGAAAGATTATAGTTAATTATGAACTATTTTATTTGAAACTGTGTATAATGAACATATTTTGAGTATATTAATAAATTAATAGAGATGTTGGATTATGTTGAAATTAATTTTAATTGGGTAACTAATTTAAGGTTAAACACTATAATGATTTTTGGATGAATTTTTAAGAAGCTAAAATGAAGTTATGAATTTTCATTTAAAAAATTGAATAAAGAACGAATTATATAATTTTTAAAAAATTGTGGTACATACTTTAATTATTTTGAATAAAAGGCATTATGTAAAATTTTAGATTTTTGTTAATAATTAATCTTTTGAAAATTGAATACATAACTAATTATAAAATTTTGAAAATTATGATTATTAGTTGAAATTTTGGTGATGTGTGTTTCATTATTGAATTTATTTAATTTTAAATATTTCTCTATTTAGTAGTTCACCACCTAATATATTTACTTTATTTTAGGAAGCTTTTTAAAGAAGTTGTCCTCATTTACAAATATAGAAAAATTATTATAATAATAAATAAATATTTTTGTACTCCCTCATTTGATATATATTGAGAGAGATTGATATATATATATATATATATATTAAGATTAAATTTCATTTGTTTTACTCATCACTCCACCAAAACACATAATAATCCCACACACTAGCCTAAATTTGTATTTTGGAAAGTGATCTTTGTGTGATTAATTCCATTTTGAAAAATCTATTTTCCACATCTCATTGAAGGTAGTATTACTTTCTTTAATCTAATTAGTTTTATGTTGTTTCCCAATTTTAATAAAACTAAATGTCTATATTTTAATTAGTTGACCTTTACTACAGAAAAATTTTGCAAAACCGACCGACAAAAATGGATTGTTTTATGGGAAAACGGTCGGTTATAGCTAGAATTAAAATCGACGACATAGAGTGGTCGGTTTAAGACCGTTGAGTTATGACATATGGTCGGGTTTAATGGTCATAACCGACCAGTTATGTGGTCGGTTATGTGTCTTTGCCTTGAACCAAAATGTGGGGTCACTTTGTACCTGTAGCACCACGTGTGCACTGTATTCATAAAAATTATATATATAGTAGAGTGTATAGTGTATACCTCTTATGCATACAAAATAAAAATGGGCGGGTTTTTTTATCATAGAATGGTTATTCGATCTTTTTTTCTTCTTTGGATGAGAATTCAATAAAAAAAAATTCGTTATTATCATCTGTAACTTCAACGAAGGCATCGCGATGCAATTATATCACATCTCAACTGGGCATGTATATTTCTAGGCTTTCACAGTTTTGGTTTGTATATTCATAATGATACCATGAGCGCTTTGGGGCGTCCTCAAGATATGTTTTCGCATGTCATCAACTCAAAACTGACCACCAGTCGTCGGTTATGTGTTCTTTTTAGATGTTGACTGAAACTTATAACGACCGTGGTCAAAATGTACATAATGGTCAGTTTAAAATCAGAAGCAAACTTAACTATACATAACCGACCATCCTGTCAAGAACGTGGTCAGTTTTACGAAGAAAATGGTCGGTTATGTGCATAAACGGTCGATTTTCTGGGAATTGTAATGGTAAAAAAGGTCGGTTATGTTGTATGTCGTTCGGTTTTGAAGCTAAATTTTAAAAAAAAATTGCAGATTTTCTTCAGTCCCATACTAAACCAATTCAAATCAATCCAAATCAACAAAATACCAATTCTCTACACATCCAAATCAACTGAACACCAGTATACAATCAATACATCAAATCAAACAAAATAATAAATCTTATAAAACACTACTATATAAAATTTCTTAAACATAATATATCCATTCAAACAAAATACTAACTCCGATAACCGAAGCATCAAAACGCAAAGTAGCTTTGAAATCAACACATAAGATTATCACACTATAAACATAACATCATCCCATAAACGATAAACTTTTAAATTACAATCATCCCATAAACGATAAATTTAACTATTCCGACAAAGAAACTTTGAACAAATCACCGTCTTCATCTTCCTGCCCACCATCCCCACCGACATCATCGACGTTCTCAACATCCGTCACCTCGTCCTCGGATGTATAATCGTTGTCATCTTCCAAAGCACGCCGATTGTTTTCCTATATGCAAAATTATAAACTAATAATAAAAAAGAAACAAATTATTTGCAAATGAGGACAAATAATTAAACAACACAAATTAAGTTTATACCTCAACAATACGAGTTTCAATTTTCTGGACGATGTCTTCAACCAAACTTCCAACAATGTGTATAATCTCACCACCGATTAGGTTATTCCATTGCAATCTTTGTGTTGGATCAGAGGCTGAATCCGAGGCCTCAAGGGCGGTACGAGAAAATGTGGATATCTTCTCATCGGATAGTTGGCGAGCAAACCGACTTGGATTAGCACGAATCTATGTAAGCCCGTTTCTCACGATGGCAAGATAGAAATCATCGGGGATGGCTTCACGTTGTCTAGGAGCGGATGAGGATTAGACGGCTTCATTACGGGTGGAATCTTGGTAGCGCGTAGCTAATGTAGGTAAAAGATCGGTAGCTCGAGGATTGGGGAATCCAACAACATTATTTTTCTTTGGCTTTTTACCTTCGGGGACCCTCAATGCTTCCATCCACCAATCGCATGGCTCATCTCTATCACCCGTTTGTGTCACCTCCACGCGCATACGCTCAAGAATAGCGGCATATCGTTCTTACACAAGTTTCAAGTTTTATTAAAACAATTAAATGTACGAAAATAAAAATTAGAATGCACACTTAATTCAATTTAATAAAAATGAGAATTAACATGTAGACTTAAAAAAATTTCATTACCGCAATACGCATGGCAACCGGAGTAGTGGAGACGGGATTTTCCGGATCCGATCCAACTCTCATATGACACTTATCCCAAACCTCAAGTCTCGTCGATTTCTTCTTGTTTTTGTTATTCATTACCTTTCAACATATTAAACAACTTATATTAGTACGTGCGTAGTTGACATTATTAAATAAAATAAATGTGTATATGTGTGTGTGCGTGTTTGAAAAAAATGTCATTACCTCTTGCACTTTGTTAAATGACCGAGCACTGGCACTATGTAATTTTTCCACTTGTTGTCGGTTAGCGGATCCAACCGACGACATATGTAAGTGCCCTTCATTTGTCTCTCAATACTTTAAAAGATCCTTCCAAAAAGCAACAAACCAATAAGGCGGCTTTGAAGATTTCTTTGAAAAGCCTTCTTTTCTTGCTTTTCTATCAACTCTTTTTTTAAGCTCATTCAACGTCCTTTTGATTATCACCTTGATGTGATCTTCTACAATTTTCCGGGCTTTTGAACAGATTTTCCCCTTAAGATGTCTATAATATTTCTAAAAATGGAAACAAAGATTAAAAATAAATGCATCATAAAATCAAGAAACAAATGCAAATAAAAAAAAGGGTTTTAAACTTACTTGAAACTCTAAAACCCTTGCATTTAACCAACTGAGATTATGTTCTTCAATGTTGGTAAAAATATAATGCCCAATACGCCACCTCTCCCGAATCATGCTTAACAAAGTCTTTTTAGCGGTATCATTTTTAATACTATATACAAACAAAGCAATGAACATAATCTAATGCAATTAAGAATACAACAATATGTAGGAATAATGCAATTTAAAAACTTATTTATGACTTATTATCCATCGGAGATATCAATGCGGTATGGCTTCAATGGCGGTTTTTCTCCATAGATGCCACTTGAATGTGATCGTTGTCTCCTTCCTCGCTATTCTCGTTCCTCGTTAGATGTCATCTGTCTAGTCGGATCATTCGGGTCAGAATCCGAATCCGTCGGCTCATCACGCAAACTCAATTTCCGATCTTTTTCTTTCCTCCACCATTGCGCTTAGTGCCCTTTCCATTGCCCTTAGAAGTGCCTTTTCCGCCATTACGTTTGCTAGCTTTTCCCTTTCCCTTATCATTTTCTTTTTCAACTTCCTTCCCCTTCCCTTTCCTCGCCATCGAAAACAACACCATAATCATAGGTAGCATCCAAGTAAAAAGATCCTAAAATGAAAAATATAAGAATATATTAGCACAAATATACGAACATACAAATCAATGACAAAAATGCATATAAAATGTATGCACTAAATCAAATAAATCGACTTGCATATAAAAATGTATTCAACAATTTCACAATTTATCCAACAATTACATAAATTAAACCATACCATCAAATAAACTTAATTTCACTATTTATTCAATAAATTAAAGTTTGAAAACTCATACATTAACTTCGATTACAAACCTCGATTACGAAATCACATCACATAAAAATGCATAGAAAATTATCCAACATTTTCACAATTTATCCAAGAATTACATAAATTAAACCATACCATCAAATAAACTTAATTTCAATATTTATTCAATAAATTATAGCTTCAAAACTCATACATTAACTTCTATTATAAACCTCGATTACGAAATGAAATTACGAGAGCGTAAGCATATATACAAACATATTACGAGAGCGTAAACATATATACATCACACACACATACGTATATTCAACAAATTTAAGCTATAAAACTCACGTAATTAAGGTATAATTATAAATATCAAGTGCGAAATGAAATTACGTGAGCGAAAGAGAAAACCCCTAAAAATCTACCCTAAAAGTTGATTTATACTTATACACATCTCAACAAACCGACGAAAAAGCCCAGATTTTTACTTATACGAATATTCAAAAACCAACCAAAACCGACGAATATTTTTCATGCAAAAAGTTATCAAAACTGAAAACTACGATTTAAACTTCTATTTGAAGTGAAAAAGTTCATTTTGAACTTGGATTCTTAATTACCTCGCATCACACACATAAAAAACATATATATAAATATATATACTTACACACACAAAAAATGTAGATATAAAAACATATACTTACATTGAGTGAGAAATAGAGAGGAGATTTTGACTGTGAAGTTGTTCTTCGTTGATTGTACGCCGCCATTTAGTGAGATTTCTGAGATTTTTTTAAGAGAAATTGAGAAAATAGAGATTGTGAGAAAAAATAGATCAAAGAAAATGAAAGGTTTTTTTATTTATACCACGCTTAAAACCGATCGTCGAGGTGGTCGGTTATGATGTTGGTATCTGTGCAGCATGCAAAACGACGTCATTGTTGTTAAAGGCGGGGGTTTTAATTTTTCATAAAATAAATCCGCCTAAAATACTGTCGGTCGGTTTTAAGTAACTTTAGAAACCCTAATGGTCGATTTTAACCCCACATTGTTATCATCAAATTTGCTAGTTAAAATTTTGGTGATGTGTGTTTCATTATTGAATTTATTTAATTTTAAATATTTCTCTATTTAGTAGTTCATCACCTAATATATTTACTTTATTTTAGGAAGCTTTTTAAAGAAGTTGTCCTCGTTTATAAATATAGAAAGAGCATTATACTAATAAATAAATATTTTTGTACTCCTTAATTTGATATATATAGAGAGAGATTAATATATATATATATATTAAGATTAAATTTCATTTGTTTTACTCATTATTCCACCAAAACGTATTATAATCCCACACACTAGCCTAGAGTTGTATTTTTGAAAGTGATATTTGCGTGATTAATTTCATTTTGAAAAATCTATTATCCACATCTCATTGAAGGTAGTATTACTTTCTTTAATCTAATTAGTTTTATGTCGTTTCCCAATTTTAGTAAAAATAAATATATATTTTAATTAGTTGACCTTGTGATTTGTTGTGTTGATCAATGGTTTCTTATATGATTACTATGGATGCTAAGTTTCAATTTTGTTAAATGGAAATATATGATTTATTGTATTTTTGGTTTAGGGGTTGTTGGAAGAAAGGATCTCATTCAAACTCACAAACAAGAGGTATTTTATGTAAACTATATTGCTTGTGAATGACGTGATCACAAATGATTTGGTATAAGGCTTTATATACTCCATGGAAAAATATAAACATTGCTTAAATGCTACATTTCAAAAGTTACAATACAAGAAAATTCTTTGGTTAGTTCTAGATATTAGACTAATACATACAAAATCAAGAATAATCTAAATAGCCCATACACTTCTATTATTTTTAGTGAAAATTATACTTTATTTTTAACACCCTCCCTTAATTTTGACTATCTCAAGCAGGTTCCGAAATTTATTTAACATATATTATTACTTTAATATCTAAAACAAAAAACAAATTCCCTTATTAGATTAAATTTATATTTGTAAATTATTATTTAAATATAATATAAATTTAATTAATTTAAATTCAAGTATTATATATTTTTGTTTTTAATTATTTTGTAAGAATAATAATATTTATATGTTGACACCATACGGTAACACTAGAATTTCTTTCGGTGGGGCCTAGACCTTGTACGCGCTAGAATCAAAACCTATCAATATTGGTAGGAAGGTTAGTTCCTACCATATTGGTACCTTCCTAACAATATTGGTAGGTTTTGATCGAAAAATGATATAGAAAGGGCGTCACCATCCATGTCATCAGCTCTCACCTTTTTAAATCAATTAAACTTTATTTTAAAATTAATCATTTTAAAGATATTTCCTACCAGATTTGGTAAGAAATAAAACCTACCTATACTCGTAGGAAATGATGAAATCCTTATATTGATATGACCCCACCCTCCCTATCAGGATTTCACGTATAATCCAAAATAAATATTAATTTTTTGACGTTGGTAAATTTTTAATAATTCAAGATTATTTCCTACCAATATTGGTTGGAAAAGAGGCCTGTCAGCTGAAAGGTGTTTCCTACCAAATTTGATAGAGAAAAATGTCCATATTTAAAAATGGACCCACCACCTTTTGCTTTTGTATTGTGTGGTGTTAATGTATTGAAGATAAGAAAAAATTAAATAAAGAAGAAGAAAATAAAGAAGAAGAAAATAAAGAAAAGGAAGAGTAAGAAGAAAAAGAATAAGTTTATTCATCGATCTCATCATTTGAAAGCAATTAATCTTATTGTAAGTTCTTTATTCAATTTATTTACTTATTGTAGTTGAAGTGAACTTTGTTAAAATAAAATGTTCAATTCCTACCAGTATTGGTAGGCAATGACTAAAAACAAAGAAAAATGTGCATTTTTATATTTTTTTGTTAATTGTTTGTCACATTTTTGTTCAAATAACTCTAAAGACCTAAAGATGTATTCATTTTAGTACTGAAATTCAAGAAAATAGTTGATTATACTTACATTCTCGTGTTTCTCTTACATTTAGATAAATTATAATTATTACAAAATAATAATAATAAATATTGAAACGTTTCGATAAAATATAATTTTAAAAGTGGAAATTCATTTTATAAAGAAAGTAAACTAGGAAAAAAATTGTAAAATAGAAGATTTATAAACAATAAAATAAATTTTTTTGGAAAACAAAGTAGTGAAAATGTTCGAAGTTTGAGTTAGGTTTTATACTCAAAATTTATGGATGGTTTAGGGGTTATAGATTTTATTTTTTTCCAGTAATCCAGCCATACGGATGATTAGACATATTGATTTTTGATATGTATGTAAAATATTGGATTTTTTAAAATTGAACTTATATGTTTTTATAATAAATTTATAAAATAAAATGTTCAATTCCTGCCAGTATTGGAAGACAATGACCAAAAACAAATAAAAATGCACGTTTTCATGTTTTTTGTTCATCGTTTGTCACATTTTTGTTAAACAAACTTTAAATACCTAAAGATGTATTCATTTTATTAGTGAAATTAAAAAAAATAGTTAATTATACTTACACTCTTGTATTTCTCTTACATTTAGATAAATTATAACTATTTTGAAAAAATATAATAAATATCGAGACTTTTTGATAAAAAATAATTTTAGAAGTGGAAAGTCATTTTATAGCGAAAGGAAACTAGGAAAAAAGTTTTGGAAAAGATAAAATTCATAAACAATAAAATCGTTTAGAAAACGAAGCAGTGAAAATGTTCGAAGTTTGAGTTAGGTGTAATACTCGAAATATATGGGTTGTTTAGGAGTTATACATTTTAATTCTTTTCCGAGAAATCCAACCGTTAGGATGATTAGATATATTGATTTTCGATATGTATCTAAAAATTGGATTCTTTAAAATTATACTCATATGTTTTTATAATAAATCTATAAAAAAAACGTTCAATTCATGCCAGTATTGGTAGGCAATGACCAAAAATAACTAAAAATGTTCATTTTCGTATTTTTTGTTCATCCTTTGTCACATTTTTATCGAACAAACTCTAAAGACCTAAATATGTATTCATTTTAGTAATTAAATTCAAAAACAAATAGTTGATTATACTTACACTATCGTGTTTCTCTTATATTTAGATAATTTATAATTAATTTTAAAAAATAATATCGAAATGTTTTGATAAAAAATAAATTTTGAAGTGGAAAGTCATTTTATAGTGAAAGGAAACTAGGAAAAAATTGGAAAAAAAGATTTATAAGCAATAAAATCGTTTAGTAAACGAAGTAGTGAATATGTTCGAAGTTTGAGTTAAGTTTTATACTCAAAATCTATGTGATGTTTAGGGGTTATATATTTTTTAATATTTTTTCCCAGTAATCTAACCGTACGGATGATTAGACATATTAATTTCGATATGTACGTAAAATATTGGATTTTTTTAAAATTAAGCTCATATGTTTTTATAATAATTCTATAAAACACAATGTTCAATTCCTACGGATGTAAAGATCCTTATATTTTAGTGATATTACAAAAATTTTGGAAAAAAATAAATTTATTTTGTTTGTTATTTTAACAATCAACCAATTGTTTGAATATTAATTCTAACTAGTGTTTAGTCCTATATTCATATTCTGATTTTTAAAAAAGTATATCGAATGGTTTGAATAGTACTTCCAACTAGTATTTAGTCTCATATTCATCTTTCGATTTTTAAAAATGTATTTATGAATGATCCAACCATATGGATGTCAAGATCTACAAAAAAATATTTATAAATGATCTAACCGTACGAATATCAAGATCTATAAATTTTAGTGATATGACAAATTTTTTATAAAAAAAATAAATTTCTTTTCCTTGTTATTTTAACAATCAACCAATGATTTGAATAATACTTCCATATATTGTTTAGTCCCATATTCATTTTTCGATTTTTATAAAATATATTATGAATGATGCAACCGTACGAATGTCAAGATCTATATATTTCAGTGATATGATAAAATTATTAGAAAAAAATTATATTTGATTTGCTATTTTAATAGTCAACCACTAGTTTAACTAGTTCTTATTAGTAGCTTTAGTTCCACTTTGATGTTTCATTTTTTTAAAAAAATATTTATAAGTGATCCAACCATACAGATGTTAAGATCTATATATTGTAATGACATGATAAAATTATTTGAAAAAATAAATTTATTTTGTATGTTTTTTTAAAAATCAACCAATTGTTTGAATAGAAATTGTAACGAGTGGTTATTCCCATATTGATTTTGATATTTATAAAATATTTATGAATGGCCCCACTATACGGATATCAAGGTCTATATATTTTAGTGATATGATAAAAATTTTGGAAAAAAATAAATATATTTGATTTGTTTGTTTTAAAGTCAACCAGTAGTTTGACTAGTCATTTTTACTAGTATTTAGTCATATATTGATATTTTAATTTTTCTAAATATTTAATTTAATTTTTAATAATTGAAATCACACTAAAAATTCAAAAAACAATCGTTAAACCTCATTACCTATCTATATTGGTTGTAGTTTCATGAAAATTTGTTAAATACAACATAGAGGGGGGGTGAATGTGTTTTGGCTTCAATGTTTACTTTTTGATCAACTTTGGGTTTAGCAGTTGGTTGTTATCAATGATTTTGTAGAATAGATGTTAAACATAGATAACAATGCAAATATGTAAAACAAAGATCTTCAAAACTCACTTAATTTTATATTAAAAATCAAGTAGTGTTTTGCCACAAAATCTCTAAGTTCTTGATTTAGAATTTAGCTTCTTTCTTGAGAGAGAATACAATTTCTAATCTATTCAGTCCTCTCTTAAACAAAAGGCCTCAGTTAACTTTATATGATAGTTAACTTTGGTTTACACAGTAAACAATAAGAAGTGTTAATCGCTTTTCTAACCTGTTAGTAATCACTTCTATTTAAGGGAAAAGTGAGATTTTTATATCTAGATTAGCATATCTTCATCCACTGTGTATTGGTTGATCCTCCTTTGTCAGTTAATCTTCACCATTAATCTTGCACATCTCTCAAGCTGCTTTTTGTAGACTTGTCAATCCAGCTGTGTGAATTGTTTGTTGATTTGCAACCTGGGATATTAACCTGTTCTGCAATTCTGTACTTAGAGAAATTTCTTTACTTCGAGATCTCCAATTAAGCTGTAGAGAACTCGACATCTCGATAGGCATGTTGGCTTGTCGATATCTCTGAAACTTCATTGTTTACTTGACTTATCGACAACTCTGAGTTCTCTAGTGAATTTTGGTTTATCGATAACTCAGAGTTCTCTAATGGACTTTGGCTTATCGATAACTCAGACTTCTCTAATGAATGTATACTTGTCGATATCTCTGAGTTCTCCAATAGGTATCTGACTTATCGATATCTCCAATAGCATTTCACGAGTTCTCGATAGACAATTCCTGAGTTCTCAATAGGTCTTTCTGAGTTCTCGAATGACTTCTCTATAACACTAATTCTGTGACTTGTAGAGATCTTGACTTAGAATGTTTTTCACCAAACAGAATTATTCAACTCCAAGCTTCTTCATAATTCTTCTGAGGCATGACCTCCTTGATCTTCTTCTAGAGAGAATTCTTAGGCTTGACACTATTTAGGGAAAAATGCTCCAGTCTGCTCCATTTACATTTTACAGACATTAAGTGTTACATGTATAAATTACAGATTAAGGTTACAATACAACTGATCTTAGGGTTATCAATATGACTTAGTCTTGTTATGATACAGGCATGTCTTGCACAACAATCTCCCCCAATTTATGAGAAGATTGCTTATCACAAATTCATGCCTGTTAACAAGACTAATCCCAAGTTAAAGAATGAAAATAAAACAATACAAAAGCTGATACTATACTTGTACATTGAACATTTGACAGTTTACAATAATTAAGTAAAGACTGAGCTTTCTGATCCTCTCTCAATTATGTTCTTAATCTGTACAAGTATTTCTAATTCTTCTAGGATGGGGGTGTCAGTTAGAGCCTCTATTAGTTTCAGCAAATCTGGCTTAGGATAACTAGCTAACATCCCTATCTTATATCTTGACAAAGAGCCAGTTTTTACATTTAGAAATCTTCCATCCTTTGATATTCTGCTCTTGCCTGTTGCCTTCAACTCTTCTGATCTTCTAATATACTCATCAATGTCATGCTCATACTTTCTCCTTTTTTTAGCTAGCAAAGCTCTATGCTCATCTCTCATCTCCTCTCTGTTCACCACAAACACTGCCAATACTGTTCTACATGCCTTAGTGGCTGAATCTTTACCATTCATCAAGCTTAGCACCCTTTTCAGTTCAACAATTGAGAGAGAATCCATTAATCTACTTCCAAGCTGTTCAAAGGACCCATAATTGTAGAGATTCTAACTTCTTTGATGTTAACAACCCAAACTCTGACCATTCTTTCAGCTAGCTGTTGGAAGTAGTCTTCATCTGAATCAAAAACATTTAGAGGCTGGAAATCATCTTGATCATATCTGTTCCAGATGGCCTTTTCACCAAATCCATGATCATTGAGAAATTCAGCTATCAGTTGTCTTCTTCTTTGTCTTCTTTGTCTTCTGAATCTTCTCTTGACCTTGGCTTCTTTTGGACCTATTCCAACTGTTTTGAAGTGTGTTTTATGGGGTGGCTTGAATGAAGGTACAGTTTTGAGTCTTTTCAGAGAAGAATGGCTGTGAGTGATTTGAGTTTTGATGAGAGAGTTTGTAGTGAGCTTGTAGAAATATTTAGACTTAGAGGTTTGAGGTTGAGCAGTTTTTGATGAGGTTGAATGTGAAGGTTTAGCAATTGGTATTTGGATATTTAGGGTTTGGAGGGGTTGTGAGGTATCATTCTTTTATCTTTGTCCCCTTCCACCCCTCCTTTGAGTCTCAGATCCACATTTTTCTTCTCCTTCTCTTTCTCACTATCACTTTTTTCACCAATTGCCTTGCTAGATGAACTTGAGTTTGAGCCAGAAGGGTTTTGACCATCTTTCTTCTGCTCATCATCACCCAAGTCATCTTTGTTGATTTGAGTTTTAGGCATATTGGCTTCAGGGTTATCAATGTATCTCCTCAGAATCTTGATCATAGCTTCATCTTCACTAGTCTTCAATTTCTTACTTTTCAGCCCAGACTCAAGCACCATTATCAGTCTTCTGTTGGCCATGACACAGTTTTTAGGTACTTGGAAATATTTTAGTTGCTTGGTTGTAGAGCAGATATAGTGCACCCCTTTGCTTGGATGTAGATAGGCTTCTGGGAATGTAGCTTTATGAGCCTTCTTCAACTCTACTAGTAGCATTTTCTCTTCATTGGTGATTATCTCGACCTTGTTAATCAAAATATCCACCTCAGATGCTCTTCTAGAAATTAGATAATTGATATTGACTTGCATACATCTGTCTACACCAGAATCATTAAGATTGATCACTATCCTTTTCTCCAAAAACTGGTCCTTGACTGGGATCTGCAGCACCCTGATGTAATTGATAGTCTTTTCCAAGGTCTTTTTCTAAGTGAAGAAGTTGTTATTGAGAGAGTTCCGTAGTCCAGTGAGCAAATTGTCAAACTCTTGTGTCATTCCTGGACCTTGGGCAGCCATAAGGAGCCTCTCTTGTTCTAGACCTTGTACTTGACTTTTGATAGGCATGAGTAGGGGAGTAGGAATCTCAGGTCTTACAGCTTCAGGCAATGCTGGCAGTGGTATGTTGAGTTTTCCCATAATGGCTCCCAAAACAACTGTATTCTGTATTTGTAAATGCTTATGGGACTCCACTAGGGCCTAAATATCATGTTGTTGACTCTCAACCAATGTGGTTAGAGCTCTGACTTGTGAAGATAAATCTGAGTTGGAAGCTTGAAGTGAAGAAATTTGATCTTGAAGTTCTTTTATTTGAGGAGTAGAGGTAGTGGAGACTGTTGTAGTTGAGAAGGATCCAAAGTGTTCATCAACAACTTTTCTGACACCCTCCATGAGAAGAAATGAAGGTTCATACCTAGAAGTATACATTTGATTTAGCTTGACCCTGGTATCATTTAAATTTATGATATGAGCTTGAACTTGTTCACACAGGGCCTTGAAAGAACTCTTCATATTTGATATTTCCTTCTCCATGGAGGCCAGATTCATCCTTGACATTTGCTCAGTGAAAGACTTGAATTTATTCTCGATGTCCTTTTGAGAAGGCACAATGTCATCCATCTTTTCCTTGATCAGCTTCCTGATTTTATCTTCATGTCCAGTCAATTTTACTTCAAGGGCCTTTCCAAAGAGATTGAAAGCCTTGAGTTGAGCTTTGTGCACATCCATGATGGCATCATAGACTTCAGGAGGAGTGAGAGATTTAGCATTGCTTCCCATGATAGTTATGTACTCCCTCCTGAATCTAGCCAAAACTTCATCCATTTCTGCTACATGGTCATCAGACAACCAGACATCTACATTGCCATCCTCTTCAACCTCATCTACTATCTTCTCCTTCTGTTGTTCAACCTCTTCATTGAAGCATAACAGTATAGCTTGATAGTCCTGGTTCCCCATGTCTGAAGTGAGCAATTGCTGAGAGAGATTGTCCAAGCCTGAGATTTGATCTACCAACATGTCATCAACTGTAGATGGCTGAGCTTCTATATCTTGTAGCCATTGAGCCATGACATGTGGTTGGCTGGATTGAGATGTGGATGGCTGTTGAGAAATGTCCAGATTACCACCTGTGACTGAAGTCACAGTTTGACTCATAGATAAATCTGTGGTTTTGACAGTTTGTTGTTCACCACATGTAGTGGAAACCTCCATTGAAATTGGAGAGGATTTGACTGGGTTACTGTCATGTACACCAGCCTCAAACCTTTGTGCACCTTGCAGAGCACTATCACATAAATGTGATGAACTTGCCTCTCCCATAACAGGGTCATTGGCAATTGTACTCCTAGCTTCAACTGTCAAGGCAATTTCAGCTAGGGTTTTGAGGGGAGTTGTTCCTTCTAGAGGAACCTCCAATTGAATTGGAGAGGATTTAGATAGCTCTCCCTCAAGAGTACTACCCTCAAACCTATTCATCTGTGAAGATGATTGTGCACATGAAGGTGCAAGAGTGACCATGGGGTCTTTAGTAAAAACTAATGAAACCCCCATATTTTTTATGGTGTCATCAAGGTCTACCCCAGCTAGTAGCCTCTCATCATCTAGATGTTGGTTTTGGGTGGTGATCACAGTTTCATGAACCATGTCACTTGAGTGTTGGTGCACTTGAGAATCAGATTCAAGTTCTCTGTATGATGAAGAAATTTGAGAGATTAGAGAAGTTTGCTCAGTTGTGAGTGTTGGCAGCTCCCCCTGAATGGATGAGGGAGCTTCAAATGATGTGCCCTCAATGTGTGTGTCATCCTTATTTCTTCTACCATACACTCTAGGTGCAGGTTGTGCTGACTCAATACAAGATGCATTGGGGTGAATGCTCTTTTCAATAGATACACCATGTTGAGAGGATGCATCTAGTAATTCTTTACTCCCCATTTGTTGAACTGTGCCCTTTTGGGAGGACACAGAGGTGTTTTGAGTGGTCAACTCAGGTATCTTACTCTTCTTTGGTCTCTTGACCAAGGGTGACTCTGGTTCAGTTTGAACTGTTTCACTCTCATTTACAACAGCAAGGGTTGGTTCCTTTCTCTTCTTTTTACTCACTTCAGTCTTTTGAGAGACTAAAGTGATTGGTTTGCTAACATCTAGTGGTTTAGAAGAAGGGGCTGCAGCTTTGGAAGGTCCCTATTGGTGTGCCTGTGTTTGTACTTTCACAGGCTCGGGAACCATAGCTGAACTAGCAAATTGAGGAGCCCTCATGTCTGGCATAGGGTAAGGATAAGTCCTGAATCTCTCCAACATAAATGGAGTGATTCTAAGACTTACACTCACCTTATTCTTTCTAGTAAGTGAGCCAAATATTATTTTGGACACTTGCTTACAATTGCCAATTCTACTACTATCAATACCAGCTAACAAATGTATGTCATTTACTTTATGAGCTAAAGTAGACATAATAAACCTTGGCAAAAAGATTTCTTTACCTCTATTCTTCAAAAGCATAGTAAGTCTGGTAGCCAGCTCCTCCAGAATTAGAGCCCCAACATTCAGATGCCTGTTGTGAGCTATTGAGAACACCAGCTTCTGCACCACACCTGAGATGTTGTTAAAGCCAGTTTTTCTGCGGGTGAAAGCCCTCACTACAGAATCAAACACAAAAGACCATTCCTTCCTAAGGTTTGTCCTGTTCAGGCTTGCCAAGTTGATTGAGCCACTGTAGTTGATGAAGTCCACGAATTCACTCAGCTCATCTGCAGTTGGCATCTCTCCATAGTTCTCAGTTGGCAATCCCAGGGCTGTATTCACATCAGCAGCTGAAAACTCAATTTCTTGGCTTCCAATTGTGCAGGTGACCACCATAGAAGTGACATTCTCTAGAACAACTGTCCTAGTTATAGCTGATGTCCAAAATTCATGAAGAACATCCAAATACAGCACATGACTTGCAGTTAAAGCACCTACAATATAGGATTCAGAAAGAAACTTCACAAACCCCTTGAAACTATCAAGGGCTTGGTTAGCATCAAGAAAAGCAATAAAGTTGGTTACCTTCTCTGGAATGATAGCTCGAACAATGTTTTGTGCCATTTTAGTGTTTAGAAGTAGTGGGTAAGAAAAAGTTTTGAGAAAGGAGCAAAAACGAGAGAGAAATCACCTTTTATCTGAAAGCTAGGTCACTTGAGATCTCGAAAAAGTTTAAGTACAGTGTATGTATCGAGAAGTCTTGGTATTTATAGAAAAAGTAAAATACTTATTGAGAAGTCAAATAAATGTTTGATATTAAACTTATCGAGAAGTAATTTTGAATTTGAAAAAGGTACATTAGATAAGTCATTTTATTAATTCTTTTCGAGAACTAAGAAATGATTTATCGAGAACTCTGATAAATGCCCAGTTTGTCTGAAAATGGACTAAAAATGATTCTAATTTATTTGAATTGAATCAAATTGAAATCAGAATAAATTTTCCAAAAGTATTTGTCTAAAATAATTCATTGAATTAAATTATTTTAGTTCTGAGTTATTGATAAGTCTCAAAATATCCTTGTCGAGAACTCTGTGAATTAACACTATTAGAGAACTCTACATGATCTTATCGATAAGTCATAATAGAGCTTATCAAGAAGTCATTTGAGAAGTCTATAAATAGACTTATCGAGGACTCACTCGAGAACTCTAAAATGACTTGTCGATAAGTCATTTTGACTTATCGAGAACTCAGTTCTCTATACCTTTGAGTACCGTTATTCTGCCTTGTGTTAATTTTACACATTTAAGATGTAAATTAACAACTACGCAGTTTACTTAGAATTTGAAATATTTTAAGTTCATTTTTGAGTTTTTTTTAAAAAATAAATATAGAGAGATTCTGAAATATTTATAATTCATATTTCAGTTAATTTCCAATTTAATCAAACTAGGTTGATTTATTAGAAATTAATCTGCTGCAACACATTAGCTGAGATCTTGCCTGAGGATGAAGAATTGAGCATTCCAATTTCACTCACAAGTCTAGTGAAGGTTGCTTCATCCAAAGTTTTAGTAAAAATGTCAGCTAATTGTTTCTCTGTTGGAACAAAAATGAGCTCAATGTTACCATTTGCAACATGTTGCCTGATAAAATGGTACCTAACATCAATATGCTTTGTTCTAGAATGATTAACTGGATTAGCTACTATAGATATGGCACTAGTATTGTCACACATAATAGGAATTTTGTGTAACACTAGACCATAGTCCTTTAGTTGATTTCTAATCCAAAGCACCTGAGCACAACAACTTCCAGCAGCTATATATTCAGCCTCAGATGTGGAAGTTGACACAGATTGTTGTTTCTTACTATACCAGGATACAAGTCTTTGACCAAGAAATTGACAGCTTCCACTAGTACTTTTTCTATCAACCCTGCATCCAGCAAAATCTGCATCTGTGTATCCAACAGCTTCAAAACCAGTTCCCTTAGGATACCATAATCCCAAGTTTGGAGTTCCCTTTAAGTATCTAAAAATCCTTTTCACAGCCATCAAATGTGATTCCTTTGGATTGGCTTGAAATCTAGCACATAGACAAGTAGCAAACATGATGTCTGGTCTACTAGCAGTCAAATAAAGCAATGATCCAATCATCCTTCTGTAGCTTGAAATATCCACACTCTTTCCTTTCTTATCTTCATCCAACTTAGTTGCAGTAGACATTGGTGTAGATGCAGGTGAGCTATCCACCATACCAAATTTCTTCAATAAGTCATTCACATATTTGGTTTGGCTGATGAAAATACCATCACTTCTTTGACTAACTTGAAGGCCAAGGAAGTAACTCAATTCTCCCATCATGCTCATTTCATACTCACTCTGCATTAGCCTAGAGAATCTTTGACAAAGCTTTTCATTTGTAGATCCAAAGATGATATCATCCACATAGATTTGAACTAAGATCATATCTTTACCATGCTTCTTGTAGAAGAGAGTCTTATCAATAGTGCCTCTGGTAAAACCATGTTTGAGTAGAAATTCTGACAGTGTGTCATACCAGGCTCTAGGTGCCTGTTTCAATCCATATAGAGCCTTGAGTAATTTGTAAACAAAGTTAGGAAATTCTGGATCTTCAAAGCCAGGTGGCTGTTACACATAAACTTCTTCTTCTAGTTCACCATTAAGAAAATCACTCTTGACATCCATTTGATACACATTGAAATTTGAGTGTGCAGCAAATGCCAGAAAAATTCTTATTGCTTATAGTCTTGCAACAGGAGCAAAAGTCTCATCATAGTCAATTCCATCTTCTTGTGAGTAGCCTTTAGCAACCAGCCTTGCTTTGTTTCTAGTAACAATTCCATTTTCATCCATTTGTTCTTGTACACCCACTTAGTTCCAATTATGCTTCTGTTCTTTGGTGCAGGGAATAATTTCCAAACTTTGTTTCTCTCAAACTGATTCAGCTCCTCCTACATAGCACATATCCAATCAGGATCCAATAGGGCTTCTTCAGTTTTCTTGGTCTCTACTTGAGATAGAAAACATGCATGTAGGCATTCATTAGCAGTTGCACTTCTAGTTCTCACATCAGCTGATGGATCACCAATAATAGCTTCTACTGTATGACTCCTATCCCACTTTCTAGTGTGTGTCTGTTGACTAGTGCCTTCATCATTTTCTTCAGTATTACCATGACTGTCATTTCCATTCTCTCGTTCTCCCCCTGAGTTTGTGCCATCAAATTCAGGTGTCTGAAGAGAGCTTTCATTCCCATGATTTTGTTCAGAGGTCTCTTCATTTGTCATTTATTGTGCAACACTTCATCTTCCTCATCAGAATCACTATCAATGGTTAGATTCTCAAATGTAAGGGCTTCAACATCATTTACATCAAGGCATTCCAAGCCTGGACACTTGTCATCATCAAAAGTCACATCCGTGCTTTCCATAATTTTCTTTTAATCAATCACATAAACTTTGTAGGCTGTTCTTTCCAATGAATATCCCAGAAAAATTGCTTCAAAAACTTTAGAGTCAAATTTTCTCACATATTCAGAGTTGTCTTTTAGAATATAACACTTGCTTCCAAACACATGTAGATGCTTCACTGTAGGCTTCCTGTTAGACATGATTGAGTAAGGTGATTTACCATGAGCTTTGTTGATGAGATATCTGTTTTGAGTGTAGCATGCAGTATTAACAGCCTCTTCCCAAAAACTAGTTGGCAACTGAGCATCTTGTAGCAAGGTTCTAGCAGCTTCAACCAATGTTCTATTTTTCCTCTCAACTACTGCATTCTGTTGAGGTGTTCTAGCTGCTGAAAATTCTTGAACAATGCCTTTGCTTTTGCAGAATTCACTTAATGTTAAGTTTCTGAATTCTGTTCCATTATTACTCCTCAATCTTTTCACACTAACTTTTCCTTCAGCTTGCTTCTCAATTTTCTTGATGTGCTCAATTATAATGTTTGGAGTTTCATCTTTAGAGTACATGAACTCAACCCAAGTGTATCTTGAAAAATCATCAACCATGACAAGGGCATATTTGTTCCTTGAAATGGACAAGACATTCACTGGCCCAAACAAGTGCATGTGAATAAGTTGCAGAGGTGCACTTATAAAATTCACAGATTTTAACTTGTGACTTGATCTTTTCATTTTTCCTTTTTGACAAGCTTCACAAACTTCCAGTTGAGCAGATTCCAGACTAGGCATGTCTCTCACAAGCTCCTTCTTGACTAAGGTGTTGATTGCTTTGAAATTCAAGTGAGATAGCTTCTTATGCCACAATTTGCTTTGCTCTTCTGATGCCTTGGTGTAGAAACAACACACTCCATCCTTGTTTGTTGAGTCTAAGTCTGCAGCAAACAAGCATCCCTTTCTTACTCCTTTAAGAGCAATTTCACCAGTCTTTTTGCTAATAAAAGCACAATCTTCTTTGTTGAAAACAACTTGAAAACCTCTGTCTGCAAATTGACTAACACTTAAAAGATTTACTTCTAATCCAGCAACTAGTGCTACATCTTCAATGACAAAATTTCCAGAAACAATCTTGCCATATCCCATTGTGAATCCTTTGCTGTTGTCTCCAAAGGTCACCAAAGGGCCAGCCATCTCCTCAAATTGTGATAGCAGGGCCTTATCACCTATCGTATGCCTGGAACTTCCACTATCAATGATCCATATGACTTTCTTTCCTTTTCCCTCCACACAATGAGGATTAAGTGTGTTTAGCTACCCAAGCTGTGTTAGGCACTTTCTTCTTATTAACTGATTTTGCAGAAGTATAATTAGAATTTTCAGATAAAATAGAATTCATAGACTGTTGAGCATTTTTCCTTTCAGATATAGAACCAACTTTTGATTCTATGAGATCAGTTCTCAATTTGTGGCAACTCTTCATCACTTTCATGTTGCAGGGAATGCAGTCAAACTTGTCATAGTTAGAATAGGGATCATTAGCCTTAGCTTCATTGTACTTGCAGACTCCTTCAGATGGATTCCTAACAATCTTTTTACAAAGGTGAGTTAGGTGATTCATTGATCCATAATTCTCACACCTCTTTCTAGGAGCATCTGTAACATAAGCAAAATTATTGCTTTTGTTTATCCCAATCTTACCATTTCTATTCTTCTTTTTCTTTTTGACCTCTTCGGCTTTAATCTCCTTCAAAGGCACCTTAGTTTCTTGATTGGCTTTTAGTGTTTCAACATAGATGGAAGACCGAGTTGTCTCGTCAGTTTTCTTTTCCTTGTCCTCATCAGCTATCTCCTGTTTGATGATCAACTCTTCTTCACTGAAGTTCACCTCACATGCCTTGAACAAAGGTGATTCAACTTTCTTCAAAATAATTGGAACATTCTCAGTTTCAGTTGATTTTCCTTTGTCACTGATAGACTTCTTTTTGTTGTTCAAACCCTCATAATCAAGACCAATGGCAATGTTTGCACATGGCTTTTTCTTTTCATGATATTGGCCAATCAACTCAGAAGCATTTTTGAAGGATTTCAGCTTCACTTTATTCTTCTCCAGCTTTTCTCTCAATACTGCTTCAATTTCACTTGCACACTTTAATTTGTTCTTTAAGTATGCATTTTCTTTCTTAGCAGCCTCAAGCTCAACCAGCAATAATTCAGTCTCTTATTTTTCACTCTCAAGTTTTTCATTGATCTTTTTCAATCTGCTAACTTCCTCATTTGCAGCAACCATGCTTGTATGAATGAGGAACATTTTTGTGCTCATCTTTTCAATAGTTTCCTTATATTGACTCACATTTAAATCAATTGTGGTAAGAGTTGGTACCTGTGATTTAGATGATGAAGAATCTCCTTGCTCCAAGGCCATGACTGCATAGTTTCCAACTTCTTCATCTTCATCATTATCTGAATTATCCCAGCTTTTGCCCTCGGTAATATAAGTTTTCCCTTGTTGCTTCTTTAGAAGAGCATCATACTTTGCTTCCAATTCAAGATAGGCTTTGTCTTTCTTTGCCTTCTTGGTTTTCCTACATTCTGTAGCAAAATGGCCCAACTCATCACAGTTAAAGCACCTTATGTTTGATCTATCAACAGATCCAGTTTTGTAGCCAGTTTTGCTATCAGGGGTGTACTTCCCTTTTCCTTTCCAGCTGCTGTCTTTGTTGAAGGACTGTCCTTTGCTCTTGAAAAATCTTGGTTTCTTCACTCTAATGTTAGAGAATTTTCTAGCCAAGTAAGCCATTGATTTGTCTAGCTCATCAAGCTCATCAAGAGTGTAGAACTCATCTTCTTCATCCAATTCCAGTATGACTTGCTCTTTAGTTTCATTGACTCTTTTCTCACTTGTAGAAATTACTGGAGTTTGGGATTTTTGCTCATCATTAGAGGTCTGGCCATCATTCACAATCAGTACACTTGAGCCATCCATTACATATCCTTGACCAACCCTTAATGATTTCTTTTGAATCATTTCAAGTTCATAAGTTTTCAAAACCCCATAGAGCACTTCTAGTGTGATTCTACTCAAATCCCTTCCTTCTCTGATTGCAGAGATCTTTTGTTCCAAATGATCAGGGAGAGTAAGCAAGAACTTCAAATTCACTTCTTCAACATCATAAAATTTATCATGAAGCTGCAAGTCATTTATCAGCTTATTAAACCTTTCAAACACATCAGTAATACCTTTCTTTGGTTTAGCCAGAAAACCCTCATACTATGAAATCAATATCCTTCCTTGATTTGACCTAACCTCCTCAGTTCCTTCACAGAGTATCTCAATCTTTTCCCAGATCTGTTTAGCAGTGTCACAGGTGACAATGTTATTATACATTACATTGTCAAGTGACTCAATTAGTATTAGTTGCAAAGCACTGTCTAGGGAAACTTTGTCTCTTTCAGTTTCAGTATACTCAGAGGCATCCTTGGGAGCATAATGAGCTGGAATAACCATGTCTCCATCTGTGGTTTCCTCAACTCTAACCATATGAGTGAAGATGTTAGGTCTCAATATGTTTGTAGAAGGGGGGTTGAATACAAACAATACCGTTTAATCGAATAAAATGCGGAATAAAAAGAGTGAAACAAAATTCAAGTTAAATAAAACTATTATTAAACTTGAAAGGTGTTACAACAACGGTATCATTTACAAGGGATTAATCTCAAATAAATTATTCCAAATCTAGAATAAATTCGACATGAACTTTTTCTATTTTTGTAATAAAAGGATCAAATGCTAACTGCAATTTGAGATTAACTTCTAGGGATTTTGATCCGCTAGATAGTTACACAAGAATAAGAAAAGGATTTCTAGTGGTTAAGATTTAATAATAAATACTAGAAATGAATGTCCTGAGATATTGCAGTTGAGAATAATAAGTTCAATTTTTTGTCTTGTAAAATTAGCTGATGTTGTTAAGTAAACAAAACAATCCAATTGATCCAGAAAGACTTTCGGCAAGACAATTCATTTGAACTAGAAAGACTTTCGGCAAGACAATCCCTTTGAACTGGCAAGACAATTCATTTGAACTGGCATGACTTTCGGTATGACTATTGATTGTCATACCGATTGTCTTGCTAATACAAAAGATAGTCTTGCTGAATTAATATAGAATATTAATTCAAAATCAATTCTGAAAATACATAATATTAATTCAGAATTAATTAATCAATTAATTCAATTAATCAATAAATTAATCTTTGTAGATATAATTTATTTTCTTAATTAAATTATACGACTTAATTAATTAATAGAGAATTAATACTACTCTTGAACAACAACCATTCTTCTGAAAATCATTGTCAATAATGAATCAATTCCACCACTTCAATGTTGACACTCGATGTACTGTCTGGTTCATGAGTGACTAACCTCCGTGACGTTTCTTCATGCCTTGACTTTGATACTCTTGATTTTCTTCAGACTAAATCCTTGTAATTAATTGATACCCTGACGAGATCTCCGTCACTTGATTAAATTTACAATCTTGATTTATATCACTGAGGCGTGATCAATTTCTTGAGCTTCTTCCAGTGAATTAAGTCATCAAGTCTGTAGATGAACAATGTTACTTAATCCTTTGACATATGTTACTTTGAGAGATCTCTCTGATGATAGAACCACTATTTACTTGTTACATTCTTATTTAAGTTGAGTTAATTCCTCGAATAAACAAATAGGCTACGACATATGCCTTTCAATCTCCCCCTATTTGTTTGTTAGACAATAACAACAAATACCTAGAGGATAACTCAACTGACAAATAAGAAAAAGATATAAACAGTAATGCAAAGTAAATAGCATAAAAGTTCTGGATTATATTTAACATTTTCCAGATTCCAAAAGAAATTTACAAGTGAATAGAAGATAGCTGTTCCTTTAGACTGAACATATAACTACATTAGACTATCTTGATCCATAAAGCCCTAATCATATTACATTAAGTTTTGAGCTTATTGAATTCAGTTGTCTTCTCTTCCGAATTCACCTTCTTCCAAATCTTCAAGCAACTCCTTGTCAAAGACACGATCCTTTTCAGAAGTGAAGCTGGCTGGTCTGACTGGTTGAACTCCAACTGACTTTAGCTTATTCTTGAACTAATCATACCTTTTAATATTCTTTTCATAATAAGCTTGAATCAGATCAGCTGCTTAAGTTTTCAACATGGATGAATATCCAGCAGTTCTTAAGTGATGTTCCATCCAGACAAGATGCCTAACTGAGTAGTCTTTAAAAGATTGTGAATCGAGCTGGCAGATTTGAAGATAGTCAGACTTAAAGAATCTTACCTGATGAGGATTGTTGACCACTTGAGGATTAGCTCTGCTGGCAAACTCTTTGAGCCTTTCTCGAAGAAATTCATTCAATTTTGAGCTTCTCTTGACTTTGTTGAGAAGAACCCAAATCTCTGATAAAGAATGATTCTCGAACAAATGAAGTGATACTTTGAAAGATCCTTCGCTCTGACAATATACAAATATGCTCATTTCATTTAGAGATCTGTCAAAGGCAGCTGTGATCCTTGAGATTTCAGTCTTTATAGCATTCATGTACACGTCATTGTTTGGATTAGAGATCTCCAGCTTGTCCAGAAGATGTAGAAACTGTCTATCATTGTTTGTGCTTAGCTGAGGCATATCAAGTACTCTCCTAGCTTCATCCCATTTCTCACCAATCTTCAGTCTGACATATCTTCTCCTTTCTTTAGCTTTAATGTCATGAAGACGTTGCTTTTGAAGAGTTTCTGTTCTTTGGATGTCTTTCCTCATGTCAATGATCTGGGATACCTTTTTGAGTTCAGCTTCTTTTCTTTTCAACTTTGACTGCTGCTGCTGAAACTCTTTCTCAAACACAGGATCCACTGGAGCTTCCTCTTCCCATTCTCCAAAATCACTTTCCTCCTCTACTTCAAAGAAACCATCTTTATCTTTATCTTCCAAGACTGGTTCAGTGGGAACGTCACAAATATTAAAGTCATCATGTTCTCCACTATGTTAGATATCAGCAGGCTTCCCTGTTCCTTCAGCAGAAGTATCTTTTCCTTTTCCCTTTTCACTTCTCCCTTTCTTCTCCCCCTTAGTTGAGGAATCCTCTACAGACTTTCCCGTAGATCCTCCATCACCTCCATCACCTCCAGAGCCTGAGCCTCCACCAGACGGCCCTTCAAAGAAAGTCTTTTGTTCTTCATTAGGGTAGTGAGAATTTTTGATCATGAAGTACAAGTGCTTCATCCCTTCATTGAGATGTTCCATGCCCGTCTCTATCTTCAGAAATCTGGAAGAATCTAGTGAATGATTCATTTCACCCAAGTCTTCAAGAGAAGTCAATCTTGTATGGAGAGAGCAGAAGTTTGAAATGTCTTCAGCTGATAACGTTGGAGATGCCTGGATTGAGTTAAGCTTTGGTACAACAGATGTCTTCAAATCTGATATTGCAGTCCTAATTAGAGCCAGCTAATTATTGACAGAGGTAGATGAAGAAGACCGTTCAACCACTTGTGCTTTGAATGATTTAGCTTCAGCCTTACTTCTTGTAAGTTGTTCCTTGAGATCAGCAATTTGAGCTAACAGATTTTCAGTGTTTGTGTCTGTGTGTGCGCTCACCTGAATATCTCTCCTATTTGATTCACTCAACTCACGTGCTTGTGTATCTCTCAATATAATTGCTCGTGAGGAGTCTTCGTGATGCTGATCTTCTGTACCTGTATTTAAAATCACCCTAGCCTCTTCAAGAGAGGTCAGTGGTGGTGCAATGGGAATTCGCGAGTCCCGATCCTCAGTCAAACCTATCTTTTCATGTGAAATAGATGTCTGAATTGCTTCAGGGATAGATTGACCGAGTTGCCCTCCACTTTCTCCAGATAAATCTGCGAGTGGAGAATCCCGTGAGGGAGCCAGAGGTGTTGGATCTGGGAGGGGAAAAAATGACTCTATTAAAGGTGGCTGAGAGTCAGATTTTCCCTCAGAAGCATGTGACTGATCTTCTGCCGTAACTATGGCAGGCACTGTAATCGACTCAATGTGCACTCCTTGCTCCGTGTCCTGAGTATTATCTATTGGTCTGTATGCTTCCATTGTGAGTAATGGAAGTGTGCTTGACTCAGTATAGGATGCCATGGCCCTATGGCGAATTTTAATAGATTCATCCTGTTGATAGAATGTCTCTAGTAACTGTTCACTGGCCATATCAAAGTGATGGGCTTTTAGATGCCTCAGTAAATGTTCTTCTTTTCTTGGGTGGAGGTAGAGCTGAGGGTTCATTCACATCCACTAACATACTACTTCCTACTAACCTTCTAGGTAACATTTTAGACAGTGGGGGAGAGGTTGAGATAGGTTGTGACTCTGTGTTTGGCTCTATGACCTGGGATTGAAGCTGTGGTTCTACAACTTCATGGTCAGTCCTATCAACCACTGGGGGTCTTTCATCAGAAGTAGGAATAGTTTGAGTTTGAGGAATTATTACCTGCAGAGGAAGAGCATCTGATGTTTGAGTCTGGGTGGTTTGAACCACTGGAGGTTGAGCTTGCTGTTCATGACCGGGAAGATTGAAGATAGGTAAAGGAATATAAGTGGCCATGAAAGCAGATACAAGTACTGGAACTTACATGAATTTGAAGGTTGTGTCTTGGCGAGTGTAAATCTTTTTACTTACTGAAGGGGGTTCGGTTACTGAAGAGTTAGCAAAAAGGGTTTTATGTTCAGGTGAGAGAAGATGTTCTGCTATGAGCATGAGAAAATGAGCGTAGTAGCACGAGACCCTACGATTTGTAGAATGATCACGTAAAGCAGTAGTGAGACGTCTCAAAAGAATGGGTAAAAGTAGTTTGCCAAAATTGATCCTTTGATTGAAAACAACCGCAAGACCAATATACTGCAGAGTGGAAGTGATGTTGTGAAAGTTGGATTTAGTGCAGTTGGCAAACACTTTAGAAAGTGTATCGAAGAAAATGTCCCATTGAGAAACCAAATTGGATTTAGACAACTTGGTTAAATTAATCACCCTCTGATAGTGAATAGCATGGAAAAAGTTTGAAATATCATTTTCAGAGGGCAAATTACAGAAATTGTCCAATGGAAAATTTAACGCCCGATTGACGACTGTTTCATCAACCACATACTGTGTATTTGCCACGGTGAATGAAAAAGATTTAAAATCATCGGCCACGGTAGAGGTTGTGCAAATCAGTCTGAGCAGATCAACATTTAAAATCACATTTGATTTAATAGCAGAGCTAACAATCGAATGGTCATTTAAAAATCTAATCCACGGCGAAACAATTTGGAAATTGAGAGCCATTAAAAAAAATAATAAGACACACACTTTCAGAATTTTAAGAGTAATATTAAGAAAATTCGAATTAATTAAATTAATTTAATTATTCGAATTAAATCAATTATATCCGAAAAATTTAGAAAGTAATGTATCTCGTTAAAGTTCTTAACTCTCAACACAAGATCTGAAAAACGCACATGACACAAAACAAAATTAACTAAATAACACACCCAAGAATAAATAAACACAAAACGATTTTGAGGGGAACAAAACGAAGTGAAAATTTAAAAACAAATAAAAATGGTCAGCACTTATGTATGTATATACGTGTATGTATATATCACAGGAGTGAAGTTTTGAGAAGCTGAGTAAAAACTCGAGCAAGAAGACAATGGAGGTTTGATTAAGATTTGTTCGAAATGAGAGAGACAAATAAGAGAGAAACAGACTGTTGGTTTTTTTTGAAAGAGAATTGAATGAATTACAAAACACAACAGAAAAAAACATTAAGTAGAACAACTGGTATGACAATCAAGGAAAGTCATACCGATTGTCTTCCCGATTGTCATACCAGGCAAATTGAGAAACCAAAATAGTAATAATATAACTGGTATGACAATCTGATAGTCATACCGATTGTCATACCAGTATAAAATAAAAACAAACATTAACTGGTATAAATTTTATTACTGGCATGACAATCAATAGTCATATCGATTGTCTTGCCAGTTATAAAATTAAACTAACTTAAAAAATAAACACTTATATGTACTGGAATGACTTTCAGCAAGACAATTTCAATTGTCTTGCCGATTGTCATTCTAGTATAAAATAAATTAAATATTTATATAAATATACTGAAATGACTTTCGGCAAGACAATTGGCCGATTGTCATTCAAGTATCAAATGAAAACAAACAAATATATATATAAATATTATATAAAACAAATATTCAAAGTTTTTAACAAATACAGAACATATTAAAGAAAATTACAGAAAAAACTACAATAAATACTAATATAGATATGGCAGAAAATATTTACCCAAATAAAATATTTCAGAGATAATTATACTTTCAGTTCAAAAATAGATTTCTTTTGAATTTTAGCAAATAAAATTCATAGAAAAATATTTTTAGAGAAAATAAAATATTCTGAGACATTAAAATTAACAAGTTGAATAAATAAATAAGATAAGATAATAAAAATTACATAGAAATAAGCAAGTATTATGGAAAATATGATAAAATAAATTTGCAAATGAATTTTTTATTTATGAAAAATTCATTTATAAATTCACTCAAGAACAGATTACAAATATTCACAAGTTTAATCACTAAAGCTATTCAACATACCCAATTTACCAACTAATTTGGTAAATGTGGATTCATCAAGAGGTTTAGTGAAAATATCTGTTATTTGTTCTTCTGTTGGAACAAAAAATAGTTTAACAGTACCATTTATGATGTGCTCTCTAATAAAATGATACCTGATGTCAATGTGCTTGGTCCTTGTATGCTGCACAGGGTTGTTGGTGATGGCTATTGCACTTGTATTGTCACATAGAATAGGTATTTTGTTCAATACAGAGCCATAGTCCCGTAGCTGATTCCTAATCCACAAGATTTGAGCACAGCAGCTTCCAGCAGCAATATATTCAGCCTCGGCCGTTGAATTTGAAACTGTTTGCTGTTTCTTGCTGTACCATGAGACTAGTCTGCTACCTAGGAATTGACAACTCCCTGAGGTGCTTTTCCTATCAACAATACTGCCTGCGTAATCTGAATCTGTATATCGAACAAGGTTAAAACCAGATTCTTTAGGGTACCAAATACCTAGATTTGGTGTTCCCTTAAGATATCTTAAGATTCGTTTAACAGCAACGAGATGAATATCTCTAAGATCCGCTTGGAACCTTGCACATAAGCATGTAGCATTCATAATATATGGTCTACTTGCAGTAAGATAGAGTAACGAGCCAATCATACCTCTGTAGCTTGTGACATCTACCTTAATGGAGTTTTCACATGGTCCAAGCTTGACAGCTGTAGTTGACGGAGTCCTTGCTGATGCAGAATCCTCTAGATTGTACTTTTTGAGGAGTTCCTTGAGATACTTGGATTGACAAATAAAAGTTCCATCTAACCTTTGATTTACTTGTAATCCAAGAAAGAACTTTGGCTCTCCCATCATGCTCATTTCAAATTTGCTGTGCATTAACTTAGCAAATCTCTTACAGAGATTATCATTAGTAGACCAAAATATTATATCAACCACATAGACTTGGACTAATATAGTATCATTCTTATGCTTTTTAGAAAAGAGAGTTTTGTCTATGACACCTCTAATAAAGCTATTTTCAATAAGAAATTCAGAGAGAGTGTCATATCATTTTCTCGGAGACTGTTTGAGTCCATAGATAGCCTTGAAAAGAAAGTAGACAAAATCCAAATGATCTGGATCTTCAAAACCAGGAGGTTACTCTACATATACCTCTTCATCCAGCTTTCCATTTAGAAAGACACTCTTGACATCCATTTGATAAACTTTAAAGTTAGAGAATGCTGCAAATGCCATAAATATCATGATGGCCTCTAGTCTAGCCACTGGAGCATAGGTTTCATGATAATCAATGCCTTCAGCTTGAGAATACCCTTTAGCTACCAGTCTTGCTTTGTTTCTTGTAACCACACCATCTTCATCTAGTTTATTCCTGAATACCCACCGAGTACCAACAGCTTTCTTGTGTGTAGGTCTAGGTACCAGTTTCCAGACTTGTTGATGTTCAAACTGATTGAGTTCATCTTGCATAGCAATCACCCAATCTGGATCAGTCAGTGCTTCCTCAATCTTCTTAGGTTCCATCTCAGAAAGAAATCCTGAGAACAGACACTCATTTTGAGTAGCACGTCTAGTTCTGACTCCAACATCTGGAGCACCAATAATTAACTCAAAAGGATGAGCTTTATTGCAGACAGTCTATCTTGGAAGATTTGATCTTGATGATTCGCCTTGAAATTCATTGGGATGTTGTGTCCTACTAGTTGATCCTTCAGCATCTCCCCCTGAGTTGTTGCCATGTTGACTTGAAGATTCTCCGTCAGTAGCAGTGGTATCTCCATTGTTGCCAACGTTTCCATCACCATTACCTTGAGTATCATCATGATTAATAGGTTCTTCACCAGCAACAACCTCAGGTTCTTGATCCTGTTCTGATTCTGAATCTGACATATCATCAAACTTCAGTTTCTCAGAAGGATCTTCAGTTTGGATACTAGGGAGTTTAGTGTCATCAAATGTAACATTGACACTTTCAGTTACTTTGTGTTGATCAATGATATACACCCTGTATGATCTTCTTCCATATCCAAAAAAAATACCCTCATATGCCTTTGCCTCGAATTTACCACGACGATCATCTCCATCCTTGAGCACGAAGCATCTGGCACCAAATACATGAAAGTATTTGATAGAAGGTTCCCGTTCATTCAAAATCTCATAAGGAGTTTTCATGAAGTCTTTGTTGATTAGAGTTCGATTCTGAGTATAACATGCAGTATTGACAGCTTCATCCCAAAAGTACATTGGAAGACCTGATTCACTTAACATCGTTCTTGCAGCTTCAATCAATGTACGATTCTTCCTTTCTACCACTCCATTTTGCTGAGGGGTTCTAGGAGCTGAAAATTGTCTGGTAATCCCTTTGTCTGTACAGAATCCATTGAGAAGTGAAGTCTTGAATTCTGTTCCATTATCTGACCTTATTGCTCTAACAGGGATATTAGAATCTAACTCGATCAACTTGATATGATCAATCACAACTTGTGGTGTTTCATCCTTAGAGTGAAGGAATAAAACCCACGTATACTTGGAATAGTCATCAACTATCATAAGACAGTAACACTTCTTTGACATCAAAAGAACATTAACTGGTCCAAATAAATCCATGTGCAATAATTACAGAACACCAGTTATGGAGGATGTGTCAGTGCCTCTGTGACTTGCTTTCTTTGACTTTCCTTTCTGGCAAGCCTCACATAGTCCTTCTGGGGAGAATTCCAGCAGAGGCAGACCTCTGACCAATTCTCTTTTGACAAGAGAATTCATTATTTTGAAATTGAGATGAGAAAGTCTCTTGTGCCATAGCCAACTCTCATCAGACGATGCCTTTGCATAGAAACAATTGACTTCAGGATTGCTTCCAGAGTTCATGTCAGCTACGAACAGATTTCCTTTCCGGATTCCCATCAAGGAGGGTTTTTCATTTTTCTTGTGCAGAATCTGACACTTCAGCTTGTCGAATAAAACATTGTAGCCGTTGTCACAGAACTGACTAATGCTAAGCAGATTGTGTTCAAGTCCTTGCACAACATACACATTTTCAATGATAACATTTCCAGCTAGGAAATAGCCATATCCCTCAGTTAAACCTTTGTTGTTATCTCCAAAGGTAACCACTGGGCCAGCTTTCTCTACCACATTTGATAGCAGGGCTCTATCTCCGGTCATAGTCTTGACGATCCGTTGTCAAGAATCCACACTACCGGTTGTACCTGTGTAATGCCCTGCAATACAAATGGATTAGACCTTCTTCGGAACCCAAGCTTGGTTGGGTCCGGCATACTTGTAAAATTGGCCTTTATCAGGAAAAACAACATCCTTAACTTTAATGTTCTCAACTTTCTCAATGACTGGTCATTTGACCTTGTGAACAGCCTTGACAAATTTCTATTTAGGCTTAGGCACAAATGTCTCCTTTCTAGCTTTAGGAGGACTAGCAGTCTTAGACCTATCATGCTTCCTATTATTCACATGCTGACGAGGAGTCATCTTATCATTAGAAACATGCTTACCATTAAAATAAGCATACATCAAATTAAAAGCACAAGACATACAATCAGGAACACCACATGCTTTATGAGAGGGATTAATAATAGGCAACTTATGCATGGTAGACATGGCATTTGTGTTATCCAACTCATGTGTGTTTGAGTTAGTCTCAGTTGCTTTCACAACTTTGACTGGAACCTTTGACACACTTGACTTGGAAACAGCTTTCTCATTAGCAAGATCTTCAGCACGGATTTCTTCTTGAATAATAAATGAGGTCTCATCAAATGGTTCAGCAATTGATTCTTTATAGAGGGGTTCATCAACACCCTTAAGCACATGTGGTACTTCCCTACCTTTAGCACAGACATGAGGAGGGGTGTTTATGCCTAATTTTCCAATAGCAACATTGTAATCATAACCTATTCCAGACGTTTGATTAACAGCTTGCTTATTGTAAAACTCTTTAGACTTCGAACAAGAATTAAAGTAAGCTTTAACCTTAGCCTCAAGACCGGTGATCTTGTCTTTGAGAATAGTTTCAAGTTGTCTATAACAGTCAACTCTATTCTCTAGAAAAGATACTTGTTCTTTTAATTTATCTTGACTAATATGCACAAGTCTTAATTCATTGACCTCTTTCTCAAGGTCTTTGATTTGTTGATTTAACATTTCATTATCATGACGAGCACAATCTAAGGAACCTCCTAGATGATAAACTAGTTCAGCATCAGTAAATTTTACCTCTTTTCTTGACGATGAGGTGTTTGCATCACTAGCCATGAGAGCAAGATTCCCAAAATCTTCATCTTCACTGTCAGTATCATCCCAGCTTCTTCCCTTTGCCAGGTAAGCCCTTTCAGATTTACTCTTCTGATTAGAATCATAAGAGTTCTTCCTAACTTGTTTTGGCTTCCTGCATTCTGTGGCAAAGTGTCCCAACTCATTGCAGTTGAAGCATCGAATGGTGCTTCGATCAACCATCCATGTTTTGTACCCACCACTGCTGGTGTTAGAGGATGAAGACCCACCTTTCTGGAATCTGTTGTAGTTGGACTTGTACTTGAACTTGGGATTCCTCTTGAATCTGACATTGGAGAATCTCTTGACAATCAGGGCCATTGACTCATCTTCCAATTGCTCCAGTTCTTCCAAGGAATAAAAATCATCTCCTGATTGATTTGTAGTAGGAGGATCAAATTCTGCTACTATCATATTTTCTTCAACCTTGGAAGACTGTACCATTCTTTCTGACTGTTGAGATTGTTGTTGTTGTTGTTCTTCAGCTACTAGAGCAGTAGACGTGCTGACCACTCTTCCTTTCCCGTAGACTTCCTTCTGCTGAATCTGCTCCAACTCATAAGTCTTTAACACGCCATAGAGCCTTTCCAAAGAAATCTCACTCAGATCTCTTGCTTCTCTTATGGCAGTGATTCTATGTTCGAGATGAGTTGGCAGTGTTAAAAGGAACTTTTTGTTGACCTCCCTGATGGAATAGTATTTACCATTAATGTTCAGGTTGTTGATTAATGCATTGTACCTCTCAAACACTTCAGTGATTCCTTCTCCTGGATTGGATTTAAAATATTCATACTCAGAGGTTAGGATTTCTAACTTGTTCTCCATAACTTCCTCTGTGCCTTCATTAATAACCTCAATAGTTTCCCAGATGTGTTTGGAATCTTTACAGTTCATCACATGTCTATTCATCAAGGGATCAAGGGAATCTACTAAAATTAATTGAAGGCTAGCATCCAGGGAGGCTTCTTCTTTTTCAGCAGGAGAAAAATCCTCAGGATCTTTCACATAAGTTCTTGCTTTGGTAATCACCACATCATTTTCTATTACCTCTGTTTCAATAACCATCGGAATTTTAGGACCCTTCTTTAACACTTCCAAATATTTGGAATTTGCAACTTGTAAAAACTATAGCATCTTCTTCTTCCACATAACATAATTTTCTTTATCGAATAGTGGAATTTTAACGGTTCCAACTTTTTGTGTAGTCATTATAAATTTTTGAGTAAATAAAAATTCAAGGAGTCAAAGAATCACAAAAGTCTAGGATCTTGATTTGTTCGTTAATCAGAAGGCTCTGATACCAATTGTTAGGTCTCAATATGTTTGTAGAAGGGGGGTTGAATACAAAATATACCGTTTAATCGAATAAAATGCGGAATAAAAAGAGTGAAACAAAATTCAAGTTAAATAAAACTATTATTAAACTTGAAAGGTGTTACAACAACGGTATCGTTTACAAGGGATTAATCTCAAATAAATTATTCCAAATCTAGAATAAATTCGACATGAACTTTTTCTATTTTTGTAATAAAAGGATCAAATGCTAACTGCAATTTGAGATTAAGTTCTAGGGATTTTGATCCGCTAGATAGTTACACAAGAACAAGAAAAAGATTTCTAGTGGTTAAGATTTAACAATAAATACTAGAAATGAACGTCCTGAGATATTGCAGTTGAGAATAATAAGTTCACTGCTTTCTGTTTTTCTTTCCGTGTTCTTGAGTAGTTGGCTGTATTCAATTTTTTGTCTTGTAAAATCAGCTGCTGTTGTTAAGTAAACAAAACAATCCAATTGATCCAGAAAGACTTTCGGCAAGACAATTCATTTGAACTAGAAAGACTTTCGGCAAGACAATCCCTTTGAACTGACAAGACAATTCATTTGAACTGACATGACTTTCGGTATGACTATTGATTGTCATACCGATTGTCTTGCTAATACAAAAGATAGTCTTACTGAATTAATATAGAATATTAATTCAAAATCAATTCTAAAAATACATAATATTAATTCAGAATTAATTAATCAATTAATTCAATTAATCAATAAATTAATCTTTGCAGATATAATTTATTTTCTTAATTAAATTATACGACTTAATTAATTAGTAGAGAATTAATACTACTCTTGAACAGCAACCATTCTTCTGAAAATCACTGTCAATAATGAATCAATTCCACCACTTCAATGTTGACACTCGATGTACTGTCTGGTTCATGAGTGACTAACCTCCGTGACGTTTCTTCATGCCTTGACTTTGATACTCTTGATTTTCTTCAGACTAAATCCTTGTAATTAATCGATACCCTGACGAGATCTCTGTCACTTGATTAAATCCACAATCTTGATTTATATCACTGAGGCGTGATCAATTTCTTGAGCTTCTTCCAGTGAATTAAGTCATCAAGTCTGTAGATGAACAATATTACTTAATCCTTTGACATATGTTACTTTGAGAGATCTCTCTGACGATAGAACCACTATTTACTTGTTACATTCTTATTTTAGTTGAGTTAATTCCTCGAATAAACAAATAGGCTATGACATATGCCTTTCAGAAGGGTCTATTCTTGAGGATCTGAATGTAAAGGTGATTGGCCATTCTTATAAACAACAACATTTTCTTTTTCCATAAAGTGTAGTTAGCCTTATCAAAGGGAGGAATCTTGATACTACTGATTTTCTGTGTATTTATTTTTCCAAGATCTAATCTGTTTACTTTCAGATTTTGCTCTGATACCACTTGTTAGATATGAATACAACATAGAAGGGGGGGTGAATATGTTTTGGCTTAAATGTTTACTTTTTGATCGACTTTGGGTTTAGCAGTTGGTTGTTATCAATTATTTTGTAGAATAGATGTTAAACATAAATAACAATGCAAATATTTAAAACAAAGATCTTCAAAACTCACTTAATTTTATATTAAAAATCAAGAAGTGTTTTGCTACAAAATCTCTAAGTTCTTGGTTTAGAACTTAGCTTCTTTCTTGAGAGAGAATAAAATTTCTAATCTATCCAGTCCTCTCTTAAACAAAGGACCTCAGTTAACTTTATATGATAGTTAACTTTGGTTTACACAGTGAACAATAAGAAGTGCTAATCGCTTTTCTAACCTGTCACTACTCACTTCTATTTAAGGGAAAAGTGAGATTTCCATATCTAGATTAGCATATCTTCATCCACTGTGTATTGGTTGATCCTCCTTTGTCAGTTAATCTTCACCATTAATCTTGCACATCTCTCAAGTTGCTTTTTGTAGACTTGTCAATCCAGCTGTGTGAATTGTTTGTTGATTTGCAACCTTGGATATTGAACTGTTCTGCAATTCTATCTTAGAGAAATTTCTTCACTTCGAGATCTCCAATTAAGCTGTAGAGAACTCGACATCTCGATAGGCATGTTAGCTTGTCGATATCTCTGAAACTTCATTGTTTACTTGACTTATCGACAACTCTAAGTTCTCAAGTGAATTTTGGTTTATCGATAACTCAGAGTTCTCTAATGGACTTTGGCTTATCGATAACTCAGAGTTCTCTAATGAATGTATACTTGTCGATATCTCTGAGTTCTCGAATTGGTATCTGACTTATCGATATCTCCAATAGCATTTCCTGAGTTCTCGATAGACAATTCCTGAGTTCTCAATAGGTCTTTCTGAGTTCTCGAATGACTTCTCTATAACACTAATTCTATGACTTGTAGAGATCTTGACTTAGAATGTTTTTCACCAAACAGAATTATTCAACTCCAAGCTTCTTCATATTTCTTCTGAGGCATGACCTTCTTGATCTTCTTCCAGATAGAATTCTTAGGCTTGACACTATTTAGGGAAAAATGCTCCAGTCTGCTCCATTTACATTTTACAGACATTAAGTGTTACAAGTATAAATTACAAATTAAGGTTACAATACAACTAATCTTAGGGTTATCAATATGACTTAGTCTTGTTATGATACAGGCATGTCTTGCACAACAAAATTTTAAACATTAAAGCAAATTCAAAATTTTAAAATTTGGAGCGAAATCCAAAAATTCAAACAAAATTCCAACTCAAAACCTACTAATATTGGTAGGAAATGAACTTTAGTTTCAAGAAAATTTCAAACATGGAGCCAAAACTAAAAACTTTAAATATGGAGCAAAAACCAAAAATTGAAAACTTTTGCCAAATTCAAAACATAGCAATATTGGTAGGAAATGAACCTTAATTTCACAAAAAAAATCAAATGTGGGGCTAAATTTAAAAATAAAGATTTTAAATACGGAAAAGAAATTAAACTCAAAAATTTAAATATTGCCCCTGAATCCATAACCTAGAAATATTGGTAGGAAATAGGTGACTTGAACCTATAAACCACTATCTTCCTCTTTCACTTTCAATTTCATCTACTCCACCAAAATTTTATTTCATAATTTCTCCAGCCTCTTCTTTTTCTTTGGTAATTATCTTCATCTTCTTCATTTTAACCATCTCATATATATGTATGTATTTTAATATTTTTAACATATTTTTTTTATATTGATTCGTTTATGTAATTACTATTTTGTTTTTTACTACATGTATTAATTGTCCATGTGTTAATGACTACTAACATTTATGTACTCTTCTTATGTAGATTTTCTTCACTCGAGACCAAGGAAATGAAACAAACAAAGACGAAAATTGAAAAATCACAAATAATGTAGGCAAATTATTCAACAACGATAATGAAGAAATTACAAAAATGAAGGCAAATGATTCAACAATGATGAGAACTTGAATATATTAGAGTCTTAACTTTTGAAACATCTATTAATTGTTCTAATAAATTATTATTCCTAATATGGAATTATCATGGAGATGTAAATTTTTATTTTTTATGTTATAATGGTGATATGTCCAAATTGTGGTTTATGATGAATTTTTCAATTTTAGTTATGGTTGTATGCTTATGATTTAGCTATTAATTTATGTACAACTTGTTCTATATTGATATCAATGAAATAATATTTTTTTAAAAAAAATTGTCCAATATTTCCTACCACATTCAAGCCATTTTCTACCACATTTAAGGTGTTTCCTGCCACATTCAAGCTGATATTCATGTCTGCCGACATAAAACTTATCATTTGTCAATCAAACCCTACCAATTATGGTAGGAAATACTCACTCAAAACCTACCGATCCTGGTAGGAAAAAGGTATTTTCTATGTAAATTGCCACGTGTCCTGCCACATGGATTGGTCCCACATGCCAACTCATCAACAAGACCCCAATTTGTATGCCGTGGAAGCTAACATGGCAGGTGGTGTGGTCGACCATGTGGCAGGCCACATGGGCAGCCACTTGGTAAGTGGGACCATTTGAGTACAAGCACCAATTTCTACCAAATGAAGGATGGTAGAAATTGACCCTTTTCCTACCAAAACGCTGGTAGGAAATTACCGTTTTCTTATAGTGAAAGATGAGCATACCTAATGTGACCTTTCTTTGTAATACTCATAATCAAACTATTGCAATAGACCATATATGGCGTAGTGATAATTATACCTAAGAATGAGTTTGCTCATATTTTCAACTACTTAATAGTGATTAGTAATCTTCTAAAATTTGTACAAGGTATCGGAGATGATTCTCTTGTCCACCAGCAAAGCCCTGCCAAGTATATATGTCAATATGTGTGTTAGAACCAATCACCGATATGGACTAAACATGTTACTTTGGTCCTATTGCTAAACAAAACGCCACATTGGGGTGGTTTATATTATATTTCATAGCTAAGTGTATACCATCATCAAATCTTAAATTAAACATAATTATACCAGATGCCATCAAATGATATCTTATAATTATCTGAAATCTTTGAAACTTAGTATGCCACGATGGGTGACATGTATACCTTCCAATATTAATCTTGCATTAATTAAACCTAGTATGATCCAATAATTAATCCCAATGATTAAGAACTATGCTTTTGCTTGATCATCTAAGTAAAGAGAGAGATACATAAGCATCTTGTAAGAGTAGATTTAAGTCATGAAACTCAAGCGCAACCATTAAAACTTGAAACTCTCAAACTCTAACATTAAATACTCATAATAAATATAACCTAGTTTTTTATCTATAACATTTGGTGCCATATGTGGAAAGAATGCAACAAGCATGAAAAAGATTTGGAGCACTCAAGATTTATCATACTCTACCCTCAATACTCAAGGAGCTGAACTGTCAACAACATAGGTCCATGCGACCCCATCAACTCAAGTGACGAATCCCGTACTACATGAAATGCAAGGAGCGAATTCTTAAATTTAGATGATGAATGCTCCCACTAACACTTGTGCACCTGGATTTTAGATGTGTAAGACTACGATTTCAGCCACTACAAACCCGCCTTATGGAATAACAATATATCTCAAAATCACAGGAGGTAGGCTCAACAATCAATCGTATGTAGAAAATGACTCTCCATATTTGCGAAGGCTGAGTCATACATCTGAAAGTGACTTTTCGCGTCCCCATATTGAACGTTCATCCTATTATAAAGATATCTATTTTACTGATATATTATTCCCAGAATTACATATTTATTTAACCATAAACATTTTCTTTTTAAATAGTAGGTTCTATACCTATTTAGATTTTGAATTAAATTTTATATGTTAGGTCACACACACACTGTAGAGGGGGTGAATACAGTGTATAGTACACTCAAATCGAACTTTAAGAACTTAAGTAACAGAAAACAAACTTTATTGAAACAATAAACTCTGTTACAGTATGAAACTGTTACCTCTCAGTGATGAACAAATATCACGAGAGCTGCTAGGGTTATAATGAATAATCTTCTCTAATAATGATAACACTTATAGTGTAAACCCTATATCTGTGTTTATATACTACACAGTTACAAGATAATCGCTAATTGATATGGAATATAATTTTGCTTCCTAAAATATATCAATCAGATATCTTTTCTTCCAAGTATTCCATTCTTTACGGAATTCCTTCTTCATGCATATCTCTTCTTATGTTTATCTTGATCTTCTTTCTTTTAATCAGCTACTGTCCTTATCTGATTGTCCTTCAGCACTTAAGTTCTGATATCTATCTTCTGACGATTATCTCCTGATAACATATGTACTGATATCCTTAAGTCCTGACTTCCAGTATAAGTACTGATCAACAGTTAAGTACTGATTTATCCTGTTCAAGTAAGATCTGAAAGCTAAACATAAAACATATTAGCCATGACATTATCAAATATATCTAACAATCTCCCCCAACTTGTAAATTAACATAATATACAAGTTTAACAGATATTTGATGATGTCAAAAACATTAAGTACAAATGCATGAGAATTAGACTAGATAACTACAACTTACAGTCCTTAAAGCTTTTACCAATTTCAACTTCTGATAACAACTTCAGTCTGTATAAATATCAGAATTTAAGCAGTTGTAGATCTTCGACTTGGCTTCATCATTTTCTGATCTCTCTGATGTCAGGAGTTGTTCTGAGATAGTTCTTCAACAAACATTTCTCAGCATATATGAGTTCATCAATCATTCTCCTTTTGACATCTTTAAGCTCTGCAGTATCTTCACCAGTTTGAAAGATTGCAGGTCTGAGATCATTGATCTTTGCTTTTCTCAACTCCTGATCTAGTCTTATGACATAAGCTTTGTCAGACTCTAGATTGAATTCAAGTCCCATAATACCAAGATATGTTCTGATCTGTGCAGTATTAGGCTTCATATCAACAATATCACCATTGTGATCTCTGTACTTTGGAACATATATGATGTTAGACTTAACAGAATAAAGCCTTTTCTGTCTCTGAATCTGTTCTTTTAAGTAGTTTGCAGCAGTCTCTGTTATTCTGTCATCCACTTGAAGTAAGAAAAGTATATGCTCCAATTCTTCAAAATACTTCAATGGAATGGCATTTTGTCTTATATGATAAACCCTACCATCTGTCATGAAATACAACATGATGTATTCTTTCAAGTAGGTATGGTAAACCATCTGTACAGATTCCAGTTGATTCAATCTCTCAGGAGTTGCTCCAATACCTGGTTCACTCAAAGAAGTTGGATCATTGGTAGTGTTGTGTACTCTTCTTTCATCAGCACTTCCCAATCCAGTTTTATCTCTAGCTTCCTTTCCAGTAACTACTCTTGCTTCAAAACCACTTGCAGTAGTCTTCAAAGATTGAGTCTGTTTTGCTTTAGTGAATCCTGGTAGGAGTGTCTTTGATCTATTTTCTGATATCAAGTTAACTTGAGCTCTGTCAGAGGTTACTTGCTTCTTCTGAATATCAGAACTTACAATTTCTTGACTCTGAACAACTTGAGCCATGTCAGAGGTTGTTTTAAGAACTTTTCTTGAAGTCAGAGCAAGATCATCCTTTTCATCAGTAATTTCTTCTTCCTCAGGAGGTACATAAACCTTGATAGGTTCACCAACCTTTCTTTACCCTTGGATCTTGGATCTATCTGTGGTTGTGATCTAGCCAACGTTGCTTCAGTATGTGTCCTTTCTTTGATCACAATGCCTTTGAGTTTTGGAAGTGACTTTTTACCAGAAGCTTCAGATTTAGATGTGACTTTCTCTGATTTAAGTCTGGCTTCTTCTTCCTTTAAACTTTCCAAGTCCATTCCTGGATTTTCTTGAAGAAATAACTGTCTTGACATTTCCTCATCAAGATCTAGAAGTTCATCAGAACTTATCCTTTTACCAGCAGCAGAACTTATTCTTTTCCCAATATCAGAACTTGTCCTGTGACTAGCTTATCTTGATGTAAACCTTCTACCTTGACTATGACCGCTACCCATTCCAGAGTATCCTTGATCATCATTTCCATCATCCTTTCCTTGTAGTGTCTTGTTAGTGTTGCATTTGGACTTAATTACCTTCTCCCCCTTTTTGGCATCAGCAGGTAGTAAAAGAGAGATAAGTAATTCCACTGAGGATTGGATTTCAGTAAGTTGCGATTGCTGAGAAGCTTGATTTGTCAGAATGTCATCAATCTGAGCTTGTTGTTTCTCTTGAGTTTTCTCAATATAAGCAATCCTGTCAATGGTAGGTTGAAAGAACTTTTTCTTATCAATTTTCCAAACTTGTTCTTGTTTGATAAAGTTCTCCTGAATCTTGTGTAGCTCTGCATGAGTAGTTGAATGAAGACCTTGTAGATGTTTAATACTCAATGCAGTGACTCTAAGATGGGTTTTTAAATCATCAGAATTTAACATTTCATCAGCTTTAGTCAAGTGCTCAGCAAGATGTATTGCAGTTGGAACACATGAAACTGAGTTCCATTCCTTAGTCCACTCCTGACCTGCAGGAGTTTCACTCCAAGGTACTGGTGCAGCCCCGGTAATAAACTTCTTTTCCAGTTCAGACTTAGGAAGAGTCTGTTGAGGAGTATGTCCTGAAGGACCTGCTTCATCGGCATCTACAGTTGGAGCAGCATCACCAGTATCTCCAGCATTTGCAGCATCAGAACTTAAAGAATCAGTATCTTCTGATAAGACAACAGTGTGAGTAGCAATGGAGGCTTCAGCATCCTCTAATTGCTGATCTGATACTAAGTTCTGATCAACAGCCATATCCTGATGTTCACCTAAAGTCTGATCATCAGCATCTTGATGCAGAGAAGGTGTTGTTGATAACTCTGGAGTTTGAACAACATCAGTAACAGGTGTTGTGGAAGGATTATTTGTTGTTGGAGCTTCTAAGAGAAATACTTCAGACACAACCAAGTGTTGAACATCAATATCAGCACTTGTGCCTGGATCAACAAGAGACACAGATGGTGAGTTAGCCTTGTCAGATACAGCTTCCTGAGATGGAGTTGATGGAGAAGAAGTGACTGGAGCAAATTCCTTGTCTTGTGAGATCAGAGATTCCTGATCCCCTTCCTTAGCTGCTTCCTCTTCATCATCTGAAACTGGCCTTTGTGCCCTCTGTTTCTTGTACATCCTTGTTGATTTGGATTCCTTGGGAGTTTCAGGAACTATCATTCGTCTAAGCCTCTTGAGAAGCCTAGAACCCCTAATTTCAGAATCCTTCTGAGAAACCTCTTTCTCAGCTTCAGTAACAGCAGGTTCTCTAGCAGGAACCGGTTCCTCAGAATCAGATTCATCGCTCAATACAATCCTCCTTCTCTTTTGAGATGTTTGAGGAACATTCTTTGTCCTCTTTGGCTTGGAAGATGAAGATTTCACAGTAGGTGCTGAAGATGAAGGTCGAGCAGTCTATGAAGTTGAGAGATAGGATTTGAGATATGTTCCGAGGGTAGGTTGAGTAGAATGAGAGGTAGGTACTGAGGTTGATGGATTTTGGGTGTTTGGAGTTGGTTGGACATCAGAGTTAACAGATCTATAAGTATCAGGATCAGCATTTACCAGGATCTGTTTTACAGACTTAGGAATCTGTAATGGTCTAACCACTTTCTTTTTTTTTTGGTATCAGCATTTACCAGGTCATTAAAGTATCATTTTGCAACCTTAAAAGGTGGGGTTTGAGTGCTGACTAAATGAGGTTCATCAGTACAGTAAGTGTAAATAAGTTGACAGAATCTAGCAAAATAAACAACATCTTGATCCTCTGTCATCCTATCCCCAATAAAACCAATTATTCCAGTTGCAAAATCAAAATGAGTTTGATGAATAATAGCATACCTTATGTGCTGACTCAGAATTGGGATAGCATCAAAATTTGAACATTTGTTCCCAAAAGCTTTGGTGATGCAATCAAAGAAGAAACTCCATTCTCTTCTAATATTAGCCCATTTCAACTGTCCAAGTTTCGTCAGACTCTTTTCATATCCCAATTCAGCCATTAACTCCCGAAGGGCTGAGTCCTCTGGAATTGAGAAAGTACAATCTTCTGGAAGATGTAAAGCCCTGTGTACTGTACCAGGAGTGACTACAAAGGATGAATCACCCACTTGGAAGATAATACTGGGAGTTCCACGTTGACCACCATCATCAAAAAGTCCAGTCCTCCAAAACCTCAGAACTTGTTGGCTTGAAAAGAATTCAGGCTGTGTTAATGCATACCCAACCTCACTATGTGCAAGAAGATCTTGCACAAAGTGCAATTCAGATGGAGCTTCAGTGTGATCAAGAACTGCAGCATAGTTGTTGGGGACAAACTTAGCTCCATCAATGATTAAATCCTTTGGTGCCATGTGAAAAAAAATTGAGATTCAAGTATGCCTGTTAGGTGTTTGAGATAATGTCTGTATGAAAAACCAACGTGAGAAAGAAAGAGAAAGAGAGTAAAAGTAAGGAGAGAGATAAAATATAAAGAAAATAAAAGATTAAAGAAATCTTCTCTCTATTGTACTTATACTCTGAACAAAAATGTTACCGTTGGACACCTGTCAAACATGCAGTAATAACGGACAATTACTGGGCTCGAGAAAACAGGAATCATTACTTACCCAGTTGCCTAGTTTGAAGGAAAAACCGTTCCATTTATCAAGAGAAACAGTTTTAATTCAAAATTTAAACCGTTAGCACTGATTGAATTATTTTTCACTGCATCATTGATATTCTGAAAATACATCACATGAAAATGACCAAGATAAATTAGATAAGTAAGTGCTGAAAATGAATCAGAACTTAATATAAAACAAAATTTATATGGTCATCAGAATATCAATCAGGATTTATCAACACAAGATAAATAACTCAGAGACAAAATCTTGAAGGAAAAACAACTTTCATTAATATATCAAGACAATACATCTATGAAATGGAAATTACATCAATACTTATACAAGATTTTCCCTAAGCTTCTAATCCTAACATCAACAGCCTTAGTCCTAGCTAAGAAGCCTGACAAAGCTGATGATGAAGAATAACAGGAAGAAGACGAGATTAAGTCATCTTCTTCTTCCTACTCTCGACAAACAGAATGGCGAGTCGGATGATTCGCTCTTGCTGGCGGAGAGCTTCCAGCCTTTCCTCCTACAATCACTCCAGATGGCGATGGTAGTCCATATAGAAGAACAGAAGGTATGTCAGTACCTCCTGTGGGACAGAGTCCCATATCTCCTCAGGAATGGCTGTGACATGCCATTCCTGCTGCCACTCGGCACAACTTAGCTCCATATTGAAGTTTTGGTAGTTCAAAAACATGTTGTATCTGACCATTGTGTTTTTGAAAGAAGAAGTATGAAGATAAGTGTGTGAGAAGAATTTGATGGAAAGACTGATGTGAAGTGGCTGCTTATATAGGCAAGAGAATGCCAGGAGACGCAAAGAAATTGAATGCTGACAGGTAGAATTAATTCTACCTCTTCTCCCTAGACTTTGAAAAAGAATAACATTCATTGGAAAGAGGAATCATGGTTTAAACCGCACAAGAAACAAGAAACAGTGGACTGTTCAAGTATGAATACCATTAATCCTAATCATAGTGACTATTAATCTTCCACTTCAACATATTCTAGTTCGAACTGAGACTGTTATCAAATTTTATTCACAGATAAGCCAAGTAAAGGATTAGACTGAGAAATCAGAACTTAGACCTATACCAGAACTTAACAGTCATCAGAACATAATTTCTTAACTCGAAAAAGGAATGCCCATCTTAGTAAATCCTCATACAAGTTCTGAGTTATAGACTTCAGAACTTAATCATCAGAACGTGTAACTAGAACTTGTCCTCAGAATTTGTGCAATAATGACACAATGACTGTTTATATAAAATAACATAGACCACCACAGAAATTTTCATCATTCAGATGGAGTGATTAGTGTGTGCATTAAGCTAAATAACAGACAAAGAGTAAAGTCTGATTCACTTCAGTACATCTTAGAAATAAGGCATAACTAAAATTTTGCTAAAGAGCTGTCATTGTCCTGAAACCTACTGATGAATGAGTTCATGCTTGAGTCCACCTCAACTGTTTTGTGCTAATTTTATGCATCTTTTGAAATTCTATTTTATAGTGGCTTCTCAGTGTAAGTGAGTCACGACTGTGTATCAGAATTTATGCTATTATCAAAGTATTTCTCCAGTAATCATAGAGTGTGAAAAGTCACCAAAAAAATGTTTTGCTTTTCTAATACATATCAGCTTAATACCAGCAATGCACTTGGGTCGTCCCTTCCACATTTTTACTCTAGATCTCAAAGGAGTACCTGATTTTATTCTTTGATCTTTTTGCTTTTTCTTTTGATAAGTGAGGTTTATCAGCACTTAGTACATTCAGCAGTTTTACTAGTATCAGAACTTAACAGATGAGTAGCATTATTCTAATTTGTGACTTAGTAATAAGATATACAAAGTAAACTTAACTAAGCTCAATTATCAGAATTTGCTAGTGTCATAGGGTTTCCACTGAAATAATTACTTCTTACATGGAATCATTTGTTTATTGAAGAATACTAGGTCAGTATCTAGCACAGTTATCCTCATAGGATTGAATAGGTACTTGAACAGACATATCACTTATCAGAGTTTAGAAATATATATCAGACAACAGTCAGTACTTAAAGACATTTATCAATTAAGCACAGAATACACAATAAGATTAATTCTGTAAATACTGAGCATAAAGTCTGATAACACAGAACAAGACTAAGCAGATTTAGAGAAAGAACCTGAAACCATTCCAAGTTCATTTACCAATCTTGTAAAAGTAGCTTCACACAGTAGTTTTGTGAAGATATCTGCTAGTTGTTGATCTGTGGGAACAAAATGCAATTCCACTATACCTTCATCCACATGTTCCCTGATGAAGTGGTACCTGATGCTGATGTGCTTTGTCATTGAGTGTTGAACTGGATTACCTGTCATAGCAATAGCACTTTGATTATCACAGTAAATAGGGATTTTGAAATATGTTAACCCATAATCCAGTAACTGATTCTTCATCCAAAGAATCTGTGCACAACAGCTTCCTGCAGCAATATACTCTGCCTCTGCAGTTGATGTGGAAATTGACTTTTGTTTCTTGCTGTACCAAGAAACCAATCTGCCTCCAAGAAATTGGCAGCTTCCACTTGTGCTTTTCCTGTCAATTTTGCAACCTGCAAAATCTGCATCTGTGTTAGGTCCCAATTTGTTTGTAGAAGGGGGGGGTTGAATGCAAACAATACCGTTTAATCGAATAAAATGCGGAATAAAATTGTGAAACAAAATTCAAGTTAAATAAAACTTTTATTAAACTTGAAAGGTGTTACAACTACGGTATCGGTTACAAGGGATTAATCTCAAATCAATTATTACAAATCTAGAATAAATTCGACATGAACTTTTTCTATTTTTGTAATTAAAAGATCAAATGCTAAATGCGATTTGAGATTAAGTTCTAGGGATTTTAATCCGCTAGATTGATACACAAGAACAAGATAAGTATTTCTAGTTGATTGGATTTAACTTTACAATCTAGAAATTGATCTTGAAGTTGCAGATGAGATGGAATATTTTTCTGCTCCTTTTTCTTTTGTTCTTGAGTTTGTGTTCTGTTTTATTAAAAATGAAATAACAGACTTCTGCTCCTTTTTATCAAACAGCCGAATGTAAAAATGTACTGGCATGACAATCTTCTTTGGCCAGCAAGACTTTCGGTATGACAAAATTTACAACTAGCAAGACAATTAAAATGAGCTAGCAAGACTTTCGGTATGACTATTGATTGTCATACCGATTGTCATATTTATTCAAATAAATTGTCTTGCTGAATTAATAACAGATTTTAATCTAAACAGAAATTCTAATAAGACAATTAAATGTATTGGCATGACTTTCGGTATGACTATCAATTGTCATACCGATTGTCATACTAGTTCAAATGAATTGTCTTGCTGAATTTAAGCAGATTTTAAACCAACTAAAATCTTGTAAATCCTTAATATTAATTCTAAATTAATTAATCAATTTAATTCAATTAATCAATAAATTAATCTTTGCAGATATAATTTATTTTCTTAATTAAATTATATGACTTAATTAATTAATAGAGAATTAATACTAACGCTGAGCAGCATCCATTCTTCTGACAATCTTCTGAAAGTCACTGAGACTTATGAATCAATTCCGCCACTTCAATGCTGACACTCGATGTACTGTCTGGTTCATGAGTGACTAACTTCCGTGACGTTTCTTCATGTCTTGACTTTGATATTCTGATTGAATCCTTGTAATAAATGATACCTTGACGAGATCTCTGTCACTTGATTAAATCCACGATCTTGATTTATATCACTGAGGCATGATCAAATTCTTGAACTTCTTCCAGTGAATCTTCAAGTCTGCAGATGAACAATGTTTCTTTATTCTTTGACAGATGTTACATTGTGAGATCTCTCTGATGATTGATCCACTATTTACTTATTACATTCTTATTTGAGTTGAGTTAAATACTCGAATAAACGAGTAGGCTATGACATATGCCTTTCAATCTCCCCCTATTTGCTTGTTAGACAATAACAACAAATACCTAGAGGATAACTCAACTAACAAATAAGAAAAAGATATAAACAGTAATGTAAAGTAAATAGCAGAAAAGTTCTGGATTATATTTAACATTTTCCAGATTCCAAATGAAATTTACAAGTGAATACAAGATAGATGTTCCTCTAGCCTGAACATATAACTACATTAGACTATCTTGATTCATAAAGCTCTAATCATATTACATTGAGTTTTGAGCTAATTGACTTCAGTTGTCTTCTCTTCTGACTTCACCTTCTTCTAAATCTTGAAGCAATTCCTTGTCAAAGACACGATCCTTTTCTGAAGTGAAGCTTGCTGGTCTGACTGGTTGAACTCCAACTGACTTCAGCTTATTCTTGAGTTGATTGTATCTTTTAACATTCTTTTCACAATAAGCTTGAATCAAGTCAGCAGCTTGAGTCTTCAACATGGATGAATATCCAGCAGTTCTCAAATGATGTTCCATCCAGACCAGATGTTTAGCTGAGTAGTCTTTAAGAGATTGTACATCTAGCTGACAGATTTGAAGACAATCAGACTTAAAGAATCTCACCTGATGAGGATTGTTGACCACTTGAGGACTAGCCCTGCTGGCAAACTCTTTAAGCCTTTCTCGAAGAACTTCATTCAATTCTGAGCTTCTTTTGACTTTGTTTAAAAGAACCCAAATCTCTGACAAAGAACGATTCTCAAATAGATGAAGTGACACCTTGAATGATCCTTCACTCTGACAATATACAAAAATGCTCATCTCATTTAGGGATCTATCAAAAGCAGCTGTGATCCTTGAGACTTCAGTCTTGATAGCATTCATGTACATGTCATTGTTAGGATTTGAGATTTCCATCTTGTCAAGAAGATGTAAGAACTGCCTATCATTGTTAGTGCTCAGCTGAGGCATATCAAGTACTCTCCTAGCTTCATCCCATTTTTCACCAATCTTTAGTCTGACATCTCTTCTCCTTTCTTGAGCCTTAATGTCATGAAGACGTTGCTTTTGAAGAGTTTCTGTTCTTTGAATGTCTTTTCTCATGTCAATGATCTGAGAGACCTTCTTGAGTTCAGCTTCTTTTCTTTTCATCTCTGACTGCTCCTTCTGAAATTCTTTCTCAAACATAGGATCCACTTGAGCTTCTTCTTCCCATTCTCCAAAATCACTTTCCTCTTCAGCTTCAAATAACCCATCTTTATCTTCCTGAACTGGTTCAGTGGGAATGTCAAAAATATCAAAGTCATCCTGTTCTCCACTGTAGTAGACATCATCAGCCTTTCCTTTGTTTCCAGCAGAGGTATCTTTTTCTTTCCCTTTGGCACTACTTCCTTTCTTCTCCCCCTTAGTTGAGGGATCCTCTACTGACTTTCCTTTGGAACCTCCATCACCTCCAGAGCCTGATCCTCCACCAGACGGTCCTTCAAAATAAGTTCTTTGTTCTTCATTAGGGCAATGAGAATTCTTGATCATGAAATATAGGTGCTTCATCCCTTCATTGAGATGTTCCATGCCCGTCTCTATCTTTAGAAATCTTGAGGAGTCCAGTGAATGATTCATCTCAACGAGGTCTTCAAGAGAAGTCATTCTTGTGTGTAGAGAGCAGAAGTTGGATATGTCATCAGCTGATAAAGTTGGAGTGTCCTGAATAGAATTGAGCTTTGGTATTACAGTGGTCTTTAGATCTGAGATGTCATTCCTTATTATTGCAAGCTGATTGTTGACAGAGGTGGAAGAAGAAGACCGTTCAACCACTTGTGCTTTGAATGCTTGAGCTTCAACTTGGCTTTTAGCAAGTTCTTCTTTTAGGGCAGCAATCTGAGCTAACAGGTTTACAGTATCAGTGTCTGTGTGTGCTCTCACCTGAATTTCACTCGTGTTTGGTTCACTCACCTCACGTGCATGTGTTTCTCTCAATATAATTGCTCGTGAGGAGTCTTCCTGTTGATGTTCTTCTGTACCTGCATTAAAAATCACCCTAGCCTCTTCAAGAGAGGTCAGTGGTGGTGCAATGGGAATTCGCGAGTCCCGATCCTCAGTCAATACTATCAAATCTTTTGGAATAGATGTCTGAATTGCTTCAGGGATAGATTGACCGAGTTGCCCTCCACTTTCTCCAGATAAATCTGCGAGTGGAGAATCCCATAAGGGAGCCAGAGGTGTTGGATCTGGGAGGGGAGAAAATGACTCTATTAAAGATGGCGGAGAGTCAGATTTTCCCTCTGAAGCATGTGACTGCTCTTCTGCCGTAACTATGGCAGGCACTGTAACCGACTCTACGTGCACTCCTCGCTGTGTGTCCTGAGTATGATCTGGGGAAGTGTATGGTTCCATTGTGAGTAATGGAATTGTGCTTGACTCAGTACAAGATGTCATGGCCCTATGGCGAATTTCAATAGATGCATCCTGTTGAGAGAATGCCTCTAGTAACTGTTCATTGGCCATTTCAAAGTCCATGTCCTGTTGGGAGGACAAGGATGGGCTTTCAGATGCCTCAGAATATGTTCTTCTTTTCTTAGGAGGAGGCAGAGCTGAGGGTTCACTCATATTTAACAATGTACTACTTCCTAGTAATCTCCTGGGTAACATTTTAGACAGTGGGGGAGAGGTTGAGATAGAATGAGACTCTGTGTTTGGCTCTATGACCTGGGATTGAAGCTATGGTTCTACAACTTCATGGTCAGCCCTATCAACCACTGGGGGTCTTTCAACAGAAGTAGGAAGAGAGTGAGAGTGAGGAATTACTACCTGTAATGGAAGAGCCTGGGTGGCTTGAACCACTGGAGGTTGAGGTTGCTGTTCATGGCCGGGAAGATTGAAAATAGGTAAAGGAATATAAGTGACCATGAAAGCAGATACAAGTACTGGAACTTGCATGAATTTGAAGGTTGTGTCTTGGCGAGTGTAAATCTTTTTGCTAACTGGAGGGGGTTCGGTTACTGCAGAGTTAGCAAAAAGGGCTTTGTGTTCAGGTGAGAGAAGATGATCTGCTATAAGCATGAGAAAACGAGCATAGTAACATGATACCCTACGATTTGTAGAATGATCACGTAAAGCAGAAGTTAGACGTCTCAAGAGAATGGGAAAAAGTAGTTTGCCAAAATTGATCCTTTGATTGAAAACAACCGCAAGACCAATATACTGCAGAGTGGAAGTGATGTTATGAAAATTGGATTTTGTGCAGTTGGCAAACACTTTGGAAAGTGTATCGAAGAAAATATCCCATTCAGACACCAAATTTGATTTAGAAAGTTTGGTTAAATTGATCACCCCCTGATAGTGAATAGCATTGAAAAAATTTGTGATATCATTTTCAGAGGGTAAGTTACAGAAATTGTCTAGTGGAAAATTTAACGCACGATTGACGACTGTTTCATCAACTACATACTGTGTGTTTGCGACGGTGAATGAAAAAGATTTTGAATCATCGGCCACAGTAGAGGTTGTGCAAATCAGTCTAAGTAGATCGACGTTTAAAATCACATTTGATTTAATAGCAGAGCTAACAATCGAATGGTCATTTAAAAATCTAATCCATGGCTTAAATTTTTCAACATCACATTTTTCCGGATTAAAATAACCAACCTGATTATGCGCGACAATTTGGAAATTGAGAGTCATTTAAAATAATAATAAGACACACGCTTTTCAGAATTTTAAGAATAATATTAAGAAAATTTGAATTTATTAAATTAATTTAATAATTCGAATTAAATTAATTATAATCGAAAAATTTAGACAGAAATGTATCTCGTTAAAATTCTTAACTCACAAACGCAGTTTTGAAAAGCCAAAAGACACAAATCAGAAATTAAAATTAAAAATAAAAAAGTTCAAAATCAACAAACACAAATTGAATTTGAAGGGGCAAACTGATTTTTATTTGTTTTTGTGTTTTTTTTTAATAAAAATCCAACAGCACCTCTGTATATATATATACTTGTATGTATATATCACAAAGTGATGAATTTGTGTGCTGAGTAAAAACTCGAGCAAGGAAGGAAGCAGTTCGAAGAAAGAGAAGAGAGAAAATGAAGAGAAAAACTGTTCGAATTTTTTTTTTTTTTTTGAAAAGAAATGAACTGATCAAACTGGTTTAAAACGAAACAAACAAACTGCTTTATATGACAGCTGGTATGACAATCCTGGATTGTCATACCGATTGTCATACCAGGCAAAATAAGAAAAAGAAAAAAACAGAAATAAATACTAAAATTATAACTGGTATGACAATCTGATAGTCATACCGATTGTCATACCAGTATAATAATAAACGGAAAATAATTATATATATGGTTTATAACTGGCAAGACAATTGATAGTCATACCAATTGTCTTGCCAGTATAAAACTGAACTGAATAATATAATAAACAAAATTTAAACTGAAATGACTTTCAGCAAGACAATTTCAATTGTCTTGCCGATTGTCATATCAGCTTTAAACACAGAAACACATACATATATAAATTTATAAAGACTTATATAACTTAGTAAAAATATCAGAAAATATTTACAAAATAGTAAAACTGAAATACAGACCTATAATATTTACAGAAAGAAAGACAATATATCAGAATTTATTATTTTTATTCCAAAAATAGATTTCTATTGAATTTTAGCAAATAAAATTCATAGTAAAATATTTTTAGAGGAAATAAAATATTCTGGGATATTTTAAATTAACAAGTAGGGAAAATGAAAATAGATAAGATAATATATATTACATAGAAATAAGCAAGAAATATGATAAAATGATAAAATAAATTTGCAAATGAATTTTTCATTTATGAAAATTTCATTTATAAATTCATTCAAGAACAGATCCCAGATATTAACTAAATTAATCACTAAAACTATTCAACATGCCCAATTTACCAACTAATCTGGTAAATGTGGATTCGTCAAGTGGTTTAGTGAAAATATCTGCTATTTGTTCTTCTGTTGGAACAAAAAATAGTTCAACAGTACCATTCATGACGTGCTCTCTAATAAAATGATACCTGATGTCAATGTGCTTTGTCCTCGAGTGCTGCACAGAGTTGTTGGTGATGGCTATTGCACTTGTGTTGTCACATAAAATAGGAATCTTGTTCAATACAGAGCCATAGTCTCGTAGTTGGTTCCTAATCCACAAGATCTGAGCACAGCAGCTTCCAGCAGCAATATATTCAGCCTCGGCCGTTGAGTTGGAAACTGTTTGCTGTTTCTTGCTGTACCATGAGACTAGCCTGCTTCCTAGAAATTGACAACTTCCTGAGGTGCTTTTCCTATCAACAACACTTCCTCTGTAGCTTGTGACATCTACCTTAATGGAGTTTTCACATGGTCCAAGCTTGACAGCTGTAGTTGATGGAGTCCTTGCTGATGCAGAATCCTCTAGATTGTACTTTTTGAGGAGTTCCTTGAGATACTTGGATTGACAAATAAATGTTCCATCTAACCTTTGATTTACTTGTAATCCAAGAAAGAACTTCAGCTCTCCCATCATGCTCATTTCAAACTTGCTGTGCATTAACTTAGCAAATCTCTTACAGAGATTATCATTAGTAGACCCAAATATTATATCATCCACATAGACTTGGACTAATATAGTATCCTTCTTATGTGTTTTAGAAAAGAGAGTTTTGTCTATGACACCTCTAATAAAGCTATTTTCAATAAGAAATTCAGAGAGAGTGTCATACCATTTTCTTGGAGACTGTTTTAGCCCATAGATAGCCTTGAAAAGAAAGAAGACAAAATCCAAATGATCTGGATCTTCAAAACCAGGAGGTTGCTCTACATATACCTCTTCATCCAGCTTCCCATTCAGAAAGGCGCTCTTGACATCCATTTGATAAACTTTAAAGTTTTAAAATGCTGCGAATGCCAGAAATATCCTGATGGCCTCAAGTCTAGCCACTGGAGCATAGGTTTCATCATAATCAATGCCTTCAGCTTGAGAATACCCTTTAGCTACCAGTCTTGCCTTGTTTCTTGTAACCACACCATCTTCATCTAGTTTATTCCTGAATACCCACCTAGTACCAACAGCTTTCTTGTGTACAGGCCTAGGTACCAGTTTCCAGACTTGTTGACTTTCAAACTGATTGAGTTCATCTTGCATAGCAATCACCCAATCTGGATCAGTCAGTGCTTCTTCAATTTTCTTAGGTTCCATCTCAGAAAGAAATCCTGAGAACAGACACTCATTTTGAGTAGCACGTCTAGTTCTGACTCCAACATCTGGATCACCAATAATCAACTCAAAAGGGTGAGCTTTATTCCAGACAGTCTGTCTTGGAAGATTTGATCTTGATGATTCGCCTTGAAATTCATTGTGATGTTGTGTCCTACTAGATGATCCTTCAGCATCTCCCCCTGAGTTGTTGCCATGTTGACTTGAAGATTCTCCGTCAGTAGCAGTGGTATCTCCATTGTTGCCAAAGTTTCCATCAGTATTACCTTGAGTATCATCAGGATTAACAGGTTCTTCACCAGCAACAACCTCAGGTTCTTGACCATGTTCTGATTCTGAATCTGACGTATCATCAAACTTCAGTTTCTCAGAAGGATCTTCAGTTTGGATACTAGGGAGTTTAGTGTCATCAAATGTAACATTGACACTTTCAGTTACTTTGTGTTGATCAATGATATACACTCTATATGATCTTCTTCGATATCCAACAAAAATACCCTCATATGCCTTTGCCTCGAACTTACCACGACGATCATCTCCATCCTTGAGCACGAAGCATCTGGCACCAAATACATGAAAGTATTTGATAGAAGGTTTCTGTTCATTCAAAATCTCATAAGGAGTTTTAATGAAGTCTTTGTTGATTAGAGTTCGATTCTGAGTATAACATGCAGTATTGACAGCTTCAGCCCAAAAGTACATTGGAAGACCTGATTCATTTAACATCGTTCTTGCAGCTTCAATCAATGTACGATTCTTCCTTTCTACCACTCCATTTTGCTGAGGGGTTCTAGGAGCTGAAAATTGTCTGGTAATCCCTTTGTCTGTACAGAATCCATTGAGAAGTGCATTCTTGAATTCTGACCCATTATCTGACCTTATTGCTCTAACAAGGACGTTAGAATCTAACTCAATCATCTTGATATGATCAATCACAACTTGTGGTGTTTCATCCTTAGAGTGAAGAAATAAAACCCACGTATACTTGGAATAGTCATCAACTATCACAAGACAGTAACACTTCTTTGACATAGAAAGGATATTAACTGGACCAAATAAATCCATGTGCAATAATTGCAGAACACCAGTTATGGAAGATGTGTCAGTGCCTTTGTGACTTGCTTTCTTTGACTTTCCTTTCTGGCAAGTCTCACATAGTCCTTCTGGAGAGAATTCCAGCTGAGGCAGACCTCTTACCAATTCTCTTTTGACAAGAGAATTCATTGTTTTGAAATTGAGATGAGAAAGTCTCTTGTTCCATAGCCAACTCTCATCTGACGATGCCTTTGCATAGAAACAATTGACTTCAAGATTGCTTCCAGAGTTCATGTCAGCTACGAACAGATTTCCTTTCCGGATTCCCATTAAGGAGGGTTTTTCACTTTTCTTGTGCAGAATCTGACACTTCAGCTTGTCGAATAAAACATTGTAGCCGTTGTCACAGAACTGACTAATGCTAAGCAGATTGTGTTCAAGTCCTTGCACAACATATACATTTTCAATGATAACATTTCCAGCTAGCAAACAGCCATATCCCTCCGTTAAACCTTTGCTGTTATCTCCAAAGGTAACCACTGGGCCAGCTTTCTCAACCACATTTGATAGCAGGGCTCTATCTCCGGTCATATGTCTTGACGATCCGCTGTCAAGAATCCACACTACCGGTTGTACCTGTTTAATGCCCTGCAATACAAATGGATTAGACCTTCTTCGGAACCCAAGCTTGGCTGGGTCCGGTATACTTGTAAAATTGGCCTTTATCAGGCAAAACAACATTCTTAATTTCAATATTCTCAACGTTCTCAATGACTGAACATTTGACCTTGTGAACAGCCTTGACAAATTTCTGTTTAGGCTTAGGCACAAATGTCTCCTTTCTAGCTTTAGGAGGACTAGTAGTCTTAGACCTATCATGCTTTCTATTATTCACATGCTGACGAGGAGTAGTCTTATCATTAGAAACATGCTTACCATTAAAATAAGCAAACAACAGATTAAAAGCACAAGACATACAATCAGGAACACCACATGCTTTATGAGAAGGATTAACAATAGGCAACTTATGCATGGTAGACATGGCATTTGTGTTATCCAACTCATGTGTGTCTGAGTTAGTCTCAGTTGCTTTCACAACCTTGTCTGGAACTTTTGACACACTTGACTTGGAGACAGCTTTCCCATTAGCATTATCTTCAGCACGGATTTCTTCTTGAATAATAAAAGAGGTCTCATCAAATGGTTCAGCAATTGATTCTTTATAGAGGGGTTCATCAACACCCTTAAGCACATGTGGTACTTCCCTGCCTTTAGCACATACATGAGGAGGGGAGTTTATTCCTAATTTTCCAATAGCAGCATTGTAATCATAACCTATTCCATGTGTTTGATTAACAGCTTGCTTATTGTAAAACTCTTTGGACTTCGAACAAGAATTAAAGTAAGCTTTAACCTTAGCCTCAAGACCGGTGATCTTGTCTTTGAGAATAGTTTTGAGTTGTCTATAACAGTCAACTCTATTCTCTAGAAAAGATACTTGTTCTTTTAGTTTATCTTGATTAATGTGCACAAGTCTTAATTCATTGACCTCTTCCTCAAGGTCTTTGATTTGTTGATTTAACAATTCATTATCACGACGAGCATAATCTAAGGAACCTCCTAGATGATAAACTAATTCAGCATCAGTAAATTTTACCTCTTTTCTTGACGATGAGGGGCTTGCATTACTAGCCATGAGAGCAAGATTCCCAACTTCTTCATCTTCACTGTCAGTATCATCCCAGCTTCTTCCCTTTGCCAGGTACGCCCTTTCAGATTTACTCTTCTGATTAGAATCGTAAGAGTTCTTCCTAGCTTGTTTTGGCTTCCTGTTCTGTGGCAAAGTGTCCCAACTCATTACAGTTGAAGCATTGAATGGTGCTTCGATCAACCATCCCTGTTTTATACCCACCACTGCTGGTGTTAGAGGATGAAGATCCACCTTTCAGGAATCTGTTGTAGTTGGACTTGTACTTGAACTTGGGATTCCTTTTGAATCTAACATTTGAGAATCTCTTGACAATCAGGGCCATTGACTCATCCTCCAATTGCTCCAGTTCTTCCAAGGAATAATAATCATCTCCTGATTGATTTGTAGTAGGAGAATCAAATTCTGCTACTATCACATTATCTTCAACCTAGGAAGACTGTACCATTCTTTCTGACTGTTGAGATTGTTGTTGATATTGTGGTTGTTGTTGTTGTTCATCAGCTACTAGAGCAGTAGACGTGCTGACCACTCTTCCTTTCCCGTAAACTTCCTTCTGCTGAATCTGCTCCAACTCATAAGTCTTTAACACACCATAGAGCCTTTCCAAAGAAATCTCACTCAGATCTCTTGCTTCTCTTATGGCAGTGATTATATGTTCGAGATGAGTTGGCAGTGTTAAAAGGAACTTTTTGTTGACCTCCCTGATGGAATAGTATTTACCATTAATGTTCAGGTTGTTGATCAATGCATTGTACCTCTCAAACACTTCAGTGATTCCTTCTCCTGGATTGGATTTAAAGTATTCATACTCAGAGGTTAGGATTTCTAGTTTGTTCTCCCTAACTTCCTCTGTGCCTTCATTAATAATCTCAATAGTTTCCCAGATATGTTTGGAATCTTTACAATTCATCACATGTCTATTCATCAGGGGATTAAGGGAATCTACTAAGATTAATTGAAGGCTAGCATCCAGGGAAGCTTCTTCTATTTCAGCAGGAGAGAAGTCCTCAGGATCCTTCACATAAGTTCTCGCTTTGGTGATCACCACATCATTTTCTATTACCTCTGGTTCCATAACCATAGGAATTTTTGGACCCTTCTTCAACACTTGCAAATATTTGGGATTAGCAACCTGTAAAAACAGTAGCATCTTCTTCTTCCACATAACATAATTTTCTTTATCGAAAAGTGGAATTTTAACGGTTCCAACTTTTTGTGTAGTCATTATGAATTTTTAAGTGAATAAAAAATTCAAGAAGTGAAAGAAACACAAAAGTCTAGGATCTAGATTTGTACGTTAATCAGAAGGCTCTGATACCAATTGTTAGGTCCCAATTTGTTTGTAGAAGGGGGGGTTGAATGCAAACAATACCGTTTAATCGAATAAAATGCGGAATAAAATTTTGAAACAAAATTCAAGTTAAATAAAACTTTTATTAAACTTGAAAGGTGTTACAACTACGGTATCGGTTACAAGGGATTAATCTCAAATCAATTATTACAAATCTAGAATAAATTCGACATGAACTTTTTCTATTTTTGTAATTAAAAGATCAAATGCTAAATGCAATTTGAGATTAAGTTCTAGGGATTTTAATCCGCTAGATTGATACACAAGAACAAGATAAGTATTTCTAGTTGATTGGATTTAACTTTACAATCTAGAAATTGATCTTGAAGTTGCAGATGAGATGAAATATTTTTCTGCTCCTTTTTCTTTTGTCCTTGAGTTTGTGTTCTGTTTTATTAAAAATGAAATAACAGACTTCTGCTCCTTTTTATCAAACAGCCGAATGTAAAAATGTACTGGCATGACAATCTTCTTTGGCCAGCAAGACTTTCAGTATGACAAAATTTACAACTAGCAAGACAATTAAAATGAGCTAGCAAGACTTTCGGTATGACTATTGATTGTCATACCGATTGTCATATTAGTTCAAATAAATTGTCTTGCTGAATTAATAACAGATTTTAATCTAAACAGAAATTCTAATAAGACAATTAAATGTATTGGCATGACTTTCGGTATGACTATCAATTGTCATACCGATTGTCATACTAGTTCAAATGAATTGTCTTGCTGAATTTAAGCAGATTTTAAACCAACTAAAATCTTGTAAATCCTTAATATTAATTCTAAATTAATTAATCAATTTAATTCAATTAATCAATAAATTAATCTTTGCAGATATAATTTATTTTCTTAATTAAATTATATGACTTAATTAATTAATAGAGAATTAATACTAACGCTGAGTAGCATCCATTCTTCTGACAATCTTCTGAAAGTCACTGAGACTTATGAATCAATTCCGCCACTTCAATGCTGACACTCGATGTACTGTCTGGTTCATGAGTGACTAACTTCCGTGACGTTTCTTCATGTCTTGACTTTGATATTCTGATTGAATCCTTGTAATAAATGATACCTTGACGAGATCTCTGTCACTTGATTAAATCCACGATCTTGATTTATATCACTGAGGCATGATCAAATTCTTGAACTTCTTCCAGTGAATCTTCAAGTCTGCAGATGAACAATGTTTCTTTATTCTTTGACAGATGTTACATTGTGAGATCTCTCTGATGATTGATCCACTATTTACTTATTACATTCTTATTTGAGTTGAGTTAAATACTCGAATAAACGAGTAGGCTATGACATATGCCTTTCAATCTGAGTAACCTATTAGTTTAAAATCTGATTCTCTAGGATACCATAATCCCAGAGCAGCTGTTCCTTTAAGATATTTAAAGATTCTTTTTATAGCTGTTAAGTGAGGTTCTCTTGGATCTGCTTGAAATCTTGCACAAAGACAGGTAGTATACATGATATCAGGTCTACTAGCAGTTAGATAGAGTAGAGAGCCAATCATACCTCTGTAGTCAGTAATATCTACTGATTTACCGGTATCCTTATCCAGTTTTGTCGCAGTGGCCATTGGAGTGGATGCACTTGAACAATCTTGCATTCCAAATTTCTTCAGCAAGTTTCTGGTGTACTTGGTTTGACAAATAAAAGTGCCTTCCTCATTCTGCTTGACTTGAAGGCCCAGAAAATAGCTAAGTTCCCCCATCATACTCATCTGATATCTTGACTGCATTAGTTTGGCAAACTTTTTGCAAAGTTTGTCATTTGTAGATCCAAAAATGATATCATCAACATAAATCTGGACCAGAAGTAAGTCATTTCCATGGTTGAGGTAGAACAGTGTTTTGTCTATTGTCCCTCGGTTGAATCCACTTTCTAGAAGAAACTGAGCTAAAGTTTCATACCATGCTCTAGGAGCTTGCTTAAGTCCATAAAGTGCTTTGTCAAGCCTGTAGACATAATCTGGATGTTTGGTATGTACAAAACCTGGAGGTTGTTCAACATATACCTCCTCCTCCAATTCTCCATTGAGAAAAGCACTTTTCACATCCATTTGAAAGACAGTAAACTTTTTGTGAGCAACATAAGCCAAGAATATCCTTATGGCTTCTAACCTAGCAACTGGTGCAAATGTTTCATCATAATCAATTCCCTCCTGTTGAGAATATCCTTTTGCAACCAGCCTTGCCTTATTCCTTGTAATTATGCCATCACTGTCAGTTTTGTTTCTGAATACCCACTTTGTACCAACAACGGATCTATTCTTTGGTCTTGGCACTAGGGTCCAGACTTTGTTTCTTTCAAATTCATTCAACTCTTCCTGCATTGCTTGCACCCAATCAGCATCTTGAAGAGCTTCTTCCACTTTCTTTGGCTCAGTCTGAGAGAGAAAAGAATTGTAAAGACATTCATTTGAAGTACCTGTTCTAGTTCTGACACCTGCATCAGGATTTCCAATTATCAAATCAGGTGTATGTGATTTTGTCCACTTCCTTGCAGATGGAAGGTTTTCTCTAGAACTGGATGCTCCCCCAAGATCCATGCTATTTTCATTTTCATTTTCTGATGCTCCCCCTGAAACTATGCTCTCTGAGTTGGATTCTTCAGTATTTAGATTTTCAGCACTATCAGAACTTGGCTTATCAGAACTTGAAGAGCCAGATGTATGTTCTGATGTTTCTTGAGATGTGGTAGGATCTTGAGTATGCTCCCCCTGCATAGGTGCATCTTCCTTTGACGTAGTCTCCACAGTTTCAATAACATCAGAGTTTAATCCATCAGATTTACAGTATCAGGACTTAGACTATCAGGATTTTCTGTATCAGAATTTGAGTCTTCATTTTCAAATCTCAGCTGATCATGGTCAATGAAATCTTCAAGACCAGTAATCTTTTTGTCATCAAAAGAGACATTGATAGATTCCATGACCACTTTTGTTCTCAAATTATAGACTCTGAAGGCTTTTGTGGAAAGTGGATATCCAACAAAGATTCCTTCATCAGCTTTTAGATCAAACTTTGATAGTTGTTCAGGATGAGTCTTGAGAACAAAACACTTACATCCAAATACATGAAAATATTTCAGATTTGGCTTCTTTTTCTTCACCATCTCATATGGTATTTTTCCATGCTTGTTAATGAGTGTTGCATTTTGAGTAAAACAAGCAGTCTGCACAGCTTCAGCCCAGAAATAGGTTGGAAGCTTTGCTTCTTCAAGCATTGTACGTGCAGCTTCAATGAGAGTTCTATTCTTCCTTTCAACAACTCCATTTTGCTGTGGAGTTCCAGGAGCAGAAAATTCCTGCTTTATTCCATGGTTTTTGCAGAACTCTTCCATTATCAAATTCTTGAACTCAGTGCCATTATCACTCCTTAAAACTTTCACAGAATCTTTGACCATTTTATCCAGATGTTTGATATGATCAATTAAGGTTGATGCAGTTTCACTTTTTGTATGCAAGAAATACACCCATGTGTATCTGGTGAACTCATCCACTATGACCAACGCATACTTCTTCTTTGCAATAGACATGACATTTACTGGACCAAATAGATCAACATGTATTAGATGATAAGGCTCAAGAATTGATGATTCAGTCTTGCTCTTGAATGAAGATTTTCTTTGTTTGGCTTTCTGACATTAATCACAAAGACCATCAGGAGCAAATACTGTGTTTGGCAATCGTCTCACAAGATCTTTCTTGACCAGTTCATTTATATTGTTGAAATTTAAATGAGAGAGTTTCTTATGCCAATTCCAGCTTTCTTCAATTGATGCTCTACTCATTAGACAGATTGTAGAACCATCAGTACTTGTTGAAAGCTTAGCTTCATAAATGTTACCACGCCTGTATCCTTTCAGAACAACTTTGCCTTTAGATTTACTCACAATTTCACAGTGTTCTTCAAAGAAATCAACATGATAACCTCTGTCACAGATTTGACTTATACTCAGTAGGTTGTGTTTAAGTCCTGAGACTAGAGCTACTTGTTTAATTATGACATTTCCAAGATTGATATTGCCATATCCCAATGTTTTTCCAATGTTGCCATCTCCATAAGAAACACTTGGGCCAACTTTCTCCACAAAGTCTGATAGCAGGGCCTTATTTCCGGTCATATGTCCTGAACATCCACTGTCCAGAACTAGAATATATTTCCTGTTGCCCTGCAATCACAAAGACCACTAATTATTAATTTTAAGGACCCAGACTTGCTTGGATCCTTTGGCCTTATTAAGTTTGTTAACATTTGCAGCGGATTTAGCATCAGAGCTTATGTTAACATTTTTCTTATCAGAACTTACACTATCAGACTTTGAATCAGAATTTACACTAGAAGGAACAATGGAAACTTTCTTCAAAGAAGGTTTTATTTGATAATAATCATAGTACAAACTATGATATTCCTTACAAGTATAAATGGAATGCCATAAACTACCATAATGAAAACAAGGATTTTGTGGTTTGTATCTAACAGACTGACTCTTAACTCCTGATTTTGAAGGTAAGGAGTTAATATTCTTATTATTCCTGCAAAAAGAAGCCAGATGGTTAGAACTTCCACAGTTATGACATGTTTTCCTAGGAGCATCAGGAACAGGTTTATAATCATTGCTTTTATTCACACCTTCCTTTCCATTCCTATTTTTCCTAGGTGATTTTACCTTGTTTGCATTCTTGACATCTTTCAGCTTATGCTTAAGCTGCTTTTTTTGTCATTAAGCCTATGTTCACTTCAGCTGTCTTTTCCTGTTTTAGTTTATCAGAAGTTAATTTCTTTGTAACTTCTGATTTTTCATTTTCAGACTTTACAGTTACAAACTTAACAGGTTTTAACTTTGGCTTTTGTTTATCAACATACTTAATTTCTCCAGTTCCTTTATCTTTCTTATCTTCTCCATAACCTAAGCCCTCTTTCCAGTTTCCACTACTTAGCAAATTTTGAGTTGTTTTGCCAGAGTTAGTCCAAGTCCTGATAATCTCTCTTTCCTTTTCTAACTCAATTTTTAGAGATTCATTTAATTTTAGCACTTCATTCCTAACATAAAAAGCATCATCTCTATCCTTCTGAGTTTGATGGAACATGACTAACTCTTTTTCTAAGAAATCATTTCTTTTCTTAAATGCAAGATTTTCAGAAGTTAATCTTTCACATGTTAAAGTTTGATCTCTATAGCTAACAAACATGGTTTTAAGATATCTTCTCAACTCATTAATATCATCAGTATGAAAAGCATAAGTAGTCTGAGGTACCTTTGTTTCAGCAGCTTCAGAACTGCTCTCAGCACTTTCTTTATCAGCATTTGCCATCAATGCATAGTTTTCCTCACTTTCAGAGTCTGAGGTGTCTGTCGAGCTTTTCTGCTTTGTGACAAGAGCCTTGCCTTTGTCACCCTTTACCTTCTTGCAGTCAGGAGATATGTGGCCTTTCTCACCACAGTTATAGCATTTAACATTGGTGTAATCTCTTCTGTCAGACTTTCCTCCTCTGCCTTCAGATCTTCTGAAATTCTTCTTATCAGAACTTATGCCTTTCCTGGAAAACTTCTTTCCCTTCCTGAACTTCCTGTATGCAATCTTTGTGATTCCTTTCACCATAAGAGCACACAGCTTCATCATCTCCTCATCAGCATCAGTCTCAGGCAAGCTTTCAGAATCTGAGTCATCATCACTCTCAGAACTTGATGACTCGGTATCAGACTTTATGAAAAGAGCTTTTCCCTTGTCTTTCTTTGAGGAAGCTGCTTTGGGGAATTCTTCTTCAGCCTTAAGAGCAACTGTCCTTGACTTTCCTCATTTCCTCTTGCTTTTTTGTTCCATCTCCAGCTCATGAGTCTTGAGCATTCCATAGATTTCGTCAAGAGTTGTTTCATCAAGATTGTAGTTGTCTCTTATTGTCGTTGCCTTCAAATCCCAGCATTCAGGAAGAGCTAACAGGAACTTAAGGTTTGAATCTTCAAGATCATACTCTTTATCAACCAATGACAAATCATTCAAAAGTTTGACAAATCTATCATATAAATCATTCAATGACTCATTAGTCTTTGAGTCAAAGTGTTTATACTCTTGAGTGAGTATTGCCTTCCTGTTCTTCTTAATTGTGTCAGTTCCCTGACACCTTATTTCCAGAGCATCCCATATCTCCTTAGCAGTCTTGCAGTTGATTACCCTGTTTGACATTACATTATCAATGGCACTATGCAGTAAGTGTCGTACCTTAGCATCCTTAGCAATTGATGCTATGCCTTCAGCAGTATAATCATTCTTCTCCTTTGGTACGGTCTTTGCTGCTTCACCTGCAACTACAACTGCGAGTTTGGTTGGTTTGAGAGGGCCTTCCTTGATTCTATCAAGGTATTCTGGATCCGTTGCTTCCAGGAACATGGTCATCCTTACCTTCCATATGGGATATTCAGATGGTCTCAGTATGGGAACTCTGATGGTCTCATACCGACTCTGAATTTGTGTCTTTGGTGGTTCCTCAGTTTTGGTAGGCTTAGTTGGAGTTTCTGTGTCCGACATGATTGTGTTTGGATCTTTAACTGTATGTATGTTAACAGATAGGCTCTGATACCAATTGTTAGGTCACACACACACTGTAGAGGGGGTGAATACAGTGTATAGTACACTCAAATCGAACATTAAGAACTTAAGTAACAGAAAACAAACTTTATTGAAACAATAAACTCTGTTATAGTATGGAACTGTTACCTCTCAGTGATGAACAAATATCACGAGAGCTGCTAGGGTTACAATGAATAATCTTCTCTAATAATGATAACACTTATAGTGTAAACCCTATATCTGTGTTTATATACTACACAGTTACAAAAAAATCGCTAATTGATATGGAATATAATTTTGCTTCCTAAAATATATCAATCAGATATCTTTTCTTCCAAGTATTCCATTCTTTACAGAATTCCTTCTTCATGCATATCTCTTCTTATGTTTATCTTGATCTTCTTTCCTTTAATCAGCTACTGTCCTTATCTGATTGTCCTTCAGCACTTAAGTTCTGATATCTATCTTCCGACGATTATCTCCTGAAAACATATGTACTGATATCCTTAAGTCCCGACTTCCAGTATAAGTACTGATCAACAGTTAAGTACTGATTTATCCTGTTCAAGTAAGATCTGAAAGCTAAACATAAAACATATTAGCCATGACATTATCAAATATATCTACCATTATAGATTTCACACTTTCACTTTTCAAACTACTAAATATAATATCTAATTATTAAATAATTTACAAGAATAATTCGGTTTTCACCGAATAATTTATTAATACAAAAATTCGATAATAATTCAAATATCATTACTTCAATAAAATCATGCAAATCTCATATATTTACAAGTACAAATGTATGTTCTGCAACATGAACATTTATGTTCTGCAAACTACGCATGTTTTATAATATAATATATTTTGCAACGTTCGACTTGTAAAGTCTATGCCATCTGCAATATTTTCAATAAAATTGTGATATTTGTAAAATATCATTCGAAAAATAATACGTTCGGAATAATTTAAGCTATATTTCATTTGCAGAACATATATAGACTTCAAGGACTCCACTGAAATAAGGGACTCCATAGAATATATATATATATATATATAATAAACAGTTATGTATTTGTGATTGGCTCCTTAGATGTGTCTCTTATTTAGCAAAAGACTAATAAACAACTTACTTTTTCTTCTTGGTCTAACATAATCTAAATATATACTCGACAGAATTTATCCTTTTTGAGATTAAGTGGTTACATTCCATGTTCAACTATCTAGATCTTTGTGATAGTAGTAAGAGTGTGCAATTTTTCGCTGATGATTACATTGCGTGGACATAAGGGTGCCAAATATGTTATAAAATTTATATTACAGCAGCAAAAACATATGTAATAAATGCAAAGAACAAAACACAAAGTTAGAGCACTATGTGTCACTATTGAAACAAACATTCTCTCCAATCACTACCACACAAATGGTCTTAACCAACATCCAAAAATGGTGTTGCCAAAACAAATGTTGCCTTATGTGACCTGAAACTTAAAAAAATGATGTATGCCAACATCATAACCGAATTTCGGTATTCATGTTGGCTTAGATTTCCTATACCAACACCTTTTTTGATGTTGTCTTAGACCTGCAAAAAAATTGAAATAGAAAAAAGCTGGGGAATAATCTCGGTCAAAGTTAAATTGATAGCCCGAACAAACTAAAACAAAAAGTAAAGTAGAAAACACAGCTCTCTCTGTCTCAGTCTCTTCGCACAAAATCAAACACAAAGCATACTCTCTCCACAAACCCTCATCTCCGTTAATATATCGGGGCCGCCATAAACACAGACATAAAAAATGACTCTCTTTTCCTCATCTCCGTTAATATATTGGTATTGATAGTAATTACGGCTGATGTTTTTTTCCCGGTACAAATCCCTAACAAGTATATCAGTTCGATATGTTTTGTTTAGAACCAAACACTCATGTGGACAAAAAATAACGTACTGACACAATTAATCTTGCATCAAGAACGTTTAATTGCTTCCTAAGCTCTTGTATGCCTCATGGGTCACAATCCTCTACCACGATCCTTCCTTCCCAAACCATAAATGACCAACGAAATGCAATTTTATACTCATAAATTGCATGTATTTTGCATATATAATTTTCATTATAATAGTTATGTTTATGCAAGAGGATTGGCAAAATAAAATATGTTCTACTACATTTTACATAATATTTTAATTGCAGAATATATGTGGTCTTCGGCATCCCAAAAAATGAGTATGTGTTTATGTATATGGGTCGATGATCTTCTTCATTTTTTAATTTATAAATGATTAAACTAAATAATTTTAGTAGGTTCCTGGCAAGTGTTATTGTATACTCACACTCTATCTCACAATACTAGTCTCATTTGATTGAAATTTTTTCCATAATAATTGTCCATTCGAACTTTCAAATCATATATGTGGTCATTTGTCGTAAACTGCCCTTTTGAAAATTGTATAACAATTAATGAGATGTGAGTATGAATCTAAAATAGTTTATAATTTTATAGAAACAATGCATTTATGATGGATATAATTGAAAAAATATCATCAAACTAATACTTTTAATATAAGTAATTTTTTCAAAAGAGACTTGTATAAGGAGTATGTTATCAATCTTGTACGATAAAGACATTATTATATATATATATTGAATATATAACTAATTCATAAGAACATTGCTAATTCTTAAATCACATAAGCATATAAGAATTAACAATTAAATTAGGAGAAGGGTTTGAGAAAACAAACAGAGATTGGATTTAATCTCGAGTCCGGAAAACTGTCTCCTTAAAGCAGTTTCTCCCCGCACCATCCGTGTTTAGCGACCTGCTTCCCAGGATAAAACGAGATACTAGTATAATCGATAGATCGAATATACTCTCAGCGAACTTGAACTGAGCCCGAGAACTATCACCGGAATATTGAAAAAATTTAAGACTAAAGAAATCAAAAATGAAAGAGATGACTCTTATTTCCTTGACTTAATAAAACTGGTGCCCTAAGACTCTATTTATAAAGAGAGGCTTGAAAGGACTTGTTTTCTTTTCAATGTGGTACATGGTTTTATAAGAAAAACTAAGGAATATGTTTGTGCTACTCTCGATGTGGTACAAAACCACTTTTCATATTAAAAGGTAAAACTTTGGAACATCAGTTCTCATTCACCTTTTACTCATTTTGAGTATGTTAATATGCGTTGGAATCCCCTCGAAGAGAAGAATACGTTCCAATAAATACACACCACTAACACATAATGTGTCTCACTCATATAGAGTCTCAAAATGATTCACAATTTAGTCTAAAATACTAAGTTTGTCCAATAATCCCCCACAAATGAGATTGATGGTCCAGTAGCACGCACCACATACACACCACATAGACAGACAGACGCGGAGCTTGACTTGGTGATAGTTCCGGAGGTCAGATATAGCATACGATAGGTAGAGAATGCTCCTTGAACCTTCGCTCGAATAAGTATATCGACTTTACTGGTAGACAGTATGACGCGATGTCCTTGAACTATTCGACCGTTTGTGTAAACGATGACATACTCATCACTATATATTTCCTGACTCATTCAGTTCTCATGATTATGTCCATTTTGGCCCTGGAACATCGGATGGGTTCTGCAAGAGTTTCTAAAGAATTGTGCCTCACAATTCTCCTTTGAAGCGGCCATACTTCTCTCTTACATAGGTGATCTTTATCTTATAGAGTAACCCGCGTTTACTCAACCGAATATTATGTATTCAAACTTGAAATCCTTGTATTCGTCAAAGATCATTAAAAGCATAAAGCTTAACCTCATACCTTACGGGTCTCACTGTTTCATCATCATAGAAATAGGCCAGGGGTTACCCCCACAGTGATTTGGTCATCATGATTTAGTTGTCCCATTGAACCAGGTTCTTGGGATCTCCAGTCAGCAAGGTTGGGTGTCCACCATGACGCCGTTAAGCAATAGGCAAGGCTCATTCCTCTCGATGATTTGACAACTATCTCTTGGTCTAACTAGATTCCCTTGTCTTAAACAGATTCGCTCAGTTTAACCATCTGGTTAGTGGATCCAAACATTATCATTTGACTTTACATAGTCAATCATGATAATTCTTGTTGAGAATAGTTGTTTAATGGTATTATGTCCTCATCATAGATGTGAGACATACCATTTCATACACAATAATGTGATATCCCAATTTGCATATTGATTACACGATATATGCATATTGAAGACACATTTTCCTTGTCATTTAGGAATATCCTTACAAAGTGGCTACTCAGCCTTTTAACTGCATTTATTTTATGCACCAGACTCGTATTCCATCATGAATCGAGCTAAGTTTAGGATTTCCATGACACGACTGCTAAGTGTGAAATGTATTCTCGAATGACTTTTAAGTTCTTAAAGTTAAATATCTAATTTACATACTATATTCACATAGTACAATTAGATATCTTTCGTATTGCAGTCCAAGCTCACGAGCACATATCATACACCTTAAATCTCATTGCAATCACTTCCAAGTGACCAATTTCCATTGTACTCGTGCATCTACCCAGTTTACCAACTGTGTAGCCTATGTCTAATTTTGTAAAATTTTAAAAAGTACAACAGACTTGCAATCCTTCTTGAGAGATTGATAAGTGGCATTTTATACCACTTAGAACGTCTTAAAATGGCTTAAATTGGTGTCTTGAAATCAAGTATTTTGTGTATTTGATGCGTTTTTCTAGTGTTTATGCATTTCAGGGTATTAGTGGCATTTCGGAGGAGGAATCATCAAGAATAAGCCTTGGCATGTGTTCACCATTGAGAGAGGAAAAGAACAGGCAGATTACGGCGAAGAAACGGAGCAAACCTGGAATTTTTCCAGTAGGGTCCTGCGCGCCCGCGCAGCAATGCTGAGCGGCCACGCAGCAGCCTTTCGCGCCCGCGCAGAAATGCTGAGCGGCCGCGCAGGGTCGGGGAAAAAGCTGAATTATTTTAGACTTCTACTTCTGTTTGGCTTCCAACTTCTATGTAATCTGAGTTTTATGGGACTATTATATAAGTAGATTTGAGACGTTTTCATAGAGAATAAGAAGGAGATTATGTTTTAGATTGTGTTTTACAAGAAGCGAAGGAGATAAGGAAGAAGACCGATTTAGCACACTGCAGCGAAGAGGAAGCATATATTCTTGTGATTCTTGTTTCGTTGTAATGTTGGATGCTAGTTTTCTTGCTTTGACTTATTTACTCTTGTGACATACTCTATTTTAATATAATTAGTTTAGTTATTATTTTCTTGTGTTGTTTATCATGATTTCATATGAACCCATGATGGCGATAAGTTCTATTATGGGCTAATCGTGATCATGGGGTTGCAACGGATTTATTATGGAATTCTTTAGTTAATTGTTTAATACTTTAGTGTGTGATGATTGCATGATATCTAGTATTGGTTGTGCGTATTCGTCTTATGTGCGTCGCGAACATATAAGATAGGGTGTTAATCTCTTGTGAAGCGACGGTGGATCTTGAGATTTAGAACTTGCCATGCTAGCATAGGTTCATGTACGTTGTGCATGATTAGTGGGTAATTCTAACAGTTTTATTTGCCCTATGTAATCAAAAGGGATAACTTGTGCTTAAATCGTTGTGTTGTCAATTTCTGTAGACATATAGGAACTCAACATAATTGATGACTATTCAACTTCTATCTTAATTGTGGATGCTTGGTAGAATGGTATTAGTACAATGAAAGTTGGCTTTTATCAGTTTCGTGATATTCGATTAATGTCATCACTGTCACATGCTAAAGGTAATAACAATGGCTATAGAAGGAAGTAATAATGAAGTTGTGATCTCATGAGTATTTTATTACTGATAAATTGAAGTGTTAGTTAAGTGGTTAATTAAGTAGTTAATTATAGTTAATATTTAATCAACAATTTTAAGTGTTATTATCTTAACATTGAGAAGTAATCATACATTGGTGAGTTAGTTTAATTAGACAATAACTTAGTCTGAGTCTCTGAGGGAACGAACTAGAAAGTATTCTATATTACTTGCGAACGCGTATACTTGCGTGAATATTAGTGCGTGATTTCGCCCTAACAAGTTTTTGGCGCCGCTGCCGGGGACTCGGCGTATTTGTTTAGTTTATGTACTTACCATCATTGGTCATTAGGACTCAGTGATTAGGACATAGTAGTTACTTACTCTTTTCGGTTGTGTTTCAGGTACTTTAGCAAGCGTTTATGCAAACTCGTTCTCGTGCTCGCAAGAGGACCTTAGATACAGCTGAAGAGAAAGACGAAGTTCTTGATACTTCGGAGAAGTTAGATTTTGAGGATTCAGATTCAGGAACTGAGCAGAAAGAACCAGTAAACATGGGAGATCGTATTGTTCAAGCTGATCCAGCTCTTATGGATTTTTCTCGGCCTAAAATTGATGACATTCAGTCAAGCATCCTTCATTCGGCTATTCAAGCTAACACCTTTGAGATCAAGCCGGGCCCTATTCAAATGGTGCAGAATTCTGTTTCTTTTGGAGGAGCGGCAACTGAAGACCCCAACATGCACATAAGGAATTTTGTCGAGATCTGCAGCACTTTTAAGTATAATGGCGTGACTGATGAGGCTATCAAGTTGAGGCTTTTCCCATTCTCACTGAGGGATAAGGCTAAAGACTGGTTACATTCTGAACCAGCCGGGTCCATCACTATGTGGCAAGATCTTGCGTAAAAGTTTCTGGTGAAGTTTTATCCAATGGCAAAGACTGCTGCTATGAGGAGTGCTCTTACTCAGTTTGCACAGCAACCTACAGAATCTATGTGCGAGGCTTGGGAACGCTACAAGGAAATGTTGAGAAAATGTCCACATCATGGAATGCCGGATTGGATGGTAATCACTGGTTTTTATAATGGTTTGGGGGCCCAATCTCGGCCCATGCTCGATGCAGCAGCTGGAGGCGCCTTATGGGCTAAAAGCTATACTGAGGCGTATAATCTTATCGAGACGATGGCTGCAAATGAGCATCAAAACCCAACTCAGAGGATGACGTCAGGCAAGGTAGCAGGTATTCTGGAAGTTGATGCAGCCACCGCTATTGCAGCCTAGCTCCAAGCGCTATCAATAAAGGTTGATTCTTTGGCTACGTATGGAGTTAATCAAATAGCTATGGTTTGTGAGCTTTGTGCAGGTTCTCATGCTACGGATCAGTGTTCTCTTGTCAACGAATCTGTTCAGTATGTGAATAATTATCAGTGACAATAGCAGCCTGTGCCAGCGACCTATTATCCTAATAACAGAAATCATCCAAATTTCAGCTGGGGGAATAATCAGAATGCTATTCAGCCAACATATCAGCAAGGAGTAAGTAAACAGTTTAACCCACCTGGATTCCAGCAACCACAACAGTATGCTACAAGGCAATCATATCCTCAACAGGGAAGTGCAGCTGCACCTACTAGTGCTGATTTTGAGGAACTTAAGCTGTTGTGCAAGAGTCAGGCGGTTTCTATCAAGACCTTGGAAAATCAAATCGGTCAATTAGCCAATGCAGTGCTCAATCGTCAACCTGGCTCTCTTCCCAGTGACACAGAAGTACCAGGCAGGAAGGAAGCTAAAGAGCAAGTCAAGGCTATTACCTTAAGGTCTGGAAAAGTAGCTGATGCTGAAAAGGCAAAAGAAGTCGAAGCTGAAGTTAGAGATGAAGAATCTAAGCAAAAGGAGAAAGTGGCGGAACCAAAGAAGACTACTGTTGAACACACTCTGCCTGAGGCTAATACAGGGGAGAAACAACTCTATCCTCCACCACCTTTTCCTAAGAGATTGCAGCAATAAAAGCTGGATAGACAGTTCGGGAAGTTTCTGGAGGTGTTCAAGAAACTTCACATCAATATACCTTTCGCTGAGGCTCTGGAACAAACGCCTAGTTATGCGAAGTTTATGAAGACTATTCTTTCAAGGAAGGTGAAACTGGATGACCTTGAAACCGTTGCTCTCACGGAAGAATGCAGCGCTGTTCTGCAGCAAAAGTTACCACCAAAACTGAAAGATCCAGGAAGCTTCACCATTCCTTGCACCATTGGCAATCTAACTTTTGACAAGTGCCTTTGTGATTTGGGAGCAAGAATTAATCTGATGCCGTTGTCGATCTTTAAAAAGCTGGATCTGCCTGATCCAAAACCCACATACATGTCGCTACAATTGGCTGACCGTTCCATTACTTACCCAAGGGGCATAGTTGAGGATGTGCTCGTCAAGGTGGATAAGCTCTTCTTTCCTGCAGATTTTGTTATTCTGGATTTTGAGGAAGATAAGAAGATTCCCATAATCTTGGGGAGGCCTTTTTTGGCTACTGGCCGTACCTTGATAGATGTGCAAAAAGGGGAACTTACTATGCGGGTCCAAGATCAGGATGTGACCTTCAACGTATTCAAGGCAATGAAATTCCCTACAGAAGATGAGGAGTGCTTAAAAGTGGATGTGATTGATTCTACGGTTACTTCGGAACTCGATCACATGCTAATGTCTGATGCATTGGAAAATGCCTTAGTGGGGGAATTTGACAGTGATGATGAAGATAGCAACGAGCAATTACAATATCTGAACGCTTCTCCATGGAAGCGAAAGCTCGACATACCATTTGAATCTCTTGGTACTTCTGACCTTAAGAATGCTGAAGGGAAGCTCAAACCATCAATAGAGGAAGCACCTATCTTGGAGCTCAAACCATTACCTGAACACTTGAGGTATGCTTTTTTAGGTGATTCATCTACGTTACCTGTTATTATTTCAGCTGACCTTTCAGGTAGTGAGGAAGACAAGCTCTTAAGGATTTTGAGAGAATTCAAATCGGCTATAGGATGGACCTTAGCAAACATCAAGGGGATAAGTCCTTCATATTGTATGCATAAAATTCTGTTAGAGGAAGGTAGTAAGCCAACTGTGGAACAGCAGCGAAGACTGAACCCGATCATGAAGGAGGTGGTGAAGAAAGAAATTCTGAAATGGCTAGATGCAGGCATCATTTATCCTATTTCTGACAGCTCGTGGGTGAGCCCCGTGCAATGTGTACCTAAGAAAGGAGGTATCACTGTGGTCGCAAATGAAAAGAATGAGCTCATCCCTACTCGAACAGTTATAGGATGGAGAGTATGCATGGATTATAGAAAATTGAACAAAGCCACAAGGAAGGATCACTTCCCTCTCCCATTCATTGATCAAATGCTTGACAGATTGGCGGGACATGAGTATTTTTGTCTTCTGGATGGTTATTCCGGGTATAATCAGATTTGTATTGCACCAGAGGATCAGGAAAAGACTACCTTCACTTGCCCATTTGGCACATTTACTTTTCGAAGAGTTTCGTTTGGTTTATGTGGCGCCCCGGCCACCTTTCAGAGATGTATGATGGTTATATTCTCTGACATGATTGGAAATAATGTCGAAGTGTTCATGGATGACTTCTCCGTCTTTGGACACTCATATGATGAATGTTTGAATAATCTGCGCGCCGTACTTAAAAGATGCGTGGAAACTAATTTGGTGCTTAATTGGGAGAAATGTCATTTTATGGTGCGTGAAGGCATTATCCTTGGGCATAAGGTCTCTAGCAAAGGTCTGGAGGTGGACAAGGCCAAGGTGGGAGTCATTGAAAATCTTCCCCCACCTAATTCGGTGAAAGGAATTCGTAGTTTTCTCGGTCATGCGGGTTTTTATCGGCGATTCATCAAGGACTTTTCAAAGATATCTAAGCCATTGTGCAATTTACTTGAGAAAGATGTGCCTTTTAAAATTGATGATGAATGTTTGGCAGCATTCGAGACTCTCAAGGAGAGTTTGATCACGGCACCAGTTATTACAGCACCAGATTGGACAGAACCGTTTGAGATGATGTGTGATGCGAGTGGCTATGCGGTAGGTGCAGTTCTGGGACAACGCAAGAAAAATCTCTTCCATGTGGTCTACTATGCGAGTAAGACTTTAAATGGGGCCCAATTGAACTACACCACTACTGAGAAGGAGCTTTTGGCTATAGTCTTTGGCTTTGAAAAATTTCGATCTTATCTGCTTGGTACGAAAGTAACAGTATTCACTGATCATGCAGCTATTCGCTATCTGGTTTCTAAGAAGGATTCGAAGCCGAGACTCATTCATTGGGTGCTTTTACTTCAAGAATTTGAGTTAGAGATCAAAGATAGAAAAGGTACTGAGAATCAAGTAGCTGACCATCTCTCTAGGTTAGAGAATCCCGATTCTACTTCACAAGATAGGACGTTAATCAATGAATCTTTTCCGGATGAGCAGTTGTTTGCAATTCAGGAGGAAGAACCATGGTTTGCAGATATTGTAAACTATCTTGTCAGCAATATAATGCCGCTTAATTTGACATCCGCTCAAAAGAAGAAGTTTCTGCATGAGGTGAAGTGGTATATGTGGGATGAACCATATTTGTTTAGACAGGGAGCTGACCAGATCATCAGGAGATGTATCCCGTTCTGTGAGATGGAGGGGATATTACGAGACTGCCATTCCACGGTTTATGGTGGACACTATGGAGGTGAGAAGACGACAGCTCGTATTCTGCAAGCAGGTTTTTTCTGGCCTACTTTGTTCAAGGATGCTCATCAGTTTGTTTTAAGGTGTGATCGTTGCCAAAGAGTGGGAAATTTGTCAAGGAAGGATGAGATGCCATTAAATGTGATGCTTGAAGTCGAGGTCTTTGATGTGTGGGGAATCGATTTCATGGGGCCTTTTATCTCGTCTTGCAATAATCAGTACATCTTGCTGGCAGTCGATTATGTCTCAAAATGGGTCGAAGTTAAAGCTTTACCGACAAATGATGCAAAGGCAGTGCTAAATTTTCTTCATAAGCAAATTTTCACAAGGTTTGGAATGCCTCGGGTAATCATAAGTGATGAAGGATCGCATTTTTGTAACCGTAAGTTCACTTCTATGATGCAGCGTTATAATGTGAATCATCGAGTAGCTACTGCCTATCATCCGCAAACAAATGGTCAAGCGGAAGTGTCTAACAGAGAGATAAAGCGCATTCTAGAGAAGGTTGTTTGTCCGTCAAGGAAGGATTGGTCTTTAAAGCTCGATGAAGCTGTTTGGGCTTACAGAACAGCATACAAAACTCCACTTGGGATGTCACCGTTTCAGTTGGTGTACGGTAAGGGATGTCATCTACCGGCGGAGCTTGAGCATAAGGCCTACTGGGTATTGAAGAAATTGAACCTGGATTTAAATGCAGCTGGTAAGAAAAGAATGCTTCAGCTTAATGAACTTGATGAATTTCGACTTCAAGCGTACGAGAATAACAAAATGTATAAGGAAAAGGTGAAGAGGTGGCACGATAGGAAGCTACATCCTAAGTTATTTGTGCCAGGGCAACAAGTTCTGTTATTCAACTCTCGGCTCCGACTTTTTCCTGGGAAGTTGAAATCAAGGTGGTCTGGACCTTTTATTGTCAAAACTGTGTTTCCACATGGAGCGGTGGAAATTTTTGAGAATGATTCGGACCAAGCATTCAAGGTTAACGGTCAGCGGTTGAAGCACTACTATGGGGACATGGAAAACCGAGAGGTGGTTAGTGCCATTTTATTGACTACTTGAGAAAGGTACGGAACGTCAAGCTAATGACGAAAAAGAAGCGCTGCGTGGGAGGCAACCCATGAATTGTTGTTACAGGAACCCTTAGAAGTTCATAACCTATCCAAAAACACAAAAAAATCAGAAAAAAGGGGCTGAAATTTTTTTTTTCCAGAGACCCTCTGCGCGCCCGCGCAACTATGCTGAGCGGCCGCGCAGGGGTCGAGTTCCAGAAAATTTTTTTTACAGTTCAGAAAAAAAAAAAAAAACAAAAACACAAAAACCCATCACAGCCCATAAACCCACGAATTCTTTTCCCATTACCCCATAATTTTATCCCTCAACCCCACTCCTAATCTAATTTAACCTACTCCACACCCTATATATACATACACCTATCCCACATATCTCCCACAAACTTCCTACACTTAAACCCTCTCATAAACATCAAAAATCAGTTCTTACACACTTTTATTCACAAATCAATGGCACCCAAGAGAGCACACACTATTGACAGTAGCAGCACAGTTCCTACTGCTGATTCATCAAGGGGTACTGCTGCAAGGCCTCGGTTAACTGACAGAGCTGCGAAGGAGGAGTACACTAGGCTGTTGGGGAAGCCGATTCTGAAGGAGAGGGGGTTTTTACCATCAGGGAGGGATGGTGAGTTATTGCCCATGATTGCAGAGACGGGGTGGATAGCTTTTTGTGAGTCACCCGAAGCAGTACCGATGAGTGTTGTTCGCGAGTTCTACGCGAACGCGAAGGCTGAAAAGAATGGGTTTTCTGTAGTTCGTGGGCTGACGGTTGATTATCATCCTGCGGCGATTCGCCGTGTGTTTGGACAGCGAGAGAGGAAGCCCGAGGAGGAGAACTGGAATGAAAAGACTGCTGAGGATTTTGACTTGGATTTGATTTGTGTGACTCTCTGTCGACCGGGCACAGTTTGGAACCGCAGTCCAGCCAATAATGAGTATCGTCACTTTCCGGCGATCACCATGAACAGGTATGCCCGTGCATGGAATGCATTTATATGTGCTAATATTTTTCCTTCTTCACATGCACACGAGGTCACAGTTGAGAGAGCACAGTTGTTGTGGGGAATTCTGAATGAGGAATACTATGTGGACCTTGGTGAGTTTATCTACCAAGGAATTCTGAAGTTTTTGAGGGGAGCAAAGCATATGAACATCCCTTATGCATCCACGGTTACGAAGCTATGCCGAGCAGTAGGAGTGAACTGGCCGGCTCATGAGCAGTTGCAGTTGCCAGCAGCTCCGATAGATTCTGGCACTCTGAATGGGATGCAGGAGTGGACCGGTGGTGAGCCTGAGGAGCATGGGCTGGGTTATCGTCTTCCAGGAGGGCGTCCAGCACGAGGTGCTACTATGGCTAGGCCAGGGCGTGGTGAGGCTGGTTCTTCGAGAGCTCAGGAGGGTGCTGGGATGGGTGATGCCCAGTATAGGAGGCTTTCACGGCGGATGGATGCCATGTATGAGACGCAGAGCAGGTTTGCTCAGGAGCTCACCCTTGCGTTAGGGACTGCTTTTCGAGGCCTTGGAACTGATATCCAGTGGCCAGTTTTTGGTGAGGACTCTGCATACCCGCCGCCTGATACTCCACCCACTGAGGGTGATGATGATGATGACTCCGAGTAGGTATACCCTGTGTTCCTTTCTACTACCTTCACTGGGGACAGTGAAGATTTTAAGTTTGGGGGTGGTAGTTAAGGAATATTTTGTGTGTGTCATATAGCTGCATATTCATGATAGTTAGTTCATATAGTTGCATAATTTTTGCCATATATTTTTTTTATATAGCTTTATTTGTTTGTCATATCATATAGCTCATGCATATACCATGATCCCTTTTGCAATGATTTATCGACTGAATTGTGATATTGATGCGAGTGTAGTGATAGCATTAAAGTGATATTAAGTTGTGTAGGTTGATATGCATGCTAGAAGCACTTGTATTTTCACTAAGTCTTAGAGAATGCTTAAGGGCTAGATTGTTGTTATGATCTGATTATTTTCGAGGATAATCTATTTATTATGCTTAGAATTTGATAATAGGTTCTTAGTGGTAAAGGCATGAAAAAGAAAAAAAATGGAGTAAAAATGGAATTTGTTGCTAGTTGTGGCTATGCGTCAAATGGCTAGTAGCCGGCTCGCATGTTATGCGAGTAGTCTAGGGTTGAGCAAGATGGAGCGAAACGCACTTGCTCAGAAAAAAAAAGGAAAAAAAAAATTAATTAAAAAAATTTTTTTTTTTTGCATAATTGATCAAGAGTGGGCTCTTTGGTATTCGAGTTATTAAGTTCTTAGGGGACTTTGTGCCTAGTGACCTAAGGCTTTTAGAGTCTGGGATCCGCTAACCTAACGCTCGTTACATGGATACCATTGTATAAGTCTTTTGTGGACCTCACTCATTGCACGGTCAAATAAGCATTTGAGTTGTAAATAAAAAGCACGATTCTGTAGTAAGCTCCAGAGTTCTTGTAGTGTTGTATATCACTTTGTGCCTAGAATTTTTATTCTTTGTATAATCGTAGGATTGCCTTAAGGATAGTCTAGTTATAGTAATTGGTCTAGTTCCGAAGCATATCTGTTAAGCATGTGCACACATCACGTTTCTAGCTGTATGTCCGTTTGCATGAGTTTATTGATCTTTAGTGTCTAACTGCATTCGTTGAGACGTGACAATTTGGTTGGTTAATTGTAGTAAGGGGGATCGTTGCATTTTCATATATATTGCATTCATGCATATTTTTTTATTTGTTTTGAGTCTGTGACGCTTGAGGACAAGCATCGATTTAAGTTTGGGGGTGTGATAAGTGGCATTTTATACCACTTAGAACGTCTTAAAATGGCTTAAATTGGTGTCTTGAAATCAAGTATTTTGTGTATTTGATGCGTTTTTCTAGTGTTTATGCATTTTAGGGTATTAGTTGCATTTCGGAGGAGGAATCATCAAGAATAAGCCTTGGCATGTGTTCACCATTGAGAGAGGAAAAGAACGGGCAGATTACGGCGAAGAAACGGAGCAAACCTGGAATTTTTCCAGTAGGGTCCTGCGCGCCCGCGCAGCAATGCTGAGCGGCCGCGCAGCAGCCTTGCGCGCCCGCGCAGAAATGCTGAGCGGCCGCGCAGGGTCGGGGAAAAAGCTGAATTATTTTAGACTTCTACTTCTGTTTGGCTTCCAACATCTATGTAATCTGAGTTTTATGGGACTATTATATAAGTAGATTTGAGACGTTTTCATAGAGAATAAGAAGGAGATTATGTTTTAGATTCTGTTTTACAAGAAGCGAAGGAGATAAGGAAGAAGACCGATTTAGCACACTGCAGCGAAAAGGAAGCATATATTCTTGTGATTCTTGTTTCGTTGTAACGTTGGATGCTAGTTTTCTTGCTTTGACTTATTTACTCTTGTGACGTACTCTGTTTTAATATAATTAGTTTAGTTATTATTTTCTTGTGTTGTTTATCATGATTTCATATGAACCCATGATGGCGATAAGTTCTATTATGGGCTAATCGTGATCATGGGGTTGCAACGGATTTATTATTGAATTCTTTAGTTAATTGTTTAATACTTTAGTGTGTGATGATTGCATGATATCTAGTATTGGTTGTGCGTATTCGTCTTATGTGTGTCGCGAACATATAAGATAGGGTGTTAATCTCTTGTGAAGCGACGGTGGATCTTGAGATTTAGAACTTGCCATGCTAGCATAGGTTCATGTACGTTGTGCATGATTAGTGGGTAATTCTAACAGTTTTATTTGCCCTATGTAATCAAAAGGGATAACTTGTGCTTAAATCGTTGTGTTGTCAATTTCTGTAGACATATAGGAACTCAACATAATTGATGACTATTCAACTTCTATCTTAATTGTGGATGCTTGGTAGAATGGTATTAGTACAATGAAAGTTGGCTTTTATCAGTTTCGTGATATTCGATTAATGTCATCACTGTCACATGCTAAAGGTAATAACAATGGCTATAGAAGGAAGTAATAATGAAGTTGTGATCTCATGAGTGTTTTATTACTGATAAATTGAAGTGTTAGTTAAGTGGTTAATTAAGTAGTTAATTATAGTTAATATTTAATCAACAATTTTAAGTGTTATTATCTTAACATTGAGAAGTAATCATACATTGGTGAGTGAGTTTAATTAGACAATAACTTAGTCTGAGTCTCTGAGGGAACGAACTAGAAAGTATTCTTATATTACTTGCGAACACGTATACTTGCGTGAATATTAGTGCGTGATTTCGCCCTAACAGAGATCCTTGTTCATCTACGCTTGGATAAATATAAATCCATTCCAGCTATGACAACTTTAGCTTCGTTGATCTCTTCAAAATTCACATCACCAACATGTGACATGTATCATCTAAAACTTTTAAAGTCACGAAGATTGTAATCTTCAAATAAAAACTTTTCAATCTCATCAAGATTTTCAGAGATGATCCTCTTGTCATTACTTCTCGTAATGATCAGATCACTCACGTGTAATCAATTATGACTTGCATATCATGTGTAAATAACACATGAACACTTGTCAATTCTCTGATTTTGAATCAGTTTGACATCTCATATTGACATATTTCACATTTATGAAATAACTTTACTAGTTATTACTTAAGGCTTCACTTGTTATTGATATTACCAGCTTTTAGCGTCCCAAAAACCAGCAATTTCAGTTTGCATCATTACCGAGTTTAAGCGTCCTTAAACTGGCAATCCTTATTCACATAGCAACCAATTTTGAGCGTCCTCAAAATGGCAACCATGTCATTTATTTGAAGCCATTGCTTATCATAGCAATATTAAATTTAATATGCCATTATTTCGTGTCAATGTTGTTTCACTCAACATGATCACCGAAAATACAGATTTTCTACTCTTGCTTTATCTAGAGCAACCCTCGGGTTCACGTAAATAGATATTTCTCCAAATATCTATTTAGAAAGACCATCTCAATGTTCATTGATGCACTTTTAAATTTCACAATACGATAATTTTAGTATCATCTTAACGAACCTTATTCTCAAAACTCGAGAATATTTCATAAATTATATAAGGTCATCACTTTCGACTGTAATATTTTTGTATCAGTCTGACCTTATACTTCCTTCAGACCCAGATATATTTTCCCAATTTAAAAATTCATTTGGGTCCTAATGCTTCTATCTCGTAAGAAGATCTATATATTTTTTTAAAGAAGATTCTATCAAACTGAACCACTCTCTCTATTTCTTAACATCCTTTCCCCCACAAAGGACATAGAGAGAACATGCACAATCCATTTTCTAGTACACGTGCTAGAAAATCTTGATTTATTGACTCTCAATAATAGTCAAATTTTCTCTTGATATATTCACTTATCAAGAAATTATACGAGAAGCGCATTGCTTCTATTAAATTTACGAGTTCACCTTCAAGCAAATTATCAAGACATTCGGGACTAGCAATTATCCAAGTCTTTTGCTCTCTGCAGGTTCATCCTCACATTCATCCAATAACTCGTAAGTTCATTTAGATGACTTTTAATTACAGATCTACTAGGATCTACTAGCTTATCGCATAAGCATTCCTAAACTCTGTAATAGTATTCTTACGAATCTCAAAAATTAGATTCATATATCGGATATTATTAGACTCAACCATTGTCTATGTATCCATCCAAAATATCTCAATTGATTTTGGATCTCATGCTACCAATAGAGGTATTGGTATCAAGTTTCGAGATACCCCCACATTTCAATTATTTTCAAGAATGTTTCATTACATTCCACTATTCATAGAAAATTCAATAATTTTCTATTTTAGATACCCCCACAATTTTAATATTTTTACAGAATGTCAGAAAATATTCCAAAACTAATAGGAAATTTAATTATTTCCTTCTGTGGTATCATGTTTAAGGAACGATTAGCCCTTCGTAACTAATATCCTCAAATTCAGTGATAGTCTGAGCTGATCAGAATCGTTTTGCATCTCTCTCAGAGCGCAACTCAAGCCTGCATCTACTCCATTTATTTAATGCGAGTAAGGTGCAACGACCTCATGAATATTCACATTGCAAACAGAATTTTCCCGGTGATTATTCATCATCAAATTTATTCACTACCATCTTAATTATCTGTATTAAGTTGGATTTACCCTTGAGTTTATAGAGCACACATCTCTCTATTTAGCTTCAATATTGACTCGACTACGAGTACGAGTGATAAATGTTTTACTATCAAATCAGACAGTAAACACGTATCGTGTCACTACCTCTCATCTGAGCAGGTTTTACGTCATTCATTAAAACCTATAAGATTTTAATATCATGTTTAAAGAACTTCCCGTGGTTCTTATTATTAAAAATTCAATTACCGAATTTCTCTAAAATATTTACATGGTTCACACGAACCTACATTTCTGGCTCACCTACTGGTACAACCATAAAAGGCCCAAGGAAGAACATAAATCTTCAATAACCCCACATTCAGTGATCCTTGATCAACTGATGCGTTAGGGTTAACAACTTTTCGGATTCTCTCCGAAGTTCAGCATAAATACTGAGATCAATATTCGCCGTATTAAGTATGATATGGATAACTATAATAGGCTCGTGTGTCACTGCCGCAGCAGACCGACACCAACACGTGAAATTACTATTTAACTGGAGGAAAAATCCAACCAGAAAAATATAATTTATGTGCCGACCCATAACCTGTACTCCAGGCCCATTAGGTTTTTTAATGTGGAGAATCCTGAGCAATTGTAAATCTGGTTCACTTCAGCTGCCCACCTCGTCACATTATTTAACAACAAACATGTTACTGCATTCTATCCAGTATTACAAGTTTGTGATATAACTCCATTATTAAAGATTAAACAATAATAATTGATGCCTTATCATCACTCAACAATGATTAAAAATTAATCACCAAATAATCAAGTTCCATCATGAAGGGTCACATATATGTAGCCATATCATTTAATTGCATAGCAATATCATGTTATGAACTTGCAAACACTCATGTAAACTATAGCATATACGATTCTTGTATCAGTGTACTAATAATTCCAAAATCAATTCAGAATTAAGAAATCAATCACCATGTTAACAAAACATAATAAGCTATCCATTAATAGCGAAAACATGGACGAATTATAAATTTTAGTTTAATCTACCAATTTATAATGATCAACCCGAGAGAGATGTCACCAAATATGTCCACTTGAATATAAGTTGATCATAAATCAATAACCATTAAAGCATCAATAGCCTTATAAGAAACCAATTATCCAACAACTTTGTGCTTACTTTTGCCTCGTACCTGTTATGCTTAAACAAAGCACCACTTAAAATCAAATTTATATTAATTTCAAGCACATGGCAACAAGTGATCAAAGAAATTAACGCACTAAATTTAATTTAATTAATGAGGCAAATAATGGCCACTCATATACCCATAAATAAATCCAATTTAAACAATCAAATTGACTTTTGCGTCTACTCACAGGAAAGTATGAAAATTGAAAAAACTGCTTTAAGATTGTTATCAATCTTGTACGATAAAGACATTATTATATATATATTGAATATATAACTAATTCATAAGAACATTGCTAATTCTTAAATCACATAAGCATATAAGAATTAACAATTAAATTAGGAGAAGGGTTTGAGAAAACAAACAGAGATTGGATTTAATCTCGAGTCCAGAAAACTGTCTCCTTAAAGCAGTTTCGCCCCGCATCATCCGTGTTTAGCGACCTGCTTCCCAGGATAAAACGAGATACTAGTATAATCGATAGATCGAATATACTCTCAGCGAACTTGAACTGAGCCCGAGAATTATCACCGGAATATTGAAAAAATTTAAGACTAAAGAGACCAAGAATGAAAGAGATGACTTTTATTTCCTTGACTTAATAAAACTGGTGCCCTAAGACTCTATTTATAAAGAGAGGCTTGAAAGGACTTGTTTTTATTTTCGATGTGGTACATGGTATTTATAAGAAAAACTAAGGAATAAGTTTGTGCTACTCTCGATGTGGTACAAAACCACTTTTCATATTAAAAGGTAAAATTTTGGAACATCAGTTCTCATTCACCTTTTACTCATTTTGAGCGTGTTAATATGCGTTGGAATCCTCTCGAAGAGAAGAATACGTTCCAATAAATACACACCACTAACACATAATGTGTCTCACTCATATAGAGTCTCAAAATGATTCACAACTTAGTCTAAAATACTAAGTTTGTCCAATAGAATATACCAAAGATTTTATACTTTGAAATATTTTTTTAGCAAAGTGGAGACAGACTTATGAAAAAGTAAATATTTTTTGAGAGGCTAAGTTGGCCATTGTCCACCAGAATATAACAACAATTATGTATTTGTATTTGTGACAGACCACATTCTAGTTGAGAGGTGTTTGACCGGTTATTTTGTTCTCCTTGGTCTCTTATTTCTCCAAAGACTAATAAACAACTTAATTTTTCTTACCGTCTAACACAAGCTAAATATCTACGAGACTAAGGAGTGTATAATTTTTCACTGATGGTTGCATTGGTAGATTAATCCCGTGGACATCCATGGAAACAATATGTTATAAAATTTATATTTCACCAGCAAGAAAATAAAAAATAACTGCAAAGAACCAAGAACCATCTGAGTATACAATGATACAAAGCTAAAGCAGGAGTGTCGTTGGTGCTAGAACAGTTGCAGCATTTCTCTCAAACTACTAAAAAGAATAAGAAAATAGAATGGCGTCAAATGTAATCAATAATATATCTTAGAACTTGGACTGCATACCGGAGACAACCCTCTTGTCCACAAGGAATGCTTTAACAAGTACATCACTTGATATAGCTGGTTTTGAACCAAAAACAGCGTTTGCAATGCTAATGACTCCTGGATTTTGGCTGCTAAGACCTGCAATAGCCATGGCATTGCCCTTTCCTATGTTTCGCTGGTAGTGAATGAGACCAATAGGGAAGACAAACACATCACCCTTGTGTAGTATTTTTGAAATTAATCGATTATCGGGATTTGAGGTGACGAAACCAACTTCAAGGCTTCCTTCCATGACGGTTAAGATCTCTGTGGCACGAGGATGTGTGTGAGGAGGATTGATGCCCCATGGTGCATAGTCAATGCGGACAAGGGAGATGCCTAGTGTATTTAGTCCTGGAATTTGGGTTGTGGCCACAGGAGTTACCCTAGAGCCAACTGCATTGCTTGTGTTACCTGATATATGAAGTCCGCTAAAGGAAAAGTCACTGGCTTGGACCATGCTTGGATTCTTGCATGCTAATCCATTAAGAAGCACTGCAAAATATAAGCACTGCATAATATCCATATATATCATAGGTATACTGGGTACTAGAAGCCGCTTAAAACTATAAATTCAATATATTTGGATGGAGGTACCATTGACATAAACAATAAAACTGTACTTGTAAATATTTTATACCTTGGCTGTTTGATTGAGCCACGCAAAAATCTTGAAGTGGACTATGGTCAGCTGCCATGGCAATGCAGAAAGAAAGAGCTAATAGGCCAACCAAGACAATCATATTTACCATTTCCTTTCAAATTTTGTGTAAACAGAGAGATGGGTTATGATTAAAAGTATATGCCTAAATGGCCACACAGGTGTTTCCTTATATACTGAGTGATATGTCCTATTTCCACCACGACTGCCGTCCTAAGTTTGGATTTCATGAAACAGTCGTACTCCCCTTGCATGCGTATCTAACGCCGAGTGGGAATTAACATGATTTAGACAGATCAAATAGTACTGTAAAAAGTTCATATTCAAATTAACGATAACACACACTGGCATGGACAATAATCTAGTCAACTAACCTTGGTGGGAGGACGGATTTGTACAAAACTAATACCATTGTTTACTTAATTTAATTGCATATATATTTCATTTGACGTAGTTCACAGACGCGTGCATGCATGAACTAGCAGCTGTATGATTGCCGTTTGATATATATACCCTCTGTCTTTCTCCACGAATTAGTAATGAGACCAAATTGAATCCGCACATCCATTTTTAAGTGTTTCAACGGCTGAATTTGAATCTTTCAAATGCACAGATAATTCCTAGTTCCTATTACATCACTTTAACCCAAAGTTATTATTTCATTAATGTTAATGGTTAAATATTTCAGACTACATAATTTTTTTTTTAATACTCAAAGTATAAGTGCTTTGTTTATTCTTATTTTTATTACATTTAATATTTTAATTCTTTTAAATTCAATAAAATCTGAATTATTATTTTCTATGAACTATTTATAACATTTTTTTCTTACCCTTGGGGAGCTTGAGTATTTATATTAATTGAAATTTTGGTGATGTGTGTTTCATTATTGAATTTATTTAATTTTAAATATTTCTCTATTTAGTAGTTCATCACCTAATATATTTACTTTATTTTAGAAAGTTTTTTAAAGAAGTTGTCCTCGTTTACAAATATAGAAAAATCATTATAATAATAAATAAATATTTTCGTACTCCCTAATTTGATATAGAGAGAGATTAATATATATATATATATTACTCATTACTCCACCAAAACACATAATAATCCCACACACTAGACTAAAGTTGTATTTTGGAAAGTGATCTTTGGCTGATTAATTCTATTATGAAATATCTATTATCCACATCTGATTGAAGGTAGCATTACTTTCTTTAATCTAATTATTTTTATGTCGTTTCTCAATTTTAGTAAAACGAAATGTATATATTTTAAATTAGTTGACCTTGCCATTTGTTATGTGCACAATGGTCAGTTTAAAACCAGAAGCCAACTTAACTATACATAACGGACCACCATATATAACCGACCACCCTGTCAAGAACGTGGTCGGTTTTACGAAGAAGATGGTCGGTTATGTGCATAATCGGTCGGTTTTCTGGGAATTGTAATGGTAAAAAATGGTCGGTTGTGTCATCTTTCGGTCGGTTTTGAATCTAAATTTTTAAAAAAAAATTGTAAGTTTTTAGCAGTCCCATACTAAACCAATTCAGATAAATAAAACACCAATTCTCTACACATCCAAATCAACATAACACCATTATACAATCAATACATCAAATCAAGCAAAGTACTAAATCCGATAAAACTCTACTATATAAAATGTCATAACCATAATATATCCATACAAATAAAATACTAACTCCGATACCCGGAGCATCAAACCGTAAAGTAGCTTTGAAATCAACACAAAAAAGAATCACACTGCAAACATATCATCATCCCATAAACAAAAAACTTTTAAATTACAATCATCCCATAAACGATAAATTTAACTAATCCAACCAAAAAACTTCGAACGATTCACCGTCTTTATCTTCCTGCCCACCATCCCCACCGACATCATCAACGTCCTCATCAGTTGTCACCTCGTCCTCGGATGTATAATCCTTGTCATCTTCCAAAGCACGCCGATTGTTTTCCTATATGCAAAATTATAAACTAATAATAAAAAAGAAAGAAATTATTTGCAAATGAGAACAAATAATTAAACAACACAAACAATACGAGTTTCGGTTTTCTGGACGATGTCTTCAACCAAACTTCCAACAATGTGTACAATCTCACCACCGATTAGGTTATTCCATTGTAATCTTTGACTTGGATCGGAGGCCGGATCCGAGGCCTCAAAAAGCGGTACGAGCAAATGTGGCTATCTCCTCATCGGATAGTTGACGAGCAAACTGACTTGGATTAGCACAAATCTCTGTAGGCCCGTTTCTCACGATGGCAAGATAGACATTGTCGGGGATGACTTCACGTTGTCTAGGAGCGGATGAGGATGAGCCGGCTTCATTCTGGGTGGAATCTCGGTAGTGCGTAGCTAATGTAGGCAAAAGATCGGTGACTCGAGCATTGGGGAATCAAACAACATTATTTTTCTTTGGATTTTTACCTTCGGGGACCCCCAATACTTACATCCACCAATCCCATGGCTCATCTTTATCACCCGTTTGTGTCATCTCCACGCACATACGCTCAAGAATAGCGGCATATTGTTCCTACGCAAGTTTCAAGTTTTATTGAAACAATCAAATCTATAAAAATAATAATAAAAATGCGAATGCAAACTTAATTCTATTTAATAAAAATGAGAATGCACATATAGACTTAAAAAATTTCATTACCGCAATACGCATGGCAGCTGGAGTAGTGGAAACGGGATTTTCCAGATCCGATCCAACTCTCATATGACATTTATCCCAAACCTTAAGTCTAGTCGGTTTGTTCTTGTTTTTGTTCGTCATTACCTTTCTACATATTAAACAACTTATATTATCACGGGCTTAGTTGACATTATTAAACATTTGATTAGCAAAACGGAAAAAAGGAAAGTTTGGTAATTCCAGATGTGCGTGTGTGCATGTTTGAAAAAAATGTCATTACCTCTCGCACTTTGTTAAATGACCGAGCATCGACACTATGCAATCTTTCAACTTGTTGCCGGTTAGCGAATCCAACCGCCTACCTATATAAGTTCCCTTAATTTTTCTCCCAATACTTTAAAAGATCCTTCCAAAAAGAAACGGACCAATAAGGCGGCTTTAAAGATTCGTTTGAAACACCCTCTTTTCTTGCTTTTCTGTCAACTCTTTTTTAAGCTCATTCAACGTCTTTTTGATTGTCACCTTGATGTGATCTTCAATAATTTTTCGGGCTTTTGCACGACTTTGCCCCTTAAGATGTCTATAATATTTCTAAAATTACAACAAAGGTTAAGAATAAATGCATCATAAAATCAAGAAACAAATGCAAACAAAAAAAAGGGTTTTAAACTTACTTGAAACTCTAAAACCCTTGCATTAACCAACTGGGATTATGTTCTTCAAAGTCGTTAAAAGTATAAAAAGTCAGGTCATTCAAAACCTTCTCAATTCATTATTATAAAAAGTCAGAGGAATGCTCTACTCATTGATGCTGCTCATTGTTCATTGCTTCTTGCCGATTTCTTTTGTTACATCTTAGATTGTTAAAGAATCAGGAACCATTTTATGTAAGGATGAAACCCATTTATGTTAGGCTTTTAAAGTTATATATTTGTAAATATAAGTATGTTCTCAATATTAAAAAATCCTGTAAATAAGTTAATAATACGTAGATTTTGACTCATTTCATAATTTTTAATGTTTTGAATGCAGATGTAATTCTTTGCTAAGCCGAAAACAAGAATTTGGGTGGATCGTTAGCTTTCTTATGATGTTATCAGTACATCTCCAGACTTGTTTTGGACCTTTGGTTTTTTTTATTTGGAACAACAATTTTCGCTATTTTTGTAAAAAAATGGTTTGTTAAAATTGATCGAATTCGGTTGAATTTATGTTAAAAAATAGTTAAAATTAATTTTGGATTGCATAAGATCGAATTAAAAATTTTGGAGGTATTTTTAAATTTTTTCAAAAAAAATAATTTTTTGGGCGGGATTTTTAAATTGTTTCAAAAAAATAAATTATTTGGGCGGGATTTTCAAATTTAGGTGAAAAAATAAATTCGATTCCCTCGGTCGAATTTCTTCGGTTAAATTTAAGCGTTCGTAATTATCTGGTCGTAATTAGCTAGTCGAATTTAGTTAAATACGAATGAACTCCTAAATTCGAATCCCTTTATTACAATAGATTCAAAATCAGTTGATTTACTTAAATTCGATCGCGTGAGGTCGAATTAACCTAAATTTGACCGATTTTTTGGGTCGAATTTATATTTTTTTCTTGTAGTGGGCATTGATCAGGCGTCAGGCGACAACACAGACTAGTTGCAAGGCGGTGACACGGATTAGGTGCAACGCCCCCAAATCCGGGGTCAGAGGATTTGGTCGTCATGATGAAACCTTAATCCAAAATAACTTGTTTAATCAACAAACAAATGACAGCAGTTGAAATATAACATCTACGACCCCAAACTAATCCAAGATCTTTTAGGTTACAGTTCTAAAAATAAGATATCCAATTTCCATAAATAAATTTTTGTAACTTTCTTTACAAACTCTTTTCAATATTTTAAATCTCAAGGCTAACCCGCTAGTATAACTTTGAAAGGAAGTATACTAGGCCCAATTATACAATCACACAACCATAATATATATAAACAACTTTCCACAATAGAACTTACTCTAGTTCCACAAACCCTGGACCAACCATCTTCCAAAAGCTTCTTCTTTACTTTCTCGAATTACGCGGCTAAATAACGTAAGCTAATCCTCACTGGAAGGTTAAATTAAAAAAATATACAAGCATGAGCGAAAGAAATGCTCAGCAAGTTCATTATAACATATATATGGTCTTTTTGATATAAAACTGAGATCTGCAATAGAGCATAACATTTAAAATCATAATTGCTGAATCAGAAAAATTTAGTTAAGGAATCCCAGAATTGGTTGTTCGTCTGTATTCAAGACTCTTTTGATGTTTATGAGCGAAATGCTTCAGCAATACTTTGAATCTCGATGTGAATAAAACTCATAAACCAGTGTTTACGGAAATATCGTAAACAACAATATGAAACAGTCACTCTGGACTGAATCATAAACTTATATACATTTTAATAAAAAAAAACAACATGATAACAATACTTATTTTGATATCACATCAAATTAGATATCGATACTAACTTAGATGCTCACAACATACCAGTACTGAAGTATTGACGTTAACATCAATTATACATATCAATACCACTTTTGATATTAATAAAAAATTATGTATCAAGATCACTCAGAAACTGAATCAAAACTTCATCTCACATTTTTATTCAAAACAGAAGTACTGGATAAATCATTATGTATCTCAACTGAACAATACAGTATGACATCAAAATGAACTAACTGCTCGAAACAAATATATAATAGCCACACAAGCAATATGGATTGGATACACTCAAATAAACATTATTGCCCCTGATCAGGTTCAAAAGCAATAACACCCGATTATAGCTTATCGGTACATTTCTCTACCCTAGATATAATTGGGATTTCCAAATGTAGGTACCAAAATAGGCTAGTATGTTAGCCAATGGGAATATGGAATTGTTAACATATCCTCCTCAAAAGTTGGACTCCTATCTCAGGGCCTCTTACACCAAACTTTCCAATCCCATAGAGCAACCCCGAATAAAATACGGGTATGCTTAATTTTAAAAATAGGTCATATCCCTAGTATTTACTACAATGTGTTTATAATTATCAACTTCCAGTATTTAGATACATAAAACAGTAAACTATTCTGAAATTAGAATAGCAGAAAAGTACTTGCATAATAAGCATTTAATTCAGCGATATGTAAAACAATTATCTATTCCAAAATGGGAATAGAGAAGAATACTTTCATAATCATAAGCAGTTTGATATGTAAAATATTAAACTATTCTAGAATTAGAATAGCGTAAAAAACTTGCATTTGATTTTTAGCAGTTAGGCATACTCGCAACATCACAATTATCCAAGTCTGACATCTCATGAACTCGCTGTCTTTCTATTTCAACAATCCACTGATGTGTTGCTCATGCTATTGCTAGAAGCCAGATATCCAATACCATCCCATTTTATTCTTTCCAATGTCTTGTCCTGATCAACTCGAACAATCCATATCTATAATACTTACTCAACAAATTACGCTTTAAAACCCTATCATCTACCTATACGATAACCCACACAAAAGAAAAACAGTCAACCAAAAGAATTATCACTCACATACGCACGTAATTCATATATCATGTACACACATAATCCACGTATCACATAATTCATATAACACTTGACTCGGTTCGTCAAAACATTTGACTCGACCCTTTTAGAATTGAAATCAGGGCAAAAATATGATTTATCGATCAATAACCAACTTACGATGACTTGTAAAAGAAGCAACCTTTTGATACAAAAAGATTTAGGTCTCGAAAGTATTTTTATTGAAAGCGAAATATTTTTCTCAGTCTAGACACGTTCGTTTCGTAATAATCGGACGAACGGTCTATTTATTACGAATAAATTAAGAATAAATCAATTAATAGTAATATTTATTGATTTTTAAATACCTAAATTTATTTTTAAGAAATCAAAATAATATTTAGGAATTATATGGCTTAATTATCAATAATTATATTTTATTTAACTATTTATAAATAAAATTAAATGATTAAATTAAATCAAATTGAAATCAGAATAAATTTTCCAAAAGTATTTGTCTAAAATAATTCATTGAATTAAATTATTTTAGTTCTGAGTTATTGATAAGTCTCAAAATATCCTTGTCGAGAACTCTGTGTATTAACACTATTAGAGAACTCTATATGGTCTTATCGATAAGTCATAATAGAGCTTATCGAGAAGTCATTCGAGAAGTCTGTAAATAGACTTATCGAGGACTCACTCGAGAACTCTAAAATGACTTGTCGATAAGTCATTTTGACATATCGAGAACTCAGTTCTCTATACCTTTGAGTACTGTTATTCTGCCTTGTGTTAATTTTACACATTTAAGATATAAATTAACAACTACGCAGTTTACTTAGAATTTGAAATATTCTAAGTTAATTTTTGAGTTTTTAAAAAAATATATACAGAGATTCTGAAATACTTATAATTTATATTTTAGTTAATTTCCAATTAAATCAAACTAGGTTGATTTATTAGAAATTAATCTGCTGCAAAACATTAGTTGAGTTCTTGCCTTAGGATGAAGAATTGAGCATTCCAATTTCACTCACAAGTCTAGTGAAGGTTGCTTCATCCAAAGGTTTAGTAAAAATGTCAGCTAATTATTTCTCTGTTGGAACAAAAATGAGCTCAATGGTACCATTTGCAGCATTTTCCCTGATAAAATGGTACATAACATCAATGTGCTTTGTTCTAGAATGATTAACTGGATTAGCTACTATAGATATGGCACTAGTATTGTCGCACATAAGAGGAATTTTGTGTAACACTAGACCATAGTCCATTAGCTGATTTCTAATCCAAAGCACCTGAGCACAACAACTTCCAGCAGCTATATATTCAGCCTCAGCTGTGAAAGTTGACACAGATTGTTATTTCTTACTATACCAGGATACAAGTTTTTGACCAAGAAATTGACAGCTTCCACTAGTACTTTTCTTATCAACCCTGCATCCAGCAAAATCTGCATCTGTGTATCCAACAGCTTCAAAACCAGTTCCCTTAGGATACTATAATCCCAAGTTTGGAGTTTCCTTTAAGTATCTGAAAATCCTTTTCACAGCCATCAAATGTGATTCCTTTGATTGGCTTGAAATCTAGCACATAGACAAGTAGCAAACATGATGTCTGGTCTACTAGCAGTCAAATAAAGCAATGATCCAATCGTCCCTCTGTAGCTTGAAATATCCACACTCTTGCCTTTCTTGTCTTCATCCAACTTGGTTGTAGTAGACATTGATGTAGATGCAGGTGAGCTATCCACCATACCAAATTTCTTCAATAAGTCATTCACATATTTGGTTTGGCTGATGAAAATACCATCACTTCTTTGATTAACTTGAAGTCCAAGGAAGTAACTCAATTCTCCCATCATGCTCATTTCATACTCACTCTGCATTAGCCTAGAGAATCTTTGACAAAGCTTTTCATTTGTAGATCCAAAGATGATATCATCCACATAGATTTGAACTAGGATCATATCTTCACCATGCTTCTTGTAGAAGAGAGTTTTATCAATAGTACCTCTGGTAAAACCATGTTTGAGTAGAAATTCTGACAGTGTGTCATACCAGGCTCTAGGTGCCTGTTTCAATCCATATAGAGCCTTGAGTAATTTGTAAACAAAGTTAGTAAATTCTGGATCTTCAAAGCCTGGTGGCTGTTGCACATAAACTTCTTTTTCTAGTTCACCATTAAGAAAAACACTCTTGACATCCATTTGATACACCTTGAAATTTGAGTGTGCAGCAAATGCCAGAAAAATTCTCTTTGCTTCTAGTCTTGCAACAGGAGCAAAAGTCTCATCATAGTCAATTCCCTCTTCTTGTGAGTAGCCTTTAGCAACCAGCCTTACTTTGTTTCTAGTAACAATTCCATTTTCATCCATTTTGTTCCTTTACACCCACTTAGTTCCAATTATGCTTATGTTCTTTGGTGCAGGGACTAATTTCCAAACTTTGTTTCTCTCAAACTGATTCAGCTCCTCCTGCATAGCACATATCCAATCAGGATCCAATAGGGCTTCTTCAGTTTTCTTGGGCTCTACTTGAGATAGAAAACATGCATGTAGGCATTCATTAGCAGTTCCACTTCTAGTTCTCACACCAGCTGAGGGATCACCAATAATAGCTTCTACTGTATGACTCCTATCCCACTTTCTAGCGTGTGTCTGTTGACTAGTGCCTTCATCATTTTCTTCAGTATTACCATGACTGTCATTTCCATTCTCTCCTTCTCCCCCTGAGTTTTCTGCCATCAAATTCAGGTGTCTGAAGAGAGCTTTCATTCCCATGATTTTGTTCAGAGGTCTCTCCATTTGTCATTTGTTGTGCCACAACTTCATCTTCCTCATCAGAATCACTATCAATGGTTAGATTCTTAAATGCAAGGGCTTCAGCATCATTTACATCAAGGCATTCCAAGCCTGGACATTTGTCATCATCAAAAGTCACATCTGTTCCATAATTTTCTTTTGATCAATCACATAAACTTTGTAGGCTGTTCTTTCCAATTAATATCCCAGAAAAATTGTTTCAAAAACTTTAGAGTCAAATTTTCCCACATATTCATAGTTGTCTTTTAGAATATAACACTTGCTTCCAAACACATGTAGATGCTTCACTGTAGGCTTCCTGTTAGACATGATTGAGTAAGGTGATTTGCCATGAGCTTTGTTGATGAGATATCTGTTTTGAGTGTAGCATTTAGTATTAACAGCCTCTTCCCAAAAACTAGTTTGCAACTGAGCATCTTGTAGCAAGGTTCTAGCAGCTTCAACCAATGTTCTATTTTTCCTCTCAACTACTCCATTCCGTTGAGGTGTTCTAGCTGCTGAAAATTCTTGAACAATGCCTTTATTTTTGCAGAATTCACTTAATGTTGAGTTTCTGAATTCTGTTCTATTATCACTCCTCAATCTGTTCACACTAACTTTTCCTTCAGCTTGATTCTCAATTTTCTTAATGTGCTCAATTATAATGTTTGGAGTTTCATCTTTAGAGTACATGAACTCAACCCAAGTGTATCTTGAAAAATCATCAACCATGACAAGGGCATATTTGTTCCTTGAAATGGACAAGGCATTCACTGGCCCAAACAAGTCCATGTGAATAAGTTGCAGAGGTGCACTTATAGAATTCACATATTTTGACTTGTGACTTGATCTTTTCATTTTTCCTTTCTGACAAGCTTCACAAACTTCCAGTTGAGCAAATTCCAGACTGGGCATGTCTCTCACAAGCTCCTTCTTGACTAAGGTGTTGATTGCTTTGAAATTCAAGTGAGATAGCTTCTTATGCCACAATTTGCTTTGCTCTTCTGATGCCTTGGTGTAGAAACAACACACTTCATCCTTATTTGTTGAGTCTAAGTCTGCAACAAACAAGCTTCCATTTCTTACTCCTTTAAGTGCAATTTCACCAGTCTTTTTGCTAATAAAAGCACAATCTTCTTTGTTGAAAACAACTTGAAAACCTCTGTCTGCAAATTGACTAACACTTAGAAGATTTACTTCTAATCCAGCAACTAGTGCTACATCTTCAATGACAATATTTCCAGAAACAATCTTGCCATATCCCATTGTGAATCCTTTGCTGTTGTCTCCAAAGGTCACCAAAGGGCCAGCCATCTCCTCAAATTATGATAGCAGGGCCTTATCACCTGTCATATGCCTGGAATATCCACTATCAATGATCCATATGACCTTCTTTCCTTTGCCCTGCACACAATGAGGATTAAGTGTATTTAGCTACCCAAGCTGTGTTGGGCACTTTCTTCTTATTAACTGATTTTGCAGAAGTAGAATTAGAATTTTCAGATAAAATAGAATTCATAGACTGTTGAGCATTTTCCCTTTCAGATATAGAACCAACTTTTGATTCTATGAGATCAGTTCTCAATTTTTGGCAACTCTTCATCACTTTCAAGTTGCAGGGAATGCAGTCAAACTTGTCACAGAATGAATAGGGATCATTAGCCTTAGCTTCATTGTACTTGCAGACTCCTTCAGGTGGATTGCTAAAAATCTTTTTACAAAGGTAAGTTAGGTGATTCATTGATCTACAATTCTCACACCTCTTTCTAGGAGCATCTGCAACATAAGAAAAATTATTGCTTTTGTTTATTCCAATCTTTCGATTTCTATTCTTCTTTTTCTTTTTGACCTCTTCAGCTTTAATCTCCTTCACAGGCTCCTTAGTTTCTTGATTGGCTTTTAGTGTTTCAACAGAGATGGAAGACTGAGTTGTCTCATCATTTTTCTTTTCCTTGTCCTCATCAGCTATCTCCTATTTGATGGTCAACTCTTCTTCACTGAAGTTCACCTCACATGCCTTGAACAAAGGTGATTCAACTTTCTTCAAAATAATTGGAATATTTTCAGTTTCAGTTGATTTTCCTTTGTCACTGACAGACTTCTTTTTGTTATTCAAACCTTCATAATCAAGACCAATGGCAATGTTTGCACATGGCTTGTTCTTTTCATGATATTGGCCAATCAACTCAGAAGCATTTTTGAAGGATTTCAGCTTCACTTCATTCTTCTCCAGCCTTTCTCTCAATACTACTTCAATTTCACTTGCACACTTTAATTTGTTCTTTAAAGTATGCATTTTCTTGCTTAGCAGCAACAAGCTCAACCAGCAACAATTCAGTCTCTTGTTTTTCACTCTCAAGTTTTTCATTGATCTTTTTCAATCTGCTAACTTCCTCATTTGTAGCAACCATGCTTGTATGAATGTGGAACATTTCTATGCTCATCTTTTCAACAGTTTCCTTATATTGACTCACATTTAAATCAATTATGGTAAGAGTTGGTACCTGTTATTTAGATGATGAAGAATCTCCTTGCTCCAAGGCCATGAGTGCATAGTTTCTAACTTCTTCATCTTCATCATTATCTGAATCATCCCAGCTTTTGCGCTCAGCAATATAAGCTTTCCCTTGTTGCTTCTTTAGAAGAGCATCATACTTTGCTTCCAATTCAAGATAGGCTTTGTCTTTCTTTGCCTTCTTGGGTTTCCTACATTCTGTAGCAAAATGACCCAACTCATCACAGTTAAAGCACCTTATGTTTGATCTATCAACAGATCCAGTTTTGTAGCCAGTTTTGCTATCAGGAGTGTACTTCCCTTTTCCTTTCCAGTTGCTGTCTTTGTTAAAGGACTGTCCTTTGCTCTTGAAAAATTTTGGTTTCTTCACTCTAATGTTAGAGAATTTTCTAGGCAAGTAAGCCATTGATTTGTCTAGCTCATCAAGCTCATCAAGAGTGTAGAACTCATCTTCTTCATCTAATTCCAGTATGACTTGCTCTTTAGTGTCATTGACTCTTTTCTCACTTGTAGAAATTACTGGAGTTTGGGATCTTTGCTCATCATTAGAGGTATGGCCATCATTCACAATCAGTGTACTTGAGCCATCAATTATATATCCTTGACCAGCCCTTAAAGATTTCTTTTAAATCATTTCAAGTTCATAAGTTTTCAGAACCCCATAGAGCACTTCTAGTGTGATTCTACTCAAATCCCTTCCTTCTCTGATTGTAGAGATCTTTTGTTCCAAATGATCAGGGAGAGTAAGCAAGAACTTCAAATTCACTTCTTCAACATCATAAAATTTATCATGAAGCTGCAAGTCATTTATCAGCTTATTAAACCTTTCAAACACATCAGTAATACCTTCCTTTGGTTTAGCCATAAAACCCTCATACTGAGAAATCAATATCCTTCTTTGATTTGACCTAACATCCTCAGTTCCTTCACAGAGTATCTCAATCTTTTCCCAGATCTGTTTAGCAGTGTCACAGTTGACAATGTTATTATACATTACATTGTCAAGTGACTCAATTAGTATCAGATGCAAAGCACTGTCTAGGGAAACTTTCTCTCTTTCAGTTTCAGTATACTCAGAGGCATCCTTGGGAGCATAATGAGCTGGAATAACCATGTCTCCATCTATGGTTTCCTCAACTCTAACCATAGGAGTGAAGGGCCCGTTCTTGAGGATCTGAATGTAAAGGTGATTGGCCATTCTTATAAACAACAACATTTTCTTTTTCCATAAAGTGTAGTTGGCCTTATCAAAGGGAGGAATCTTGATACTACTGATTTTCTGTGTATTCATTTTTCCAAGATCTAATCTGTTTAATTTCAGATTTTTCTCTGATTCCACTTGTTAGATATGAATACAACACAGAAGGGGGGGTGAATGTGTTTTGGCTTAAATGTTTACTTTTTGATCGACTTTGGGTTTAGCAGTTGGTTGTTATCAATGATTTTGTAGAATAGATGTTAAACATAAATAACAATGCAAATATGTAAAACATAGATCTTCAAAACTCACTTAATTTTATATTAAAAATCAAGTAGTATTTTGCTACAAAATCTTTAAGTTCTTGGTTTAGAACTTAGCTTCTTTCTTGAGAAAGAATACAATTTCTAATCTATTCAGTCCTCTCTTAAACAAAGGGCCTCAGTTAACTTTATATGATAGTTAACTTTGGTTTACACAGTGAACAATAAGAAGTGCTAATTGCTTTTCTAACCTGTCACTAATCACTTCTATTTAAGGGAAAAGTGAGATTTCCATATCTAGATTAGCATATCTTAATCCACTGTGTATTGGTTGATCCTCCTTTGTCAGTTAATCTTCACCATTAATCTTGCACATCTCTCAAGCAAGCTGCTTTTTGTAGACTCGTCAATCCAGTTGTGTGAATTGTTTGTTGATTTGCAACCTTGGATATTGAACTGTTCTGCAATTCTGTACTTAGTGAAATTTCTTCACTTCGAGATCTCCAATTAAACTGTAGAGAACTCGACATCTCGATAGGCATGTTAGCTTGTCGATATCTCTGAAACTTCATTGTTGACTTGACTTTTCGACAACTCTGAGTTCTCTAGTGAATTTTGGTTTATCGATAACTCAGAGTTCTCAAATTGACTTTGGCTTATCGATAACTCAGAGTTCTCTAATGAATGTATACTTGTCGATATCTCTGAGTTCTCGAATGGGTATCTGACTTATCGATATCTCCAATAGCATTTCCTGAGTTCTCGATAGACAATTCCTGAGTTCTCAATAGGTCTTTCTGAGTTCTCGAATGACTTCTCTATAACACTTATTATGTGACTTGTAGAGATCTTGACTTAGAATATTTTTCACCAAACAGAATTATTCAACTCCAAGCTTCTTCATAATACTTCTGAGGCATGACCTTCTTGATCTTCTTGTAGATAGAATTCTTAGGCTTGACACTGTTTAGGGAAAAATGCTTCAGTCTGCTCCATTTATATTTATAGACATTAAGTGTTACAAGTATAAATTACAGATTAAGGTTACAATAAAACTAATCTTAGGGTTGTCAATATGACTTAGTCTTGTTATGATACAGACATGTCTTGCACAACAAAATTTTAAACAATAAAGCAAATTCAAAATTTTAAAATTTGGAGCGAAATCCAAAAATTTAAACAAAATTCCAACTCAAAACCTACTAATATTGGTAGGAAATGAACTTTAGTTTCAAGAAAATTTCAAACATGGAGCCAAAACTAAAAACTTTAAATATGGAGCAAAAACCAAAAATTGCAAATTTTCGCCAAATTCAAAACATAGCAATATTGGTAGGAAATGAACCTTAATTTCACAAAAAAAAATCAAATGTGGGGCTAAATTTAAAAATAAAAATTTTAAATACGGAAAAGAAATTAAACTCAAAAATTTAAAAATTGCCCCTGAACCCTTAACCTAGAAATATTGGTAGGAAATTGGTGACTTGAACCTATAAACCACTATCTTCCTCTTTCACTTTCAATTTCATCTACTCCACCAAAATTTTATTTCATAATTTCTCCAGCCTCTTCTTTTTCTTTGGTAATTATCTTCATTTTCTTCATTTTAACCATCTCATATATATGTATGTATTTTAATATTTTTAACATATTTTTTTTATCTTGATTCGTTTATGTAATTACTATTTTGTTTTTTACTACATGTATTAATTGTCCATGTGTTAATGGCTACTAACATTTATGTACTCTTCTTATGTAGATTTTCTTTACTCGAGACCAAGGAAATGAAACAAGCAAAGACGAAAATTGAAAAATCACAAAGAATGTAGGCAAATTATTCAACAACGATAATGAAGAAATTACAAAAATGAAGGCAAATGATTCAACAATGATGAGAACTTAAAAATGATTAGAGTCTTAACTTTTGAAACATCTATTAATTGTTCTAATAAATTATTATTCCTAATATGGAATTATCATGGAGATGTAAATTTTTATTTTTTATGTTATAATGGTGATATGTCCGAATTGTGGTTTATGATGAATTTTTCAATTTTGGTTATTGTTGTATGCTTATGATTTAGCTATTAATTTATGTACAACTTGTTCTGTATTGATATCAATGAAATAAAATATTTTTTAAGAAAATATTCCAATATTTCCTACCACATTCAAGCCATTTTCTACCACATTTAACACTTACCATTTGTCAATCAAACCCTACCAATTATGGTAGGAAATACTCACTCAAAACCTACCGATCCTGGTAGGAAAAAGGTATTTTTTGTGTCAATTTCCACGTGGCAGGACATGTGGCAGGACACATGGATTGGTCCCATATGCCAACTCAGCAACATGACCCCAATTTGTATGACGTGGATGTTGGGAACCACGGACTTAGGGTGTTACTACGTTTTACGATAAAGATTACGAAAAGAGGATTACCTTGTTAATGGTTGATTCCACGCTCTTCTATTGTATTCCCAAATTCCCTTGAGCTAAGTGTGGCCTCCGTCTTCTCAAGTTATCCTCTCTTCTTGCTCCTTGGTGGCTACAATATGTTTTCACCCAATTCCAAGCAAGAAGAGAATAAGAATATATATAGGCTACAATAGGGACCATGGATAATTAGGTTGGGCCTTCTAATTACATCGTGAGCCTAGCCCAATGTAATTAAATATTAATTCAATCCACTAAAGAATTAATATTTGCACTACCTTTCCTAATAACGTAATTTAATTAATTCGGTTCCAATATTATTTGCTTATTAAATTCCCCATGTTTAAAATATCATATGTCCATTAATTAAATAAATTACTGATAATTTATTTAATTAATATCTTTTATCCTTGATCATCCACTCAACCTTTATTTAATTATGCCAGAATAAATTCCACCTGCAGGGTTTCACATAATTAAATCTTTTTGAGCTTTCAAGGGGACATCATTAACCCGAATATTATCAGGACATGGATTCCTTCAATAAATAATATCCACCATGTATATAATTCCATCACCCAAAATATAATGATATAATTCAAAAGAATTATTTCATATATAAATCAAAGCATGTAAATAATATACACGTGTCAATTACTATTTCCGGATTAAGAACCTAAGCATTAATAATAACATAGAATCTTAGTTCTCCTTCTTAATCAGTATTAAGGGAATAATTCTAAATTTGATCCTGTTCAATATACACAAAGTATACTAGTATTATTTATTAGTCAATATAAACTAATCTAAATAATACTACAGCCATACCAGTGGATTGTCCAACACCACCTGTGCTGTGAACCTTATTATATTATATAACCGTATTTAACAATCTAATATTTTGTATCCCATTTGATACTAGATTGTTCACAATATATAATATTAGACAACATGTAAACATTCAAATGATTCTCAAATAAACTGGCCAGAAATAAATGTACATACTTCAAATAAATATTTTCAGTATACACTAACAATCTCCCACTTATACTCAAAATATTCTATGTGTACATCAGTGTTTATTTAATCCACTATTACATAAAAATCTATGTGTCCATCCATCTGACTCATATCGCTTCCACATGCTTGTCAAAAACCTTGGCTGGCAAGCTCTTTATGAAAGGATCTGTTCGGTTGTCTTCTGATGATATATGAGCCACAACTATATCCCCTCGCTTTACGATTCCTCGTATGAGATGATACTTACGTTCAATATGTTTAGCTGCTTTGTGGTCTCGCGGTTCCTTTGAATTTGCCACAGCACCAGTGTTATCACAATACACCGTCAAGCTCCTAGGCAAATTAGGTACCACATCTAAGTCCAAAAGGAAGTTCCTGAACCATACAACCTCCTGGGCAGCCTCAGAGGCCGCCACATACTCGGCCTCCATGGTGGAGTCTGCAATGCATTTCTGCTTTACACTCCTCCATATAACGGCTCCACCTCCCAAAGTAAAAACATATCCCGAGGTTGATTTCCTCTTATCCCTATCTGATTGGAAATCTGAATCAGTATATCCCAAAAGAAATAGATCTGAGGCCTTGTAAATTAACATACACTCCTTAGTCCTTCTCAGGTACTTGAGTATAGTTTTTACTGCACTCCAATGTTCCTGACCTGGGTTCGACTGATATCTACTAACCATGCCTACAGCAAAGCAGATGTCAGGCCTCGTACATAACATAGCATACATTAAGCTTCCACATGCTGAAGCATAAGGAACTGCTTTCATGCTCTCTATATCCTTAGGTGTCGAAGGACACTGCTTCTTAGATAGAGCAACTCCATGCTTAAAAGGTAGAAAACCTTTCTTGGAGTTCTGCATGTTAAAACGAGCTAATACTTCATCAATGTAGGGCTCTTGAGATAAAGCCAACATCCTTTTTCTTGCGATCCCTTATAACTTTGATCCCAAGGATGTATGTCGCTTCACCTAAGTCCTTCATGTCAAATTGTTTGAACAACCATGCGTTTACTGATGACAACATCTCAACATTGTTTCCAATGAGTAAAATATCATCTATATATAGTACTAGAAAAACCACTACATTACCTTCACTTCTCTTATACACGCACGATTCGCTTGGACTTTGATCAAATCCATATGACTGGACTGCCTGATCAAAATGAATATTCCAGTCTCTAGAAGCTTGTTTAAGTCCATAAATAGACCTCTTAAGCTTACATACCAGATGCTCTTGGCCTTCCTTAATGAATCCTTTTGGTTGTTGCATATAAATGGTTTCTTCAAGACTTCCATTAAGAAAAGCTGTCTTGACATCCATTTGCCAAATCTCATAATCGAGATGAGCTGCTATAGATAAAAGAATACGGATTGACTTAAGCATGACTACCGGTGAAAAGGTTTCCTCATAATCGATACCTTCTTTCTGAGTATACCCTTTCACAACAAGTCTTGCTTTCCAGGCTTTCACCTTTTTATCTAATCCCCTCTTTTTCTTATAGATCCACTTACATCCAATAGGTTTTATACCTTTGGGTGGTTCCACGAGCTCCCAGACCTGATTAGAATACATTGATTCTATCTCAGATTCCATCGCCTTTTGCCAAAGATCTGCATCTTTGTCTTGTACTGCCTCTTCGTATATACGGGGATCATCATCATGTTCACCGGGGACCAAGTCTGAAGACTCTCCCAAAAACATGAATCTATCAGGCTGTTGAACAACCCTCCCACTACGACGAGGCACTGGTGCGGTATTAGTGACAGGTTGTACATTATGTTGTGGTTGTTCTACTTGTACTACAGCTTCATGGGTATTATTTGTCCCTCCCACTAGTTCCTCTAAAACGACACTACTCATGGGTTTGTGATTCATTATATAGTCCTCCTCCAAGAATCTTGCATTGGTGCTAACAATGACATCCCGATTCTTCGGACTATAAAATAAATATCTTTTCATTCCCATGGGGTAGCCTACAAACAACCTTACTTCTGTACGAGATTCTAACTTAGTCGCGTTCTTGTTCAGCACATGTGCTGAACAACCCCATATTCGAATATGTCTTAGACTCGGTTTATCCCCGGTCCACAATTCTAAGGGGGTTTTAGGAACCGACTTAGAAGGTACTAAGTTCAGAAGATAAGTTGCTGTCTCTAAGGCATGTCCCCAAAACGACTTGGGTAAATCCGAATAACTCATCATCGATCTAACACTCTCTAAAAGAGTCTGGTTCCTTCTCTCTGCTACACCGTTCTGCTGGGGTGTGCCTGGTGCAGTTAGCTGGGATTCTATCCCATTTTCTAATAAATATTTCCTAAATTCTCCAAGCAAGTATTCGCCACCACGATCTGATCGTAGTGACTTGATACTTTTATTAAGTCGCTTCTCCGTTTTAGCTTTGTACTCTTTGAACTTATCAAAGCACTCAGACTTACGGTGCAATAAATAAACGTACCCATATCTAGAATAATCATCAATGAAAGTGACAAAATATTCATAACCACCTCTTGCTTGGATATTCATGGGTCCACATAAATCAGAGTGAACCAATTCTAACAGTTGTTTGGCTCTATTCCCTTTTTCCTTGAAAGGCCTATTAGTCATTTTACCTTCCAAGCAGGATTCACAAACTGGAAATGGCTCCACTGCCAATGAGCTTAAAGGCCCATCTACTACCAGTCTTTGAATCCTCCTCAAGTTAATATGACCTAATCTCAAGTGCCAAAGATATGTTTGGTTCAAACTAGAAGGTTCCTTTCTTTTAGTAGAGTTAGAAGATGTGTTGTTCAATTCCTTAAATTGCAGTTGTAGTGCAGGTTGACTAGGATTAATTATATACAAATTGTCTTGCAATGTACCTGAACATATAATTCGTTTATTCATCATAATAGAAACATTACGATCCAAACAAACATTATAACCATCCAAAGCAAGTTTAGAAACCGAAATTAAATTCCTTCTAAAAGAAGGTACATAAAGACAATTGTTCAAAACCAAAATCCTATCAGAACCAAAAGATAAATGAATAACTCCTACTGTAACTACTGCTACTTTCGTAGCATCTCCCATGAACACGTATATCTCACCATCTCTAAGCATTCTGGATAGTTGGAACCCCTGCATAGAATTACAAATATGATCAGTGGCTCCTGTATCTACACACCAAGTGCTCGTAGATATAGCCGCTATAAATGTTTTTGTAACTAGAGAAAGAGACATACCAGTATTGTTTATCTTCTTAGGAAGAGGACAATCTTGTTTCCAGTGACCTGACTGTTTGCATCTGAAGCACTTTCCCTTAGGCTTTTTCACACCACCCTGAACTCCCACTACCTTCACAGCTTTCTGTGTCTGAGCCTTTTTCTTCTTGTTAATACCTTTCGGCTTAGAGGAAGAACCTTTCTCAACCACATTCACTTGAACACTCTGCCGAAATAATCCTTCAACTTCCTGAAGTTCTGTCAGCAGTTCCGCGAGACTATACTGCCTCTTGTTCATGTTGTAATTCAAGCGGAACTGCTCAAAACTCTTGGACAAGCTCATAAGGATAATGTCAATCTGGGTTTCCCCGTCAAGTTCAGCACCAAGGATCTCTATCTCATTCAGATGCGACATTATCTTGAGAACATGATCCCTTACAGGTGTGCGTTCAGCCACCTGAGTGTTCATTAAAGCCTTCATGGCTACTTGCCTAGCAGCCCTATTCTGATCTCCAAAAAGTTCCTTGAGATTAAAGAGCATATCTGAAGCAGTGGCCATAGACTGATGCTAATGCTGTAAAACACCTGACATTGCTGCCAGAATGTAACATCGCGACATTTCATCAGCCTTAATCCATCATTTATAATACTCTTTCTCATCTTCAGGAGCATCAACAGCAGGTTATTCAGGCTTGGGTTCATAAGTGTAAAACTTGTACTCCTCAGCAGTCAACACAATGTCCAAATTTCGTTTCCATTCAATATAGTTAGGTCCGGTAAGTTTGTTATCCTTAAGTATGGTGAATAGTGGATTAAAGCCCATTTTATCCTGAGAATCATGCATAAAAACATCACATAAATAAGGGTGCATTAATTATTAAGATCTAAATTATTAAAATTTAATGCACTAACATCTAAACACCATAAGCTTCTGGTACGCCACGATGTGTGACATGTATACCACCTAATTTTATTTAAATGTTACTTCGGTCCTATTACTAAACAATATGTCACGTTGGGGTGGACTATATTATTTTTCATAGCTAATTGTATACCATCATCAAATCTTAAATTATTCGAAATCTATGGAACTTGGTACGCCACGATGGGTGGCGTGTATACCTTCCAATATTCGTAATTTTGCCTTGAATAGAATACTTCAATTCAATATTCATCAATGGTTTGATTTCCAGGTAGTGGAGGAGTCACATCGGTCTCGCTTAAAACCCACAGCCTTACAAGTTCGATGAACCCGTTTTTGACAAAATCGTCCCAAATCAGAAATAAAGAAAATCCGTATTTATTCCTTTCAAAATTTATTAATTTAAGAAGTTTGTTCTAGTAATTTCTATAACATTCTAGACACCACAAATTACATGCCACGATGGGTGACGTATATATAATTTATATTCATCTTTATGTTAAATTACCTACAACCAATAATGGAGACAATGGGATTTAATTTCATATTAATTCCCTCTCCCACTTAGAATATTTTTTTTCCCTTAAAATTGAGGAATTTTAAAATTAAATGGGGCCTTATGTTGTTATAATTATGTCTAATCATGCATTCAAAATATACACATAATTTTAGCAACATATAACATTTAATTAAAGCAATAAATAAATTTTATGTCCATGTCGTCCTAATTAAGTTAAACATGCAATTTTAAAAGAATTACACACATAATTAACGACACACATAATCAATAAATTAAAGCAATAATTAAAATTTAATGGAAAAAATTAAAATAAATTTTCCACTATTATGACCCTTGAAAAAAAAATCTAGCTCTAAAAAAAAATCTGCCCCAAGCGCGCCCCGACGCCCCCAGCAGCCCCAGCAGCCCCAACTGCCCCAGCAGCCCCAGCTGCCCCAGCAGCCCCAGCTGCCCCAGCTGCCCCAGCTGCCCCAGCAGCCCCAGCAAGCCCAGCTGCCCCAGCAGCCCCAGTAGCCCCAGCTGCCCCATGTACTCGCACAGCGGAACAAAAAACTACCGGAATTGATTTCCGATCGCACATAACTATTACAAAATACCCGGAACAATTACAAAAAAAATAGATCTAATACAAAACTAATTTTGTAAAATCTATTCTAACATGATCAACCCTCGTGTAAATTAAAACCACGATTAAACCACGTAGAAACCAAAACAAAAATTAACCACGATTAAACCACGTGGGATCCAAACACATAATTAAAATATACATGGCCATAATAGTGGATTAACAACCTGCATCAAAACCAATACAAGCAAAATACTATATACACGCATATATAATTACGACATGGACATTATATCATAAAACGAAGAACCCATTACCAGGATCTGATACCAATTGTTGGGAACCACGGACTTAGGGTGTTACTACGTTTTACGATAAAGATTACGAAAAGAGGATTACCTTGTTAATGGTTGATTCCACGCTCTTCTATTGTATTCCCAAATTCCCTTGAGCGAAGTGTGGCCTCCGTCTTCTCAAGTTATCCTCTCTTCTTGCTCCTTGGTGGCTACAATATGTTTTCACCCAATTCCAAGCAAGAAGAGAATAAGAATATATATAGGCTACAATAGGGACCATGGATAATTAGGTTGGGCCTTCTAATTACATCTTGAGCCTAGCCCAATGTAATTAAATATTAATTCAATCCACTAAAGATTAATATTTGCACTACCTTTCCTAATACCGTAATTTAATTAATTCGGTTCCAATATTATTTGCTTATTAAATTCCCCATGTTTAAAATATCATATGTCCATTAATTAAATAAATTACTGATAATTTATTTAATTAATATCTTTTATCCTTGATCATCCACTCAACCTTTATTTAATTATGCCAGAATAAATTCCACCTGCAGGGTTTCACATAATTAAATCTTTTTGAGCTTTCAAGGGGACATCATTAACCCGAATATTATCAGGACATGGATTCCTTCAATAAATAATATCCACCATGTATATAATTCCATCACCCAAAATATAATGACATAATTCAAAAGAATTATTTCATATATAAATCAAAGCATGTAAATAATATACACGTGTCAATTACTATTTCCGGATTAAGAACCTAAGCATTAATAATAATATAGAATCTTAGTTCTCCTTCTTAATCAGTATTAAGGGAACAATTCTAAATTTGATCCTGTTCAATATACACAAAGTATACTAGTATTATTTATTAGTCAATATAAACTAATCTAAATAATACTATAGTCATACCAGTGGATTGTCCAACACCACCTGTGCTGTGAACCTTATTATATTATATAACAGTATTTAACAATCTAATATTCTGTATCCCATTTGATACTAGACTGTTCACAATATATAATATTAGACAACATGTAAACATTCAAATGATTCTCAAATAAACTGGCCAGAAATAAATGTACATACTTCAAATAAATATTTTCTGTATACACTAACAGTGGAAGCTTTCCTTGCAGGTGGCGTGGCCGACCATGTGGCAGGCCACATGGGCAGCCACTTGGTAAGTGGGATCATTTGAGTACAGGCACCAATTTCTACCAAATGAAGGATGGTAGAAATTGACCCTTTTCCTGCCAAAACGCTGGTAGAAAATTACCGTTTTCTTATAGTGAAAGATGAGCATACCTAATGTGACCTTTGTTTGTAATACTCATAATAAAACTATTGCAATAGACCATATATGGCTTAGTGATAATTATACCTAAGAATGAGTTTACTCATATTTTCAACTACTTAATAGTGATTAGTAATCTTCTAAAATTTGTACAAGGTATCGGAGATGATTCTCTTGTCCACCAGCAAATCCCTACCAAGTATATATGTCAATATGTGTGTTAGAACCAAACACTGATATGGACTAAACATGTTACTTTGGTCTTATTGCTAAATAAAATGCCACATTGGGATGGTTTATATTATATTTCATAGCTAAGTGTATACCATCATCAAATCTTAAATTAAATATAATTATACCGGATGCCATCAAATGATATCTTATAATTATCTGAAATCTTTGAAACTTGGTATGCCAGGATGGGTGACATGTATACCTTCCAATATTAATCTTGCATTAATCAAACCTAGTATAATCCAATAATTAATCCCAATGATTAAGAACTATGCTTTTGCTTGATTATCTAAGTAAAGAGAGAGATACATAAGCATCTTGTAAGAATAGATTTAAGTCATGAAACTCAAGCGCAACCATTAAAACTTGAAACTCTCAAACTCTAAAATTAAATACATATAATAAATATAACCTAGTTTTTTATCTATAATATTTGGTGCCATATGTGGAAAGAATGCAACAAGCCTGAAAAAGATTTGGAGCACTCAAGATTTATCATACTCTACCCTCAATACTCAAGGAGCTGAACTGTCAACAATAGAGGTCCATGCGACCCCATCAACTCAAGCGACAAATCCCGTACTACATGAAATGCAAGGAGCAAATTCTTAATTTTAGATGATGAATGCTCCCACTAACACTTGTGCACCTGGATTTTAGATGTCTAAGACTACGATTCCAGCCACTACAAACCCACCTTATGGAATAACAATATATCTCGAAATCACAGGAGGTAGGCTCAATAATCAATCGTATGTAGAAAATGACTGGCCATATTTGCGAAGGCTGAGTTATACATCTGAAAGTGAATTTTCGCGTCCCCATATCGAACGTTCATCCTTTTATAAAGATATCTATTTTACTGATACATTATTCCCAGAATTACATATTTATTTAACCATAAACATTTTCTTTTTAAATAGTAGGTTCTATACCTATTTAAATTTTGAATTAAATTTTATAGATTTCACACTTTCACTTTTCAAACTACTAAATATAATATCTAATTATTAAATAATTTACAAGAATAATTCGGTTTTCACCGAATAATTTATTAATACAAAAATTCGATAATAATTGAATATGCTTTTATTTGGAAACGACACTCCCGACACCAAAATATTCTATATGAAGACATAAGCTATATGCTTAAAATAAAAATTTTAATAAACCGTAAATATTTTGATGAGAAAATAATATAATTAGTGATAATTACTTACTCATTTGAAACATGGTCGTTACAGTTGTTTCAGAGTGAGTTCAATTTTCTTTAAGTAAATATTAAATAATATTTATTTATTAATATATTGTGATCATGATTTTAAATTCAATTCTCTCCTATTTATATCATTCTAATATTGATAAATTGCATGTCTTTTGCATAATTTTTATTAAAATAGTCATATTTTTGCAAGATAATAGCAAAATATTTTAGGTAGTATCTGACTCAATGACTCTATAGAAATTAATTATATATATGAGTAAAGTTCAATGGAGTCCACCTTTTAATTGAAGTCCTCAGAGTTCATCTTTGTTCTGCAAGTAAAATATCTTCTGAAACGTGTTATTTTGCAAAACATGTTTCACAAATATCATTACTTCAATAAAATCATGCAAATCTCATATATTTACAAGTACAAATGTATGTTCTGCAACATGAACATTTATGTTCTGCAAACTACGCATGTTTTATAATATAATATATTTTGCAACGTTCGACTTGTAAAGTCTATGCCATCTGCAATATTTTCAATAAAATTGTGATATTTGTAAAATATCATTCGAAAAATAATACGTTCGGAATAATTTAAGCTATATTTCATTTGCAGAACATATATAGACTTCAAGGACTCCACTGAAATAAGGGACTCCATAGAATATATATATATATATATATATATATATATATATATATATATATAATAAACAGTTATGTATTTGTGATTGGCTCCTTAGATGTGTCTCTTATTTAGCAAAAGACTAATAAGTAACTTACTTTTTCTTCTTGGTCTAACATAATCTACATATCTACTCGACAGAATTTATCCTTTTTGAGATTAAGTGGTTACATTCCATGTTCAACTCTCTAGATCTTTGTGATAGTAATAAGAGTGTGCAATTTTTCGATGATGATTGCATTGCGTGGACATAAGGGTGCCAAATATATTATAAAATTTATATTACAGCAACAAAAATATATGTAATAAATGCAAAGAACAAAATACAAAGTTAGAGCACTAGGTGTCACTATTGAAACAAACATTCTCCCCAATCACTACCACATAAATGGTCTTAACCAACATCCAAAAATGGTGTTGCCAAAACAAATGTTGCCTTGTGACCTGAAACTTAAAAAAATGATGTATGCCAACATCATAACCAAATATCGGTATTCATGTTGCCTTAGATTTCCTATACCAACACCTTTTTTGATGTTGTCTTAGACCTGCGAAAAAATTGAAATAGAAAAAAGCTGGAGAATAATCCCGGTCAAAGTTAAATTGATAGCCCGAACAAAATAAAACAAAAAGTAAAGTCGAAAACACAGCTCTCTCAGTCTCAGTCTCTTCGCACAAAATCAAACACAAAGCATACTCTCTCCACAAACCCTCATCTCCGTTAATATATCGGGGCCGCCATAAACACAGACATAAAAAATGACTCTCTTTTCCTCATCTCCGTTAATATATCGCTATTGATAGTAATTACGGCTGATGTTGTTTTTCCGGTGCAAATCCCTAACAAGTATATCAGTTCGATATGTTTTGTTTAGAACCAAACACTCATGTGGACAAAAAATAACGTAGAGACACAATTAATCTTGTATGCCTCATGGGTCAGAATCCTCTACCATGATCCTTCCTTCCCAAACCATAAATGACCAAGGAAATGCAATTTTATACTCATAAATTGCATGTATTTTGCATATATAATTTTCATTATAATAGTTATGTTTATGCAAGAGGATTAGCAAAATAAAATATGTTCTACTACATTTTACTTAATATTTTAATTGCAGAATATATGTGATCTTCGGTATTCCAAAAACTGAGTATGTATTTATGTATATGGGTCGATGATCTTCTTCATTTTTTAATTTATAAATGATTAGACTAGATAATTTTAGTAGGTTCCTAGCAAGTATTATTGTATACTCACACTCTATCTCACAATACTAGTCTCATTTAATTGAAATTTTTTCCATAATAATTGTCCATTCGAACTTTCAAAGCAAATATGTGGTCAATTGTCGTAAACTGCCCTTTTGAAAATTGTATAACAATTAATGAGATGTGAGTATGAATCTAAAATAGTTTATACTTTATAGAAACAATGCATTTATGATGGATAGAATTGAAAAAATATCATCAAACTAATACTTTTAATATGAGTAATTTTTTCAAAAGAGACTTGTCTAGGGAGTATACCAATGATTTTATACTTTGAAATATTTTTTTAGCAAAGTGGAGACAGACTTATGAATAAGTAAATTTTTTTTGAGAGGCTAAGTTAAGTTGGGCATTGTCCACGAGAATATGACAACAATTACGTATTTGTATTTGTGACAGACCACATTCTAGTTGAGAGGTGTGTGACGGGTTATTTTGTTCTCCTTAGTTGGTCTCTTATTTCTCCAAAGACTAATAAACAATTTAATTTTTCTTACCGTCTAACACAAGCTAAATATTTACGAGACAGAATTTATAAGTTCTGAGATTAAGTATTTATATTTCATGTTCAACTCCCTTGATCTTTGTGACTGTATACAGACTAAGGAGTGTACAATTTTTCACTGATGGTTGCATTGGTAGATTAATCCCGTGGACATCCATGGAAACAATATGTTATAAAATTTATATTTCACCAGCAAGAAATAAAAAATAACTGCAAAGAACCAAGAACCATCTGAGTATACAATGATACAAAGCTAAAGCAGGAGTGTCGTCGGTGCTAGAACAGTTGCAGCATTTCTCTCAAACTACTAAAAAGAATAAGAAAATAGAATGGCGTCAAATGTAATCAATAATATATCTTAGAACTTGGACTGCATACCGGAGACAACCCTCTTGTCCACAAGGAATGCTTTGACAAGTATATCACTTGATATAGCTGGTTTTGAACCAAAAACAGCGTTTGCAATGCTAATGACTCCTGGATTTTGGCTGCTAAGACCTGCAATAGCCATGGCATTGCCCTTTCCTATGTTTCGCTGGTAGTGAATGAGACCAATAGGGAAGACAAACACATCACCCTTGTTGGAAGCGTAGATGGGCCTTGAACAAATATATAAAAGCTTTGTATAACACAAACACACACCTGTATATATTAATAACAATAATAAACTACAGCTTATATACTCTTGACACAAACACAAGGCTCCTGCCTTTTTCTTTAACAAAGAGCTTCGGCTCTGATTTTTTTTCTCAACTACAACTCTTCTTTTTCTTTTCTTTTTGTACATATTACAATACCTATTTGCAGCCTTTTTATAGGCTTGAACAAACATAAGGTTACATCATTGCTTACAGCATCATATTTATTATAACAACTAAACCGTGTATTGAGAACATATGCAGCCTACCTTTATTTGCTCCACAATTTTCTCCACACTGTGTATGCATGCATGTGCTTTGGATTTTCCTGCCTACCATATTTTCAGGAAGCTGTATGTGTCTCTCATCTTATTCACACTTGTATTTTATTTATTATGTTTATGGAGAGTTTGACTTCTAACACTCCCCCTCAAACTCGACTTTCCATTCCAAGCTTCTTTTTCATTTTTTGAAATACGTCCGGCTTCAACGGCTTTGTAAAAATATCTGCTAAATTTTCTTCAGTCCTACAATGTACCAACTCCACAATTTTTCCGTTCACCTGCTCTCGAATAAAATGATATTTTATGTTGATGTGCTTGCTGCGAGTGTGTGACACCGGATTTTTCGCGAGTGAAATAGCAGATTTATTATCCACATAAATAGTAATTGGATCTTCTTTGGCAAGATTTAATTCGCCCAATATATAGCCTAGCCACATAGCTTGACATGCGCATGCTGCTGCTGCGATGTACTCTGCCTCACATGTTGAGAGGGCAACTGTCTGTTGTTTCTTTGATGACCAAGAAAATATTGCTGAACCGATATGAAAAACATATCCTGATGTGCTTTTCCCGTCATCCAAATCTCCACCATAATCACTATCTGAGTAGCCAACTAATTTTGAATTTTGAGAATGCGTGTAAAACAGACCATGATCAAGTGTACCTTTTATATACCGCAAAATTCTTTTAGCTGCCATGAAGTGATCTTGCTTCGGCTTCTCCATGTACCTACTAACCAATCCAACTGTATACATAATATCTGGACGAGTGAAAGTTAGGTACCTCAAACTTCCAACCAAACTTTTGAATAATGTCGGATTTACCGACTCCCTTGTTGAGTCAATTCTGAGCTTTATGCTTGACTCTGCTGGCGTACTCACTGGCTTGCATTTCTCCATTCTGAATTTCTTTAAAATCTCCTCGGCATATTTTTTCTGCGACATAAAAATTCCATCTTTGCTTTGCTTCACCTCGACTCCAAGAAAGTAAGACATTTGACCAATATCTGTCATCTCAAATTCGTTAGTCATAACTTTCTTAAAATCATCGAACATACCAGGGTTGTTTCCAGTGAAGATCATGTCATCTACGTATAAGCAAACGATCATAATATCTCCCCCTGAATTTGTTTTTGTGTAGAGAGCATGCTCGTATGGACTCTTCACAAAACCATTTTTCTGAAAGTATTCATCAACCCTTGTGTTCCATGCTCGTGGGGCTTGTTTCAATCCGTAAAATGCTTTCTTCAGTCTGTAGACTTTATTTTCTTGGCCTTTTCGAACATATCCTGGAGGCTGCTCAATATAGACTTCTTCTTCGAGGTAACCATTCAAGAATGCTGACTTGACATCCATCTGAAAAATCTTCCACTGATTCTGAGCTGCAATTGCTGTAAGAAGTCTTATAGTATCAACTCTTGCAACTGGAGCGAACACCTCATCATAGTCAATGCCATATCTCTGTTTGTAGCCTTTAGCCACCAACCTTGCCTTGTACTTTTCAACTTCACCATCTTGATTGGTCTTTGTCTTGTAGACCCATTTGACACCAATGGCTTTGTGTCCTTCTGGAAGATCTGTGAGCTCCCAGGTATCATTCTTCTTGATTGCACCAATTTCGTCATCCATGGCTTTGTTCCATTTGCTTTCTTCAGAAGCTTCCTCAAATGTAACTGGATCACATTCAGCCATTAAACAAAATAAAGAATAATCAAATGTTGTTTGTACCGGACTTGTTGCTTCATAGATATTATCCAGACTCCGCATCTTCCTTGGTGCTCCCCCTGAACTGTTGCTTCCTCCTGTTGATGGTGTTGATGCGGGAGTTTGTTGATTTGGACTTTGTGGAGGTGTTGGATCATCATCTCCGTCATCTTCAATATTGGGGTCATCATCGTCATCATCATCATCATTAAAGAACAAACCTCTAACTTTTCTTTCTTCATCACTCCATCTCCAGTAATCTGATTCATCAAATTCAACATCTCGAGAAATGATTAAATTCTTCGTTAGTGGATTATACAGTCTGTATGCCTTGCTTCTTTTGTCATATCCGGTAAAGATGCATTTCTCGCCTTTATCATCCAGTTTCTTCCTTTTCTGATCTGGAACATGTGCATATGCAATGCACCCAAAGATTTTGAGATGTCCAACTGATGGTTTTCTACCACTCCATGCTTCATTTGGAGTTTTGTTTCTAACACTTTTTGTTGGACAACGATTCAACAGATAAACAGCACATAACACGGCTTCAGCCCAAAAAGTTCTTGGCATATGCTTTGCTTTCACCATGCTCCTTGCCATGTCAAGAATAGTGCGATTTTTTCTTTCTGCAACGCCATTTTGTTGAGGAGTATACGCCGTTGTCAACTGATGATTGATGCCATGTGCTCTACAGAAACTTCTGAATAAGTTTGAAGTATACTCGCCTCCTCTGTCTGATCTGAGTGTCTTCAAATAATGTCCACTTTGTTTTTCAGCCAGTGCTTTGAACTCCTTGAATTTATCAAGAGCCTCTGCTTTTTCTTTAATGATATATACCCAACTTTTCCTGCTAAAATCATCAATAAATGTTAGGTAATATCTGTTACCTCCGAGTGATGGGATATCAAACGGACCAGCAATATCAGTGTGGACAATCTCCAATGGCCTTCTGGCTCTCCATGATTTTCCAACAGGAAAACTTTGTCTGTGTTGCTTTCCTTTGACACATGCTTCACACAAATTTTCTGGTTCATTAATTTCTGGCAAGCCATCCACCATCTTTGTCTTTGACAATAATTTTAAGCCAGAAAATCCAAGATGACCATATCTTAAATGCCATAACCATGAGTCATTTTTAATGACCGACTTCAAGCACTTCTGCATTTTCGTCTGCATATCAAGTGTGAACAGACGATTCTTTGACATCTCCACATCTGCAATTAATTCTCGAACATGATTTCTGATGATGAGAGAATTATCCTGCATCTGAATATTATATCCTTTCTCCACAAGTTGGCCCAGACTGATGATATTACTTTTCAAAGCAGGTATATAATAAACATCATTTATATACCTTTTCTCACCATTCTTTGATACAATCGTAATTGTACCTTTCCCTTTAACAGGAATTTTTGAAGAATCGCCAAATGTAACTTCCCCGCTGACGGTTTCATCTATCTCCATAAATAAATCTTTGTGGCCAGTCATGTGATTGCTGGCCCCTGAGTCAAGATACCAAACATTCTTCTTGCTTTCCTCGTCTCCTTTATAAGTGAGGAACATTGCAGTACCAACATCTTTATCTTCTTTTGCTGCTGCAAAATGACTAGTTTCTTCCACCTTCGGGGATCTACACTCATAACTGAAATGGCCAAATTTATTACAGTTATAACACTGAAATTGAGATTTATCACCTCGTTGTTGAAATCCACCTCTTCCTCGGCCTCTAAAATTTTGAACACGACCAGATGATTGATAACTTCCCGAATTCTGGCCTCTATTGAAGGACTGCCTTCCTCGTCCTCGTCCACCTCGGTAGCCACCTCTAAAACCACCTCTGCCACGTGCAGAACTGCTACTGCCAGAACTGTCACTGATGGACACCTTACTTTGCAACGCCTTCTCCAAATGGCTTGCATCATCATACTGGTTCATTCGTTGCTCGTGGGCTTGAAGAGAACCTACGAGCTCATCAATGGAAATTGTGGATAGATCTTTTGACTCCTCAATTGATGTAACAACGTAATCAAATTTTCTTGTCAATGAACGGAGCAACTTTTCCATGACCCGGATATCATTAAGACTTTCACCGTTTCTTTTCATCTCGTTTGTCACCGTTTTCAAACGCGTAACAAATTCACCAATATTTTCGGAGCTTTTCATTTTTAAATTTTCGAACTCGCCACGTAGAACTTGGAGCCGCACCTTTTTAACTTTTTCGACACCCTGGAATGATTTCTGCAGAATCTCCCACGCATCTTTTGCTGTTTTTGCTTCAGAAATTTTTTCAAAGGTAGATTCATCAACACCTTGAAAAATTGTGAATAACGCCTTTTTATCTTTTTTACGGGACTCATTTAACGTCGTCTTCTCGGCATTTGGAAGAGCTGCTTCAGCGGCTGCATCCACGGGCTCGCTATACCCATTTTCCACAGTATCCCAGTTATCGTAAGAACCGAGTAACACCTTCATTTGTATACTCCAGTTCCCATAATTTGTTGCCGTCAATTTTGGAATTTGCGGTTGCATCATATTCGCCATTTTTCCTGAACAGAACCTTGGCTCGGATACCACTTGTTGGAAGCGTAGATGGGCCTTGAACAAATATATAAAAGCTTTATATAACACAAACACACACCTGTATATATTAATAACAATAATAAACTACAGCTTATATACTCTTGACACAAACACAAGGCTCCTGCCTTTTTCTTTAACAAAGAGCTTCGGCTCTGATTTTTTTTCTCAACTACAACTCTTCTTTTTCTTTTCTTTTTGTACATATTACAATACCTATTTGCAGCCTTTTTATAGGCTTGAACAAACATAAGGTTACATCATTGCTTACAGCATCATATTTATTATAACAACTAAACCGTGTATTGAGAACATATGCAGCCTACCTTTATTTGCTCCACAATTTTCTCCACACTGTGTATGCATGCATGTGCTTTGGATTTTCCTGCCTACCATATTTTCAGGAAGCTGTATGTGTCTCTCATCTTATTCACACTTGTATTTTATTTATTATGTTTATGGAGAGTTTGACTTCTAACAACCCTTGTGTAGTATTTTTGAAATTAATCGATTATCGGGATTTGAGGTGACGAAACCAACTTCAAGGCTTCCTTCCATGACGGTTAAGATCTCTGTGGCACGAGGATGTGTGTGAGGAGGATTGATGCCCCATGGTGCATAGTCAATGCGGACAAGGGAGATGCCTAGTGTATTTAGTCCTGGAATTTGGGTTGTGGCCACAGGAGTTACCCTAGAGCCAACTGCATTGCTTGTGTTACCTGATATATGAAGTCCGCTAAAGGAAAAGTCACTGGCTTGGACCATGCTTGGATTCTTGCATGCTAATCCATTAAGAAGCACTGCAAAATATAAGCACTGCATATTATCCATATATATCATAGGTATACTGGGTACTAGAAGCCGCTTAAAACTATAAATTCAATATATTTGGATGGAGGTACCATTGACATAAACAATAAAACTGTACTTGTAAATATTTTATACCTTGGCTGTTTGATTGAGCCACGCAAAAATCTTGAAGTGGACTATGGTCAGCTGCCATGGCAATGCAGAAAGAAAGAGCTAATAGGCCAACCAAGACAATCATATTTACCATTTCCTTTCAAATTTTGTGTAAACAGAGAGATGGGTTATGATTAAAAGTATATGCCTAAATGGCCACACAGGTGTTTCCTTATATACTGAGTGATATGTCCTATTTCCACCACGACTGCCGTCCTAAGTTTGGATTTCATGAAACAGTCGTACTCCCCTTGCATGCGTATCTAACGCCGAGTGGGAATTAACATGATTTAGACAGATCAAATAGTACTGTAAAAAGTTCATATTCAAATTAACGATAACACACACTGGCATGGACAATAATCTAGTCAACTAACCTTGGTGGGAGGACGGATTTGTACAAAACTAATACCATTGTTTACTTAATTTAATTGCATATATATTTCATTTGACGTAGTTCACAGACGCGTGCATGCATGAACTAGCAGCTGTATGATTGCCGTTTGATATATATACCCTCTGTCTTTCTCCACGAATTAGTAATGAGACCAAATTGAATCCGCACATCCATTTTTAAGTGTTTCAACGGCTGAATTTGAATCTTTCAAATGCACAGATAATTCCTAGTTCCTATTACATCACTTTAACCCAAAGTTATTATTTCATTAATGTTAATGGTTAAATATTTCAGACTACATAATTTTTTTTTTAATACTCAAAGTATAAGTGCTTTGTTTATTCTTATTTTTATTACATTTAATATTTTAATTCTTTTAAATTCAATAAAATCTGAATTATTATTTTCTATGAACTATTTATAACATTTTTTTCTTACCCTTGAGGAGCTTGAGTATTTATATTAATTGAAATTTTGGTGATGTGTGTTTCATTATTGAATTTATTTAATTTTAAATATTTCTCTATTTAGTAGTTCATCACCTAATATATTTACTTTATTTTAGGAAGTTTTTTAAAGAAGTTGTCCTCGTTTACAAATATAGAAAAATTATTATAATAATAAATAAATATTTTTGTACTCCCTAATTTGATATAGAGAGAGATTAATATATATATATATATATTACTCATTACTCCACCAAAACACATAATAATCCCACACACTAGCCTAAAGTTGTATTTTGGAAAGTGATCTTTGCCTGATTAATTCTATTATGAAATATCTATTATCCACAACTTATTGAAGGTAGCATTACTTTCTTAATCTAATTAGTTTTATGTCGTTTCCCAATTTTAGTAAAACTAAATGTATATATTTTAATTAGTTGACCTTGCCATTTGTTATGTGCACAATGGTCAGTTTAAAACCAGAAGCCAACTTAACTATACATAACGGACCACCATATAGCCGACCACCTTATCAAGAACGTGGTCGGTTTTAGGAAGAAGATGGTCGGTTATGTGCATAAACGGTCGGTTTTCTGGAAATTGTAATGGTAAAAAATGGTCGGTTATGTCGTCTGTCGGTCGGTTTTGAATCTAAATTTAAAAAAAAAATTGTAAGTTTTTTAGCAGTCTCATACTAAACCAATGACCAATTCAAATCAATAAAACACCCATTCTCTACACATCCAAATTAACAGAACACCAGTATACAATCAATACATCAAATCAACCAAAATACTAAATCTGATAAAACTCTACTATATAAAATGTCATAACCATAATATATCCAATCAAACAAAATACTAACTCAGATACTCGGAGCATCAAACCGCAAAGTAGCTTTAAAATCAACACAAAAAAGTATCACACTGCAAACATAGCAACATCCCATAAAGGAAAAACTTTTAAATTACAATCATCCCATAAACGATAAATTTAACTAATCCGACAAAGAAACTTCGAGCAATTCACCGTCTTTATCTTCCTTCCCACCATCCCCACCGACATCATCAACGTCCTCATCAGCTATCACCTCGTCCTCGGATGTATAATCCTTGTCATCTTCCAAAGCACACCGATTGTTTTGCTATATACAAAATTATAAACTAATAATAAAAAAGAAAGAAATTATTTGCAAATGAGAACAAATAATTAAACAACACAAATTAAGGTTATACCTCAGCAATCCGAGTTTCGGTTTTCTGGACGATGTCTTCAACCAAACTTCCAACAATGTGTACAATCTCACCACCGATTAGGTTATTCCATTGCAATCTTTGACTTGGATCGGAGGCTGGATCCAAGGCCTCAAAGGGCGGTACGAGCAAATGTGGCTATCTACTCATCGGATAGTTGACGAGCAAACCGACTTGGATTAGCACGAATCTTTGTAGGCCCGTTTCTCACGATGGCAAGATAGACATTGTCGGGGATGACTTCACGTTGTCTAGGAGCGGATTAGGATGAGCCGGCTTCATTCTGGGTGGAATCTCGGTAGCGCGTAGCTAATGTAGGCAAAAGATCGGTGACTCGAGCATTGGGGAATCAAACAACATTATTTTTATTTGGCTTTTTACCTTCGGGGACCCCCAATGCTTCCATCCACCAATCCCATGACTCATCTCTATCACCCATTTGTGTCACCTCTACGCGCATACGCTCAAGAATAGCGGCATATCGTTCCTACACAAGTTTCTAGTTTTATTGAAACAATTAAATCTATAAAATTAATAATAAAAATGAGAATGCGCACTTAATTCTATTTAATAAAAATGAGAATGCACATATAGACTTAAAAAAAATTCATTACCGGAATACGCATGGCAGCTGGAGTAGTGGAAACGGGATTTTCCAGATCCGATCCAACTCTCATATGACACTTATCCCAAACCAAAAGTCTAGTCGGTTTCTTCTTGTTTTTGTTCGTCATTACCTTTCAATATATTAAACAACTTATATTAGCACGGGCTTAGTTGACATTATTAAACGAAATAAATGTGTATATGTGTGTGTGCGCGTGTGTGCGTGTTTGAAAAAAATGTCATTACCTCTCGCACTTTGTTAAATGACCGAGCACCAGCACTATGAAATCTTTCAACTTGTTGCCGGTTAGCGAATCCAACCGCCGACCTATGTAAGTGCCCTTCATTTGTCTCCCAATACTCTAAAACCCTTGCATTAACCAACTGGGATTATGTTCTTCAAAGTCGGTAAAAGTATAAAAAGTCAGGTCACTCAAAACCTTCTCAATTCATTATTATAAAAAGTCAGAGGAATGCTCTACTCATTGATGCTGCTCATTGTTCATTGCTTCTTGCCGATTTCTTTTGTTACTTCTTAGATTGTTAAAGAATCAGGAACCATTTTATGTAAGGATGAAACCCATTTATGTTAGGGTTTTAAAGTTAGATATTTGTAAATATAAGTATGTTCTCAATATTAAAAATAGGTAGAGCATAAGGTTGAATTTATGTTGCAACCAAGAATAGTTGAAAAATAGGTAGACCTTTGGTTTTTTATGTAGAACAGCAAGTTTCGTTGTTTTTGTAAAAAATGGTTTGTTAAAATTGATCGAATTCAGTTGAATTTATGTTGCAACCAAGAATAGTTGAAATCAATTTTCGATTGCATAAGGTCGAATTTAACATTTTGGAGGTATTTTTAAATTTTTTCAAAAATATAATTTTTTGGGCGGGATTTTTAAATTGTTTCAAAAAAATAAATTCTTTGGGCGGGATTTACAAATTTAGGTGAAAAAATAAATTCGATTCCCTCGGTCGAATTTCTTCGATAAATTTTTTGAAGAATAGTTGAAAAATAGGTAGACCTTTGGTTTTTTATGTGCAAGTTTCGCTGTTTTTGTAAAAAATGGTTTGTTAAAATTGATCGAATTCGGTTGAATTTATGTTGCAACCAAGAATAGTTGAAATCAATTTTCGATTGCATAAGGTCGAATTTAACATTTTAGAGGTATTTTTAAATTTTTTCAAAAAAAATATTTTTTTGGGCGGGATTTTTTAATTCTTTCAAAAAAATAAATTCTTTGGGCGGGATTTACAAATTTAGGTGAAAAACTAAATTCTATTCCCTCGGTCGAATTTCTTCGATTAAATTTAAGCGTTCGTAAGTATCTGGTCGTAATTAGCTAGTCAATTTAGTTAAATACAACTGAACTCTTAAATTCGAATCCCTTTATTACAATAGATTTAAAATCGGTTGAATTACTTAAATTCGATCGCGTGAGGTCGAATTAAGCTAAATTTGACCAATTTTTTGGGTCAAATTTATATTTTTTTCTTGTAGTGGCCATTGATCAGGCGTCAGGAGACAATACAGACTAGTTAAAAGGCGGTGACACGGATTATGTGCAACGCCCCCAAATCCGGGGTCAGAGGATTTGGTCGTCATGATGAAACCTTAATCCAAAATAACTTGTTTAATCAACAAACAAATGACAACAGTTGAAATATAGCATCTACAACCCCAAACTAATCCAAGATCTTTTAGGTTACAGTTCTAGAAATAAGATATCCAATTTCATAAATAAATTTTTGTAACTTTATTTACAAACTCTTTTCAATATTTTAAATCTAATGCTAACCCGCTAGTATAACTTTGAAAGGAAGTATACTAGGCCCAATTATACAATCACACAACCATAATATATACAAACAACTTTCCACAATAGAACTTACTCTAGTTCCGCAAACCCTGGACCAACCATCTTTCAAAAGCTTTTTCTTTACTTTCTCAAATTACGCGGCTAAACAACGTAAGCTAATCCTCACTGGAAGGTTGAATTAAAAAAATATACAAGTATGAGCGAAAGAAATGCTCAGCAAGTTCATTATAACATATATATGGTCTTTTTGATATAAAACTGGCATCTGCAATAGAGCATAACATTTAAAATCATAATTGCTGAATCAGAAAAAATTAGTTAAGGAATCCCAGAATTGGTTCTTCGTCTATATTCAAAACTCTTTTGATGTTTATGAGCGAAATGCTTCAGCAATACTTTAAATCTCGATGCGAATAAAACTTATAAACCAGTGTTTACGGAAATATCATAAACAACAATATGAAACAGTCACTCTTGACTGAATCATAAACTTATATCCATTTTAATCAAAAAACCCAACATGCACTACTAGAAATTTGTCGATAGACATCGCTTATTAGCCGATGTCTATTTAAAATCCAAGCGATGTCTTTGCATGCGATGAGAAAGGTAGGTGCATTACACATCGCTTATTTGCCGATGTCTATACACAGTTTAGACATCGTTTTTCTTAACAATGTGATGTATTTTTCTTCAATGTATACCTTCACTATGGTTTCAGTTATTCATTCATATGTCTTGTATATCATTTTAAACTTATCACATATAAAGCAATATGATACATTAACATCGAAAAACTTGTTAAACTGATGTGTAACTTAACATATTACATCAGTCTTTTATCAGAAGCGATGTCGTACCTTTCTTTTTTTAATGGAACCGATGTCTTTGTGTGTGTTTAACATCAGTTCTTTCAAAATGTGATATCTATTATATTGTTTTACATCAGTCATTTCTTGTGAGCTGATATATGTGCCTGCTTATGACATCAGTTTATTGAATAAAATGTCTTATTTGACTACACTTTACATTAGTTATTTTGTTCATGAAGTGATGTTTGTTTATTTTTTTTATTCATGAATTCCCTGTTTCAATCAAATGCCCAACACCCAAACAAGAGTCATCCAAAAACATACCAACTGCCATTTTACCATTCCAAAACTAACCAAACCAAAACAAACATACATTCATTGATTTACCATAGATTATACCATTTACGTACATATATCCACCACCAACCAAACTTCATAATCCAAACAAACTACATAACTGCAATAGCAAGTACTAGACATCCATCATCGATCATTTACATAGTTCATCCCAAACAGAAATTTACCAACTAAAGTTCCCCCATTATATTTATCAACAAAAACCACTAGTAGCTCTTACAAATTCTTACAAATTCAGTCTACATAAAGGAGCTGCAGATTAGGCCTTTTTATAAGAAGGACTCGATATGGCTAAGAGTCTCACATCGAACCTCGTCCAGCTCAGCCTTGGCAACAGTCACCTTTCGATTCTTTTTCGACCACTGAAAAGTGTAACACACAGGAATTAGTAACAATGAATTCTACCACAAATTATATGTACACCAGTTATATCAAGAATGAATTAAGCAAAAAAATATACCTTTTTGATAAATGTCATTTCATTATCCATGGCAATTTCTTTCATATACCACATAACAATATAGCCGCATTCAGTTCCACCGGGCTGTTTGGGGCATCCCTATTTAATTCAAAAAACTCAGACCAATTAATAAGTAAATTAATGCCCCTATCTAACCGAAAAAACTTTGACTAATAAGTAAATTAATGCCCCTGGTTCTTACGGTAACATATCTGATAGTCGGTGCTTTATTTCCCCTTCCGGCCTGAATATTGAACGCAATCACAGCCCTGTCATCTTAGCAGTATCAATAACACAAATTGATTGATATCTCAATAATGAAAATAATCACTTGAAATTAAATGCAAATACCTTGATATTGTTTTTTCCAACTCGGGATAGGTAGTTGAACGAGGCAGAGGATTGAGTATGAAAACCTCGCCCGCCCAAATCAAAACCAATATCCAATGGCAGCTATTTTTTATAAATATTTATAATAAACAAAATTAATATCAGAATCATATCATTTTGAATTTCATGCTTATAAATAAATAAATAAAGCGATTTATAATAAATCTGAAGACATTTTTTATGTACTTACTTGCTATTATGTGGCATAAAAAAGAGACGATCAGGATTACCCTCTTTAAATCGACTAACCAAATTATCTTCAAAATTGTTGTTCAAGGTAAACGAGACTCCGGGATCACAGAAAGCAAATTGCTCCAAATTTTCATTTTCACAAACCATGCAATGCAAGTATCTGCATTGCAAATAAAATGAAATTATATAAAAAACAAGAATATAAATGCAGAAATTATCAACAAGAAGACAAGACAATAATTAAAAAATTTATACTACTCACGCCATGTATGCAGAAATTGCTGCTTGGCCAATCATTTTAAACTCAAGCAAAGCAATTATGTTTTCATGCAAAATGAAAATTCTTTTCTCAACACCAAACACCTCCGCATCGCACGGGATTTGAATGGAGTTTCCAGTGGACTTCATGAATGTCGTTGCATGTTTATACAACAACCGAAAGCGCTTCGGAACATTTTTATTGATTTCCATATTCACAAATAAGGACTGAACCTTATGCAAATCAGTTAAAGGATCCTTCCCTTTCCTTTTACTTTTCTGAAAATATTATCAAATTTATTAAAACAAATATAGAGTTAATATAATAGTGCGAGATCCAATAAAACATAGATGTAAAAATATATACCGCGGTAGCAGGGGCATCTGGGAATATGATTAAGTCGCGGGGCCATGAGACGTAGGAGCCAACAGCCTGCTCTACTGTTTCAATCTCACCGATATATGTAGAATGCAACTATTTAAGTTCAATGCTTAAACAGAGGTTACCTCTTCTTCTAACAATCCAACATAACCCTTTCTAGATGTGCGGCGAGGATATTTTCGATTGCTCACCCGCTCCATTTGTTTTTCACTAAGTGACTACAACAAACATTTTAAATAATATTATCATGCTATTTTTCCTAAAATATTTGAAATACATAAAAATATCAGTTCACAACATAAATAAAACACAGATATAAACACACGATCGATCTCTTTCGCGTATACCTTCCATGTCGAGGTAGTCCTTTCAGCAACAAAATTTTTCCAAGCCTCCTTACCAACAAAAGCATACTTCACTGGAGGCTTTCGTAGTTTCTTCTTCTGTCCAAGATACGGCTTAACATAATCCCTTGTTAAATTTGCTTTAAAATTTCTCCACTTTGCTCCTGCAGACCTGATCAGCCCCTTCTGAAGTTGCTTGGGGACTTTAAATGTCTCCTGAAACCAATGTTATGCTCTACATGAGTACAAGAAAATGCAAAATTTACAAAGTGCATAAGAAATTGCTTATTTATATACCTTCACATCGATCCATATTTTCTCCTTTAGTTCATCGAGTACCTTTGACCAGTTAGGATAATCAATCGGAATCATCGTCCTAGCCAACATTCCGGTGTAGGACTGTAGACTGTGCCTTGCATTCCCGACTGGAACTCCATGTGCATTGCATGATACCTTTGTTTTCTTGCCCTGCGCCTTCCTCACCACCACTTTGTGCATAGCGAAAACCCCTCGGGCAGATCCATACCTTTTCTTTGTAGTTTCGGAAGTAGTGACTGTTGCCTTCGTGTCTTCCATAGAATCCACATTTTCATCTTGAGGTTCTGTTTCCGGCTCCAAGCTTTTATCCACCTCCTCATCTGACTTGTCTTGTACTTTAGATATTTGTTTTTTATTTGCCATTTATCTTTTTCAATCTGAAAATTAAACATATATTTCATTAGTCACAAGCATATATAAATAGTTATAAACAGTCATAATTAAACTAGTGAAGTATGCATACATAAACAGTTATAAACAGTTATAAACAGTCAGACACGATGACTATATGCATTCATAAACAGTCATAAACATACGAAAATTCAAATAATATCATTAGGCATAAACAATGCTAAACAGTTACAAAAAAGGAGATACATGACTGCAAATAATATTATCACTTCTTAACCCAAGTGCCCTTAATATTTTCTCTAATATTTTTTACAACAGCTTCACCGATATCACATATAGGAATTTGGCAGCAGAATGGGGGATTTTCCATGGTTGTGTCTCCTAAATCATCGTCGTTATACACATCTTGGTAGTCTCGAGTTGTAGAGGTTAATACAACGGACCACTTGGCATCCACCGGATCTTCAATATAATAAACTTGCTTTACTTGATCCATAGACACATATTTATCTCTCTTGTGGCCTTGTCGACTTAGATCGACAAGTGTGAACCCAAGATCATCCACCTTAATTCCCTTGTCATTATCTGCCCAATTACATAAAAATAACGGGGCTTTGAATGCATAATAATCTAGCTCCCATATTTCTAAGATAACACCGTAAAATGTCAAGTCACTTTCTACAGGGTTCAAATCTTTAGCGCTAGACACTTGGACAGTTTTAGCAACTAAAGACACTCCGCTGTTTTGAACAACCCTCACACCATCTCGCTCTTTTGTAAAGTATCGGACCCCGTCTACTAGATAAGCTTCGTAAGTCAAAACTGAAAATGATGGTTTTCCGGCTATCCATCTTATTGTCTCTGAAACTCCTCCAGGATTCTCCTCCATTTCCCTACTAACCTACACATTTTCAGAAACAAAATACTTCTAAATTCCATATTACTACAGAGCAAATAAATTAGGCACAAATGAAACTATAAAAATACTAACTTTTTCTAGAAACCAATCGGCAAAAAGGCGATTGTGCTCTCTCAAGAGCCAATGAACACTTTTCTTTTTTTCTTGATGGATTCCCTCTAGATACTCCTTATACATTCTAACAGAAATTATATAATCATTAACTAGCCAGTAAATATATAATTTATATATTAATTGAACAGCCACAAAATTAATAAATTCTTACAAAATATATGGTTGTACTTCAATGTTGTTTAGAAGAACATGTAAATGAGCTTCATCCCGCTCTTTTTCATCGATTGATTTCATTGTCATAACAGATAATGGACCACTTAACTTGCCTTCATCTTTACGAAGACCAGCAGTGGTGCAAGCTTGCTTGACAAACTCTTGGCAGAATTCTACTGATTCTTCTCCCAGATAGCATTCAGCTATACATCCTTTGGGGTAATAACGGTTGCGTACGTAACTCTTCAACACCTTATTAAACCTCTCAAATGCATACATCCATCTATAAAATACCGGCCCACATAACCGTAATTCCCGAACCAAGTGCACTATGAGATGTATCATTATATCAAAAAATGATGCAGGAAAGATTTTTTCCAACTCACACAAAGTTACAATTACATCTGATTGCAATTTATCTAGTTTCGATACGTCTACAACTTTGCTGCACAAAGCATTAAAAAAGAAACACAACCTAATTATGGTGACCCTGACTTTTTTTGGAAGTACCACACGAATTGCAATAGGAAGCAGTTGTTGGAGTAAGATGTGGCAGTCGTGGGACTTCATCCCAAACATCTTTAATTCTTCCATGGAAACACAGTTTTTAATATTTGACGCGTGTCCATAAGGAAGTTTCATGTGCATTAACGATGACAACATTTTCTTTTTTTCTGCCTTGGACAAATTAAAAATCGAAGGGGGTAAGTAGGTTTTTTTTTCTCCTTTTTGTGGAGCTAGATCAGCCCTAACCCCCATGTCAATCATGTCAAGATGAGAAGCTTCACTATCTTTAGACTTAGATTTCATATTTAGTAGTGTGCCGATCAAGCTATCACACACGTTCTTCTCGACGTGCATGACATCTAAACAATGACGGACATGGTGAAACTTCCAATATTCTAATTCGAAAAAAACCGACTTTTTCTTCCATGGACAATCAACTTTCTTTGACTTCCTTACTTCCTTCCCAAACTGAAATTTAATTTTATCTTGCTACAATAAAACCTCTTCTCCAGACGAGGTTGACGTGCCTGCCCTAATTCTTGTTGTCCATTAAAAGCGGCCTTTTGCTTCCTATATGGATGATTCCTAGCCAAGTAACGCCGATGGCCTTGGTAACACATCTTCCTGTTATGGCTTAAATACTTGGCAACTGTATCATCAGCGCATACTGGACAACACATATAACCTTTATTAACGCATCCGAACAGATTTCCATATGCAGGAAAGTCATTTATTGTCCACAATAAAATTGCTTTTAAAGTGAAATATGACTTGGTGTATGCATCATAAACATTTGGTTCACCTTCTTCCCACAACTTCTTTAAATCATCGATTAAAGGCTGTAAATATACGTCAACGTCATTGCCAGGCTCATGTGGACCGAAAACTAAAATTGTTAGCATCATAAATTTCCTCTTTATACATAACCACAGAGGAAGATTATAAGTCACTAATACTATTGGCCAACAAGAGTATCTATTGGTTAGACCGTTAGTATGTGGGTTTATACCATCTGCAGACAACGCCAAACGAATATTTCGTGCATTACTACCGAAGGCAGGCCACCTATAGTCGATATTTCTCCAAGAAGGAGAGTCGGCTGGATGCCGCATCTTTCCGTCTTCTATTCGCTGCTTTGAGTGCCAGGTCATTAGTTCAGATGTAGAAGGAGATTTAAACATCCGTTTGAATCTCGGTATAATTGGAAAATACCACATTACTTTAGCAGGAACATTAATCCTTATTTTACCATCCTTTCCTAACTTCCAGCGAGATAAACGACACTTAGGACACTCGGAAGCATCAACGTTTACCCCCGATACAGTATGCAATTGTTTGGACATGAGTGATATTTTATGTATTCTAGGCCCAAGTCGGATAAGGTTTTCTTGGCTTCATATGCATTAGGTGGCATCACATTATCCTTAGGAAGGAGAGAGCCAACGGTAGACAGCAAATCGTTAAAGGCACTATCACTAATTCCGAACCTAGCTTTCCAATTGTGCAATTTTAGTATCGACTTCAACTTGGTACATTCACTACCCTCATACAAAGGTTGTTCAGCATCAGCCACAAATCTCCTAAACTGATATGACTCATTATTGTACTCACTCGAATTATATGCAGCATCACAAACATTGACTGTTTCTGATGCAAGGCCAGGGGAAGGTATCGGTGTGCGGGCAGACGTAGGTGCAGGGGCAGGCGTAGATGCAGGGGTCAGAGCATTTCTATTAACTGATGACCTACTTGCAGACCCTTTTGTATGCCAAATCCAATCAAGGTACCCCAGACTAAAACCATTTTCATATAAATGTCCCCTGATAATCTTAACTGCAAATTTTTTGAAGTTAGCACATCTTTTACAGGGGCAGGGGATTCTTTTAGGATCACTAGCATTTTCCTCGGCAAATATCAAAAACTCTTCAACCCCGATTTCATAGTCAAGTGTGTCTCTATCTTTGAAAATCCAAGTTTTGTCCATGCTATTCTCAAACTACCTGATTGTCAAATAACATATTAATTTACTATATACTATAGTACATTTACTACCTAGTATAATCAATATAAAATTCCTATATTCACTCATAAACCATGCTATTTACAACGACAAGCCCCAAACACAAATATATTTACAAACTACACAAACACAAATATATACAAGCACTTGTTATTACATGTAAATTCGTATTTTAACTTCACAAGGCCTATAAAACATAAAAAAATACAAAAATTTCTAAGAGGACAATTTGCAAACAGTTTTAGACAAATAACTACACATACAACTACACATGCAACAACTACACATTTCAATTTCACATGCATACATACAACTACATAAATGTATACATGCAGCCCAAACAAATATAAATAGATATGTAAAGAAGAATATACCTAACAAAGCAAGCTCCAAAATCCCAAAAAACTAACTCCGAAGCCCAAAATCCAACTTAACTCCAAGCTCCGAGCTTTAAGCTTTAACAAACCCTTAGCTCCAAGATTTAAGCTCCAACAAACTCTACTCCTCACCTTAAACTTCAATGAACACACTTCACTCCTTAATCTTCGAATCTGTCACAAAAATTGAAACAAATGAGAAAAAAGAACATTTGAAAGTAAGAGATGAGTTGAAGAAATTGAGAGCTTTAATTGGAGATTGAAAGTCTAATCGGAAATTGAATACATTTAAGAGTTCTAGGTTTAGCTATGAGCAGTCGAGAGAAAGGGGAAATGAGGTGAATGTTTTGTCTGAAAATGCAAAACCCGTTTTGTTTTGTAATTTTTTTGTTTTTGTTTTGATTTTGATTTATTTTTAATTTTATGTTATAATCTTATTATAGTGAATGAGTGATAGGCGGGAGGGGAAATATACTAAGGGGGGAAAGGAAAATATTTGGCTAAGGGCGGGGAATAAAAGGGAGAAGCAGCGGGCTCTAATTTTTTAAAATTGAGCTTAGACATCGGTTTATATGTCAACCGATGTTAAAAGTGAATTGGACATCGGTTTATATGTTAACTGATGTAACGTAGTTTTTAAAAGAACAAATTAGACATCGCTATACTGAAAAACTGATGTAAACATACTAAAAAGACATCACTTATTTTTTATGTAATGTAAAAAACATTTTTAACATCAGTGACTTTTCTGACTGATGTCTAATGTGCGATGTCTAATGCTGATTTTCTAGTAGTGATGATAACAATACTTATTTTGATATCACATCAAATTAGATATCGATACTAACTTAGATGCTCACAACATACCAGTACTGAAGTATTGACGTTAACATCAATTATATATATCAATACAACTTTTGATATTAATAAAAAATTACGTATCAACATCACTCAGAAACTGAATCAAAACTTCATCTCACATTTTTATTCAAAACAGAATACTGGATAAATCATTATGTATCTCAACTGAACAATGCAGTATGCCATCAAAATGAACTAACTGCTCGAAACAATGATATAATAGCCACACATGCAATATGGATTGGATACACTCAAATAAACATTATTGCCCCTGATCAGGTTCAAAAGCAATAGCACCCAATTATAGCTTATCGGTACATTTCTATACTCATAGATATAACTGGGATTTCCAAATACAGGTACCAAAATAGGAAAGTATGTTAGCCTATGGGAATATGGAATTGTTAACATATCCTCCTCAAAAGTTGGACTCCTATCTCAGGGCCTCTTACACCAAACTTTCCAATCCCATAGAGCAACCCCGAATAAAATACGGGTATGCTTAATTTTAAAAATAGGTCATATCCCTAGTATTTACTACAATGTGTTTATTATTATCAACTTCCAGTATTTAGATACATAAAATAGTAAACTATTCTGAAATTAGAATAACATAAAAGTACTTGCATAATAAGCATTTAATTCAGCGATATGTAAAACAATTATCTATTCTGAAATGGGAATAGAGAAGAATACTTTCATAATCATAAGCAGTTTGATATGTAAAATATTAAACTATTCTAGAATTAGAATAGCGTAGAAAACTTGCATTTGATTTTTAGCAGTTAGGCATACTCGCAACATCACAATTATCTCAGTCTGACATCTCATGAACTCGCTGTAATTCTATTTCAACAATCCACTGATGTGCTACTCATGCTATTGCTAGAAGCCAGATATCCAATACCATCCCATTTTATTCTTTCCAATGTCTTGTCCTGATCAACTCGAACAATCCATATCTATAATACTTACTCATCGAATTACGCTTTAAAACCCTATCATCTACCTATACGATAACCTACACAAAAGAAAAACAGTCAACCAAAAGAATTATCACTCACATACGTACGTAATTCATATATTATGTACACACATAATCCACGTATCACATAATTCATATAACACTTGACTCGGTTCGTCAAAACATTTGACTCGACCCTTTTAGAATTGAAATCAGGGCAAAAATATGATTTATCGATCAATAACCAACTTACGATGACTTGTAAAAGAAGCAACCTTTTGATACAAAAAGATTTAGGAATTATATGGCTTAATTATCAATAATTATATTTTATTTGACTATTTATAAATAAAATTAAAGGATTAAATGAATTAATCAGTTAAATCATAAATAATTAATTAAAATAAATAATAAATAACTAAATCAAATTTGAATTTTTAAAAATAATAAAAGAAAATAATTTTTAGAATTTAAAATAATTCTGTTAATTATTAAAAATAATTAACTAAATTATTTTTGAATTAAAATGATTTTAGAATTAAAAGAATTAAATTTTCAATTAATTTTAAAAAAAGAAATGTAGAAATAGATTCTGAAATTGGGAATTGGGAATTTTCGGATTAAAACCGGATCATACAAAACAGAACCGGGTCGGGAAGATCCAAACCGGGTCGAGTTTGAATGTCCACCGGTATCCGGGTGTTCCGAGATTCCGGTGACCTCTCTTGTCACCGGTGGACTTCCGAGAACCTACCTCGGCCTCGAAAACACACCCAACAGCTCTGTCCTTAATTCGAATCGTCCAAAAACGTCCCAAAATTTTAAACGCAGCAACAACACTCAAAATTAATCCGACGATCGTTGATTCCAGCCAACCGACCATTAAAGCCGACGATAATCCGAGCTTTTGCGATGAAAGTTAGAAATCGACCATTTCTCGAACAAACGCCACAATTTAAATACAAAAATAAAGCTAGAAAGATTTACAATCTACTCATATCATTATAAAAAACAATCAAACCATCTTAAATCCAAAAAATCGAAAATAAAAATGAGTAAATCCAAAAAAACTTGACTAACACATTCTTGTAATGAAACAACTGAAAATTATATGTTAATCAACTGTAACAATCATTGTAAATCTAGACTAATCAACAAAACAAGCCAAATATCACTCAATCAAAAATCCCCAAATTCGGGTATAAAACTTAAAATTTTCAATTGAAAAATTATCAATTGTTTGAAGATTTTTATGATTAATAGAGATAGAACAAATAAAGGCATTCACTTTGGTTACTGATGCTTTAAATTATGACACTCCCATCACTACCAAATTCGGGTTTGATTGTCAAGAACTTGAAGAACCCTAAATCCCCAAATTGAAAGAATAATCTGATTTTCTGAAAATAAAAAATAATAAAATCTGATTTTTTTTAATAATTATTAATAAATAAAAATCTATTTATACTTACAAAAAAATACCCCTATAATTATTTGGGGCCTAATAATATCATTTAATAAAAATTATTAGCACAAAATAATTAATTAACAGGAATAATTTTAATAAAATAAATATATAATTTTTAATTGAATATTTGAAAGTCCTACGATTTTTTAAAAATGAAAATACAATTTTTGGGGGTTTTGACATCCCGGTAGAGGCCCGGTCCGTTGATTTTTGAGAAACCGAAATATTTTCTAAATTAACAGAAATCCCCGAAAATACATATATTGTATGCACTGATCTCAGGTTTTGGTTAGTCGACTTTGGTATAGTTGGTGCAGGTCAGCTTAGTGACAGCCTATGGTTATCACTAATTGGTTTATTGTGACTTGGTGAAATTTTTTGGGGTTGGACAGATTGGTATGGATCTGATTTTTTCCAGGTTGGTGGACATTAAGGTATGTAATCTCTCGCGAAACTAGTTATGGGTTATGTTGGCTTCTAAATAGTTAGCATGGTTGGGATATGTTTAGCCTATATATGGTCGCTTATATGGATTAAAGTGACTTGGGGGAATATGATCATGGTTGAAGCATATTCATATTTTATGATGGATATGTTCCTATCGGTTTGACAAGGGTAATAAGAAGATGCGGAAGTTGGGGGATGTTCAAGTATTGGTCGGAGACATGGTTTGTGGAATTGGATCAGGGCTTGCAGACGCATCTCCAAGGGTTGGAGGCGCTCCTAGAACTTAATTCAGGATAGTATTAGATATGTAGGCGATTGTGCGACTACACATGGTCATCTGAATTTTGGTGACTAAAGGGGAAAAACCTTGGAGGTTAATCTAATCAACTGATCATAGATGATTGGGTTGGGTAGTGGCAGGAACCGCTAACGGATTTGCAGTCTTGGTTCAAAGGTGTTAATTTCGCTACTAGGGGAAACAGACTTCTCAGAGTTGTTGCTGATTTAATGAGGACATCAAACTCAGGAGGTGTGGGATGGTTTGTATGAATGAATTTTGTGGTCAAGATTCACCTGGCGGCGACACGAATTAGTCTCCAGGCAGCGACACTGAACAGGCTCCAGGCGGTGAAAGGGACTAGTCGCTAAGCAGCGACAACACATCTTTACAACGCAGCAAGGTTTGTCGGGCCTAAGTCAATGTATGCAAGGGTTGGAATCGCTGCTGGAACTTAATTCAGGATAGTATTAGCTGTGTAGGCGACTGTGCGACTGCACATGGTCATCTGAATTTTGGTGACTGAAGGGATGAAACCTTGGAGGTTGATCAAATCAACTAGTAATAGCTGATTAGGTTGAGCAGTGGAGGGAACCGCTGACGGATTTGCAGCCTGTGTTCAAAGGTGTTGGTTTCGCTACTAGGGGAGACAGACTTCTCAGATTTATTGGTAATTTGATGAGGACATCAAACTCAGGAGGTGTGGGATGGTTTGTAAGACCCTTAGGCTTGAATGAATTTTGTGGTCAAGATTCACCTGGCAGCGACACGAATTAGTCGCCAGGCGGAGATATTGAACAGGCGCCAGGCGATGACAGGGACCAGTCGCCACAAGGCGACACGGATGAGGCGCCAGGTAGCGAAATGGACTAGTCTCCAGGAGGCAACACATATTTGAGCTGCTGTGTTTGTGTGGAATTGTTTGTTGGTTTAAATGTAAGCGACACCGAGATAGGAGCTAAGTTACAGTCCAAAATGACTAAGGCATGGTCAAAAATATAGGCACATGTGTGCCACATTGAGGCTAATATATATATATATACATATATATTAGATATATGCATAAGTGCTGGAATATGAACTAATGGGTTTCTGGAATAACTACTTTACAGTTATGGTTCAAGGTTTGATGGGAAATAACTGGTTAGAGGCAGTTAAAATCAGGAAACCGCTGGTAACGGCCGGAAATTGCTTTTATATTTGAGCTAAAATACTATTTGGAGATTTGTTAGTTATTATTATGTGATTTAAAGGATGACGGAGGTTGTTATACATAATTATTTTAGAAATTGATATTATTTGATTAATATATTTTTAGGGAGCAATTAGTGTGCTATTTATTTAAAATACTTCCTTAACTCGAATTTTCATATATAATATATGATTACGATCGTGAGATAAAGGTCAAGTTTTTAAAATTACTTTGATGATGGAATAACCTTTAAACTTTTCAATAATATTAGAATATTATAAATAGATAGGTTAAATTTTGATTCTTATTTCTAAAGTATCTTTTCTATGTGTTGGTTATAAAAACATACAAGGAGAAGAAATTAATGTAGTTCACATTTGTAAGAGTAATCGCTTATATTATGCATTTATACATCGAAAGTTTATTCCGCTCTCCTTTATTTGTGCCTACAATTTTTAATGTAAATTATGACAATCGAAAGTTATGTTTCAAATTAAATTGTTTTGTCAATGTCCTTGTAGACCCTCGTGCTTGCAATTTTTTTTTAACTCTTTTTCCCCTATTATAAATACTCCGCGGTCGTTTTAACTATCTATTATGGTCAATTATTCATTAAAGATTGTTTATTCTTCAAAGAACCCTATATTCTTTTGATTCTCGATTGTTCTGACTTATCCGAGAAATATCATCGTTATTGATAACATGATCGACACACTATTCGTGCCGATAATTCGTTTCGCTTCATAACTAGTATATTTTTTAAACTAGCTTGAAAAAAATTAAAAAAATTAATGTCAAAACCGAGATGCGAATATTATTTATTTATCGGCTCGTATGGGGCCGTGGTTTCAAGGTGGAACATATTTTTAATGCTGCAAAGTGTGTGTTGGTCATTCTTACAATGAGCCGTGATCAGGTAAACATAAGGTACGAGGGAAGACGGTACAATGTGATAGTTGATCGCATCTTTGATGTACCGTGTAGAAATATGACCAGTTTATTCTCGTGACTATTTTGGAATCAAGTGTCAGATAAGAGTTTGTTTCTGTTTTACTTGTATGGTAACTCAAATAAGATTGTTTACCGTTTGAATATCACTACAAGAAAAAGGTGAATAGACATCATATGTTAGACATCGGTTGAATGTGCCACCGATGTCTAAACTGTTATAGACATTATCCCGCGAAAATGCGATGTCTATGTTGTTAATAGATATCGCTTTATTTAGAAGCGATGTCTATATTTTGAAAAAAAAGAATGAACGCGGCAAAACCCCCTTTCTTTCCCCCTTAGCCAATTTTTCCCCTAACGAATTCACTCTCCCTCTCTTCAGACAAATTAATTAAAAAAAATCTAAACTAAAAACTAAAAACGCCCTCTCACGAACTCTCTCTCCCTCGTCAATCTCTCTCAAACTCTCTCTCCCTCTCCCGTCACCGGTTCTCTCCCACCCAAACTCTCTCTCAGTCTCTCTCACTCACCATCTCTCTCTCTCATTCGTCTCAACCTCTCTCTAAAACACACAAACTGTCTCTCTCTCTCTCGCTCTCAAACTCTCATCGGAGTCTCACCGTTGTTTTACCGTGGTCTCGGTCGTACTCTCTCCGACCTCTCTCCGCTGCTGCAATCTACTCAACCAAAGCAACTGCACTCACTCTTTGTATTCTCACATTTGCACTCCAATTAGGTTTATTTCTCCTCCTTTTTCATTTTATAAACTTGAATTACCCTGCATGTTAACTATTAACTTAGAATTTTGAAAACCCTGGATTTGAAAATTGTGTGTTTTTTAAATTGAAACCCTAGATTTGAAAATTGGGGGTTTTTAAAATTGAAAACCTAATTTATACTAGGTGGATGTTGCTCTGTAATTATCTTGTTTCTTGTAAATTTTGGTTTTGATTTTACATTTGTTTAATTTTAATTGTGCTTAATTGTATCTCTCTATTTTAACATCTGTAATTACTTATAGGATAATTGTATTTTAATTGTATCTCTCTGTTTTTCAGTGTTGTTCTTTTAGCAATGAATTAGGATAGTGGTACAAAAACATTGATAACAATTTTGTCAATTGTTATCCTAATTTATGTTTGATATTTATGTTTTACTTGTTTTATTTTAAAATTAGATAGTGGTACAAAAAAACAGTAGGAATATAATAAATAATATTAATCATATAAGTTATAAGACTGAAATTTTAGTGATATACCAGGTGGTTTTATATGGACAAGTCTTGGATAAAAGCAGATAGGGATTCTTTGCAATATGAGATTGGTGTCAAAAATTTCTTGATATTTGCCGAGGAAAATGCTAAAATTACCGTGCCCTTGTGCACGCTGCGTTAACTTCAAAAAATTTACTGTCAAGATAATCAGGGGTCATCTTTATGAATCTGGTTTTAGTTTCGGATATTTGGATTGGATTTGGCATGGAGAAGGGGTTGCTAGTAGTACTAAGTCATCAATTGGTAGTACTTGTCCTGCTCAAAAAGGCCACACCCCCTTCAGAAACATATAATGTATGTCAAGGAACATATAATGATGATGAATATTGGGATAATGAATCTGATGACTTTAAGAGGTGTAATAACCCCAAATTTTGGAATTTTTGAAACCCTTATGAATAGTGCTTTTTGTTGATTATGCTGAATAAGAAAACTTTTCATACCACACTATGTAGGGGTTCTTTTATTGATCTTCTGAGATATTATTAGTACTCTATGTGGTATATAAGTGTATGTAAAGATCGTCAGAATCCAAATCCGAACACTTTAATTTTTCCCGAAAATCCACCAGATACCGAAAGAATTGAGTATAAGGTAACAGGATAAAAAGGATTTAAATTCAAGTATTATAAGAGAGGATCATAAAAGAAATATAATGTATTGAGAAAGGTTAAGGAAACCCAAGTAATAAGATCCTGGGTATGATCCCTCAAACGATAAACGAAAATGAAAGTTAAGCGAACCATATAACAGATCAGCGGTCATTAGCCAAGTAATTAGAAGCTAATCAAAGAGGTTAGTGAGGATGATATCATCAAACCAACAAGAAGAGGACAAGTGTGGAGGGTGACATCACATGATTACCAAAGCATGATATAAGGGAAGGAAGTGTGGTTGATTCATAACCACACAATTTTTTTTCATGGTTAAAAATGATTAAAATAAAACAAAAATCAACCAACCAAGGCAAAATCAAAACAAATCACATAAAACACAAAAGCTCTTCCCTTTTCTTCATCAAGCTCTCGGCTTTCCTTCATTTTCAAGGAGAAAAAAATCAAAATCCAAGATCCAAACATTGTTAAATCATGAGGTAATTATCCAAGGTTCCTTATACATAGATATGGCTATCTCATGAATCTAAGCTTCAATTTCCTTCACAATCTCTTCCTAAAAATCATGGAAGAAGAGGGTGAATAGTTTTTTTCAAGAACTTAAATTTTTGTTCTTGAATTTTTGTTTAGATTAAGCTTGGATAAGGACTTTCAAGGGTGATTCCAAGCTAATTAGTTACTCCCACTCACAAGGAAGGTATAATCTCTTAACCTAACTTTTCTATTGAATGTTAAGAGCATAATATAAGTAGTATAGTTCATGAGAGGCTTAATTGTTGTGTATGTAGAGATTAGTTGGTTTTGTGGTGTTTTTGGAGGTGTAAATCTTGATAATTAGTTAAAGAACTTAAGTAAGCTTTTAGTTCATGATTGGGAAGTAGTATAAGTTGATAATATTGAGTTTTTGGGGCTGTTATGGTGAAGTATGGATGGAGTTGGGTTGTGATGTTGATTGTGGGTTGATTGTGGGTTGATTTGGAGTGGTATAAATTTGGGTAATCGCGTAAACATAGCCGTCGTAATGCCCGATTTACCGTAGACTGTTTTTGTTCATAACATCACAACCCTTGAACTCACTGGTAGGTTTTGACCATTTCCATGTTTAGATAGTTCATTTTACGGGCTTCGTTTTGATATGTGGTTCGTTTGAATCCGATATACGGTTTAGGAGAAATGACCGTTTTAAGTAACGGCCTTTCGCGACCGAACCATTACCCCTCGCCTTACTTTAAAACCTTGGGTAAGGACTTTAAATGACTAATTGGGGTATGAAACAATTATGTTAAATGGATTAGGCAGTTGGTAAGGTACTCGCGAAAGAATCGCCTTAAAACTCTTAATGGTTAATTTATTAAAAATGGTGGAGCCGAGGGTACTCGAACGACTTAGGTGATTCGTTAAGCGTAGGAGTGACCATAAGCAAATGTTAGGGTTCAATTGGTTAAAGTCTAGTTTCTTAAGCGACTGGGGTCTAATTCCAACTTATGTTGTTGTTCATAGGTTATCGGACCCATTCTAAGCTTAAGTCTATCCGGGAGCACTCAGGCAAGTTTTCTACCCGCTATACTGTTGTTGTGATGTATATATGTATATGCATTGTCTTGTGATAAATGCATGATGATTAATTAGAAAATTCTTGCGATATATTGTAGCATGTGATATGGTATATATGCATGCCTGTTTCGTAATCTTGATACATATATCTGTTGATTCAGTTGATAATACCTATGCTAGAGATAAGCGGTATTTGCGTATACCCTTAGTATAGGGGACCCAAAGGTGAACATTTTTCTAAAACCGTGAGTCGATGTTCCCGAGTATATATATATATATATATATATTTATATATATATATATATGAATAGTTTTCAAGGCTATTATTCGAATAAGGTTTATTCGATAACTTTATTTTTATAAATGAATATTATTTTGAATATTCATTCGAGGGCTTATGACTCCGTTTATTTTATTTATTGAATATTATTTTGAATATTCATTCGAGGGCTTATGACTCCGTTTATTTTATTTATTGAATATTATTTTGAATATTCATTCGAGGGCTTATGACTCCGTTTATTTTATTAATGAATATTATTTTGAATATTCATTCGAGGACTTGTGACTCCGATTAATTACTAATTATTATTCTTTATTTTATTAAGGAATAATGTGTTGATAATCAAACTCACTATTGATTATTCAAATAAAGATAGTACTTTCGTATAAGTATATCTTTGGTTATTTAATATTCATTGCAAGTATAAGTTTTAAAACTTCTACTTCAATTATTTTTATGAAGATTATTCTTTATGGGAATATTATTTAAATAATAATATTCAGATATTTTCTAATATATTGGGACTGATTTATTTTACTAAATCAGCATCACTCCAAATATTCTAAAAAATGTTTTCGAGTCTTCGAAATGATTTTAAAGGTTAGGGCGGATCCCAAAACTCATTTTTATATTTAAGATCCTCCTTTCGAAGGGGATTTAAATACTCGCTTAAAACCTGAGGGATCTGGCTCTGTGGGGTGTTTTATATTCGCAACAAGGTTGTTGTTTTGATAAAAGAGTTTTTGATTACTTACCCAACACTCGGGAAGTAAAATTCTCGGAACAAGTTAATCCATTAACAGGCATCGCCTGGGAAATATCGGTGAGTTTTCCTTTCCAACTAGATACGACTTCTTGGTGGAGCCGTATCAACAAGTTTCTACTTGGGGAAAGGGGGGACAAGCTTTACGTTTCAGAGTCATGGATTTCATCTAACTAGGAGTGGCGTAAGTGGTCGAGTGGCGCCGGCCAAGCCTTATTATATTGGCCCAAATGGCCTGGAAGTTCCGTTAAGACGGTCCATTCCTTAGGAGTCCAGTGTTCGGTTGACAAGTAAATCCGACAGGTTCTCCTCTACATGTAGAAAATGGTGGGGTTGCACTACTACGACTGATCATCGTAAGTGGTCTTCCTGGCGCGGCAAACTCCCGTAATGAGTTCATCATCCAATTGGATATTTCTGCAACACTACCCAGAGCACTTCGATAGAAAGGCTACGGTTGGGCGATTGTTGAGTGTTGGCAGGGTCGAGTTTTCAAAATGATGTTTGCATCAAATGAAGTATCTCGTAACTTCATTTTATTTGGATGATATTTTAAAGATTGATTATATACAAGTTTTGTCTTGTAGCTTAATCTATGGGAGGAACTATTTATACATTGAACGGTGGTAGTTCAAGTAGTATTCGGAAAAGATATAAGTATATTGGAGTATCTTGTAACTTCATCTTTTAAACTTATATCTAGTAAATGATTATCTTGTGCATGTCAAAGATTTTCAGAAAAATGTTGAGACAAGGTTAGATATATGAGATCACCTTGTAACGATATTTTATACAGTTATAAACTGGAACTCTGTGTATATTATACATGTTAGAGGATTTCAAAGATTGTGACAAGTATATGTATATATATACTGAATATTTTACGACTTAGTCGCGTTAAGATATCAGCTTGGTTCATTTCTTCTTGACCAAGACTTTCATGAGTACTATGAGAATGCTCATATATTGTTAATTATTATACATATTATTTCGGTGGGCTTGTTGCTCACCCTTGCTTTCTTCTTTCATCACACACCATCAGATAGATAAGAAGAACATGACCAAGCTCCCAATTCGCGAGCGGATAGGAAACGTTCTGCAGTTTCCTATAGGCGTTGATGTCGCTGTAGCTGAGGTAGGAACTACCAATAGGCTAGGCTTTCAACTTTTGATGTACCAGACTTAGGTATCTTTATCAATTGTAATAATGGCAAAGAAATGTAAATTTATTCAGAAACCCTTTTAAGGTGTATTGGCATATAATTTTGGAATAAAATGACTCGTGTTATTTTTGATATTCATCTCTGAGACTATAACTTATGGTGTGTGTGTTTATTGTGGGGTCACAGTACAGAGTAGTTGATTGTTTATTAAGATTGGGTGTTATTAAGGGAAATGGAACTCGTGACAACCCGAATCCCCGACCCCAGATTTGGGGGTGTTACATAAATGGTATCAGAGCCAAGCGTTATAAAGCTCAAAGATGATGTGACGTTAAGATAATAAGTTCACTAAGATAATAAGAACTCTTGCCAAGTTCATAGTCGGAACACCTAACGTAGTACTGACAGTTAAAACCCTTATGGATGGGAACCCTTATAAATATCGTGATAGGAGTATAGTTCGTTATCGTATATGGTAGCGGGACTCCGAACCCTGAGGTTGAGGAGCAACAACGCGATGATGTTTTATTACTTATTGGAGATCAGATTGTGGATCCGATAGAGCGTCCTAACGAGGGACCGGATGATGTTCATATTGAGGATGTAGCGGTTGAGGATGTTGTCCTAGAAGGGATTGTTGCTGAGAAGAATCCCGTGGAGGATCCTGACAGGAATGAATAAAGGACCACTGAGGAATTGATGACTATGGTTAGGGAAACTACCAGAGGTAGGATTGGCCGGTTACTACCGGAGGTTTGTTCAAGTTCGTAAAAATAGTAGCCCCTTTAACGCGGCTTACTCGTAAGACTGAGAAGTTCGAATGGACGGAGAAATACGAGAACAACTTTCAAGAACTGAAGCAAAGATTGGTGACGGCCCCTATGATGGCGTTGCCAGATGGAAAAGGAGATTTTGTGATGTGTAGTGACGCTTCGCATAAGGAATTAGGGTGCTTCTTATACAGCACAATAAGGTAATCGTGTACGCGTCAAGACAATTAAGGAAATATAAAGTTCGATATCCCCGCCCATGAGCTTAGGCTCGTGGTAATAGTTTTACCCTAAAGATTGGAGGCACTACTTGTATGGAGAGAAGTGCGAGATTTACACAAACCATATGAGCTCTAGTGCATTTTTACGTAGAAAGAGCTCAGCATACGCCAGAGGAGGCGGTTAGAGCTAATCAAGAATTATGATTGGGAGATTCTTTATCATTCAGGGAAAGCCAATGTGGTGGCTGATGCCCTTAGTAAAAAGGAGAGACTCAAGATGATAATGTCTTCGGAAGAGTTGATAAGAGATTTTGAGAAAATGGAAATAGAAGTGAAGGTAACCGGGGCCGGTACTGAAAGGCTGTTTGAGATTGTAATGCAGCTCGAATTATGGGAAAAGAAAATCATATTGTGCCAAGAAAAAGTGATGAATGAAGGCAGAGAGCCAATGACTGGAGAAGAGATTAATACCGAGAAAGATGATAAGGCAATAATGAGTTATTCCTACAGAATTTTGGTTCCAAACGTTCAAGAGCTTAAGGACGGGATCTTAGATGGAAGTCATAGTTCGCGGAATAAGATTAAGGGAAAACCCTGAATGTGATAATCAGGGAGGTCGCAATCAAGATGTAAGGAACCCAGAACATAATGAAGTGGAAAACAAGGATTTTAACGTATAAGATAACCCCAATTATGGGAGAAGGATGAAACATTTCATACTGAGAAAACAGAAGTCGAGTAAGGAAAGGAGACCCGAGATGGTACTCTTATACGGCAATTCATGGACCTGTCTAAAAAGAACTTAGACTATTATCCCCAACCACCACCTTGAGGAAACAATGCGGTAGGAAATTCTTTCATGACCTTTAAGTCGCTAAGCTCTCAGAGTTCCAAGGAACAGGTTGACCCATTCGAGGCAAGAGCCTGGCTAAAGGAAATATAGGAATCATTTGAGATTCTAAATGATTGACGAATCACAAAAGACTGTTTTTGTCACTTACCCTCCTAAGAGAGAGGCCACCCGTTGGTGAAAGGCCAAGGAAGGCACGGAGCAAGAGATTATAATAAACTAATTAAAGTTCTGTCAATTGTTTTCGGGAAAGTAATTCCCAAGGTTATGGAGAGAGTGTAAAAGCTTTAGAGCCAGGACAAAGGCGGACGAGTATGATGAAATATGAAGCTAAGTTGTAAAAGTTGTCAAGATTTGTTCTGATGACAAGAATCCCAGAACGATATGATATTTGAAGTCAATGATTAGTGGGTTCATGAAAAAAAAATGATAAGAGAAAGGAAAATAAAAAAAAAGAAACTGAAGTGGAAAGGAATATAAAGGCAATAGAGTTTGAGGAATGATAAGGGAGTTGGGTATGAGGAAACCCTAAAGACTCGTAGCAATAGAAATAGAAAAGTATGTAATCGTCAGGATGAGGGTGATTCACCATAAGTTAAAGTTGATGATTTAAGAAATAAGATATACATATATTTTATCCCCTGTAAGTTGGGAGGATTCAAGGAAACCTTGAGATAGTTCGAAGGATAAATAATGAGACGCGGATAAACTTAGGAGACAAGGAAGTAAGAAATTAGGAAAATTGGATGAAGGAAGTGACCTTCAAGAATGTGAAGTGTAAGACCGGTGGCTTGATACCCAGAAAGGGAGATGCCAGGTATGAAAGATATCCCAGCATTGAGGTGACTGTTGAGATAAATAACAAAAGTAAATAAGGAATTATTAAGAAGAAGTTCACGTTGAACACGACCAATATCTTCCAGAACATCCTTGTTATCGTTACCAAATTAGGCAAGAAAAGCGGATAACCGTTATTATCTTTTGGAGGCCATATTGATTGACCTCATTTTGAATATAGATGTTATTGTGAAATTCGGCATATACTATCGAGGTGGGAATGATTGAATAAGACACCCTTATCAGGGATATATGACTTGATTTATCCATGGAAGGATGCATGTACCTTTTTAAAGGTGGAATTAAGGATAGAACATCGGTAACTTAAAATGAATCCTAGTGGAATGCATAAAGGTTGGCATTTCACCCTTAATAGGGATAGTATGAGTTTTGACAATATGAATTGGAAAGGATTAAGGTAATAACAACCTTCAAGGATCAGTGGGGAAATTTTTCAGAAGTATATAGACAATGATTCTAGTATTAGTAAATGGTATCTTGATATGCCCTGTATCTAGGGAATACATGAGGAACGATTCAAGGATAACCTTAGAGGTTTTACAAGGAGAAAGGTAATATTCAAAATTTTCAAGAATAGAAATGTTGATAAGGAAATATGACGTAATTATAATGATGCCAAGTGGGGCACGTGTTAAACCACGAGAAAGTATGGATCGAACCAGTAAAGGTCGAAATTGTTCAGGGCAATTAGGACCTAAGATAAAAGATGTTCTAAGTATGATTGAGAGTCAGTCGTGACAGTGATTAACCTCTAAAGACTGAGGCAATAACTTATGGAAAAATGGTGATATTTTCTTTTTACTCATCAGATTTTAAGGAAAACATCTTCACATAAGCAGTGATTGAAATGAGGTAGAAAATTTATTTGGAGGTGGTTAAAATGACATTGACTGTAAGGAAATTTTACTATTAGGAAAGGCCAAAGAGGTGGCCGACACTTTAATTGTAAGAGGACAATTATAGGCGCTCGTGCCAGAGGAATACAGTGATGATGGTTAAAGCTATGAAGGTTGTATTATGGTTTGGAAGATTGACATTCCTTCTGATGACTGTGCAATACCCAACCGTAATAGTAGTTTGGTAAAGGTTTAATTCGTTAATCACCATGAGCGGGCTATCTATCTTAGAAGGTACTATCTTGAGATAAGCCAGGACCATGTTTCAAGAAGGACTAAACAAATCTTTGAGTTAAGTCTTCTATTGAAGGCATATGATTAAGAATGGTATTAACCTGCTATCGTTGCTTTGATTGAAACTCTTCTGCAATTTTATCTGCTTCATGTCATGAATGTACGTTAGGATCTGGAGTGTTCTTCATGAATCATGAATGGTGATTATGTTAACTCCTTAAAAGATTTTGATACGGCAGATATGGACTCTGTATGATTAGATATTAAGATTCCGAGGAAAATGAATGACTATAGTAGGTCAGCGATGGACCATAGTAATGCAGCAATGATTCTGCGAGTAATGAGCCGATTACAACCGTAAGAGTTGTATTAGAATGGATGTTGAGATTGAATACCACTAATCGGGTCGTGGTGATGTATAAGTTATCATTGATAGACTAATTAAGTTGATTATCTACCTATTGAATATTTATTCCTTCTTAGGAATAGAGAGTCGTATTACTATACGAAGAAGGTTGCGGTGCAAGCATAGAATTCTAGTAACGATGATGTATAAAATGAGATTCCAGATTCGATTTTCGATGTCAAGGGAGTTTCAAAGGTGATTGAGTATAAGCTCGAGGAAGAGCATGGGTCCATAGAATGATGGACGGACTAGCAAAAATATTTAAGCATGCAAAATGCGATGCGATAATACTTGATGTTGATATATACATACATGCATATGTTTTGTTCTCCTATGACAAACCTCTATAGTTCAGAGGTAGGTTCCAAGCCAGATATTTTGTGGGAGTATATTTTTTCATATATACAATTCTCTTCAATTCGTTCTTTTCTCTTCTTTTCATTTCATATAAACTGAGAAGAACAACCCTTCCAGAAGGGGAGGTATTTCCGAATGACTATCTATCTGTGTGATAGAAGCCGAGTAGGATACCATCTATTGTTTAATTGCTTGTCAAGTACTAAAGGCTGGCCATCTTCTGTACTAACTATGCAATGTAACAAGTGTTCATGATCATAGTGATCTCTCAATAAATTCTTTTACTTCTATATGAAGGACCAAGCTTTCAAAGATGGAGGCAGCTAGAGAGGAAGTGGTACCAAGTATGGTGGTATTCCAATTCTAACGCGTTCGTGATACTAAGGTTGACGCGATTATTAAAAGGTTATAGAATGCTAACGAGCAAAGGTGTAACCAGTATAATATTAGGAACGGAAGGTAGTAGCGATTATGAACTGGAAAAGAATGGGTATTGAGAAGCAAAAGCTCTAATGCTAAAAGCTATAATAAGAGTCTGTGCAATAGACTTGGAAGAATTTGGAATGATCACTTAACGTGGATGAGTTTTCTCACGATAATAGATCGTATGTCAGGTATCGAGATGTCGTCTTATGAGATCTTTGAGGGAAGACAATGTCGATCTCCCTTATGTTAGGATGAAGTTGTAGAGCGCAAGATGCTCGGACCAGCAGTGGTCCAAAGGACCAAGAATATAATAGATCTAATCAGAGGACGGCTGGGAGTAGCCCAAGATAGGCATAAGAAGTATGCTGATTTGACAATGAAAGGGCAAAGAGTATGAAATAGGGGACCTAGTAATGTTATAGGTATCCCTTGGAAAGGATTGATGAGGTTCGGAAAGAAAGGAAAGCTAAGTCTACAATTTGTTGGACCCTTGGATATATTAAGACGTATTGGGAAGATAGCATATGAGCTAGCCCTACCCCCGAGCATGTAGCAAGTCATAACGTGTTTCACGTATCAATGTTAAGGAAGTGTAATTCGGATGCCAGATAAATAGGGGCATATGAGCGCATAGACATGCAACCAGATGTAACCTATATGGAGCAACCAGAAAGGGTGATAGACTGAAAAAGGGACAAGTGCTTAGGAGAAGGGTTATCAAACTATTTAGAGTTTGATGGAAGAACCACAATGTGGGAAAATTTACTTGAGAGTTAGAAAGTGCAATGCTAAGAAAGTATCCCTATTCATTTTCTATCTGATTCCGGGACGGAATCCTTTTAAGGAGGGGAGACTGTAATAACCCCAAATTTTGGAATTTTTGAAACCCTTATGAATAGTGCTTTTTGCTGATTATGCTGAATAAGAAAATTTTTCATACCACACTATGTAGGGGTTCTTTTATTGATCTTCTGAAATATTATTAGTACTCTATGTGGTATATAAGTGTATGTAAAGATCGTCAGAATCCAAATCCGAACACTTTGATTTTTCCCGAAAATCCACCAGATACCGAAAGAATTGAGTATAAGGTAACAGGATAAAAAGAATTTAAATTCAAGGATTATAAGACAGGATCATAAAAGGAATATAATGTATTGAGAAAGGTTAAGGAAACCCAAGTAATAAGATCCCGGGTATGATCCCTCAAACAATAAACGAAAACGAAAGTTAAGCGAACCGTATAACAGATCAGCGGTCATTAGCCAAGTAATTAGAAGCTAATCAAAGAGGTTAGTGAGGATGATGTCATCAAACCAACAAGAAGAGGACAAGTGTGGAGGGTGACATCACATGATGACCAAAGCATGACATAAGGGAAGGAAGTGTGGTTGATTTATAACCACACAATTTTTTTCATGGTTAAAAATGATTAAAACAAAACAAAAATCAACCAACCAAGGAAAAATCAAAACAAATCACAAAAAACACAAAAGCTCTTCCCTTTTCTTCATCAAGCTCTCGGCTTTCCTTCATTTTCAAGGAAAAAAAAATCAAAATCCAAGATCCAAGCATTGTTAAAGCATGAGGTAATTATCCAAGGTTCCTTATACATAGATATAGCTATCCCATGAATCTAAGCTTCAATTTCCTTCACAATCTCTTCCTAAAAATCATGGAAGAAGAGGGTGAATAGTGTTTTTCAAGAACTTAAATTTATGTTCTTGAATTTTTGTTTAGATTAAGCTTGGATAAGGACTTTCAAGGGTGATTCTAAGCTAATTAGTTACTCCCACTCACAAGGAAGGTATAATCTCTTAACCTAGCTTTGTTATTGAATATTAAGAGCATAATATAAGTATTATAGTTCATGAGAGGCTAGATTGTTGTGTATGTAGAGATTAGTTGGTTTTGTGGTGTTTTTGGAGTTGTAAATCTTGATAATTAGTTAAAGAACTTAAGTAAGCTTTTAGTTCATGATTGGGAAGTAGTATAAGTTGATAATATTGAGTTGTCGGGGCTGTTCTGTTGAAGTATGGATGGAGTTGGGTTGTGATGTTGATTGTGGGTTGATTGTGGGTTGATTTGGAGTGGTATAAATTTGGGTAATCGCGTAAACATAGCCGTCGTAATGCCCGATTTACCGTAGACTGTTTTTGTTCTTAACATCAGAACCCTTGAACTCACTGTTAAGTTTTTACCATTGCCATGTTTAGATAGTTCATGTTACGAGCTTCATTTTGATATGTGGTTCGTTTGAATCCAATATACGGTTTAGGAGAAACAACCGTTTTAAGTAACGGTGTTTCACGACCGAACCATTACCCCTCGCCTTACTTTGAAACCTTGGGTAAGGACTTTAAATGACTAATTGGGGTATGAAACAATTATGTTAAATGGATTAGGCAGTTGGTAAGGTACTCGCGAAAGAATCGCCTTAAAACTCTTAATGGTTAATTTATTAAAAATGGTGGAGCCGAGGGTACTCGAACGACTTAGGTGATTCGTTAAGCGTAGGAGTGACCATAAGCAAACGTTAGGGTTCAATTGGTTAAAGTCTAGTTTCTTAAGCGACTGGGGTCTAATTCCAACTTATGTTGTTGTTCATAGGTTATCGGACCCACTCTAAGCTTAAGTCTATCTGGGAGCACTCAGGCAAGTTTTCTACCCGCTATACTGTTGTTGTGATGTATATATGTATATGCATTGTCTTGTGATAAATGCATGATGGTTAATTAGCAAATTCTTGCGATATATTGTAGCATTTGATATGGTATATATGCATGCCTGTTTCGTAATCTTGATACATATATCTGTTGATTCAGTTGATAATACCTATGCTAGAGATAAGCGGTATTTGTGTATACCCTTAGTATAGGGGACCCAAAGGTGAACATTTTTCTAAAACCGGGAGTCGATGTTCCCGAGTATATATATATTTATATATATATATATGAATAGTTTTCAAGGCTATTATTCGAATAAGGTTTATTCGATAACTTTATTTTTATTAATGAATATTATTTTGAATATTCATTCGAGGGCTTATGACTCCGTTTATTTTATTTATTGAATATTATTTTGAATATTCATTCGAGGGCTTATGACTCCGTTTATTTTATTTATTGAATATTATTTTGAATATTCATTCGAGGGCTTATGACTCCGTTTATTTTATTAATGAATATTATTTTGAATATTCATTTGAGGACTTATGACTCCGATTAATTACTAATTATTATTCTTTATTTTATTAAGGAATAATGTGTCGATAATCAAACTCACTTTTGATTATTCAAATAAAGATAGTACTTTCGTATAAGTATATCTTTGGTTATTTAATATTCATTGCAAGTATAAGTTTTAAAACTTCTACTTCAATTATTTTTATGAAGATTATTCTTTATGGGAATATTATTTAAATAATAATATTCAGATATTTTCTAATATATTGGGACTGATTTATTTTACTAAATCAGCATCACTCCAAACATTCTAAAAAATGTTTTCGAGTCTTCGAAATGATTTTAAAGGTTAGGGCGGATCCCAAAACTCATTTTTATATTTAAGATCCTCCTTTCGAAGGGGATTTAAATACTCGCTCAAAAGCTGAGGGATCCGGCTCGGTGGGGTGTTTTATATTCGTAACAAGGTTGCTGTTTTGATAAAAGAGTTTTTGATTACTTACCCAACACTCGGGAAGTCAAATTCTCGGAACAAGTTAATCCATTAACAGGCATCGCCTGGGAAATATCGGTGAGTTTTCCTTTCCAACTAGATACGACTTCTTGGTGGAGCCGTATCAACAAGTTTCTACTTGGGGAAAGGGGGGACAAGCTTTACGTTTCAGAGTCATGGATTTCATCTGAACTAGGAGTGGCGTAAGTGGTCGAGTGGCGCCGGCCCAGCCTTATTATATTGGCCCAAATGGCCTGGAAGTTCCGTTAAGAAGGTCCATTCCTTAGGAGTCCAGTGTTCGGTTGACAAGTAAATCCGACAGGTTCTCCTCTACATATAGAAAATGGTGGGGTTGCACTACTACGACTGATCATCGTAAGTGGTCTTCCTGGCGCGGCAAACTCCCGTAATGAGTTCATCATCAAATTGGATATTTCTGCAACACTACCCAGAGCACTTCGATAGAAAGGCTACGGTTGGGCGATTGTTGAGTGTTGGCAGGGTCGAGTTTTCAAAATGATGTTTACATCAAATGAAGTATCTCGTAACTTCATTTTATTTTGATGATATTTTAAAGATTGATTATATACAAGTTTTGTCTTGTAGCTTAATCTATGGGAGGAACTATTTATACATTGAACGGTGGTAGTTCAAGTAGTATTCGGAAAAGATATAAGTATATTGGAGTATCTTCTAACTTCATCTTTTAAACTTATATCTAGTAAATGATTATCTTGTGCATGTCAAAGATTTTCAGAAAAATGTTGAGACAAGGTTAGATATATGAGATCACCTTGCAACGATATTTTTATACAGTTATAAACTGGAACTCTGTGTATATTATACATGTTAGAGGATTTCAAAGATTGTGAAAAGTATATGTATATATATACTGAATATTTTGCGACTTAGTCGCGTTAAGATATCAGCTTGGTTCATTTCTTCTTGACCAAGACTTTCATAAGTACTATGAGAATGCTCATATATTGTTAATTATTATACATATTATTTCGGTGGGCTTGTTGCTCATATATTGTTTCCTATAGGCATTGATGTCGCTGTAGCTGAGGTAGGAACTACCAATAGGCTAGGCTTTCAACTTTTGATGTACCAGACTTAGGTATCTTTATCAATTGTAATAATGGCAAAGAAATGTAAATTTATTCAGAAACCCTTTTAAGGTGTATTGGCATATAATTTTGGAATAAAATGACTCGTGTTATTTTTGGATATTCTTCTCTGAGACTATAACTTGTGGTGTGTGTGTTTATTGTGGGGTCACAGTACAGAGTAGTTGATTGTTTATTAACATTGGGTGTTATTAAGGGAAATGGAACTCGTGCCAACCCGAATCCCCGACCCCGGATTTGGGGGTGTTACAAGAGGTATGTTGCTGATGCGGAACAACCTCTTTATGAGGGAAGCGAGTGCACTAAACTAGAGTCAGTCCTCAAATTACATAATTGGAAGGCTAGGTTTGAAGTTAGTGATAAAGCCTTTACCGATCTTCTTGAATCTGTTGGCTCTTTTCTTCCTAAAGACCATGTGCTTCCAGGTAGTTTGTATGGAGCTAAGAAAACCTTAACTGATTTAGGACTTGAGTATGTCAAAATCCACGCTTGTCCAAATGACTGCTTGTTATACAGGGGACCAGCTGCCGAGTCTTTATCTGAGTGTCCCAAATGTCATCTTTCTCGCTGGAAAATTGGGAAAGATGGTAACGTTAGGTTTAATGTTCCAGCCAAAGTGATGTGGTATTTTCCGATAATCCCTAGATTTAAACGACTGTTTAAATCTGCTGCTACTGCTAAATTAATAAGTTGGCATGCGGAGAATCGATCTAAAGATGGAAAAATGTGTCATCTATCAGATTCTCCTGCTTGGCGAAATGTAGATTGTAGGTGGCCCGAGTTCGGTAGCGAGGCTAGAAATATACTCTTAGGATTAGCGGCTGATGGTATAAATCCACAAAATAATGGATTAAATAATTGGTATAGCTGTTGGTCGGTCATGTTAGTAATGTATAATCTTCCTCCATGGTTATGCATGAAGAGGAAGTTTATTATGTTATCGATATTGATTTCTGGCCCGTATGAGCCTAGAAATAACATTGACATATATCTATAACCAGTGATCGATGATTTAAAAAAATTGTGGGAGGAAGGAGAACCAAATGTGTATGATGCACATAGCAAATCTTTCTTCACTTTAAAGGCAGTTCTGATGTGGACAGTAAACGACTTCCCGGGATATGGAAATCTGTCAGGCTCCACAAATAAGGGGTATAAGGCTTGTCCAGTATGTGGTGATAATACTGCCGCTAGATATTTAAGTCATAGTAGGAAAATGTGTTATCTAGGCCATCATCGGTATTTAGATGAGCATCATCCTTATAGGAGGCAGCAGATAGCATTTGATGGATAACAAGAACTTGGTTACGCACCTGAGCCACTTAGCGGAGAAGAAGTGTTAATGCAACAGCAGCAACTTGAATTTAGTTTTGGGAAGGGGGGGGGAAGGCGAAAAAGGTAGAGTATGCATGGAAAAAGAAATCAATTTTCTTTGAATTGGAATATTGGAAATTTCACAACGTGCGTCATTATTTAGATGTTATGCACATCGAGAAGAATGTGTACGATAATATAATTGGGACACTACTTAATATGAAATACAATACTAAGGACAGTGTTGCCTCTCGTCTTGATATGATTGATATGGGTGTAAGGACTGATTTAGCTCCTGAAATAGGTGAAAAGAGGACATACTTACCTCCTTCCCCTTTTACTTTGTCTAAAAAAGAAAAAAAACTATATTGACATCATTGTCCAATATGAAACTTCCATATGGACATGCATCAAATATCAGAAACTGTGTATCACTAATTGATATGAAGTTGTATGGGTTGAAGTCGCACGAATGCCATATCCTACTCCAGCAGTTACTATCGTTTTGTATTCGTTCCGTGCTTCCAAAAATGTTAGGGTAAGTATAATAAGATTGTGCTTTTTTTTCAACTCCTTGTGCAACGAAGTCGTAGATGTGTCAAAATTGAGTAAACTCCAAGCATATTTGATTTTGACCTTATGTGAGTTGGAAAAAATATTCCCTCCATCATTTTTCGATGTTATGGTACATCTCACAGTCCATTTAGTAAGGGAATTGCGGTTATGCGGACCATTTTTTTATAGATGGATGTTTCCATTTGAAAGATTTAATAAAATATTAAAGAGCTATGTCTGAAACCGATTTTATCCGGAAGGTTGTATAGTTGAAGGCTATCTGAAGGAAGAATCAGCCGAGTTTTGCACGGGGTTCTTTAGCGAGAGTAGTAGAACTGTAGGTCTTCAGAAAGATGATGACAAGTTTTCCGGTCCAGTAGTTCGTGTGACAATGAAGTCTGTTGCCGAAAATGAACGAGATGAGGCACATCTCGCGGTCCTTCTTAATAATCCTGAAGTGGAACAATACGTTCGGTAAGTAAACTATTTATAAGTATATTTATAAGAGTATTAGTTATTTTTAGTAGGTGGCTCATTCTATATACTTGCAATATTTTCAGATTGCATAAGGAACACTTGGAAAGAATTTACCAAGGAAAAAAGAAAAGTGTACAGTGGCTTTTGGGAGAGCACAATCGACAATTTCCCGATTGGTTTCAACAAAAAGTTAGTTTATATTCTTTTTTTATTTTATTACAAATTTATGCAAGTCGTGCATTTAATTGAAATTAACTTTTATGCATCCTTACTTTACTTGTAAGTAAGTATAGAAATGAGGGAAAATTCTGAAGCCGTATCTGAAACAATTAGATGGTTGGCTGGAAAGCCTTCATTTTCAGTGTTGACGTACGAATGATATATTGTTGACGAGGTCCGTTACCATACGAAGGAACGAGATAATTCTAGGGTAGTTCAAAATATTGGTGTTTCATTAGTTGCTAAGACAGTCCAAGTGTCTAGTGCTAAGGATGTAAATCCCGTAGAGTGTGAGTTAACATTCTATGGGATTGTACAAGAAATCTGGGAGTTAGATTACCACGCATTGAAGGCCCCTTTATTTTTGTGTACATGGGCAGCCACTAATAGAGGAGTCAAGTCTAATGATCTTGGTTTTACGCTCGTGAACTTCAATCGACTAGGACACAAAAAGGACAAATTTGCCTGTATTGACCAAGTCAGCCAAGTCTTTTATGTCGAGGATCCATGTGATGCGAATTGGTTAGTTGTGTTATTGTCAACAACTCGAGATTATCATGATGTGTACAATGAAGATGTGGAAGAAGAGACCTCCTGGAATCCTCCCCCATTCTGTTATGATATCCCTATGTGTGATCCTACTACTTGTGATGATGATGCAAGTGTTAGCAATAAAAGGCAAAATGTAGAGGGTATTTGGGTGAAAAAGTTATAGATTTATAATTATTATGACTTGTACTTGTTTAATTAGTTGTATTAAAATTAAATTTCAATGAACTCTCTTTTTTGGCTCCCTGATTACACTTTGTAGTTATAATGATTGTATTATGTGATAGAATTATGTGTATTTGCACCTTTTTGGTTTCCCTGATTATAATGACTTGTGCTTGCACTTTGTTTCATTATAATGTTTTGATTTTGCTTTAAGTTTAATGTTATAATTATTTTGCTTTTTCATAATAATTAGCCTTAAATTTTAGGTATTTTTCATAATAGTAAGGGCAATATTGGTCTAAAGGAAGACGAAGTAAGAACAAAATCATTACTGTCTTATTAAAAAAATTGCATTTTTAATATTTTGTTGCACATTTTGAATAGATCAAAAAGGAAAGTTGCAGCCGGAAGAAGAACCCGATAGAACAATTTTTTGGCAAAAAGCTCGGAAGCGAAAAAATGGCGAAAAGGTTGATGAAGACCTAGCTGCTGTATGCGAAAAAATTGTAAGTGTTCATGTATGAATATGTTAATCTTGTTGGATTTTTTTAATTATTTTCATACTTAGTATTGTTTTTTAATTATCGACATGGTTGTTGTATCATCATGTTATGCTTAGTATTGTTTTTTAATTATCGACATGGTTGTTAATAATTCTGTAATTTTTTGCAATATCAATCGAATGCTCTATTGAAAAAAAAAGAGAAGGGTGAAATAGAATTTTCTGGAGGTGAAGACGTTCTGACTACAGCTTTGGACAGTCGTGAACATTCAGGAAGGCTTCGGGTTGTTGGATGGTACGTAACTCCAAAACAGTACTTTAAGCTCCCTAGATAGAAAAAGATTTGAATCACGAAGAAAGAGTTGTTGATGTGATCGAGAAAGAGATGAAAAGGTCGATAAAAAGATGCAGGCTCTTGAGGCAGATATTGTTGAGTTGAAGGAAATGATGGCTTCAGGGATCGCTCTTCAGTCCCAAATCATTTCGGAAAAGGCAAGTCATCAGCTAGAAAAAGTATTTGTAGTGGCCTGCAGTTATGATGATGACGACGTTGATGAATGTGTTCCAACACCTGCACCTCCTGGAGTTTTGGTAATTTATCAATAACTTAGTATTTTTTTAATTATTATTATACAATAATGATTTCTTTTCAACTTGGTACTTTATATTTCGTATTTATGTTTGGTTTTTTTTATATGTATTAGGGGCAGAGATCGTGTGAGCTATCCGTCAACACGATAGACAACAAGGTTGCTTTTGGTATGGTGTACCTTGGCAAGGATAAAGAAAAAGTGCATTGAATCAATATACCACTTAGACATAAGTGTGTATCTGCCGATGGGCTACTCAAACCAGATGCGTTGCTTCCGGTGCCAGTACGTGGCGAAATGGTGACAGTCCGCGATGCACTTGGCTCCTTTTTAGCATGGCCTGAAGGACTAATCAGCTACACATCTCCAGCGGTATGAGGATATTTAAATTGTTGTCTGGATTTTAAAATTAAAAAATGCTTTTGTCTGAATTTCAAATTTTGGTAGTTTAATTGTCTACAGATTAAGAAAAAAGAACGGAAGTGGCCAGGTACAAAGCCAGGTCTAGATTTGAATAATTTGAAGTCGAATTTTTTGGAAGCAAAGCCAAGTGCAAAAGTGCCAAAAGGCTTAACTTACTCTATAAGCATGATGTTACATGGATGAAGACTACTGGGGTTTCGATACAAATTAAATGCGAAACAGAAGTGTTTGGACATGAAAAAGTAATTTACTTGTTACATGAGAATGTTTAGGTGGTGTTGGAGTTTGAAATGCTAGGGCAAGCTATACTTGCATCTTACATGACGCAAGCTTCTTTTTTTTTCCTTTTTTCAATTTCAGTAATTTTGCGGTTCAGGTTTGTTTAATTATGTCTTTTGGTAGGTACTTGCATTCTGAGATGAGTGAACGGCAAGAATTGGAGGAGAAGTTTGCTTTCATTGATCCAGGATCCACTTATTACTTGAATGCAGAATTTGAAACTTACATCGTGAACCGGTTATAACCCGGATCGACTATTCTTCTTACCGCACAATCACAAGTAAGTTCTTACTTTATGATATTAAAAAGATGAATAGTACGTAAACTAGTATATATTGTGTGAAATTTGTCTTCGACATGTTTTTTTAATAAAAACAGTATGCATTGGATTTTGGCCATTATTTGGGAAGGTGAAATATATTTTCTTAATCCTCTCCCTCACCCAGTACAGTTTCCAGATCTATAAAAGGCATTATCGAGGTAATTTTGTTTTTCCTGCAATATTTGATAAGAATTTTTGATAATCTGTGGTCTTATATCAATTTATTTAAATGACGCAGGGCATTGAAAAGTTTTAATTCTGAAACTGGTAGGGGCAATCACAAGCCATCCAAAGCAAAATTTCTAAGTGTAAGCGCTTTTTTGTGCTTTTGTAATTATGGTTAATAAGTAGTTTAGTTCTGTTGTAATTTTTGCTTTGAAACAGGGGTCTCCTAAGCAACCTGGTGGCACAGAATGCGCTTATGTAGTCATTCACTAGATGAAAGAAATCATCAACGACACTAGATTGACTTTTACTACAAAGGTGTGCATCCTTGTTTTGGCATTGGTATTATATAAAGGTCCACTTTTCATTTTATAAAAATAAAGTTTGTTTGAATTTTTCAGTGGCTACAGAAGACTCACATGTGTTACACCGAGGAGCTACTTGATAAAGTACGTGTTGAAGCTCTCGGATATATCCAAGAGCACATCTGAACAGTTTCCAGTGCTACTTTGGTTTTGGACAGGTTATGTAGATCTGAACATTTGATATTATGGTTGTGGACTAGCTAGTGCATGTAGTTATTTAGGAGTTGGTTTTGCGGATTGGTAGATGTTTGTTTTGCGGATTGGTAGATGTTTGTTTTGCGGATTGGTAGATGTTGGTTATCCGGACTGATGATGTCAATTTTGCGGATTGATATTTGTTGGATGTATGTTGTGAATGGTATTTATGGCTGGATTGCGGATATTGCAAATGCGCGTGCAATTTTAAAATTTTGTGTTTGCGTATATAGACATTAATTTTATTTATGATGCCTTGAAAAGTAATGTTTATTGGTAACATCCACATCATATTTTTTGTAAAACTGATGTCTAAAACTTTTATTAACATCAATTTTTTCATTGCAAAAGCGATGTCTACAAATATAATATACATCACTTCTATAAATAAAAAGATGATGTTGAAAACAGGTATAGACATCGGGAAAAAATGATGTCTAAACAATACATATAAATCAGTTTTAAATTAATAAAATTGATGTCTTTATACACATAGGCATCGTCCAAAACCGATGTCTAACATCTTAATCAATATCGCTTTTTTATATACAAAACTGATGTCAAAATAGAAAAAGACATCGCCTAAAAGTGATGTCTAAGATGCAATAACACATCGGTTTTGTTTTTAAAAAAATGATATCTTTAAGTCCATAGACATCGCCCAAAACCGATGTCTAATATATCTTTGGACATCAGTTTTTTTTTAAAAAACCGATGTCTAACAGCTTAAAGACATCATTTTTAGGCGATGTTTAAGGTATTCTTAGACATCAGAACTGATATAAAAACTGATGTCTAAACCTTTTTTTGTTGTATTATCAATTGTTCAATAGCTTATACTTGATGTAATTATCACATAAAAATAATATAGTTTAACATATTTTGTAAAAAATAGGATCTCATACATCAAAAAATTGCTAAAAACTGATGTTTATGTTTGTACATACATCGGTTTTTGACCGATGTCTAGAATAGGCATCGGTGACTAAGACATCAGTCAAAAAACACAAAGACATCGGCCAAAAACCGATGTCTATTAGCTTTTTTCTTGTAGTGTATTGAAATTATTTTGGCATTCTATTCCTTTTTGAACCTTTTAAAATCATATTTTATAAATTATTGTGTCACGAGATAAATTTGCTGAGCATTTAGATGCTCACCCTTGTTATTATGAACATTTTACACAGTCAAAGATGAAGAAAATAAACATTCAGAGCAGCAGAGGCATAAAAGGGCAAGAGCCATGTCATGATAGAAAGTTATCAGCTTCAACTTGCCCGATGGACGATCTCGAACTAGCTATGAGCTTTATCGGTAATATTAAAAGACCAGAATTTATCAACATCAGTTGGTACTAATACTTTATTATATTGTAAATTATGTGTGAGTGTTAACTCGATCCAGAGATTTGTGGAGTGGTGATCCACTGTAGATTTTTTATGATATTATATGTTGCATTAATATAGGTTTCAGCAGGGCATCACATAATTGTTTTCAGAATCGCAGTTATATATATTTCTAGGATTACGTGAAACCTATGAATATAGTATAATGAGATAGTATAGTTAAAAGAGAGCTGACGAGTATAAGTATGTTAATATTATTATTACTAAAAGAGAAATGGGGATAAAACATTTTGATAACCATGACTCTGTGAGCTATATGATGTTTTATCTACTAAAGATTATATCAGAACACTATCTATCTATTTGATAAGACTGAGATCAGAACGGTTAAAGATAGATTATCTTGGGAAGTAGTACGTTCAAGTCCGGACAGAAATATAATAGAGAAGTATAAGATCTTGGCTTTCGACCAGAGGATCCTTCGAGGTACTAATACGCATTCATACAAGAATATTGACTAAATAAGTTAATGTTCACCACATGATGAGAATTTGGTTGATTTCCCTAAACTTATAGGAGAGAAATTGACTTCTCCATTTATTAGCTAGTCCGCTGAAGGGCCTTTGACTGATAGTTTACTTTTTAGTTAACGATAGTTCAGATTTCGTCGATGATAATACCAATGACCACTTTTACTACAACTTTGGTATCTCCAATTGTAGGAAAAGAGGATCATTTGGTACGGATTTTTGATAAGTTATTTTCATCTGAGATGCTAAATTGATAGATATCACTTTAAAGATTTTATCTTACGTTCAGAATGTACAAGTCAGTGCTTTAAGATATTCACCAGTTTATATCTGGGATTCACAAAGGATTAGACATACATCTTCTGAAATAAGAATACAAGTTTTGATAACTACGACCTATAAACGGTTAGCATCTCAACCGAATGTTTGCTACAAAATTTTGTTGCATCCTCAACAACAATGGATTGTGTTATTACACCATTTAAAGAGACCATTGTGGTAGTAAAAAAATTTTAATGACTATCATGACTAAGTTATCTTTTATTTAGAGGGATTCACTATGACAATTCTTTCGGTGTCCTTATAAATGGTTAGAATTGACAGATTCGTCAGTGGTGGTATAAGAGAACCTTATTTACAGATATCAGAATGAGTATGCTAGGAGTGAGGATGAATTATGTACCTGTGATATGTTTTCACCAATGAGGGATGACATATACCTATAATTTCACACCAGTACTCATTTGATTAAATGATATATTTTATTATGTCGACCGGTGTACAGGTTGAGTCAAAATTGGATCGTGATGGATACAGGCTTTTATGTGGATTTAGTGCTGAGTATCCTAGATCTATATTGGATCACGCTCTAGATTAAATAAGAAATGAGATATCTTCTGTTAGTATTTATTATGTTGATTAGAGGTATATAATATCCCAAAATATTAGATAATACAGTCTAAGCCTTTATTCCCTAAATGTCGATGTTGATGACTGTTACATATTGAATTTCTCAATGATCAGAAGAATCTCAGGATCTGGCTGTTCGGGTGTCATCAGGATCTGATGCATCGTCAGGATTTGGCATGTCATCAGTATTTGAAGACAGTCAACATTAGAGGATTTGTTCTGTTCTTTATAATATGGAGCAGATATCCTTTACGTCTGAGTTATAGGACTTTATCTATTCAGTTTAAGATATGTTTCAGTTTCAGTTAGCTTTTGATAATGCATATGTTAGAATGATTTGTTGTAGCTGTGTAGTATATAAATACAGTTTAGGTCATCACTTAGTGTATCGATCTCGAGTATCATTCGACTTAGCAGCTCTCAAGAACATTAGTATTTCTTGAGAGGATTTTGTAAAAGTTTTTATCAGAAATATAAAAGGCTGTTATATTTTATTACTTGTTCGAAATATTTATACGATTGTATCCAACCCTCCTTAAACAATTGTATCTTCACTGGGTAACAATTGATATCAGAGCTTACTGATAAATTTATAATCAGAAATGATCTAAACATGTCTCTGAACAAGTATGAAAGCATTAAAATTCCCATTCTGAAAAAGGCTAAATATCAAACATGGAAGGTGAAGATGCTCATGCACCTGGAAGCTACAAATCCAAATTATCTCGATGTAATCAATGATGGACCCTTCATGCCAATAAAACTGGTGCCTGCAACTCCCACTGTTGCTGAACATTATCACCTAAAGGAGAAGACTGAGTGGACACCAGAAGAGAAAGTAGCTGTGCTGAAAGATGTAAAGGTAAGAAACATTTTGCATAACAGTCTTGATTCTGTTATGTCAAACAGGGTTATAGCCTACAAGACTGCCAAAGAGATCCGGGATGCTCTTGAAACTCAATGTCAAGGAACCATGGCCATCAAGAAGAACAGAAGGGCTGTTCTGATTCAAGAATATGAACACTTTGAGGCCAAGCCTGATGAAAGTCTCACTGACATCTATGATAGATTTCTGACCCTTCTCAACAATCTGTCTTTGGTGGGAAAGGTGTATGATCGAGAGGATTCAAACACCAAGTTTTTGAGATCTTTGAGTGACGAATGGGAGACTCAAACTTCAATCATATGACATCAGTATGATCTGGAAGTAATTACTCTGGATGAAGTCTATGGCATGCTGAGAACCCATAATTTGGAAGTTCAACAAATGAGAGAGAGGAAAAGCAACAAAGGGAAATCTGTTGCTTTCAAAGTAAATGTTAAATCTTCAAAAGAAAAGTATGTTGGAGCTGTATGAAAGAAGAACAATTTGCCAGAATCAGATACTGAGTCATCATCAAATCCTGATGATGATACTGATTCTGAAACTGATGAGAACATGACAGATTCTGATGTCATGCAAATGGCCGCATTGTTGGTTAAGGGCTTTAGGAGAATGCAATTCAGGAAATCTAAGAGCAACAGAAGTTTCAGGAAGAAGTTCACTGGAGGTGAAAGGAAGTCAACTGAGAGAAAAGATGGAAAGGACTCTAAAGCTGGAAAGGTAGACAGGACAAAGATCAAGTGCTACAACTGTGATAAACCTGGTCACTTTGCCTCAGAGTGCAAGAAAATAAATCATGATAAAGGAAGAACAAAGCCCTGATCACTTCAAGCATAAATTGGATGGACTCATCTAATTCTGAAGATGAAAACACATGCTATGCACTGATGGCCAGTCTTGATGATCCTGCTGCTTCTGAGCCTAAGGTACAAACTCCTTTCTTCTCTTTCGATACTGAAAATAAATCTGAATTGAAATCTATTCTTAAATCTTTGCATGGTAGTTTTAAGAATAAGAATCTAGAAAATGATAGACTTAAAACTGAAATTGAGATCTTGAAATCTAGGAATGAACTGTTAGAGTCTGACTTAATAAATCAGATAGATTTGAATAAAGAATGTGAGAGAGCTAAACATTTAGTTAAGATTCTTGAGGCTAGATACAGTATGTTAGAAAAGGATCTAGAAAATGAGAGAAAAACCCTTAAAGCCTGGACTATTTTAGACAAAAAGGTTCATGAGATAATCTCAAAGAAAAACTGGAAAGAATGTTTAGGCTATAAAGATGGAGCTAAGGATGTTGACACTGGAATTAAAATTATTCTTAAAACTCATGTTAAGTTTATCTCTTCAGAAGCTGATGAACTCAAATCCACTTTTAAAAAGGCTTCAACATCGGTATCACAAGAAAAACTGGTAAGTGATAAAACTCAAAGAAATAAAAGCAAGGAAACCATTAAGTCAGTTAAGAAAGAAAAGAACATAGGACTTTTGTCAGCAAGAAAATTGAAAAAGAAAATATCTGAGGTTACTGAAAAACCTCAAGTAAAAAGTCCTAAAAGAAACATGAATGGTAAGCAAGGTATTTCTAAGGATTCAAATTACAAGGTTGTTCCCAATGCTTCTAGAAAAACTTGTTTTAACTGTGGAAATACTAATTATCTTACTATTGGTTGCAGGAGGAATAAGAAAGTGAAAACTACTATTCCCGAGTCTGATGTTAGGGGTAGATCAGTATTTTACAAACCACAAAATCCTTGTTTTCATTGTGGTAGTATCTGGCATTCAATTTATACTTGTAGTTCTTATCACAAGTTGTATCACAATTACTATGAACCTTTGCCTAAGTTTAATAAAGTTGCTTGTGTGCTTAATTCTGTTGGTTTTACTAAATCTGCTTCTGACAAGACAAATCCTGACAAAGGAAAAACTGTCAAAAGTACTCCTGACAAACAAAGGCTTAAGTTGTCCAAAAAGAGGGCCCAAGAAGTGTGGGTCCTTAAAAATCTTTCTAATTAATTATTCTTCTGATTGGAGGGTAACAAGAAAAATACACTTGTCTTGGATAGTGTATGTGCAGGACACATGACTAGAAATAAATCCCTGCTGTTAGAAATTGGGAAGAAGGCTGGCCAAGATGTATCTTATGGAGATGGAAATGTAGGACACACTCTGGGATATGGCAACTTGATAATTGGAAAGGTAGCAATAGAGAATGTAGCTCTAGTGGATGGACTGAAGCATAATCTTCTGTGCATCAGTCAAATCACTGACAGAGGTTATCATGTTGTATTTTATGACTCACACTGTGAAGTTGTTCATAACAAATTACAGAAAATTGTCTTGATAGGATATATACATGGTAAAATTTATGAAGCAAGGTAACATGAAAGTCTTGAAAAGAAAGCTACTTGTCTTATCTCTAAGGCATCAGTAGATGAGAGTTGGAACTGGCATAAGAAGCTCTCACATCTCATATTCAATTTAATCAATGAACTTGCCAAGAAGGAGCTTGTAAGAGGATTGCCAAACATGCTATACTCATCTGATGGTCTTTGTGATGATTTCCAAAAGTTCAAACAAAAAAGAGTATCTTTCAAAAGCAAAACTGAATTCTCCATTTCTGAGCCATATCATATGCTACATATGGACCTCTTTGGACCAGTGAACATAATGTCCATCAACAAGAAAAGGTACACACTTGTAATTGTTGATGATTTCACTAGATATACATGGGTTTATTTTCTACACAGGAAGAATGAAACTCCAGAAATTCTTCTGGACCACATAAGGCAAATTGAAAATGGATACACTCATAAAATGAAAATTCTAAGAAGTGATAATGGCACTGAATTCAAGAACTCAAAAATGAAGGAATTCTGCAAGTACAAAGGCATAGAACAACAATTCTCAGCTCCTGGTACACCTCAGCAAAATGGTGTTGTTGAGAGGAAGAACAAAACCTTGATTGAAGCTGGCAGAACTCTGCTAGAAAAAGTAAAACTACCCACTTACTTTTGGGATGAAGCAGTAAACACAACATGTTATACTTAGAATATCACTCTGATAAACAAACATGGTGTTACTCCTTATCAAATGCTAAAAGAAAAGAAGCCCAATCTCAAACATCTTTATATATTTGGATGTAAGTGCTTTATTTTGAGAACTCATACTGATCTGCTTGGAAAGTTTGAATCAAAGGTCGATGAAGGAATCTTTGTTGGATTCTCACCATCAAAAGCATACATAGTGTTAAATATGAGAACATACACTGTAGTAGTCTCCATAAATGTATCTTTCGATGATAAGAAGATTCGTGGTTTTGAAGAAGACACTCACGAAAGCTTAATCTTTGCAAATGAAACTACATTATTGGAATCTGGATCAAACTCTAATGAACTGTCAAATCCTGATGATCCAAATCCTGACACTCCTTCAGATTCTGAAGATAATCACTATACTAGTGAACCTGCACATATTGAGGGGGAGCAACAGCAAGGGTCAGCTGATGGTACAAACTCTGAAGAATCATCTCAAGTTTCTTCTCAATCTAATCTCTCAGAATCCAATGTTGATTCAACATCAGATGAACATGATTCAAGTCCCAATATCTCATCAGGAGATAACACAATATATTCAGGGGGAGCCTCAAATGCATTTGAAGAGGCATATAATTCAGGGGGAGCATCTAGCTCCAGAAGGACACTTCCAAGTGCCAGAAAATGGACTAAGGATCATACTCCTGATCTGATCATTGGAAATCCTGATGATGGTGTAAAGAGAAAAAGTGCAACTCGGAATGAATGTTTATACCATAATCTACTTTCAAAAGAAGAACCAAAGAAAGTAGAAGATGCACTTAAGGATGCTGATTGGGTCATGGCTATGCAAGAATAACTGAATGAGTTCGAAAGAAATGAAGTATGGAAGCTGGTGCCTAGACCTAAGAACAGGTCAATTGTGGGCACACAGTGGGTCTTTAGAAATAAGACTGATTCTGATGGAACTATCATTAGAAACAAGGTAAGATTGGTGTCAAAAGGATATTCCCAACAAGAAGGTATTGACTATGATGAGATATTTGCTCCTGTTGCTAGGTTGGAAGCAATCTGAATCTTCTTGGCATATGCTGCTCACAAGAAGTTCAAGGTCTTCCAGATGGATGTCAAGAGTGCATTTATCAATGGAGAACTTTTAGAAGAAGTCTATGTTGAACAACCACCATGATTTGTGGATCCTAAACATCCTGACTATGTTTACAGACTTCATAAAATACTCTATGGACTGAAGCAAGCACCTAGAGCATGGTATGAAACCCTTGCTCAGTTTCTACTTAAAAGTGGATTCAAAAGAGTTATAATAGATAAAACCCTATTTTATCCAAATTTATGTGGATGATATCATTTTTGGATCAACTAATCAAACACTGTGTGAGAAGTTTTCAAAGTTGATGCAATCAAGATATCAAATGAGTATGATGAGAGAGATGATGTAATAACCCCAATTTTTGGGAAATTTTTGAAACCCTTATGAATAGTGTTTTTGCTGAATGAGAAAACTTTTCATGCCACACTATGTAGGGGTTCTGATATGGATATTCTGAGATTTTATTAGTACTTTATATGGGATATAAGTGTATGTAAAGATCGTCAGAATCCAAATCCGAACACTTTGATTTTTCCCGAAAATACACTAAATACGGAAAGATTTGAGAAAAAGGTAACAGGATAAAAATGATATAAATTAAAGGATTATAGGAGAGGATCATAAAAGGAATATAATATATTGAGAAAGGTTAAGGGAACCTAAGTAATAAGATCCCGGGTATGATCCTTCAAACGATAAACGAAAACGAAAGTTAAGCGAACCGTATAACAGATCAACGGTCATTAGGCAAACAATTAGGAAGTTAATCAAAGGAATTAGAGAGGATGATGTCACCCAACCAATGAGAAGAGGACAAGGAGGGGAGGATGACATAATGAGGATGACACAAGCATGACATGGGAAGGAAGGAGATGTGGTGGCTTTTTAACCACACAAAATCAAGGGCAACTAGGTAATTTACTAAAACAAACACAAAAATCAAACCAACCAAGCCAAGCAAATCATTTTTCATCAAAATCAAAAAGAAACCAAGGCATTGTTCTTCATGCTCTCGGCCAAAACAGAACCAGAACACTAAAACTGCTGTATCTCCTTCATTTCTCACTCAAATATTGTGTTCTATAGATCATTGGAAAGGTATTGAGATGGCCTACAACTCTTGTTCACAAGTCTCGTCCAAATAATCATGGTAAGACCCTCATTTTTACAGTTCTTTAAATCGGACTTTTAGAAACTTCAAAGCCTAACTTTGTGTTCTTGATTTCTTTGGAAAGATCAAGCTTGTAGGAGGCTCCCTAAGGCTTCCTAGCAACTTAACACCTCCCAAGGAAGGTATAAACTTCAAACCCTAGCCTTTACTTTATTTGTTAGTAAGTTTAATGGTTGGTGTTGTGAAATGAGAAGCATGGATTGTGATTATTAGTAGTTTGGTTTGATTTGGAAGTGTTTTTGGTAATTGAAGCTTGATTATAGTTCATAGGTCGTGATTGTGGTTGTTTGAGTTGAAAACCTTGGAGATTATGGACTGATGTGGTATGGTTTAGGTGAAGTTTTGTTGTATTGATGGTTATGAGTTGGTTGGTGGTTAATTGGAGTAGTTTAAACATTGGTAATCGCGTAAACATAGCCGTCGTAACGCCCGATTTTCTTTGGGCTGTTTTTGTGCATAACATTAGGACCCGAGAACCCCATGCTAGATTATGACCACTGCCATGTTTAGATAGCTCATGTTACGAGCTTCGTTTTGATATGTAGTTCGTTCGATTCCGATGCACGGTTTAGGAGAAACGACCGTTTCAAGTAACGGCGTTTCGCGAACGAAACTTTTCCCCTCGCCTTACTTTGAAACATAGGTTAAAGACCAAAAAGGGTTAATTAATGCATGAAACATTTATGGTAAGTGTGTTAGACAGTTGGTAAGACACTCGCGAAGGAATCGCCTTAAAACTCGTAAAGGTTAAATTATTAAAAATGGTGGAGCCGAGGGTACTCGAGTGACTTAAGAGAATCAGTAAGCGCAAAACGAGCGTTAGAGTCTGAGTTGGTTAGAGTATAGATTTACAAGTGACTTTGGTTTAATTACAACTTACTTGTTGTTTATAGGTTACCAGACTCGTCCCGAGCCATTCGTAACCCCCAGTCGCTCAGGCAAGTTTTCTACCCGATATACTGTTGTTGTGATGTAAATATATGTATATGCATTATCTTGTGATAGTGCATGATTGTTATTAGCAAATTTTGCGATATATTGGAGCATGCTGATATGGTATATATGCATGTCTGTTTCGTAATCTGGTTATCTATCTGTTGATTTCAATGCTTATAGTTGCATAATACCTATGCTAGAAATAAGCAAGTAGTTGCGTATACCCTTAGTATAGGGGATAAAAGGTGAACATATTTCTAAACCGGGAGTCGATGTTCCCGAGTATATTATATATATATATATATATATATTTATATATATATGGATATAGTTTTTAAAACTATGGATCGAATAAGGTTTATTCGATACCTTTATTTTACTTAATTGAATATTAATTTGAGTATTCATTCGAGGGCTTATGACTCAGTTTATTTTATTATTTGAATATTATTTGAATATTCATTCGAGGGCTTATGACTCAGTTTATATTATTATTGAATATTACTTGGATATTCATTTGAGGATGTATGACTCCTTTATTTTATGAATATTATTTATAGTATTCATTCGAGGTATTATGACTCCGCTTATTACTTAATAATATTCTTTATTGTATTAAAGAATAAGGTGTCGATAATCAAACTTACTTTTGATTATTCAAATAAAGATATTACTTTCGTATAAGTATATCTTTGATTATTTGCTATTCATCTCAAGTATAAGTTTTAATACTTCTACTTCAATTATTTTATAAAGATTATTCTTTATGGGAATATTATTTAAATAATAATATTCAGACATTTTCTAAATATTCTGGGGACTGATTTATTTTGTTAAATCAGCATCACTCCAAACATTCTTAAAAATGTTTTGCGAGTCTTCAAAATGATTTTTAAAAGTTAGAGCGGATCCCAAAACTCATTTTTTTTAAGATCCTCCTTTCGAAGGGGATTTAAATACTCGCTCAAAACCTGAGGGATCCGGCTCTGTGGTGTGTTTTATATTCGCAACAAGGTTGCTGTTTTGATAAATGAATTGATTACTTACCCAACACTCGGGAAGTAAAATTCTTGGAACAAGTTAATCCATTAACAGGCATCGCCTGGGAAATATCGGTGAGTTCTCCTTTCCAAATAGATACGACTTCTTGGTGGAGCCGTATCAACAAGTTTCTACTTGGGGAAAGTGGGGACAAGCTTTACGTTTCAGAGTCATGGATTTCATCTGAACTAGGAGTGGCGTAAGTGGCCGAGTAGCGCCGGCCCAGCCTTATTATATTGGCCCAAATGGCCTGGAAGTTCCGCTAAGGCGGTCCATTCCTTAGGAGTTCAGTGTTCGGTTGACAAGTAAATCCGACAGGTTCTCCTCTACATGTAGAAAATGGTGGGGTTGTACTACTACGACTGATCATCGTAAGTGGTCTTCCTGGCGCGGCAAACTCCCGTAATGAGTTCATCATCCAATTGGATAATTTCTGCAACACTACCCAGAGCACTTCGATAGAAAGGCTACGGTTGGGCGATTGTTGAGTGTTGGCAGGGTCAAGTTTTCAAAATGATGTTTACATCAAATGAAGTATCTCGTAACTTCATTTTATTTTGATAATATTTTAAAGATTTAATCTATTCAAATCTTGCCTTATAGTCTCATCTATGTGATGAACTTTTGAAGCTAATTATAACTTGAAAGGTGGTAGTTCAAGTAGTATTTGGGAAAGATATAAGTATATTGGGGTATCTTGTAACTTCATCTTTTAAACTTATATCTAATTAATAATTGTCTTATGAATGACAAAGATTTTCAGAAAAATGTTGAGACAAGGTTAGATATATGAGATCACCTTGCAACGATATTTTTTTTATACAGTTATACACTGGGACTTTGTGTATATTGTGCATGGAAGAGGACTTCCAATATTTTGAAAAGTATATATGTATATATATACTGAATATTTTGCGACTTCATCGCATTAAGATATCAACTTGGTTCATTTCTTTTGACCAAGACTTTCATGAGTACTATGAGAAGGCTCATATATTGTTAATCATTATAAATATTATTTTGGTGGGCTTGCTGCTCACCCTTGCTTTCTTCTTTCATCACACAACATCAGATAGACAAGATGAACCGGACCAAGCTCCCGATTCGCAAGAGGTTAGGAGACGTTCCGCGGTTTTCTAGAAGCACTGATGCCGCCATAGCTGAGGTAGGAACTACCAATAGGCTAGGCTTTCAACTTTTGATGTATCAGATTATGTATATTTATGAATTATAATAATGGCAAAGAAATGTAAATTTATTCAGAAACCTGTTTAAGGTGTATTGGCATATAATTGTGGAATAAAACGACTTGTGATTATTTTTGGATATTCATCTCTGAGACTATAACTTGTGGTGTGTGTGTTTATTGTGGGGTCACAGTACAGAGTAGTTGATTATTTATTAAGATTGGGTGTTGTTAAGGGAAATGGAACTCGTGACAACCCGGATCCCCGACCCCGGATTTGGGGTGTTACAGAAATGGTATCAGAGCCAAGCGTTATAAACCTCAGAGATGATGGGACGTTAAGATAATAAGTTCACTAAGATAATAAGAACTCTTGCCAAGTTCATAGTCGGACTACCTAACGTAGTACTGACAGTTAAAACCCTTATGGGAACCCTTATAAATGTAGCGATAGAAGCGTAGTTCATTATCGTATATGGTAGCGGGACTCCGAACCCTGAAGTTGAGGAACATTAACGCGATGATGTTTTATTACTAATTGGAGATCAGATTGTGGATCCAATAGAGCGTCCTAACGCAGACCGGATGATGTTGATATTGAGGATGTAGCGGTTGAGGATGTTGTCCTAGAAGGGATAGTTGCTGAGGAGGATCCCATGGAGGATCCTGACGAGATTGGATAAAGGACCACTGATGAATTGATGACCCTGGTTGGGTCGACTACCAGAGGTAGGATTGGCCGGTCACTACCAGAGGTTCGTTCAAGTTTGTAAAGATAGTAGCCCCTTTAACGCGGCTTACTCGTAAGACTGAGAAGTTCGAATGGACAGAGAAATGCGAGAACAACTTTTAAGAACCGAAGCAAAGGTTGGTGACGTTCCCTATGTTGGCGTTGCCGGATGGAAAATGAGATTTTATGATTTGTAAGTGACGCTTCGCATAAGGAATTAGGGTGCTTCTTATATAGCACAGCAAGATAATCGCGTCTGCGTCAAGACAATTAAGGGAATTTAAAATTCGATATCCCCACCCATGAGCTTGGGCTCGTGGCAATAGTTTTGCCCTAAAGATTTGAGGCACTACTTGTATGGAGAGAAGTGTGAGATTCACAAACCATAGGAGCTCTAGTACATTCTTACGTAGAAAGAGCTCAACATACGCCAGAGGAGGCGGTTAGAGCTAATCAAGACTTATGATTGGGAGATTCTTTATCATTCGGGGAAAGCCAATATGGTGGCTGATGCCCTTAGTAAAAAGGAGAGACTCAAGATGATAATGTCTTTTGGAGAGTTTATAAGAGATTTTGAGAAGATGGAAATAGTAGTGAAGGTAACCGGAGCCGGTACCGAAAAGCTGTTTGAGATAGCAATACAGCCCGAAGTATTGGAAAAGAACATATTGTGCCAGTAAAAGTGATGAATGAAGGCAGAGAGCCAACAAATAGGTATGAGATTAATACCGAGAGTGATGATAAGGGAATAATGAGGTATTCCTATAGAATTTGGGTTCCAAAGGTTTAAGAGCTTAAAGATGAAATCTTAGATGAAAGCTAGTTTGAGGAATAAGAGTTAGAGCAAACCCTGAACGTGATAGTCATGGAGGTTGCCACCAAGACAAAAGGAACCCATAACATGATGAAGTGGAAAATGAGGATTTAAATTATATAAGATGACCCCAATTATGGGGAGTAGGAAGAAATATTTAGACTGAGGAAACAAAAGTCGAGTAAGGACAGGAGACCCGAGATGGTACCCCTATACGGCAATTCATGGACCTGTCTAAAGAGAACTTAGACTATTATCCCCAACCACCACCCTGAGGAGACAGTGCGGTGGGAAATTCTTTCATGACCTTTAAGTCGCTAAGCTCTCAGAGTTCCAAGGAACAAGCTGACCCAGTCGAGGCAAGAGCCTGGCTAAAGGAAATAGATGAATCATTTGAGATTCTAAATGATTGACGAACCACAAAAGACTGTTTTATCACTTACCCTCCTAAGAGAGAGACCACCCGCTGGTGAAAGGCCAAGGAAGGCACGGAGCAAGAGATTATAATAAACTGATTTAAGTTCAGTCAATTGTTTTCAGGAAAGTACTTCCCAAGGTTATGGAGATAGTGTAAAAGCTTAAGAGCCAGAACAAAGGCAGATGAGTATGATGAATTATGAATCTAAGTTGTAAAAGTTATCAAGATTCGTTCTGAAGACACGAATCCAGAATGACGGGATGTTTGAAATCAATGCTTATATTGTGTTGGTTCATGAAATAACGATAAGAGAAAGGAATATAAAGGCAAGAGAGTTTGAGGAATGATAAGGGAGTTGGGTATGAGGAAACCCTAAAGACTCGTAGAAATAGAAATAGAAAAGTAGGTAATCGTCCGGATGAGAGTGATTCACCATGAGTTAAATTGATGGTTGAAGGTATAAGAGATACATATATTTTATCCCCTGTAAGTTGGGAAGATTCGAGGAAACCTTGAGATAATTCGAAGGATAAATAATGAGACGCGGATAGACTGAGGAGACAAGAAAGTAAGAAATTAAGAAAATTGGGTGAAGGAAGTGACCTTCAAGAAGGTAAAGTGTAAGACCGGTGGCATGATACCCAGAAAGGGAGACGCCAGATATGAAAGATATCCCAACATTGAGATGACTGTTGAGATAAACAACAAAAGTAAATAAGGAATTATTAAGAAGAAGTTCACGTTGAACATGACCAATATCTTCCAGAACATCCATGTTATCATTACCAAATCAAGAAAGAAAAGTGGATGACCATTGTTATCTTTTGGAGGCCATATGGATTGACCTCAATTTGAATAAGGATGCTATTATGAAGTTAGGTATAGACTATCGAGGTGGGAATGATTGAATAAGACACCCTTATCAGGGATATATGACTTGATTTATCCATGGAAGGATGCAGGTACCTTTTAAAGGTGGAATTAAGGATAGAACATCGGTAACTTAAAATGAATCCTAGGGGAATGCATAAAGGTTGGAATTTCACCCTTAATAGGGACAGTATGAGTTTTGACAGTATGATTTGGAAAGGGTTAATGTAGCAACAACCTTTAAGAATCAGTGGAGAAATTTTTTAGAAGTATATAGACAATGGTTCTAGTAATAGTAAATGGTATTTTAATATGCCCTGTATCTAGGGAATACAGGAGGAACGATTGAAGGATAACCTTAGAGGTTTTACAAGGAGAAAGGTAATATTCAAAATTTTCAAGAATAGAAATGTTGATAAAGGAAATATGACGTAATTATAATGTTGCCAAGTGGGGCACGTGTTAAACCACGAGAAAGTATGGATCGAACCAGTAATGGTCAAAATTATTCAGGGCAATTAGGAATTAAGATAAAAGATGTTCTAATTATGATTGAGAGTCAGTCATGACAGTGATTAACCTCTAAAGACTGAGGCAATAACTTATGGAAAAATGGTGGTTTTTTTTTTACTCATCAGATTTTAAGGAAAGCATTTTCACATAAGCTGTGATTGAAATAAGGTAGAAAATTTATTTGGAGATGGTTAAAGTGACATTGACTGTAAGGAAATTTTACTATCAGGAAAGGCCAAAGAGGTGGCCGACACTTTAAAGGTAAGAGGATAATTATAGGCGCTTGTGCCAAAAGAATACAGTGATGATGGTTAAAACTGTGAAGGTTGTATTATGGTTTGGAAGATTGACATTCCTTCTGATGACTGTGCAATACCCAGCCGTAATAGTAGTTGGTAAAGGTTTAATTCGTGTAATCGCCATGAGCGGGCTATCTATCTTAGAAGGTACTATCTTGAGAATGAGCCTGGACCATGTTTCAAAAGGACTAAACGAACCTTTGAGATCAGGAGTGTTCTTCATGAATCAGAAATGGTGATTATGTTACCTCCTTAGAAGGATTTGATACGACATGTATGGACTCCGTATGGTTAGCTATTAAGATTTCATGGAAAGTGAATGATGACAGTGGGTCAGTGGTGGACCATAGTAAGGCAACAATGATTCTGCGAGTAACGAGCTGATTACAACCGTGAGAGTTGTATTGGAATGGATGTTGAGATTGAGTACCACTAAACGGGTCGTGGTAGTGTATAAGTTATCATTGATAGACTAATTAAGTAGAGTATCTACCTATTGAATATTTATTCCCTCTTATGAAAAGAGAGTCGTATTACTATATGAGGAAGGTTGCGGTGCAAGCATAGAACTCTAGTAACGGTGATGTCTAAAATGAGATCCCAGGTTCCATTTTCGAAATCGAGGGAGTTTCAAAGGTGATTGTGTATAAGCTCGAGGAAGAGCATGGGTCCATAGAATGATGGACGGAATAGAAATATTTAGGCATGGGAAATACGATGCTATAATACTTGATGCTGATATAAATACGTATATGTTTTGTTCTCCTATGACAAACCTCTATAGTTCAGAGGTAGGTTCCAAGCCAGATATTTTGTGGCAGTATATTTTTTTTATATATACAATTCTCTTCAGTTCGTTCTTTTCTCTTCTTTTCATTTCATGTAAGTTGAGAAGAACAACCCTTCCAGAAGGGGAGGTATTGCCGAATGACTGTCTATCTGTGTGATAGAAGCCTAGTAGGATACCAACTATTGTTTAATTGCTTGTCAAGTACTAAAGGCTGGCCACCTTCTGTACTAACTATGCGAGATAACAAGTGTTCATGATCATAGTGATCTCTCAATAAATTCTTTTACTTCTATATGAAGGATTAAGCTTTCGAAAATAGAAACAGCTGAAAAAGGAGTAGTAAAGTTATGGTGGTATTCAGAATGGGAACACATTCGTAGTACTAAGGTTGACGTGGTTATTAAAAGGTTATAGAACGCTAACGAGCAAAAGTATAACCAGTATAATATTAGGAACGGAAGGTAGTAGCGATTACGAACTCGAAAAGAATGGGTATTGAGAAGCAAAAGCTCTAATGCTAAACGCTATAATGAGAGTCTGTGCAATAGACTTGAAAAAATTTGGAATGATCACTTAACGCGGATTTAGTTATATCACGACAATAGATCATATGTCATTATCGAGGTGTCACCTTATGAGATCCTTGAGGGAAGATAATGTCGATCTCCCTTATGTTAGGATGAAGTTGTAGAGCGCAAAATGCTCGGACCCGCAGTAGTCCAAAGGACCAGGGATATAATAGATCTAATCAGAGGACGGCTGGTAGTAACCCAAGATGGACATAAGAGGTATGCTGATTTGACTCAAAAAGGACAAAAAGTATGAAATAGGGGGCCTAGTAATGTTATAGGTATCCCCTTGGAAACCCTTGAAAAAGGATTGATGAGGTTCGGAAAGAAAGGAAAGCTAAGTCTACAATTTGTTGGACCCTTGGATATATTAAGACGTTTGGGAAGTTAGCATATAAGCTAGCCCTACCCCCGAACCTGTAGCAAGTTCATAACGTGTTCCACGTATCAATGTTAAGGAAGTGTAATTCGGATGCCAGACAAATAGGGGCATATGAACGCATAGACATGCAACCAGACGTAACCTATATGGAGCAACCAGGAAGGGTATAGAGTAAAAAGGAACGAGTGCTTAGGAGAAGGGTTATCAAACTAGTAAGAGTTTGATGGTAGAACCACAATGTGGGAAAATTTACTCGAGAGTTAGAAAGTGCAATGCTAAGAGAGTATCCCTATTCATTTTCTATCTGATTCCGGGACGGAATCCTTTTAAGGAGGGGAGACTGTAATAACCCCAATTTTTGGGAAATTTTTGAAACCCTTATGAATAGTGTTTTTGCTGAATGAGAAAACTTTTCATGCCACACTATGTAGGGGTTCCGATATGGATATTCTGAGATTTTATTAGTACTTTATATGGGATATAAGTGTATGTAAAGATCGTCAGAATCCAAATCCGAACACTTTGATTTTTCCCGGAAATACACTAAATACGGAAAGATTTGAGAAAAAGGTAACAGGATAAAAAGGATATAAATTAAAGGATTATAGGAGAGGATCATATAAGGAATATAATATATTGAGAAAGGTTAAGGGAACCTAAGTAATAAGATCCCGAGTATGATCCTTCAAACGATAAACGAAAACGAAAGTTAAGCGAACCGTATAACAGATCAGCGGTCATTAGGCAAACAATTAGGAAGTTAATCAAAGGGATTAGAGAGGATGATGTCACCCAACCAATGAGAAGAGGACAAGGAGGGGAGGATGACATCATGAGGATGACACAAGCATGACATGGGAAGGAAGGAGATGTGGTGACTTTTTAACCACACAAAATCAAGGGCAACTAGGTAATTTACTAAAACAAACACAAAAATCAAACCAACCAAGCCAAGCAAATCATTATTCATCAAAATCAAAAAGAAACCAAGGCATTGTTCTTCATGCTCTCGGCCAAAACAGAACCAGAACACTAAAACTGCTGTATCTCCTACATTTCTCACTCAAATATTGTGTTCTATAACTCATTGGAAAGGTATTGAGATGGCCTACAACTCTTGTTCACAAGTCTCGTCCAAATAATCATGGTAAGACCCTCATTTTTACAGTTCTTTAAATCGGACTTTTAGAAACTTCAAAGCCTAACTTTGTGTTCTTGATTTCTTTGGAAAGATCAAGCTTGTAGGAGGCTCCCTAAGGCTTCCTAGCAACTTAACACCTCCCAAGGAAGGTATAAACTTCAAACCCTAGCCTTTACTTTATTTGTTAGTAAGTTTAATGGTTGGTGTTGTGAAATGAGAAGCATGGATTGTGATTATTAGTAGTTTGGTTTGATTTGGAAGTGTTTTTGGTAATTGAAGCTTGATTATAGTTCATAGGTCGTGATTGTGGTTGTTTGAGTTGAAAACCTTGGAGATTATGGACTGATGTGGTATGGTTTAGGTGAAGTTTTGTTGTATTGATGGTTATGAGTTGGTTGGTGGTTAATTGGAGTAGTTTAAACATTGGTAATCGCGTAAACATAGCCGTCGTAACGTCCGATTTTCTTTGGACTGTTTTTGTGCATAACATTAGGACCCGAGAACCCCCTTCTAGATTATGACCACTGCCATGTTTAGATAGCTCATGTTACGAGCTTCGTTTTGATATGTAGTTCGTTCGATTCCGATGCACGGTTTAGGAGAAACGACCGTTTCAAGTAACGGCGTTTCGCGAACGAAACTTTTTCCCTCGCCTTACTTTGAAATATAGGTTAAAGACCAAAAAGGGTTAATTAATGCATGAAACATTTATGGTAAGTGTGTTAGGCAGTTGGTAAGACACTCGCGAAGGAATCGCCTTAAAACTCGTAAAGGTTAAATTATTAAAAATGGTGGAGCCGAGGGTACTCGAGTGACTTAAGAGAATCAGTAAGCGCAAAACGAGCGTTAGAGTCTGAGTTGGTTAGAGTATAGATTTACAAGTGACTTTGGTTTAATTCCAACTTACTTGTTGTTTATAGGTTACCAGACTCGTCCCGAGCCATTCGTAACCCCCAGTCGCTCAGGCAAGTTTTCTACCCGATATACTGTTGTTGTGATGTAAATATATGTATATGCATTATCTTGTGATAGTGCATGATTGTTATTAGCAAATTTTGCGATATATTGGAGCATGCTGATATGGTATATATGCATGTCTGTTTCGTAATCTGGTTATCTATCTGTTGATTTCAATGCTTATAGTTGCATAATACCTATGCTAGAAATAAGCAAGTAGTTGCGTATACCCTTAGTATAGGGGATAAAAGGTGAACATATTTCTAAACCGGGAGTCGATGTTCCCGAGTATATTATATATATATATATTTATATATATATGGATATAGTTTTTAAAACTATGGATCGAATAAGGTTTATTCGATACCTTTATTTTACTTAATTGAATTTTAATTTGAGTATTCATTCGAGGGCTTATGACTCAGTTTATTTTATTATTTGAATATTATTTGAATATTCATTCGAGGGCTTATGACTCAGTTTATATTATTATTGAATATTACTTGGATATTCATTTGAGGATGTATGACTCCTTTATTTTATGAATATTATTTATAGTATTCATTCGAGGTATTATGACTCCGCTTATTACTTAATAATATTCTTTATTGTATTAAAGAATAAGGTGTCGATAATCAAACTTACTTTTGATTATTCAAATAAAGATATTACTTTCGTATAAGTATATCTTTGATTATTTGCTATTCATCTCAAGTATAAGTTTTAATACTTCTACTTCAATTATTTTATAAAGATTATTCTTTATGGGAATATTATTTAAATAATAATATTCAGACATTTTCTAAATATTCTGGGGACTGATTTATTTTGTTAAATCAGCATCACTCCAAACATTCTTAAAAATATTTTGCGAGTCTTCAAAATGATTTTTAAAAGTTAGAGCGGATCCCAAAACTCATTTTTTTTAAGATCCTCCTTTCGAAGGGGATTTAAATACTCGCTCAAAACCTGAGGGATCCGGCTCTGTGGTGTGTTTTATATTCGCAACAAGGTTGCTGTTTTGATAAATGAATTGATTACTTACCCAACACTCGGGAAGTAAAATTCTTGGAACAAGTTAATCCATTAACAGGCATCGCCTGGGAAATATCGGTGAGTTCTCCTTTCCAAATAGATACGACTTCTTGGTGGAGCCGTATCAACAAGTTTCTACTTGGGGAAAGTGGGGACAAGCTTTACGTTTCAGAGTCATGGATTTCATCTGAACTAGGAGTGGCGTAAGTGGCCGAGTAGCGCCGGCCCAGCCTTATTATATTGGCCCAAATGGCCTGGAAGTTCCGCTAAGGCGGTCCATTCCTTAGGAGTTCAGTGTTCGGTTGACAAGTAAATCCGACAGGTTCTCCTCTACATGTAGAAAATGGTGGGGTTGTACTACTACGACTGATCATCATAAGTGGTCTTCCTGGCGCGGCAAACTCCCGTAATGAGTTCATCATCCAATTGGATAATTTCTGCAACACTACCCAGAGCACTTCGATAGAAAGGCTACGGTTGGGCGATTGTTGAGTGTTGGCAGGGTCAAGTTTTCAAAATGATGTTTACATCAAATGAAGTATCTCGTAACTTCATTTTATTTTGATAATATTTTAAAGATTTAATCTATTCAAATCTTGCCTTATAGTCTCATCTATGTGATGAACTTTTGAAGCTAATTATAACTTGAACGGTGGTAGTTCAAGTAGTATTTGGGAAAGATATAAGTATATTGGGGTATCTTGTAACTTCATCTTTTAAACTTATATCTAATTAATAATTGTCTTATGAATGACAAAGATTTTCAGAAAAACGTTGAGACAAGGTTAGATATATGAGATCACCTTGCAACGATATTTTTTTTATACAATTATACACTGGGACTTTGTGTATATTGTGCATGGAAGAGGACTTCCAATATTTTGAAAAGTATATATGTATATATATATACTGAATATTTTGCGACTTCATCGCATTAAGATATCAACTTGGTTCATTTCTTTTGACCAAGACTTTCATGAGTACTATGAGAAGGCTCATATATTGTTAATCATTATACATATTATTTTGGTGGGCTTGCTGCTCACCCTTGCTTTCTTCTTTCATCACACAACATCAGATAGACAAGATGAACCGGACCAAGCTCCCGATTCGCAAGAGGTTAGGAGACGTTCCGCGGTTTTCTAGAAGCACTGATGCCGCCATAGCTGAGGTAGGAACTACCAATAGGCTAGGCTTTCAACTTTTGATGTATCAGATTATGTATATTTATGAATTGTAATAATGGCAAAGAAATGTAAATTTATTCAGAAACCTGTTTAAGGTGTATTGGCATATAATTGTGGAATAAAACGACTTGTGATTATTTTTGGATATTCATCTCTGAGACTATAACTTGTGGTGTGTGTGTTTATTGTGGGGTCACAGTACAGAGTAGTTGATTATTTATTAAGATTGGGTGTTGTTAAGGGAAATGGAACTCGTGACAACCCGGATCCCCGATCCCGAATTTGGGGGTGTTACAGATGAGCAACTTCCTAGGCTTGCAGATTAAATAGGTTGATAATGGCATCTGTATCAATCAGTCCAAGTACACAAGAAATCTATTAAAGAGGTTTAATATACAAGAAAGTGCAACTGCAAGTACTCCTATGGCAACTGCTACAAAACTTGATCCAAATGAAGGTACAGCAGTTGATGTCACATCTTACATAGGTATGATTGGTTCTCTGTTATACTTAACTTCTAGCAGGCCAGACATTATGTTTGCCACTTTTTTGTGTGTAAGATTTCAGGAAAATCCAAGGGAGCCACATCTTATTGCAGTAAAGAGAATTTTTAGATACCTCAAGGGTACTGTTTCACTTGGACTTTGGTATGCAAAAGAAGCTGATTTTGCATTATGTGGATATTCATATGTTGATTATGTGGATGCAAAATAGACAGGAAAAGTACATCAGGGAGTTGTCGGTTCTTGGGAAGCAGATTAGTCTCATGGTTCAGCAAGAAGCAGAAATCTATTTCTACTTCAACTGTTGAGGCTGAATATATTGCAGATGGAAGTTGCTGTGCTCAGTTGTTATGGATGAGAAATCAGCTTATGGACTATGGATTATCATTCTCAAAAATTTGTATTTATTGTGATAATCAAAGTGCTATTGCTATGACAGGAAATCCGGTGCAACACTCTCTTACAAAGCACATCAGTATCAGATATCACTTCATAAGAGAGCATGTCATAAAAAGGAACCATATAGCTTCATTTTGTTCCTACTGATCAGCAGCAGGCTGATATCTTCATAAAGCCATTACCTGAAGCAACATTTACAAAGCTTTTGAATGAACTTGGTATGGTTAATTGGGACAAGTAAATTTATTTCAATTTTTATGTGATCAAATCCTGATGTATACTGATCAAATCCTGATATGTCCTAAATACTGTGTTTTTCGATATTAAGCCAGAAATATTTGATGTATTTCATTTTTATATGCATGATAAATTAAGTAAATTTATTTTCTAAATGTGCATGTATGAATAAATATCTCATTGTCATCATTACACATCAGTCTAGGGAGACGCGCCTTAAAAAGAAATCTTTTGGTTAAATCATTAAGTTCACTCTACACTTAATCATTAATCAGTCCTCTAGTCCCTTGATATTCCTTTGGCTATTTAACCGTCATTTCATCTCAGTCATATCATCTTTTCTATTCTCACACAAAACTATTCTTTCTCTCTTATTCCTCACTATTTTCTTCCTTCATAAAAATGGTTCTTGTAAACATGTTTATGAACTAGGAAAACTTCAACGTCAAGTTCAGTTGTGATGACTGGGAGCAGGAATGGCACGTCACTGCCATTCCCGATGAGATATGGAATTTCGTTCCACAAGAGATTCAGACAAATCTCTTGTTCTTTAAGATGGACTATCAACTCCATCTTGATCGCTTGGAAGAAGAACGGAGAGAGGCTCTTCTTCAGCAAGAACTGATCATCCGTCTTGTAGTGCTAGTTGTCAACAGCAGGAGGAACTAATCGACAACCTTACTTCTTAGACCAGGGATGTTGATGTTCACCATCTTAGACTAGGATTATCTTGTAATCTTTTGCATGTAATCTACAAATTTCATGAAATGTACTCTTTTGATATATTAATGAAATTTCTTTTTATTGCAAGATTTAGTCTATGCTTATCTCGTATTATATGCATGTGAATGTTCTTGTTGAAGCCTGTTAATCTTTACATCATCAACTTAATCATATTTCTTGTTGATTGTTTTGATTAAAATTATGGTTGCTAATAATTTGTGATGCTTTGACTAATAAATGTTGAATTTGAATCGGCATATCCTGAGTTAGTCAAATCCTGACAGAAGAAAGGTTTCAAATCATGACGACATGTCAGCATGTTCTAATTCAGATTATTAGTGTTAATCAATCTCTGAGTAAGTTTTATTGTTGCAATGAAGTGTCTCACTTAATTAATTATTAATGGTGGATTATGTAATAAACAAATTTCTACAGTTGTGTCTTGATATAACTGTATGTATTTTGCCTTTACTTCCGTAATTTACTCCACCGTCAAACTCAATTACTCAGTAATTGGTCCCTGTTCGAAGTCAAATTCACTAAGTAACCTTCTTTATACGAGTTTGTTATACCTATTTCTGAATAGTGAAGCTATAAAATCAGAAGAAATTATGTGACACAATTGATCATACACATAGTTTCACTGTACACATCTCACGCTTACTCTCTCTCACAAGTTATTCACATCATGATAACTTCTGAAACTTCACCACTCTTCAATCAAACCACAATCATTCATGGAAATACATTTGGCACTAACAATTACTTAGCTCTGCTTACACATCAGCAGCTACCATCATCTTTTCATGATATTCAGGATTTTCTCCTTCTATTTCCAATTGGGTATGCTCTCACAAATCCTGTTAAGGTGTCATACAGGGCTGTCATGCAGGTCTGGAACATAGCTGTGGTAAATTCAACCCATACTGGCTTTTATTTTGAATATAAGGACCAAAGATATAAAGTTGATGCTGACATTCTGCTTCAAGCCTTGAGATTTCCTGCACTTGATGGTGCTCCTGATACTCATACCACTGAGCAGCTGTTTGATTTGCTCAGGACTTTAGGCTATCAAGGAGAAATCACAACAATTAGAAAACTGGCCAGGACCAAACTGAAAAGAGAGTGGAACTTTTTCTTTGACTGCATCAGTAGGTGTTTCTTGAATAAGACAACAAACTTTGATGCTCTTCCATCCACTTCTCTGAGAATTGGGTATTCTCTTCTTTACTCTGGTAATTTTGATTATGGTAATACTATATTACAGTTCATAATTGCTAGGAGAGCAGATTCTCCAAGAGTAATATGGTATATAGATTTTTACAACTGATTTTTAATTATCTATGCCCTAATGCTATTTTTAATGATGATGAATTACTCCCTGTTTTTCGAATTTCTGAAAAAGCAATCACTGATCATATTAAAAGGGATGAAAAGAATAAATTTTCGGGACCACCCTTTCTTCCTAGAGAGGTCAGGCAATTTATGTTAAGAAATAGACCTACTCCTACACAAGTTCCTGCAAATCCTGATGCTGGCACCTCTGTCACAGTTCCTGATGCGGAGAATCAAGAAACCACCCATCTTGTTTCTAACCCAAGCATTTCTTCTTCCAAACATCAAACACATCAAGCTCATAAATTAGCCTCCTCTGTTGTCTCTCAAAAGACATCAGTTGTAACAAAGAAAAGGCTGTTTAAGAAATCTGTCACATCTGGACAGAAAGCTAAACAAGCCTCACTGAGTGAGAGTGAGAAGAAAGAAGACTACTTTCCAATCAAGAAAAGAAGACTGATCATACAAAATTATTCTGACTCAGATGATCAGATGCCAATAGGATCCTTATCAACAATCAAGAAGTCCATTGATCAACATCCTGATGACTTGATTGACACTACTGGAACTAAGGAGCCAACTACTGATGCTAGTGCTCTGCCTGACAAGCTTCTGGTACTTGAAGCAACTGTTGAACACAAGAAAACTGCAAAGAGCCAGTTGAAAAGAAGAAGTGAAGAAGTAGTTGGATATATGAGAAAGAAGAAGAAGACTCGGCCTCCGGATAAGGATGTTAGTAAACAAGAACCTAGGTCTCAAAGGGATTTAGCAACTGCAACACATCCAGTCACACAAGAATCATCTTCTCAAAGGGAAGATGAAGACACTGAGGTTGCATAGATCATTGTTAATATTGCTCAGAGTGATCTTCCTGCTGACTCTGTTCAACTACTCCAGAAAAAGTAAACTCGTCAGGAGATACTATCACAGGTGGATGCAATCATTGATGATCCTATTTTTGAGAAGAGCACACAAGAACCTTCACCAAGCAGCTCACATGTCTCAAACTCTACAAGAACCATCAGTTCAAAGTACTGATGATGGTCTTTCACCTTCTCTTGACAGATCAAATCCTGATGTTGCAACAGCTCCTACTGAGAATCATCCTTCAACTACACTAGCTACAATTGATGATCCATTACTGGTGCTAGTTTGAAAAAGCATCCCGATGTGCTGTTTGTCCCTCCACTTTCATCACTTCCACTTCAGGACTCACCTTCAGGTATTGCTAACTTCTCATATATTTTCATGTTTGTATGTTTATAAATAGTCTCTTCTTTAAGGTTACCTCTATTTATATGACAAGCATACAACTCTTCTCATCCATCTCTTATTTCTTTGCTAAATGTGTGATTGAGCCTTTTATGAGACTATGTGAAAATATCATATTAAAAATTTGAGTGGCAGTCTCCTGTACTGGCAAAAGGAGAGGTGACTTTGAGACAAGAATCTTATAAGTTTTCTTTACTTATAAAGGTTTTTCTGTGGGAATAATATTACTCTTAAAAGTAATACATTGTGTGAGAAGTGATGAGATCACTTGAAACGAACAGAGAGATTTAGGTGTTACCATGTTTCTGTTTCAGGATCACATCAGCCACATGCATCTCTTGCAAAAAATCTAGACAAAGGCAAGGCAATTCTGCCTGACTCTGCAAATTCTTCTGATGGCTTGTCTGATTCTGATAATGATAGTGATGCAGATGATTCTGACACAGCTCAGCTTAAGACTGCGATTGATGCATCTAAGAAGTTCAATTTTGGTTCTTCTTCCCACTTTAATGAAAATCCTTCTTATTACAATCCTGATGCTGAGCACTTTAGACAGAGAGAATGTGATTATAAATGGAGACTTGCAAATACTTCTATCTCGTCTGTTGTTGGCCTGCAACATATTCATCGTGCCTCTATTAAAATTCAAACTCCTGATCTGAAGTTGCATCTTAAGGCCTCCACTATTTTTGTTAAAGGAATTCACTCTGATCTTGATGAAATGAAGAAGTCTCATGCTTGTGTCAAGGAGAAAAATGATGGATTTTTGCTTCACACACCTAACTCAGCTAAAATCAAAAGTGTGAAAAATACCATCGTAGAAGTTGTTAAATCTCAAGACAGCATGGCCTCTAGACTATCCTCCTTAGAAGATAAGGTTTCTTCTATAGGTGACAAACTGGAAGCTCTGTTTTCTCTTCTTTCAAATACTGATCCCAAAAGGGGGAGAAGATAGTTGCTACAAAATGTACACCAGATTCTATCCAGACAAAAGATAAAGATATTGATGATGGTGGTGATAAGAATAATCCAGTTACAAATGTTCAAATTGCTTCTACTGCACAATTTAATACACTTATAGTCTAGTCTTGAGAAGTTTGTTAACTGATGCATAACCCGAAGTGTTTATTACACTAACAAATAGTACTAAAAAAGTAATCCTAAAAATAGTACATAAGTTTTCGGGCGGTGAAGGGTGTACAAGAGGGGCGATATACCATAGGCAGACTTGTTATCTCGGAGATTTTATGCTTTATATCTTTATATCTTTATGAAATTAGTCTAATGTATCCATTTGGGCATGGTTTGGCACAGGAGTAGTATTCATGAAATTACTTTATGTTATTTTAATTGATTTGTTATGTATTTCTGTTTATTTTTTCATGTTAGTCCGATGTTCATTAGCTAATTATTTATTATAGTCTGCTGTGCTAATTATATTTGTTTTATAAATGCATTTTTACGTAATGTAATTATATATTTTTGTTTAACAGGGGAGACATGTGATGAGCAAAAAAAAACAAGCGAGAAGTCATCGATTTCGACTAAGAGAAGAAGAACAGCTGTTGTCCACAACCAATATGAACGGGTACTTGTTCTGATTCTTTTCTGATTTATAGACACAGTCTTACATTTGTACGTTCAGTTTCTTATACAGATACTATTTTGATTTCATTTTTCCAATAGAAACGAAGAGATAAGATTAACCAACGGATGCAAACACTGTAGAAGATGGTTCCAAATTCTAGTAAAGTATGCCTTTTACCTGCAGAAGGAACTAGGGGGACTGGAATGGCCCGAATTTTCTAGAGTTTTATACCGATCATTGATTATATCTGCGTATGTGTTTCTTTCTGTGATTGCGTAGTATTAATCAGCTATCTATATGCTGTGTGTGATCATATAATGTGAAATCACAGGGTTAGTAAACTTTAATTATCACAAATTTTGGCTTATAAAAATTAAAAGATCTAATAGCTTGCATGCAAGCACTATAGCAATTATTCCATTGTAAAATTTGAAGAAATTTGATGGCATAAAAGTAAAAGAGTTACCAGTATTATTACTTATTTGCAATACTGAAACACGGATCATGACAACCAGACATAATAGACAAGTAACGGTATCAAGCTTAAACATCCCTAATCTGCCGAAACCTTATAACCAGATTCATGCTTTATGTTTGTACTTTCATTCTGCGTTGACTGGGATTGCTGCTTCTGCTGTTGTAGTTGATGCATGTTGAGTTGATTAGATTGTTGCTGATGCATCAGGTACATCTGAGAGTTCAGTGAAAGCTGTTGAAATTTTCCTTGTTTAAGTGTTATATGGAAATTTTCCTTGTTTAAGTTTTGGGATATTAAATTAGTTGGTTTAATTAGTTATATTTACTGTTATTTTCGAGGTTGTAGACTTGAGATGCTTGTAGTTGGTAAATTAGTTGGTTTAATTAGTTATGTTTACTGTTATTTGCTGGTTCAATTTCTTGCTTGCAAATAACTTAGTTAATACTTCAGGGAACAAAGAAAGCTTACAAGAGAAAGCTTCGCATGTATAAAAAGGAAAAGACCCGGATGATGGTGGAGTCGAGGAGAAAGTGAAGCAAATTCAAGCATTATCTTCTAGTAGTTCTTTTTAAAATTTATAATCTTTGGTTGTGTTAAGTAAAGAATGTCAACTAGTTTATAGTTAGTATGGACGTTTAATTTGATTGTAGATTTGGCTGTTTAATATTTGGGTTGGATGCATTATTTTGCAGTTATGAAATTGTATAATTGGGATTCTTTAGTTTACGGAATAAGCATTTCAATTTTTTTGGTGCTAAAGTGTTACAATAGCCTCATAAACTGTTACCATAGTATGTTTAAAACGTTTCATTAGGCTAGTTATAATGTTACAATAGCTTTTCAAAGTGTTACATTAGGTTCTATGGGCCCACTTGCCACGTCATCAAGATAACTCAGCCATGTGAGCCCTACACTTGCCATGTCAGCTAGTGGGTCCCCCCGTGGGGCCCACTTTTTAAAAATATTTTAAAACTCTAAGGTAACATAAAAAACAAGTTACAACTGATCTCTATTTTTGTTGCATTAGCAAGTTAAGGCAATATATAAACAAGTTAAAATACGATGTTGCCTTAGGCACCAAAGATGTTACCTTAGACCCCTAAGGCAACATGAAAAAACCTATCTTTAAGAAAATGTTACCTTAGCTTAAAAGTGGGGCAAGAGCAATATATTTACCCCCTAATGCAACATTTTTATGGTGTTACAGTAGCCAATTTATGGTGTAGTGAATAGATCAAAGAAAATGAAAGGATTTTTTTATTTTTACCACGCTTAAAACCGACCGTCGGGGCGGTCGATTATGATGTTGGTATCTATGCAACATGCAAAACGACGTCGTTGATGTTAAAGGCGGGGGTTTTAATTTTTCAAAAAACAAATCAGCCTAAAATATTGTCGGTCGGTTTTACTAAATGTCGGTCGGTTTTACTAAAATATTTACTTTATTTTAGGAAGCTTTTTAAAGAAGTTGTCCTCATTTACAAATATAGAAAAACCATTATACTAATAAATAAATATTTTTGTACTCCTTAATTTGATATATATATAGAGAGAGATTAAAAAATATATATATATTAAGATTAAATTTCATTTGTTTTACTCATTACTCTGCCAAAACATATAATAATCCCACACACTAGGCTAGAGTTGTATTTTTGAAAGTGATATTTGCTTGATTAATTTCATTTTCAAAAATCAATTATCCACATCTCATTGAATGTAGTATTACTTTCTTTAATCTAATTAGTTTTATGTTGTTTCCCAATTTTAGTAAAAATAAATATATATATTTTAATTAGTTGACCTTGTGATTTGTTGTGTTGATCAATGATTTCTTATATGATTAATATGGATGCTAAATTTTAATTTTGTTAAATGGAAATATATGATTTATTTTATTTTTGGTTTAGGGGTTGTTCGAAGAAAGGATCTCATTCAAACTCACATACAAGAGGTATTTTATGTAAACTATATTGCTTGAGAATGACGTGATCACAAATAATTTGGTATAAGGCTTTATATACTCCATGGAAAAATATAAACATTGCTTAAATGCTAGATTTCAAAAGTTACAATACAAGAAAATTCTTTGGATAGTTCTAGATATTAGACTAATACATACAAAATCAAGAATAATCTAAATAGTCCATACACTTCTACTATTTTAAGTAAAAATTATACTTTATTTTTAACACCCTCCCTTAATTTTGACTATCTCAAGCATGTTCCGAAATTTATTTAACATATATTATTACTTTACTATCTAAAATAAAATACAAATTCACTTATTAGATTAAATTTATATTTTTAAATCATTATTTAAATATAATATAAATTTAATTAATTTAAATTCAAGTATTATATATATTTTGTTTTTAATTATTTTGTAAAAATAATAATATTTATATATTGACAGCATACGGTAACACAAGTTCACATATGTTCAACGTGTAACATTTTCTATCTATAGCAACATGTTGGAAATGCTTTGGTAACATCAAATATATTATGTTGCGACATTACAAGAAAAAGCCCTTTCCTACCAAGATATTCCTACCAGCCAATTTTGGTAGGAATTGATCCATTATTTCGTACCAAGGCGAATTCCGGTAGGAATTTCTTCGGTGGAGCCTAGACCTTGTACACGTAAGAACCAAAACCTATCAATATCACTAGGAAGGTGAGTTCCTACCATATTGCGGTGCCACCATCCATGTCATAAGCTCTCACTTTTTTAAATCAATTAAACTTTATTTTAAAATTAATCATTTTAGAGATATTTCCTACCAGATTGGTAAGAAATAAAACCTACCTATACTCGTAGGAAATGATAAAATCCTTATATTGATATGACCCCACCCTCCCTATCAGCATTCCACGGATAATCCAAAATAAATATTATTTTTTCGACGTTGGTAAATTTTTAATAATTCAAGATTTTTTCATACCAATATTGGTTGGAAAAGAGGAATGTAGCTCAAAGGTGTTTCCTACCAAATTTGATGGAGAAAAATGTTCATTTTTAAAAATGGACCCACCACCTTTTGCTTTTGTATTGTGTGTTGTTAATGTATTGAAGATAAGATAAAATTAAATAAAGAAGAAGAAAATAAAGATAAGGAAGAGTAAGAAGAAAAAAAATAAGTTTATTCATCAATCTCATCATTTGAAAGCTATTAATCTCATTGTAAGTTCTTTATTCAATTTATTTATTGTAGTTGAAGTGAACTTTTTTAAAACAAAATCTTCAATTCCTACCAGTATCGGTAGGCAATGACTACAAACAAAGAAAAATGTGCATTTTTGTATTTTTTTTGTTATTTGTTTGTCACATTTTTGTTCAAATAACTCTAAAGACCTAAAGATGTATTCATTTTAGTAGTGAAATTCAAGAAAATAGTTGATTATACGTACATTCTCGTGATTCTCTTACATTTAGATAAATTATAATTATTACAAAAAAAATAATAAATATTGAAACGTTTCGATAAAATATAATTTTAAAAGTGGGAATATAATTCATTTTATAGAGAAAGTAAACTAGGAAAAAAATTGTAAAAGAAAAGATTTATAAACAATAAAATAAAATCGTTTGGAAAACAAAGGAGCGAAATGTTCGAAGTTTGAGTTAGGTTTTATACTTAAAATTTATGGATTGTTTAGGGGTTATACATTTTATTTTTTTCCAGTAATCCAGCTGTATGGATGATTAGACATATTGATTTGATATGTATGTAAAATATTGGATTTTTTAAAATCAAACTTATATGTTTTCATAATAAATCTGTAAAATAAAATGTTCAATTCCTACCAGTATTGGAAGACAGTGACCAAAAACAAATAAAAATGTGCATTTTCATGTTTTTTGTTGATCGTTTGTCACATTTTTGTTGAACAAACTTTAAATACCTAAAGATGTATTCATTTAAGCAGTGAAATTAAAAAAAATAGTTAATTATATTTACACTCTTGTATTTCTCTTACATTTAGATAAATTATAACTATTTTGAAAAAATATAATAAATATCGAAACGTTTTGATAAAAAATAATTTTAGAAGTGGAAAGTCATTTTATAGCGAAAGGAAACTCGGAAAAAAATGGAAAAAAGATTTATAAGCAATAAAATCGTTTAGGAAATGAAGCAGTGAAAATCTTCGAAGTTTGAGTTAAGTTTTATACTCAAAATCTATGTGATGTTTAGGGGTTATATATTTTTTAATATTTTTTCCCATTAATCCAACCGTACGGATGATTAGACATATTAATTTCGATATGTATGTAAAATATTAGATTTTTTAAAATTAAGCTCATATATTTTTATAATAATTCTATAAAACTCAATGTTCAATTCCTACGGATGTAAATATCCATATATTTTAGTGATATGACAAAAAATTTGGAAAAAAATAAATTTATTTTGTTTGTTATTTTAACAATCAACCAATTGTTTGAATATTAATTCTAACTAGTGTTTAGTCCTATATTCATATTCTGATTTTTTTAAAAGTATATTGAATGGTCAACGGTACGGATGTCAAGATCTACATATTTTACTAATATGACAAATTTATTAGAAAAAAATAAATGTATTTGGTTTGTTAGTTTAGCAGTCAGCCAGTAGTTTGACCAGTTTTTCTCACCAGCGTTTAGTACCATATTGATGTTTCGATTTTTTTAAAAATATTTAAAAATGATCCAATGGTACTGATGTTAAGATCTATATGTTCTAATGACATGAAAATTCTTTTAAAAAAATAAATTTATTTTTTTTGTTATTTTAACAATCAAGCAATTGTTTGAATAGTATTTATAAATAGTGTTTGGTCTCATATTCATGTTTCGATTTTTTTTAAAAGTATTTATGAATGATTCAACCATATAGATATCAAGATCTATATATTTTAGTGATATGACAAATTTATTTGAAAAAAATAAATGTCTTCGGTTTGTTATTTTAGCAGTCAACCGGTAGTTTGACCAGTTATTCGGACTAACTTTTAGTAACATATTGATGTTTCGATTTTTTAAGAAATATTAAAATAATCCAACCATACAGATGTTAAGATCTATATGTTCTAATGACATGAAAATTCTTTTAGAAAAATGTAAATTTATTTTGCTTGTTATTTTAACAATCAAACAATGGTTTGAATAGTACTTCCAACTAGTATTTAGTCTCATATTCATGTTTCGATTTTTAAAAACGTATTTATGAATGATCCAACTATATGGATGTCAAGATCTATAAAAAATATTTATAAATGATCTAACCGTACGATTATCAAGATCTATAAATTTTAGTGAGATGACAAAATTTTTAGAAAAAAATAAATTTCTTTTCCTTGTTATTTTAACAATCAACCAATGATTTGAATAATACTTCCATATATTTTTCAGTCCCATATTCATGTTTCGATTTTTATAAAAAATATTATGAATGATTCAACCGTACGAATGTCAAGATCTATATATTTCAGTGATATGATAAAATTATTAGAAAAAAATTGTATTTGATTTGCTATTTTAATAGTCAACCAGTAGTTTAATTAGTTCTTCTTAGTAAGTAGCTTTAGTTCCACTTTGATGTTTCGATTTTTTTAAAAAATATATATAAGTGATCCAACCATACAGATGTTAAGATCTATATATTGTAGTGACATGATAAAATTATTTGGAAAAAATGAATTTATTTTGTATGTTATTTTAATAATCAACCAATTGTTTGAATAGAACTTGAAACGTGTGGTTATTTCCATACTGATTTTGATATTTATAAAATATTTATGAATGACCCCACTATACGGATATCAAGGTCTATATATTTTAGTGATATGATAAAATTTTTGGAAAAAAAATAAATATATTTGGTTTGTTTTTTTTAAAGTCAACAAGTAGTTTGACTAGTCCTTTTTACTAGTATTTAGTCATATATTGATATTCTAATTTTTCTAAATATTTAATTTATTTTTTAATAATTGAAATCACACTAAAAATTCAAAAACAAATCGTTAAACCTCATTACCTATCTATATTGGTTGTAATTTCAAGAAAATTTTAAACATTAAAGCAAATTCAAAATTTTAAAATTTGGAGCGAAATCCAAAAATTCAAACAAAATTCCAACTCAAAACCTACTAATATTGGTAGGAAATGAACTTTTGTTTCAAGAAAATTTCAAACATGGAGCCAAAACTAAAAACTTTAAATATAGAGCAAAAACCAAAAATTCAAAATTTTCGCCAAATTCAAAACATAGCAATATTAGTAGGAAATGAACCTTAATTTCACAAAAAAATCAAATGTGGGGCTAAATTTAAAAATAAAAATTTTAAATACGGAAAAGAAATTAAACTCAAAAATTTAAAAATTGTGCCTGAACCCATAACCTAGAAATATTGGTAGGAAATAGGTGACTTGAACCTATAAACCACTATCTTCCTCTTTTCACTTTCAATTTCATCTACTCCGCCAAAATTTTATTTCATAATTTCTCCAGCCTCTTCTTTTTCTTTGGTAATTATCTTCATCTTCTTCATTTTAACCATCTCATATATATGTATGTATTTTAATATTTTTAACATATTATTTTTATCTTGATTCGTTTATGTAGTTACTCCTTTATTTTTTTAGTACATGTATTAATTGTCCATGTGTTAATGACTACTAACATTTATGTACTCTTCTTATGTAGATTTTCTTCACTCGAGACCAAGGAAATGAAACAAACAAAGACGAAAATGGAAAAATTACAAAGAATGTAGGCAAATTATTCAACAACGATAATGAAGAAATTAAAAAAATGAAGGCAAATGATTCAACAATGATGAGAACTTGAAAATGATTAGTCTTAAAAATCTATTAATTGTTATAATGAATTATTATTCCTAATATGCAATTATCATGGAGATGTAAATTTTTATTTTTTATGTTATAATGGTGATATGTCCGAATTTTGGTTTATGATGAATTTTTCAATTTTGGTTATTGTTGTATGCTTATGATTTAGCTATTAATTTATGTACAACTTGTTTTATATTGATATCAATGAAATAATATTTTTTTAAAAAAAATTGTCCAATATTTCCTACCACATTCAAGCCATTTTCTACCACATTTAAGGTGTATCCTGCCACATTCAAGCTAAACAGTGTTAGGAAATGGTTGGTAAAAAAAAGCTGATATTCATGTCTGCCGATATAAAACCTATCATTTGTCAATCAAACCCTACCAATTATGGTAGGAAATACTCACCCAAAACCTACTGATCCTGGTAGGAAAAAGATCTTTTCTGTGTCAATTGCCATGTGGCAGGACACATGGATTTGTCCCACATGCCAACTCATCAACATGACCCCAATTTGTATGACGTGACAGCTAACATGGTAGGTGGCGTGGCCGACCATGCGGCACGCCACATGGGCAGCCACTTGGTAAGTGGGACCATTTGAGTACAAGCACCAATTTCTACCAAATGAAAGATAGTAGAAATTGACCCTTTTCCTACCAAAACGCTGGTAGGAAATTACCGTTTTCTTATAGTGAAAGATGAGCATACCTAATGTGACATTTATTTGTAATACTCATAATCAAACTATTGCAATAAACCATATATGGCGTAATGATAATTATACCTAAGAATGAGTTTGCTCATATTTTCAACTACTTAATAGTGATAAGTAATCTTCTAAAATTTGTACTAGGTATCGGAGATGTTTCTGTTGTCCACCAGCAAAGCCCTGCCAAGTATATATGTCAATATGTGTGTTAGAACCAAACACTGATATGGACTAAACATGTTACTTTGGTCCTATTACTAAACAATACGCCACGTTGGGGTGGTTTATGGGGTGGTTTATATTATATTTCATAGCTAAGTGTATACCATCATCAAATCTTAAATTAAACATAATTATACCAGATGCCATCAAATGATATCTTATAATTATCTGAAATCTTTGAAACTTGGTATGCCACGATGGGTGACATGTATACCTTCCAATATTAATCTTTCCTTAATTAAACCTAGTATGATCCGATAATTAATCCCAATGATTAAGAACTATGTTTTTGCTTGATTATCTAAGTAAAGAGAGAGATACATAAGCATCTTGTAAGAGTAGATTTAAGTCATGAAACTCAAGCGCAACCATTAAAACTTGAAACTCTTAAACTCTAACATTAAATACAGATAATAAATATAACCTAGTTTTTTTATCTATAACATTTGGTGTCATATGTGGAAAGAATGCAACAAGCATGAAAAAGATTTGGAGCACTCAAGATTTATCATACTCTACCCTCAATACTCAAGGGGCTGAACTGTCAACAACAGAAAATCATGCGACCCCATCAACTCAAGCGACGAATTCCGCACTACATGAAATGCAAGGAGCGAATTCTTAATTTTAGATGATGAATGCTCCCACTAACACTTGTGCACCTGGATTTTAGATGTCTAAGACTACGATTCCAGCCACTACAAACCCGTCTTATGGAATAACAATATATCTCGAAATCATAGGAGGTAGGCTCAATAATCAATCGTATGTAGAAAATGACTCAATATTTGCAAAGGCTTAGTCATACACCTGAAAGTGACTTTTCGCGTCCCCACATTGAACGTTCGTCCTATTATAAAGATATCTATTTTACTGATATATATTATTCCCAAAATTATATATTTATTTAACCATAAACATTTTCTTTTTAAATAGTAGGTTCTATAACTATTTAAATTTTGAATTAAATTTTATAGATTTCACACTTTCACTTTTCAAACTACTAAATATAATATATAATTATTAAATAATTTACAAGAATAATTCGGTTTTCACCGAATAATTTATTAATACAAAAATTCGAAAATAATTCAATATGCTTTTATTTTGAAACCACACTCCCCACACCAAAATATTCTATATGAAGATATAAGCTATATGCTTAAAATAAAAATTTTAATAAACCGTAAATATTCTGATGAGAAAATAATATAATTAGTGATAATTACTTAATCATTTGAAGCATGGTCGTTACAATTGTTTTAGAGTGAGTTCAATTTTCTCTAAGTAAATATTAAATAATATTTATTTATTAATATATTATGATCATGATTTTAAATTCAATTCTCTCTCTTTATATCATTCTAATAGTGAAAAACTTCATGTCTTTTGCATAATTTTTATTAAAATAGTGATATTTTTGGAAGATAACTAGCAAAATATTTTAGGTAGTTAATTATATATATATATATGAGTAAAGTTCAATAGAGTCCACCTTTTAATTGGAGTCCTCGGAGTTCATCTATGTTCTGCAAATAAAATATCTTCTAAAACGTGTTATTTTGAAAAACATGTTTCAAAAATATCATTACTTCAATAAAATCATGCAAATCTCATATATTTACAAGTACAATATGTATGTCCTGCAACATGAACATTTATGTTCTCCAACATGAACATTTATGTTGTGCAAACTACGCATGTTTTATAGTATAATATATTTTGCAACGTTCTACTTGTAAAATCTATGTCATCTACAATATTTTCAATAAATTGTGAAATACGTTTGGAACAATTTAAACTATATTTTACTTTCGGAACATATATGGACTCCAAGGACTCCACTAAAATAAGGGACTCCATAGAATATATATATAATAAACAGTTTGTATTTGTGATTGGCTCCTTAGATGTGTCTCTTATTTAGCAAAAGACTAAAAAACAACTTACTTTTTCTTCTTGGTCTAACATAATCCAAATATCTACTCGACAGAATTTATCCTTTTTGAGATTAAGTGGTTACATTCCATGTTCAACTCTCTAGATCTTTGTGATAGTAGTAAGAGTGTGCAATTTTTCGCTGTTGATTGCATTACGTGGACATAAGGGTGCCAAATATGTTATAAAATTTTAAAAAAAATTGAATCTAAAGTATTTGAAGTTATTTTTCTGGGATATTCATTGAAAAGGACTGTCTATAGAGTCTGTGTGCTAGAGCAGAAGAAAATAATGGAAAGCACAAATGTGACCTTTGATGTTGACAAGTGTCAAGGCTTGTAATTCCATGATGAAAATAAAGTTGAAGCCATAAAGTTTGAATATCTCAACATTGATAGTGATTCTGAAGATGAAGCTGAGGTCAACACAAATAATAGACTGGAGGAAGAATCAAGTGAATCAGTGAACTGTGATAATAAAAATTCATCTCAAGAAAGAAAATGCAAACAATTCTAGTGAACAAGATCATACTAGAAAATGGAATATGAGTCATACAAGAGATGCTATAATTTGTGATCCAAATGTTGGAATAAGGACTAGAAGTGGCACTACAAATGAATTCTTGGATGGATGCTTTTTTATCTCAAATTGAGCCTAAGAAAACTGAGAAAACTCTACTTGTCCCTGATTATATAACCGCTATGCAAGAAGAGCTAAATTAGTTTGAAAAAAAAAGTTTAGGAATTGGTTCATGCACCAAGAAACGGAAGTATCATTGAAACAAAATAGGTGTATAGAAACAAGATGGATGAAAATGGAATTGTGACAAGAAACAAAGTAAGAATGATTTCAAAGGCTACTCACAAAATGAAGGAATTGATTATAATGATTGCACCAGTTGCAAGACTTGAAGCAATAAGAATTTTTCTGGCATTTGCTGCACATTCTAATTTTAAGGTCTATCAAATGGATGTGAAAAGTGCATTCCATAATGGTGAATTGGAAGAAGAAGTTTATGTGCAAAAGCCACCTGGCATTGAAGATGCAGAATTTCTAAACTTTATTTATAAACTGTTAAAGGCTCTCTATGGATTGAAGCAAGCACCTAGAGCATGGTATGAAACATTGTTCATAATTTTCTACTCAAACATGGACTCACTAGAGGAACATTTGAAAAGACTCTATTCTACAAACAACATGGTGATGACATCATTCTAGTTCAAATTTATGTGGATGATATCATTTTTGGTTGTACCAATGAGAAGCTATGTCAAAGATTTTCAAAAGAGTATGGGATGAGCATGATGGGGGAACTAAGTTACTTTCTTGGCCTTCAAGTTAGCCAAAGAAGTGATGGAATCTTTATCAGTCAAACCAAGTATGCAAAAGATCTGTTGTTGGAATGGTGGACTGCTCACCTGCATCAACTCCTATGCCTACAGCTACCAAGTTGGATGAAGATAAGAAAGGAAAAAGTGTAGACATATCAAGTTATAAAGGAATGATTGGATCTTTTCTATACTTAACTGTAAGTAGACCAGACCTCATGTTTGCAACATGTCTATGTGCTAGATTTCAAGCAAATCCTTAAGAAACACATTCAATGGTTATCAAGAGGATTTTCAGATATTTGAAGGGAACAACAAACTTGAAATTATGGTATCCTCAGGAAAATGGTTTTGAAGTTGTTAGATACACAGATGCAGATTTTGCTGGATGCAGGGTGGACAAAAAAAGTATATGTGGAAGTTGTCAATTCCTTGGTCAAAGGCTTGTATCATGGTATAGTAAGAAACAACAATCTGTGTTAACTTCCACAGCTGAAACAGAATACATATCTACTGGAAGTTGTTGTGCTCAAGTGCTTTGGATTAGAAACCAACTGATTGATTATGGTCATATGTGACAATACTAGTGCAATATCCATTGTGGCTAATCCATTTAATTATTCAAGAACTAAGCACATTTATATAAGGTATCATTTTATTAGAGAATATGTTGCAAATGGTACTATTGAGCTTATTTTTATTCCAACACAAAAACAGTTAGCTGACATTTTCACTAAACCTTTGGATGAAACAACTTTCACTAGACTTGTAAGTGAAATTGGTATGTTCAATTCTTCATCCTAAAAGAAAGAACTCAGCTAACTAGTTGCAACATATTAAATTCAAATAAATCAAAATTGATTAATTTAATTATAAATTAACTGAAATATGATCTATAAATATTTCAAAATTCTCTGTATATTTATTTTACAAAATTAAATCTCAACTTGGAAGTTTCTAATTCTGAGAAAAACTGTATAAATGTTAGTTCATATAATTCATATGTGAAATTATTACAAGACATATATAAAGATGATCAAATGTATATTAAGAATCGAGTTGTCAATAAGTCTAAATGACTTGTCGATAAGTCATTTTATGACTTCTCTATAGAGTTCCCGACAAGCACTGTAGAGTTCTCAATTTACTTATCGATATGGAGTTCTCTACAACTTCAAATTTGAGACTTATCAATAACTTAGAACTGAAACTATTTAATTCAATAGATTAGTTCAGTTAAATATTTTTGACATAAATCATTCTAATTTTATGTCGATTTATTCAATATAAATTGGAATAATTTAGTCCAATAAGGACAAACTGGGTATTTTTACAACATCTCGATAAGTCACTATCTTGTTCTCGATAAGAGTCAAGAAAGTGACATTTTGACATGATTTCTCTATAGGTCATGTGACTTCCCTACAAGCAAATATCAACCGTGTAAGTCATATGTCATAGCCTATTTGTATATTCGAGGATTCAACTCAACTCAAATAAGAATGTAATAAGTAAATAGTGGATCGACCGTCAGAGAGATCTCGCAAAGTAATATCTGTCAAAGGATTCAGAGACAAGGTTCATCTACAGACTTGAGGAGTTAATTCACTGGAAGAAGTTCAAGAAGTTGATCATGCCTCAGTGATATAAATCAAGATCGTGGATTTAATCAAGTGACAGAGATCTCGTCAGGGTATCAATAAATTACAAGGATTTAATCTGAAGAAAATCAAAGTGTCAAAGTCAAGATATGAAGAAACGTCACGGAAGTTAGTCACTCATGAACCAGACAGTACATCGAGTGTCAACGTTGAAGTGGTAGAATTGATTCATAATTTTCAGTGATTTTCAGAAGATTTGCAGAAGAATGGTTGCTGCTCAAGACTAGAATTAATTCTCTATTAATTAATTAAGTCATCTAATTTAATTAAGAAAATAAATTATATCTGCGAAGAATAATTTATTTATTAATTGAATTAATTGATTAATTAATTCTGAATTAATTCTAGGAATTTTCAGAAGTTTAATTGGATTAAATTCAAGCATTAAATCAGCAAGACAATTGAAAATGAACTAGCATGACAATCAGGATTGTCATACCGATTGTCATGCTAGGCCATATTCAATTGTCACACCGAAAGTTACTCTAGGAGGATGATTGTCTTGCTAGTTCATTCTGATTGTCATGCTAGTTCATTCAGATTGTCTTGCTAGTTCATTCAATTGTCTCACCGAAAGTCTTGCCAGCTATAGGATTGTCATGCCAAGTCAATTCTATTCGTTTGTTGATTTAAATAGAAGCAGAGAAGCAGCATATCATTTAATAATCCACACAAGTCAAGAACAAAAGAGCAGCCGCCTTGAAATATAAAATCATCTTCTCTGCAGAAATTCAAGATCAATTTCTAGTTTGTTAATGTTAAATCCAAACCACTAGAATTATTTATCTTGTTCTTGTGTAACAATCTAGCGGATCAAAATCCCTAGAACTTAATCTCAAATCGCTTTTAGCATTTGATTCTAATTATTGCAAAAATAGAAAAAGTTCATGTCGAATTTATTCTAGATTTGTAATAATTGATTTGAGATTAATACCTTGTAATCGATACAGTTGTTGTAACACCTTTCAAGTTTAATAATATTTTTATTTAACTTGAATTTTGTTTCACATTTTTTATTCCGCATTTTATTCGATTATTTGGTAACGTTTGTATTCAACCCCCCTTCTACAAACACATTGGGACCCAACAATTGGTATCAGAGCCTTCTGATTAACGAACAAATCAAGATCCTAGACTTTTGTGATTTTTCAACTCCTTGAATTTTTATTTATTCAAAAATTCATAATGACTTCACATAAAGTTGGAACCGTTAAAATTCCACAATTTGATAAAGAGAATTATATCATGTGGAAGAAGAAGATGCTATTATTTTTACAAGTTGCAAATCCCAAATATTCAAACTTGTTAAAGAAGGGTATAAAAACTCCGATGGTTATTGAACCGGAGGTAATAATAGATGGTGTGGTGACTACTGAAGCTAGAACCTATCCAAAAGAGCCTGAAGATTTTACTCCTGCTGAGAAGGAAGAAGCCTCCTTGGATGCCAGCCTTCAATTAATATTAATTGATTCCCTTGATCCCTTGATGAACAGACATGTGATGAACTGTAAAAATTCCAAACACATGTGGGAAACTATTGAGGTGATTAATGAAGGCACAGAGGAAGTTAGGGAGAACAAGTTGGAAATCCTAACCTCTGAATATGAACATTTCAAATCAAATCCAGGAGAAGGAATTACTGAAGTGTTTGAGAGGTACAATGCGTTGATCAACAACCTGAACATCAATGGAAAGTATTATTCAATCAGGGAGGTCAACAAAAAGTTCTTTTTAACACTGCCAGCTCATCTTGAACATAGAATCACTGCCATTAGAGAAGCTAGAGATCTGAGTGAGATTTTTTTGGACAGGCTCTATGGAGTGTTAAAAACCTATGAGTTGGAGCAGATTCAACAGAAGGAAGTCTACGGGAAGGATAGAATGGTCAGCACATCTACTGCACTTGTAGCTGAAGGTCAACAACAACAACAATCTCAACAGTTAGAAAGAATGGTACAGTTTTCCAAGGGTGAGGAAAATGAGTTAGTAGCAGAATATGATCCTCCTACTACAAATCAATCAAGTGATGATTTTTATTCCTTGGAAGAGCTGGAGCAATTGGAAGATGAATCAATGGCCCAAATTGTCAAGAGATTCTCCCATGTCAGATTCAGGAGGAATCCCAAGCTTAAGTACAAGTCCAACTACAACAAATTCCAGAAAGGTGGATCTTCATCCTCTAACACCAGCAGTGGTGGGTACAAAACAGGGATGGTTGATCGAAGCACCATTAGATGCTATAACTGCAATGAGTTGGGACACTTTGCCACAGAATGTAGGAAGCCAAAGCAAGTAAGAAAGAACTCTGAAAGGGCTTATCTGGCAAAGGGAAGAAGCTGGGATGATACTGACAGTGAAGATGAAGATGAAGGAAATCTTGCTCTTATGGCTATTGATGGAAAAGCTTCATCGTCAAGAATAGAGGTAAAACTTTCTGATGCTGAAATGGTTTATCATCTAAGAGGTAACTTAGATTGTGCACGTCGTGATAATGAACTGTTAAGTTTACAAATCACAGACCTTGAGAAAGAGGTCAATGAATTAAGACTTGTGCACATTAATCAAGACAGATTAAAAGAACAGGTATCTTTTCTAGAGAATAGAGTTGACTGTTATAGAAAACTCGAAACTATTCTCAAAGACAAGATCACCGGTCTTGAGACTAAGGTTAGAGCCTACTTCAATTCTTGTTCGAAGGCTAAAGAGTTCTACAGTAAGCAAGCTGTTAATCAAACATCTGGAATAGGTTATGATTACAATGCTGCTATTGGAGAATTAGGCATGAACTCCCCTCCTCATGTCTGTGCTAAAGGGAGGGAAGTACCACATGTGCTTAAGGGTGTTGATGAACCCCTCTATAAAGCATCAATTGCTGAACCATTTGATGCGACCTCTTCTGTTATTCAAGAAGAAATACGTGCTGAAGATCTTGCTAATGAGAAGATTGTTTCCAAGTCAAGTGAGTCGAAAGTTCCGGTCAAAGTTGTGAAAGCAACTGAGACTAACTCAGACACACATGAGTTGGATAACAATAATGCCATGTCTACCATGCATAAATTGCCTGCTGTTAATCACTCTCATAAAGCATGTGATGTTGCTAATTGTATGTCTTGTGCTTTTAATATGATGTATGCTTATTTTAATGGTAAGCATGTGTCTAATGATAAGACTACTCCTCGTCAGCATGTGAATAACATGAAGCATGATAGGTCTAAGACTGCTAGTCCTTCTAAGGCTAGAAAGGAGACATTTGTGCCTAAGCTTAAACATAAATTTGTTAAGGCTGTTTACAAGGTCAAATGTTCAGTCATTGAGAAAGTTGAGACAATTAAAATTAAAAATGTTGTTTTGCCTGACAAAGGACAATTCTACAAGTATGCCGGGCCCAACCAAGTTTGGGTTCCGAAGAAGGTCTAATCCATTTGTAGTGCAGGGCATTAAACAAGTATAACCGGTAGTGTGGATTCTTGACAGTGGATCATCAAGACATATGACCGGAGATAGAGCCCTGCTATCAAATGTGGTTGAGAAAGCTGGCCCCATGGTTACCTTTGGAGATAACAGCAAAGGTTTATCCGAGGGATATGGCTGTTTGCAAGCTGGGAATGTTATCATTATAATTTTGTATATTGTGCTAGGTTATTATCAGGAAGCATCATCTAACATATAGCACCAGTGACGAGACTTGAGAATATTATGACATATCAGACACCTGCTGCACATTACACTTGGAATTGTACTCTAGTAAGATGTGTACAAGTGTACTCCTGATTGGTAAGTCAAAAGAGGAAGTCAATGCACCACAGTTCATGGACTTTGCAGCTGCAGATCTATTGGACTATGCAATTTCTTCTTCACAATCTCACTTCAGGTTGGTATGAACTAGTATACTGCTCAAGCAATCGTCAAGGACATGGTATGGCACTCTAACAGAAATTGTAATTTTATATGAACTAGTAGAGTCGTCATAATTATGCAACATAACAATTAGTATCTAAAGTACTTGACAAGTATCGGTCAATGACATCTTGTTAACATTATGTTGCAGATATTTGTAAGCTTTTGACATGAATGAGAATTACTTAGACTTTACCCTAAGTGATCAATGTTTTATCCAAAAACTCATTCATATTGAAAAACAAAATTAAACTTCTTTCTACATTAGTGGTTTCTTATTTCATGTAAAATCTTTTGAAATCACTAGTGTAAATCATTTTCTCTCTATTACCATATGTTCTGTGTTACAGGTTCAGTCTCCAATGACTTTCTTTCATTGACAGTCATGAGGTTGAAAACCCACAACATCTATCCCAGACTGTAAAGACAAACACAAAAACAGAACCAACCAACACTCTTTTACCACTAAAAGTAGTATGAATGAGCGTGAGGGAGATAGTGCCTAGTGCACCACATAAGGAAGGTTCTGTAGTCAACCCAGTAGCTCTGTCTCCTACATAGATGAGTAGTATTTAAACCGAGACAACTGCTAGCCCCCATACATCTTCTCAAAAAGATGTAATGGCTGAAAAGGCACAAAAACAGTTACTAGATTCATTCTCTCAACAGGGTGAGTCTATTGAATTTTTCCTGTCGGCCAAGGTATCCGATGTAGTGTCACCACTTCAAACATAAACAATTCTTGATGCACAAGGAGAGGTTACACACACAAAGGATGAGTTGACGGAAACAAGAGTTTCGACCATTTTAAGGTCAGATTCGATTGTTCAAGGTTCGTTAGTGGACCAATTGCCTTTACAGGTGTTAGGAGAGGATACTGATCCAAAAGCCATATGTCAGTGGTCAGTATCTACCTCCCCAGGCTTAAATCCCCTGGATGCATCTACGGATAGTGGATCTGACATAGGTGCAGATCGGCAACTTGTTGACAATGATTCAGATATTACCTGATGAGTCACAAGGAAATGTCTTCACAGGCATTAGAAGGGAACTGTGATCTTTATGCTAAATTCTTTGGATCATTGTTTACCTTCCCAGAATTCAAATCTGGAACCCTAAAAGGGAAACTAGCAACTTGTAGATTATGACTCAGATTTATCTGATGAGTTTAACAAGGATGGGGATTTGTGAACTCCCATTGCACCACCTGTGACCTCCTTAAGGATGGCTAAGGTGATTTTCCTTGCAGGTATAGCTGATTTTTGGAGCTATGAGAGGAGTGATACACTTGTGAGAATGAGTGTAAACACGAGTGGAGAGAAGAGTGAAACACATGTGAGGTACACTAAAACACAATCACACACTCACAGTGAGGAAGAAAGAGAAACACTTGTTATTTCTTTTCCAACCAAGTGAAATATGAGAACTCCTTCAGACGACGGCATACATTCCTTCTTTAAGGGGGAGATAAAAGCTTAAGTAATAGTTTGGAGGATTCCTCAACTAAGGGGGAGAAATAGCAGGGAGGAAGAAAAAGATCCTAAAAATGTACACTACACCACACCATTGTTGTTTGTAACTACGGATCCTATTGTACGGGAGAGGTGGTAAACACAAGGTGATTTCCTAGTAAGGGAAGAAGCAGTTAGGGGAGTACCATTGGTTTTTATCTGCGGATCCTATTGTACGGGAGAGGTGGTAAAACGAAGGTGATCTTCTTTAATCAGTTGATTCTCATAGGGGGAGAAGCAAGAGATATGGGCTTCTCAACAGGAAATGTGGTTGTATAAATGAAGATGGAACTACTTGAAGATATGTTCAGTCTAGAGGAACAACTACTTGGAATCTGGAAAATGTTAAATCTCATCCAGAACTTTTCTACTATTTACTTTGCATGTATGTTTATATCTTTTTCTTATTTTTTAGTTGAGTTATCCTCTAGGTATTTGTATGTTATTGTCTAACAAACAAATAGGGGGAGATTGTAAGTCATATGTCATAGCCTATTTGTATATTCGAGGATTCAACTCAACTCAAATAAGAATGTAATAAGTAAATAGTGGATCGACCGTCAGAGAGATCTCGCAAAGTAATATCTGTCAAAGGATTCAGAGACAAGGTTCATCTACAGACTTGAGGAGTTAATTCACTGGAAGAAGTTCAAGAAGTTGATCATGCCTCAGTGATATAAATCAAGATCGTGGATTTAATCAAGTGACAGAGATCTCGTCAGGGTATCAATAAATTACAAGGATTTAATCTGAAGAAAATCAAAGTGTCAAAGTCAAGATATGAAGAAACGTCACGGAAGTTAGTCACTCATGAACCAGACAGTACATCGAGTGTCAACGTTGAAGTGGTGGAATTGATTCATAATTTTCAGTGATTTTCAGAAGATTTGCAGAAGAATGGTTGCTGCTCAAGACTAGAATTAATTCTCTATTAATTAATTAAGTCATCTAATTTAATTAAGAAAATAAATTATATCTGCGAAGAATAATTTATTTATTAATTGAATTAATTGATTAATTAATTCTGAATTAATTCTAGGAATTTTCAGAAGTTTAATTGGATTAAATTCAAGCATTAAATCAGCAAGACAATTGAAAATGAACTAGCATGACAATCAGGATTGTCATACCGATTGTCATGCTAGGCCATATTCAATTGTCACACCGAAAGTTACTCTAGGAGGATGATTGTCTTGCTAGTTCATTCTGATTGTCATGCTAGTTCATTCAGATTGTCTTGCTAGTTCATTCAATTGTCTCACCGAAAGTCTTGCCAGCTATAGGATTGTCATGCCAAGTCAATTCTATTCGTTTGTTGATTTAAATAGAAGCAGAGAAGCAGCATATCATTTAATAATCCACACAAGTCAAGAACAAAAGAGCAGCCGCCTTGAAATATAAAATCATCTTCTCTGCAGAAATTCAAGATCAATTTCTAGTTTGTTAATGTTAAATCCAAACCACTAGAATTATTTATCTTGTTCTTGTGTAACAATCTAGCGGATCAAAATCCCTAGAACTTAATCTCAAATCGCTTTTAGCATTTGATTCTAATTATTGCAAAAATAGAAAAAGTTCATGTCGAATTTATTCTAGATTTGTAATAATTGATTTGAGATTAATACCTTGTAATCGATACAGTTGTTGTAACACCTTTCAAGTTTAATAATATTTTTATTTAACTTGAATTTTGTTTCACATTTTTTATTCCGCATTTTATTCGATTATTTGGTAACGTTTGTATTCAACCCCCCTTCTACAAACACATTGGGACCCAACAAACCGTTCACTATTCACTTGTCGAAAAGTCGCATCTCTACCCTATAAATACCTAGATGAAACCAACTACTTGGCATTTGTTGATGCAAACCAAGCACCTGGAAATTTTAAGTGCTTTGTCAAGTTTATTTCTGATTTCTATCTCTCAGGGGCTTTGAATGCAAATCCTGTATTGTATCTGGATGTACTGAATGAGTTTTGGCACACAGCAGTTATCAACACTATAGTTCAAGAAAATCAAGCAATTTCTCTTGTGGTTAACTACACAATTCAAAGTATAGCTCTTGAGTTCAATGCAGATGACATTAACAAAGGACTGGGCATCCCTACAAACAATCTGGTTGAAACTCTTAGGACTCAAGAGTTGGCTGAATTCATGGACTTCAACAACTATAATGAGAAAATAGATTTGGCTAGCATCAACAAGAAAAATCGGAGAAGGGAGTGGTATTTTATCTTTGGATCAATAATGAGAGCTTTCACATACAGGAAGACTGGTTATGACAACATATCTAGTGTGGTCCAAAAGCTAGTGTACTCAATGGCCTACAAAAAACACCTCAATATTGGAATTCTGATCCTAGAAGAACCGAGCACAAGGCTAACTATGCATTTGCTAAGTAGAGGTAAATAGATCTTCTTTCCTAGATTTATTATATCTACATTAAATCATAAATTTTATGACATATGTTAGATGGTATTGATAGAAATTAAATAGGCATCTGCAAACAAGTGTCCAAAATTCTATTTGGTTCACTAATTGCAAAGAATCAGGTAAAGGCAAGTCTAAATATCACTGACTTCATTTTAGAGAAATTTAGAACTTACCCTTATCTTATGTCTAATATGAGGACAAGTGACATATCTAGTACAACTATGGCCCCTGCACCTATAGACGAACCCAAACATGATAGCACACAGGGGCCTTCCATAGCTGAGACCTTTTCTTCGAAACCCCTAGATGCTAGGAAATCAACTACTTCATTCTCTCAAAAGGGTGGATTTAGTTAAAAAAAAGAGAAAGAAAACACCTCTAGTAGTAGTTATTGAGAATGATGAGGACACAAACCAAGTCGCCCTTGGTCAAAAACCCAAAGAAGCAAAGGAAGGTTGAGTTGACCACTCAAATGACCACATATGCATCTTCTCAAAAAGATGCAGTTGTAACACAGGGGTATAAACAGACTATAGTGGCACCATCTCAACAAGGTGTCACTATTGAAACAAACATCCTCCCCAATCACTACCATATAAATGGCCTTAACCAACATCCAAAAATGGTGTTGCCAAAACAAATGTTGCCTTATGTGAACTGAAACTTAAAAAAATGATGTATGCCAACATCATAACCAAATGTCGGTATACATGTTGCCTTAGATTTCCTATACCAACACCTTTTTTGATGTTAACTTAGACCTGCGAAAAAATTGAAATAGAAAAACGCGGGGGAATAATCCCGGTCAAAGTTAAATTGATAGCCCATACAAAATAAAACAAAAAGTAAAATAGAAAACATACCTCTCTCTGTCTCAGTCTCTTCGCACAAATCCAAACACAAAGCATACTATCCCCACAAACCCTCATCTCCGTTAATATATCGGGGCCGCCATAAACTCAGACATAAAAAACGACTCTCTTTTCCTCATCTCCATTAATATATCGCTACTGATAGTATTTACGGATGATGTTGTTTTCCCCATGCAAATCCCTAACAAGTATATCAGTTCGATATGTTTGGTTTAGAACCAAACACTCATGTGGACCAAAAAAATGTAGAGATACAATTAATCTTGCATCAAGAAAGTTTAATTGCTTCCTAAGCTCTTGTATGCCTCATGGGTCAGAATCCTCTACCACGATTCTTCCTTCCCAAACCATAAATGACCAAAAAAATGCAATTTTATACTCATAAATTGCATGTATTTTTCATATATAATTTTCAATATAATAGTTATGTTTATGCAAGAGGACTGGAAAAAGAAAATATGTTCTACAATATTTTAATGAATATTTTAATGAATATTTTAATTACAGAATATATGTGGACTCCGGTATGCCAAAAAATGAGTATGTGTTTATGTATATGGGTCGATGATCTTCTTCATTTTTTAATTTATAAATGATTAGACTAGATAATTTTAGTAGGATCCTAGAAAATATTATTGTATACTTGTTAGTCCCTTAACAATATAGCAAGAATTACAGAAGGGGGGTTGATTGGAATTCTTGAACCTTTTTCTTGAAATAAAAATGTTCAACTCGAATATAGATATAATGTTTTGATTGGCACAATGCGGAATAGAAATATAGTGAATCAAAACATAAGTAATTAAAAACAAGAGTCTTTAAGAACTTTCTGGTGGATTTAAACAAATCCACCAGAGATATATATAATATATCGAGAGGACTCTATGTGCAATAATGCTCACAGCTGCTTACAAATGAACTACTGAGTTTACAGGAAATGCTAAAGATTCTGCTTACAAAGATTTCTCTGTTTTTTGTGTTTCTCTCAGTTATCTCAGTTATTTTTCTATTTGCTACTCTCTTGGTTTATATAATACCAAGATTACAAAGTCAAAAAGACTGAACAAATATAAAATCTAACAGTCTTAATCTTTGCTGCTTTTCATCCTCTATTACCCAGTTAATGGGCTTCCACAATGTGTTTGTATACAACTCGACGGCTATGTGTCAGCTTTCACTGTTCAACTGATGTTTGAATTCTTGATATGATCATCCATCGACTTTCAGATCATCCGTCGATGACTTAATTGATCATCCGTCGACTGCTATGTTAAACATCCGTTGATAGTCATTTGATCATCCGTCGAAGGCTTTGTTAATCATCCGTCGGTAGCTATTTTGGCACTTGACTTCATTTCACTTATACAGAATTACAAGACATTACTTATGTATAATTAATCCACCTATTCTGCATATCTAGTTAAAGTCAACATGACTTATATGCTACTACAGATTCTATACAAAGGTGCATACATCACTGTGCTACAAACTTATTGTTACATAAGCTACTCACTCGATGGATAATAAGTTAATCATCCGTCGGGACTATAATGAGTTATCCGTCGGGACTATAATTCTTATCCGTCGAGTGCTACATTATTTCACTAAGTAAAATCTACTTAGATGTTTTGTTTAAGTGATCATCAAGTACACAACATATTCACAACAATCTCCCTCAATTTATGTCTACTGGAATTGTAGCCATAAATTAAGAGATGCTTGATGATAACAAAACATCCTAAACATATATCTTTAAAGATAAGTAGATAAAACTGAAAGTGCTTCAATTAAACAAAATGTACAAGGTTTGGCTCACAGTCAGTTCAAGATGCTCCTCTAGCCTGAGCAGGTTTTTCTAGTTCCTTGAAGGTCTGGATATTCTTCCAAGCTTTCTGTTATTTTCTTTAATTTGATTCTGGAGCTGCCTGTGGAATTCTAGTTCATCAGATTCTGAGAGATCTAGCATTTCTTGCATCTCCAAGAGAGTCTCATTGCTAGAGATACTCAATTGGTCTTCTAGTCTGAAGAATCTTCTCACACCCTTGTCATCCATGAATTCCATCAGCCAGTAGGGCCTTAGATGCACTCTTCTCCCTGTGTATGGGATGATTAGAGTCTTTGGGAGTGCATCTTTAGCTCTAACACTCCTCAGCTCTTCAATCCTCTTCAATACTAGTCTTCTTGCAGTTACATTGAACCCAAAGTTTTTCTTGAAGGATGAATAGACTTTGATCAACACAGCTTGGCTTTCTTGAAGTATCCTGTGAAGAGGCCACTGAATCTCCCTTCCTCCTTTGTACTTGAACACCAACCTTTCAGGTAGGTTTCTGTATGCATCAATTTCCTTTACTTCATCTAGTTCATCCAGATAAAGGTTTAGATCTGAGAATTCTTTGATGTCACACAAGTACAAGTAGTCTCCCCTGTTGACCTTGAGTTGAGCTTTAACTACTGACTTGGATTTGAGAGGTGACAGCTTCACTTTCTTGACTGCCCTTGATTTTGTCCTTTTTGGCTTGGTAAGTATTGGCAAGTTGAAGTCAGGAATTGGTAATTTATCCCACTCTATTGGCTCATTCTTTGGCACAATAGGTTCTCCTTGTATGTTCCTGTAGGGGTCCACCACCCTTATGTCTTCAACTACCACAGAGGGCTTTGATGCTTGAGTTTTAGCTGGTGTGGATTCCTTAGGAAATTGATCTTCCAATTCCTTGTCAACAACATCCAGTTTCCTTTTTGTTCTTCTAGCCAATTCTTTCTTTCTTGGGGATTTCTTCTGTTCTTCAATCTTCTTCTTTGATTCAGCAGCTTCAGATGGTTGAGAGGGAATTTGTTGAGAAGAGTTTACAGCCTGTAGCTTGGCCAAGATGACAATCTGCTCTTTCTTTTGTTTAGATTTCTTTGCATCTAGAGCAGCTTGCCTCTTTTCCTTCTTTAATCTTGCTTTCTCTTCTTTCTTTGCTTGAGCAAATTATGGATGTCCATCTACCACACAAATTTCCTTTCCATTTCTGAATATCTTAGCAATTCTCCTTTTTGAGGCTGAATCAGCTGGATCTTTATAGAAGACAATGGATCTTGACAGAAGCTTCTTTTCATCAGGCTTGAGTGTCTCATACACAGTGTTCAAGGGATTCTTCAAAGATGACTTTGGATAATTTGCCTTTGGTTTTAGAATTATATCAGCCTTTTGTGATTTGATGCAGGAAGATTGTCCTTTCTCCAGATAGTTCATGCTCATCTCATTCATACTGATTGGCTTGACATGAGAGTGATGGATGGCTGACTTAACTGGCTCCTTGACTAGTTTAAACTTTCTCTGAATTTCCTCATCAATCTTTTCCCAGTTGATTAAACTCAACTTTCCTTTTTCAGCAACTTTCAAATTTGCTGCTGCTGCTTCAATTAGATCTATACCATCTGCAACTGGTGGCTTGGAGATAGTAATTAAAGGTACAATTACTTTGCTAATTTGTACGTGAAGTTTCTCCCCCTCTGTTGGTCCTTTCTCCCCCTTACTTGATTCTCTCTCCCCCTATTTGTTATCATCAAGTTGAGGAGTTAGGCCTTGTGCTTTAGCCAGTTGCATGAGAAGATTTGTCTGAGTCTGTTGATTTTGAAGAAGAATAGCCACTGAATCTTCAATAACTTGAACTCTGTTTTCCAGCTTGGCTAGCTTCTTTTCAGAGTCTGATTCTCTCCTCAATCTTAGTAGTAGATCTTGCATGGTACCATATGGCATTACTGAATCCAGCTTCTCAGAGTTATAGGTCTTCAAGTCAGCTATTTCTCTTTTCAATTCATCCACACTGAGATTCTGTCTTAAGTGCTGGATCTTCATTAGATGTAGAGAGTCTAGGTGAGCTTGAAGAACAGCCTTGGTACCAGCATCTGAAGTTTCCTGAAGGGCCTGTTGAATAGCCATTACTTGTTTGACCAAAGACACCTCAAATTGTCCTGGTGTAGATTCCTTTGCCCATGCCCATTCAGGTAAACTTAAAGCAGAACTTGGGCCTTCAGCTCCCCCTAAGTTCATGCTTCCATCCAAAGAACCAGAGTCATCATCATTAGAATTTACTCCAAATTCTTTAGATGGCTCTCCAGCTTGAGAAGGAATTCTGTTAACAGCAGCTTTATCTCTTTGAAGAGATTCTGTGGTGTGCACTAAATTCAAAGTCTACTCTGCCTCCACATTGCCCTGAGTAGCCAACAATTGATAGGCTGACACAGGATGAGTAAAAGTGTCAGCATCCAAGTAAATGTTATCAATTTCAGCTTTGTAATGTTACTGAAATTGTCTTTCCTTTTCAGCATCATCCACAGTCATTAACTCATTAGCAATGGCTGGATTCACCCTTATTTCTCCGGTACCTGCCTTTCTCTCATATTCTCTCTTTTGTTGCATCAGGGTCTCACCCTGGCTCCCCACCCTCACACCGTCACCTTCACCTACTAAGGTGAGACTCCTCTCACTCACTTTTGCCAATCCTGAAGAAATGGATTTACTGAGATTCACTCTTTTCCTCTCCTTTTTCCTGGGAGCAACCCAGCCTCTCACTCAAAGCACTCTCCTCTCTCAGTCCTAAGAGTGACTGTATTACCACTAAATCTTCTGCACTAGAAATAATTGAAGTTTGAAGTTGTGCAGAGGCACTCGACGGATAAGTGATATCCATCGGGTGAGTGGTAAAGCTATCTAACGGATAACTGCTGTTAAGCTTATCCGTCGGGATACAATCACTACTCGACGGATGAGCAATATCCATCGAGAGAGTAGAAATGAATGAGGTGGGAAGAGAAACTATTGTTGACTCTGTGTTGATTGAAGTTATTTGAGGCACAGATGTCACAATAGTATCTGAAAGAATTGGCAAGTGAGCCAACAAATCATCTAAAAGATGATGCTCAGTTGCACTAGATTTTGGCTTCCCCAACAGAGTTAAAGAAGGAGAATCAGGAATTGAAGTGTTTATCATATCCACTTCCAGAGAGTTTGTTGGTGAGTATGGTGTTTCAGAGGTTTCTATTATAAAAGATTTTGGCTGTGACTCCACATTTATTGGAGCCACATCAATCTAAATTTGAGAAAGTGCAGGGACTGTGTCTTTAGCACCAGTTTGCACTGTGTGTGTACCCTGGGCATTTATTGGGGTGAGCTTGTGTCCCTAACCTTTTTGGCTAGTGCTCTTGACTGAGAGCTTTGTTCAATAACCACATCCTTTTGGGAGGATGCAGCTAGAAGTGAGCTTTTGTCCTTTTTAAGCACTGCAGTTTGTTGGGAAACTGTAGTGTGGCTAGGCTGGGATTCACTCAACTCTCCAACCTTATCCTTGGGGTTTCTTTGATGTTCACCCCTTCCCTCACCTAACTGACCCTCCTTCACACTCCCCTCTTTAGTTTTGGTAGATTTTTCAACTGGTACCTTTTGAGAGATACCAGAGGGGGTTTTCTTTGACTTGGATTTAGAAATTGTAGTTGATTTGGCAGCTTGGTAGGCAACTGTTTGGTCATTGTCACAGTTGCCATAGCTACTCCTGAACTCAAAGAAATTGAGGATATTGGAATAGTTGAGGGTATGGATGAACTTACCTCACTTACCTGAGGTGTCTGCATTACAGGAAAGTAGAACATTGGCACATCCCTATGATGGTTGGCTTTGTTCAAAACTGCAATGATTCTTCTCTCTTGAACCCAACAAGCTAATTTGTTGTTTGGGTTCTCAAGTACAATCTCTTGACAAAGATGGTAAGCCAATATCATAAAAAATCTAGCATAATATACATTCTTTCCCCTTTTGGATAACTCACCTAGTTTAAAACCTAACTTATACAAGACAAGGTCACTGAAATTGTAAAATTTATCTGTAACTAGCATGTATAGCATGTTAAGCATGGAAATGTTCACAGAATCAAAATTACTGACTTTTCCAGAGAAAACTTTAGTCACAACATCACACATGAAACTCCATTCCTTCCTAAGACCTAGTCTTCTAATCTCACTTAGCTTATTAGTAGGAAGTGCATAATGCATGGAATTAAGCATATTGATAATATCAGTGTCAGTGTGTGGTGAAGTTACATTATCATCAGGAATTTTGAAACATGTTTTTATCACATCACTATTGATACAGAACTCATTATCTTTGATAGTTAGAGTGATGGTTTTGTCAATAGAGTTGTTGTTTGCAGTGGTCCACATCTCTTCAACTACTTCACAGTAAACTGTGGGTGATTCAAGCATGGCATAACTTAACTTGCAGTTCTTCACGAAGTCCATCATCTTGTGATAGTCTTCTGATTGCTGAATACCCTTATTGACCAAAGCAGTGAAGTTGTTCTTCTCATAAATGAACCTAGTCTGAAACATTGTCTTTACTACAGGTGCCATTGTTAGAGAATGAAAGCTTGAAGAGAAAGAGGATATTTGCTTGAGAGAGAATAAAATAAAAGGAGTTGAATTTGAGAATGATAAAAGAAAAATAATTGGAATGAAATAAGCTTTTATACTCCCTCAAAAACAACGGATGAAAATAATAAAGAAAAGTAAATTACCCAATAGAAATTGCCTAAACTAGTCATTTAAAAATAAACAGTAAAAATTCCACCCATTATCCGTCGTGTAATACTTACAAACTGTAAGTATACTCGATGGATAATGTTCAGGGAATTAACGGTTAAGATTTAGACAATTCGACGGATGAGGATAAACTATTATCCGTCAAGTTTTCCAGAAAAGTAATTGATTTTTATTTGCACATTGTATATCGACGGATGACTTAACTCGATGGATAATGGTCATCCGTCGAGATGCAAATTTTGACTTAGCCAAAATTTCATCCATGACTAAAAAATCAGTTAAATTTCTGGCTACTTTTCAACTTGTAAAATAACTCAGATAGATTCAAGAGTAATTAAACATACCTAACTCACTTACCAACCTAGAAAAGGTGGATTCATCCAGTGGCTTTGTAAATATATCTGCAAGTTGCTTCTCACTTGGAACAAAATGTAACTCTACAGTACCATTCATTACATGTTCCCTTATGAAATGGTACTTGATGTCTATGTGCTTTGTCCTTGAATGTTGCACTGGATTTTCAGTGATGGCAATTGCACTTGTGTTATCACAGAAAATAGGAATCCTCTCAACTTGCAAACCATAGTCTAGCAATTGATTTTTCATCCATAAAATCTGTGCACAGCAACTGCCAGCAGCAATATATTCAGCTTCAGCTGTAGAAGTAGAAACTGAATTTTGCTTTTTACTGAACCAGGACACAAGCTTGTTTCCTAGAAATTGACAGTTTTGCCCTAAAGATTGGAGGCACTACTTATATGGAGAGAAGTACGAGATTTACCTAAGCCATAAGTGCTCTAGTACATTTTTACGTAGAAAGAGCTCAACATACGCCAGAGGAGGCGGTTAGAGCTAATCAAGAATTATGATTGGGAGATTCTTTATCATTCAGGGAAAGCCAATGTGGTGGCTGATGCCCTTAGTAAAAAGGAGAGACTCAAGATGATAATGTCTTTGGGAGAGTTTATAAGAGATTTTGAGAAAATGGAAATAGAAGTGAAGGTAACCGGAGCCGGTACCGAAAAGCTGTTTGAGATTCCAATACAGCCCGAATTATTGGAAAGAACATATTGTGCCAGAAAAAGTGATGAATGAAGGCAGAGAGCCAACAAATAGATAAGAGATTAATACTTAGAAAGATGATAAGGGAATAATGAGGTATTCCTACAGAATTTGGGTTCCAAATGTTCAAGAGTTGAAAGATGAGATCTTAGATGAAAGCTAGTTTGAGGAATAAGATTTAGAGCAAACCCTGAACGTGATAGTCAGGGAGGTCGCCATCAAGATAGAAGGAACCCATAACATAATGAAGTGGAAAATGAGGATTTAAAATATGTAGGATGACCCCGATTATGGGGAGGAGGAGGGAACGTTCAGACTAAGGAAACAAAAGTCGAGTAAGGAAAGGAGACCCGAGATGGTACTCCTATACGACAATTTATGGACCTTTCTAGACAGAACTTAGACTATTATCCCTAACCACCACACTGAGGAAATAATGTGGTGAGAAATTCTTTCAGGACCTTTAAGTCGCTAAGCTCTCAGAGTTCCAAGGAACAAGCTGACCCAGTCGAGGCAAGAGCCGGGTTAAAGGAAATATAGGAACATTTGAGATTCTAAATGATTGACGAATCACAAAAGACTGTTTTTGTCACTTACCCTCCTAAGAGAGAGGCCACCCGCTGGTGAAAGGCCAAGGAAGGCATGGAGCAAGAGATTATAATAAACTGATTTAAGTTCAGTCAACTGTTTTCAGGAAAGTACTTCCCAAGGTTATGGAGATAGTGTAAAAGCTTTAGAGCCAGAACAAAGGCAGACGAGTATGATGAATTATGAATCTAAGTTGTAAAAGTTATCAAGATTCGTTCTGAGGACACGAATCCAGAATGACGGGATGTTTGAAATCAATGCTTATGTTGTGTTGGTTCATGAAATAATGATAAGCAAAAGGAAAATAAAAAGAAACTGAAGTGGAAAGGAATATAAAGGCAATAGAGTTTGAGGAATGATAAGGGAGTTGGGTATGAGGAAACCCTAAAGACTCGTAGCAATAGAAATAGAAAAGTATGTAATCGTCAGGATGAGGGTGATTCACCATGAGTTAAAATTGATGGTTGAAGGCATAAGAGATACATATATTTTATCTCCTGTAAGTTGGGAGGATTCGAGGAAACCTTGAGATAGTTCGAACGATATATAATGAGACGCGGATAGACTGAGGAGACAAGGAAGTAAAAAATTAGGAAAATTGGATGAAGGAAGTGACATTCAAGAATGTGAAGTGTAAGACCGGTGGCTTGATACCCAGAAAGGGAGACGCCATGTATGAAAGATATCCCAACATTGAGATGACTGTTGAGATAAACAACAAAAATAAATAAGGAATTATTAAGAAGAAGTTCACGTTGAACACGACCAATATCTTCCAGAACATCCCTGTTGTCATTACCAAATTAGGCAAGCAAAGCGGAAAAAAAACCGTTGTTATCTTTTGGAGGCCATATTGATTGACCTCATTATTGAATACAGATGTTATTGTGAAATTAGGCATATACTATCGAGGTGGGAATAATTGAATAAGACACCCTTATCAGGGATATATGACTTGATTTATCCATGGAAGGATGCATGTACCTTTTTAAAGGTGGAATTAAGGATAGAACATCGGTAACTTAAAATGAATCCTAGGGGAATGCATAAAGGTTGGCATTTCACCCTTAATAGGGATAGTATGAGTTTTGACAGTATAAATTGGAAAGGATTAAGGTAATAACAACCTTTAAGGATCAGTGGAGAAATTTTTTCAGAAGTATATAGACAATGATTCTGGTATTAATAAATGGTATCTTGATATGCCCTGTATCTAGGGAATACAGGAGGAACGATTCAAGGATAACCATAGAGGTTTTACAAGGAGAAAGGTAATATTCAAAATTATCAAGAATAGAAATTTTGATAAAGGAAATATGACGTAATTATAATGATGCCAAGTGGGGCACGTGTTAGACCACGAGAAAGTATGGATCGAACCAGTAAAGGTCGAAATTGTTTAGGGCAATTAAGACCTAAGATAAAAGATGTCCTAAGTATGATCGAGAGTCAATCGTGACAATGATTAACATTTAAAGACTAAGGCAATGACTTATGAAAAAATGGTGATTTTTTTTCTTTCTCACCAGGACTTAAGAAAAGCATTTTCACATAAGCAATGATTGAAATGAGGTAGAAAATTTAGTTGAAGGTGGTTAAAAGACATTGATTATAAGGAACTATTACTATCAGGAAAGGCCAATGAGGTGGCCGACACTCTAAGTGCAAGAGAGCAATTATAGGCGCTCGTGCCAGAGGAATGCAGTGATAATGGTTGAAGCCATGAAGGTTGTATTATGGTTTGGAAGATTAACATTCCTTCTGATGACTGTGCAATACCCAACCGTAATAGTAGTTTGGTAAAGGTTTAATTCGTGTAATCGCCATGAGCGGGCTATCTATCTTAAAAGGAACTACCTTGAGAATAAGCCAGGACCATATTTCAAAAAGGACTAAATGAACCTTTGAGCTTCATGTCTCCTAATATAGACATATGATTTAGAATGGTATTAACCTACTATCGTTGCTTTCATCAAAACTCTTCTACATTTTATCTGCTTCATGTCATGAATGTACGTCAGGATCAGGAGTGTTCTTCATGAATCATGAACGGTGATCATGTTACCTCCTTAGAAGAATTCGATACGATATGTATGGACTCCGTATGGTTAGCTATTAAGACTTCATGGAAAGCAAATGACTATAGTAGGTCAGTGGTGGACCATAGTAATGCTCCAATGAGTCTATGAATAATGAGACAATGACAACTGTGAGAGTTGTATTGTAATGAATGTTGAGATTGAGTACCACTAATCGGGTCATGGTGATGTATAAGTTATCATTGAATAGACTAATTAAGTCGATTATCTACCTATTGAATACTTATTCCTTCTTATCAATAGAGAGTCGTATTACTATACGAGGAAGGTTGCAGTGCAAGCATAGAATTCTAGTAACGATGATGTCTAGAATGAGATCCTAGATTCGATTTTCGATGTCGAGGGAGTTTCAAAGGTGATTGTGTATAAGCTCGAGGAAGAGCATGGGTCCATAGAATGATGGACGGAATAGCAAAAATATTTAAGCATGTGAAATGCGATGCGATAATACTGGATATTGATATAGATACATATGTTTTGTTCTCCTATGATAGACCTCTATAGTTCAGAGGTAGATTCCAAGCCAGATATTTGTGGCAGTATTTTTTTCATATACAATTCTCTTCAATTCGTTTTTTTCTCTTCTTTTCATTTCATGTAAGCTGAGAAGAACAACCCTTCCAGAAGGGGAGGTATTGCCGAATGACTATCTATCTGTGTGATAGAAGCCTAGTAGGATACCACATGTTGTTTAATTGCTTGTCAAGTACTAAAGGCTGGCCACCTTCTGTACTAACTATGCGATATAACAAGTGTTCATGATCATAGTGATCTCTCAATAAATTCTTTTACTTCTATACGATGGATCAAGCTTTCAAAGATAGAAGCAGCTAGAAAAGAGTAATATCAGTGAGGTGGTATTCCGAATCTAACGCGTTCACTACTAGAAATATGGGATCAGACATCGGTTCAGAACCGATATTAAAAAAAATCTGAACCGATGTCTTCGCGTGTGATGTTAAATGTCATCAGTCTTTGACATCGGTTAACAGCCGATGTCTATTACAGTGCTATAAATCAGTTTTAAGATTAAATGTGATGTATTTACAACAAATTTCAGCTTATATTACAGTATTTTTAGGTGAATATGAGTATATTGTGAGATATTTATCCATTAAAACATGAAACCTACAAGCTCTAAAAGCCATTTATTAAAATTCTTTCGAACAAACCGATGTGAAATGGTAGATCAGACATCGGTTAGATTAGTTGTCCGATGTGAAATATTTGATCAGACATCGGTTAAATTAGCCCCCGATGTGAAATTATGGACAAGACATGGGTGTTCTTCACTAAACCGATGTTAAATCTTTTTGTTTAACATCAGCAAATTTCTCTAACGGATGTTATTTGACTTAAAATACATTGAGTTTCTTTTCAGAACCGATGTCAAATGATTATTTCACATCGGTTTTTAGTTCTTTTTGTTTAATATTATTTTACATGATGTCTTTTGTACATTTTTTACATCAGTTTATATTTACCATTGTGATGTTAATGTGGTGTAAATTACATGCCATCACGGTCCTCTTTTACAGCCACATAAACCAATTGCATTTACACAACCAAAAAAGTACCAAACAATGCAACATCCAACCAAAAACATCAAACAGAAACATAAAACTACATTGATACCAAATTTCTTAACATACAATATTCCAACAACCAATTCGGACATACATTCCAAGTCTAAAATAAACATCCCAACCAATAAAAATAAAATAACTTTAACTAAGGACTTGTCAAGAGTTTATACATGACCAAAAAAAATAAAGTAAAACGCATACTTGAATACACAAGTTTAGGAATGGGCTAATCTCTTTCTTCAAGCTATCACAGATTAGTCCATATATTTTTTCAATACAAGTCGTTAAGTGTTGCTTACACAATAGAGCCGTATATATGACTTCTATTTTCAATTGTGCGTTTGGCTTTCCCTCCATTCCACTGTACCCACTGGAAATTCCCCTTCCCATTGAAGACGCACGAAAACCCTGTACATATAAGTAGACTTTTAAAAATTTAGTTAACTACATTTATATGGCAATTTCCTATTATAAAAATTAGGCATAAGATCAGCTTAACTTGAGTTTTGAGGGACGAGGCTAACTTACAGGAGACAAAACTACATCTCCTCTTCTATTATTTCAAGAAACTGGTAATTTTTCTTGCTGCAATAATAAAGTTCGTTACTAAATTTGTGAGTTATCTTTAAGGAACAAGAATGTTTTATAAATAAGTATATGAAGTAATGCATGACAAATGTGATGAAACTGTCTCTTTTAATAGGTCTGAGAAGATTTGTGTTAAAGGTGTTATCTATGTGCACGAAGGGGGTACACGCAGAAAATTAAAATATGTTCTTATCACCTGCTCAAATTGAGAATATTGAACAATATATCACATGTTTTTGCAGGACTAACAAGGTTTAGCAAATGTAGTTGCCCAGATTCAAAGAAAAACTAAAATAGACATTTAGGTACTTTCTGGACATAGTATAGATACAACTTACAACTACATCAACTACAATTAGCTAACTCTATCAAGTTATAATATAATACAATTAAAAAAATTCCATTTACTGCACAGCATAACACATTGACATACAAACCACTTGGAAGTATTAGAGAACTCACGTCTTCATATGGGCATGAAACAAGTCCATTTCTATGATGTCCAAAACGGCCTGCAAATTATCAGCAATACATAAAAAATTAGGAAATTGCACACTAATTGAGTGATTCAGTGGTAGGAACTTGTAAACATAATTTACCTTGTGCTGAGCAAATATCAAAACTCTGTGTTGTCAAACATTCAGAGAGCCTTCAGAATTTGATGCTTCCAGACCAATCCCGCACTCTTCCAATATTTGCTGAAGGGCCACTAATTTTGGAGAGTGATGCAGCTTATTTTCCTCAAAATATTTTAAACTACAATTTAGGAGCTGGCTTTCCATATAAGGCCTGGAGAAAGTAGACAATGACTGTAAGAACTTCTCAAGAAAATGAAAACAAAAACGCTACTACTTTTTGTTTGCACTTGCCACATTCAACCCACATTAACAAATTTTAGAAATCTCTAATGGCACAATATTCTAGTTTATTTGCTTATCAATTACTACTGTATTCTAGTATGAAGTACACATACTCTGTAAAATCCAAGGTACCCTAAAAATTACACCTTCCTGAAAACATCAAGTTCAAAATTCACATATTTATGGTATAATGTATTATCTGATACTAAGGATGTAAAATATGAGTGAGACATTAGCAGAAATGTAAACATTTATTAAAAATATGTAGTCAAGACTGGTACATAACATAGGAAATGCCGAAATACTTTTTAGAGAACAGAAGAACCAGCACAAACCTTCTACACACTGGCCACATCAATTCTTTTAATATCTACCTTCTCTGTCATTCCAGAAACATCATTTTTCTACTCTCCGTTATAGCTCCGGAGTCCTGATCCCATCTTCAGGAATTCGTAACGAGGCCTGTCAGGCAAGATCACAGAAACAAGATAAAAGTCACCCATAAAATAAGAAAAGTTCAAGCCATCCCATAAGATCATTGTTGTTATTAAGTAACCTAGTCAAAGTATAACATACCTGCCAAGTTTTTATGGCACGTTCAGTCCCCTTGAGAACATGGAATATTCTTCGTCTTCCTCTCCATAATAAAATCCCAGCTTTTGCAATGCTTCCTAAAAATTGCATAAATAAGTACCTAGCAATCAATTAACCAAGCGAAGGAAAAGAGACACCGTGAATATTCTTCGTCTTCCCTGACTCGTGAACTAGAAAATTGTTCATATAGTTTTAACTGGGCATTGCTCAGGTCACAATACCGGTCTTGAATGATTTTTTCGGGTAAATCATACAGGACTTCAGCTTTTGTTCGGTGCACGAGGAAGGGCATAACCTAAAATAGACAGAAGCTTAATGATTGAACAAAATGATGCATTTTTATGCCAAACCAAGTCTTTTAATACAAAGAGTACTAACCTGCTTGTGCAATGCTTCCATTACAAGTGCCCCTGCTTCAGCATCCTTGTCTGAGCATTTAGAATCTCTGGCTGCGAGCAAGGGTTTTCCATAAGTGACTTGGAACTGTGAGAATGACATCAAATAACATGTACTTGAGCACATACCACTATAGCAAGAATTATATCATTTTTCACATATACTAAAAAGATTTACAATGCTATAAGATAAAGTAACATTTTGAAAAACCGGGTTTAGAGAGGTAATCATATTAGAGGGGTTCTATTGTACTAATGTCCTAATTCAGAAATTTTTTTAAATTAATTTAAAGAGTTTACTAATTTATAGGGATTCTACTATACCATGCAGTTTCAATATAACATCAGATACCAAGCTAACCAGTTTGTAGATCCACTACGAGTTAAAAAAAACAACAGTTATATTATTTACCAGTCATCTATAAATATCTTACAAATAATACAGCCCCAACTACTGGAAACAGATTAGAACATACTGGTTAGGTCCCCCTGCACGACACACCTGCTAACAAAGGGCTTGTACTTCTGCGGTTGATCGAATCTCCTAACCAGTGACTATACCTGATAAACGAATACACTTGGTCAGAAAACAGAACACCTTTACAACCAAATTTGCATAAACAAAATTTTAATTTGTTTCACCCACAAAAAAAGCAGACAAATAATGTGCCTAAACATTTAAAGTCAACATGAGAAATTCTTATACTTGCTGATTTCTAAACAATAAGAGAATCAGAAAGTAAAGTAGCACCTTAGTAATCTAATAAAAATACATTCATGAAATCCCAAAACTGGATGCAAAAATAAAATTGCAAATACAATCGAATAATTTGGTAGGTGATTTGATCTTTCAATTCCATGTGTTATGGTGCAGATTACAGTTGCATAAACAATACATACATATAAAGAGAGGAGGGGGGATGATAAAGAAAGTTACAATATCAATAGGAGCTTTGATGTGTTTGGTAACAGAAGAAGAGCACTGATGAGCAGCTGGATCATGTTTATGCTATCTTTTCACACACTCAACACTACTACTGCTATTTTCCATTTTTCCTAATAAATTTCAAGTGCTCACTTCTTCAATTCAATCAATCCCTCTTTGCCATCTTAACAAGCTAACTTACGGAATCAAAAGTACCTGACAAAAAACCAATCACCTATTAATTTAAAATGTGCATCAGATACATTATAAAGAAAATGCAGAATCCCAGGTAAAAATTATATATACCAATCATGAATTTTCCGCAAACAAGAATATAAAAAATCAAAACTTGGGTAGTTACACAAACTAAATGAAGTAACAGAAGAACAAAACAAGAAAAATATCAGTATCACTTTCAAGATGGGCATATTACCGGTCACTAATAAATAGTCCAGTAACATCAGCAGAAGTAGACGATAGCAGAAGTAGACGACATTTTGATAATAAAATTCCCAGTAATTTTCACAAACAGTTGTTGTGTAATATCAATTAAGTAGAAGTATCTCAAGATCGACACTTTCAGATCAACAATAGTTCGATAAACTTGCAGTATTCAACTAAATCAACAACGTTTAGACGAAAAATCAATCAATCGGAACAATACAAAGAACTTCAGATCAATAATATAGATAACACAAACATCCATACATATGAACAAAAAAGACAATTCAACACAAAATCAGCCAACATATCAAATTGCACATTCAATAACATATAGAAATTAACATATGTAACACAAGAGATAGAATTACCTTAAACTCGATTCAAACCCCAAAGGCCCAAATTGAACTCGAATGAAGCCCCAAACTTGAAACAGGTCCTAATTTTGAAATCATCCCTGAGAAAGAGAGAAATATTTAATCAATTGAAAAAAACCCTAAAATAAGGGTGCCCATATGTGTAAGAAAGAGGAGAGAAGGGAGTGCAGATATGTGTATGTAATAAAGAAGTAAGTGTGTGTTCACATACAGTGTGTGAAGTTTAGTTTGCTCTAATTTGAAACTCCAAATCTTGAATTAGAATTGGGGCTAAAATTAGGGTTTCGGCGAAAAGAGAGAAGAGACAGTAAGAAGATGAGAGATGAGATGAGAGGTAAGAAGACTAAGAGAGAAGTAAGGGAGAGATGAGAGAGATATGAGAGGTGAGAGAGACGAGAGAGATGAGGGTCGGGGAGAGATGAGGGTCGCGGGAGTTATTTTGGAAAAGGGGGGAATAAGGTTAGTGAAATTTTTGTTAAAATTAAAGGGGGAAAGTATACTGAAACCGGGGGGGAAAAACAAGTATTTTTTATTTTTTTAAAAAAGGCCATAGACAACGGTTAACAAAATCAACTGATGTCAAAGTTAAAAACATATTTGTGGCCTTTTTAATTTATGAACATAGACAATGGCTACTAAGTGAAACCGATGTCAGTTTTTATATTCAACATCGCTTTTTACAAAACCGATGTTAAACTGTATTTTAACATCAGGTGCATTACATGCCGATGTCTAAGCACCGATGTCGTATCTACTATTTCTAGTAGTGGTTCGTGATACTAAGGTTGACGTAATTATTAAAAGGTTATAGAATGCTAACGAGCAAAAGTGTAACCAGTATAGTATTATGTACGGAAGATAGTAATGACTACGAACTGGAAAAGAATGGGTATTGAGAAGCAAAAGCTTTAAGGCTAGAAGCTATGATGAGAGTCTGTGCAATAGACTTGAAAGAATTTGAAATGGTCACTTAACACGGATTGAGTTTTCTTACGACAATAGATCATATGTCAGTATTGAAATATCGCCTTATGAGATCCTTGAGGGAAGACAATGTCGATCTCCCTTATGATAGGATGATGTTGCAGAGCGCAAGAGGCTTAGACCAGCAGTGGTCCAAAGGACCAAGGATATAATAGATTTAATCAGAGGACGGCTGGTAGTAGCCCAAGATGGACATAAGAAGTATGTTGATTCGACACGAAAGGACAAAGGATAGGAAGTAGGGGACCTAGTAATGTTAAAGGTATCCCTTGGAAAGGATTGATGAGGTTCAAAAAGAAAGGAAAGCTAATCCTACGAATTGTTAGACCCTTTGAGGTATTAAGACGTATTGGGAAGTTAGCATATGAGCTAGCCCTACCCCCGAACATGTAGCAAGTTCATAACGTGTTCCACGTATCAATGTTAAGGAAGTGTAATTCGGATGCCAGACAAATAGGGGCATATGAGCGCATAGACATGCAACCAAACGTAACCTACATGGAGCAACCAGGAAGGGTTATAGATCAAAAATGGACAAATGCTTAGGAGAAGAGTTATCAAACTAGTCAGAGTTTGATGGTAGAACCACAATGTGGGAAAATTACGTAAGAGTTAGAAAGTGCAATGCTAAGAAAGTATCCCTACTCATTTTATATCTGATTCTGGGACGGAATCCTTTTAAGGAGGGGAGACTGTAATAACCCCAATTTTTGGAATTTTTGAAACCCTTGTGAATAGTGTTTTGCTGATTATGCTGAATAAGAAAACTTTTCATGCCACACTATGTAGGGGTTCTTTTATTGTTATTCTGAGATCTTATTAGTACTTTATATGGGATATACGTGTAGGTAAAGATCGTCAGAATCCAAATTTGAACACTTTGATTTTTCCCGAAAATCCACCAGATACCGAAAGAATTGAGTATAAGGGAACAGGATAAAAAGGATTTAAATTCAGGGATTATAAGAGAGGATCATAAAAGGAATATAATGTATTGAGAAAGGTTAAGGGAACCCAAGTAATGAGATCCCGGGTATGATCCCTCAAACGATAAACGAGAACGAAAGTTAAGCGAACCGTATAACAGATCAGCGGTCATTAGCCAAGTAATTAGAAGCTAATCAAAGAGGTTAGTGAGGATGATGTCATCAAACCAATAAGAAGAGGACAAGCATGGGAAGATGACATAAGATTGATGACCTAAGCATGACCAAAAAGGAAGGAAGTGTGGTTGATTATTAACCACACAATTTTACATGGTTAAAAGGGTAATTAAACAAAACAAAAACCTAGCAACCAAGCAAAACAAATCACAAACACAAAAACACATCTTGACTTCATTTCAAGCAACAAAGCTCTCGGGTTTTCTTCTTTTTCAAAGAGGAAAATTTCAAAATCCAAGATCCAACCATTGTTAAATTGCAAGGTAATTATCCAAGGTTCCTTATGATTGGTTATGGCTATCCTAGGAGTTTAAGCTCCAAATTCCTTCACAATCACTTTCAATAAATCATTTAAGAAGAGAGTGAATAGTGTTTTCAAGAAATTTAAATTGTTTGATCTTGTGTTTTTGGTTAGATTAAGCTTTGATAAGGACTTTCAAGGGTGATTCCAAGCTCCTTAGTTACTCTCACTCACCAAGGAAGGTATAATCTCTTAACCTAGCATTGTTATTGAATATTAAGAGCTTATTATGAGTAGGATAGTTCATAAGAAGCATGGTGATTGAATATGTAGATATTAGTTGGTTTTGTGATGTTTTTGGAGTTGTAAATCTTGTTTATTAGTTAATGAACTTAAGAATAGTTTTAGTTCATGTTTGAGAATAATATAAATTGGAAAACTTGATGTGTTGGGGCTGTTGTAGTGATGTATGGATGGAGTTTGGTTGTATGGTTGAATTGTGATTGAATTGTGGTTGATTTGGAGTAGGATAAAATTTGGTAATCGCGTAAACATAGCCGTCGTAATGCCCGATTTACTTTAGACTGTTTTTGTTCTTAACATCAGGACCCATGAACTCACTGTTAGGTTTTTTCCATTGCCATGATTAGATAGTTCATGTTACGAGCTTCGTTTTGATATGTGGTTCGCTTGAATCCGATGTACGGTTTAGGAGAAACGACCGTTTTAAGTAACGGCGTTTCGCGAATGAACCATTACCCCTCGCCTTACTTTGAAACCTTGGTTAAGGCCCTTAAATGACCAATTGGAGTATGAAACAATTATGTAAAGTGTATTAGGCAGTTAGTAGAGTACTCGCGAAAGAATCGCCTTAAAACTCTTAATGGTTAATTTATTAAAAATGGTGGAGCCGAGGATACTCGAGCGACTTAAGTGAATCGTTAAGCGCGAAAGCGAACGTTAGGGCTCTAATTGGTTAAAGTCTAGTTTCTTAAGCGGCCGGGGTTTAATTCTGACTTATGTTGTTGTTCATAGGTTATCGGACCCACTCTAAGCTTAAGTCTATCCGGGAACACTCAGGCAAGTTTTCTACCCGTTATACTGTTGTTGTGATGTATATATGTATATGCATTATCTTGTGATAAGTGCATGAGTGTTATTAGCAAATCTTGCGATATATTGGAGCATGTTGATATGGTATATATGCATGCTTGTTTCATAATCTTGATATCTAATTGTTGATTCAAATGCTTATAGTTGCATAATACCTATGCTAGAGATAAGCAGTAGTTGCGTATACCCTTAGTATAGGGGACCCAAAGGTGAACATTTTCTAAAACCGGGAGTCGATGTTCCCGAGTATATTATATATATATATATTTATATATATATATATTGATATAGTTTTCAAAACTATCAATCGAAGAAGGTTTATTCGATAACTTTATTTTAAATAATGAATATTATTTGAATATTCATTCGAGGACTTATGACTCTATTTATTCTACTTATTGAATATTATTTGAATATTCATTTGAGGACTTATGACTCCGATTATTTACTAAATAATATTCTTTATTTTATTAAAGAATAATGTTTTGATAATCAAACTTATTTTCGATTATTCAAATAAAGATAGTACTTTCGTATAAGTATATCTTTGGTTATTTATTATTCATTTCCAGTATAATTTTAAAACTTTTACTTCAATTATTTTTATAAGGATTATCCTTATGGGAATATTATTTAAATGATAATATTCATATATTTTCTAATATATCGGGACTGATTTATTTCATTAAATCAGCATTACTCCAAACATTCTTAAAAATATTTTCGAGTCTTCAAAATGATTTTGAAAGTTAGAGCGGATCCCAAAACTCATTTTTATATTTAAGATCTTCCTTTCCAAGGGGATTTAAATACTCGCTCAAAACCCGAGGGATCCGGCTCTGTGGTGTATTTTATATTCGCAATAAGGTTGCTATTTTGATAAATGAATTGATTACTTACCCAACGTTTGGGAAGTAAGTCCATCTATTGAGTCGGCATAAGCAACATGGGCTCAATGGGCGTCCATGAAAGTATAAGTGGCTCAGTGGGAGTCCATCAAATGCATAAGTGGCTGAGTGGTAGTCCAGCATAAGGTCCTATTGCGACCAGGGTGATGACCAGTGGGGAATTCGTCCATCTACTAGTAGAAAAGGTTACTTATTGGTATATTTGCCTGATCAGCAAGATATCAGGTTTATGCCAAGGTTTTCTCATTTCCAAATTCATTGGATATTGCAACTCTGTTTATTATTTTCATAACAGAGGTTTTAAAGGAGTGTATGAAATGTATATATATAGATGTATATATATATATCGGGACTTAATGAAGTATTTCGTAACTTCATTATTTATAATGATATGTCAAGGATTGAATCTATTCAAGTCTTATCTTGTAGTCTCATCTATGTGATGAACTTTTGAAACTGATTATAACTTGAACGGTGGTAGTTCAAGTAGTATTTGAGAAAGATATAAGTATATTGGGGTATCTTGTAACTTCATCTTTTCAACTTATATCTGGTTATTGATTATCTTATGCATGACAAAGATTTTCAGAAAAACGTTGAGACAAGGTTAGATATATGAGATCACCTTGCAACGATTTTTTATACAGTTATAAACTGGAACTATGTGTATATTATACATGGCAGAGGATTTCAAAGATTTTGAAAAGTATATAAGTATATATGTATTGAATACTTTGCGACTTCGTCGCATTAAGATATCAAACTTGGTTCATTTCTTTTGACCAAGACTTTCATGAGTACTATGAGAATGCTCATATATTGTTAATTGATATACATATTATTTTGGTGGGCTTGTTGCTCACCCTTACTTTCTTCTTTCATCACACAACAACAGAGAGACAAGATGAACATGACCAAGCTCCCAATTCGTGAGCGGATAAGAAACGTTCCGCAGTTTCCTTTAGGCGTTGATGCCGGTGTGGCTAAGGTAGGAACTACAAATAGGCTAGGCTTTCAACTTTTGATGTACCAGACTCATGTATATTTATGAATTGTAATAATGGCAAGGAATATGTAAATTATTCAGAAACTGTTTTTAAGGTGAAATGGTTTATAATTGTGGAATAAAATGACTTGTGTTATTTTTGGTATTCATCTCTGAGACTATAACTTGTGGTGTGTGTGTGTATATTGTGGGGTCACAGTACGCAGTAGTTGGTTGACTGTTAAGATTAAGTATTGATAAGGGAAATGGAACTCGTGACAACCTGGATCCCCGACCCCGGATTTGGGGGTGTTACAAACTATTAGAAGTTCATATCAGGACTTATATCAGTATTTACTGAAGAGTGACGTCCTCAATACTTATATCAGTACTTGATGATCAGCAAATGATGTCATCAGTATTTGTCACTTCAGTAGATATTCGAGAAGGAAAAGGAAAGAAGGAATTCAAGGCGGTGAAGGGTTTTATCTCAGAAGCAATCATACATGGATATGTAATAGGTTTCCTTACTGTAATTGAATAGGATTCATTATTGATTGTGTAGCTGTGCTCTATATAAAGCATAGATTAGGTTCATGCTATAAGTATTGCGAACATTGTTATATCATTCGCATAACCTATCAGCTCTCAAGGATATTTATTCATCCTTTTGAGAGAGTACATTTGTAATCAGTTTTGATCTGTTAATATAAAAACTGTTTATTTTGTTGAAGTTTTGTCGAAATGATTGCATAAACTGTATTCACCCCCCTCTACAGTTAATAACGGACCTAACAATACCTATTTTGTAATCTACACGTTGTTGCCATGAATATAACAACCTTGTACCGACAGTTTAATATGAAATCACTGAAGTTGGACGGAGACATTATCGATTTTAAATACAACAAGTTTCAATTACCTTACACCTGTAAATATTGGACCTACACAAATTATAATTAGTATCGACACATCTTTAACTCAAAGATCATATACCCAAAAAAATCTATCGTGACCAGAATCACCAAAGTCTGAAAAGAAAAAAAATATAAACACTGCATAATATTTCATCACACAATGGTTTGCACAATCTTGAGTATAACTTGTTTTGAGTGATATTTTTTGTACACTCCAAATTAATAATGAAGTAAAATACATTCTATTTTCTAACAAAACGTGTGTAAACTGAAATTCTAAAATCATACCATCTGCATTACGAAACATGTCTTGGAAAATAGCTCGCGTCTCGCACGGGGTATTATACTAGTGCAATCATAATTTGACGATATTGTCTTCCGAGCATGCAAACAACTTCAAAAGATAATTATACCCAATAATGTGTTTGCTCATAAATTCAATTATCACTTGATAGTAATTAGTAGTCTTCTAAAATTTGTATTAGGTATCAGATATGATGCTCTTGTCCACCTGCAAAGCCCTGATAAGTATATCAGTCGATATGTCTGTTAGAACCAAACACTGATATGGACTAAAAATAACCCTATAGACACAGTAATTAATCTTGCATTAAGTAAACCTAGTTTGGTCCAAAGATTGATCTCAGTTATTAAAAACTACGTTTTTTCTTGATTATCTAACTAAAAAGAGATACATAAGTATCTTGTAAGGATAGATTTAAGTCATGAAACACAAGCGCAGCAATTAAAACTTGAAACTCTCAAACTCTAACATTAAATACGCATAATAAATATAACCTAATTTTTTAACCATAACATTTGGTGCCATATATGGAAAGAATTCAACAAGCATGAAAAAGATATGGAGCACTCAAGATTTATCATACTCTACCCTCAATACTCAAGGGGCTCAAACCATGCGATCCAATCTCAAGCGACGAATACTACATGAAACGCAAGGAGCGAATTCTTAATTTCAGATGGTGAATGCTCCCGCTAACACTCGTGCACCGGGATTTTAGATGTCTAAGACTACGATTCCAGCCACTTCAAACCCACCTTATGAAATACCAATATACCTCGAAATCACGGAAAATAGGGTCAATGATCAATCCTATGTAGGAAATGGCTCTCCATATTTGTGAAAGTAAACTTACATAGGAGACTTTTCGGTCCTTACACCGAATACATTAAACGTTCATCCTATTATACAGATATTTATTCTACCGATATATTATTCCTAAAATTACATATTTATTTAACTATAAATAGAGGGCGCCAAACAGGCCCAATATTATATCTATTTTTCTTCACTTGCGTAATTATATGTTCCTTCTCTAGAATATGACAGCCCTTTGTAGGCTAAGTTTCCCTAGTTCAACACGTGTATCTCTCAAACTTCCACGTGTGCATCTAGTACCTATTATGTGTATTCTCTTTCGAACACCAATGGAGGCATCAGCATTCTCTGGGTTCAAACTATTTGCTTAAAATCCAATGGACAGATTGAATTAGCAAAAAACAAATATGGTCAGGTCAAACATTGGCAACAAGAAGGGAAGTCCATTTTTCCATGTTTATTGTAAAGCTTCTTAATATTTGTATACATTTGTTCACGGTACACTTGCCTCTGTTTTTATACTCAAGGTGCAACAAAAATTGATGGCTTCAAATTTCTGATTTTGTGGTTTTATATGGTATTGTTAAATGAGTACAACGTTTGGATTGAACTTGTTAAGTTTGTGCAAAGCTTCACCCAAATTTAGAATTTGCTAAAATTATGTCAACGCTTAACAAATCTTGATTTTTATGTATATTTGCAGAAGAGGAAATTCTCCAAAGTTGGAGGTAACCGAAAATCAAAGGTATTTGTATATTTCTTCTTTTGCAAATATTTTTTGTGGGTTTTGATAGATTAGAAGTTTGTATTGTTTTACTTGTAGTCTATTCTTTGTGCTTAATTTAATTCATCCATATTTCTTGATAAATTGTAGAAAAATATAATTCCAGTGTGGACTCTATTCCCGAAAAGGTATATATAGTTTCCCATTGTTATATAGTGTTACTTGTAATTTGTGAACTTATAGTTTACACAATGTGAGGATTTTACCAGTAGCTGCATCTCCCAGCTACTGATGCCTTGTTCTGCAGATTAAATTTTAAATAAAGATGAATAGTTTAATGGTTTCTGGTTTCGAGTTTATTTCATTTTAATTTTTTGCCTTATAGGAGGAAGGTGGAAAGGGTTTATATGCTGATACTGCAAATGACATTGGAGATGCAAAAGATGTTGATACAGGTGGTGGTGGATATGATGTCGACAATGGAGAGGCGTATGAAGATGGTAAGAAAGCTGAATATGATGTCGACAATGGAGAGGCAAGTAAAGGTGATCCGAAATACCAAGATCAGAATGTCACACATGGATTTCATATGTTGCGGGGAAAGATGGGTCATGGGATGGAAGATTTTATTGTCGCTGAGAACAGGAAAATATATGGACATTCCTTAGGACTCTATGCAATTTTTGATGGTCACTCTGGTCGCGATGTTGCCGAGTACTTGCAAAGTCATCTCATTGGAAATATACTTAGCCAGGTAGAATAGATATTAACATCAGTTCCTAGTGTTTGATAGGATATTTATATGATGGTTCAACGTCAATCTCATGTATAATATCCTTGACTTTGTTATTGTAATATGCTTAGTCTGACTTCTGGACGCACCCAAAATCTGCTGTGAGTAGGGAATATAGAGCGACAGATGCTGATATACTGGAAAATGTAGTTGGTTCGAGGGGAGGCTCAACGGCTGTTACAGCAGTACTAATTGATGGCAAGAAGCTAGTAGGGGCCAATGTTGGTGACTCCCGTGCAATATTGTGCAGAAATGGTAAAGCGAAAGGAATAACAATTGATCATGAACCACTAAAGGAGAAAAAACAAGTTGAAAAGAGAGGAGGGTGGGTCATTAAATTGCCAGGTAACTTGCATCACTTGGTCTGAAATGCTGACTTATCTAGAATAAATTTAGTTTCCTTTTAGCATTATGAACCTGTTCATGTGACATCGCATCATAAAATTGTTTTAAATGATGAAAGAAAGAATGCTAGAAAGACTTTTTGAAAGTGCCCTTCCTCAATTTAGTGATGCTAATTTTCACCAGAGTGATGATTCAGCAACTAGGGACGGAAGCAAGTGAGCCGTAATCTAAGTTAAGCGTTTTGAAAGATTTTTCTATTTCTACATCTGTTTCTTCCTCGCTTTCCCAGCCTAATTTAAGCTTTGTTAATGAGCGTTGAACCATTGTTTTAAAAAGTATAAAGAACACTGTCACACATTTTAAGAGAACTTTAAAACGCTTTTCTTTCACTGATCCTCCGATATCGAATCCTTGTATCTATCTACAAAGGCAAGGAAGAGCTCCAATTTACCAAGTACTATACTACTGTAACTGATGCTCTGGATATTGGCTTCATTTAATTAATTTGAAATTACAGTAGCATGATCAGCTTACTTGAATGTGCATAAAGTTTGAATCTTAGAGACTGTAGAGGTGTAAGTTTGAATATGTATTTGTATCTAGTAAAATTGATCGTAAATTCTACTGATAGTACCATGACTGGTCTCACGACTCGCATTGTAAAATGACACCATATATGTAGGATATTTCCAAATGAGTTTTCTTTTTTACTAATAGTCATTCTCTTAAAAAAGTAAATTTCCACAAAATGATAGGTTTGCTGACTTTGGGTAGTTACTAAAACAGTCGTTCCGCTTTATGTAAAAGCACAAACCTAAATTTTTTTTCTATGTTTTAGCTTAATGTCAAAGTCCTTTTATGTGGATAAGAAGTATTCCGACAATAAATATATTTTTTCTTTGTGTTCAGCTTTTGTTTGATGTTCATATGTTATAAAACAGGGAACATCCCTCGTGTAGACGGCCAACTAGCAATGACGAGAGCATTCGGAGACAAGAAACTTAAGGAACACATTACGGCCAAGCCAGATGTAATATTTAAGAAGATAGACAAGGAGGTAGACTTCCTGATACTGGCGAGTGATGGTCTCTGGAAGGTAATATCTGATATTCGGTTTCATGTAATATACAATTGCAAATGTTAACAGGGTCGGTTGTCAGTCACTGCTACTGTAGTTGTGATTTTTCTGTTGCCCGCTGGTTTGTCCCAATAGTGGAAGCATTTTGTATAAAGTAAATATATTTCAAATAAAAGTCGGTGTTGAGCACATACATTAATATTGTCTTGCAATATACACCTGACGCTTTCTCAGTTTCTGGTCTTCATATATCGATGAGGGGTGAACCTTGTTTTCTCTTTGGTTGTATCCTTTCTCTTTGGTTATTTGATGTCCTTTTCTCATTGATATTATAATAAGTGTCTTGACTTTCGGATATTTTTATTTTGTTTCCTGTCAGATGGATACAGGTTTTAGATATGAATCGTAGTCTAAAACACATATAGGACATATTTTAAAGTGGGGTACATGTACATTACATGTATTTACATGTCAATAGACATGAATTTTAGTGTTGGCCCATCAAAAGGAGTATAATGGGAATTTAAAGAGAAATATCAGGGGATTGGGAGTGAGTGAAGCATTTTTTGCCATGTTTTTAGTCTGTTTACGACAGGTTAAATTCGTATCTCTGATTCAGATGTTTGCCTTTGGTCAACATTGAAGACCAACATTGACGACAATTTGCGTGCTCTACTTTGGGGATGCTAGAAACAATTTAAACTTTGAATAGATTTTATGTTCAAAGTGCATAATGATAATTTTTTCTGTACTCAGGTTATGTCAAACCAGGAGGCTTGTGATTGCATCTACAATATAACTAATGCTCAAGATGTTGGGCTTGCTAAGCAGACCTAACTCCACATTAATATGATATTGTCCGCTCTGGGCCAAGCCCGCACGGATTTATTTTTGGGCACCTCCCAAAATGCCTCATTCTAATTAGAGTTATCTGGCTGCATATATTCTAGCAAACTGCCCCTCTCACAAACGATGTGGGACAACTCCTAACAATCTCCCCCTTCACATATCGGGCCCGACACCTGTCGATTCTGCCTCCTGATTGTGTGATCTGACTCCCCCTTAACCCATACTGGAAGTCCATCTGACTATTTGCTCCCCCTAGGCCCATACTAGAAGGTCCACCTGCCTTTTCCTTGAGCCCATTCTGGGGTAAGCCCATTTGCCTCTTCCTAGGTCACTTCTAGAGCCCATTTGAGATTGTTATGGACCGATACAACCATAGCTCTGATACCACTTGTTGGGTTTTGTGGAGTCTATTAATTAAGCCCATGAAAATAGACTATTCAGATTCAGATTAGTTTATGGATTAGTCTACTTTTCAGATTTGGACTGTAATTTTGATTTAGGCCTAGTTTCTTCTCTTATAAATACTCATGTAATTGTAAAATCACAACACAACAAATTGTGAGAGATCAATACAAAATTAGTGCGGCTTGTAGAGTACGAATTTCCGAACCACGTAAATCTTTATCTTGTGTGATTATCGTTTATTTTCTTGTTCTTGTTTATTCGCTTTGGGTTTTGCTTTCGTTGTTATATACTAACAACTGGTATCAAGATCCTAGGTTTTCAGGCGAGTGGGAACGATGGCAGAAGACGGGAAGGTAAAGATCGACAAATTTGATGGCAAAGATTATGGGTTTTGGAAGATGCAAATTGAGGATTATTTGTATCAGAAAAAACTACATGAACCGCTGGAAGAGAAGAAACCAACTGCAATGAAGGATGAAGACTGGAAGCTTTTGGACAGGCAGGCTCTGGGGGTTGTCAGGTTAACTTTGGCGAAGAACATTGCTTACAATATCGTCAAGCAAACGACAACTTATGGTTTGATCAAGGCTTTGTCAAACATGTATGAGAAGCCGTCTGCTTCAAATAAGGTGTATTTGATTCGCTTGTTAGTTGCCACTAGATTGAATGAAGGCGATTGTGTTGCTGATCATGTGAATGAATTTAATTCCATCCTAGCAAGATTGGCATCGGTGGATATTAAATTCGATGATGAAGTACAAGCCTTGTTGTTGGCATCCTCATTACCAGACAGTTGGTCGGGATTTGTCACTGCTATAAGTAATTCATTTGGAAGCGGTAAGATGACTTTTGATGGAGTTCGAGATTCGATTCTTGGAGAAGATATTCGGAGGAGAAACTCAGGAGAGTCGTCAGGTTCCTTGTTGAGTGCTGAGAGTAGAGGCAGAAAGTTCGAAAAGGGGCAGAATAAGGGGCGTAGCAGATCGAAGTCACAGAAGAGAGGACAATCCAAAGATCGCAAAGATATTGTTTGTTGGAATTGTCAGAAGAAGGGTCACTTCAGGAATCAGTGCATGGCTCCCGCGGCTCCAAAAGGAAAGAGTAAAGAGGATAATTCAGCTAACGTAGTTGAAGAAGTGGAGGATGACGATGCTTTGATTTGTTGTGTTGAAGGTTCGGTTGAATCATGGGTTATGGATTCTGGTGCATCATTCCATGCTACCCCTTGCAAGGATTTAATGTTAAATTTCAGAGTTGGAAATTTTGGTAAAGTTCGTCTTGCTGATGATGAGACTTTGGATATTGCGGGCATGGGAGATATTAATATCAGAACCTCTTTTGGAACTAGCTGGACGTTGAAAGATGTAAGGTACATTCCTGGACTGAAGAAGATGTTGTTATCTGTGGGTCAGTTAGATAAGGAAGGGTATCGAGTTACTTTCGGAGACGGACAGTGGAAGGTTATAAAGGGGAATCTAGTCATTGCTCGTGGAGAGAAAAATGGGACTTTATACATTGTTGAACAATCTAGCTATGAAGCAAATGCAGTTGCTAATGAGATTGAGTCTTCAACTTTGTGGCACAAAAGGCTTGGTCATATGAGTGAAAAAGGTATGAAGCTGTTAACTTCGAAGGGGAAGATTCCAGAGTTGAAGAATGTGGAAGTTGGATTTTGTGAGCAATGTGTTCTTGGAAAGCAGAAACGTGTTACTTTTGCAAAATCAGGGAGGACCCCCAAAGCTAAAAAGTTAGAGCTAGTTCATAGAGATGTATATGGTCCAACAACAGTTGCGTCGTTGGGTGGATCTCGCTACTATGTCACTTTCATTGATGATTCCACTAGAAAGGTATGGGTTTATTTTTTGAAGAACAAATCAGATGTTTTTGCTACTTTCAAGAAGTGGAAGACTGAAGTTGAAAATCAGACCGGTTTAAAAGTGAAGAGTTTGATGTCAGATAATGGAGGTGAATACAGTAGTGATGAGTTTAAAAGTTATTGCGCGGAATTTGGGATTAGAATGATTAAAACTATTCCAGAGACACCACAACAGAATGGTGTTGCAGAGCGCATGAATAGAACCTTGAATGAGAGGGTCAAGAGTATGAGATTACATGCAGGGTTGCCAAAGATGTTTTGGGCTGATGCAGTTAGCACAACTGCGTATCTCATAAATAGAGGACCTTCGAGTCCTTTGGGGTTCAAGATTCCTGAAGAAGAGTGGCAAGAAAAAGAGGTAAATCTTTCACACTTGCGAGTTTTTGGTTGTGTTTCTTATGTGCGTATTAAAGATTCTGACAGGGACAAGCTTGATCCGAAAGCAAAGAAGTGTATCTTTATTGGTTATGGCTCAGATGATATGGGTTACCGTTTTTGGGATGAACTGACTAAGAAGGTCGTTAGAAGTAGAGATGTTACTTTTAATGAGAATGCAGTGTATAAGGATAAGCTTGTAGTCGATTCTGAGTTTACAAAGGAACAACCTGAGAAAGAGGAAGCAGTGCTTGAAGATATTACAGAAACAGATCTTGCAGGAAATAGTGGGAGTTCGGAGTATGTTGATGACAGGGTTCCAGTAACTCCACAGACTGAGGTAAGAAAATTTAGCAGAAGTGTGAGGCCACCACAGAGATATTCTCCTTCAGCATATTATATGTTATCGACCGAAGACGGGGAGCCTCAGTATTATTCAGAGGCAGTACAAGTGAATGATTCAGTTTAGTGGAAATCAGCCATGGATGAGGAGATAAGTTCTCTTGAGAAGAATGAGACTTGGTCTTTAACAGAGTTACCAGCAGGAAAGAAGGCTTTACATAATAAGTGGGTGTTCAGGATCAAAGAAGAACATGATGGCAGCAAGAGATACAAGGCAAGGTTAGTAGTCAAGGGTTATCAACAGAAAAAAGGGTATTGACTATACCGATATATTTTCTTCCGTTGTTAAGATGACTACAGTTAGAATTGTGCTAAGTATTGTGGCTGCTGAGGAGTTACATCTAGAGCAACTAGATGTTAAGACTGTGTTCTTACATGGTGATCTTGAGGAAGACATCTACATGGTTCAGCCAGAGGGATTTCAGGTAGCTGGGAAAGAAAACCTTGTTTGCAAGCTTATAAAAAGCTTGTATGGTTTAAAGCAAGCACTGAGACAATGGTACTTGAAGTTTGACAGCTTTATGATGAAGAATGGGTACACGAGGAGTGTTATGGATCATTGTTGTTACTTTAAACAGTTTGATTCATCTTATATCATATTGTTGTTGTATGTTGATGATATGTTGATAGCAGGATCAAATATGAGGGAAATCAACAGGTTAAAGAGACAGATGTTTGAGGAGTTTGAGATGAAGGATATGGGTGCAGCAAAACAGATACTTGGTATGAACATCATAAGGGATAAAACTGAAGGTACTTTAAAATTATCTCAAGGGAAGTATGTTGAGAAATTGTTACAGAAATTCAGTGTCCAGGATGCAAAGACCAGAAGTACACCGTTGGCGAGTCACTTTAATCTCACAAAGAAGCAATCACCTAAAACGGATGAAGGCAAGAAAGATATGGCTAAAGTTCCTTATGCATCTGCAGTTGGCAGTTTAATGTATGCTATGGTGTGTACAAGGCCAGACATTGCTCATGCAGTGAAAGTTGTTAGCAGATTTATGTCTAATCCAGTAAGAGAGCATTGGGAAGCAGTCAAGTGGTTGTTACGCTACTTGAAAGGCACATCCAAGGTTGCACTATGTTTCAGTAAGAAAGATGTTATCTTGGAAGGGTTCTCTAATGCAGATTTGGGTGGATGTTTGGACACAAGAAAAAGTACAACGGGTTATATTTTCACTTTGGGTGGCACCGCAGTTAGTTGGATGTCTCAACTTCAAAAGAGTGTTGCTCTTTCAACCACAGAAGCAGAATATATGGCTATCTATGAAGCTAGCAAGGAGATGATTTGTTTGAAGAATTTTCTTGAGGAGTTGGGAAAGAAACAGGTGGACAGTGCTTTGTATAGCGACAGTCAGAGTGTTATTCATCTTGCGAAGAATCCCGTGTTTCATGCTAGGACGAAGCATATTCAGCTGAGATATCACTTTACAAGAGAGTTGATAAGCAATGGTACTTTGTCCTTGAAGAAAATCCTTGGTTCAAAGAATCCTGCAGATATGTTGACTAAGGTGGTTACGAATGAAAAGTTGAAGCTTTGCGTAGCTTCAACTGGCCTTCAGAATTGATTGATGAGAAGGCGCTGCACTAGTTAGAGTTATTGATTGAAGAATTGATTTACTAGACTTACAAGAGTGAAAAGAAGATTGGCAGACTCCAAGTGGGAGATTGTTGGGTTTTGTGGAGTCTATTAATTAAGCCCATGAAAATAGACTATTCAGATTCAGATTAGTTTATGGATTAGTCTACTTTTCAGATTTGGACTGTAATTTTGATTTAGGCCTACTTTCTTCTCTTATAAATACTCATGTAGTTGTAAAATCACAACACAACAAATTGTGAGAGATCAAATACAAAATTAGTGCGGCTTGTGGAATAGGAATTTCCGAACCACATAAATCTTTATCTTGTGTGATTGTCGTTTATTTTCTTGTTCTTATTTATTCGCTTTGGGTTTTGTTTTCGTTGTTGTATACTCAACACAACATCAAAGAAGTTGATAAAGGAGGCACTACTTAGGGAGAGTTGTGATGATATCTCATGTATCGTTGTCGTTGTCCTTCGATCTCCATGGGGATTTCTTTGTGTGAGGACAAAGAAGGAATGCAGGACAAAAAGGCACTACAGCAAAAGGATAGATCTTTATATGGCTGTAGAAAGTTTGTTAAGTGCTACTAATAAGTAACTTGGAAGTCTAACTAGTAACTATAGACTTCAGAGTTTTTTTAAAAAAAATAAAATTAACGTCTGTACAATTTTATTCCAACAACTTTATTCTAGTATGGTGTTTTAATAGACACCCAATTATCCTACTCCTATACTTAACGTCTTCAAATGACATTGGCATTTGGCAATAGGTTTAGCTAAATCGTGCTTGTAATTTTAGTTATTAAACATTCAAAATTGTAAATATGAATTGCATGGATGTCTTGAATTTACTACAGCGTATTAGATAAGACTAGAAGTATGTGTTGTAAATTGAAACTAAGAGCTCTGCAGATGAGCTCCCATGTGACACAACTTTGCTATGATTGTGATCACCAAAAATGAATCGCAATTCATCATAATTAATTAGCTTATTATAGTTTTCATAAACAAAATAAATGAGATATATTACTTGTTTTAATGTTACACCAGTGAGATCTTGGTTTGAATTATGGTAAAATGAAAGAGCACTTACAAACTCATGGTCATAGTAGTAGAATTGTTTTCCAATCAACCAATCAAACATGATATCAACCAACAGCAGAACTAGACACCTGTACAAGCTTCGCAGAATACCTCTTGATAAATTCCAAAAAAAATAAATCAAATTTAACGATTCTGAAGGAATCTATACAGGGTGTTTGTATGTTTCGCACCCAAGAATTATGTTCATTGGAAAGTACTTCTTCCATTTAGCAAGTCTTGTTCTTCTTCTTCAGCAATATCAGCCCAGCTTTTCTTACCAGTCCAAATGAAAAAGTCCTGGTAGTCTGTTCCCCTAGGAGACTTTGATTGGCTCTGAATCTCATGGTTCACTTCTGAATCTCCAGCTATTGTTTCGACTGCTTCTGTTGATTTCACACTATCTGTAGTATCGCTGTTGGGTTTTTTAACACCATCATCCACATCTGATGGAGCTTGTGTTGCTTTGATATGGCTAGCAGCGTTTGAGGATTCCAAAGGGCAACTTTCAGCATTCACCTGCCCAAAGATTAATTTCCGATTAACATCGTGTACCACTGTGTCTTTTTTCTCTTTGTTACCAAGTGACCATGGGCATCTTCTTGGTTGTGTAAGCAACACTTCTGAAGTAGCTTCACTGGGAAGTGGGGAGGCAACGTCTTCCTTATTATTGAACATGAAACTCTCTCTGCTTGTCCCTTTACTTCCCCACTTGACATTCGATTGGCTGCCAAAGGTAGCTTTTTTCCATTTATCACCATATGAATACTGTGGAGACGACTGAAACCAGTTAGTATGTCCAGGTGAATTTACTCTGTTAGCGTCTGAGAGCTCAACAAATCTTCTATTTGGCCCACCATTTGGGGTGAAACAACCTTCTGGGCCCCTACATTGAAAAGGTGAAAAGGGTGCAGGGATATTCACATGTCTCTCTTCAGCTGATGCAATAAGCTTCTCAGCTTGTCGTGATTCTAGTCGAGTCAAAGTCTCCATAGCACGTTCATAAGCCTTAGCATATGATTCATCCATCTCTCCATCTCCACACGAATCTCTTACAGTTTGAAGCAGAAGTTTGGCTTCTGTCAACCTGTTTATGTGCATCAAACAGACTGCAAGATTGCATTGTTTGTTTCTATCTAACTCAAAGGACAGTGAGTTTCTGCATTAAGATGCATACCAGTCACCAGTGAAAAGATTGCACTTTATTATATAGAGTACAGACTACTTGTGCAAAATGTCACTTGAATCTAGAAAATGAGGAACATACCTGTACATCTCTTCAGCTGATTTGTATCTGCCCTGCTGCAGGTAAGCCCAAGCCAAATTCCCCAGTAACCTGCAATTGAAGATGTACAAAAGTTAAAAAAGCACAGAGACTTATAAATCTGGCAAAAATGCAGTACTTTATAAGATGCACCTTGCGTACTCTTGCTCGATAGTAATATCTTTCTTCTTGCCTTGTGATCTACCTGCCTTCACCCTCTTCCCACCAAAAGCAGAACCTTTCTCAATTTGCTTAAGTTTCGCTTGGATAATTTGGATCAGTTCATCAGTCCTCCCACATCTCTGCAGTGAAAAACCAAATGACCACTTACAGTGAAATATATACTAATTCGCTTCCCAATTGCATCAAATCAATCGAATCAGTCAATGTCTCGTCAAATCTCGCAAAAAGAATCAGTTTGAGCTTCCATTGGCAAAATTTGAAGGAAGTAAATGGAGCTTTGGCTAAATAAGCAAGTAAATTTGCAACGTTGTTAGATCAAAGACAGCTTAAATTGTACCAAGTACCAACATTATAACACATCGAAGGCTACATGACTATTATAGTAATCCAGTCCACGTCTTATACATTATTCCCTGGAACTACAGATTCTTTAGAAGAGTTTTCACACCCACGATTGATTTGGAAAATCATTTAATGTGCCATGAGGCCAGAACACATTTACAGTAAACATGACGATACAACCTTAAAAACAAAACCAAACTTCAAATACAAAGACAAAAAGGGGTTACCTTGTAGAGTTCGAGGAGTATGTTATCAAGAGACTCTTGTGATTCACTAGGACAAAGATGTCTAAAAGACTTGATTGCCTCAATCGCCTCGTCGGATCTGTCCAACTGTTTCATCACAACTGCCATGTCTTTCAAAGCACTATCGACTCGATCACCAGCATTTATCGCAGTCCAAAACATTGCTACTGCTTTACTGGGATTCTTGTCCACCAACTGTCAACACAAAAATCAAAGTATCAAGTATCAACTACAGATTTCCAAGAAATCACAAGACCAAAAACCCCAACTCATAAATCAACTACAACCCGACCCGGCCCGGAAAGTAAACAAAAGAAACTGCAATAATTCAAGACTAATGTGTGTGTGTGTGTGTGTGAACTCAACATGTATATACATATTACATATATATCAATATGATCACCTAAAATTATCAAGATTTGACAAGATTAAAAACCCCAACTTAAAACAAACTCAAGAATCAACTTTAACCCGATCCGAACCGGATAGAAACAAGAAACTGCAGTACTAACACAATTGAAGCTGATAAAACTGATATAAATACATATAGAGAATTACCTGAACATGCTTAGCCTTGCCATAGGGAGAGTCTATAGAGGGCAAGTTGATGATGTTCTCAGGTGATATGGCCGGAATTGATGTGTACTTTCTCTCCGTCGCCGGCTTACACGGAAGCAAACGCCGGGAATTACACGTCGGAGGTGGGGTCAAGAACCCCCTCGCCGGGAAATTATTGTGGACTAACGGCATTTGAGTGCCGGAGAATCAAAAGATGATCAAATCTTGGATACCCTTTTTTTGGTTGAGTGATTATAGATTAAATTGAGAGAGAGAGAGGAGCTATGTGTGTAATGTGTTTGTTTATATGTGCGCCCGTGACACGTGTATTGTTTGAAGTTTGAAGAATGTTTTTGGCGCTCATGAAAGTTGGGCTTCACCTGAACCGTCCAAACCAAACCCAAACTTTCGGGATTTATATTTTCGTTTTGGGTTCGGTTTTGTAAAGTAATGGATTAATAAAAACTGAACCGAAAATATAATATAATATATATTATATAATAATATATTATTAATTTTTATTATTTATAATATTAAAAAAATGGGAAAAGGAATCTAAAGGCACAATAGAAAAGTTTTTATTAGTGCACCTCAAATTCATAATTTTTAAATATTAAATTAAAAATTCAATCGTACGGATGTAAATATCAAGGAAAAATAACTAAGAATACAAATTTTTGAGTGATTTTGTTAATTGAATCGACAACTTTATAATAAAAAATAATCGTTCAATCTCTACCTTTAACATTATGTAAGAGCAAGTTCAATGTAATGCTATAAGTGATGACATTCCTATAATTTGAAATTAAATGTCAAAAATTTCAACTCCAAAGGAGTTCTATACTTGGATGCAAATATGCATATATGCATCCATGGTTCTAAACTTGAAACTAGTGATGCATTTATGCATCTAGCCACATCATCATACTACTACAAATGAGATGCATGTTGTTGTACTTTAAATAAAACTTAGGGCAAAGTGACAAAATTCAGGTAAATAAGGAAATATTTGGTTTCAAAATTCATCTAGCATTGGAGTTTAATTTTGTTTTAGTACCAAAAGATATTTTTTGATGCCAAATTATAGCAATATCTATAGCTATTTTGCATCTTTCATTGGACTTGCTTTAAGAAAAATAGAATTATTATAAAATCAATACACACCACTTGGATTTGCATAAAAAATTTCTACAATTATATTTTGTTAGCTAATGAGTATAACACCGGGGTGAATGTGTTTTCAGAATTATTAGTCTTTTTAATGTTTGGATATTGTGTGAACAATGCAGTTTATGATTTATAAAGATATTGTGTTCAACAGAAATAAAATCACAAGCACAATATTTCAAAACTCACTTAATTTGTATTAATTAAGTTTGTCTTACTACAAATTCCGTGTTCTTAGAAAATATAAGAACTCATCTTCTTTCTTGTGAGAATACAAGAAAATATGAATCTGTTTTTTACAAATAAACTAAGGACCAGTGCATGCTTAACACACTAGCAGCACATGTTTACAAAACTTGCACTAAAATGTGTTAAACCTTTTTTCTAAAGCAACATTTTTCTATTTCCATTTCTAGCTTAGCAAATCTGTGTAGAATCGTGCAGGTCTGTAACCATCCTTTGTCTAGTTAATCTTGGTCCTTGATCTTGTATTCTCTTCAGCTACTTTGTAGACTTTTCAGTCTAGTTGATAGATCGTTTGTTATTGATATTCTTGAATTTTGAATTTGTTTGCATTCTGTATTTGAGAGGCATATTGAGATCTCCAGTTTGTTCTATAGAGAAGTGACATCTCGATAAGTGTCATGACTTATCGAGATCTCTGAGTTCTCTATAGGTATAATTGACTTGTCGATATATCTGAGATTGTTAGTCCCTTAACAATATGACAAGAATTACAGAAAGGGGGTTGAATGAAATTCTTGAATTTTTTTCTTGAAATAAGAATGTTCTAACTCGAATATATATATAAGTGTGAAATGATTAGCACAATGCAGAATAGTTACTTAAATGAATCAAAACACAACTAATTAAAGACAAGAGTCTTTAAAAACTTTCTGGTGGATTTGAATGATTCCACTAGAGATATATAATATATATCGAGAGAACTCTGTGTGTAAAAAGCTCACAGCTGCTTACAAATATTGAACAATTAAAAATGCAGAGAAATGCTAAGAATTCTGCTTACAAATATTTCTCTGCTTTTTTTCTCTTAAATGATTCCTTAGTTGCTACTTCTTGGTTTATATATCACCAAGATTATAAAGTAATGAGACAGGATAATAAAATAAAAACTATCTAGTCTATTACAATTCTACTTCATTACTCTATTCCAGCATCTTTGAATATCTTCATAATAGCATGGAAATGGCCATGCTTCCTTGTTCTCGAAAACCCAGTTGAATAGGCTACCACATTCCATTTGCATCCACTCGACGCATGTGACTGTTTTGTCATTGTCAACAGATATTTGAATTCTTTATCCACCAGGTTCATGATCATCCGTCGAGTTATTGATCATCCATCGGGTTGTTGATCATCCATCGAATTCATTGTTGTTTATCCGTCGGGTAGTAATCAGGCACTTGACTTCATTTCACTTATGCAGAATTACAAGACATCATCTATGTACAATTAATCAACCTATTCTGCATATCTAATTAAAGTCAATCATGACTCAAATACTACTACAGATTCTAAACAATGTGTATGCAGAAATGTGCTACAGACTTATTGTTACATAAGCTACTCACTCGATGGATAATAAGTCATCATCCGTCGGGACTATATTGAGTCATCTGTCGGGACTGTAAACCTTATCCGTTGAGTGCTACATAATTTCACTAAGTAAAATCTACCAAGGTATTTTGTTCATGAAATCATCAAGTACACAATAATCTCCCCCAATTTATGTCTACTGGAATTGTAGCCATAAATTAAGAGACACTTGATGATAACAAAACACCTTAAAAATACAACTTTTAAAAGACAGTAGATAATACTGAAAAGTGCTTCAATTAACAAAATGTACAAAGTTTTGCTCACGGTCATTTTCAAGATGCTCATCTAGCCTGAGCAGATTTATCTAGTTCCTTGAAGGTCTGGATCTCTTTCCAAGCTTTCTGTTATTTTCCTCAATCTGATTTTGGAGCTGCCTGTGGAATTTCAGTTCATCAGATTCTGAGAGATTTAGCTTTCCTTGCATTTCTAAAAGAGTCTCATTGCTAGAGATGCTCAATTGGTCTTCTAATCTGAAAAATCTTCTCACTCCTTTTTCATCCATGAACTCCATCAGCCAGTAGGGCCTTAGATGCACTCTTCTCCCTGTGTAAGGGATAACTAGAGTCTTTGGGAGTGCATCTTTAGCTCTAACACTCCTTAGTTCTTCAATCTTCTTCAGTACCAGGCTTCTTGCAGTAATATTGAACCCAAAGTTCTTCTTGAAGGATGAATAAACTTTAATCAGTACAGCTTGGCTTTCTTGAAGGATCCTGTGAAGTGGCCACTGAATCTCCTTTCCTCCTTTGTACTTGAACACTAACCTTTCAGGTAGGTTTCTGTATGCATCAATTCCTCTCACTTCATCTAGTTCATCTAGATAGAGGTTTAGATCAGAAAATTTTTTAATGTCACACAAGTACATGTAATCTCCCCTATTGACTTTAGATTGAGCTTTGACTACTGATTTGGATTTGAGAGGTGACAGTTTCACTTTCTTGACTGCTCTTGACTTTGTTCTCTTTGGCTTGTTAAGGATTGGCAAATAGAAGTCAGGAATTGGTATGTTCTCCCATTCTACTGGTTCATCCTTAGGCACAATAGGTTCACCATGGATGTTCCTATAAGGATCCACCACCTTGATATCTTCAAATACCACAGAGGGTTTTGATGCTTGAGTTGTAGTTGGAGTGGATTCCTTGGGAAACTGGTTCTCCAATTCCTTATCAACAATATCCAGTTTCCTTTTAGTTCTTTTAGCCAATTCCTTGATTCTTGGAGATTTCTTCTGTTGTTCTACTTGCTTCTTTGATTCAATAACTTCAGATGGCTGAGAAGGGATTTGTCGTGATGAATTTACAGCATGTAGCTTGGCCAAGATAGCAATTTGCTATTTCTTTTGTTTAGTCTTTTTAGCATCTAGAGCAACTTGCTTCTTTTCCTGCTTCAATCTAGCCTTTTCTTCTATTTTGACTTGGGCAAATTGAGGATGTCCATCCACCACACAAATTTCTTTCCCATTCCTGAAAATTTTAGCAATTCTCCTTTTAGAAGCTGAATCAGCTGGATCTTTGTAGAAAGCAATTGAACTTGACAGAAGCTTCTTTTCATCAGGCTTAGGTGTCTCATACACAGTATCCAAAGGGTTCTTCAATAATGATTTTGAATAGTTCACCCTTATTTTCAGAATTATTTCAGCCTTTGGAGATTTGATGCAGGATGACTGTCCCCTTTCCAGATAGTTCATGCTCATCTCATTCACACTAATTTGCTTGACTTGAGAGTGATGGATGGCTGACTTAACTGGCTCCTTGACAAGTTTAAACTTCTTTTGTATTTCCTCATCAATCTTCTCCCATTTGACTAAACTTAACTTCTCCTTATCAGCTGCTCTTATGTTGGCTGCTGCTGCATTGATCTGATCTATACTGTCTGTAACTGGTGGCTTGGAGATAGTAATTGAAGGCACAATTACTTTACTGATTTGAATCTGAAACTTCTCCCCCTCACTTGGTCCTTTCTCCCCCTTTTTGTTATCATCAAGTTGAGTAGAGGACGAGGTTTGAGCAGCCACCAATTTTTGAAGTAAATCTATCTGTTGGGCTTGATGAAGATGAATGGCTGTCAAAGATGCTTCCATGGCTGACATTCTTGTATCCAAGGCATCTATCTTGGTTGCAAGATCAGAATTTTTCCTTAATTACCTCTTGATGTCAAGCATTGTTGCTTTTGGAAGCTTAGAATCCATTTTATCTGAAATGGCCTTCTTCATCTCCTCAATATCTCCCTTTATGGTGTTTACATCCCTAGCAGGTTGGAAGCCTTGGATTTGTTGAAGTTGCAGGGAGGCTAGGTGTGCCTGAAGGAGCTTCTTGGTGCTGGCATTAGTAATGGTTTGAAGGGCAGTATTTGTCTGATTGATTAGCTGGATTGGGTTATCTTGAAGTAGTGCTCATCACAGTGCTTTGAAAATGCCCATGATGGCATACCTGATCTTGAACTTGAACCTACTTCTCCCCCTATGTCCATTGCCTCATCTTCACTATCCCCACTCCCATCACCAAAGAAATCAGCTGAACCACCAGTCTCATAGTCCACATCACTAGCTGTAGAAGGCAAAGCTGTGATGACATCCTTAGCTCTCATCATAGACTTTGTGGTATGCACCAAATTCAGCATCATTTCTGCATTGTCATTGCCCTATTCAGCTAGAAGTTGATAAGCTGGAACAGGATGAGTAAATACCTCAGCATCAAGGGAGGTGGAATCTATAACAGGTTTAGGATGCTGAGATAGTCCCTCCCTGTCTGCATCCTGGACATTCATTAACTCACTAGCAATGACATCCATCCTTATAGCTCCAGTACCTGCATTTCTCTCATTTTCACTCTTTTGTTGCATCAGGGTCTCACCCTGGCTCCCCACCCACACACCCTCACCTTCACCTACTAAGATGGGACTCCACTCAATCTCTTTTTCCAATCCTGAAGAAATGGATTGCATGATTTCACTCATTTCCTCTCCATTTTCCTGGGAGCAACCTAGACTCTCACTCAAAACACTCTTCTCTCTCAATCCTAAGAGTGACTGTACAACCACTAAAGCTTCTGCACTTGAAATAAATGAAGTTTGAAGCTGTGCAGAGATACTCGACGGATGAATGATATCCATCGAGTGAGTGGTTTTGCTATCCGACGGATAACTGCTGTTAAGCTTATCCGTCGGGATACAATCACCACTCGACGGATGAGCAATATCCATCGAGAGAGTAGAAATGAATGAACTGGGAAAAGAAACTATTGTTGACTCTGTGCTGATTGAAGATATTTTGGGCATAGATGATACAACAGTTCCTGAAAGAATTGGCAAGTGAGCCAACAAATCATCTAAAAGATGATGCTCACTTGTACTAGATTTTGGCTTCCCCAACAGAGTTAAAGAAGGGGAATCAGGAATTGATGTGTTTATCATATCCACATCCAGAGAATTTGTTGGTGAGTTTGGTGTTTGAGGTGCTTCTATGACTAGAGATTTTGGCTGTGACTCCACATTTATTGGAGCCACATCAAACTGAATTTGTGAAGGTGCAGTGACTGGGTCTTTTGCACCAGTTTGCACAGTGTGTGTACCCTGTGCATCCCCAAGGGTTTTAGACTTCTTCTTTCTGGAATAAGTTTGGGGTGAGCTTGTGTCCCTAACCCTCTTGGCATGTGCTCTTGGTTGAGAGCTTTTTTCAATAACTACATCCTTTTAGGAGGATGCAACTAGAAATGAGCTTTTATCCTTTTTAAGCACTGCAGTTTGTTGGGAAACTGCAATGTGGTTAGGCTGGGATCCACTCAACTCTCCATCCTTATTCTTAGGGTTTCTTTTATGTTCACCCCTTCCCTCACCTATCTTGCCCTCTTTCACACTCCCCTTCTTGGTTTTAGTGGATTTTGCAACTGGCATCTTTTGAGAGATAGCAGAGGGGGCTTTCTTAGATTTGGATTTTGAAATAATTGCAGGTTTGGTGGCTTGGGTAGGCAACTGTTTGGTCATTGACACAGTTGCCATAGCCACACTAGAACTCAAAGAAATTAGTGAGGTTGGAATAGAGGTAGGGATAGATGAACTTACCTCACTTACCTGAGGTGCTTGCATTACAGGAAAATAGAACAATGGCACATCCTTGTGATGATTAGCCCTGTTCAAATCTGCAATGAGCCTTCTCTCTTGAACCCAACAATCTAATTTGTTGTTTGGGTTCTCAAGCATAATCTCTTCACAGAGGTGGTTAGCTAACATTTTAAAGAATCTAGCATAATACACATTTTTACCTCTTTTATTTAACTCTCCTAATTTAAAGCCTAACTCAAATAAGATAAGGTCACTGAAATTATAGAATTTATCTGTAACTAGCATGTAGAGAATGTTAAGCATGGATATATTGACTGGATCAAAATTACTGATTTTTCCTGAAAAGACCTTTGTCACAACATCACACATAAAACTCCATTCTTTCCTAAGACCCATTCTCCTAATGTCACTTAACTTAGAAGTAGAAAGAGCATAGTTTATGGAATTAAGCATATTGATTATATCAGTGTCAATGTGTGGTGAGGTCACAGTGTTATCAGGAATCTTGAAACATGCTTTTATAACATCACTATTGATACAGAATTCTTTACCTTTAATGGTGAGTGTGATTGTCTTATCTGTAGAGTTGTATGTAGCAGTGGTCCACATCTCTTCAACAACTTCACAAAAGATTGTGGGTGATTCTATTATGGCATAGCTGAGCTTGCAATTCTTCACAAAGTCCATCATCTTGTGATAGTCATCAGATTGTTGAACACCCTTATTTACTGGTGTAGTGAAATTGTTCTTCTCATAAATGACCCCAGTTTGAGACATAATCTTTACAACAGGTGCCATTGTTAGAGAATAAGAGCTTGAAGAGAAAGAGAGTAAGTGCTTTGAGAGAGAATGAAATTTGAGCAGTTGATTTGAGAATGATAAAAGAAAAGCAATTAAAATGAAATAAGCTTTTATACTATCTCAAAAATAACTGTTAAAAATAATAAAGTAAAATAAAGTAATTAATAGAAATTGCCTAAAATAGCCGTTTAAAAATAAACTGTAAAAATTCCACCCATTATCCATCGTGTTATGCTTACAAACTGTAAGTATACTCGATGGATAATGTACAGGGAATTAACGGCTGAGATTAAGACAATTCGATGGATGAGGATAAACTGTTATCCGTCGTGTCATAAAATATTCCAGAAAAATAATTGATTTTTATTAGCAAATAATATACCGACGGATGATCAAACTCGATGGATAAAGATCATCCGTCGAGATGTAAATTTTGACTTAGCCAAAATTTCATCCAAGACTGAAAAATTAATTAAATTTCTGGCTGCATTTCAACTTGCAAATTAACTCATAAAGATCTAGGAATAATTGAGCATACCTAACTCACTTATCAACCTTGAAAAGGTGGATTCATCCAGTGGCTTGGTAAAGATATCTGCAAGCTCCTTCAAACTTGGAACAAAATGTAGTTCTACAGTACCATTCATTACATGTTCCCTTATGAAGTGGTACTTGATATCTAAGTGCTTTGTCCTTGAATGTTGTACTAGATTTTCAGTGATGGCAATTGCACTCGTGTTATCACAGAAAATAGGAATCCTTTCAACTTGCAAACCATAGTCTAGCAATTGATTTTTCATCCATAAAATCTGTGCACAGCAACTTCCAGCAACAATATATTCAGCTTCAGCTGTAGAGGTAGAAACTGAATTTTGCTTTTTACTGAACCAGGACACAAGCTTGTTTCCTAGAAATTGACAGGTTCCTGTTGTACTTTTTCTATCAATTCTACAACCTGCATAATCTGCATCTGAATAACCAGTTAGATCAAAACAGAAATCTAGGGTACC